>NC_140994.1:177215344-178415344 GCF_052327205.1 Somniosus microcephalus
GAGACCACACCTTGAGTATTGTGTGCAGTTTTGGTCGCCTTATCTGAGGAAGGATGTTCTTGCCATGGAAGGAGTTCAGCGAAGATTCACCAGACTGATACCTGGGATGGCAGGAATGGCGTATGAGGAGAGATTGTGTCGATTGGGCTTGTACTCGCTGGAGTTTAGAAGAATGAGAGGGGATCTCATTGAAACTTATAAAATTCTGACAGGACTGGACAGACTAGATGCAGGAATGATGTTCCCGATGGTCGGGGAGTCCAGAACTAGGGGTCACAGTCTAAGGATAAGGGGTAAGCCATTTAGGACAAAAATGAGGAGGAATTTCTTCACCCAGAGAGTGGTGAACCTGTGGAATTCTACCACAAAAGGCAGTAAATATATTCAAGGAGGAGTTGGATATATTTCTTAAGGCTAAAGGGATCCAGGGGTATGGGGAGAAAGCAGTGACCGGGTACTGAAATTGGATGATCAGCCATGATTGCATTGAATGGTGGAGCAGGCTCGAAGGGCCGAATGGCCTACTCCTGCTCCTATCTTCTATGTTTCTATGTATCCTCTCTAGTGTAATCACATCTTTCCTGTAATGTGGTGACCTGAACTGCATGCAGTATTCTAGCTGCGGTCTCACCAAGGCCCTGTACAACTGCAGCAAGACATCCTTGTTCCTGTACTCAAACCCTCTCGCTACGAAGACCAACATGCCATTTGCCTTCTTAACCGCCTGTTGCACCTGCATGCTTACCTTCAGCGACTGGTGCACAAGGACACCCAGGTCTCGTTGCACTTCTTCTCCCAATCTATTGCCATTCAGATAATAATCTGCCTTCCTGTTTTTGCCACCAAAGTGGATAACCTCACATTTATCCACGTTATATTGCATCTGCCATGCTTTTGCCCAATCACCCAACCTGTCCAAATCATCCTGGAGTTTCTCGGCATCCTCCTCACAGCACACACGCCCACCCAGCTTTGTGTCGTCTGCAAATTTGGAGATATTACATCTAGTTCCCTTGTCTAGATCATTAATACATATTGTGAATGGCTAGGGTCCAAGGACCGATCCCTGCGGTACCCCACTAGTCACTGCCTGCCACTCGGAAAAAGACCCGTTTATTCCAACTCTTTGCTTTCTGTCTGCCATACCTTACCCCCAATCCCATGTGCCTTAACTTTACACGCTACTCTCTTATGCGGGACCTTATCAAAAGCCTTCTGAAAGTCCAAATACACCACATCCACTGGTTCTCCCTTATCTATTTTACCAGTTACATCCTCAAAAAATTCCAGTAGATTAGTCAAGCACGATTTACCTTTTGTAAATCCATGTTGACTTTGTCCGATCCTGTCACTGTTTTCCAAGTGCTCTGCTATTACATCTTTTATAATGGACTCTAGCATTTTCCCCACTACCGATGTCAGGCTTACCGGTCTATAATTCCCCATTTTCTCTCTACCACCTTTTTTGAATAGTGGGGTAACATTAGCTACCCTCAAATCCATGGGTACTGTTCCAGATTCCATCGAATGTTGGAAGATGATCAGCAATGCATCTACTATTTCTAGGGCCACTTCCTTAAGTACCCTAGGATGTAGATTATCAGGCCCTGGGGATTTATCTGCCTTCACTCCCATCAATTTCCCTAGCACCATTTTCCTACTAATACTGATTTCTTCCAGTTCCTCCCTTTCATCAGACCCTATGTTCCCCGACATCTCTGGGAGGTTATTTGTGTCTTCCTTTGTGAAGACAGAACCAAAATATGTATTTAGTTGGTCAGCCATTTCTTTGTTCCCCATTATAAATTCCCCTGATTCTGACTGCAAGGGACCCACGCTTGACTTCACCAATCTTTTTCTCTTCACATATCTATAAAAGCTTTTACAGTCAGTTTTTATGTTCCCTGCAAGCTTACTCTCATATTCAATTTTCCCCTTCTTAATTAATCCCTTTGTCCTCCTTTGTTGAATCCAAAACTGCTCCCAATCCTCAGGTTTTCTGCTTTTTCTGGCCAATTTATATGTCCTCTCCTTGGATCTTATGCTTTCCCTAATTTCCCTTGTTAGCCACGGTTGAGTCACCTTTTTTGTTTTATTTTTATGCCAAACTGGGATGAACAAATTCTGTAGTTCATCCATGCGGTCTTTGAATGTTTGCCATTGCCTATCCACCGTCAACCCTTTGAGTGACATTCCCCAATCAATCCTACCCAACTCGCGCCTCAGACCATCGTAGTTTCCTTTATTTAAATTCAGGACCCTAGTCTCTGAGTCAACTACTTCATTCTCCATCTTAATGAAGAATTCGATCATATTATGATTGCTCCAACCCAAGGGGCCTCGCACAATAAGATTGCTAATTAATCCTTTCTCGTTACATAATACCCAGTCTAAGATGGCCTGATCTCTGGTTGGTTCCTCGACATATTAGTCCAGGAAACCATCCCATAAACACTCCAGGAATTCCTCCTCCACAGTATTGTTACTAATTTGGTTAGCCCAATCTATATGTAGATTAAAGTCACCCATGATGACTGCTGTGCCCTTATTGCACGCTTCTCTAATACAGAGGAGATTTACAAGGATTTTGCCTGGGTTGGGTAATTTTAGCCATTTCATAGAATCATAGAAAGTTACAGCACGGAAGGAGGCCATTTCGGCCCATCGTGTCCGCGCCGGCCAACAAAGAGCTATCCAGCCTAATCCCACTTCCCAGCTCTTGGTCTGTAGCCCTGCAGGTTACAGCATCCCAAGGGCACATCCAAGTACTTTTTAAATGTGGTTAGGGTTCCTGCCTCTACCACCCTTTCAGGCAGAGTTCCAGACCCCCACAACCCTCTAGGTGAAGACATTTCTCCTCAAATCCCCTCTAAACCTTCCCCCAATTACTTTAAATCTGTGCCCCCTGGTCTTTGACCCCTCTGCTAAGGTTTAGTAGTGTCCTGTGACCTGCGGGCTGTATCAGTGACCTGTGACATATTGAAAAAAAATAGGAGCAGGAGTTGGCCATTCGGCCCTTCGAGCCTGCTCTGCCATTCAATATGATCATGGCTGATCCTCTATCTCAATACCATATTCCCGCTCTCTCCCCATACCACTTGATGCCTTTTGTGTCTAGAAATCTATCGATCTCCTTTTTCAATATATTCAGTGACTTGGCCTCCACAGCCTTCTGTGATAGAGAATTCCACAGGTTCACCACCCTCTGAGTGAAGAAATTTCTCCTCATCTCAGTCCTAAATGTCCTACCCCGTATCCTGAGACTGTGACCCCTCGTTCTAGACCCCCCCAGCCAGGGGAAACCTCCTCCCTGCATCCAGTCTGTCTAGCCCTGTCAGAATTTTATACGTTTCAATGAGATCCCCTCTCATTCTTCCAAACTCTAGCGAATACAGGCCTAGTCGACCCAATCTCTCCTCATACGACAGTCCTGCCATCCCAGGAATCAGTCTGGTGAACCTTCGCTGCACTCCCTCTATGGCAAGTATATCCTTTCTTAGATAAGGAGACCAAAACTGCACACAGTACTGGTGTGGTCTCACCAAGGCCCTGTATAACTGTAGTAAGACATCCTTGCTCCTGTACTCAAATCCTCGTGCAATGAAGGCCAACATACCATTTGCCTTCCTAACTGCTTGCTGCACCTGCATGTTTGCTTTCAGTGATTCGTGTACAAGGACACCCAGGTCCCTCTGTACATCAACATTTCCCAATCTATCACCATTTAAATAATATGCTGCCTTTCTGTTTTTCCTACCGAAGTGGATAACTTCACATTTATCTACGTTATACTGCATCTGTCATGTATTTGCCCACTCACTCAACTTGTCTAAATCGCCTTGTAGCCTCTTTGCATCCTCCTCACAACTCTCAATCCCACCTAGTTTCGTGTCGTCAGTTAACTTGGAAATATTACATTTGGTTCACTCATCCAAATCATTGATATATATTGTGAATAGCTGGGGCCCAAGCACTGATCCCTGCGGTACCCCACTAGTCACCGCCTGCCACCCCAAAAAAGACCCATTTATTCCTACTCTCTGTTTCCTGTCTGTTAACCAATTTTAAATCCATGCCAGTATATTACCCCCAATCCCATGTGCTTTAATTTGCACACTCACCTCTTATGTGGGATTTTATCAAAGGCCTTCTGAAAATCCAAAGCTGCGGGATGTATCTGTGACCTGTGACCCGCGGGACATATCTGTGACCTGCAGGACGTATCTGTGACCTGCGGGACGTATCTGTGGCCTGTGACCTGCGGAACGTATCTGTGACCTGTGACCTGCGGAACGTATCTGTGACCTGGGGAACATATCTATGACCTGTGACCTGCAGAATGTATCTGTGACCTGCGGGATGTATCTGTGACGTGCGGGATATAATGTGACCTGTGACCTGCGGGATGTAATGTGACCTGTGACCTGCGGGATGTATCCGTGACCTGTGACCTGCGGGATGTATCCGTGACCTGTGACCTGCGGGATGTATCCGTGACCTGTGACCTGCGGGATGTAATGTGACCTGTGACCTGCGGGATGTGTCTGTGACCCGCGGGATGTAACTACCCTGTTTGCTCTTTTTATCTTTAATTTGTGTCTGCAGATTGCTATGAGGCGGTGCCGGGGGCTCCTGGCCACAGGAAGTTGTGCACCTCTACAGTGTGTCCACCGATGGAGATCAGCTGCACCCAGGACGAGGCCAGGCTTTTACGGTTAGTCACAGACTGATGCAAAATGAACGGCTCAGATTGAGGGGCTGCTGTTTGCTGAGGGGCAGAGCAGAAAAGGCCATCATTTCCATCGCCAGTGCTGGGCCGGGAGTCAGGCTGCAGATGCAGTCTGTAGTGCGGGTGGTGCTGTGAGAAGAGATGGGGGGTAGTGGGAAGGGGGAAGTGGGAGATTGCTGAGTGGTTCCATAGCGCTGGAACCCTGGCATCCAACACCCCAACATTCAGCCCACTGGCATCTAATACCCTAACATTCAGATGTTTATGGGTACAAGTCCCACTTCAGAGACTTGAGCACAAGAATCTAGGCTGACACTCCAGTGCAGTGCTGAGGGAGTGCTGCACTGTTGCAGGTGCTGTCTTTCGGATGAGACGTTAAACTGAGGCCCCGTCTGCTCTCTAAGGTGGACGTAAAAGATCCCGTGGCATTATTTTGAAGAAGAGCAGGAGAGTTATCCCCGGTGTCCTAGTCATTATTTATCTCAACCAACATCACTAAAACAGATGATCTGGTCATTATCACATTGCTGTTTGTGGGAGCTTGCTGTGCGCAGATTGGCTTCTGCATTTCCTACATTACAACAGTGACTGCACTTCAAAAAAAGACTTCATTGGCTGTAAAGTGCTTTGGGACGTCCTGAGGGTGTGAAAGGCGCGATATAAATGCAAGTCCTCTTTAACGTTCAGTCACTGGGCACCCAACACCCCAACATTCAGCCCCCTGGCATCAATTACCCCAACATTCGGCCCCCTGACATCAATTACCCCAACATTCGGCCCCCTGGCATCAATTACCCCAACATTCAGCCCCCTGGCATCAATTACCCCAACATTCGGCCCCCTGGCATCAATTACCCCAACATTCGGCCCCCTGACATCAATTACCCCAACATTCGGCCCCCTGACATCAATTACCCCAACATTCAGCCCCCTGGCATCAATTACCCCAACATTCAGCCCCCTGGCATCAATTACCCCAACATTCGGCCCCCTGACATCAATTACCCCAACATTCAGCCCCCTGGCATCAATTACCCCAACATTCAGCCCCCTGACATCAATTACCCCAACATTCAGCCCCCTGGCATCAATTACCCCAACATTCGGCCCCCTGACATCAATTACCCCAACATTCAGCCCCCTGGCATCAATTACCCCAACATTCGGCCCCCTGACATCAATTACCCCAACATTCGGCCCCCTGACATCAATTACCCCAACATTCGGCCCCCTGGCATCAATTACCCCAACATTCAGGCCCCTGGCATCAATTACCCCAACATTCAGCCCCCTGACATCAATTACCCGAACATTCAGCCCCCTGGCATCAATTACCCCAACATTCAGCCCCCTGGCATCAATTACCCCAACATTCAGCCCCCTGGCATCAATTACCCCAACATTCAGCCCCCTGGCATCAATTACCCCAACATTCAGCCCCCTGGCATCAATTACCCTAACATTCAGCCCCCTGACATCAATTACCCTAACATTCGGCCCCCTGGCATCAATTACCCCAACATTCAGCCCCCTGACATCAATTACCCCAACATTCGGCCCCCTGGCATCAATTACCCCAACATTCAGGCCCCTGGCATCAATTACCCCAACATTCAGCCCCCTGGCATCAATTACCCCAACATTCGGCCCCCTGGCATCAATTACCCCAACATTCAGCCCCCTGGCATCAATTACCCCAACATTCAGCCCCCTGACATCAATTACCCCAACATTCAGCCCCCTGGCATCAATTACCCCAACATTCAGCCCCCTGGCATCAATTACCCCAACATTCAGCCCCCTGGCATCAATTACCCCAACATTCGGCCCCCTGACATCAATTACCCCAACATTCAGCCCCCTGGCATCAATTACCCCAACATTCGGCCCCTGGCATCAATTACCCCAACATTCAGCCCCCTGGCATCAATTACCCCAACATTCAGCCCCCTGGCATCAATTACCCCAACATTCAGCCCCCTGACATCAATTACCCCAACATTCAGCCCCCTGGCATCAATTACCCCAACATTCAGCCCCCTGGCATCAATTACCCCAACATTCGGCCCCCTGGCATCAATTACCCCAACATTCAGCCGCCTGACATCAATTACCCCAACATTCAGCCCCCTGGCATCAATTACCCCAACATTCAGCCGCCTGACATCAATTACCCCAACATTCAGCCCCCTGGCATCAATTACCCCAACATTCGGCCCCCTGGCATCAATTACCCCAACATTCAGCCCCCTGGCATCAATTACCCCAACATTCAGCCCCCTGGCATCAATTACCCCAACATTCGGCCCCCTGGCATCAATTACCCCAACATTCGGCCCCCTGGCATCAATTACCCCAACATTCGGCCCCCTGGCATCAATTACCCCAACATTCGGCCCCCTGGCATCAATTACCCCAACATTCGGCCCCCTGGCATCAATTACCCCAACATTCGGCCCCCTGGCATCAATTACCCCAACATTCGGCCCACTGGCATCAATTACCCTAACATTCAGCCCCCTGGCATCAATTACCCCAACATTCGGCCCCCTGGCATCAATTACCCCAACATTCAGCCCCCTGGCATCAATTACCCCAACATTCAGCCCCCTGGCATCAATTACCCCAACATTCAGCCCCCTGGCATCAATTACCCCAACATTCGGCCCCCTGGCATCAATTACCCCAACATTCGGCCCCCTGGCATCAATTACCCCAACATTCGGCCCCTGACTCCCCCTGACATCAATTACCCCAACATTCGGCCCCCTGGCATCAATTACCCCAACATTCGGCCCCCTGGCATCAATTGCCCCAACATTCGGCCCCCTGGCATCAATTACCCCAACATTCGGCCCCCTGACATCAATTGCCCCAACATTCGGCCCCCTGGCATCAATTACCCCAACATTCGGCCCCCTGGCATCAATTGCCCCAACATTCGGCCCCCTGGCATCAATTACCCCAACATTCGGCCCCCTGGCATCAATTACCCCAACATTCGGCCCCCTGGCATCAATTACCCCAACATTCGGCCCCCTGCCATCAATTACCCCAACATTCGGCCCCCTGGCATCAATTACCCCAACATTCGGCCCCCTGGCATCAATTACCCCAACATTCGGCCCCCTGGCATCAATTACCCCAACATTCGGCCCCCTGGCATCAATTACCCCAACATTCGGCCCCCTGGCATCAATTACCCCAACATTCGGCCCCCTGGCATCAATTACCCCAACATTCGGCGCCCCCTCCCCTCGCCCCTCTCCCTCGCGCCCCCTCTCCCTCGCGCCCCCTCTCCCTCGCCCCCCCCTCTCCCTCGCCCCCCCCCTCTCCCTCGCCCCCCCCTCTCCCTCGCCCCCCCCTCTCCCTCGCCCCCCCTCTCCCTCGCCCCCCCCTCTCCCTCGCCCCCCCTCTCCCTCGCCCCCCCCTCTCCCTCGCCCCCCCCTCTCCCTCGCCCCCCCCCTCCCTCGCCCCCCCCTCTCCCTCGCCCCCCCCTCTCCCTCGCCCCCCCCTCTCCCTCGCCCCCCCTCTCCCTCGCCCCCCCCTCTCCCTCGCCCCCCCTCTCCCTCGCCCCCCCCTCTCCTCGCCCCCCCTCTCCCTCGCCCCCCCCTCTCCCTCGCCCCCCCTCTCCCTCGCCCCCCCCTCTCCCTCGCCCCCCCTCTCCCTCGCCCCCCCTCTCCCTCGCCCCCCCTCTCCCTCGCCCCCCCTCTCCCTCGCCCCCCCTCTCCCTCGCCCCCCCTCTCCCTCGCCCCCCCTCTCCCTCGCCCCCCCTCTCCCTCGCCCCCCCCTCTCCCTCGCCCCCCCTCTCCCTCGCCCCCCCTCTCCCTCGCCCCCCCTCTCCCTCGCCCCCCCTCTCCCTCGCCCCCCCTCTCCCTCGCCCCCCCTCTCCCTCGCCCCCCCTCTCCCTCGCCCCCCCTCTCCCTCGTCCCCCCCTCTCCCTCGTCCCCCCCTCTCCCTCGTCCCCCCCTCTCCCTCGCCCCCCCCTCTCCCTCGCCCCCCCCTCTCCCTCGCCCCCCCCTCTCCCTCGTCCCCCCCTCTCCCTCGCCCCCCCCCTCTCCCTCGCCCCCCCCTCTCCCTCGCCCCCCCCTCTCCCTCGCCCCCCCCCTCTCCCTCGCCCCCCCCTCTCCCTCGCCCCCCCTCTCCCTCGCCCCCCCCTCTCCCTCGCCCCCCCCTCTCCCTCGCCCCCCCCTCTCCCTCGCCCCCCCCTCTCCCTCGCCCCCCCTCTCCCTCGCCCCCCCTCTCCTCGCCCCCCTCTCCCTCGCCCCCCCTCTCCCTCGCCCCCCCCTCTCCCTCGCCCCCCCCCTCTCCCTCGCCCCCCCCCTCTCCCTCGCCCCCCCCTCTCCCTCGCCCCCCCCTCTCCCTCGCCCCCCCCTCTCCCTCGCCCCCCCCTCTCCCTCGCCCCCCCCTCCCTCGCCCCCCCCTCCCTCGCCCCCCCCTCTCCCTCGCCCCCCCCCTCCCTCGCCCCCCCCCCTCCCTCGCCCCCCCCCCTCCCTCGCCCCCCCCCTCCCTCGCCCCCCCCCTCCCTCGCCCCCCCCTCTCCCTCGCCCCCCCTCTCCCTCGCCCCCCCCCTCTCCCTCGCCCCCCCTCTCCCTCGCCCCCCCCCTCTCCCTCGCCCCCCCCCCCCCTCGCCCCCCCTCTCCCTCGCCCCCCCTCTCCCTCGTCCCCCCCTCTCCCTCGTCCCCCCCTCTCCCTCGTCCCCCCCTCTCCCTCGCCCCCCCCCTCCCTCGCCCCCCCCCTCTCCCTCGCCCCCCCTCTCCCTCGCCCCCCCCTCTCCCTCGCCCCCCCCTCTCCCTCGCCCCCCCCTCTCCCTCGCCCCCCCCTCTCCCTCGCCCCCCCTTCTCCCTCGCCCCCCCTTCTCCCTCGCCCCCCCTCTCCCTCGCCCCCTCCCTCGCCCCCCCCTCTCCCTCGCCCCCCCTCTCCCTCGCCCCCCCTCCCTCGCCTCTCCCTCGCCCCCCCCTCTCCCTCGCCCCCCCCTCTCCCTCGCCCCCCCTCTCCCTCGCCCCCCCTCTCCCTCGCCCCCCCCTCTCCCTCGCCCCCCCCTCTCCCTCGCCCCCCCCTCTCCCTCGCCCCCCCCTCTCCCTCGCCCCCCCCTCTCCCTCGCCCCCCCCTCTCCCTCGCCCCCCCTCCCTCGCCCCCCTCTCTCCCTCGCCCCCCCCCTCTCCCTCGCCCCCCCCTCTCCCCTCTATCCCTCGCCGCCCCCTCTATCCCTCGCTCTCTTCCCTCGCCCCCCCCTCTCCCTCGCCCCCCCCCCCTCCCTCGCCCCCCCTCTCCCTCGCCCCCCCCCTCTCCCTCGCCCCCCCCTCTCCCCCTCTATCCCTCGCCGCCCCCTCTATCCCTCGCTCTCTTCCCTCGCCCCCCCTCTCCCTCGGCCTCCCCTCTCCCTCGGCCCCCCCTCTCCCTCGGCCCCCCCTCTCCCTCGCCGCCCCCTCTATCCCTCGCTCTCTTCCCTCGCCCCCCCTCTCCCTCGCCCCCACAGTCGCTCGCTCTCTTCCTCCCCCCCCCCCCCCCCCGCCAGTCGCGCTCTCTCTCTCTTCCAACAACATGTCCTCGAAAAAGCCTCGGCACCGCCGGGCACTCCAGCTAGTATTTAATATTTCTGTTATTACCTGTGAGTTTATCCCTTATTGGCCCTATCCTGATTTTTCTTTATGTTATTTATGTGTCTGTAGAATAATTTACTATTTCCATTTATATTCCTTGATTTAATTTTGTAGTTGCTCTTTGCCTTTCTAATTGGTTTTTTGACTTCTTTCCTCACCTTTTCATATTCCCTTTTGTCATCCTCCTTTTTTAGTGTATGCCTTTTTCTTTAGTTTCAATGTTGCCCTTATTTCTTAAATTCATCCATGGTGCATCATTACTGGTTAGTTTGTTCTTTTTAGCAGGACATATTTCTCCTGGATTTTCTTGATCATTATTTTAAATGTTTCCCACTGCTATTTTTTTGTCAGTAAAATTTTCCAGTTTATTTTCCCTAGTTTCATTCTCATTCTCATTTCTCTTTATTAAAAAAAAAAGATTTCAATTTATTACTTTGGTCTTTGTTTTACTTATGTCCTTTTTTTTAATCGTAATCCGTATTATGTTGTGATTGCCATTGCCTAGATGTTTCCCTACGCTTCTCTTATCTGTTCTGGTTGATTTCCCATTACTAGATCCAGCACTGCTCCCTCTCTTGGGCTTTATACGTACAGGGTAAGAAAGGAGTCCTGCACACATTGTAAAAACTCCATTCCCTGTACACATTTTGCTACCCCTCGTCATTGATCCCAACATGGACCACGGCCACTGGATCCATCCCCCTCCCTTTCCTAGTTCATAGAAACATAGAAAAATAGGAGCAAGAGTAGGCCATTCGGCCCTTCGAGACTGCTCCGCCATTCAATATGATCATGGCTGATCCTCTATCTCAATACCATATTCCTGCTCTCTCCCCATACCCCTTGATGCCTTTTGTGTCTAGAAATCTATCTACAGGAGACTTTGGTTTATCTGGAGGTTGTATGTCCGGAAACCTCGATCTACCGGCAGAAATCAGGAGCCGTTTTGTTAGGTTTTTTTTCTTCTCGTGGCTTTTTTTTTCCCCAACAGTCAGGCTCTGGAAAGTCTCTCTGAAGCTGTTGCTAAGCTACAGAGACGCTTCCAAGGTACGGGCCGACTGTTTGAAGCTGTTGCTAAGCAACAGTGTTTGTTGCCAGATACGGAGATGAAAACCTCTGTATGCTTCAACATTAACGCTGGTATGTCCGGCAGTTTTGATAGATCGGCAACAGCTCGGTCCCGTCGGTGCCGGATATAACAAAGTTTCCTGTATATCTCCTTCCGAAATATATTCAGTGACTTGGCCTCCACAGCCTTCTGTGCTAGAGAATTCCACAGATTCACCACCCTCTGAGTGAAGAAATTTCTCCTCCTCTCAGTCCTAAATGTCCTACCCCATATCCTGTAGGGTTGCAAAATTCTGGGAATTTTTAAAAGAGGAAACTTTACATGGGAATTTTTGGAAATTTATGGGAATTTTGAGTTTTTTTGCACACTGATGGTTTTTGTCTCTGACCCTTATATTATCTTTGTCGTCAAAATAGACATACTGTTCCATACAAATAAAAACAGGCTTTCAAAACTTTATTTAGGTTATAATTTTGAACTTTATTGAACCCCCACAAAAAAGACCCATCTAAAATAAAATAAAAAGAGCATCAGCTTATTTAGCCTGTAATTTGTCCTTATTTTGTCCCTTTGAGTCTTCTACTCATGAATCTTCTGAGTCTTCTACTCCTCATTGCTCCTCCTGATTCTCTGACTCTGGCTCTGACGTGTTCATTTCCTCCTCTGTGTCAGTGTCTAGCTGTGTGGTGGACACTTCTGTATCTGGCTCAATAAGTTGTAGGTTCGCCCGGATAGCCACCAGTTTCTCCACTCTCTTGTTAGTCAGCCTGTTGCGCACCTTTATGCGTATTCCCAAAAAGTGACCAGTTTCGTTCAGAGGCTGCTGATGAAGGTGGGATTTGGAGTATCACCGATGCAATAGGTGACAGGGCCTCAGATGCACAAAGTCCCTTCCACCAGGTATGTGCACTGATATGCTTGCATGATTCCCATATCCCATCCCCATTCCAAAGACCTTGCTTGGTAGAGAACTTTGCCAGACTTCCCAGAACTTTGCCCACATCCAGATTGAGATGGTGTGAGAGGGTAGAAATCACACTGTAAGCGCTGTTGATCTGTTCTCCAGAAAGTATTGGTCTCCCAACATGCTTTGGGTCCAGCATGTATGCTGCAGCATGAATCGGCTTGACACAAAATTCTTGACGCGTCCGTATGAATTGAACAATTACCTTCTCCTCTGCTTTGAGCAGCAGGGATGTGGGTAGGGCAATGCTGATTTGTTCTTTTAAATCAGTAAAAAGCCTGAGAACATCTGACAAGACAGCGTCATCTCCTTCAATCTGAGCAATTGCAGATGCTACTGGTGAGAGTAGTTTAAGGCTGCTAACCACTCTCTCCCAAAACACATCATCCAGCAGTATTTTCTTGATGGTGGTTTCCATATCCCCAGACTGGGATATTGCCATTTCTTGCAGCGACTCCTTACCCTCCAGAAGGCTGTTGTACATTATGACAACACCACCCCATCTAATGTTGTTGGGCAGCTTCAGTGTGGTGTTCTTGTTCTTTGTCATTTGCTTGGAGTTGTAGGTTGCTGCAACTACCTGTTTCCCCCTGACATACTTAACAACTTGCTTGGCTCTCTTGTACAGTGCTTCCATGGTTCTCAAACCCATGATGTCCTTGAGGAGCAGGTTAAGCCCATGAGCTGCGCACCCAATAGACGTAATATGAGGGTAGGCCTCCTCCACTTGAGCCCAAGCAGCCTTCATATTCGCAGCATTGTCAGTAACTACTGCAAAGACCTTTTGTGATCCAAGATCGTTGATGACCGCTTTCAGCTCATCAGCAATGTATGTGCCTGTGTGTCTGTTGTCCTTCGTGTCTGTGCTCTTGAAGAACACTGGGAGAGGAGTGGAGACGATGTAGTTTATGATGCCCTCCCCTCGTACATTTGACCACCCATCTGAGATAACTGCAACACAGTCTGCCATCGCTATCGTTTCTTTGAGCTTTCCTTGGACTCTGTTATACTCAGCCTCCAGCAAATAAGTAGACAAAGCATGTCTGGTGGGAGGACAGTATGCAGGGCGAATAACATTGAAAAATCTCTTCCAGTACACATTGGCTGTGAGCATGAGGGGTGAGCCTGTTGCATATACAGCTCGAGCAAGGCACTCACCTGCATTCTTCTGGCTATGGTTATCCATTGTATCAAAGAACCTTCCAAGTGGGCCAGGAGTTGCTGATGATAAGGAGCCTGATGCTGAATGAGAACCATCATCATCTTGAATGGAAGTAGAGGAACTCTGGGCTGACTGCTGTGAGCTTTGAGTGAAGTTGTTGCATTTGGATAAATGCTGCTGCATCTTTGTGGCATTCTTTACATATGGCTTTCTACAGTGTTTGCACATGTACACAGTCTTTCCATCTTTAATGCCTGGGGTAAAATGCTTCCACACATCCGACGGTAAACGTGGCATTGTTCTATGCAGAGAAATAAAGGGCATTTATCTCTGTGTCGAACTGCGGTCGATCAGCATGATTGCAACAGGGTGAGTACATTTTTGCTGATGCTCCATGTGATGGAAGCATGACCTGTACACACACGACGCTTGTAATTATTAAAACAAGCCAAGTAAGAAGATAAACATATATTGATTAAGAAATCCCTTAATAATTAAGATTCCATCTCTGTTAGTAATTTTAAGAGGGGACCTGTGGGGGGGAAAAAAAAAAGAAAGAAATACAAAAAAAACAATATTATGCTAGCATGTGCTTTTTTGGGCAAAATTCCCAAGCTAAACTTCCTGTGGAAAATTTCCGGAAATTTACCAGAAACTTTCCACCCCTTTGCAATCCTAATATCCTGAGACTGTGACCCCTTGTTCTAGACCCCCCAGCCAGGGGAAACATCCTCCCTGTATCCAGTCTGTCTAGCCCTGTCAGAATTTTATACGTTTCAATGAGATCCCTTCTCATTCTTCTAAACTCTAGTGAATACAGGCCTAGTCGACCCAATCGCTCCTCATACGACAGTCCTGCCATCCCAGGAATCAGTCTGGTGAACCTTTGCTGCACTCCCTCTATGGCAAGTATGTCCTTTCTTAGGTAAGGAGACCAAAACTGCACACACTACTCCAGGTGTGGCCTCATCAAGGCCCTGTACAATAACTGTAGTAAGACATCCTTACTCCTGTACTCAAATCTTCTTGCAATGAAGGCCAACATACTATTTGCCTTCTTAACTGCTTGCTGCACCTGCATGTTTGCTTTCAGTGACTGGTGTGCAAGGACACCCAGGTCCCTTTGTACATCAACATTTCCCAATCTATCACCATTTAAATAATACTCTGCCTTTCCTACCGAAGTGGATAACTTCACATTTATCCACGTTATACTGCATCTGCCATGTATTTGCCCACTCACTCAACTTATCTAAATCGCCTTGAAGCCTCTGCATCCTCCTCACAACTCACAATCCCACCTAGTTTCGTGTCGTCAGCAAACTTGGAAATAGTACATTTGGTTCCCTCATCCAAATCATTGATATCTATATTGTGAATAGCTGGGGCCCAAGCACTGATCCCTGCGGTACCCCACTAGTCATCGCCTGCCACCCCGAAAAAGACCCATTTATTCCTACTCTCTGTTCCCTGTCTGTTAACCAATCTTCAATCCATGCCAGTATATTACCCCCAATCCCATGTGCTTTAATTTTGCACACTAACCTCTTATGTGGGACTTTATCAACGGCCTTCTGAAAATCCAAATACACCACATCCACTGGTTCTCCCTTATCTATTCTACCACTTACATCCTCAAAAAACTCCAGTAGGCTTGTCAAACACAGTTTCCCTTTCATAAATCCATGTTGACTTTGTCTAATCCCGTTGATATTTTCTAAGTGTCCTGTTATCACATCCTTTATAATAGACTCTAGCATTTTCCCTACTACTGATGTTAGGCTAACCGGTCTGTCGTTCCCTGTTTTCTCTCCCTCCTTTTTGAAATAGTGGGGTTACATTTGCCACCTTCCAATCTGCAGGAACTGTTCCATAATCTATAGAATTTTGGAAGATGACAACCAATGCATCCACTATTTCCATGGCTACCTCTTTTAGTACTCTGGGATGCGGATTATCAGGTCCTGGGGATTTATCGGCTTTCAGTCCCATTAATTTCTCCAGCACTATTTTTTTACTGATACTAATTTCCTTTAATTCCTCCTTCTCACTAGACCCTTGGTTCCCTAGCATTTCTGGGAAGTTATTTGTGTCCTCTTCCGTGAAGACAGAACTGAAGTATTTGTTTAATTGCTCCGCCATTTCCTTGTTCCCCATTATAACTTCTCCTGATTCCTTTCCAGTTGCTCCGAGATATCTTTTACCTTTGCTCCAGGTAGGCAACATGCCCTTCTGGACTCTCGGTTGCGACTGCATTTATATTTATTTTAAAATATTTTTAACAGAGCAAGCTAAATATCGGTATTGCCAGGAAAAACAACATGCTTTGCACTTTGCACCGACTCATCACATAAGGTTAAATATGCTGTGGAAGAGTGGTAATGATATCTATTCTCCTCCCTCACTACTGTACGTAACATAATAAAATGCTGTAATGTTGATATCCTCACTGCATCACATTCTACATCATTATGACCATTTCTTTTAGTTTCCTTTTCTTCTTGCTAACTGCCTAATTTTAGGACAGCTCTGTGCTGTGCATTTGAGTTTACTGGGAAATGGATTAAGAAACCAAGACATGTTTTACTTGGCAATTGGGAACAAAAACAATCATCGCAACTGTCCAAGCCAGGTTTCTATACTGATTTTGTAGGTTGGCAAAAGTGCTGATCCCAGTACCTGCTTTTCAATTCTAGATCTACAGCTGCTTTAAGGAAGCACATAAAGATCTTCTATTAAGTGCTCACAGGTAAATTGAATTCTGGCAGTTTCAGGTGATGCATCAATGGGTTTGATTCCATAATGTACTTGAATTCTGTTGTAATTTTGCAATGTGCAAGACTTGCCAATTATGTTATGTTTTTGGTATGGGAGGTTATTTCAAAAGTCAGGATAGGAAGTTTAACTATCAGGCGAACAAGAAAAAGGAGCAACACACTGTTGACTCATAACTCACAAAACAGTTTAATATTAACAACTACATGATTACTCCAAATAAATCTCAGTTGTGTACAGAAAAGTATTTTTTAATGAATTACTACTCTATTAATGCTTCGGGTATCCTTTTCTTTTATAGCCCAATGTTAGCGGAATGGCTCCTCCATTTGGGGATGCCTTTCGTAACCACACATTTCCAGACCAGGCCTTAACCAGCACAGATTTGTTGGGGAATAATTCAGATCCTGATTTCATGTATGAACTGGTAAGATTTGTATTATACGAGTAAACCAACAACTTGTTGTTTACTCTGAATGTTTCACTTGCTACCTGCTGCTTTTACTTTTTGTAGTTACCAATACTTTTTTGCCAATTGTCTCCCCTGTTGTCCTGAAGGCACTAGCTATTGATGGGGTACTCTCTCGTACCTTGCGCAACTGGCTATTCTTCATATTTAGTTCTAGACAAGGAGTGTTTGCAGGCTGTTTAACCCTGGGAGCGAGATCATAGTAAAGCCTGATTCTGTCTGTTTCAAAGTCCACACACCAGCATTTTCGAGTGGGGGTCATTGATGAGCAATTGTGAGCGGGGGCCTTGGCTAACTTTTTGTTTGCCTCTCTGATTCTGGGATACCAAGGCCAGTTGAGATCAGCCAATTTAATACAGACTATGAATTAAATCTGCATTTTTTTTGTCTGTATGACCAGGGTTTCTTTACCCATTGGGACCAGCAGCCTAGTTGTGACTCTGTTCACAATCTAAGAATGTTGAGTGCAGTTGGATCTACCATATCCATATCCTCCAATTGTAGTTCAATAATATCCTGATTAAATTATAAACCCTACTTCTGTCTAATGGCCAGGCAGGGGAGACTTTTTGTGATAAAATTAATTCTAGTTTTGTTTTTCCCAATCTACGTACAGTAATATCTTGTTTTTAATAGAATGTTTTCATTTCTTTCAGGATAGAGAGATGACTTACACTCACAGCTCTAGAGATGATCCTCTTACTTTGGGAGACTGTAAAGACATTGAAATTTTAGAACCTTTAAATGAACTACTAGATTCAGATCCTTCCTATACTTCAAACTGGGAGCAATGGGACACATGCTGGGAAGACTTGACAAAATACACCAAATTAACTAGCTATGATATTTGGGGAACTAAGGAAGTGGATTTCCTTGGGCTAGATGACTTTTCCAGTCCTTACCAAAATGAAGAGGTCATCAGCAGGACCCCAACTTTGGCTCAGCTAAACTGTGAAGATTCACAGCCTGTTTTAGATTCATTATATCATCCCGATCTACTAAAAAGTTTAAATCAGAATTCATTAACCTCTTCTCTGGCTGGTAAAAAACTTTCAGCAAACAGGGCAACACCTCCAGTGTCATGTGCCCGAAGTCCCTGTATAGATGCTTGCTTGCCTGAGACTACCCAAAGGGTAGCCCAATCTGTTTCTTCAAGTGCAACTGTGGACAATAGCAACAAACTTCAGCCCCTTAACACCAAAATAGGGTCTGTTCATGTGGACAACAAAGACTTTGTTAAAAAAGCTAAAGTCTGGATCAATCCAGCACCACTTGGTAAATCAACCTTGGGTGCTACCCAGGTGCACAGCGACTTACCAGATGATTCCTGTTGTAGTGATATTGGAGCTGCAGTCAGGAAACTAGAGAAAAAGAGTGCAGAAAGTCTGTACTCCGATAAAATGCCCACAGTATTCAAAGAAGCTAATGACCTGTATACTCCAACTGAAACAGTTGAAATGGTATCACCACCTGTCTCTGATCACACCCAGAAAAAGGAAGAGCACAATTATTCTTTATTTGTTTCTGATGGTTTGAATGAACAGTCTCCTAGTATTGAGCAGGAGGCAGAAGACGATGATGATGAAGAGGATGATGAGGACCATGATGAAGGATTTGGTAGTGAGCATGAATACAGTGATAATGAGGAAGATGACGATGATGAAGAGGAGGAAGACAAGGACGATGATGTCAGTGACACCTTCTCTGAACCAGGTACTTGAGATTATTGTGTTAACTGGAATAGTAATGTTTAACCCATCACTAGCTAAATTACATAGAATTTATAGCACAGAAACAGGCCATTCGGCCCAACTGGTCTATGCTGGTGTTTCTGCTCCACATGAGCCTCCTTCCACCCTGCTTCATCTAACTCAGCATTCATGTACCTGTAGAAAGTTAGAGCTTTGGGTTCAGGTTGTTGACAAATTATAGGGGCCTAGAAATTCATCTCTGGCAGTGGTGCAAACGGGTGGTATTGGATCGGCCGCCTGTTTTACGCAGCACCTGCTATTCAGTTCTGTTGACTGCAATGGAACTGAATATCAGGCACTGCGTATAACGGGCGGCCGCTCCAATACCGCCCGTTTTGCACCACCGCCCGAGACGAATTTCTAGGCCAGAGTTTACTCTTATGATTTGGTCTTGGGACCCTGTTACAGAACCTATTGCTAATTTAAATATAAGTTAATGACTGGGAGGAGGTTATTTAAATAATTCCAAGCTGAAATGCAAAGCAAATAATGGGGAACACTGCAGCCAGATTCAGAAAGATTTATATTTTTAAGGCAACGGAACCAATAGCTAGCACTTGTAGTTCTATATAAGAAAGTGTAACATAAATGATTTGGGAGCAAATAACCAAAAGAGCGAATATATGTTAAATGGAACAGTAGTACAGCATTGATCAGAATAAAGATCAAGGTGTTATACTGACTAAATCTAAGAAATGACTAGCAGAGTGCTTAAGCCACAGTTTTTTAAAGTGCTAATGAAGTACCAAATTACATTAACAAAGGGACAGAGTACAAATAAAAAGAGGTTGGTTGTATTTTTGTATATCATCGAATGATACAGCACAGAAGGAGGCCATTTGGCCCATCTTGCCTATGCTAGCTCTTTGGTAGAGCTATCCAATTAATCGCACTCCCCTGCTCTTTCCCCATAGCCCTGTAAATGTTTTCCCTTCAAGTATTTATCCAATTCCCTTTTGAATGTTACTATTGAATTCAGCCAGTGCATTCCAGATCTCCAACTCTCTGTGTAAAAAAACAGTTTCCTCATGTCGCCTCTGGTTCTTTTGCCAATCGCCTTAAATCTGTGTCCTCTGGTCACTGAACCTTCTGCCAATGGAAACAGTTTCTCTTTATTTATTCTATCAAAACCATCAGCACTGCTGTCAAATCTTCTCTTAACCTTTCTGCTCTAAGGAGAACAACCCCAGCTTCTCCAGTCTGTCCACAAAACTGAAGTCCCTCATCCCTGTTACCATGCTAGTAACTCTTTTCTGCACCCTTTCCAAGGCCTTGACATCCTTCCTAAAGTGTGGTACCCAGAATTGAACACGATACTCCAGCTGAGGCCTAACCAGTCTTTTGTAAAGGTTTAGCATAAATTCCTTGCTTTTGTATTCGATTCCTCTATTAAAGCCAAGGATCCCATATGCTTTTTTAACAGCCTTCTCAACTTGTCCTGCCACCTTCAAAGATTTGTGTACGTACACCCCCAGGTCTCTCTGTTCCTGCACTCCCCTTTAACATTGTACCATTTAGTTTATATTGCCTCATTCTTCCTACCAAAATGTATCACTTCACACTTCTCTGGGTTAAATTTCATCTGCCATGTGTCTGTCCATTGATATCTGATATTGATCAGACCCCATCTGGAGTGCTGTGTGAAATTCTGACCACCTAATTATAGAAAGTATCTTATTGCTAGAGTGGGCACAGAGCTGACAAACAAAGATTGTTTCAGTTGTCAGGAGTTTAAGTTTATAAGTGTGACTAAAACATACTAATTCCATAGTATATCGATTAATAAAATGCTCTTATTTGTGTTCTTCTGTAATGCATTGATGTGGTTTTCTTATGGTGGTAGTTTCAGAATGTCCTCAATATTGTAAAATTTGTTTCTTGTATACAGGATATGAAAATGACACCGTAGAAGATGTGAAAGATGCAGTAACGGGTGTTTCTAGAAAAAGAAGCAAAAGAAGATACTTCTGGGAGTACAGTGAACAGCTGATTCCACCACCTAAACAAGATCGAATGTTAAAACCTTCTGAATGGGATAGAGATACTTTGCCCAGTAATATGTATCAGAAAAATGGTTTACACCATGGTAAGCTGAAGGAAGTTAAAAGTGCTGTAAATGACTGGCTTTGCTTACTGAAACAATTCATGTCTGAAACCCAGTATCTGAACTCTGGGGGGGAAAAAAATACAAGTACAGTCTAGTCTAGATTGCACATTCTTCTTCAGTTGTTCATTATCCATGGACAAATAGTATATTACGTTGCCAGAACAGAGAAAAAAGGAGCACTGACCCCTTTAAATAGTTTAGCCTTTTAATAATTTTGCAAGAGTTGTATGCATTCCTTTGCCTCCATGCTATATACATTATGATCCTTTCTGGATTCATTTTCTTCCATCACCAGCACTATTATCAATGTTCTGCACAATGAATAGCTTGAGGTTTTTTTAGCTTGAGGTTTTTTTTAGTTAACGTGGGATCCTTTATGAATTAGCTGGAAGTCACCTTCCAAAAGTTTCCCATCCCTTTTTGCTTCTGTTGCCTTACTTCCTCCTCACCCCATCATTATCATCCCCACCATCAAATTCAATGTTGGATCTCCAATTGAAGTGCAATTGCTTTCTGTGTTAAAGTGCTATTGGTCAATAATATCCTTTTCTGATGGAGAGCAGTGTCAGGATTCAAATTTTGTACATCCTGTTGGGTGTTTCCAAAAGAAATGCCCAAAAGTATGGTCCTTCAGAGTGTTTGCATTGTCTTCCATTACATAGCTTCAAAAAGTACAACGGCTACTCGCAGTTGTCATTGACCTTGCCATGAAAGCCAAAAATGTTGTAACCAAGGTATTAGCTTCAACCTTGAGATTTTGCCACTTGCACTCTTCCATGTGAGTGAACCTTGGAGTTATGTTGAGCCAAATCTTAAATAAAAAACCTCAAGAGCTCCATAAGAGAGGGCCTCAGGTATGGAAGGATACCTTTGGAGTATCCTTGAAACTTCCTTCTTTTAGAGTGCCAACTGAGGTAGTTGCATATCACATCATGTAGCTGCTGACTTATCCTTAACCTGACTAATCTTATCTGGTTTATATCCCAGGATTTCATGGTAACTGGCTGTTTTAACAACAAAAATAACAGCCAAGCCTGAGGAAACTTCCCCATGGTTTCAGGCAGAAGCCAATTTTCTGCTATTAAATTCAAAACTTCTGAGGAATGCTGACTACTGAAAGAAAATCATCCCGTTGAAATGAAACTCTCTCAAAAATAAGGTTATAACCTTCTTAGACAATCTCCTTCACCCACAAATCTGACATGACAGCTTCCCAATACAGGCCTGACTTCAATATAAGGTAGAATTGCTATCAGAAGAGTGTCTAATGGCACACCACCACTTGATGCAGGGACCTCAAAAGAGAGGCTAGCTTCTAAAGTGGTCTCCATCTCTCCTGGATACAAAATTAGGGTTCTTTTCAAGTCAAAATGGCTTGTATGCAGCTGGGTTCAATAGGCCAGGCATGGAGCCTGTTAGAATGCTTTAAGATGATTTAAAAAGTCAATCTATCCCAGAATTTCTTTTAGCATTTTTACCGATAGAGCAAATGTGGGAGAAAGGGAAATCTTAATCTTGTCTCTATATATGAACAACCGACAGTTTGGAAACACCAGGGCAGAGAATGGAAACCTCCAGATCAAGAAGGCGGCTCATACCCCGATGATAGACTAGGTGCCAACACCACATACAGTAGGAGATAAAGATTTAGGCCTATGCACTTACTGTATAACAAACAAAGCTTGTAGAACCAGGGAAAAGGCTGAAAAGATTAGAAGTTGGGTAAACTTAAAAATGTGGCCTCAGCTAAACGTGCAACCTACCTACGTATTATGTAAGCACAGGCCAAAGTTGTATTTTAGTATAAGAATAGAGCCTGTTTCCCATTTAAGGCAGAGCGTCTCGAGGTCCGGAGCCACGTAGCCGCACAGAGGGCCTGGAGCTGGTCACGCCAGGACCTGTGTTGTTCTCTTGGGTCAGAGCGCACTCTCAAGGTAGTCGGAGCCTGGGAACCAGGTTGTGTTATTTGCATGTCATTTCCTGGAACACCAAATCAGTCAGTGTAATAAAACTTATTGTAAAAACCAGTTGTGCGTGAACCATAAGCGGAGTTAACGTTGCCGGACTAACAACCCTTTGTTGCAATGGTAACCACTGAAGAAATCCGCTAACAGCCTGTAAGGAGTACTCTGCTACCAATTGTGATGCAGTAACAGTGATTGTCCACCATTCTTTTTCCCAACACTGGCTAAAATACCACTAGGGGATTGTTCCAACAAGGAGGGCTATCATGTCAGATTTATGGGTGAAGGAGATTGTCTAAGAAGGTTAAACCCCTATTTTTGAGAGTTTCATTTCAACGGGATAATTTTCTTTCAGTAGTCAACTTTCCTAAGAAGTTTTGAATTTAATAGCGGAATATCTGCTTCTGCCTGAAACCATGGGAAGTTTCCTCAGGCTCAGCTGTTATTTTTGTTATCTCCAAAATGGATTGACCCATATTGGACCTATACTGCTTGAACAGATAAAACCAGAAGAAGCTCAAGATAGCAATGTACTGCTGAATTTCAGGTCGTACATCTGGGAGACTGGCTGATGGCCACAGATGTCAAATATTTGAACAACCTGCATTTATTTAGCACCTTCAATGTGGGAAAAATATGTCCCAAAGTGCTTCACGGAGGCGTAGGGAAAAAATGGATGCTAAGCCAAAGAAGATACACGAGGAGGCGTGACCAAAAGCTTGGTTGAAAAGGTAGATTTTAAGGAGGGTCCTTTTGAGGAGAGGGAGGTGAAGAAGTGGAGTAGTTTAGGGAGGGAATTCTAGAGTGTGGGGCCAAGGCGGCTGAAGGCATATAATACCTTCTCATGAAGAATATTTGAGGTACAGCATAGAAGAGAAAAACGCAGAAACCAAGTGCTCCCATTTTGCTTTTGCATTAGCATCTAGAGGATTCACAAAGCACTTACAAATAGTGGCAAACTTCTTTAGATTGTAGCATCCTTCTATCTACTCTTGAGTTTTGATTACTTAATCTCTGTTTCGGAACTCCAAATATTTTTTCCATTGATACTGGGCATATTAACGAAATGAAGACTTTACAAGAACTCCCTTTACAAGGGTTTAGTTTTGGGTATCACTGGGCAGAGTATCCTTATTACTCATTTGTTTCAAGATCTTGTAGCTAGAGTTTTTCACCTTAACGGATTGTAGAATTCCAGCAGGGGATTATTTGTGGCCCTAGACTTGTTCTTCGTGTTCAGCTATGATGCCCTTCATGGTCAAAAAGCCTGCTAACACTTACAGTTTAGACTCACAAAGAATGGCCACTTGAGCAAGATAATGAAAGGTTAATGGTACTAATGAAATGGCAACCCAGTGAGGGTCATCACCTTTAGGAGAGGAGGAAAGAAGAACTTTTTAATGCTGATTTACTGGAACTAGCCTGTTACAGTTCAGGTATCTCTAATACCTCTTTGCTTGTGTTAGTAGCTTGATGACTGTTTTCATGAGCAGATCTAGTCTCCCAAGCGAAACCTGCATCTTTATTCCTGTGTATCAATTAACCCTGTTTGTATTACATTGCTTACTAAAGAATATGTAGGATGTTAACAAACGAGGCAGGTATTGGGATCCAGGAGCTAGTGATGGAGGAGCCTTGGCCATGTCTAACAGGTACGAGATTCTTGCTCCCTGTGTGGACGAGGGCAGGGACTGCAGGGAGGATGAGCAATCTGACCACAGCACCATGGTACAGGGAGCCATTCAAGTGGGGGGGGAGTAAAAAGAAATGTTGTAGTGATAGGGGATAGTATAGTTAGTGGGATAGACACTGTTCTCTGCAGCCGAGAGCGTGAGTCCCGAAGGCTGTGTTGCCTGCCTGGCTAAGGACATCTCCTCTGGGCTGGAGAGAAACTTGGATTGGGAGGGGGAGGATCCAGTTGTCATGGTCCACGTAGGCCCCAATGACATAAGTAGGACAAAGAAAGAAGTTCTGCTGAGAGAGTATAAACAGCTAGGGGCTAAATTAAAAAGCAGAACCACAAAGGTAATAATCTCTGGATTACTACCTGAGCCACGAGCGAATTTGCATAGGGTAAATAAGATCAGAGAAATGAACGAGTGGCTCAAAGACTGGTGTGGGAGAAATGGGTTTCGATTTGTGGGGCACTGGCTCCAGTACTGGGATAAGAGGGAGCTGCTCCGTTTGGACGGGCTTCACTTGAACCATGCTGGGGCTAGAGTCCTGGCGAATCGAATAACTAGGGCTGTAGAGAGGGCTTTAAACTAAATAGTGGGGGGGAGGATCCAGGTGAGCGGGAATTTAAAAAGTCAATGAGAAAGCAATAGAGCAGGATAGAGATGGGGGAAATAATAACCAGAGTGTGACAGGAAAGGACAGAATGTTTAAAAATAAGAGTGCAACGGAAAATGGGGCCAAAACCAGGAGGAATGGTAAAAAGACAAAGTTAAAAGCTCTATATCTGAATGCACGCAGCATTCATAACAAGATAGATGAGTTGACGGCACAAATAGATACAAATGGGTATGATCTGATTGCCATTACAGAGACGTGGTTGCAAGGTGATCAGGGCTGGAAACTGAATATCCCAGGGTATTTGACAATTCGGAAGGATAGACAGAAAGGAAAGGGAGGTGGGGTGGATTTGTTGGTAAAGGATGGGATCAGTGCAGTGGTGAGAAGTGATATTGGCTCAGAAGATCAAGATATAGAATTGGTTTGGGTGAAGATAAAAAATAATAAAGGGAAAAAGTCTCTGGTGGGCATAGTCTACAGGCCCCCGAACAGTAACAATACTGTTGGACAGAGTATAAATCAACAAATAATGGAGGCCTGTAAAAAAGGTACGGTAATGATCATGGGTGATTTTAACCTCCATATTGATTGGACAAATCAAATTGGCCATGGTAGCCTTGAGGAGGCGTTCATAAAGTGCATCCGGGATGGTTTCCTAGAACAGTATGTAATGGAACCAACCAGGGAGCAGGCTATCTTGAATCTGGTACTATGTAATGAGACAGAATTAATAAATGATCTCATAGTAAAGGATCCTCTAGGAAAGAGTGATCATAGCATGGTTGAATTTCAAATTCAGTTGGAGGGTGAGGAAGTTGTATCTCAAACCAGTGTCCTGATCTTAAACAAAGACAATTACAGTGGCATGAGGGCAGAACTGGCTAAAGTGGACTGGAAAAATAAATTAAAGGGTAAGACAGTTGAAATGCAGTGGCCGACATTTAAGGAGATATTTCATCACTCTCAACAAAAATATATTCCAGTGAGAAAGAAAGATTTTAAGAGAAGGGAGCACCATCCGTGGCTAACTAAGGAAGTAAAGGATGGTATCAAATTGAAAACGAAGGCAATGTTGCCAAGATTGGTGGGAGACCAGAAGATTGGGAAATTTTTAAAAGCCAGCAAAGGATGACTAGAAAAATAATAGAGAGATGAATTATGAGAGTAAACTAGCAAGAAACATTAAAACAGATAGTAAGAGCTTCTACAGGTATATAAAAAGGAAGAGGGTAGCTAAAGTAAACGTTGGTCCCTTAGAGGATGAGACTGGAGAATTAATAATGGGGAACGGGGAAATGGCAGAGACTCTGAACAAATATTTTGTATCTGTCTTCACGGTAGAAGACAATAACAACATCCCAATAATGGATAATCAAGGGGCTACAGGGAGGGGGAACTAAAGACAATCACTATCACTAAGGAAATAGTACAGTACTTGGTAAAATAATGGGACTAAACGATGACAAGTCCCCTGGACCAGATGCCCTGCATCCCAAGGTCTTAAAAGAAGTGGCTACAGAGATAGTGGATGCATTGGTTGCAATATACGAAAATTCCCTGGACTGGTGAGGTCCCAGCGGATTGGAAAACCGCAAATGTAACACCCCTATTTAAGAAAGGAGGGAGACAGAAAGCAGGAAACTATAGACCAGTTAGCCTAACATCTGTCGTTGGGAAAATGCTGGAGTCCTTCATTAAAGAAGCAGTAGCAGGGCATTTGGAAAATCATAATGCAGTCAAGCAGAGTCAGCAAGGTTTTATGAAAGGGAAATCATGTTTAACAATTTGCTGGAGTTCTTTGAGAATGTAATGAGCAGGGTGGATAAGGGTGAGCCAGTAGATGTGGTGTATTTGGATTTCCAGAAGGCATTCAATAAGGTGCCACATAAAAGGTTACTGCATAAGATAAGAGTGCACAGAATTGGGGGTAATATATTAACATGGATAGAGAATTGGCTAACTAACAGAAAGCAGAGAGTCAGGATAAATGGGTAATTTTCCAGTTGGCAAACGGTAACTAGTGGGGTGCCACAGGGATCGGTGCTGGGGCCTCAACTATTTACAATCTACATTAATGACTTGGATGAAGGGACTGAGTGTAATGTAGCCAAGTTTGCGGTTAAGAAGGCAAATGGTATGTTGGCCTTCGTAGCGAGAGGGTCTGAGTACAGGAACAAGGATGTCTTGCTGCAGTTGTACAGGGCCTTGGTGAGACCACATCTTGAGTATTGTGTGCAGTTTTGGTCGTCTTCTCTGAGGAAGGATGTTCTTGCCATGGAAGGAGTTCAGCGAAGATTCACCAGGCTGATACCTGGGATGGCAGGAATGACATATGAGGAGAGATTGGGTCGATTGGGCTTGTACTCGCTGGAGTTTAGAAGAATGAGAGGGGATCTCATTGAAACTTATAAAATTCTGACAGGACTGGGCAGACTAGCTCCAGGAAGGATGTTCCTGATGGTCAGGGAGTCCAGAACCAGGGGTCACAGTCTAAGGATAAGGGGTAGGCTATTTAGGACAGAAATGAGGAGGAATTTCTTCACCCAGAGTGTGGTGAACCTGTGGAATTCTCTACCACAGAAGGCAGTAGAGGCCAATACATTAAATATATTCAAGAAGGAGTTGGATATATTTCTTAAGGCTAAAGGGATCAAGGGGTATGGGGAGAAAGCGGGGACCGGGTACTGAATTTGGATGATCAGCCATGATCGCATTGAATGGCCTACTCCTGCTCTTATCTTCTATGTTTCTATGATACAAAGATGGGTGGGAAAGCAAATTGTGCAGAGGACTCAAAGAATCTGCAAAGGGATATAGACAGGCTAAGTGAGTGAGCAAACATTTGGCAGATGGAATATAACGTGGGAAAGTGCGAGGTTATACACTTTGGCAGGAAAAATAAAAAAGCAAATTATTATTTAAATGGAGACAGATTACATAATGCTACAGTTCAGAGGGACCTGGTGCATGAAACACAAAAAGTTAGCCTGCAGGCACAGCAAGTAATAAAAAAAGGCAAATGGAATGTTGGCCTTTATTTCAAAGGGGTTGGAATATAAAAGCCGGGAAGTCTTGCTACAACTGTACAGGGTATTGGTGAGACCATACCTTGAGTACTGGTCAGGAAGGATATACTTGCATTGGAGGCAGTTCAGAGAAGATTCAGTAGGTTAATTCCAGAGATAAGGGGGTTGACTTATGAGGAAAGGTTGAGCAGGCTGGGCCTATACTCATTAGAATTTAGAAGAATGAGAGGTGATCTTATTGAAACATACAAGATACTGAGGGGGCATGACAAGGTAGATGCAGAGAGGATGTTTCCCCTCGTGGGGAAATCTAGAAAGCGGGGGCACAGTTTTAGAATAAAGGGTTGCCCTTTTAGAACTGAGATGAGGAGGAATTTCTTCTCTGAGGGTCGTAAATCTGTGGAATTCTCTGCCCCAGAGAGCCGTGGAGGCTGGGTCATTAAATACATTTAAGGTGGAGATAGACAAATTTTTGCAAGATAAGGGAGTGAAGGGTTATGGGGAGCAGGTGGGGATGTGGCTTTGAGCCCAAGATCAGCCATGATCTTATTGAATGGTGGAGCAGGCTCAAGGTGCCAAGTGGCCTATTCCTGCTCCTATTTCTTATGTTCTTATAACTACAACTCTTGTCAATTTGCATGATGGAAAATTACGCACTATTTTATTCATGATAAATTACATAAGGAGATATTGGGGCAGAAAAGAGGTAGGTTTTAAGGAGCGTCTTAAAGGAGGAAAGAGAGGTGGAGAGATTTAGGGAGGGAATCCAGAGCTTAGGGCCTTGGCAGCTGGAGGCACATCCGCCAGTGCTGGAACGATTTAAAATCGAAGATGCTCAAGATGCAAGAATTGGAGGAGTGCAGATATCTCGGAGGGTTGTAAGGCTGGAGGAGATTAGAAATAGGGAGGGGCGTGGCGTGGCCATGGAGGGATTTGAAAACAAGGATAGAATCTTAAGATCGAGACGTTGCTTAACCGCGAGCCAATGTAGGTCAGCGAGCACAGGGGTGATGGGTGAACTGGACTTGGAGCAAGTTAGGACACAGGCAGCAGAGTTTTGGATGACCTCAAGTTACGGAGGATAGAAAATGGGAGGCCAGCCAGGAGTGCGTTGGAATAGTCAAGTCTAGAGATAACAAAGGTGTGGATGAGGGTTTCAGCATACAGATGAGCTGAGGGTCGGTGGCTAGGGAACAGAGTTGATGGCAGGGACCAAAGACAATGGCTTCAATCTTCTCAATATTTAGTTGGAGGAAATTTCTTAGTACAGGATGTCGGACAAGCAGTGTGATAATTTAGACACAGTGGAGGGGTTGAGAGTGGTGGTGGTGAGGTAGAGCTGGGTGTCATCAATGTACATGTGGAAACTGACGCTGTGTTTTCGGATGATGTCACTGAGGGCAGCAAGTAGATGAGAAATAGGGAGTCAAGGATAGAATCTTGTGGTACTCCAGAGGTAACGGTTCAGGAGCGGGAAAAGAAGCCATTGCAGGTGATTCTCTGGCTACAAAAAACTGGATAGATAATAATGGAACCGGGCGAGTGCAGTCCCACTCAGCTGGACAACAGTGGAAAGGCATTAGAGGAGGATGGTGTGGTCAACAGTGTCAAAGTCTGCAGACAGGTTGAGAAGGACAAGGAAGGAAACTATTGTCCCAGATACGCAGGTGTAATTTGTGACTTTGATAAGAGCTGTTTCGGTACTGTGGCAGGGGCAGAAACCTGAATTCAAACATGGACTTCTGGGAAAGATGGGTGTGGATTTGGGAGGCGACGGCATGTTCAAGGACTTTGGAGTGCAAAGGGAAGTTGGAGATGGGGCGGTAGTTAGCAAGAGTTTTTTTGAGGAGAGGCGTGATGACGGCAGATTTGAAGAAGAGGGGGACAATACCTGAGGAGAGAGAACTGTTAACAATATCAGCTAACATGGGAGACAGGAAGGGAAGTTGGATGGTCAGCATTTTAGTGGGCATAGGGTCGAGGGAGCAGGAGGTGGATCTCCTGGACAAGATGAGCTCGGAGAGGGCATGAGGGGAGATAGGAGAGAAACTAGAGAAAGATGTGAGTTCAGGGCTAGGGTAGAGGGGAACCTTAGAGGAAGTTTGGCCCGGTGGGCTAGGGGAAGGGAGGAAAACAACAGAGGCAGCTGAATGGATCTTAGTGACAAAGATGTCCATGAGCTCCTCGCACTTATTGTTGGAGCTGTGGGTGAAGGGGACAGGAGAGGGGTTTAAGAAAACGGTTTGTATTAGAGAAAAGAAGCCGGTGGTTATCTTTGCCTTCAAGGATGATCCTGGAATAGTGAGCAGGACCTGATAATGCTTTGTGGTTCAGCCAGATCTGGCGAATGGCTAAACCAGTTGTCCGCCATAAATGTTCAAGTCTGCTTCCCTTGGACTTAAGGGAGCGGCGATGAGGGCTATACCAGGGGGAGCAACCAGGGTGACAGAGAGTAATTGTTTTAATGGGAACTATGGAATCAAAGGTGGAGGAGAGGCTGTGATTGAGCATATTGGTAGCTGCAGAAATGTCATGGTGAATGGAAGGCCAAAGGCTGGACAGTTGGGATATTGAAAGTGTAGTTGTAAGTGAATTGGGGGAGAGGGTTTTCCAGGGGCGGCCACAGAAGAGAGTAGGGTTGGGAGGGGAAAGGGATGTGAGTGGAAAGCGATACACGGAAGTGATCAGAGATGGCCTTATCTATGATTGACACGATGGGAGTAACGAGCCCACGTGAGATGGCAAGGTCAAGGAGGTGACCATGAAGATGGGTATATGGAGAGCTAATTAAGGGAGAATAGGAGGGCACTGAACTCAGAGGGGAAAGAGCATGATGAGTTGAGCTGGAGGTTGAAATCACCGAGGATGAGAAGTAGCTCGGTGTAGAGGCTGAGGGAGGAAAGCAGTGAAGGTATCTGAGAGACAAATTTTATGGCACTTGGGTGGGCGGTAGAGAACAAGGATTTTAAATGAGAGGCGAGAGGGGTGGAACAAGGTAAGATGCTTAAAGGAGGAGTAGGTGTCAGGAGTAGGGAGACAGACCAAGGTGTGATTTGGTGATAAGAGTCACACTGTCACCACAACGGTTTAAAATCGTTTAAAAAATTGTCTTGTTCCAAAGTTTCTTGTTGGAACTTTATTTTTGATCATCCAAGTTAGAATTTTCTTTAATTGCTTTGAATTAGTATTCTGAAAAGTTTATAATAGAAGTCTTTAGTTAATTGTATTTGTTGCATTTGTTTTAAGAACATCGGAATTGCTAGACGGAAAAAGACCATGTTACATCTAGTTTGTCTTCTACCATCCTGGTGGCGCATAATATAACGTTAATAGAGTTGTTGATTTAATCATAGCAATCAATCTCTATCATTTAGTCTACAACAGACCGAGAGAATGAAGCAAGGAAAACCCCAGTGGTGAAGAGCTTTGAGAGCTATAAGTCCAAAGTCTTCTATTCTTCCCAAGCATGCTACACTTGCCTTACGTCATGTTTCAAATTACTCATATACTGTATCCCAAAATGTTGTTTAGTTTCTTAGAATTATGGTGCCTCTGGATAAGCTAATGATATGCGTTCTTGTCAAAATAGGAAAATATTTAGTGAAGAAGTCTCGCAGAACAGATGTGGAAGACTTGACTCCGAATCCAAGAAAACTACTACAGATTGGAAATGAACTTAGAAAACTAAACAAGGTGATTAGTGATCTGACACCTGTAAGTGAACTGCCATTAACTGCCAGACCAAGATCCAGAAAAGAGAAGAACAAACTAGCATCCAGGTAATGAAGAACTCTAAACAGCAATGTTGGTACTGTTTATATACAGTGTTAGTCCTGTATAATTGAAACCAAATTTGTTTAAATATTTTGTTATTACCAGAAATATGTTTCAATCTTATAAAAAAAAATTGATATGTATCCTCATCTCCTCAAAATTAAATTCTATCTATTTTGTAGAAGGGTGGGTAGAGCTCAAATTACCTATTCCATATCCACCCATTACCACATTTTGTGCAAAAGAGGTGAAATGCTGTGATTTAAATACAGCGCACCACATTTTCATTCTACCCATATGCTAAATTAACCCACCTTTCTCTATCTGAAAGTTGGTTATTTGGAAAAGGTTTTGTTTTGGACATGTTAATAAAAACTAGTTTTTCTAATATAATTGAAAGATGAAGCTCAATTTTTTTTTGTATTATCTTCATTGATTCTACTCCACATACGTACACATAGGTGGCCTATCCAACTGGGAAAATCACGGGGACACCTGTCCCTTTAGATTTTAATGTAACTGTGTGATACTTGCACTATACAGGGACACCTCCAGGCATCCATCTTCAGTTATTTTCCTCCCACCATTGACACCCGTTGCATTATGTTTGTTGCATCGCATAAGGAGTCTTCTCAATCAACGCTTTGATTTTACTGCCTTGATGGCCCAAATTTCTTTCTTTACTTTTGAAAGAAAATTCAGTATAGGTATCTTGTTTAGCTGAATTTAAAATTCTGCAGCAGCTGCAGAAAGTCCTTCTCTATCACCAATAAGTATATATGCTGCAGCCAGTGCTGTCTTCTTGATCACACTGTGTGTGAACTCTTGTATTTCTGTAGTAGAGTAAACCAAAGAGTTTACAGCATCATCATTCATCCAAAATACAAACGCGTATCAAAGAAGTTCTGTCATTCAGATTGACTACATCACAGATCTTCTTCTCATTCAACAGATCTTCTTATTTAATATATCTTATTTATCATATCGTCTGAGAGGAAAAGCAGGCATATAACAGAGGAACTGGAAGTTTCTGTGGAGAAGGCTACTCCTAGGTCATTTACTAAGCTTTTCCCATTACTGCTCAAGCTGTGTTTCCCCACTGTCCAGCTGTAGATCTGGATTGTAGGATGAGAAATAGGAAAAATAAAACGTGATGCACCTATTTTTGGTCCGTCATATCTCCAAGTAATAAATTTGCACTGGCCATGAAGTCCATGTAGTCTCTGAAAAGAGCCTGTACTGATTTAAGTCACAGTGAAGGAAACATGTATGTATTGTAAGAGCTGACCATAGAGAGTTTTCCATAAGGCAGCTGCATCTGATCTTATCCCACATCACTAGAAAGCTGGATATAGAAGGCGTCAACTTCCACAATTGGTTTGGAGTTTGTTTTACCTGTGTGTTGGTTTATTCTAATGCCGAGGTAGTTGTTTTATACTGCTGCACACACTCAAGAATGTTTATGGGCATTCAGAATTTGGCACTGTTAAACAACTGAAATCTTTCTGGAAACAAAACAAGAGAACTTCATTAAGTCTCGGCACAGCAGGTAAGTTATTAAAGCCACTTTCTGGCTTTAGGTCCAAAGGCAAACCTGTATAGACGATTGCAAAATAATAAATCTTTTGAAGGCTTCAGTTTTCAGTAAGCTGTAAAAGGCTTCACTCAGGCACAGACATTTACAATCTTCACAAGAAGAATGAAGCCACAATCCCTTCCATTGCTTCTGCCATCCAGTGATGCTAGGGCCCTGACACTGTTGTCACATCTGCTTCTGACTCAGTCCAGTTCATACTGGGGCAGGCTCACTAATAACAGGACCTGGAAAACCATCAGGTTTGTTACGCCCTTTCAAAGAGCAATAATTATCATATTAAAAATGGACACCAAAGTAGAAAAGATAGGAGACGACGTATGCTCTCATGCAATTGACAAAATACTTTAAAGCCATGAAGGTGAAAATTCTATTCTTTTTATCTCCTATTTTCCACAAGGACAGAGGTATTCAAACTTATTTGTATGTCTTAAACCGGAAGAAGTTCCTCAAAAAAATGTTTGGATAGTTATTACACTCACCATCATTCAGAAAGTGTGCTGATGTGCACCCATCAACCTCCGAGTTGCATTCTTCCACAAGGAATCATCATGGATTGCTACAGAAACTACTTTTGCTTTCAAATAGTAAGCATATGTGGCATTTATAAGGTTCAGGATCATCTCTACACTTTCAGCCTTCACCAGAGGCTTATCGATGTTCACCCAAGGCAAATCCTAATCTCAGATGGTGAAGACTTTTACTACTTTGGGAATGTTCCTCCTGTCAATCCTTGGCACTGTATTTTTCTTTTTCCCAGAAAGAAAAATTCTGATCTATGTTCTTTTCCGTGATTCAAAAGTAATGCTAATAGCACCACACTGTTCTCGGAATCTCTAGCACTCTGGGATTCTTTTCTACCTGGAACTGAATCTTCTGGCTCCACATCAAAGCAGATTTCTTGCTACAGAAAGCGGAGTAGTCTGAAACCTGTCCCTAACCAGTTGACTATTAATGGATAATCTGATGTCTCTGGGATAAAAGCCGCCCATCCATGCAGATATTTATAACTTCCCATAACCTTACAAAAGCTTTACAAGTGGAGATAAAAGGAAAAATGGTGATTGCTGAACGTCTGAACTAAAGTAGAAATAACTTGTAATTGGGGGAGGGGGCATCATTGCAGCCTCATGGTCCTCCTCTCTTGGAGCACAGTCTAACCCCCATTTTTGTTACTGTGTTTGGATGGCGTGCTGGACACTGAGCAGTTTATTGAGAGACAGAAACCAGTTAATGCTACGGCAGGCTACGTATCATCCAAGCATCTCACTTAAAAATGCACGTAGCTAGGCCTACCTTAAGGGTTCTTTGAGAAAAGCAACTTGAATAAAATGAATACTTTGTTTTGTACATGGTGAAGATTGAAATCTCTAGCAGACGGCCTACTTGTTAGAGTTGTGCGTCATTAAACATGATGATAGTAAATACACTGTTCCTACGTGATGCAGCTTGAGAGAGCATAAACAACTGAACTCGGGCTTGGAGTTTTAAAAATGTTTCATATCGCTATTATTATTCAGGTTTCTTCTTTCATAATGTCCTATAAGTGGCAATCAAACTCGACAGGAAAGCCTGTAAGATTGTTTCTTTACTCCACCCCACTCCCCACAATCATTGATGAAGCGACATGAGAATGCCATTGTACGATTTTGACATTTCCGAGCCATCTTCGGCTCACCATTTTGTCTTTCAAACACTTGTACAAGGCCGAAGCTGAGATGACCATCGTGTAAGTCCACTTTCGCTTTTCTTTGTCACTAATAAATGGGCAAAACCTTATTTTGGACGACTCTTCTTCCTAGAGACTTAAATTGTCAGCGACAGAGTTTTGCAGTAATACCTTTCTTCAACTTTTAGCATTTGCAGTCTGTCTAGGCTATTAACTATTTGCCTCTGGTCCTTAAATTTGGTCTCCTCTCGTGATATAGCCTGAATGTTCATTTATGCCCTGGAATTGCTGTATGAAGGACTTCAGCACAACTCCATGGAAGCCTCTGCATAAGTTATCTCTGCCTTTCATTCCCTAGTGGAAGGAAACTCTTTGGAAAGCCATTCCTTATTTTTCTGCCTGCATCAAGACCCCAACTAAGTGCTTGGTCCAAGCATGGGATCTTTGTGCTGTATAACCTGATGCAACCCCACCCCCAGCCCCTTTTGAGCCTACGGCTACTGTAGATTTAAAGCTGCTGTCAAAAGGACTTTGTTCCTAACTCTGTTCTCTGCCAGGAGTGTTGGTGAACTTCACGCAGTAGTAGCGGAGGCACAGCCCTGTAATTTTTTTTTTATTTTTTTTTTCCCCCAGTTGAATAGGCTACCTACCCTTGGGATGTGGAGTGTACCTTTTCAGAAAATGATGACTACATTATTCTAAAGGTGAGTAATGATCTTTATTCCAAGGAGATTCAGTTTTGATGACCTAGTATTTCTTAAACTACATTTTATAGTGTAAGTTTGCATGCTATGTCTGATTTTCAATGCTAAAAATTCTAATCTTTAACATGTTTAATAAATGGAAACTGCTTTTGGATGGCAGAAAAAACAGTTTGGAAGCTGTTTTTGTTGAGAAACCAATGAGAGAAGATAAAAGTTCAACCAATATTTGAAAATTTTGGCTCTTAATAAATCAGACACGTTTTTGTTTGCAGTCACGTTTGGTTCTGTGCTGTATAATGTTATATGTAAAGTATGCATCTAAAACTGAAGTACATATTTCTCTTTATTTTCCTTCCAATTTTCTCCCCATTTCTTCTCTTTGAAGACACTGACTCTCTCTTTCCTGGGGTACTGTTCTGTAGGTGCTTTCTGTGTGAACCTAGGAAGCTCGGGCTGATTCTGTCCTCGTCCATGTCTACACATGAGCATACTTTAAACAGAGATTGCTGTATAGTAAGCAAGAGTGGGATCCAAGCTGATTTTCCCCTCCCTATCTAGAAAACATTGAGGCCAGTTGTAAGGAATATAGGAACAGGAGCTAGGCCATTCAGCCTCTCGAGCCTGATAAGCCATTCAATGAGAGCATGGCTGACCTGCACCCTAACTTCACCCACCCGTCTTGGCTCCATACCCCTTAATATCCTTGGCTAGCAAAAATCTATTGATCTCAGATTCAAAATGATTAATTGAGGTAGCATCTACTGCTTTTTGTGGGAGTTAGTTCTGCACTTCTACCACCCTTTGTGTGACGAAGATTTTCCAAACTTCTCTCCTGAATGGCCTGGCTCTGATTTTAAGGTTATGTCCCCTTGCCCTAGACTCCCCAACCGGCTAACTTGGCACAGACTGGGAATCAAACCTGGGAAGTTTCTCTCTATCTACCCTATCACTTCCTTTCAACATCTTAAAAAACCTCAATCAAATCACCCCTTAACCTTCTATATTCCAGGGAATACAAGTCTAGTTTAGGTTAGCTCTCCTTGTAATCTAACCATTAGAACCCTGGTAACATTCTGGTGAATCTGCACTATGTTTCTTCCAAGGCCAATATAACCTTTCTAAGGTGCGGTGCCCAGAACTGTACAAGTACACTATCCCTTATCCGAAAGCCTTGGGACCAGCTGAGTTTCGGTTTTTGGAATTTTTCGGATTTCAGAAGGTATTTTATAAGACTGGGAAATTTGTCGGGGGTCGGGCTCGGCGGGGGATCGGGGTGGGGGTCGGCGGGGGTGGGGGTCGGCGGGGAGAAAAGAATATTGGACGGGCCGCGGTTCGGGTCGGGGGGGGGGGTCGGGTTGGGTGGAGAAAAGAATATCGGACGGGTCGCGGGTCGGGTCGGGTGGGGGGTGGAGAAAAGAATGTCGGGGGTCGGGTCGGGAGGGGAGGGGAGAAAAGAATATCGGACGGGTCGGGTGGGGAGAAAAGAATATCGGTGGGGGTCGGGTGGGGAGGGGAGGGGAGAAAAGAATATCAGTCGGGTCGGGAGGGGAGGGGAGAAAAGAATATCGGTCGGGTGGGGGGTGGAGAAAAGAATATCGGGAGGGGAGGGGAGAAAAGAATATCGGACGGGTCGGGGGTCGGGTAGGGAGCGGAGGGGAGAAAAGAATATCGGACGGGTCGGGGGTCGGGTCGGGTGGGGGGTGGAGAAAAGAATATCGGACGGGTCGGGTGGGGAGGGGAGGGGAGAAAAGAATATCGGACGGGTCGGGGGTCGGGTAGGGAGCGGAGCGGAGAAAAGAATATCGGACGGGTCGGGGGTCGGGTCGGGTGGGGGGTGGAGAAAAGAATATTGGACGGGCCGCTGTATTGTTGGGTTCACTCTCCCGGTATCTCCTTCACACTGCCCGGCTCGGCCTGCAATCTCCTACCCAGGAGGAACTCTGTGACCCTCTGCCCTGCTCAGCGTAAGTCGTGCGCCACTCTGGTCATGTCGTGCGCACGACTTACGCTGAACGAAAAAACTTTCGGTTTTTAGAGGTTTTCGGAAGTTCGGATAAAGGATAGTCTACCTGTACTCCAGATGTGGTCTAACCAGGGCTTTGTAAAGCTGTAGCAAAACCTCCCCCCCTTTAATATTCTAGCTCTTTAGTTATAAAGGCTAACATTCCATTAGTCTTTTGATTGTGTTTTGTACCTGACTACTACATTTTAGTGATCTGTGTACATGGGCCCCTAAATCTCTTTGGATCTCCACTTCCTAGCTTTTCACCATTTAAAAAAATACTCCGATCTATCCTTTATTGGTCCAAAATGTCTGACCTCACACTTGCCTGCATTGAAATCCATCTGCCACAGTTTTGCTGACTCACTTAATCTGGCAATGTCACTTTGTAATTTTATGCTCCCGTCTACACTAGTTATTATGCCACCAATCTTTGGGTCATCAGCAAACTTGGATATATGGCACTCTATTATGTTATCAAGTCATTAATAAATATAGTGAACAGTTAAGGCCCCAGCATAGATGTTGTGAGACACCACTAGTCACTTCTTCCTTCCAATTTGATTACATACCCATTATCCCTACTCTCTGTCTTCTACCATCTAACCAGATCAATAATTTGCCATTAATTCCATAAGCTTTAATTTTAGCTAACAGTCTCTTAGGTGGAACCTTATCCAAATCCTTCTGGAAGTTCATATAAATTACATCCATAGACATTCCCGTCTTCTACTTTAGTGACTTCCTCAAAAAAATTAATTAGGTTCATTAGACATCACCTACCCATTGCAAATCCATGTTGGCTGTAAAGGCCCTGCTGCGGCTGAGATCAGCTAACTTGGCACAGACTGGGAATCAAACCTGGGAAGTTTCTGGCCTATGTATCATCACCACTCATTGCATTAACTAGTTAAGTCATTGGACAAGCAAATGCTTTATTTTCATAGATCTCTCTATTAATTTGTATGCATAGGAATGAGATTTAAATAACTTATTATTGAATTGTCTCTATAAAAAAAAAAGCTTACTATTTGGCAGCTTGAAGTGTAGGAAATGTTACTGGTCTCACTTTTATTCAGGGTCATGTATGAAGGCAGGAACAATGAGCTAGTTGCCTGTCTCTATATAGCACATTACAAGGGTAGAGTGAGCTTCTCACACTGGCCTTATTCTAACGTGGCAGGCCTGGTATAGGAACAGGGAGGACTCGACTGATGTTGCTTTTACAAAACATAGCCTTTTTATTTAAAAAAAATTGCTTTTAGTATAGTTGAGGAACATAGGAACAGCAGTAGGCCCTTGAGCCTGTTCTGCCATTCATTGAAATCATGGCTGATCTGCAAACTAACTCTCTATACCTGCCTTTGGCCCATATCCCTTAATACTTGGTTAACAAAAAGCTATCAATCTCCAATTTAAAATTAACAATTGAGCTAGCATCAATTGATGTTTGCGGAAGAGAGTTCCAAACTTTTACCCCCTTTGTGTATAGAAGTGTTTTATAATTTCACTCCTGAAGGGTCTGGCTCTAATTTTTAGACTATGCCCCCGAGTCCTAGAATCAATCCCCAACCAGCAGAAATAGTTTCTCTCGATCTACCCTATATGTTCCCCTTAATAGCTTGAAAATTTCAATCAGATCACCCCTCAACCTTCTAAATTCTAGGCAGTACAACCCTAATTTGTGTAATTTCTCCTCATAGCTTAACCTTTGAAGTCCAGGTATCATTCTGGTAAACCTACGCTGCACTCCCTCCAAGGCCAATATATCCTTCCTAAGGTGTGGTGCCCAGAACTGCTCACAGTACTGCAGCTGTGGTCTAACCAGGGCTTTGTATAGCTGTAGCATAACTTCTACCCCCTTGTATTCTAGCCCTCCAGATATAAAGGCCAGCATTCCATTAGCCTTTTAAATTATTTTCTGTATCTGTTCATGACATGTTACTGGTCTATGTACCTGGACGCCCAAGTCTCTTTGGACCTCCACTGGTTTTAGCTTTTCACCATTTAGAAAGTACCCTGTTCTATCCTTTTTTGGTCCAAAGTGGGTGACCTCACATTTGCCTACATTGAAATCCATTTGCCACAGTTTTGCCCAATCACTTCATCTGTCGATATCCCTTTGTAATTTTATGTTTTCATCAACGCTGCCTACAATGCCGCCTATCTTTGTGTCATCGGCAAATTTGGATATATGACTTTCTATGCCATCATCTAAGTCATTAATAAATAAATAGTTGAGGCCCCAACACAGATCCCTGGGGGACACCACTAGTCACATCCTGCCAATTTGAATAACTACCCATTATCCCTATTGCCTGTCTCCTGCTGCTCAGCCAATTTCCTAACCAGGTCAATAATTTGCCCTCAATTCCGTGGGCTTCTACCTTAGTTAACATTTTCTTATGTGGAACTTTCAAATGCCTTGTAGAAGTCCATATAAATAACATCATCCATAGACATTCCCCGGTCCACTACTTTAATCACATCCTCAAAAAATTCAGTCAGGTATGACCTACCTTTCACAAATCCATGATCAACTGAAAATTTTCGAGGTGTTCAGTCACCCTATCCTTAACAATTTCCCAACAACAGATGTTAGGCTAACTGGTCTATAATTACCTGGTTTCCCTCACTCGCCATTCTTAAATAGCGGCATGACATGCACAATTTTCCAATCTAAAGGAACGGTTTCTGAATCTAGAGAACTTTGGAAGAGTATAGTTAGGGCATCTGAAATGAGCTCATCTACTTCCTTTAAATCCCTGGGATGGAAACATAAGAACATAAGAAATATGAGCAGGAGTAGGCCATTTGGCCATTCAATAAGATCATGGTTGATCTTCTACCTCATCTCCACTTTCCTGAACTATCCCCATTCCCTTGATTCCCTCAATATTCAAAAATCTATTGATCTCTGTCTTGAATGTACTCAACGACTGAGCCTCCACAGCCCTCTGGGGTAGAGAATTCCAAAGATTCACCACTCTCTCTTAATGAAGAAATTTCTATTCATCCCAGCCCTAAATGACCGACCCCTTATTCTGAGACTGTGACCCCTGGTTCTAGACTCCCCAGCCAGGGGAAACATCCTCCCTGCATCTATCCTATCAAGCCCTGTAAGAATTTTGTATGTTTCAATGAGATCACCTCTCATCTAAACTCGAGAGAATATAGGCCTGGTCTACTCAATCTGGCCTCATGGGACAATCTCCCCATCCCAGGAATCAGTCTGGTGAACCTTCGTTGCACTCCCTCTATGGCAAATATATCCTTCCTTAGGTAAGGAGACCAAAACTGTACACAATACTCGAGGTGTGGTCTCACCAGGGCCCTATATAATTGCAGTAAGACGTTTTTACTCCTATACTCAAATCCTCTTGTAGTAATCCTCTTGTAAAGGCCAACATACCATTTGCTTTCCTAATTGCTTGCTGTACCTGCATGTTAACTTTCAGTGATTCGTGTACAAGGACACCTGGGTCCCTCTGAACACCAACATTTCCCAATCTCTCGCCATTTAAAAAATACTCTGCTTTTCTATTTTTCCTACCAAAGTGGATAACTTCACATTTCTCCACATTATATTCCATTTGCCGTGTTCTTGCCCACCCACTTAGCCTGTCTACATCCCCTTGAAGCCTCCTTGCATCCTCCTCACAACTTACATTCCCACCCAGCTTTGTATCATCAGCAAACTTGGATATATTACATTTGGTCCCCTCATCCAAACCTTTGATGTAGATTGTGAATAGCTGAAGCTCAAGCACTGATCCTTGCGGTACCCCACTAGTTACAGCCTGCCAACCTGAAAATGACCCGTTTATTCCTACTCTCTGTTTTCTGTCTGTTAACCAATCCTCAATCCATGCTAGTATATTACTTCCAATCCCATGAGCCCTAATTTTGTTAAATAACCTCTTGTGTGGCACCTTATCGAATGCCTTCTGAAAATCCAAATACACCACATCCACTGGTTCCCCCTTATCTATTCTGCTAGTTACAACTTCAAAAAAACTCCAACAGATTTGTCAAACACTATTTGCCTTTCATAAATCTGTGTTGACTCTGCCCAATCCTATTATTATTTTCCAAGTACCCTGTTACCATGTCCTTAATAATAGATTCTAGCATTTTCCCTACTACTGATGTTAGGCTAACTGGTCTGTAGTTCCCCGTTTTCTCTCTTCCCTCCTTTCTAAATAGTGGGGTTACGTTTGCTACCTTCCAGAACCGTTCTAGAACTTTGGAAAAGGACAACCAATGCATCCACTATCTCTATAGCCAACTCTTTCAAAACCCTAGGATGTAGGCCATCAAGTCCAGGGGATTTATCGGCTTTCAGTCCCATTAATTTCTCCAGGAGTACTTTTTTACTAATGTTATTGGGCCGGATTTTCTGATCGGAGGCTTCCTGCGTGCGGATGCCTCCGATTGGAAAAAAATCTACGAACTTACCTGCTGGCTCTGTAGGTCCCGAGACTTGTGATCCTGGGCTTCTCCAGGTCTGCGCGGTGTAGAGGTCCAGGGGCACATGCAGTTCGCAAGTGCCCCTGGGTTCACGTGGGCCATGGGAAACCAAACAAAGAAGGGAATCCTCCTTCACACTTTTGACAGTTCTCTCCGCATAATCTGTCAAAAGTATGAATGGGGATCTCTTTAAAAAAAAATATAGTTAAACATTAAAAAAAAATTAATCACGTATTTAAAATTACATGAAATTAAATATTTTAAACAAATTTTAATTTTTTGAAAAAAAAATTAGTTTTTGACTGGGCTAAAAATAAACTTTTTTAAAAAAGTATAAAATTATAAATGAGTGAAATTAAAAAAAAAAAAAAAAAAGTTTTTAAACTCTTATGCTGGTAAAAGCAGGCCTTCCGCCTGCTTTTACCAGGTGTAAGATTTTTAAAGGTTTTCAGCGGGCGGAAGTTGTGCAGAAAGCGGAACTCCCTGCCCGCGGAGGCACTTTTCCTGGGCAGGCGGATGATCTGTCAAGAGGATTCTTGACAGATCACAAGTGCCGGGTTTTAGCGCATGCGCTTTGCATGCCTGAAACCGGCACTTGCGAGGCCCCTACGGGTGCATATGCACCCGTGGGGTCGGAAAATCCGGCCCAATATCTTTCAGTTCCTCATTCTCGCTAGACCCTTGGTTGTCCACTATTTCCGGGAAGCTTTTTGTGTCATCTTCCGTGAAAACAGACACAAAGTATTTATTTAATTTCTCTGCCATTTCCTTATTCCCCATTATAATTTCTCCTGTCTCAGCCTGTAAGGGACTCACATTTACTTTCGCTAATCTTTTCCTTTTTGCATACCTATAGAAGCTTTTACAGTCTGTTTTTATGTCTGTCGCTAGTTTACTCTCATATTCTATTTTCCCTTTATCAATTTCGTGGTCCTTCTTTGCTGAATTCTAAAATTCTCCCAATCCTCAGGCTTATTACTCTTTTTGGCAATATTATAAGCCTTTTCCTTTGATCTAATACTATCTTTAACTTCTCTTGTTAGCCACAGTTGGATCACTTTTCCTGTGGGAATTTTGTGCCTTAAAGGAATGTATATTTGTTGTAAATTATGTACTAATTCTTTAAATGCTAGCCATTGCTCACCCACTGTCCTACCTTTTTAATGTAGTTTCCCAATCTACCTTAGCCAACTCGCCCCTCATACCTACGTAGTTTGCTTTGTTTAAATTTAAAACCCTAGTTTCGGATTTAACTAAGTCACTTTCAAACTCAATATAAAATTCTATCATATTATGGTCACTCTTTAAAGGCCCCTTTACTACAAGATTATTAACTCTTTCTCGTTGCACAATACTAGACCTAATATAGCCTGTGCCCTTGTTGGTTCCTCAACATACTGATCTAGAAAACTATCTTGCATACATTCCATAAATTCATTCTCCACACTATTACTGCAATAGTATATGTAGATTAAAGTCCCCCATGATTACTGTATTACCCTTGTTACATGCGCCTCTAATTTCCTGATTTATACTCTGCCCTACATTACAGCTACTGTTTGGGGGCCTATAAACAACTCCCACCAATGTTTTCTGCCCCTTGCTGTTTCTTAGCTCCACCCAAACTGATTCTACTTCTTGATTTTCAGAGCTAAGATCCTTTCTCTCTACTGTCTTTATCCCATCCTTTATTATCAGGGCTACACCTCCTCCTTTTCCATTTTGCCTATTCCCTTCTAAAAGTTATGTATCCTGGAATATTTAGTTCCCAACCTTGGCCACCCTGCAACCACGTCTCTGTTATGGCTATTAGATCAAATCTGTTCATTTCTATCTGCGCTATTCATCTATTCTGTTGCAAATGCTTTGCGCATTCAGATATAGTGCCTTTAGCTTTGACTTATTTCCCTTTTTACCTGATGTCACCTTAGTCACTGATGCCTTATTACCTTTGTTACTCTCTCCCCTCCTGACACACTCTGCTTATTTTTACCCAAAACTCTACTCTGCTCTAGAGCCTTGACATTTATCTCGCTGCTTTTAAATTTACTCTCTCCTGAATCCTCCCCCCCCCCCCCCCCACTAGTTTAAAGCCCTGTCTACTGCCCTAGTTATTTGGCTCGCCAGGACACTAGCCCCAGCCCAGTTTAAGTGGAGCCCATCCTAATGGAACAGCTCCCTCTTTCCCCAGTACTGGTGCCAGTGCCCCATGAACCAAAACCCCTTCCTCCCACACCACTCTTTGAGCCACGCATTTAAACCTCTAATCTGTTTGTCCCTATGCCAATTTGCACGTGGCTCAGGTAACAATCCCGAGATTATTATCTTTGAGGTTCTGCTTTTTAATTTGAATCCTAGCTTCTCAAACTAAGTTAAGGGTACTGCAATTAAATAACACAAAGCACTACAAGTAGTGTAGGCAAAAAGCCGCAACTCCTTCCCTCTCTTCTCCAAATTCCCACTCTTTCCAAATTCCCAACCAAAGCATCTGTTCAAGTCCACTCCGTTTAAACCCACTCTGTGCAGACCATCTGGTCCTGGGGATTTGTCACTCTTTAGTGCCATTATTTTCTTCATTACTGTTATTTTACTTACATTAATTTTATTGAGTCCCTGTCCCTCATTAATATTAGTTTCCTTGGGATTTCTGGCATGCTATCCTCTTCCTCTACTGTAAATACTAATGCAAGTAATTATTCAACATGTCCACCATTTCCTTATTATCATTGACAATATCACCGCTTTCAGTTTTTAAGGGGCCAACATTGCTCCTGACTACCCTCTTTCCTAATATAATTGTAAAAATTCTTTGTGTTGATTTTGATATCCCTTGCAAGTTTCTTTTCATACTCCCTTTTTGTAGCTCTTAGTATCTGTTTTGTGACCCTTTGCTGTTCTTTGTCTTTCCCATTCGCCAGGATCTGTGCTATTTTTTGCATTTTACTTATAAAATGTTTATTGATAAAATGTTGATGGAGAAAACAAAAATGCTATATGTGATTCTGGCAGTTAGAATTCTGTTTTTGATTAGCTGTGCTATACCTGAAATGGGAGTACTCCATGCTGACATACTGAGTGCTCAAAATGGAAATTGGTTCCATTTGCTGGTACTGATATCTTTCGCCTTAATAAGTTCCCAAATAACAAACTTAAGTTAGCAGTAATAACCATTTGTGAATGTAAGTGTCTTCTAATTGTATATTTTTTATCTCCAGGGCTTGCCGCCTAAAGAAAAAGGCTCAGTATGAGGCTAATAAAGTAAAGTTATGGGGTCTCAACACAGAATATGGTAAGATAATAGTCTTGTATTTTTTTAGGCTAATTGTACTTACAATAGCTTGAGTGAACCATGTTTCTTCACCCTTTGTAGGCTATACTAATTATTTTAAAAGAAAATCTATTCCATCATGCTTGCCTTTTGACTTGAATAATTCTATAATATAGTAACATCCTTGAGTTAATAACATCATGCTCCCAGTCCACTGAAATCGGCTTGGTTTGCACAGGAACTGTAATGCGTGTTTTTAACTTGCACCAAATCTGACACGGTAACCTCTCAACCTGTTATAACAAGCACGGCTAAGGCATACCATTCCCCCAACTAACTGTAAGCAAGGCCATGGAAGATTCACCAGTATATATTAATAATACAGTATGTACGTACAAAATCTGAGACGTGTGGAACTATACAACATTTCAAATTACAACTTTTGATGGATAAAGCAGCCAGCAATGTCAGCTCCTCCTCCAGAGAGAAATAGATCTGCAGTTGTCATGGGGACCTTGAGCTCATTCTGTGCAATACTAATGATTGCTCAGTGTTTAGGTAGTTTATAGAACTAGTATGTTCTCTTCAGTTACTAACATTCAATAGCTTCAGATTTTGCCCTCTACTCAAGTTCCAAACAAATGGTTAATTTAGTCACTGGTCATTTGTGTACCCACTGAAGATGATGCAGGACCTAGCCTGGTTCCACTTAGAAATGGAAGAATAGGCCCCTGGAGGGAAGAAAAGAAAAATTGCTATAACACTGCAGAGGAGACCCAGTGTGGGATCCATTTTAAATTTTGTTTTGCACTAGTTCCCAAAGTTGTGTTTTATCTCAACATGATTTCTTTGACGAGCTCTATTCTCCCACAGCGGACATTTCTAGGAAATACTGTATTTTAACATAAGAACATAAGTAGGAGCAGGAGTAGGCCATACGACCCCTCGGGCCTGCTCCGCCATTCAATAGGATCATGGCTGATCCGAACCTAGACTCACGTCCACTTCCCTGCCCGCTCCCCGTAACCCTTAATTCCCTTATCAGCTAGGAAACTGTCTATCTCCGTTTTAAATTTATTTAATGTCGCAGCTTCCACAGCTCTCTAAGGTAGCAAATTCCATAGATTTACTACCCTCTGAGTGAAGAAGTTTCTCCTCATCTCAGTTTTGAAACGGCAGCCCCTTATTCTAAGATTATGCCCCCTATTTCTAGTCTCACTCATCAGTGGAAACATCCTCCCTGCATCCACCCGATCAAGCCCCCTCACAATCTTATATGTTTCGATAAGATCGCCTCTCATTCTTCTGAATTCCAATGAGTAGAGGCCCAACCTACTCAACCTTTCCTCATAAGTCAACCCCCTCAGCTCCGGAATCAAGGGCAACCACCATAATTCAGCTCACATCAACACTTTGTAAATATCTCTCCCAAGGATGTTGTATGAAATGATAAGTTTGAAATAGAAATTTCAACTGTTCTGATAATGTGTCATCATCTGTAAAGTTACCCAGTTTTATTCTGGCTGCTTCACAAGACCATGGATATGATTGCACCCATTATCTGCAAGCACAGAATCCCAATGCATTAATGTGTAATATAATACACTTTTATGAAATTGTTTCCCTTTACATCTCCCATTATCCCTGCCCCCCCCCCCCCCCCCGTGCAAGATGATGATAAAAATGATTGGACTGTATTATCAGCCTAAGGTCTGCACCAGGCCTTTGTAATGATCTGCAAATGCTATGCTGAAACATTGTTGTCCAGTAGAAATTGTTGACTGGTTGCCAAAATGGTGGCTATGGGGACACCGTTTTAGCCACATCCACCAATTTTAGTACAAAACGCCTAACATAGAAGATAGGAGCAGGAGTAGGCCATTCGGCCCCTCGAGCCTGCTCCGCCATTCAGTGCGATCATGGCTGATCATCCGATTTCAGTACCCGGTCCCTGCTTTCTCCCCTTCCCCTGGATCCCTTTAGCCTTAAGAAATATATCCAACTCCTTCTTGAATATATTTAATGAATTGGCTTCTCTACTGCCTTCTGTGGTAGAGAATTCCACAGGTTCACCACTCTCTGGGTGAAGAAATTCCTCCTCATTTCTGTCCTAAATGGCCTACCCCTTATCCTTAGACTGTGACCTCTGGTTCTGGACTCCCTGACCATCAGGAACATCCTTCCTGCATCTAGTCTGTCCAGTCCTGTCAGAATTTTATAAGTTTCAATGAGATCCCCTCTCATTCTTCTAAACTCCAGAGAGTACAAGCCCAATCGTCCCAATCTCTCCTCATACGTCATTCCTGCCATCCCAGGTATCAGCCTGGTGAATCTTCGCTGAACTCCTTCCATGGCAAGAACATCCTTCCTCAGATAAGGCGACCAAAACTGCACACAATACTCAAGATGTGGTCACCAAGGCCCTGTACAACTGCAGCAAGACATCCTTGTTCCTGTACTCAAACCCTCTCGCTACAATGGTCAACATACCATTTGCCTTTTTAACTGCCTGCTGCACCTGCATGCTTACCTTCAGCGACTGGTGCACAAGGACACCCAGGTCTCGTTGCACTTCTCCTTCTCCCAATCTATTGCCATTCAGATATCTGCCTTCATGTTTTTGCCACCAAAGTGGATAACCTCACATTTATCCACGTTATATTGCATCTGCCATGCTTTTGCCCAATCACCCAACCTGTCCAAATCATCCTGGAGTTTCTCGGCATCCTCCTCACAGCACACATGCCCACCCAGCTTTGTGTCGTCTGCAAACTTGGAGATATTACATCTAGTTCCCTTGTCTAGATCATTAATATATATATTGTGAATAGCTGGGGTCCAAGGACCGATCCCTGCGGTACCCCACTAGTCACTGCCTGCCACTCGGAAAAAGACCCATTTATTCCAACTCTTTGCTTTCTAAGTCTGCCAACCAGTTCTCTATCCAAGTCAATACCTTGCCCCCAATCCCATGTGCCTTTAACTTTACACGCTAATCTCTTATGCGGGACCTTATCAAAGGCCTTCTGAAAGTCCAAATACACCACATCCACTGGTTCTCCCTTATCTATTTTACCAGTTACATCCTCAAAAAATTCCAGTAGATTAGTCAAACACGATTTACTTTTTGTAAATCCATGTTGACTTTGTCCGATTCTGTCACTGTTTTCCAAGTGCTCTGCTATTACATCTTTTATAATGGACTCTAGCACTTTCCCCACTACCGATGTCAGGCTTACCGGTCTGTAATTCCCCGTTTTCTCTCTCCCACCTTTTTTGAATAGTGGGGTAACATTAGCTACCCTCCAATCCATGGGTACTGTTCCAGATTCCATCGAATGTTGGAAGATGATCAGCAATGCATCTACTATTTCGAGGGCCACTTCCTTAAGTACCCTAGGATGTAGATTATCAGGCCCTGGGGATTTATCCGCCTTCAATCCCATCAATTTCCCTAACACCATTTCCCTACAAATACTGATTTCTTTCAGTTCCTCCCTTTCATCAGACCCCATGTTCCCCGACATCTCTGGGAGGTTATTTGTGTCCTCCTTTGTGAAGACAGAACCAAAATATGTATTTAATTGGTCAACCATTTCTTTGTTCCCCATTATAAATTCCCCTGATTCTGACTGCAATGGACCTACACTTGACTTCACCAATCTTTTTCTCTTCACATATCTATAAAAGCTTTTAAAGTCAATTTTTATGTTCTCTGCAAGCTTACTCTCGTATTCAATGTCCCCCTTCTTAATTAATCCCTTTGTCCTCCTTTGTTGAATACTAAACTGCTCCCAATCCTCAGGTTTACTGCTTTTTCTGGCCAATTTATATGTCCTCCCTTTGGTTCTTATGCTATCCCTAATTAACCTTGTTAACCACAGTTGAGTCACCTTTTTTGTTTTATTTTTATGACAAACTGGGATGAACAAATTCTGTAGCTCATCCATGCGGTCTTTGAATGTTTGCCATTCACCCTCCCCTTCCAAGATGTTCTGCAGCCGCTCTGAGACATCCTTGACCCTTGCACCAGGGAGGCAACACACCATCCTGGAGTCTCATTTGCGGCCGCAGAAACGCCTATCCCCCTTACAATAGAATCCCCTATTACTATAGCTCTACCCCTCTTTTTCCTCCCGTCCTGTGCAGCAGAACCACTCCTGGTGCCAGGAAGTTGGCTGCTGCTGCCTTCCTCTGATAAGCCATCCCCCCCAACAGTATCCAAAGCGGTATATCTATTTGAGAGGGGGATGACCCCAGGGGACTCCTGCGCCTATTACTCTGCCTGGCGGTCACCCATTCCCTTTCTGCCTTTGCAACCTTTACCTGCGGTGTGACCAACTGATTAAACATGCTATCCACGACGTCCTCAGCCTCGCGAATGCTCCAGTATGCATGCATTCGCAGCTCCAGCGCCGCAGTGCGGTCTGCCAGTAGCTGCAGCTGGATACACTTCCCGCACACATGGTAGTCAGGGACACAGGAAGTGTCCCTGTGTTCCCACATAGCGCAGGAGGTGCATACCACGGGGCCGGGCTGTCCTGACATGACTTACCCTTTAATTAATTCAAATTAAATCAAATCAATACCACCAATTAAATGATACACTCAATGGCCCTCATTTACCAACTGTCCCCGCTACACCACAGAGACCCTAGAAACTATAAAACACAAAATTTAAGCTTGTAAAAAAGGAGAAAGAGAGAAATACTCACCAACCAATCACTTACCTGCTTTCTGGTGACGTCACAGTTCGATTACTTTTTACTTCTCTCTCCCGCTCTCGGAGCTCTGAGATTGGAGATTAATAAGCCTACCTGCTCCGCCGCCTCGGGGTCGCTTTTAAATACTGCCGCCGCCACTTCCCACACAGGTCCGCGCTGCTGCCGCTCCGGGGCCTACCTGCTCCGCCGACTCGGGGTCGCGTTTAAATACTGCCGCCGCCACTTCCCACACAGGTCCGCACTGCTGCCACTCCGGGGCCTACCTGCTCCGCCGCCTCGGGGTTGCTTTTAAATACTGCCGCCGCTTCCCACACAGGTCCGCACTGCTGCCGCTCCGGGGCCTTACACACAATACAGGTGAATGTACTTCACTTGCATATTTACTTAACAAACATCTACCACCATTCAGTGTGAAACTTTGCAGTCTTTCTCTTTTGCCAAAGTTTGGAATTCTGGCATGAATTATCAGACACTGCACATCTAAGTACAGCTTCTAGATTTTTGTGCAGCAGTTGTGAGCAGTACTTCGACTTCATCAAAGTGAGTGCTGAGAATGTTGACTCGTGCGAGACCCGCCGTGCCTGCTGTCCATCCAGAATGCAGTTGGATGCTGCTTGCCTTTTGCCATGATACGCTCTGTTGGAGCTGTTCATTATTAGCTGGGCTTGCTTTCTTCTGCTGGCCTGGAGCAGTTATTCTGTTGGGCGAGCTGACCACGATGACAGCTCCTCTCCATGCAGTGTTACTGGGTCCACCCATGTTACACACTATTTTAGCAGAGAACCAATAAGCAGTATCCAAGGAAGTAAACTACACACGTTGATCAAAACACAATCTGCTTTTCACATCATTTTATCAACAAATGCACAAAAAGGTTAAAGCATGCAGGCATACGCTGCATGAAATGAGTATTGAAATCACATGCCCAATGACTGGTATGTCTATTACTCATTTTTATTAAATGCAGTTAACCACATTTAGATTCCCAATTAGCTACATGTGGCTAATGTATTGTACAACATTGCTAAAATACTGCACACTGGTTCCATTTATTGCAGTCATCACATACCCATGATTGAGAACTGTGTAGGAGAAAAGCCATGATTTTCTAGTTCAGGAAGGGAGTTTGAAAAAATCTATCAAATCTATGCGTAGCAAGGGATTTTAACACAGTACTAGAAGAACTCATAATTTGAGCTCATGGCTGTTATACTTGAAGCTTTTGCTCAGAATTGGGCTCAGCTTGAAGAATAATTAAGTAAAACAAAGTGCCTTTGGACACACAATTTAGATTGAGGAAGGAGTTAAGCATCTATCAAAAGTACAGGAAACTTTCGATTTACCGGCACCTAAATAACTGGAAATCTCAGTTAACCGGCAAAATTCAGGAGTAGATTTTACTTCATATTGTATTTGCCTTCCTCCGTCTGTTGCTGTGCAAGGGTGTGGCTGCAGCTGTTGCTAAGCTACAGAGATGCTTGAAACTTGTGGCCATTGTTCTACACTTGTTGGTAAGCAACAGGGTTTGTTGCTTTATATGGAGCTGTCAGCCCTCCCTATCTTTTACTATAGCGTTCGGTTATCCGGAATTTTTGATGAACCAGCACCACGGCGGTCTCGTCTGTGCCGGATAAAAAGAGTTTCCTGTAGTACCCAAGTTCTATTTAACTCAGGAAGTTATGTTTCTGCCATTTTACCGAGCTTCACACATTCAGAAGGCAACAAAGATTTTGGATGTGGATAATAGATGAGAACTCTTAATAATATGTTGCCAGAGGGACCAGAACATCAGCCCAGCAATTAAAACCCTATAGGATCAAAACGTAGACATTCCTCTGTTCAACGATTGGGCTTACATAAGAAATAAGAGCAGGAGTCGGCCATACAGCCCTCGAGCCTGCTCCGCCATTCAATAAGATCATGGCTGATCATCGACCTCAACTCCATTTTCCCGCCCGATCTCCATTATCCCTTGATTCCCCTAGAGTCCAAAAATTGTTAATCACCAGTTGGCAGGACATTCAGATTACAACTGTGATCGTGGTATCAAAGACCAAGCAATTTTGGTCTGATGTGTGGGTTTGTGCCTATGGCTGTTAGCACCATCATGCCTTCTATTTTCACCCCTCCCCCATTGCTTTAGGACTTGATTGACATGGAAAGGATCCAAGAGTACAAATGAGCACTGTGTGCCTAGCATGCCCCACTGTCTTTACCTATCAGCCTGTAATCCAGTGGGACAGTACCAGTTCCTGCCTGTCACCTCCAAGGGGGACTGTAAGAGTCTGATTGCAGGAAGTGCCATGACATAAGAGGCTTAGATACCATTTTTCTTGCATGGTAACACGTGCAGCAATGGTGTAATTTTACTGCATCACTGCACATGCGATTGCTGCAGCTTCGTGTGATGCACTGATAAATTAAGTATCAGCTTGGCTCAGGGGAATCACACTCTAATCTGAGTCGGAAGACTGGTTCCAGCCGCAGTCCTTTGGGTGCATTACATAAGAAATAGGAGCAGGAGTAGGCCATACGGCCCTTCGAGCCTGCTCCACCATTCGGTAAGATCATGGCTGATCTTCTACATCAACTTTACTTTCCCACCTTCTCTCCCCATATCCCTTGGTTCCCTTAGTGCCCAAAATCTATTGATCTCAGTCTTGAGTTCCAAAGATTCACAACTGTCTGAGTGAAGAAATTTCTCCTCATCTCAGTCCTAAATGGCCAACCCCTAATCTGAGACTATGACCCCTAGTTTTTGACTCTCCAGACAGGGGAAGCAGCCTCTCAGCATCTATTCTGTCAAGCCCCCCTAAGAATTTTATAGGTTTTATTTAAAAGCATTACCTAGGCTGACACAACCGTGTAGGCACTGAGAAAGTGCTACATGATCGGAGATGCCATTTTTTAGATGAGATGTTAGACCAAGGCCCCATCTACCTGTTCAGATAGATGTAAAAGATTCCATGGCACTATTTCAGAGAAGAGCAGGGGATTCTTCTGGTGTTGTGGCCAGCATACATCCCTGAACAAATACCACCAGAACAGATTATATGGTAATTGTTCTAATTTTCTGTTTGTGGAACATTGTTGTGTGCAAATTGACTGCTGTGTTTGCCTACAAAACAACAGAGATTATGCTTCAAAAATAATTAATTGGCAGGGGGTTGGGAACCTGAGCAGGGAGACAGAGGAAAGGGAAACGAGGATAAAAGCAAAAGATAGGAAGGAGAAAAACAAAAGTGGCAGTCCGAGAAATCAACGGTTTAAATCAAACATGGCCACAGTAAATAATAATTCTAATAGGTCTAAGAGCGTTAAAAAAACAAGCCTGAAGGCTTTGTGTCTTAATGCGAGGAGCATTCGTAATAAGGTGGATGAATTGGCTGCGCAAATAGAGGTAAACGAATACGATTTGGTTGGGATTACGGAAACGTGGCTCAAGGATGGCTAAGACTGGGAACTCAACATCCAGGGGTATTCGATATTCAGGAAAGATAGGCAAAAAGGAAAGGGAGGTGGGGTAGCATTACTGGTTAAAGAAGGGATTAACACAATTTAATGAAGGATATTAGCTCTGATGATGTGGAATCTGTATGGGTAGAATTGAGAAATAGTAAGGGGAAAAAAACGTTAGTGGGAGTGGTATATAGACCTCCAAACAGTAAGGGGGAGGTTGGGCATGGCATTAAAAGAGAAATTAAAGAAGCGTGCAATAAGGGCACAGCAGTCATCATGGGTGACTTTAATCTACATATAGATTGGGCCAACCAAATTAGTAACAATACTGTGGAGGAGGAATTCCTGGAGTGTTTACGGGATGGTTTCCTGGACCAATATGTCGAGGAACCAACCAGAGATCAGGCCATCTTAGACTGGGTATTATGTAACGAGAAAGGATTAATTAGCAATCTTGTTGTACGAGGCCCCTTGGGTCGGAGCGATCATAATATGATCGAATTCTTCATTAAGATGGAGAATGAAGTAGTTGACTCAGAGACTAGGGTCCTCAATTTAAATAAAGGCAACTACGATGGTCTGAGGAGCGAGTTGGGTAGGATTGATTGGGGAATGGCACTCAAAGGGTTGACGGTGGATAGGCAATGGCAAACATGCAAAGACCAAATGGATGAGCTACAGAATTTGTTCATCCCAGTTTGGCATAAAAATAAAACAAAAAAGGTGACTCAACTGTGGCTAACAAGGGAAATTAGGGATAGCATAAGATCCAAGGAGAGGACATATAAATTGGCCAGAAAAAGCAATAATCCTGAGGATTGGGAACAGTTTAGGATTCAACAAAGGAGGACTAAGGGATTAATAGGTCCCTTGCAGTCAGAATCGGGAATTTATAATGGGGAACAAAGAAATGGCAGACCAACTAAATACATATTTTGGTTCTGTCTTCACAAAGGAGGACACAAATAACCTCCCAGAGATGCCGGGGAACATAGGGTCTGATGAAAGGGTGGAACTGAAAGAAATCAGTATTTGTAGGGAAATGGTGTTAGGAAAATTGATGGGACTGAAGGCTGATAAATCCCCAGGGCCTGATAATCTACATCCCAGGGTACTTAAGGAAGTGGCCCTAGAAATAGTAGATGCATTGCTGGTCATCTTTCAGAACTCGATAGACTCTGGAACAGTACCCATGGATTGGAGGGTAGCTAATGTTACCCCACTATTCAAAAAAGGTGGTAGAGAAAAAGCGGGGAATTATAGACCGGTAAGCCTGACATCGGTAGTGGGGAAAATGCTAGAGTCCATTATAAAAGATGTAATAGCAGAGCACTTGGAAAGCAGTGACAGGATCGGACAAAGTCAACATGGATTTACAAAAGGTAAATCATGCTTGACTAATCTACTGGAATTTTTTGTGGATGTTACTGGTAAAATAGATAAGGGAGAACCAGTGGATGTGGTGTATTTGGACTTTCAGAAGGCTTTCGATAAGGTCCCACATAAGAGATTAGCGTGCAAAATTAAGGCACATGGGATTGGGGGCAAGGTATTGACTTGGATAGAGAACTGGTTGGCGGACAGAAAGCAAAGAGTTGGAATAAACGGGTCGTTTTCCGAGTGGCAGGCAGTGACTAGTGGGGTGCCGCAAGGGTCGGTCTTCGGACCCCAGCTGTTCACAATTTATATTAATGATCTGGACGAGGGAATTGGATGTAATATCTCCAAATTTGCAGATGACACAAAGCTGGGTGGGCGTGTGTGCTGTGAGGAGGATGGCGTGAAACTCCAGTACGATTTGGACAGGTTGGGTGATTGTGCAGAAACATGGCAAATGCACTATAATGTGGATAAATGTGAGGTTATCCACTTTGGTGGCAAAAACAGGAAGGCAGATTATTATTTGAATGGCAATATATTGGGAGAAGGGAAAGTGCAAAGAGACCTGGGTGTTCTTGTGCACCAGTCGCTGAAGGTAAGCATGCAGGTGCAGCAGGCGGTTAAGAAGGCAAATGGTATGTTGGCCTTCGCAGCAAGAGGGTTCGAGTACAGGAACAAGGATGTCTTGCTGCAGTTGTACAGGGCCTTGGTGAGACCGCACCTTGAGTAGTGTGTGCAGTTTTGGTCGCCTTAACCTGAGGAAGGACGTTCTTGCCATGGAAGGAGTGCAGCAGAGATTCACCAGGCTGATACCTGGGATGGCAGGAATGACGTATGAGGAGAGATTGTGTCGATTGGGCTTATACTCACTGGAGTTTAGAAGATTGAGAGGGGATCTCATCGAAACCTATAAAATTCTCTCAGGTCTGGACAGACTAGATGCAGAAAGGATGTTTCTGATGGCTGGGGAGTCCAGAATCAGGGGTCATAGTCTAAGGATAAGGGGTAAGCCATTTAGGACTGAAATGAGGAGGAATTTCTTCACCCAGAGAGTGGTGAACCTGTGGAATTCTCTGCCACAGAGGGCGGTGGAGGCCAGTTCATTAAATATATTCAAGACGGAGTTGGATATATTTCTTAAGGCTAAAGGGATCAAGGGATATGGGGAGAAGGCAGGGACAGGGTACTGAATTTGGATGATCAGCCATGATCTCATTGAATGGTGGAGCAGGCTCGAAGGGCCGAATGGCCTACTCCTATTCTATGTTTCAGGACTTGAAAGGCACTACAGGTAGACTACCCTTTATCCGAACTTCCGAAAACCGAAACCCTCTAAAAACCAAAGGTTTTTTCGGTCAGCGTAAGTCGTGCGCACGACATGACCAGAGTGGCGCACGACTTACGCTGAGCAGAGGGTCAGCGTAAGTCGTGCGCACGACCCCCCGCCGACCCCCCCGCGGAACCACCTGACTCTCTTCCAAAGGCTCGAAAGCAACGAGAGCTCTGAGCCCGCGGCGGTGCCGGCCCCTGTTCCGACCGAGCATGACAACCTGTTGGTGGAAATGCGGAACTTCATTGCATTCCAGGCTAGCAGCGACGGACAAGCCACGACTGCGGACTGCGGACCCCTGACCCCCCCGTGGACCCCCGCCGACCCACCATCCGAAATTTTCCGAAAACCGAAACACGGCTGGTCCCGAGGTTTTCGGATAAAGGATAGTCTACCTGTATATGAATTCAGGATTGTTCATTTTTCTTTTTGCTTTTCTCAAGTAGTGCCATTTGATCTGTTGTGTATTTTTAGGTTGCATAGAATTACATAGCCCATTCATCCCAACTGGCCTATGCCAGTGTTTATACTCCACATGAGCCACCTCCTACCCTACTTCATCTCACTGTCAGCATAGCCTTCTATTCCTTTCTCCCTCATGTACTTATGTAGCTACCCCTTAAATGCATTTATGCTGTTTGCTTCAACTATATATACACCGACGACACCCAGCTCTACCTTAGCACCACCTTTCTTGACACCCGCGCCCCCCCCCCCCCCCCCCCCTGATTTGTCACACTGCTTCTCCGACATCCAGTAGTGGGTGAGCAGAAATGTCCTCCCAACTAAATATTGTGACGACCAAAGCCATTGTCTTAGGTCCCCGCCACAAAATCTGTGCCCAAGCCACCAACTCCATCTCTCTCCCTGGCAACTGTCTGAGGCTGAACCAGACTGTTTGCAACCTTGGTGTCATATTTGACCCCAAGATGAGCTTCCGACCACATATCTGTGCCATCACCAAGACCGCCTATTTCCACCGCCGGAACATCGCCTGAATCCGTCCCTGCCTCAACTCATCTGCTGCTGAAACCCTCATCCATGCATTTGTTACCTCTAGACTTGACTTCCAATGCACTCCTGGCCAGACTCCTATTTTCTACCCTCCGTAAACTTGTTGCAGGCATCCAAAATTCTGCTGCCTGTGTCCTAACTTGCTCCAAGTCCCGTTCACCCATCACCCCTGTGCTCGCTGACCTACATTGGCTCCCGGTTAAGCAATGCCTTGATTTTAAAATTCTCATACTTGTTTTCAAATCCCTCCATGGCCTCGCCCCTCCTATCTCTGCAATCTTCTTCAGCCCTACAACCACTCCTCCAATTCTGACCTCTTGAGCATCCCCGAGTTTATTCACTCCACCACTGGCAGCCGTGCCTTCAGCTGCCAAGACCCTAAGCCCTGGAATTCCCTCCCTAAATCTCTCTGCCTCTCTTTTCTCCGTTAAGACATTTCTTAAAACCTACCTCTTTGATCAAGTCTGCCCTAATTTCTCCTTGTGTGGCTCAGTGCCAAATATTGTTTGATAATTCTCCTGTGAAACACCTTGGGATGGTTTATTATGTTAAAGGCGCTATACAAATACAAGTTGTTGCTTTGTTGGTTGGTAACAAGTTCCACATTAGGATATTAGCAACACGCCATTAAAAAAAATTATTGGTCCGTAATTTGCAATCAGCGGTGAAGTGACAGCGATTGCCACTGACCTCTAAGAAACCTCTAAGAAATCGTGCGATCTGTGGCGAGAACTTTAGCTTCCGCGACGTATAATTGATTGTAGCGCTATGAAAATGGAATTTCTAGTGTAGTGCAGCAGTGACATCATCAAGCTTTCCAAATAGCCAATCACATTGAAGAATTCTCACAGACAGCAACCCAGGAAATAAAATGGCACTGATAATCTGCACTTTTTAAAAATGTTAGAGAGTGAAATAAAGATTGGGACATACGCATGGGATTAAGGTAGATGCTGAAATATCATGAACAACTTTTTTTTTAAATACATACTTTTAAAATCTCGTCATTTTTATCATAATGGAGAAATTTGACATGCCACAAATATAAAATGTATTTTTCAGGACCAGAACAGCAGTTATTTAGCAGTCAATACGCTGTTAAAACTCCAGTTACATTTATTCCAACAAGGCTTAACACTTAATGGGGTGTTTAATAGTGATATTAGCATGGAACGGCTTAAGTTTTCGTCAGTTTTACTGATTGTCGGCTATGTGTGGGGGAGGGGGGGTGTGGTCCCACAGCGCAGCCTGTGTTGAAGCAGTGAATGACTGACCGCAACATCAGGATTTCCACGTTTAGCTGCGCATGCGCTAAATCCTGAGGTTACGGTCATTTTCAGAGGGGTAATGATAGCGAACGCTGACAGTTTGCCGTCATTACCCACCGCAAAATCCAGGCCATTATGCTTTCAAGAGACCATCTGATTATATTATGATAACTGGGCTGATGGTTCTAGAAAGAGATCTGGTAGGATAAGGCTAGGTTTAAAACGAGGAACATACATTAATCTGTCACCGTTTAAGCACAGCTGCTCCGGGAAATGGAAAATTCACGTTGGTACGGTAAGGGGTGCTCTTAGAGGGTGTTTAATCTTGTATCTAACTTGTGCAATACTTAGTATAGGATTGTTTGATCTGATGAACACAAAATGTAGACAAATGTTCTCTTCAGCAACAATGGCCTCGATATTAATCCCCCCCTCCCAAACCACCACCACGATGGGCTGGAGAGGGTCGGGTTAAAAATTTTGTAACTAGAAACGTGTCCCCAACCTGCCGTATACGCACCCCTTGGAGAGGCAGGACACTTCATTAACATATTTAAATAATGCTCCCACCGTGCAATTTAGAGCCCGATTTAAAATTCGCTGCTGTTATGCGTGTTTCCCAGGGCTCGGGAAACCCGGCAGTGAAATTAAGGTGGAAGTTGCTGGCTCAAGAAGGTAAATGCCTTTTAAAGGATGCCTTGAGAGCCAGGAGGAGCAGGAATGCTCTCCCCCGACCCTTCAAGGAAGCCTTCAGCCTCCCCTCTCTGCCGATTTGTGACTGCTCTCTTTCCTTCCCTCTACTGCGTTTGCTGACCAGCCTCGATCTGTAGCTCCTTCCCTCCAGTGATCGCCGACCTTCCAAGCCCCGATCTCTAACTCCCTTCCTCCCGCAATGGCCGACCTCCCAAGTCCAGATAATTGGCTCCCTCCCCCTCACAATTGCTGGAGACCGTCCACAAGGGTCCCTCTATGTCCCTGACCTTGCCAAATTTTCCCCGCACTTTCTCGCATCCTCCCTACCTCCCTGTAATATTGGGGCCAAGGTCTCTCCTCGATGAGCAAAAAAAATAAGGCAATAAATTGATAAAATTCCATTAACTACCATTTCTGTAGCAATACCAAAACTTTTACAGCTGGAGCCAATTTCTAGTTGAAGGTTTAATTATATGAACTGGCTAAAAGTATTGGTAATGAGATTTGAACGCTTTTTTTTGCTTCTCATCATTGAATCCAATTCTAACAACACTTTCAACATGCTTTTAGGTGGAGCGAACATCGCTCAATTTTGTTGATCTACAAAACATATTTTGTTTGCATTTCTGGATACCTCTATAATTTTGTTTTCCTGTTATAATTTAGTGGTTTCCTTTTACCCATAGATCTATAATTTTATATATTCTGTTACTAAAAGACCCAGAACAGCAGATGTTTGAGACCTGTTGACATTTGCTTTAATCAACATTGGAATTTTCTGACTTTCATAATATCTTGTCCTTTACAGATCATCTGCTTTATGTGATTAACTCAATAAAACAGGAAATAGTAAATCGAGTACAGAGTCAGGGGGAAAAGGGAAGCAGCAGCATGCTAGAAAAACTTGAAAATCTCTTAAACAAAACACTTGGTAAGAAATTATATCCTATTTGCTTTTCATTCTTTGCCTGACCATCCTCATTTTTCCTCATAGTAGTTTACCTCAAGATTAAAATGCATCAGAAACTTTGGTAAGGTGCTCCATTAGAACAATTAACGTTCAAATTGGTTTTGAACGTAACAAATGCATTTCTTTAAATCTTGAAAGATATTAACCCAAATAGAAACAACAGTAAATTAGGCACACCTTAAAAATATTTATCTGGCTGATTGTTCTAAAGGTTACACAACAGACTTGAAATACATAATCATTGTTATTTGGAAAGGAGAAATCATAATTAACCTTTAGACTGTCACTCATTTATATGTGTGTATATATTTGTATTTTTGTGCAGTCCTCTATGTTCTTGTGATGTACTGCCTGATGCTTTCTATTATTCTCCTCACAAAAGAGTGTTGCGACTGGTGGAGAAGGAGGAATAATCCCAACATATTCCTTTGTGGAACTTGGTTTATCAGGGGATGCTGGGATGGGTAATTAAATTTGTTCAATGTGAAAAGTATGTCGGAGAATCTTATAAAATGATAGCATCCTGAGTGAACTGTTCCTACTGCAGAGAATAGAACATTCTCACCAAACAGGAGATCATAGAATAACCTCTCGTAGTTTTAAATCTGCTTTGTCTGACTGCACCTAACTTTTCTGGGCAACATATCAGGAAGAACAAAGTTAGAACTTGTATAAGAAAGATCAGAGAGATTCAGCAAGGGAGTGGTTTTTTTTTGCAGTATATATTTTTTGTTAAATCTTTTTCTTTTATACCCAGGCCATGCACTATCTGCAGGCCATATTATGATCTGGGTCCAGGCCTCTGACCAAGGCTGCTCTTGCTTCAGTATATGAGAGCAGCCTAATGACAACTGAACCCCCTTTTCCCTATGGGGAAGCTCCTGGTCTCCATTCATTCCTTCCTACACTTGTGCAACCAACATCAATAAGTGTCAGATCACAGGTACAGACCAATGTCTCCGTACTCTGTCGTCATAAATTAGTCCTGAAATAAGCTATTAATCAATTTCCTTATGGCTTCTGATGAGCGACAGTCAACCGACTTAATCATGGTTAGGTGTAATTAGAGTTGAATTAATAATTGCAGCACTCCTGTGATATATTTCTTTATTAAGAAATGTAATAAATTGTCAACTGACCAGCTTGTTTTGGTAATACAAACACACACTGCCCAGTATAGTAGTAAAAGTAATAGAGATAACAGTTAAGATTATAAACTATTTTATTTTTAATTAGTAGCCAGATCTTCAATTTTTCTTTTATTTGTCCTTTTTTGATAGGGACAACAGTAGCTGGACAAACATCTGACTTTGTCAATCAAGTGTTGGAAAAGACAGGAGAAGGGGACCCAACAGGTGGTCTTGAAGGTCTTCGAGTACCTACATCAAAAGTGTAATGTGCCACCTTCTGTCAGAAACAGCTTCAGCCTATAGTTACATGTCTGCCATTTCTGTGATAAATGTTTGATTCATTATAGCAAGTGACATTTTGTTAGTTGTGTTAGACCTGCTTTAAAAAGAGGGGGAAAACTCATGTTGACACATTAGAGTTCTGTAAAAGGAATGCTCATTAAGATAAGTATGGTTATGTGTGCTCAGGTACTGCGAGGTAAATTCACTTACCTACAATTTGAAATGACCTAGGGATTGATGTGTTCTAAAATGTTGGTGGAAACTTATGTTAAGTTTCAGTAGAAACATGGATGCAGTGGTTGAATCAAGAAATCAAAAAAATTAGTTTGTAGTTTTTCACGTTAACAGCTGTTGCTGATTTTTTCCCATTAACACCATTACCATATATTCCTTTTGTATATATATTCTTGTATCATTAAGTATGCGTTAAATAGTTCATATAGTAAATTACATGGCCTTTTCTAGACATTGCATAAGTATTTAAGTTTGAGAAGGGAGTAATATTCTTTGTGCCTTGTATTTAAAATGAAAGTAAAGATGTAAGGTGTAATGGATGTACAGTGGGTAAATTTTATGGATTTAAAAAGTATTTGTTTATTTTTACTCTTTGGCTGTTTAAACCATTATGAATGTATAGAGGAACATTTCAACGATGTAGATATATGCCACAGAGTCTGTATTGTATAAAGATGGTTATTGAAACAAGGGTTTCGGTACTTTTCAGAAATATTTGCACACTATTTTGTACCAAAGACAAATGCAATTATATGGCATAATAATGCCAGTGAAGTAAGGTTTTGCACAGCTTACACTGATACAAAATTGAATGTAATCAGGGTTGGGGTTAGGGTTTTACTAGAACTGTGAAATACGTTGTGTGGGTCCAAATATCCACAGAAAGAGGATGCAAGTACACTTTATAAGATTTTGATTCTATAACTCTATTGTTAAGCTTCTAGAAAATCAGATACTGAGAGTTTATGGGCTCTTCTGCAGATGTAGATGCATAGCAAAAGAATGTAATTTATATGTAGTTTTGTGTTAACATTTCAGTGTAATATAGTGGCTTGCAATTGTTACATTAAAAATTAAAAAGCACGTATGTGGTACACTCTTGAAACAAAGGCAAATAACCAAAATTTAATTTTAACTATTTGTACAATTGTATAAATGTATATTGCCTACCTATTCTAAAATTCCTAAGTTGCCACCTTTTGCATTTAATGTAGTAATGTGCATGTCAGATTTCTAAATGTTACTTGATAGAATGTAAAAAGTACTTCTAAAGCTATATATTTTTGTATTCTCAATTAGGTAACCAAAATAGATATTGTAAAAGGTAAATATATGAATACTGTTGATCTTATTTGCTCATTGCTGTAACTTTTCAATTAGGACATTATAAATAGACCAACTTAGGTTTTAGCTTTTATTTTGTGTATGCATTAGTTAGTAACTGGATTGAAAGGTTATGTCACTTTGGTAGGTCATAGGTCCAAAAAAGTGCTTCACATATTACTGACTTCATTAATAGTGAAGTGCTGATAGCTGAGTGGTATTGTCGGACTTCAGACTCTAGTGTTAACATCCATCCTATATACTACTGGCAGCCTGTAGAAGTGCAGTTTGATCTTGTTTCTCAGTGTTTCTCTGTTAATAAAAGAAAGATAGCTTGTTCATTAATAACACTTTATTTTATGGATATTAGAATCGCACTTTGTCACCATTGCATTTGTATTCCTGCCATTTGCTGCTACTCCTGATCTGTAAGAATGCTACAGTGATACTTGATTTATACCTGTTAGTAAAATGTATAGTTACTCTCGGGTAACCAGATGAAAGCAAGCTGTGCAGCTTTACATTTTACCAGGGGACTCTGTGGCATTAAACAGTCTAGAAATGGTTGTAATTTGATGCCAGTAATATCTTGCTTCCTTTTTCATGAAATATTTTGATGTATGCTAATATATAAAAAAATAACCTTATAAAAAGAGAAATGTATAATGTTCTGTTTGGAATTTTGATATACTGAGCATGTTAAGTGTTCTTGGAATGATTGGTTTATCTTTGTCATAAGTTCTGGAACAACAGATCTGTAAAACTGTCTCCAGTCAGAAAGTACATTGTAGCACTGAAATGCTATATTTTGTAAGTTTGAATATGTCTAGTCCCATTTTCAGACTCGGTTTTCAAAAGCCATTTTTTCTGGCACAATTGCAACATTTTTTACAATGCAGGCCTCACCTAGACTCTGCCACTTTGCCCCAAACCACCAATTTGGATAAATCAAAAGGATGACTTTTTTCCTTTAACATTTGGTTTTGTGTACTGGAAAGAATATAAGTCTCAAAGTCAGATTTTATAATGTGTGGTGAAAATGCTGTGTATTCTAAGTAAAACTGATCCATTCAGAAAGTACGAAGCCAGCAACAAAATGAATGGAAAGTTCAAGAAGTGACTAGAAATGTTTACGCCTTAATAAAATGGATCCTCAAATGTAAACTGATGCCATGTACCATTTTAGACAAAACGCTTACAGAACTGTGTTGGGAATTCAAAATTGTTGGAAACTACTGATGATAGTTGAGGTGCTGTATTAGATTATAATAGAAAACCAGTTTAAAGCTTTACAATAATTACCAGTATGACTCCGCTTTATGAATGGTGCTTCTTAGTTAAATTAATTGTAGATAATCCAAATTATCAGTACTCTAAAGGTATATTTTCTATGCAGTATTGTATGTTTAGCTGTGATTACACCCAAGATTATTCATTCATGTTGCTTTTCAATATTTCATAATTAAATGGTAAATTTTGTTAAGGATAACATTCCTAATATTGGCCAACATATTCAGATTTTACTGCCTTTCCTGTCTATTGTAAATTTGACAAGTCTATAAACATCCATAGGAAATGGCAAATACCTGGTATGAATGTCTGGTTTCTATTAAAGTAAGTGTAATAAATGACAAACGTTTTATTTGCACAAGTGTCTTGAGTAATTAATTGTACCATTCCCCAAGTGAGTTCAGTTCTAATTCTAGATTTATTTCTGAAAGGATCTTTGTTACAACACACCTTTCAAAAATTTGCAATACTGTCCTTGTTCTCCCCAAATCATTTTATTAAATTATTTGAATAACTAATATTTAATCATCTAGACATTTTAGGGAATTCTGTGCCCAAATACACAATGCATTTTGCCAGTTATGCAAGTTTGTTACATATTTTGATGTACGGTACTACAAATTTAGTGGTGTGGTTGTGGAAATTTCAAGTGTGTTTGTTTTCTATGTAGCTTTAAATTAAAGCTCCACTATGAATTCAGCAAACAGTTTAAACCCTCGCTTAAAGTTGACAGGTCTGTTGTTTCCAATATAAATATACTTGTATACTTTAAGAAAAATTGTGTTTGACACACAATATATATTTAGTAATGGCACAGAAGATTATTAGTTTGAAATCCTGAACATCTATGCAGTTGTCTTCCATCCACAAATTAAGTGCTCACTTTACAAGACATTTTGAACTTCTGTCTGCTTTCTTTGAATTGGTACTACAATCAATCTTGAGTAAAGAAAATGAAAGCTCTCGACCTGTTGGCTAATTTACTACAGTCATGCCATTTGGTTTCATTTCTACTCCTACCATTTCCATATCTGCAACACCGCCATCTGGTGTCTTTCTGGGATAGACTGGATAAAGGATGTGGTAAATGGCATCATTGTTAATATCCAGAGAATGAGTTAATGAAAACTTACATGATGTATAATGTCATTGTATATGTACCAAAATTATCCTGGATCTTAATTTTATTTATTGTATATTCTGTCATCTACGGGGACCCAGTAAGTTTAAAAATAAATATGTAATGTTAAGTAAAGTAGATCTTCTTCGCTCCTCTGTACTGAAGAAAGCAAGACTTGGTGAAAAATTATTTGTAAAGTGGTTGCCTTTTTAAGAAAGTAATTTAAGTGGATATTTGGATTTGATGAGTGTGTTCACCAGTTTACTGCTGTTGTATCGCACAGTGAAAACTCTTTGTGTATAGTACTTAGAATTTGCATCAATTTTAATATTAGTGACATGTACAGTATAATATGTACATAAGTATTTTTCCATGTGGGAGATCATATCCTATTTGTGCTTTAATTAGGTCTCTTTGGCACCAGCAATGTTCAAGGAAGTTACGACACTAGTCATTTCACCAAGCAACAATTTTACATCCCATTGAAATAAAAGCACATTAATCGCATTCATGATACTTTAGCAGAAGGGAGTACATCTCATCTGGACTAATTTGGGCCAGTAGCTTTGAAGTGGCAATTTCAAAGTATTGCTCTGAGTACTGTACATACTATTAAAGTTACAGTACTAAATATTTTATTTAAAGGTACACTTTGTTTTATGTGCCTTCAGTAGAGTACCAATGCCCCCTCCCCCAACAAAAAGATTAGCTAAAAGTAATGTCCTATCGATTTCCAATCTCTTGGTTAATAAATGTGCCTGTTAATCATTCTTTGATAAATACAATATTGGTGGCTTTGTTTAACATTTTGATTTTAATGGGGAACAATCTAAGCTTCTCCCTCTTTTTCATTCCACGTTAACTTCTAGTTGTTTAGACTGTCAACAGTAGCACAAAAGAGACTTTCCAGCAACCAGCACATGTACATTAACGCTATAACCATTACACTGTGTACTAGTTCCTGTCCAGCAATCCGAAGTTCACTGCTGTTTGTTATTTGACTGAATATTAACAAAGGTAGCACTGTAAATGTAGATACCTCTGGTGAAAGGGCCATCACTTCAAATTATAGCAGTAACTATTGTGAATAGTCTTGGTTACTGATGGTGATTACCATTTTCAAATGATTATTCATGGATACAGTTAAAAGTCACGTGGGAACATTGGTGTAACAAAGGAAAACTTCAATAAATAAATAAATAGGTTATGATAGTGTGTTTATAACTTGTATAGTGTGAGAGATTGATGCTGGTACATGGCAGAGCCTTGTATTGCAATTCATTTTGTACTCATTAAAAACGGTGTTTATATAGATGTACCATGAAGTGGTAGAACATGGATTTAAATCCATAATTCCCCATACAGTGACACCCAGGCCTGTACCATTGGATGCTGACACCAGCCAGAGGTCAGGGACGTACCCACAAGAGATGGAAAATTGGAGGACAACTTAGCTATATCAAGAGTGACATAGGCACACTCTTAGAAGTGGGCTTCTTGCTCATCCTTTTTGACTAGGAAATGGGAGACTTAAAAAGGGAGAGAATTTTTTTTAAGTTGGCAACCAGTTACCAATGATGATACTATATAGATGTATGCCAGTGACAACCTGGAGGCATTTTGTTAAACCTCTATGTAGGTTTATGCTAGTGAAAGGGTTTTAATTCATATGCATTTGCTTACTGTACAGAAAATGGTGGAACAGATTTTAATGAACGAGGTTGTGTTGTGTTTGTGATTGTACCCCTTTAACAGTTTTCTTATTGCATTGTATCAGCCAGGCGTTGGTACTACAGCTTCTTGTAATCACAGTCTGAATTTCATATTGTTTTGCAGAGATTATAATAAAGCAACTAAACCCCAGAATGTGTGTCCTGTACTTAGTGTTTGAATGTATTGTATTAAATTCAAAGCAGCTGAATGCTGTACTTGAATTACAGATTTGACGGCTTTTAATTGGCTGAGTAAGTATTTATTGGATTCCAACAATAAAGCAAAAGCCTTTAAAATGTTAATTAAAAAAAACATGTTTTAAGTATCTTTGTTAGGCTCCACTTAAAAAAAAAGAAAATGTAATGGCATACTTTTGATTATTTGTTGAAGGTTGCAATTAATTTGTCTTTCCCATTAATCTATGTGGAACAAGAGTGATGTGTCCAGCTTCAAGGCAATATCTCGTACAATTGAAGGATAATCCGAGTATGTTCAAACTATTTTATGAATCCTCTTAAGGGGAGAACTAAAGTACAAGAATTGTTGTCATAACTTGTATTTGAAAAGAAGTGGGTAGTATGTTTGGATTGATAAATTAATTTTGAGGAATGCTTTTGCGGGTTCTCTTTAAAAAGAAAATCTGTTAGTATGGGTCATGTTTGTGTTGCTCTATCTTTTAGTTTATTGGGATAAAAATGTAAGTTTTAGTAAAAAATATTGTAAACATTTAGAATTTGAGCACAGCACTAACTTTAAATTTGTGTAATTTATAGGGAGTTATTTCTTGTTCTGTTCATGACTGGTGTTTACTTCTTGTCTATCATTTGGACCAGTTCTGACAGAAGATCTGAGCGTGAAAAACTTTTGGACCGGATTTTGCTGTGAGTGGCGACGTTCGTTAGACTAGCACTTGCCCACAGACCTTCCATGGGGTTTTGCAGGGCAAGTTGGTGTCAGCGGGACATTAAAATGGCATGGCGCCCTCTACAGGGCATCTGGGACCTGTGTGAACCGAGCAAGCAACTATAATAAAAACAGCAAATGCTGGAGAAACTCAGCAGGTCAGGCAGCATCTGTGAAGAGAGAAACAGTGTTAACGTTTCAGGCCGATGTTAAGTAACTATCTCCTTGATCAATCAGATTGAAGAATCGTTAATGAGCAGCGCAGCGTCTGTAGCAGGAAGTGCAAGTTAGAATAGTGAATTCAGTGTCAAATCAGTTGCAGAAAGCAAAATAAAGAGAAAAAGATTGGATTAAGAGAGATAAGAGACAAAGAAAAAGTAAAAAATGTAATTGATTTTTAAATCTCCAATTAAAATCTGAAGGAATGAGGCTCCATACTTGTAACAGTTAATTTTTAGTGCTAAAGAGGTTATTTGGTAGTAATTAAGTCTTGCCACACAATTAAAAGGGTACTTGGACCATAATGGGCAACCCCTATTTGTAGCGAGTTTAGTAATACAGGAACGCAGGCATTCGAAAGGGGAGCCAGATGGTGAGATGCTGTTTGCGCGCAGCTCGGATTTTTGCGTTTTAACTGCTTTCACTTGCTGTCCAATTTGCTGTTAGCCTCACCGTTATTTTCACAGCAAAATTGGGGCACTTGTCTCAAAAATGGAACACATCATAAAACACCAAAAACCAAAACCTTTCCTACAACCAGCTCCCCTTTAAACAAACATCGGGAGAGTTTGCATTTGTTCCCAGAGTGCTGCTGCAAAGCACCAGTAAAATCTATCCCCAGCTATCTGCGCTCCTCTCATTCTGGCCTCTTGAGCATCCCTGATTTTAATCGCTCAACTATTGGTGGCTGTGTCTTCAGCTGCCAGGGGCCTAAGCTCTGGAATTCCTTCCCTGAATCTTTCCGCCTCCTTTCTCTTTTAAGACGCTCCTTAAAACCTAACTCTGACCAAGCTTTTGGTCATCTGCCCCAATTTCTCATGTGGCTCGTGTCAAATTTTGTTTTATAACGCTCCTGTGAAGTGCCTTGGGACGTTTTACAACGTTAAAGGCGTTATATAAATACAAGTAGTTGTTGAGAGAGACCCTTTCCTTTAGCAAGAGGTCTCCACACAGGTCAAATAATTCTCAGTTAATGATACGGTCTCCACAGTATCCAAGCAAATGGCGATGGGAGCCAGCATTAATTACATTAAAAACAGCGATTTACTTGTACTTGGCTGTTCACGATGTGGTCTCCTCTACATTGGGGAGACCAAACGCAGATTGGGTGACCACTTTGCGGAACACCTCCGTTCAGTCCGTAAGGGTGACCCCGAGCTTCCGGTCGCCTGTCATTTTAATTCACCACCCCACTCCCACTTGGACCTTACCATCCTTGGCCTCTTGTATTGTTCCACGGAAGCTCAACGTAAACTCCAGGAACAGCACCTCATCTTCCGATTAGGCACTCTGCAGCCTTCCGGACTCAATATCGATTTCAACAATTTCAGATCATAACTTCGGCCCCTATTTCATTTTTTCTTGTAATTTCTCCACTCCTTTCCTTTTGTTTCGCTCTCACACCTGGCAGCTATCCCTTGCCCTGCCAGTACACTTTACACCCTATCTCAGCCTATTACCATCTTGTCTAGCTTCTAACACCTTTTATTGTCTCTTTTTTACTTTTGTTTCTTTTATTCTTTTGTCTGATCGCAGCCCTGCCTCCGATCTATCTTTTCTTTCCAGTTTTGAAGAAGGGTTCGACCTGAAACGTCAACTCAAATTTCTGTCCACGGATGTTGCCTGACCACCTGAGTTTTTCCAGCATTTTCTGTTATTTTAATTACACTATTACCCAATATATGAGCTACAAGCCACATGTGACTAATTGCTTTTCTGATTAGTAAATAGAATGAGTAATAGACACCATTGTTGAGCATGTGGTCTCAATAGATATTCGCATGCTGTGTGCATGCTTACCTTTACCTTTTTGTGTGTGTTGGTGGAGGTAAGACGAAAAGCAATGAGTGTTTTTTGTTTGTGGTGTGTGCTTTACTTGGTTGCTGAATGGTGGTAGATGTTAAATAAACATACACGTGAAGTACATTTACCTGTATTGTGAGTGAAAGTAAGGCGTTTTGCACTGAAATTAGTGCATGTGACTCAAACGGTGTCGCCGCAGCCACATCAGCAACTTCTGTTCGACATCACTAACGTAGCAGATGACCGGAATAAATCGGGAAGCTTGAATTTGTGAAACTACGGCAGCAGTGCAATTCACCAAGGACCAAGTAGATCATTACTGATAACATGATTACTGCCTCCCAGCAAGACTTCCACATCACAATGAGAAAATCTACTTTCCTGCACATTGAGGGGGATCATCGGCATACCCTTTTAGCTTAGGTCTAAATACAGTTAAAATATAGAAATTGCAATTATTGAAAATGAAAATGGAATAGGAAAAAAGAATCAAGTTTTTTAAGTTAGGAGTGGATGTGGAGAAATTATTTCTCAAGGTTCTCCCTGCAAAGCAAAACCACTGCAGTTACAGCATAAATGCACTGTTGGATTTGTATGAATAGCAACATCACGATCGGTGTCCGTGTCTATACCTTCCATGTAAAACTGAAGGACATGTACCCCAAAACAATAATGTTTTTTAGAAGTTTGATACCAAGAAATGCAATACCTTATATGCATTATGGTTGATATAGTTATATTAAGATCATATGTCATACTCCTATTGCTAAACAATGCTATAGTTTGCAATTCAAAACATGCAGTTATCATTTTAAATTTGGATTACAATGTCACAGAATTGATAACAATATACATACAGGATTGACAAGCTGGATAAAAGAATAGACTTTATTTAGAAATGATTGAATTAGTCATAATTTTCCAAGCTCTCTAGATTCAGGAATTGTACCTTTTGGATTGGAAAATTGCAAATGTCACTCCATTATTTATGGTGGGAGGGACAGAGGAGCCAGGTAACTACAGACTTGTCAGTTTAACATCAATTGTGGGGAAGTTACTGGAATCTATTATCAGAGACTGAGCACTTGGCCAGTTATCAGTTGATCAGAGAGGATGGATTTGTGATGGGTAGGTCATGTCTGACAAATCTAGTTGAATTTTTTGAGGTCACTAGCATGGTGGATAGAGGAGTGTCTATGGATATTGTCTATATGGACTTCCAGAAAGCATATGTTAAGGTTCCACACAAGAGATTATTAGCAAAAATTAGAGCGCGCAGAATTGGTGGTAACCTTGTGACATGGGTTGGTAATTGGCTGGGAAGTAGGAGATAGAGGCCTGAATTTTCCGTAGGGTCAGCGGGTGGGATTGATGGCAGGTCAGGTGGGAAATGTGATGTTTTTGACCGTGGGTCAGGAACGCGCTATCAACACGCACCTTTCCCGATGTTGGGTCTGTCAGCGCTGAGCAGACCCGACAGGCAGCAGCGGGTGACCCAGTTCAGGTAATTTAGTGGCTTGTTTAGAGCCACTTACCTTTTGCACTTGACAGCTTGCTCATGGGGTCCACGTCTGTCAAGCTGAGGCAGGAGTTCAGTGGACATTGAATCAGCTGATGAGTTGACAGCTTCAAATGTAAAGTAACAGCTCCCACCTTACAGAGATATCTTCCCTCAGCCACAAGCTGTTCCTCACTGCATTTCCACAATAGATTCACCATGCTGCAAGTCTTTACACAAGTCTCCATCCAGTCTGACCTCATTACCTCTCTCACCATTGACAGATCGCTTCTGTCACCTCTACTTCACCTGCCATCTATTACATCAGTATGGGTATCCTTTATACTCTCTCACATTGGTCCTCAGAATCCCACCATGATCAGCCCCAACACCAGTAGCACCAACAACACCACCAACCTTCCCCGCAATCAACTGATGCTGTACAGGACAAAGGGTATCAGCACCTGACCACATTGCTGCCCGGGAGGCCAGGGATGGCCTCACCATGGCCAGATTTACTTCACTTGATGCTGTACATGCCAGCTGCCACATGATGTACCAGGTTGGCACCATGCACACCAACATCATAAAGCATCCCTACAATGCCCAAGCCATTCCTTTCACACTCATCACCATTGAGGGGGGTACCGTTATGTCTCACCATTCACTGCAACTCACTAAGCCACTCCCAAAGGTGCACACAAATCCGTGCAAGAACGCAAAGTGTTCAAAATAAAGGTTTCAATGTTTGACACCACATTAACAGAAATTTTACATGAACATTGCATAAAACACCCAAGTGCCTACCCTTGTGTGTTGTTTAGTTGGTATGATTGCACTAGGATGAGGGTGAGCTAGTGAGATGGGAATGTGATAATCTAGATAAGAGAGGGATGGGTGGAGGTCCAAGGTAAGTTGGTGTGAGTAAGGATGTGCAGGGGTAGGGTGGGAAACAGAGTGATGGGGATGTGATGAGAGGCACAGCAGAATAAGGTTGAGTGTGGCTTTGTACTAATGTTTTGTGATCTACTGAGATCATTGAAACGTTTGTGCCAGTGCATCCAGGTCCTCCTGACCACATCCCTGCTTGTACCCTCCTCTGCAATGTGCAACCAGGCTGTGTTGATCTCCGGGGGAGGTCTCTTCCGCCCATGGGAAGGGAAGAGGACCTTCCTGTGTGCTGTGACTCCCTCCATATGGAGGGAGTCATGGGAGAGCCTGGGTGCAGCCCTGCACCTCTGTGCAGTGCTCGTCAGTGTTTGCAGCACCTCAATGCTGTAGAACACTGACAGCACAAATGTCAAAATTAATTTGGCCATGGTCCCTTTAAGGAAACCATCTGATTACGCATCATCAAATGACATCACCAGACCTGCTTCCTCTAATTGGACTGGGAAATGTGCTGGTTGGCCTTAACGAGCCCTATCAAGGGAAATTCATTTCACAGAGTGTGATGGAACCAGCAACGGGGTCGGGACCTGCCACCGACGTCACCTGCCGAGGTGAGCAAAATCCCGGCCAGAGAGTAGGGATAAAGTGAGCATTCTCTGATTGGCGAGATGTGACAAGTGGTGTTCCTCTAGGATCAGTATATATATTAATGGCTTGGATGAAAGAATCTATGAAAGATGAGTTGTATATCGAAGTTTGCAGATGGCACTAAGTTAGGAGGCCCAGGAAGTTACAAAAGGACATAGACAGACTGAGTGAGTGGGCAAAACTATGGCAGATGGAGTTCAAAGTGAGGAATTGTGAGGTCATCCACTTTGGATCCGAGAAAGACAAATTGGAATATTTTCTTAATGGTGAGAAGCTGGAAGCTGTGGAGGAGCAAAGGGATTTCGATGTTCATGCACACAAATCACAAAGCTAGTACACATTAGAAAAAGTAAGCAATAAGGCTAATGTTGCCCTTTATCTCAAATGATTTGGAATTCAAAAGTAAGGAAGTGTTGCTTCAGTTGTATAGAGCTTTGGTTAGACCTCCTCAGAAGTATTGCATTCAGTTTTGGGCACCAAACTTCAGGAAAAATATGTTGGCCTTGAAAGAGGTACAGTCCAGATTCACTAGAATGATCCAGGGCTTGAAGGGTTAAATTATGAGGACAAGTTGTATTAACTTGGGTTGTATTTGCTTGAGTTTAAACGGATAAGGGGTGATCTAATCCAGGTGTTTAAAATGATTAAGGGATTCGATAGGGTAGATACAGAGAAACTATTTCCTTTGGTGTGGAATCCGGAACAAGAGGGCATAATCTTACAAGTAGAGCTAAGTCATTTAGGAGTGAAATCAGGAAACACATTTTCATACAAAGGTTAGTGGAAATCTGGAACTCATTCTTCCCCACCCCCAAAGGCTGTGGATGCTGGGTCAATTGAAATTTTAAAGACTGAAAACAACTGATTTTTATTCGGCAAGGGTATCAAGGGATACGAAACAAAGGTGGGTAAATGGAGTTGAGGTACAGATCAGCTATTATCTAATTAAATGGCAGAACAGGGTAGAGGGGCTAAATGACCTACTCCTATTCCTATTTGTTGTATCCGTGTGTTAATGGAGACACGAATGCAGGAGTTGGTTTAACAGGTGTTTACTGAACAAAGGCTGGAGTGGTTAGGTTGACTGGCCATGATAAATTGACCCTTAGTGTTAGGGGGATTAAATACGTGGGGTTACGGGGATAGGGTGGGATATGTGTTGGTATAGGGGTTACGGGGATCGGGTGGGATATGTGTCGGTGCAGGCTCGATGGGCCGAAATGGCCTCTATCTGCACTGTGGGGTTTCTGTGATTCTGTGAACTAAAAGATACAAGATGCTATACAGGCTTATATACCCGAGTGGTCACTACCGGTATTACAGTACACAGGGGCTCTTAAAGGTACATACACTACAATTCCTCCCCTTTTAGATAATTAGTAGATAACATTTTAAGTAATCATTAATTAACATGTTTACAAGAACAATAATCTACACATTTGCTGCAGTTAATCAATTATAAGTCAGTCTCTCTGGAGGCTTCCTGACTCGGTCCGGATAACGCCTCAGTGGTGTAGTAGTTTTCGGTGGTGTAGTAGGTTCTTTTGGCAAGGTCGATTCGACTTGAATGCCAGTGTCGGGTTCATCTGGTTCCAGTATCACCGGATCGGAGGTAGATACTATGGGTATCTCTGCTTCATCATTAGGCGTATAGAGTTGTGTTGTAGGTTGTCCCTTTTCGGATGACTCTATGATCTGGTCAGCATGGTGCCTTATTATGCTTTCTCCAATGTCCACGGTATACATCAGCGGTCCTAGTCGTGTGCAAATAGTTCCAGGCTGCCATTTCTCGGTACGGTAGTCCCGGGCCAAAACTTGTTGACCTATCTGGAAGGTTCTAGTTGGCCTTTCATTCATGCCTTGAAATTGCCGGTTCTCTACGTCCCTTCTGATGTTTGGCTTGATCAAATCCAGCCGGCATCTTAGTTTTCTATTGAAAAACATCATGGCGTGAGTTTGGTTTGTAACCACATGTGTTGCATTCCTGTACGCAAACAAGAAGTATTCTACCTTATGTTGTAGATTTATGTCTTCATTACCCATGGCCTTTATGGCCTTCTTGAAGGTCTGGACAAACCTTTCAGCTAATCCATTGGTGGCGGGATGGTATGGGGCAGACGTGTACTGCTTAACCCCATTGTTTTTTAAGAACTTCCTGAATTCTTCGGACACAAATTGCTGTCCATTATCAGAACCGATCTGTTCAGACAGCCCATTCCTGGCAAATATGGTCCTTAATACTGTGATGGTTTTTTCCGTGGTGGTGGAGGACATCTTTATTACCTCCGGCCACTTGGAGTGTGCATCAACCGCGATTAAGAACATTCGTAACAAAATAGATGAGTTAATGGCACAAATAACTACATATGGGTATGATCTTGTGGCCATTACAGAAACATGGCTGCAGGGTGACAATGCCTGGGAATTAAACATACCAGGTTATTTAACGATCAGGAAGGACAGGCAGGAAGGAAGGGGAGGTGGGGTGGCTATGTTAATAAAGGAAGGAATCACTGTAATACAGAGAAATGATATTGGGTCAAAAGATCAGGACAATGAAACAGTTTGGGTGGAGGTAAGGAATAATAAGGGGAAAAAAACACTAGTGGGCGTAGTCTATAGGCTTCCGAACTGTGGCAACGCTGTTGGACGGAGTATCAATCAGGAAATAGTGGAGGCTTGTAATAAGGGAACATCTATAATTATGGGGGATTTTAACTATCATATTAATTGGACAAATCAAATTGGGCAGGGCTGCCTTGAGGATGAGTTCATTGAGTGTATTAGGGATGGGTTTCTTGAGCAGTATGTAACTGAACCGACCAGGGGGCAGGCAACCTTAGATCTGGTCCTGTGTAACGAGACAGGATTAATTAAAAATGTCCTAGTAAAGGATCCCCTTGGAATGAGTGACCATAACATGGTTGAATTCCATATTCAATTAGAGGGTGAGAAGGTTGGATCTCAAACAAGCATGCTAAGCTTGAATAAAGGAGACTATGAAGGTATGAGAGCGGAATTGAGTAGAGTGGACTGGGAAAATAGATTAAAGGGTAAGACGATACATGATCAGTGGTGTACATTTAAGGAGTTATTTTACAACTTCCAAAAAGTATATATTCCACTGAGAAGAAAAGGGTGTAAAAGAAAAGACAGCCATCCGTGGCTAAGTAAAGAAATTAAGGATAGTATTCGACTAAAAACAAGGGCATATAAGGTAGCCAAATCTAGTGGGAGGATAGAGGATTGGGAAAACTTTAAAAGACAGCAAAAAATAACAAAAAGATTGATTAAGAAAGGGAAGATAGATTATGAAAGTAAATTAGCAAAAAATATAAAAACAGATAGTAAGAGTTTTTATAGTTATATAAAAAGAAAAAGGGTGGCTAAAGTAAATGTTGGTCCCTTAGAGGATGAGACCGGGAAATTAATGGTGGGAAATATGGAGATGGCAAAAACACTGAATGAATATTTTACATCAGTCTTTACAGTAGAAGACACTAAGAATATCCCAACACTGGACAAACAGGGGGCTAAAGGGGGGGGAGGAGCTAAACACGATCAAAATCACTAAGGAAGTGGTAATCGGTAAAATAATGGGACTCAAGGCGGATAAATCACCTGGACCTGATGGCTTACATCCTAGGGTCTTGAGGGAAGTGGCGGTAGGGATTGTGGATGCATTGGTAATAATTTTCCAAAACTCCCTGGACTCGGCAATGGTCCCGGCAGACTGGAAAACTGCTAATGTAACACCCTTATTTAAAAAGGGCAGTAGACAGAAGGCTGGAAACTATAGACCGGTTAGCCTAACATCTGTGGTAGGTAAAATTTTGGAGTCCATTATTAAGGAGACAGTAACAGGACATTTGGATAATCATAATTTAATAGGACAAAGTCAGCATGGTTTTATGAAGGGGAAGTCACGTTTGACAAATTTGCTGGAGTTCTTTGAGGAAGTAACATATAGGGTGGATAAAGGGGAACCAGTGGACGTAGTGTATTTAGACTTCCAAAAGGCATTTGACAAGGTGCCACACAAAAGATTATTGCTTAAGATAAAAAATCACGGGATTGGGGGTAATATTCTGGCATGGATAGAGGATTGGCTATCTAACAGAAGGCAGAGAGTTGGGATAAATGGTTCATTCTCAGACTGGCAATCAGTAACTAGTGGTGTTCCGCAGGGGTCAGTGCTGGGTCCCCAACTCTTTACAATCTATATTAACGATTTGGAGGAGGGGACCGAGTGTAACATATCAAAGTTTGCAGATGATACTAAGATGGGAGGGAAAGTAGTGAGTGAGGAGGACATAAAAAACCTTCAAGGGGACATAGACAGGCTAAGTAAGTGGGCAGAGATTTGGCAGATGGAATACAATACTGGAAAGTGTGAGGTTATGCACTTTGGCAGGAAAAATCGTAGAGCAAGTTATTATCTTAATGGCAAGAAACTGGAAAGTACTGAAGTACAAAGGGATCTGGGGGTCCTGGTGCACGAAACTCAAAAGGTTAGTATGCAGGTGCAGCAAGTGATTAAGAAGGCCAATGGAATGTTGGCTTTCATTGCTAGGGGGATAGAATATAAAAATAGGGAGGTATTGCTTTAGTTGTACAAGGTATTGGTGAGACCGCACCTGGAATACTGCGTACAGTTTTGGTGTCCATACTTAAGAAAGGACATACTTGCTCTTGAGTCAGTACAAAGAAGGTTCACCCGGTTAATCCCGGGGATGAGGGGATGGACATATGAGGAGAGGTTGAGTAGATTGGGACTCTACTCATTGGAGTTCAGAAGAATGAGAGGCGATCTTATTGAAACATATAAGATTGTGAAGGGGTTGGATCGGGTGGATGCAGGGAAGATGTTCCCGATGATGGGTGAAACTAGAACTAGGGGGCATAGTCTTAGAATAAGGGGCTGCTCTTTCAAAACTGAGATGAGGAGGAACTACTTCACTCAAAGGGTGGTAGGTCCATGGAATATGCTGCCCCAAAAAACTGTAGAAGCTACATCATTACATAAATTTAAAACAGAAATAGACAGTTTCCTAGAAGTAAAGGGAATTAAGGGTTACGGGGAGCGGGCAGGAATTTGGACATGAGTCTAGGCTCGGATCGGTCATGGCCCTGTGGTTAGCGGAGCGGGCCCAGGGGCCGTGTAGCCTGATCCTGCTCCTATTTCGTGTGTCTAATTCTGTTAGATGCAGGAGATGGTTCTGTGATAGTGGATTGGCAGTTAGGATCAGATCAGCCATGATCTTATTGAATGGCAGAGCAGGCTCGAGGGGCCGATTGGCCTACTCCTGCTCCTATTTCTTATGTTCTTATGTTCTTATGAGTCCATAAATGGACCAGCAAAGTCGATATGTACCCTTTGCCATGGAGATGAGGGCCACTCCCATGGATGTAGAAGGGCTTGTGGTGGGGCGTTTTGGACCTTCTGGCATCCTAGACAGCTCTTGGTCATTTCTTCGATGTCTCCATCGATACCTGGCCACCACACAAACGCTCTGGCTAGGTTCTTCATTTTCACTCCACCCAGATCCCGCTCGTGAAGCTCCTTTAGCACTTTATCCTGGAGTTTGGGTGGAATCACCACTCTGGATTCACACATCAAGGTTCCTTGGCACACTGACAGCTGTTCTCTTCTTTGCGAGAATGCTGGCAACAGTGGTTCGCCATGTGCTGGCCATCCCTTCACCGTTAAATCGTAGACTCGTGAGAGAGTCGGGTCATTTCTCGTTTCCTTTTCAATGGTAGAATTTGTTACTGGTAGACATTCCACTATGGTTGAGTGGAACATCTCCACTGGGTCCACTGTAGGTGCCTCTTCTACCGTTGGCAACGGTAGGCACGATAAACCGTCAGCATTCCCATGCTGTTTTGATCCTTTGTATTCTATGTCATATTGGTGTGCCCCTAGGAAAAGGGACCACCTCTGTAGTCTTTGCGCTGTCATAATGGGAACGCCCTTTTTAGGGTTGAATATGGAGACGAGGGGTTGATGGTCAGTCAACAAGGTAAATTTTTGTCCATGTAGGTAATGGTTGAATTTCTTCACTCCCCACACCAGGCTGAGTGCTTCCCTGTCGATCTGGGCATAGTTACGCTCAGCTGAGTTCAATGAGCGTGACGCAAAAGCTATCGGCCGCTCCGAGCCATCAGGGAATCTATGCGATAATACCGTTCCTATGCCGTAAGGGGATGCATCGCACGCCAGTCTGATTGGCAGTGATGGGTTGTAATGAGCCAACACTTCCTTGGACGTGATCAAGCCTTTGCATTTATGGAAGGCACATTTACAGTGTTTGCTCCATTTCCAAATTACTCCCGTTTGTAGCAGTGCGTTAAGAGGGTGCAGAACAGTTGACAAGTTCGGTAAAAATTTATGATAGTAATTTATCAATCCCAGGAATGACCTTAATTGTGAGACATTTTCAGGTGCTGGGGCTTTTATGACCGCTTCAATTTTTTCAGGTGACTTATGCAACCCTTCTTCGTTAATTATATGGCCACAATATGATATTTATTTCTGGAAAAATTCGCACTTGGGGCGAATTGCTCGTAGGCCCCGTTCACTCAGCCTAGTGAGCACCTGCTCCAAATTGGCAAGGTGCTCGTTGTCGTTTTCTCCTGTTACAAGGATGTCGTCTAGGTAGCATTGAGTCCCCGGAATCCCTTGCAGGACTTGCTCCATAGCTCTTTGCCAGATAGCTGGAGCTGATGCTACTCCGAAAACCAGTCGATTGTACTGGTACAGGCCTTTGTGTGTGTTTATCGTGAGATACTTTTTAGAGGCCTCCTCAACCTCCATCTGTAGATATGCCTGTGCCAAGTCAATTTTGGTGAAACGTTTCCCTCCGGATAGTGAGGCGAAAATATCTTCTATCCTCGGAAGAGGATACTGTACCGTGTGACGGACCAGGTTTACAGTCACCTTGAAGTCCCCACAGATGCAAATTTTTCTCTGTTCTTCAGATTTATCATTATTCAACGTTTTCTTCATGACCGGGACGATGGGTGTTGCCCACTCGCTCCAATCTACCTTGGATAACACGCCTGCCTTTTCCAAATTCTCCAGCTCTGCCTCGACTGCTGGACGAATTGCGTATGGCACCGGCCTTGCCTTAAAAAACTTGGGAATTGCCGCATCTTCTACTTTTATTGAGGCGGTGACGCCTTTCAAGGTTCCTAGTTCCTGTTGAAACACTTCTTTGGCATTGGCCAAGATGTCTTTTAATCGTTCAGGTATGACGTCATCATCATTTTTTTTCTTACTGGTCACCGTCAGTGCCTGAATGGAGTGCCAGTCTAAATGTATCTTCCTGATCCATTCACGTCCCAACAGCGGTGGACCACCATCTTGCAGAACGTATAAATACAACTTCTGTATTTCCTTGCCGTTGTATACAACAGGCACCCTTATTTTCCCTCTGGGGTATACTTTCTGCCCCGTATATGTCTTCAAGATAATGGATGTGTCTTTCAAAGGTATATGCGGAAATAGCCGCTCGTAATCCCGTCGACTTATGACGGTCAGAGCTGATCCTGTATCTAGCTCCATTTTAACTGGGGACCCCGCTATCGTGAGGGGAAACCCAAATGGTCTGGTAATCTTCTTTGGCAATTACATTATGTAATTTGAGACAGCTTAGTCTCTTGTTTCTGGAGTCGCTATCTTCTGGTCTTCGGAGCTACTGTCCGTCATCATTTGTACCTTTCTGTACTTTTCCTTATTGATTTTTTTTCTGTCAGTGGATTTTTTGTTTCCAGATCGGCATACACGTGCAATGTGTCCCATCTTTCCGCATTGCCTGCATGCTTTGTCCTTGAACCAGCAGTCCCTCTGGTCATGGGTGGATCTGCCGCAGCGATAACATCTCTCGAAACCCCGTGTCATTTCATGGGTGCCGAAGTCCTGTGGCTTTTGCTGTATCTCTGCAGCTCCTCTTGCTGCTGCTTCGTATGATACAGCCACACTGAAAGCCTTGTCCAGTGTCAAATCTTTCTCAGAAAGTAGCCTTTCCTGTGTTCCTTCACTTAGGAGACCACAGACGAATTTGTCTTGTAGAGAATCTGCCAGTCCTGCCCTGAATTGGCAGTGCTTTGACAGCTTTCTTAATTCGGTGAGGTAATCAGCGTTACTTTCATTCTTGTGCTGATTCCTCCTGAAGAATTTGAATCGTTCCGCTATCAGCAGCGGTGTTGGGTTTAAGTGCTCCTGTAGGGTATCAACAATCTCCTTAAAATTCTTGTCCATCGGTTTGGCTGGAGTGATTAAATCTCGTAACAGCCCGTATGTCCTTGCGCCCATCAGATTTAGAAGTACCGATGCCTTTTTATCATCCTCTACTTCATTCGCTGTGCAATATACCTCCACTCTTTCCACATATGTGGTCCAATCCTCTATATCACTATCGAAAGCAGTAATATTGCCAGTCTTAGGCATCCTGAAAAACAAAAATGGCGCCTCCCGCGCTTTCCTTTCTTCCCTGCCAAGAAAAAATGGCGCCTCCCGCGCTTTCCCGCCGCTGCCGCTGCTGACAACGCTGTTCTCCGTGGTTTTTATTTACACAGATATTTTTAATAGTTGGAGACTCATTCCCGCCGGACTCTCTGGGACTTTTCCCTCCCTCTGCTTGGTCCGAACGCCGACCTGCTTTGCAGCGTCGGCCGTCTCCCGAGTGCTCCACCCTTCGACTCTGTTTGCCTCCGCCTTCCGACTCGCTGCTCGGCCCCGCTGCAGAGCCACCCGATCGAGCCCCAGCCCGCCGCCCAGGAAGGATTAGTGCAGTACCTGCCACCAGCCCGGCTAGCTGGTGAACTCAGTTTTTTTTCCTTTTTTTTTTCTTCGACCTTCGTCTGAGGAATCGATCTCCTTGAGGTGCTGCCGAATTGCAGGTAAGTCCGTTTCCAATTCGTCGCCACTGTTGTATCTGTGTGTTAATGGAGTCACGGAATGCAGGAGTTGGTTTAACAGGTGTTTACTGAACAAAGTCTGGAGGTGAACTAAAAGATACAAGACGCTATACAGACTTATATACCCGAGTGGTCACTACCGGTATTACAGTACACAGGGGCTCTTAAAGGTACATACACTACACTATTCTCCTGTAAATCATTCAAAAATGTCCACCTTTTTAAATCCTTAATATTACTAGGTATGAGTTTGTCACATTCTTAGAGGCTACTCAATGAATTCCAATGTAATGTGAAAAGGTTCATAAGTAAGATGTGGGAGCGGTTCAGTCAGAGTAGCCTTTTATGAAAATGGTATTATTGGAAACAAAATGGAAAATAAACTTTTCATAATTCATATTCAGGATAGAGATGGCCAAGAAATACCACACATCAGATAATACACGTAGAACAAAGATGTGGTACTCATCATAACAACAGAAAATGCTGGAAAAACTCAGCAGGCCAGGCAACATCCGTGGAGAGAAAATAGAGTCAACGTTTCGGGTCACAACCCTTTGTCAAGACTAGGGAAGCACAGGAAATGAAATAGATTAAAAGGCCAGAATGGGGGCTGGGAGAGAACAAAAGAGAAGTGAAGAGACATTAAGAGGTTTTCAAAACGAGACGAGATGGTGATAGGACTAGTGGAGACAAAAGACGGCTCTAGATTAGGTGTGAAATGCGCTGGCAGGATGGGAGACTGCTGCCATGTGGGAGAGATAAAAAAGGGGGGGTGGGGAAAGGGCCAAAACAAAGGTGTGGTACTCATCAGTTTATTTCTGTTAGGGTCAACCCTATAATACATAACTCTATACAATTCTTGCATTACCCTCACACAGGTGTGGATCTGAATCAAGCGAATATTGCTTAGGGTTAAAATTACATTATGCTTGTTTTCCTTGGGTAACTAAAACAAATAAACACCAACACCCATATTTGTGACTGTACAATGTATGAATGTTTAGGATATAATAGCTCTCCACAGTTTAAGATGGCAATCAGGTCATTAGGCATATTAAGTTAAATGGACACTATCACATATGCAAGTACAAGGAATGGTGTGTACTTGTCCCAACTTAATTACCAACATTCTTTGTTTCTCTAATCATTGTATTTACACTGCAGATCCTAGTGGAGCCCTGCATTAACCCATTTCATAGGAATAGGTATAGGGCAAGGTGATTCCATTGTAGTTGGGTTGCTCTGTATCATTGGTTACACACTGACCACAGCCCTACCTTGTTATTTTTCAATCTGCACCATTACCTAAAATAACCTGGATTGGACATTACAGTCCTAAATAAAATATTTTTGACTTTATAAAACTCATCCAAATTATTTTTGAGATAACTTATTTCCTGAAAGGAAGCTTTAAGGTAATAATAATGAACTTGAAAGTTGATTGTTTTTGGTGTGTTCCTGCTGATTGAGAAGATGCTATGGAGAATCCAAGAAGCAGAAGTGTGGACAGTTTTCTCCCTAGGACTGTGCTACCAGTACAGATGCCTCTGTCTGTTTAAACCAGTGGATCTCTAAAAATGGAAGTGTCTAGGCCAAATGCAGATGTTAGAGAAATGGGAATAATAATTTTAATATCTAACACTCAAAAATCAAGAACATTTACAATGGGGATAATTAACATTAAGGTAGATCTATGATTGTGCTATTTTTCCTGGATTATTCCTTTCATTCAATCCGTTCAATTAAATTTAGCAGTAATAATCTGGGCACTGAGGCCTGTTGGTTGAATTGAGGAAGTATATTGTAAAATGTTTCAGTTTCAACAGTACTGAAAATGATTGCCAGCTGGAGTTGAGGGGAAGTGGGAGAAGAGTGCCAATATGAACTGAGATGGTTGGAGGAGACAGTGTCCCTGTGAACTAAGAGGATAGATTGCTAGATTGGCTCTGAGAACTAGGGATCTAAAATCTATCACGATGAAGTACAAAAGTGGTTAAATTAACCAGTGTATTATTTTTAATGAAAAATTCATCATTTTCTGGAATACCAATGCACTGCCAATTTTGTCCCTTTAACATTTGTATTTCCGCCTTCAGGCTTTCATGTACCTATATTTTTTCCCCAATAGAACTGGAAAAATGTTGGATAGACCTAGTTGTTTTCACATCAGGTTCATTCTTGAATTATCAGTTTTTTGGATGTTGTGTCAGCTCTTTTGAAGCTTTCGCTAATTTTCTGCATTGGCACCTATGTTCATTAAATGGATCCATTCTGTTCGGCGCAGCCATTTAAGAACATAAGAAATAGGAGCAGGAGTCAGTCATTCAGCCCCTCGAGTCTGCCCTGCCATTTAATAAGATCGTGGCTGATCGGATCTTGGCCTCAACTCTACTTTCCCGCCTGTTCCCCATAACCCTTGACTCCCCTGCAGCACAAATATCTGTCTATCTCCGCCTTGAATATATTCAATGACTCAGCCTCCACAGCTCTCTCGGGTAGAGAATTCCAAAAATTCATGACCCTCTGAGAGAAGAAATTCCTCCTCATCTCTGTTTTAAATGGGCGACCCCTTATCCTGAAACTATGCCCCCTAGTTCTAGATTCTCCCATGAGGGGAAACATCCTCAGCATCTACCCTGTCTAGCCCCCTCAGAATCTTATATGTTTTAATAAGCTCACCTCTCATTCTTCTAAACTCCAATGAGTATAGGCCAAAACGTGCTCAACCATTCTTCATAAGGAAACCCCTTCATCTCAGGAATTAACCCAGTGAACCTTCTCTGAACTGCCTCCAATGCAAATATATCCCTCCTTAAATAAGGAGACCAAAACTGCATGCAGTACTCCAGGTGTGGTCTCACCAGTGCCCTGTACAAGATTTCCATACTTTTATACTCCATCCCCCTTGCAATAAAGGCCAACATTCGATTTGCCTTCCTAATTACCTGCTGTACCTGCATGCTAACTTTTTGTGTTTCATGTATGAGGACCCCCAGATCCCTCTGTACCACAGAATTTTGTAGTCTCTCTCCATTTAACTAATAATGTGCTTTTTTATTTTTCCTACCAAAGTGGATAACCTCACATTTTCCCACATTATACGCCATCTGCCAATTTTTTGCCCACTCACTTACCCATCTATATCCCTTTGTGTCCTCCTCACAACTTGCTTTCCCACCTATCATCAGCAAATTTGGCTCTTCAGCAACAGGACAGCTTTAAAGGTGATCAGAAGCTCTTTAAGGGCTGCTGGCATAGAACAACTCACCCCTTAGGCTGGGAGTGCTGCAACTCCATGTAAATGACCTGACGCTGCTGTACAATGCAAGGTCAGCTCTCTGCACCATAGACAAGCACAATGCTGGAGGAACAGCAGTCCCAGCCCCACTGTGCTAGGACCACATTATCAGCTCTGATCGTTTATTTGACTCTAAATTATGAAGATTTCTGAATGTTTATTTGTAAAGTAAATTATACAAAATATCTATAATTCTGAACAAGTTCTAAGTTAGAAAAGAAGCCTGAGCAATTGCATAAAACATCAGTCTAAAGGATTGTTGTGTATAACGTTGCAGTAAAGTACTTTCTTTGCAAATGTGTTAATGATTGACTAATCTTTGAGCTACTAAATGACCCTTTGTCTCAGGAAGCATTGTATATATGAAGCAGTTAAGAACAATCTATGCTGTTGCTATAGTGACAGAACTTTCATGATGTTAGTGTTAAATAGAGATTCAGTAAAAATGAAAGCAGTCAAAGGACAAAATGAGCTGGTAACATTTTATTTCAGAACACATACAGTAAAAGAGAACTGTATTTTATTCCACCATTTTTGACGGTACTATTGAATTCAATTTAGATATTACAAAATGCAGTCTTATTTATTAACTCTCGCCTCAAGTAAATAATTTACTTAGGACACCAAGTTTACCAACCATGCTAAAGAGTTTACCTTGCTGAACCTGGCTACAAGATGCTCATGCAAGCTTGCTTAAATAGGAAAGCAGCTGACAATATTTGAGATATATTACGATTAACACATAAGCTCTTTTGTAAAACAAATGCATTAAAGCTATATTAACATGGGATGAGGTCGGCTGCAGTTAAGAAATGCATCGTAAAAAGAGCTTTACTTTTCAATAAGTCGACTCAAGTTTAGAATTCCTCTCTTCATTTGTGTACTATTGTTACATAATTAAGGAGAGCATTGGTCTCCTGCACATTAAAGAGATGCTGATCGGTCACAGGGAAATGGAACATTTCAAAGATGTAATGCACCGCTGATTTGAAATGAGGCTGTTTTATATTTTATAAAAACAACATAAATAATAACAAAGCCGATGGCATTCGGGTCAAGATACAGAAACAGAGAATAGAAATGCAGCATTTTAGTGAATATAGCGGGAGATGCCGCAGTTTGAAACTCAGCCTCTTGATCGCTAACACAAAAGCAAAATACTGCGGATGCTGGAAATCTGAAATAAATATGACCCTTGAAGGGTCATCGACCTGAAACATTAACTCTGTTTCTCTCTCCAGATGCTGCCTGATAGGCTGAGTATTTCCAGCGTTTTCTGGTTTGATTTACTCTCCTCGCTCGCGAATCTATTTTGGAATAAAGCGCGTTTCTCGCTCTCCGTCCGCCGTCGTCCTGGGGAAAGATGGCGTCGGCTCAGGATGTTCACGTCAGGATCTGCGCGCAGGAGATCATCAAATATGACCTGGAGATCAAGGCGCTGGTGCAGGTGAAGCCGCGGCTACTTCACTCGATGTCCTATCCCCTCCATAAAAAATACCGGATCGGCCGGACAGGAACGGCGCAGGAATAGGAATGTGTGTGTATACAGTCAGTGTGCGTACACAGTCTGTGTGTGTGTATACAGTCTGTGTGTATACAGTCTGTGTGTGTGTGTATATACAGTCTATATACAGTCTGTGTGTGTATACAGTCTGTGTGTATACAGTCTGTGTGTGTGTATACAGTCTGTGTGTATACAGTCTGTGTGTGTGTATACAATCTGTGTGTGTATATACAGTGTGTGTGTATACAGTCAGTGTGCGTATACAGTCAGTGCGCGTGTGCGTATACAGTCAGTGCGCGTGTGCGTATACAGTCAGTGTGCGTATACAGTCAGTGCGCGTGTGCGTATACAGTCAGTGTGCGTATAGTCAGTGCGCGTGTGCGTATAGTCAGTGCGCGTGTGCGTATAGTCAGTGCGCGTGTGCGTATAGTCAGTGCGCGTGTGCGTATAGTCAGTGCGCGTGTACAGTCAGTGTGTGTGTGTATACAGTCAGTGTGCGTGTGTGTATACAGTCAGTGTGCGTGTGTGTATACAGTCAGTCTCTGTGTGTGTATACAGTCTGTGTGTGTATACAATCTGTGTGTATACAGTCAGTGTGTGTGTATAGTCAGTGTATGTATACAGTCAGTGTGTGGATACAGTCAGTGCGCGTGTGTGTATACAGTCAGTGTGTGTGTGTATACAGTCAGTGTGTGTGTGTATACAGTCAGTGTGCGTATACAGTCAGTGTGTATACAGTCAGTGTGTGTGTGTATACAGTCTGTGTGTATACAGTCAGTGTGTGTATACAGTCAGTGTGCGTGTGTGTATACAGTCAGTCTCTGTGTGTGTATACAGTCAGTGTGTGTGTGTATACAGTCAGTGTGTGTGTGTATAGTCAGTGTGCGTATACAGTCAGTGTGTATACAGTCAGTGTGTGTGTGTATACAGTCAGTGTGTATAGTCAGTGAGTGTGTATACAGTCAGTGTGCGTGTGTGTATACAGTCAGTCTCTGTGTGTGTATACAGTCAGTCTCTGTGTGTGTATACAGTCTGTGTGTATACAATCAGTGTGCGTGTATGTATACAGTCAGTGTGTGTGTATAGTCAGTGTATGTATACAGTCAGTGTGTGTATACAGTCAGTGCGCGTGTGTGTATACAGTCAGTGTGTGTGTGTATACAGTCAGTGTGTGTGTGTGTATACAGTCAGTGTGTGTGTGTATACAGTCAGTGTGTGTATACAGTCAGTGTGTGTATACAGTCAGGGCGCACTTGTGTATACAGTCAGTGCGCTTGTGTATACAGTCAGTGCGCTTGTGTGTATACAGTCAGTGTGTGTGTATAGTCAGTGCGCGTGTGTGTATACAGTCAGTGCGCGTGTGTGTATACAGTCAGTGTGCGTATACAGTCAGTGCGTGTGTGTATACAGTCTGCGTATAGTCAGTGCGTGTGTGTATACAGTCTGTGTGTATACAGTCAGTGTGTGTGTGTGTATACAGTCAGTGTGTGTGTATACAGTCAGTGCACGTGTGTGTATACAGTCAGTGCGCGTGTATGTATACAGTCTGTGCGTGTGTGTGTATACAGTCTGTGTGTGTGTGTATAGAGTCTGTGTGTGTGTGTATACAGTCAGTGTGTGTGTGTATACAGTCAGTGTGTGTGTGTACAGTCAGTCTGTGTGTGTATACAGTCTGTGTGTGTATACAGTCTGTGTGTATACAATCTGTGTGTATACAGTCAGTGTGTGCGTGTGTATACAGTCAGTGTGTGCATACAGTCATTGTGCGTGTGCGTATACAGTCTGTGCGCGTGCAGTCAGTGTGCGCGTGCAGTCAGTGTGCGCGTGCAGTCAGTGTGCGCGTGTGTACAGTGTGTGTGTATACAGTGTGTGTATACAGTGTGTGTATACAGTGTGTGTATACAGTCAGTCTGTGTGTATATACAGTCTGTGTGTATATACAGTCTGTGTGTATATACAGTCTGTGTGTGTGTATATACAGTCTGTGTGTGTGTATATACAGTCTGTGTGTGTGTACAGTCTGAGTGCGTGTGTGTGTGCAGTCAGTGTGCGTGTGTGTGTGCAGTCAGTGTGCGTGTGTGTATACAGTCAGTGTGCGTGTGCGTATACAGTCAGTGCGTATACAGTCAGTGCGCGTGTGCAGTCAGTGTGCGCGTGTGTGTGTGCAGTCAGTGTGCATGTGTGTGCGTGTGTGTGTGCGCAGTCAGTGTGTGTGTGCGCAGTCAGTCTGTGCGCGCAGTCAGTGTGTGTGTGTGCAGTCAGTCTGTGTGTGTGTGTAGTCTGTGTGTGTAGCCTGTGTGTGTGTTTGTGTGTGTGTTTGTGTGTGTGTGTGTAGTCTGTGTGTGTGTGTAGTCTGTGTGTGTGTAGTCTGTGTGTGTGTAGTCTGTCTGTGTGTGTGTGTAGTCTGTGTGTGTGTGTAGTCTGTGTGTGTGTGTAGTCTGTGTGTGTGTGTAGTCTGTGTGTGTAGTCTGTGTGTGTGTAGTGTGTAGTGTGTCTGTGTGTGTAGTCTGTGTAGTGTGTCTGTGTGTGTAGTCTGTAGTGTGTGCAGTCAGTGTGCGTGTGTGTGTGCAGTCAGTGTGCGTGTGTGTATACAGTCAGTGTGCGTGTGCGTATACAGTCAGTGCGTATACAGTCAGTGCGCGTGTGCAGTCAGTGTGCGCGTGTGTGTGTGCAGTCAGTGTGCATGTGTGTGTGCGTGTGTGCGTGCGCAGTGTGTGTGTGCGCAGTCAGTCTGTGCGCGCAGTCAGTGTGTGTGTGCAGTCAGTCTGTGTGTGTGTGTAGTCTGTGTGTGTGTAGTCTGTGTGTGTGTGTAGTCTGTGTGTGTGTAGTCTGTGTGTGTGTAGTCTGTGTGTGTGTAGTCTGTGTGTGTGTAGTCTGTGTGTGTGTAGTCTGTGTGTGTGTAGTCTGTGTGTAGTCTGTGTGTGTGTGTGTAGTCTGTGTGTGTGTGTGTAGTCTGTCTGTGTGTGTGTAGTCTGTGTGTGTGTGTAGTCTGTCTGTGTGTGTAGTCTGTCTGTGTGTGTAGTCTGTGTGTGTGTGTAGTCTGTGTGTGTGTGTAGTCTGTGTGTGTGTGTAGTCTGTGTGTGTGTCTGTCTGTGTGTAGTCTGTCTGTGTGTAGTCTGTCTGTGTGTAGTCTGTCTGTGTGTAGTCTGTCTGTGTGTGTGTGTGTGTGTAGTCTGTGTGTGTAGTCTGTCTGTGTGTGTGTAGTCTGTCTGTGTGTGTGTAGTCTGTGTGTGTGTGTAGTCTGTGTGTGTGTGTAGTCTGTGTGTGTGTGTAGTCTGTGTGTGTGTGTAGTCTGTGTGTGTGTAGTCTGTGTGTGTGTAGTCTGTGTGTGTGTAGTGTGTGTAGTGTGTCTGTGTGTAGTCTGTGTAGTGTGTCTGTGTGTGTAGTCTGTAGTGTGTGCAGTCAGTGTGCGTGTGTGTGTGCAGTCAGTGTGCGTGTGTGTATACAGTCAGTGTGCGTGTGCGTATACAGTCAGTGCGTATACAGTCAGTGCGCGTGTGCAGTCAGTGTGCATGTGTGTGTGCGTGTGTGCGTGCGCAGTCAGTGTGTGTGTGCGCAGTCAGTCTGTGCGCGCAGTCAGTGTGTGTGTGTGCAGTCAGTCTGTGTGTGTGTGTAGTCTGTGTGTGTGTAGTCTGTGTGTGTGTAGTCTGTGTGTGTGTAGTCTGTGTGTGTGTAGTCTGTGTGTGTGTAGTGTGTGTGTGTAGTCTGTGTGTGTAGTCTGTGTGTGTGTGTAGTCTGTGTGTGTGTGTGTAGTCTGTGTGTGTGTAGTCTGTGTGTGTGTAGTCTGTGTGTGTGTAGTCTGTGTGTGTGTAGTCTGTGTGTGTGTGTAGTCTGTGTGTGTGTGTGTAGTCTGTGTGTGTGTAGTCTGTGTGTGTGTAGTCTGTGTGTGTGTAGTCTGTGTGTGTGTAGTCTGTGTGTGTGTAGTCTGTGTGTGTGTAGTGTGTGTGTGTGTCTGTGTGTGTAGTCTGTAGTGTGTGTAGTCTGTGTGTGTAGTCTGTCTGTGTGTAGTCTGTGTGTGTGTGTGTGTAGTCTGTGTGTGTGTGTAGTCTGTGTGTGTGTAGTCTGTGTGTGTGTGTAGTCTGTGTGTGTAGTCTGTGTGTGTAGTCTGTGTAGTCTGTGTGTGTGTAGTGTGTCTGTGTGTGTGTGGTCTGTGTGTGGTCTGTGTCTGTGTGTGTGTAGTCTGTGTGTGTGTAGTCTGTGTGTGTGTGTAGTCTGTGTGTGTGTAGTCTGTCTGTGTGTAGTCTGTCTGTGTGTGTGTGTAGTCTGTGTGTGTAGTGTGTGTAGTCTGTGTGTGTGTAGTCTGTGTGTGTGTGTAGTCTGTGTGTGTGTTGTGTGTGTGTAGTCTGTGTGTGTGTAGTCTGTGTGTGGTGTGTGTAGTCTGTCTGTGTGTAGTCTGTGTAGTCTGTGTGTGTGTGTGTAGTCTGTGTGTGTGTGTGTAGTCTGTGTGTGTAGTCTGTGTGTGTGTAGTCTGTGTGTGTGTGTGTAGTGTGTCTGTGTGTGTGTGGTCTGTGTGTGTGTGTAGTCTGTGTGTGTGTAGTCTGTCTGTGTGTAGTCTGTGTAGTCTGTGTGTGTGTGTGTAGTCTGTGTGTGTAGTCTGTGTGTGTGTGTAGTGTGTGTGTAGTCTGTGTGTGTGTGTAGTGTGTCTGTGTGTGTGTAGTCTGTGTGTGTGGTCTGTGTGTGTGTGTGTGTGTAGTCTGTGTGTGTGTGTAGTCTGTGTGTGTGTAGTCTGTGTGTGTCTGTGTGTGTAGTCTGTGTGTGTGTAATCTGTGTGTGTGTGTGGTTGTGTGTGTAGTGTGTGTAGTCTGTGTGTGTGTAGTCTGTGTGTGTGTAGTCTGTCTGTGTGTGTAGTCTGTCTGTGTCTCTGTGTGTAGTCTGTCTGTGTGTGTGTGTAGTCTGTCTGTGTGTGTGTGTGTGTAGTCTGTGTGTGTGTAGTCTGTGTGTGTGTAGTCTGTGTGTGTGTAGTCTGTCTGTGTGTGTAGTCTGTGTGTGTGTGTGTAGTCTGTCTGTGTGTGTGTGTGTAGTCTGTGTGTGTGTAGTCTGTGTGTCTGTCTGTGTGTAGTCTGTCTGTGTGTAGTCTGTGTGTGTAGTCTGTGTGTGTAGTCTGTGTGTGTGTAGTCTGTGTGTGTAGTCTGTGTGTGTGTGTAGTCTGTGTCTGTGTGTGTAGTCTGTGTGTGTAGTCTGTGTGTGTAGTCTGTGTGTGTAGTCTGTGTGTAGTGTGTCTGTGTGTAGTCTGTGTGTGTGTGTGTGTGTAGTCTGTGTGTGTGTGTAGTCTGTGTGTGTGTGTAGTCTGTCTGTGTGTGTGTGTAGTCTGTCTGTGTGTGTAGTCTGTCTGTGTGTGTAGTCTGTCTGTGTGTGTAGTCTGTGTGTGTAGTCTGTGTGTGTGTAGTCTGTGTGTGTAGTCTGTGTGTGTGTAGTCTCTGTGTGTGTGTAGTCTCTGTGTGTGTGTAGTCTGTGTGTGTGTGTAGTCTGTGTGTGTGTAGTCTGTCTGTGTGTGTAGTCTGTCTGTGTGTGTAGTCTGTCTGTGTGTGTAGTCTGTGTGTGTGTAGTCTCTGTGTGTAGTCTCTGTGTGTAGTCTCTGTGTGTGTGTAGTCTCTGTGTGTGTGTAGTCTGTAGTGTGTGTAGTGTGTGTGTGTGTAGTCTGTAGTGTGTGTGTGTAGTCTGTGTGTGTGTAGTCTGTGTGTGTGTAGTCTGTAGTGTGTGTGTGTAGTCTGTGTGTGTAGTCTGTGTGTGTGTGTGTGGTCTATGTGCAGTGTGTGTGTGAAGATATACAGTCGTGTGGGTCGTTACTAGGGTGTACAGGGGACAATTTCATAATTTCAAGAGGACGTAGGCTGGTGGAATGGGCAGACACGTGGCAGATGAAATTTATTGCAGAAAAGTGAAACATTCTGGTAGGAAGAATGAGCAGCAGCAATATAAACTAAAGGGTACAACCCTAAAGTGGTGCATGAACAGAGGGACCTGGGGGTATATGTGCACAAATGGTTGAAGGTGGCAGGAGAAAGTGGTTAGAAAAACATACAGGATCCTGAGCTTCATAAATAGAGGCATAGAGTACAAAAGCAAGGAAGTTATGATGAACCTTTATAAAACACTGGTTCGGCCTCAACTGGAGTATTGTGTCCAATTCTGTACACCGCACTTTCGGAAGGATGTGAAGGCCTTCGAGAGGGTGCAGAAAAGATTTACAAGAATGGTTCCAGGGATGAGGGACTTCATTTATGTGGATGTTTTTAATGGCAAGAGACTAGGAACTGTGGAGGAACAAAGGGATTTGGGTGTCCATGTACATAAATCAATAAAAGCTAGTAGACCGGTTAATGGAATGTTGGGCCTTATCTCAAGGAGGGGGACTGGGATACAAAAGTGAGGAAGTGATGCGTCAGTTGTACCGGGTCTTGGTCAGACCTCATCTGGAATATTGCACTCTGTTTTGGGCACCCCAGGAAGGATATATTGGCCTTGGAGACAGGTATAGCACAGATTTACCAGGACTGAAAGGGTTAAGTTATGAAAACAGGTTGCATAAACTTGGCTTGTATTCTGTTAAGTTTAGAAGATTGAGGGGATGATCAAAATGATAAAAGGATTGGATAGGCTAGAAGCTATTTTCTGTGGTGGGGAATCCAGAACCAAGGGGTATGGTCTTTAAAATTTGAGCTAGGCCATTCAGGAGTGAAATCAGGAAACACTTTCGCTAAAAAGGTAGTGCAAATTTGTAGTTCCCTCTCCTAAATGGCACTGACTGCCCGGTCAATTTAAATTTTCAAGACTGAGTTCGACATTTTTTTTTTTAGGTAAGGCTATCAAGGAATATGAATCAAAGGCAGATAACTGGAGTTGAGGTAGCGATCAACCATGATCTGTTTGAACAGGCTGGAGGCGCTGATTGGCCTACGCCTGTTCCTATGTTTTTGTGTGTCCTGGAGGATAAAAGCAGCAATGAGAAATGGATTGATATGGTGCAAGGTGAAACTGCCCATAGCATTCTCCTGACAAGGTGATCTCACAGTCCTGCACTGTCCACAGCTCTTGAATGACATATGTTATTGGGCCATGCTACAAATGGAAGGCAAATTAAGTTTCACCACTGGTTGTTAAAATCTTTATATTTCTGTAAATGTTTAAGAAGCGAAGGTCTCTCTACTATAAGGTTGCTGTACTTTGCCAGCCAAATTAATTTGGCTAAGGTAATTTTCAATACTGCCAATTAAAGCATAATGCAACCTTTAATGGAAAATTGACCTGCACACTGTTGAAAGTTCTTCATTCTCTTGTTAAATTGTAACTTGGTTTTAAAGCTTTAATGATAGATGACAAAAAAGATTATAAGTAATGTATTACATTCATTAAATTATATAAATTTCTGTTAGTCACACCTGAAATGTTAAACCTCTCCTGAAATGTTAAACCTCTCTCTATCAGATGCTGAGCAACTTGCTGTGAATTTCCAGCATTTTTTACTTTTTATATTAGTAACATGACTAACTTGCATGTATTTTCAACTTCATGTACTTCATTCTCATGAAATAATGCTAAAAACTATTATGGTTTGTTTTTAATCTGTCACTGGATAAGAATCTCTCATGGGATATGTCTGTGTAGTGTTAAACCCAATGCTTGGCTGAGAAGAGCTGGATTGTGAACACCAGTTAATTTTCCTGCAGGATATCAGAGACAGTCCTGGTCCCTTGAGTTTGCTCACAGAATTAAATGCTAAAGTGAAGGAAATGTTTCAGCAACTCCGACTTCGAATACAGGTGAGTGAAGACCTTTTTTCTGCTTAAAATAGTGCCCAACAAGAAATATTAATATATCCACTTTATCCAGGCACGCAAACAAACTGAGCAATTGTACTCCTTACAATAAAACAAGCAACTCGGTGCATTTAGGACACTCACCGGAATACGTAATCATTTTTAACACCTGGGGCTGGATTTTACCAGCCCTGAGGAGGCGGGTTTGAAGGCGGGACTGTTGGCAAAATGGGAAAAATTGGAACCCGCCTCCGAACCATCTTCCCCAGAGGCGGGTCCCCAACTCGCATAGGGACCCGTCTCCTCGAGGTGGGAAGGGGATTAGAGCCAATTAACTGCCAGTTAACAGGCAGTTTTGAGGCTTATCCCCATTTTACACCTGCAAGTGCGGGCTTCCCGACAGCTGCGAACCTCGCCAGGGTCAGTGAGGTGAGCAGTGGGTCTGCGGGGGTGAGAGGGGTCGAGATGTCCGTTGTAGAGGTGAGTGATGGGTGCAAGTGTGGACAGGTAAGTATGGGAGGTGAGTGTAAAGTGTTGGGAAAAGTTTCCTTACCGTTGTTTCTTTCTGCAGGCTTCAAACCTTGGGGATCCAGAGGTGCCTCATCTCAACGGCAGAGATGACAGAATGGCTGCTGCATTCTCAGATGCAGCAGCCATCTGCTTTCTGCTGAAGAGAGAGGTCTTGGTGAGTCTTCTGTGCAAGGGCTCACCTTAGAACAGAGATTCAGTGTTTGACAGCTTCTCAAAGCTGTCAAACGCTGCCAATTCATCTGTCAAATTTTTTTGGAAATCTATGATTATTTAAACCAGTATCTATGAACAGAAAAATGTAAGCTATAATACTGTATTTAACCTTTCTGATATACATCACTGGTGCCAGGTTTCTGTTTCTATATCAACTAAAAATGAAAACGAGGAAATTCTTGGGTTGGTATTTTTTTTCAATTTGTTTTCTCCAGTTTCTCTCAACAACTGCGGTTCTAATACCTCACCCAAGTGGCTATTCTTCATGAGTGAGCTTGGGCAGGGAGTATTGGCAAATAGTTCAACCATCGGGAACATCCAAATCGAACCTGATTCTATTCTTGATGCCCGCAGCAATTTGATTTCATAAAGCATCTTTAACATAGTGAACATCCCGAGACACTTCACAGAAGTGCAAACTGAACCTGAGCAGTAATAGGAAAATTAGAGGAGGCCGGTTTGAAGGGAGAGCCTTTGAGGAGATTTTTGAAGGTGGGGAAAGGTAAGATTACAAATTTGGGTCTGCCATAGATACGTTCTTGGGTTCAGTGGTGTCAGTCACTCTCTTAAGTGGCCTGAGCAGCTACTTTTTATGGAAGTTGGCACCCACTGCTCTGTATCTATTTGTGCAGTAACAGGACTCTGGAGTGCAACAATGACATTCCCCTTTGATCTGGACTGTAACTTCATGTTCTACACGTGTGTACACCTTCAATCTCTCTGAAGGCGAACAAAGTTAACCCTAGGTAAGGCACCATGTGGTTTGAAGCACAAACTGTTTTATTTCACTGTCTATAAAACATACAGGACAATGAGGTAGGGGTATGGTAGTGTTGTGCTTATGTTTGATCTGTTGGTTAGCTGCTGAATGTGCAGCTTAAACTCCTTGCTTAATGTGAGGCTGCTCCTTTCCTACATCCGTTTGGGGGAATATCTCTTATTTTCTTTCTGCCTCTTTAATGTTGCTTGTTCACGTGCAATAACACTACTACCATTCTTGTAAGGTGATAACGGAGATGTGGGAGTAATTTCCCATCCTCGGTGGTAGCTCAGCAAATTATAATAAGAATATGGTAACAAAAGACCCTTCAACCATGAAGTGCATTCCTTCCATAGACCATGTGCAGTTTGCTCTATTATAGACTGCCCATCATATTTCATCTCCCGAGGAAAGATTCTCTTAACCTGTTCTGGTAAATGAAGGAAACCTCAGGCTATTCATTTCACATTATTTCTTCACTGCCTCGCAGTTCAGGGTCCATTATGTTCTGTAGTGCAGGGGTTCTCAACATTTTTGCTTCTGAGGCCCCCCTCCCATGTTATAAAAATTCCAAGGACCCTCTGTAACACAACACAGTTATTTTTTTCTGTATAAAATTAGTTATACAATTAAACATTTTTTTTGTTTTACTTACTTAATTAATAAAGTGTAGATGGTCGCCGAGGTTGGTAGACGGTCGCCGGAGTTGTTAGAATGCTGATGAGACCGATGGTGTTGAAGGCCTTACCAGCTCTCGCTTCTCCTCTTGTCCGTTACTAACGAGCTGAGCACACTTGCTGAGACTAGACGCTGTCTCCTTGATAACACGGTGGACTGATGGCCGTGAACCTTTGGGGCCAAGCGGTGGTTTCTGGTTCTTCACATCCTGTGTGGGGCCGGGGACTAAAGTGATACTGTGCTGGCGTTGATCAGTGTCTTGGGGGTGGAAGGTAAAACTCTGTGCTTTGGATACTGTAACCTTCAGGGATTGGCATTAAATCAACTTTAAATTGTTTGCGCAGTGGAGACAGGGAGCCACTGGCAGACCTCTTGAAACCTTATGGCGAACTCTTAGGGACCGTGGACGTCCGGTTGAGAACCCCTGCTGTAGAGTGTTCGATGCCTATGTCTGTACTTGTCCCATAACCCTGAATCCTGTTCCTAACCAGATATTTATCCAGCTCTTTTTAGAGGTAATAATGTCAAATTAACTACTTTTGTTAGATTATCTGTACATATACTGGTGTGGGTTTGGGAACACAGTTCCATCTCATTTTAAGACTTGCTTGAGGCTTGTTGATTGGGCACAAATCTAGACAATGAGAGGAAATACAATTCAAATTAAATTGCGTGCTTTTTCTATACAATCAATTTCCCCAGAATTTCAAAGACCTGAATCATGTCATTTCTGAACTATCTTTTCCCAAATGAAAACATGTTCAGTTCTGAATCTCTGCATCATTTATAGTTCCAAGTCCTGCAGTCGTCCTTTTTGCTCTTTTCTGAACTTTTTCCATCAGTGCCCAAAATTGGGAGTCTCTGTTTTCACACAGTGCTTGGCCCTGTTTATCATGGAGCCATTACCCTGAGAGGCAAAAGTGAAGAGACAATGAGGAAATGGAGATTTTATAAAGCTTTATTCTGTTGTTTAATATTTTATAAATGCCATCAAGCAAAGCCTTGAGGGAAATCTCCGAGAGACAGAAAAGATGAAAGTGGAGTTTTGAGACTTTGAGTTAGAGGGAAAGTGAATGGTATGCTATGTTGAGTGTGCATCCTTTTATTAAAAAAAAAATGCTATCCGCAACTCCTTAGGAGTAGTTGACTTTTCACAGCTCTACTAAGTAAAATATTACCGTAGAAAAGGGTAACGTACTATGACAAAGTTCACTTTATCTTTAACCTAGGTATTGGGCTTCCCCATTTTGTGTGTGCAAAGTAGATAAGCAAGCAAGGGACTAATAAGAGAGAGGAAAGAGTTGTAAAGGAAAGTACTGCAGTCTTTAGCAATATAGAGTCGGATATTCTGGCCTGGCTGTAGTTTTGATGGCCCACCTTCAGGTTTTTAAGTGGTCTCTTATGTATGAACACTAACATACTTTCCTGATTATTCTGAAGGATCTAGAACAGATGGCAAAAGAACAAGACAAAGAATCTGATAAACAAACTCTGCTGGCTGAAGTGGAGAATCATCGCAAACAGATGTTAAGGTAAATGATCATTGAGGTGCAAATCTGAAAACCTTGGGGTAATGTGAGTTCTAAGCTTTACTTGTTTAGAAACATTTCATGGATTATACATATTTCTTGGGCTTGCAAAGATTCTGTTTTCTTAAGTTTTCAGGGGTCGAAATGAAGACAAACAGAAGACTTGTAGCTATCATCCCTGTCTTCCTTCTCTACTTTTATAGTCCAATCACAGTGTAATTTTATCTTAACATTGCCTCAAAAGCTAAACATATCAAATGGAATTATTTCATAATTCTATAGCATTATCACAATGTAATTTTAAGAGAGTCCTACACAGACTTGCTACTACAGTATCAGTACACCTTTATAACAAAAGATGATTTTTAAAGTGAAATTCGACAAATGATAGCTGAAGATTTGTATTGGATTACAGCTCCTCCAACTTGGGGAACATTAATAAAATTCAGTGTGTAACTAATTTATAATAATCACTCCACTGTAGTCTGAACATTGAACATGCAGCTTGTATGTCTACGCTCCTTCCATTTTCTTGCAGCCACAGCTTGATGATGTGCAAGCCTCACTACGGTCTCTTGCTGCTCCAGCTTGTTAGAATAAAGTAGCCTTGAGTGCATTTTTTTCCTATTATGTACTCTTTTAAGTACTGAATGCCTTTAGGATATTATTTCTATTTAAAACACATTAAAGTACTAATTTGTAACTTGATCTCATGTCACAAGTTCTGGCAAATTCTTCCTGTAACAAAATCTATTTGGAAATTATATGCCCGTCAGATTCCAGTGTACTTTCTACAGTAAATTAATTCTCAAAATAACATTTTTGTAACCAGGTTTCTAATTCTGGACATATTAATGTCTTAAAGTTTGACTTTGATTGTCGAAGTGTACATTTCTGTCCTGTTGTTAGCAGTGTTTGGATGTTGATATGTCCACGACAGGGATTAAAAGAATAATTAAAAGAACAATTTATCAATCAGTTGAAACTGCAGAATTATGCTGGGCGAAGTATGAACTTAACTTCTGTCCCTGCCAGAGGTTTGATTATTATCAGTTCTTAGTTGTCTTAAATTGCCATTTCTTTTAGAAACAAAATGAGAAATGCCTACTTAAGCTAGCTGAATGCTGATTGGAATTGAGCCCCAAGCGCTCATTATTATTTAATTTAAAATCATACCAATGAAAAAGATGGTTATGTCTATTGTAGTAGGGATCAACTCTGTCACTTAAGAAAGTAATGATTCTGCCTGTTGTCAAAGGCACTGGTACACAGAGTAATTTTACATCATCCCAGTCCTGGAGTGGGAGAGGAGAGCAGCAAAGGCTGGGCTGACTTTTGTTTGTCATATCAGAATTTTGCAAAAGACAAATTCCTATAAAGGGAAAAAAATCTCCTAGAAGATATTGTGATCATTTAGTTTGATTAATCCCTGAAAAGATCATGTACAGGAAACTGTGCTATCCGGCACCGACTGGACCGAGCTGTTGCCGTCCCATCAAAACTGCCGGACAAACCAGCGCTAATGTTGAAACATACGGAGATTTTGAGCTCCGTATCTGGCAACAAACCCTGTTGCTTAGCAACAGCTTCTAAACAGTCGGCCGTACCTTGCAAGTGTCTCTGTAGCTTAGCAACAGCTTCAGCGAGACCTTGCAGAGCCTGACTGGTGGGGAAAAAAAAAAGCAACGAAAAGAAAAAAAAAACTAATGAAACGGCTCCTGATTTTTGCCGGTGGCTCGAGCATTCCGGACAGTTAACCTCCGGATAAACCAAAGTTTCCTGTATATACTTTTAAACATGAATGGTTAGTAGAACCCATCAATTGCTGTATAATTCATAAAACGTTTGGTGATCTTGAACAATTTTGTACAAACTATTACTCAATTTATAGTGGCAAAAGAATGCTGGATTGGTTCCAGAATGGGTCTTTTCTTTGCTATTAAACTACCCAAATTCTGCCATGAATTGCTTTTAAAAATCAGCAAGTTAAGATGGGCATTTCCCCAGGCCTGAATCAGATGTCATAGAGTTTTACAGCACAGAAAGAGGCCCTTCGGCCCATCATGTCTGCGCCGCCCATCCATCCCTGTCCAGTCTAATCCCATTTTCCAGCATTTGGTCCATAGCCTTGTATGCAATGGCATTTCAAGTGCTCATCCAAATGCTTCTTGAATGTTGTGAGGGTTCCTGCCTCTACCACCCTTTTAGGCATTGAGTTCCACATTCCAACCACCCTCTGGGTGAAAAAGTTCCTCCTCAAATCCCCTCTAAATCTCCTGCCCCTTACCCTGAATCTATGCCCCCTTGTTATTGACCCCCCTACTAAGGGGAAAAGTTCCTCTTTGTCTACCCTAGCTATGCCCCTCATCATTTTGTACACCTCAATCAGGTCCCCCCTCAGCCTTCTTTGCACCAAGGAAAACAACCCCAGCCTGTTTAGTCTTTCTTCATAGCTGAGGTGCTCCATCCCAGGTAACATCCTGGTGAATCTTCTCTGCACCCTCTCCAAAGCAATCACATCCTTCCTATAGTGAGGTGACCAGAACTGCACACAGTACTCCAGCTGTGGCCTCACCAGCGTTTTGTACAGCTCCATCATAACCTCCCTGCTCTTGTATTCTATGCCTCGGCTAATGAAGGCAAGTATCCCATATGCCTTTTTAACCACCTTATCTACCTGTTCCGCTGCCTTCAGGGATCTATGTACATGTACACCAAGGTCCCTCTGACCCTCTGTACTTCCTAGGGTCCTACCACTCATTGTGTATTCCCTTGCCTTATTTGTCCGTCCAAAATGCATCACCTCGCACTTTTCAGGGTTAAATTCCATTTGCCACTTTTCCGCCCATCTGACCAACCCGTTTATATCGTCCTGTAGCCTGAGGCTTTCCTCCTCGCAATTTACCACCCCACCAATTTTCGTGTCATCTGCGAACTTACTGATCATACCTTTTACATTCTCATCCAAATCATTTATGTAGATCACAAACAGCAAGGGACCCAGCACCGATCCCTGAGGTACCCCACTGGACACAGGCTTCCAGTCACAAAAGCAACCTTCGACCATCACCCTCTGCCTCCTGCCACTCAGCCAGTTTAGGATCCAACGCGCCAAGGCACCCTGGATCCCATGGGCTCTTACCTTCTTGACCAGTCTCCTATGCGGGACTTTGTCAAAAGCTTTACTGAAGTCCATGTAAACCACATCCACAGCATTTCCCTCATTCACCCCCCTAGTCACCCCCTTGAAAAATTCAATCAGATTTGTCAGACATGATTTACCCTTGACAAAGCCATGCTGACTATCCCCGATTAATCCTTGCCTCTCCAAGTGGAGACTAATTTTGTCCCTCAGAATTTTTTCCAATAATTTCCCTACCACAGATGTTAGGCTCACTGGCCTGTAATTCCCTGGTTTATTCTTGCTACCCTTCTTGTATAATGGTACTACATTAGCTGTTCTCCAGTCCTCTGGTACATCCCCTGTGGCCAGAGAGGTTCTGAAAATTTGTGTCAGAGCCCCTGCAATCTCCTCCTTTGCCTCCCACAGCAGCATAAAGCTGGATGTCTTCCTGAATTGTTGGCGCGCTCTCACTCAGTTAGTGGTTCTGCCTCCTATAAACCAGTTCTTCTGTGTCTTGCTGTTACCTTATTCCAAACTGCATTATATTAGTTTTAAAAAATTGTCTGCCATACACAAATTCACAAGGTGCATTTGCACATATTTTAAGCAAGTGTTTCTTTATTTTTCGTTGCTTGGAAAAACATTTAGGTTCCAAATTGTTTCAGGTGTGTCTGTTTCAGTGCAGAACAGTTTCAAAAAATATGTTCTTGCTTGCAAGAAGCAAGTTTTGACTTTAAAGAAAGTACAAGGGCTTACATTCCAAGGAACTGAATTGACCCAATTAACACAAACTAAAATGACAGTTCTGATTCATTGCTATTCTGTAATGTCAATCTTAACGGTGCTTGGTGGCACCAGTTGTCTGTATTTTTTTTATACAAGGCTGCCCCACAGATATGCACATGATCGGGTTATTTCTATCATTGTAATAATAAAATACAAGTTAAGATGATGTGTGGCAGATTTGATGACTTCTTTGTAATGTAAAAATATTTAATACAGGACTGTGAAGATTTGAGAGCAGTGCAACATAAACTTATTCTATTTGTTAATGTTTATTACAGATACACAAAAATAACACCTGTTCCAGGAAAGGGTGTGAATATACTATGTTCTGGCACAAGTAAAAGAGGGCCATTATTGATGGCCAGTATGTAAAGAATATGTTGGTTTTTAAAGGTCTAAGTCAAGGATGTCCAAATTATGGCTTGAGGTCTGGATCCAGCCCACGAGCTTGGACATCCAGCCCAAATACGTACAGCGCAGCTGCTCCACTCCCCTCCTTCCCTTCTGAGCAGTGCCTGATTCCAGACTCTTCGCCTCTCCGTGCTTCTGCCAGTTCCTACCTCCTGCTGCTGAACACTATTGCACTATGGGCAGGAATTCACTCCTATAGTGTGCAGCGATGTTCAATTGTTTGGAGTAGTAGCAGGAAGTGGGAAGCAGCAGAGGTGCTAAGGAGGGGAGAAGCCTTGAGCCTTGCTGATGGCATGAGATTGCCAGTGTGAAATTGGAGCAAGAGAGAACAGTACTGGTGTAAAATTGCGGATGGGGAAGAAGAAAAGTGCCCACTTGAATTAAAGGGTGGAAGGGGCGAAGACTGCCAATTTAAATTGAGCAGGAGAAGAGTGGCATCCTGAATTGAGAGAAAGAGAAAAAAAACGTTACCTTGACCTAAAGTGAGTGGGAGAGAGTGCCTGCTTGAACTGGAGGAGAGGAGGGAAAAAAGTACTAAAGCATTAAAAGGATATGAAAAGGGTAACCCTAAGCAAGTTTCCAACTGTGGTAGTAGCAGTATTGCATAGCTTTTCATAAGCAGAACATGGGGCTCCATGATAACTAGTGGCCCATGAAGAGAAAACTTTTGGACAACCCCTGGTCTAAGACTTGTTAATAGTGCAATATTGTTTATTGTCTTGGACACGTGAAAGTTTACACATGCTTTTTTTAAACTTTAACTGCATTCTAAATTTGTTACATTTGGAGACTTCAACACTACACTCAACACAACAGTTTGAAAAGTATATTTTTGTTTAAAGGGGGAGAAGGATAAACCTGGCAATTACAGGCCAGTCAGTTTGCCTGACAAACCTGATTAAATCTTTTGAGGAGGTGACTAAAGTAGTGGACAGGGGAATGTCTATGGACGTTATTTATATGGACTTCCATAAAGCATTTGATAAAGTTCCACATAAGAGACTGTTAACTAAGGTAGAAGCCCACGGAATTGAGGGCAAATTATTGACCTGCTTAGGAAACTACCTGAGCGGCAGGAGACAGGCAGTTGGGATAATGGGTAGGTACTCAAATTGGCAGGATGTGACGAGTGGTGTTCTGCAGGGATCTGTGTTGGGTCCTCAACTATTCACAGTATTCGTTAACGACGGCATAGAGTCATAGAGTTATACAGCACAGAAAGAGGCCCTTCGGCCCATCGCATCCGCGCCAGCCATCAGGCCCTGTCTAATCTAATCCCATTTTCCAGCATTTGGTCTGTAGCCTTGTATGCTATGGCATTTCAAGTGCTCATCCAAATGCTTCTTGAATGTTGTGAGGGTTCCTGCCTCTACCACCCTTTCAGGCAGTGAGATCCAGATTCCAACCACCCTCTGGGTGAAAAAGTTCTTCCTCAAATCCCCTCTAAACCTCCTGCCCCTTACCTTGAATCTATGCCCCCTTGTTATTGACCCCTCTACTAAGGGAAAAAGTTCCTTTCTATCTACCCTATCTATGCCCCTCATAATTTTGTACACCTCAATCAGATCCCCCTCAGCCTTCTCTGCTCCAAGGAAAACAACCCCAGCCTGTCCAGTCTTTCTTCATAGCTGAAGCACTCCAGCCCAGGTAACATCCAGGTGAATCTCCTCTGCACCCTCTCCAAAGCAATCACATCCTTCCTATAGTGTGGTGAGCAGAACTGCACACAGTATTCCAGCTGTGACCTAACCAGCATTTTGTACAGCTCCATCATAACCTCCCTGCTCTTATATTCTATGCCTCGGCTAATGAAGGCAAGTATCCCATATGCCTTTTTAACCACCTTATCCACCTGTTCTGCTGCCTTCAGGGATCTATGTACATGCACACCAAGGTCCATCTGATCCTCTGTCTTTCCTAGGGTCTTACCATTCATTGTGTATTCCCTTGCCTTTTTAGTCCGTCCAGAATGCATCACCTCACACTTTTCAGGGTTAAATTCCATTTGCCACTGTTCCGCCCATCTGACCAACCCATCTATATCGACCTGCAGACTGAGGCTACCCTCCTCGCTATTTACCACCCCACCAATTTTCGTGTCATCTGTGAACTTACTGATCATACCTTTTACATTCACATCCAAATCATTAATGTAGACCACAAACAGCAAGGGACCCAGCACCGATCCCTGCGGTACCCCCACTGGACACAGGCTTCCAGTCACAAAAACAACCTTCGACCATCAGCCTCTGCCTTCTGCCACTAAGCCAGTTTTGGATCCAATGTGCCAAGGCACCCAGGATCCCATGGGCTCTTACCTTCTTGACCAGTCGCCTATGCGGGACTTTATCGAAAGCCTTACTGAAATCCATGTATACCACATCCACTGCACTACCCTCATCCACACATCTAGTCACCCCCTCAAAATTCAATCAAATTAGTCAGACATGATCTTCCCTTGACAAAGCCATGCTGACTATCCCTGATTAATCCTTGCCTCTCCAAGTGGAGACTAATTCTGTCCCTCAGAATTTTTTCCAATAATTTCCCTACCACTGATGCCATAGAAAGTCATATATCCAAATTTGCCAATGACACAAAGATAGGCGGCATTGTAGGTAGTGTAGATGAAAGCATAAAATTACAAAGAGATATTGACAGATTACGTGAATGAGAAAAACTGTGGCAAATGGATTTCAGTGTAGGCAAATGTGAGATCATCCACTTTGGACCTAAAAAGAATAGAACAGGGTACTGTCTAAATGGTGAAAAGCTAAAAACAGTGGAGGTCCAAAGGGACTTGGAGAGTCCACGTACATAGATCATTAAAATGTCATGAACAGGTACAGAAGATAATCAAAAAGGCTAATGGCATGCTTGCCTTTATATCTAGAGGATTAGAATACAAGGGGGTAGAAGTTATGCTACAGCTATACAAAACCCTGGTTAGACCACAGCTGGAGTACTGTGAGCAGTTCTGGGCACCACACCTTAGGAAGGATATATTGGACTTGGAGGGAGTGCAGCGTACGTTTACCAGAATGATACCCAGACTTCAAGGGTTAAGTTACAAGGTGGGATTACACAAATTATGGTTGTATTCCCTAGAATGTAGAAAGTTAAGGGGTGATCTTATTGAAGTTTTCAAGATATTAAGGGGAACAGATAGGGTAGATAGAGAGAAGCTATTTTTGCTTGTTGGGGATTCTAGGACTAGGGGACATAGTCTAAAAATTAGAGCCAGACCTTTCAGGATGTGAAATTAGGAAACACTTGTACACACAAAGGGTGGTAGAAGTTTGGAACTCTCTTCCGCAAACGGCAATTGATGCTAGATCAATTGTTAATATTAAACTGAGATTGATAGCTTTTTGTTAGCCAAAGGTATTAAGGGATATGGGCCAAAGGCAGGTATATGGATTTAGGTCGCAGATCAGCCATGATCTCATTGAACGGCGGAACAGGCTCGAGGGGCTCAATGGCCTACTCCTGTTCCTATGTTCCTTTAATTACGGTGGTGGGGAAGCTTTTAGAAACAATAATCTGGGAGAAAGATAACAGCCACTTGCACAGGCATGGACTAATAAAGGAGAGCCAGCACAGATTTGTTAAGGGCAAATCGTGTTTGACTAACTTGATTAAGTTTTTTGATGAGGTAACAGAGCGGGTGGATGAGGGCAGTGCAGTTGATGTTGTGTATATGGACTTTCAAAAGGTGTTTGACAAAATACTGCATACTAGCCTTGTTAGCAAAATTGAAGCCCATGGGTAAAAGGAGCAGTAGCAGCATGGATACAAAACTGGCTGAGGGACAGAAAACCAGAGAGTTGTGGTGAATGGCTGTTTTTGGACTGGAGGTATACAGTGGTGTTCCCAAGGTCAGTACTAGGACCACTGCTGTTTTTGATATACATTAATGACTTGGACTTGGGGGTACAGGGCACAATTTCGAAATTTGCAGATGACATGAAACTTGGAAGTGTAATAAACAGTGAGGAAGATAGTAATAGACTTCAAGAAGACATAGACAGGCTGGTGGAATGGGTAGACACATGGCAGATGAAATGCAATGCATAGAAGTGTGAGGTGATACAATTTGGTAGGAAAAATGAGATGACACAATACACACTAAATGGTACAGTTTTAAAGGGGGTGCAAGAACAGGGAGACCTGGGGTGCTTGTGCACAAATCTTTGAAGGTGGCAGGACTGGTTAACAAAACAGTTAATAAAGCATATGGGATCCTGGACTTTATAAATCAAGGCATAGCGTACAGAAGCCAAACAAATGCTAAACCTATATAAAACACTAGTTTGGCCCCCGCTGGAGCATTGTATCTAATTCTGGGCACCACACTTTAGGAAGGACATGAAGGCTTTAGAGAGGGTACAGAAGAGATTTCAATGGGCCGAATGGCCTTACTCTGTGCTGTACTATTCTATGATTCTAAATGCTTCTTTCCTTAATTACAGAAGTTTGGATGTTTTTTTGTGTTCATCATATATCAACACTTTTTTTTTATTTATTGGCAGAATACATTTTCATAAAGTCATGTAGTTAAAAAAGCAGCCTTGTGTGGCAAGTCTCAAACTAGCCAGAGACACTGCTGCAGTAGGAAGGTGCAGATGATTGCCTATAGCCAGTTGTTCATTACCTCACAGCATACTAATGTCATTGTGTGTTCCTTTACAGCAACCAAACTGCTTGGCGAAAAGCAAACCTGGCCTGCAAGCTTGCCATAGACAATTATGAAAAAGATGAATTGCTACAAAGTGGAGATTCTTCAGTTCGACAACGGTAAGTTATGTGTATTTAAAAAAAAAAAAAAAAAAAGTCCATATTATTTCGTTTTACAACATTATACCATGCATAATTTATCTTCGGAGTGCATTGTATTTGTTTGTAATAGGAATTATTAATCATTTTTCTTGGGGAGTCTTGATATACAACAATTCAAACATAGGATTTTTGGATATAGCTTAACTAACCTTCCAGGATGTCACACTTATTTCCTCAGAAGTGCATGATGTGTAGCAAACCAGAAGTCCCCATCTGCAGTGCATGGTTTGTGTGACCATACAGATATGATTAGCAGCATCCGTGTTTCACAATATAATTCCCCTTACATGTATCATAGGTAGAGTTCATTGGTGAAGACACCTATTGAATACTCTGTGTGGTTTTGCACACTGGTCCTTTAAAAGGATTCAGAGAAGAAGCAGAACATCCCAGAGCCTATAGGCCTAAATAATAGAATTATGCAGCTGACATTGTTGTGATTCTGACAGTGCAGGATTCATTGTGTTCTGTTGTACTCTTCAACTTTTAACTCTAACTTTTAAATTATCGTGCCCCAGTGCGCTAATTTCTTTTCCCCTTCCATTGTGATAAACTACAGTAATATGACATAACCTGAGCTTTTGAATATTTATTTGCATATATAACTGAAATGAAGCAGGAATGTGGAATTCCAAAATTACTACATTTCTTCAAAATTGGGCCTTGTTGACTATAATCATGTTTCAATCTTAATCACTTTGCCTTTTTTTTTAACAAAAAAAATAAGAATTAACATCAAAAATTACATATTGACAGCATCCAATTCCAATGAATATTGGAAACTATTTGAAGGAGATCACCATCTGGAGATACTGTACTGAAAAGTACATTTTGAACAAAAAGATTTCAAAAATCTGCCAATGACTTTTACATTCTGTGTGCACTCTTAACACGTTTATACTTTTTGAGTGCTCTCTAAAACAAGCTCTGCAACACGGGTTTTTGTGAGTTTTGGTTTCTTTTTTTATCACCGTTTATATAATCCAGTTGGAAACTGTGATCAAACTGTCCAGGGTACTTTTGCATTGCTCATCTAATTGAGACCAAACAATGAAGAAAGACCACAGAAAAATCACTACTGCTGAAATAAACTAAGTTCTCTTGGGTTTCAGAAAGATGACAAAGGAAGGCTTGGTACAGACAGCAAGCAGCATTACAGAGAGTTTGATGAGTATCAGTAGGATGATGTCACAACAGGTGCAGCAGAGTGAAGAGTCAGTGCAGACACTGGGTAAGAGTGAAGAAGTAGCGTAAGGATTACCTCTGGTTTCCTCCATGTTAAATTATTGTGTGACACAAATGAAGGATTTTTGTCTGGCGGATTATTTATTGGATTCTTGCTGGTCACACTACATATAGGGTTAAGATTAAGCACTGTTAGCTGATTCTTCAAGCTGCAGAGACTACACATTACGGTCTAGTATACCAAGGAGATTGTTGTGTGTCTGTAGCTTGCTCCTATAGGACAAAAGATAGTTAAATATGCTAATGTCTGTTAAGAGTCTTAGACCTATTTTTGTCCAAAGTGGCATCTCTTTTGGTTGAAAATATGAGCGTTAAATTCCTTTTAATCACCTCTTTATCAAAGTAATTGGAAGAGATCAATATGTTTCTCCGAAAGGGGTCAAACCATTCAGTTCAAATATCCCATGTGGTTAGCATCCTGGAGATTTTTTATTGATAGCTATATTTGAGGTGAAGATGTGAGTCTGGTCTTTGAGAGATCCAGAGCCATGATTCTTTGTAGTCCCTTTGACAGATATATCTGTAGCCCAGAGCTAATGACAGTGGGCTTGTATTTGACTGTCTGCAGTCAGCTCACCAGCCAGTCTGAAACCATCAGGGTACAAGTCTAGTTAATGGTAGCGAGTGTCACAAAAGCAGTTAAGTGTCCGTATTTCGAGGGTCACTCTTCTGTTGAAGGTTAGTACAGGATATGCAACTTTGTTTTTGGCATTCCAGAGATTAGTAAAAGATTGCAATTACTATAAATATACTGTTTGCATTGAAAACTGTTCTTCCACCTGTTTTATGCGGAATAAATATGTCTGGTAGTTTGTAGCCTGAGTTACGGTCTGATAGTGTTATTCTTTCACCTGCAGAAGTCAAGGAGTTCGTGTGGCACTATGTGATATATTCTAGCAAGATCGAGCACAGTGACCAGGGTTCTGTGTTTCACCTCTCGATCTCACTACATTTACCTAGATATTGGGCAGCAAAAGGCACACTGTTTTGTAGGGGATGCAAGATCCACTTATGAAAGTAGTCAGTGGTGCTGAACGCAAGGAAATATCAAAAGAAAGAACTCGAATTTATATCACACGTTTCACGTCCTCAGGATGTCCTAAAGTGCTTCAAAGCCAGTGAATGAGTTTTGAAGTGTAGTGTTGTAATATAGGCAAATGTGTCCGCCAGTTTGCGCACAAGGTCCCACAAACACAAATCAGGTAGATGACGAGGTAAACTTTTGTTAATGATATTATCGACCATAAAAGTCCAAAAAGTAACATTCAATTATTGACATCATTTAATTAATTCTTCCCTGACTAATAAATGTGATTTTTCTGAACAAGTTAGCTGCATTAATAAAACTGCAAATTCTGTAGCTGATTGCAGTTTTGCATATTCGACCATTTTCCAGCTATAACAGTCAAGTGAGGCCATATGGTGGTTGGGAGCTAACCAAAAAGTACATTGTGACAATTCCATTATCAGTGGAAGCATTTGGTACAGAATCTATTTAATACTTGTATTTAAAAGATCAGCATTTGCAATAATGCCAAAATGCTTTTGTCTGACATACTGTTGTAAATATCAAATTTAATGCCAGCATTTGCAAAACTTTATTGAAATGCAGATGCTGTAAGTGCTTGTATCAATTTTAGCACGTTAACCCAATATTGTATTATTTCATAGGTTTCATAAATATGAGATTTTTATAATGAAGTGAGGACGTAGAACAAACTGACTGGAAAAATATATTAGGACTATAGGGTGGTGTCAAATTTTGTTCATTCATCATTTAATTTGCTGATTGTAGGATCTTCTTGTGCGCAATTTGGCTGTTGCAATTGCCTACATAACAGCAGTGACTACACGTCAAGAGTCATTTATTGAAGTGTTTTGCGATGTCCTGAGGATGGAATCAAGCACTATATAAACCTTATCTTTTCTTGTTTTCTAGTCATTGTTTTAGTGGTTATTCTCCACTAAGTGAGAACAAATGAATGTACTTTGGGTTAGTTCTCGAAGATGTAGTGGGAAATATAATCAAGTCACTACCACTTTATTGGTTACATTATGCACCTTGATTGACTTGTTTTGGTACGTTACTGCTCATCTCGGTTTTTGATGCTACTATTTTAAAAATCATCAAAGTTTCATTGCTAGGAATGTAACTCTTTGTCTTGCATTGTATTGTTTTAATGTAAATCTTTAATTAATTAGTATGTTTCCTTTTACTTAAGCAACATCCTCACGAACGGTTCAGGAGACAAATGAAGAATTTAAAAACATGACTGGTACCATTCAGCTGGGGCGCAAGCTGATTACAAAGTACAATCGCAGAGAACTGACTGACAAGCTGCTTATTTTCCTTGCATTGGCTCTGTTTTTGGCAACTGTCGTATATATTTTAAAGAAACGCCTGTTTCCTTTTTTATAGAGCTGAAATACAAAAGGCTCACATCAAGTGGAAATTGAAATTGGGAACGTTTAAAAATGATCCAAGGCGTTGGTTGTGAGGATGATGAAACCAGTTCAAGTTTTATATTTGCATGTGAATTGAAATGGAAGCACATTAAGTGAGCCTTGTAAATAATGTCTTGTTTTATGTTCATTAAAGTACCTAATTGGAAGTTAACTGACCACTAGGAAGCTAAGCATAACTGTTTCCAACTTAAAATATTTTGAGTTTTTTCCTTTTCTTCAGCTGTGTGCTGTTACCTTTTTTAAAAATTTGTTTATGGGATCAGAGCATCGCTGGCAATGCCAGCATTTATTGCTCATTCCTAGTTGCCCTTGAGAAGGTGGTGGTGAGCCGCCTTCTTGAACTGCTGCAGTTCGTGTGGTGAAGGTACTCCCACAGTGCTGTTAGGTAGGGATTCCAGGATTTTGACCCAGCGATGATGAAGGATCGGCGATATACTTCTAAGTCAGGATGGTGTGTGACTTGGAGGGGAACTTGGGGGTGGTGGTGTTCCCATGCGCCTGCTGCCCTTGTCCTTCTAGGTGGAAGAGGTCATGGGTTTGAGAGGTGCTGCCGAAGAAGCCTTGGCGAGTTGCTGCAGTGCATCTTATAGATGGTACACACTGCAGCCACGGTACGCTGGTGGCAGGAGCATCTGCCTAAGAAATGCCATAGTTTGTATCTGTGACAACAGTATAAAAGCAAAAATTTCTAAGATACAACTGTTTTTGTTAATAGTATCTGTTCGTAATATGTACAGTCGAGCCAGCTGAATTTGATTGGATTCCAAAAATATTACCCCAGGATATAACTATTTCATTCCTTTTAAAACTATGAACGCAGTATAAATAGTTTTCAGCAACTTTTTATCCGTGGAAACAAATATCTTCATATTTGCCCAAATGGGACCAATTATTTACCTCCATTGTGGTACTCCTTTTATTAATATGCTGTATAAATCTATTTTTGTAACCTCTTCATATTTAATATAAGTATCTGGGCCTTATTGGACTCTAACAATGATGAAGTATGTGGTTACTATGGTTTAGAAAGTTTGCATGCTTAAAAATATGAAACAGATTTGTTAAGTATTTAAATAGTAATATGTGGACAACATTATTCATCTTATTTAGCTTGTACATATGAAGAGTCTTGGCTGGGGCATAAAAAACTACAAATTATTGGAGTAAAAAATGTATATTGCAAATTGTCAAAAAATAAAGCTTTGGAAAAAGTGTAATCTATTCTATCTTGATGAAGTTCTGTGGTCAGTGAAGGCCGTTTAGAGTTTGAATACTTATTATTTGGGAAATAGCTTCTGTGTATTTTATACCACATTTGTGCTCTTTTTGCATTCTTGTTCCTCATTTAAACTTTGATCTTTAAAAGGATCAATAAAACTCAATTGTCATTTGCCCCTAAGATGAGTCAAAAATAAACATGAGCACTTATTCGGGACGCGGCAGAGACCAACCTTGTCCCCTAATTTTGAGGGAACTCTGCACCCCGAGTAAAGTGGGCAGAACAGTCTGGTTCAGCACTCTGGCCTTTAAACTATGAGTTTCTCCTTGTTAATCCAGAATTTGTGAATACTATCTATTTCCCACTATTAGTCATTTACATAGCTGTGATACATCGGGGGGTGATTTTAACTCGGGTGCGGGATGATGTGTTATCCGAATTTCGTGTTTCCCACATGAATCTAAATGGATGTGGGAGAATGATGCAATTTTAACTCAATTGGCCAATTGATTCCAATGTGTGGGAAGCCTTTGCAAATGCGTTTTTCATGACTGAAAGTCCCCTCTGATGACATTATCATTGCTGCTGCATTTAAGGTCCACAGCAAGCCTTGCTTCTTCTGCAGACTGCCAAGCTTCTTGACTGTGCAGTGTGAGGGAGCTGCAGCAAATATGACAAGCGGGAGGGCCAGATCAGCTCCTCGCTTTGACGAGGTGGCACTGCAGGCATTAGTGGATGGGGCTAGGGCCAACAGGGAGGTGCTCTTCCCTTCATCAGGGAGGAAGAGGCTTCCCACTCAGACCAAGGTAGTGTGGATGCAGGTGGCTGAGGAGGTCAACTCCTTGGGAGTTACCCGCAGAACCTGGATACAGTGCAGAAAAAGATTTCATGACCTTCAGCGCACTGGAAAAGAGTATGAATTTCCCATCACCCTCAATCTGATCCCCATTGCCTTTCCTCACCAGCACTGTTCTTTAGCAATCTCTTCCTCCACATCCCACTTGACACTGACATCCATGCACCCTTACCCATTCCCTCTATGCTCACATTCACATAACTATTCGACCATGCAGCCCTCACGCTCCCTATCACTGATGCTTTGAACACAACTGACAACACACAGGGAGGGCCCTTGGTCTTGCAACCTCACTCCATCTTTGTCTCCTTCTAAGTATCTATGCTATGCAATCTCTACACTCCTTCATTCTCACTCAGCCTCCACTTGTCTCCCTCATTGCAGGAAAAGAGAGCTCACAACAAAAGAGAGCGAGCCAGGACAGGAGGAGGGACAGCCTCAATAGCCCACCTGACCCCCTGGGAGGAGGCCGTCCTGGAAATTATGGGAATAGAGGATGATTCGCGTGTGGGGGACGGACAGATGGGTGTAACACAGCAAGCTGGTGACAGAAAAGTTTCCCATCTCTTTGACATTGCATGAATCACTGATAATGATTGTGGCGCTGTAACAAATGGACTTATGAGTATCTGCAAAAAGCTATGTGCATGTAGCCTTTGCATCACATCTCTGACTCCTTTACTTCCCCACAGGACCATCACAAGCATCCGTCCCCCCTAGCTAGGGAGAAGAGGCTGAGCAGCTAGACTCCTCAGAGGAAGCTGCAACCTCTGAGGGTGCAGCGTCAGCAGAATTCAGCGCACCCAGCTCCAGCGCAGACACTTGCACCTCGGTGGGACTTTCGGGACATAGAGTAGTGTTGTCACCTGGTGTATCACAGCTCACAAGTGAGCATTAGCAGATTGTGGAGACAGGGACAGCAGTGGAGGGCGCAGGACTCTGCCAGCTCGGCTCAGCAGCATGTCGACCCTCTGCCTCTGGGTCCATCCATAAGATGAGAGGTGATGGAACTCCAGGCACAGATGCAGGAGTCTCTGGTTGGTTTTGTCTCTAGGGTCGCTGCGAGTGTGGAGCGAATGGAGGAGTCCATAGTGAACATGAGCAGAGCCTTTGTGGAGTCATTGGCGCATGAACGCATCACCATGGAAAGGATGGCTACATCCGTGGAAAGGATTGCTACCTCCCTGGTAAGGCTGGCTACCGTAGAGGAGAGGATGGCTATGGCCATGGAGGAGCTTAGTCGCCAGGGTATAGAAAACATGGTCATTGTTCAGAATAGAATGACATCTCTTGAGGAGCGATGGGCATCTATTGAACAGAGAAACCAGACCTTCATGGAAGTCCTTCTGAGTAGGACTGCCATTGCAGATATGGGTCCCCATGGTCCCCCTGATGTGCAGTAAGGTGCTCTCCAGCCACTTCCAGATACTGGTCTGTGCAGCTTCTGGTGGGTGAGCAGCAGCCTGGCGCTCCTGCTGCTGTTGCTGGTTCTGCTGCTGTTCCTGGTTCTGCTGCTGCCACGGCTGGTGTTTGAGCTCATCTGATGCCCAGATGGGAAGGAAATAAATGGCTCCCATGCTTCTGGTATTGGCCCTGTTGAGAAAGCGCTGAGTGAAGGTGGCGAGAGGGGTTTCCCAGGAGGTCACACTGGAGATGGGTGTGAGGCTCCAACCTTCCACAGGTGTGGTTAAGCCTTCTAAAAGTTGCCCCAGACCTGAGACCACTAAGTCCTGTCATCTGCAAATCACGGCTGATCAAATCTCTAATGGTTGACCTGCAGTTGATAGTCAGCAATCCAATAGTGCTCCTGCCAGGTTTCACATTCGTGTTTCCCACCAGGCGTGTTTCATGTGGGAAAAGGGTTAAATTCGCAAGGGCCTTTGAAAATCAGATTATAGAGGCCATTTAGTGGTTGTTAAGGGCCTTAATGACCAGTCCCGCCTGTTGGATGCGGGACGGAGTCGGGACCATCAGACACGACTGAGTTAAAATTGCTCGGAGTCGGGAACCAGGGCGGGGGGGTGTCCCGCCCGCCAGGTTTTGTGATTTTAACCCCCCCGCACGCCTCCACGGCTCAATGAAAATCGAGCCCATAGACTCGAGGAATGATACAGCACAGAAGGAGGCCATTCGGCCCATCATGACTGTGCCGGCTCTTTGAGAAAGCTATCCAATTAGTCCCACTCCGTTGCCCTATCCCCGTAGCCTTGCAAATTTTTCCTTCAAGTATTTATCCGATTGCCTTTTGAAAGTTATTGTTGAATCTGCTTCCACCACCCTTTTAGGCAGTGCATTCCAGATCATACCTCGCTGTGTAAAATAAAGTCTCCTCATGTCGCCTCTGGTTCTTTTGCCAATTACTTTAAATCTGTGTCTGCTGGTTACCGACCCTTCTGCCACTGTGTAGGGGGTGGCGTGTGCCCAGTCAGCTCTGCCCCAGACTGTCTCTGAGCGGTTCGAATCGCTCCCACACCCCTGGGTTCTAGACACCGGACTTAGGTACAGGCAGCGATACAGAAAATAGAGTAGACAAGTGGTTTGGTGCAAGAAAACTGCAATTTTTATTAAAGGTACAATAAAACACAATACTGAGAATTACTGGAATAATTACAGGCATATAAAAATACACTTATTTGGGAATGGGGAACACACGGCACATCGAGGGAAACAAACACATTAAAAATCCCCTTATCCTTATCCCACCCCCAATACCTAACTAGATTAAGCTACGAGGGGCCAGGAATTCATGCTCACCAATGGGGTTTCTTTCACAGTTCGAAACCTGTCGATTAGGCCAGTTGTGGTTTTTGGGGTTCGCTCTTGTTGTCTTTTGGGGCCTGCCATCGTCACGTGGTCACAGGGCACGGCGATGGATTTGTCTGTGCGAAGTACCCTTCTTTTCCTTCATTAGATTAAAGTCTTTTGTGGGGTACTTCACCTTGCAGGAATGGTTGTTCTTCTGGTGGTGGTTTGGTCGCTGACGGTTTTGTTGCGGTTGGGGCTCGGTTGGCGGTTTATATCATCGATTGATTTTACTACCCAGGCTTCAAACGCCAGCTTATAACTAGGCCGTTTGTCCCCAACACTCCTCCTTGCTGCCCTTCTCTGCCTATCGGTTTTACTGTTCATCTTGTCTCGTCTGCCCGTTTGTGGCCTGTGTGTTTTGTGCGTGTTCGATTCGGTTTCGTTCTCCTCCCTGCGTTTGGCCCCGGGTGTTGTAATGGGCATCCTCGGTGTTGGGAGAGGCAAGGGCATGAGGCAAGAGAGCGAGAGGCAAGAGAGCGAGAGCTACCGGTGGGCCTACAATTATACCTGGTTCTTCACCCCTTATCTGGCACCAAATCAGGTCAGTTCTTTAACTTTTGGCGGGCTCGTCTAAAATGGTTACAGTCATTTACTTTAACGACTTCTGGGTTGGTTGTCTCCTTGTTTAATGGCTTTGATATCCTGGCTGATTGTTATTTATGAAATTTAATCATCTTTCCTGGCTTGGTAGCTACCTGTGAGCTGTTACTGATTATTTATGCAAAAAGTTAATGGCCTTAAGATTAGGTCCATCCTGACTTGATCTGTTCCAAGGTGAAGAATGCATATAACAACAGAAAATGCTGGAAAAACTCAGCAGGTCAGGCAACAGCCGTGGAGAGAAATTTGAGTTGACGTTTCGGGTTGAACCCTTCTTCAAAACTGGAAAGAAAAGAAAATAGATCGAAGGCAGGGCTGCGGTCGGGCAAAAGAAGTGAAAGAAACAAAAGAGCTAGACGAGATGGTAATAGGCTGAGATTAGGTGTAAAGTGTACTGGCAGGGCAAGAGATAGCTGCCAGGTGCGAGAGAGAAACAAAAGGAAAGGGGGGGGGGGAAAAGGAGTGGAAAAATTACAAGAAAAAATGTGTAATAGGGGCCGAGGTTATGATCTGAAATTGTTGAACTCAATATTGAGTCCGGAAGGCTGCAGAGTGCCTAATCGGAAGATGAGGTGCTGTTCCTCGAGTTTATGTTGAGCTTCCGTGGAACAATACAAGAGGCCAAGGACGGTGAGGTCTGAGTGGGAATGGAGCAGTGAATTAAAATGACAGGCGACCGGAAGCTCGGGGTCACCCTTATGGACTGAACGGAGGTGTTCCGCAAAGCGGTCACCCAATCTGCATATTCTGTGTTTACCTAGCTGGCTTTAGAAAAGGACAAAGTCTTTCACAGATCCATGCATGTTAGGTTTCGTTTCAGGATTTGAATGGGCCTGCCTTCTGCAGGGCCTTGCTTTTAAAATCCTGCAGGCCTTGGTCACGAGGTTTCAGAAGCCATTTTGGGTACCCTTTTTAATAACTGGTCCATACAGGGTCCCTTTATCCATAACTTTTGGGGAATGTGGGAATTTTGAGAACCCTACAACTGGTTATCCTTATTTACTCTATCAAAGCCCTTCATGATTTTGAACACCTCTATCAAATCTCCCTTAACCTTCTCTGCTCTAAGGAGAACAACCCTGGCTTCTCCAGTCTCTCCTCATACTTGCTAAAAGATTAGAGTATTTGATGTGAGTATGCTGCGGTGTCTCCTACACCTCTGGCTCACCGACACGCCACTGCGGTAGTAATAAGTTTGCTTTAGATAGCTGAAATGTTGAGAGTTTTCATCCACTGTGACTGAGTGTAAATTGAGTCTGAAAGCAGTTCCTGAAGCACTGCAAGCAGTGGATATTGAAGCAAATGATAAACCAATGGTTAAGCAAAAGTGGATGATGAAAAAAGTAACTCACTAGTCTGTAAAAATTGTCCCTTAAGTGCATTGTATTACTGAAGGAACCAAAGACTGAAACTGGAAATAGTACTGCAGAAATTGCTCACTCACTGGAACTGTCTTTTGCTAAAAATTGCTAGGAAACAGAAAACTGATTTGCCAATGTAATTGATGTCAAAATGCCCCATTTTTTTTTTGCACGTGACATGCTAGAGGCACAGCACATTTGAACACCAGTACACTGTCTACATTTGTGTTTGTGATTTCACTGCTACCACTTAATTGCCAGTCTCAACCATGTCTACAAAGGAATGGGGGAACGCACTTGTGCATCTCCTAGCAACTGACTGAATCAGAGACCTGTGAGAAGGTTATCTAAAGTTGGTGTGTGGACAGGAAGACCAGGAAAGGGTACAGTGTTGTGAAGAAACTAATTTTTGGGGGTGGGTGGATGAGGGTGGAACATGACATTTACATACCCTCGCTAATAAGTGAAGTAACTGTTTTTCCTCCCCATTCCTATGATTTCTCAGTTGACTGATTTAATTTAAAATAGACCTGTTAATATCTGTATACTAGCAGCACTTTAATTCAACTAATCAATTGTTTCTTTTTCCACTCTGAGAACACTTTGCTCTCTGTACAATGCTCGGCAGCTCATGATTGCAGAAGATAACCCCATTAAACTAGACCTGCTGCAGCAATAGTTACTAATCTAAGAATGTCCTAGAATTGGAATCAAGTGTCCAGAGAGAGTTACTTTGAGCCTTGTTTACCTGTCACACTTGTGTAGTTTAAAAACTGTTTAAAGAGAGAGACTGGATTTGTGTGAATAAGATTGTTCCAGTGTCAAAAAGCATGGTGTAAAAATATTAATGAAAATGTAACAGACTTGATAATGGCAAGAGGTCATTCATATACAGTAATTCCATTACAGTCAACATTGTTGTCTTGCAATTAATCTTTCTCATTCTTCATGATCATTTTAACATCTATATTAATGCTATTTATTTTGTTAGGCCATATCTGGAATAGTTATATGTTGGGAAGATGAAGTTTAAGTTTTATAAAATAACTTTTATACACTAAAATTTAATTTGAATCTATTTTTGTAAATAATTCAATTTAAATGCAAGAATTGTACAATGGCTATGGCCTGACACTTTTTAATGAGTGCTTTTGATTGTCGTGACTGTCATTGTGTGACCAGGTTTCATGCTGCTATCACTGTCTTCAAGTGAAATTTCAGTCAAAAGGGAAATAAAGCCATTCCCATACAACAAGAATTAGATGAAGTCAACCATGTAGCAAGGTGGTGTAAAAGTGTCTCAGAAATAAACTACAGTGGTAAATGCCTAAACAATAGTGGGACTTAAGCTCAACATGCTGATTTTATCTTAGTATGTAACTACAATATTCCCCCCTGACACCAAGGTGTTTATTTTATTTATATATATATTTTAAAGAATTTCCACTTTGGGTGCAATCGGTGATCTGAATTGCGCTAGCCTCAAGAATTTTTTTTTGCTGAAGTTTCCACTCAAACTCATTTGCATGTCACTGAATGTAAAACCTTCCTTGAACTAGCGCAATCGGGCAGCATTTTAGAACATAATTAAAAAAAAAAATTTACATAAAAAAATATTCCTTGATATATTGAAGAGTGGTAACCTGGTGCCGTTTGATTAATACAGTGATATACCTATCAATTCCTCCAATAAAAGGCGAAGAGTTACGAAGGTGACTAAAGGTTTTTATTGACTAAATAACAGCCCACTCTCGTGGGTGATCCGATCCAAGCAGGAGGAATACCAGCCAGTCGCTCACCTTTATACCTGGCCTGGTGGGTGGAGCCAAGGCGGAGTCGGCAGTGGTCATCCCAGGTATAGCAGTGTGGCAAGAGGCGACCTCGTACCGTGATACAATAGTGGTCAGTGATACAGTTATAACGAACAGTGGTGAACAGTGCTAACGATAGTGAACGTGGTTTACCACATTCACCCCTTGTTTAGAATTAAGTCCGGCGGGGTGAAGTGTACTACCAATTCTGGTAGGTCAGTCTGTCCGGAGGCTTCGTAAGCCTCTCCGATCGCCGCAGCGGTGGTGTTGCCTTATCCGGTGCTGGTGCCTTATCCGGTGTTGATGCTGGTGTTTGCGTGGTCGGCGAGGGCTCGTGGGGTTCCGGCATGCCGTCTACCTGGACTGAGGTTGGGGGGGGTGGTGGCGGTGTTTCCGGATCGGCTGAGGGTGCGAGGTCTCGTAGGGAGACAGTGTCCTCCCGCCCGTCTGGGTACGCCACGTAGGCGTACTGGGGGTTGGCGTGCAGGAGGTTCACCCTCTCGACCAGGGGGTCCGTTTTATGGGTCCTCACGTGTTTCCGCAGCCAGACCGGCCCCGGGGCGGTCAGCCAGGTTGGTAGAGTGGTTCCCGTAGTCGACTTCCTGGGGAAAACGAACATTCGTTCATGGGGGGTGGTGTTAGTGGCCGTGCAAAGTAATGACCGGATGGAGTGCAGCGCTGTCGGGAGGACTTCTTGCCAGCGGGAGGTTGGGAGGCCCTTAGACTTTAAGGCTAAGAGGACGGCCTTCCATACCGTCGCGTTCTCTCTTTCCACCTGACCGTTACCTCTGGGGTTGTAGCTGGTGGTCCTGCTTGCTGCAATACCTCTCTCTAGGAGGAATTGCCGGAGTTCCTCGCTCATGAAGGAGGAGCCCCGGTCGCTGTGTATATAGTTCGGGAACCCGAACAAGGCGAAGAGGGCATTCAGGCACTTAATGACCGTGCTACTGGTCATGTCGGGGCAGGGGAAGGCAAAGGGGAAACGGGAGTACTCATCAACGATGTTGAGGAAGTACACATTACGGTCAGAGGACGGGAGGGGCCCCTTAAAGTCGATGCTCAGGCGCTCGAAGGGGCGGGTGGCCTTGATCAGGCTTGCTCGGTCCGGCCTATAGAAGTGCGGTTTGCACTCCGCACAGGTCTGGCAGTTCCTGGTCATGGTCCTGACCTCCTCGATGGAGTAGGTCAGGTTGCGGGCCTTAATGAAATGGTAGAGTCTGGTGACTCCGGGGTGGCAGAGCTGGTCGTGGAGGGTCTGAAGCCTATCGATATGCGCGCTGGCGCATGTCATTCGTGAAAGGGCATCAGGGGATTCGTTCAGCTTGCCTGGCCGGTACAAGATCTCATAATCGTAGGTGGAGAGCTCGATTCTCCATCTCAAAATCTTGTCATTCTTGATTTTGCCCTTCAGCTTGTTATTAAACATGAAAGCCACCGAACGCTGGTCGGTGAGGAGGGTAAATCGTTTGCCTGCCAGGTAGTGCCTCCAGCGCCGTACTGCCTCCACGATCGCCTGGGCCTCTTTCTCGACCGACGAATGTCGGATCTCGGGGCCCTGTAGGGTCCTTGAGAAGAAGGCCACTGGCCTCCCCTCCTGGTTTAGGGTGGCGGCTAAGGCGAAGTCGGAGGCGTCGCTCTCCACCTGAAAGGGGATGGACTCGTCCACTGCGTGCATCGTGGCCTTGGCTATGTCTCCCTTAATGAGGGAGAAGGCCGCGCACGCCTCCTCCGTGAGGGGGAAGGAAGTGGCTTTCAGGAGGGGTCTGGCTTTGTCCGCGTAATTGGGTACCCATTGGGCATAGTAGGCGAAAAGCCCCAGGGTTCTCCTAAGTGCTTTAGGGCAGTGGGGGAGGGGTAGCTCCATGAGGGGGCGCATTCTTTCTGGGTCGGGGCCGATGATTCCGTTCTCCACTACGCAGCCGAGGATGGCAAGGCGCGTGGTGTTAAACACGCATTTCTCCTTATTGTAGGTGAGGTTCAGCCGTTGGGCCGTACGGAGGAATTTCTCCAGATTCGCGTCATGTTCCTGCTGGTCGCGGCCGCAGATAGTGACGTTATCTAGGTAGGGGAATGTAGCCTGCAGTTCGTTCTGGTCAACCATCTGGTCCATCTCCCTTTGGAAGACCGAGACCCCATTAGTGACACCGAAGGGGACCCTAAGGAAGTGGTATAGGCGCCCATTCGCCTCGAAGGCGGTATACTGGCGGTCCTCAGGGTGGATAGGGAGTTGGTGGTAGGCCGACTTCAGGTCGATGGTCGAGAATACTTTATACTGTGCAATCTGATTGACCATGTCAGATATGCGGGGGAGGGGGTATGCGTCCAGCTGGGTATATCTGTTTATGGTCTGGCTGTAGTCGATGACCAGGCGGTTTTTATCGCCGGTCTTTACGACTACGACCTGGGCACGCCAGGGGCTGCTGCTCCCCTCGATAATGCCCTCTTTCAGGAGGCGCCGCACCTCAGAGCTAATGAAGGCTCTGTCCCCGGCGCTATACCGCCTGCTTTTGGTAGCGACGGGTTTGCAGTCAGGGGTAAGGTTAGCAAACAGAGAGGGTGGCGGGACCTTGAGGGTGGAGAGGCTGCAGGTGTTACGCGGTGGGCGGTTTAACGTTTGCTGGTTGTTGACTGTGAGTGGGGGGAGGGGTCCACCGTATGCTAGGGTTACGCTTTGGAGGTGGGATTGGAAGTCCAGCCCTAGTAGGACGGCAGCGCAGAGATGGGGGAGGACGAGGAGTTTAAAGTTTTTATACTCCGTGCCCTTAACCGACAGGGTCACGACACAGTAGCCGCTGATGTCCGTGGCGTGGGACCTCGATGCCATCGAGATTCGGCTGCGCGTTGGTAGGACAGAGAGGGAGTAGTGGCTCACCGTGTCTGGGTGGATGAAGCTCTCCGTGCTTCCGCTGTCGAACAGGCAGGTCGTGGCGTGGCCGTTCACTTTGATGTCCATCATTGACTTGGACAGATGGTGCGGGCGGGCTTGGTCCAGGGTGACGGAAGCTAGTGTGTAGCTGAGCGAGTCGTTGTCATCTGCGGGCGAGGCGGTCGGGCGTGGTGAGTAAAATGGCGTCTCCCACGAGGTAGGGCCCCATGAGGCACTATTGGGGTCGGTTGCCTTAATCAAAGATGGCCGCCCCCATGACTCATGTGTGGGGATGCTGGCCTCAGTTGCCCTAAACAAAGATGGCCGCCCCCATGACTCATGTGTGGGGATGCTGGCCTCAGTTGCCCTAAACGAAGATGGCCGCCCCCATAGTTCGCATGCGGCACTGCTGGCCTCTGAGGATCCGCTCCTGCAGGCCTTGGAGAAGTGGCCTTTCTTCAGGCAGGTTCTACATATGGAGTTCTTGGCTGGGCAGCGCGACCTCGGGTGCTTCTCCTGGCCACAAAAAAAACAGCCGGCGGCCCGATCGCGGATGCCCGATGTCGGGGCCGGTGCCGGGGGTGGCGGGGCCGGTCGGGTCCGGGACGCCGACGCAGAGGTAGGTCCCGGGGGCGGCGCTGGGAAGGGTGCTGTGGTAGGGGTCGGGCCCGAGTCCCAGGGTCGCGAGCAGTACCTGGTGAATGCTTCCTGATCTTGGTGGGCCACTTCCAGGGAGATAGCGAGGGCTTCAGCTTTTTCCATGCTGAGGTCTTTAGCTTCCAGCAGTCTTTGCCGTGAGTACTCGGACCGTAGGCCTTTCAGGAATGCGTCGCGGATATTATCTTCAGTATTTTCGGCTGCCGACACCGATTTAAAGTCACAGTTCCTGGCGAGTGCATATAGCGCCTGTGAGAATTCGGCTACTGATTCTCCTGGCTGTTGCGGCCGTGATCTTAGGAGGTGCCTAGCGTACATGTAGTTTACCGGGGTCCGGTACTTCTGTTTCAGCAGGTTGATGGCGGTCTCGTAGGTAGTCATGTCCTCGATGAGAGTGTATACTCTCGGGCTCAGTTGTGCCTGCAGGACACTTAGTTTGGATGCCTGAGGGACGCTGGATTCTCTCAGGTATGATTCGAAGCAGACCAGCCAGTGTTTAAAGTCTGCGGCTGAGTTTGCTGCTCGTGGGTTCAGGTCCAGGTACGGCGGTCTGAGGGCTCGCAGCCAAGCTGGCTGGTGTGGCTGTGCTCCTGGGAGCTGCGCTGGTGGCTCCTCCGCCGGTTGTGACTCGTTGTCGGACATCATTAAATTTAGTCAATAAAATTGATATACCTATCAATTCCTCCAATAAAAGGCGAAGAGTTACGAAGGTGACTAAAGGTTTTTATTGACTAAATATCAGCCCACTCTCGTGGGTGATCCGATCCAAGCAGGAGGAATACCAGCCAGTCGCTCACCTTTATACCTGGCCTGGTGGGTGGAGCCAAGGCGGAGTCGGCAGTGGTCATCCCAGGTATAGCAGTGTGGCAAGAGGCGACCTCGTACCGTGATACAATAGTGGTCAGTGATACAGTTATAACGAACAGTGGTGAACAGTGCTAACGATAGTGAACGTGGTTTACCACATACAGCTGTAAATGGGTTTATCACAAAAATAATCATTTTAATCAGTCTAGTCCACCACCTGTGAGAAATCCGATTTTAAATAACAGTTACTTTAAAATTTATACAGCACTATTTACTAGTTACATTGGTGTATTGTCAGTTTCCTAGTAAATTAAAAAAATATACATTTAAAAGCTTTTGAAAGTGACCTTGCACCTAAGAAAAAAGCTTAATTTTAAGAGCCTCCTTGAAGGCCCACAAATGGGCGCAATTAGCGGAAACTTGCAACAGTGATTAATTCAATCTGGGAGCGCGGCCAGTTTCGTGGGCGGGGTCGGCTTCTAGAGCGATGCTTTTTAAACCAGTGAAAAAGACCGCAGAAACTTGATTTACGTTGGACGTAATTTGCGTTTTAAATTCCTCGATTTTTCTGCACTGGTTATGCCAATTTTTGGCAAACTGCACTGAAAATACCAGCATAACTGAGCGGAAACACCTGCCCCTTGACTCCACTTGTGAATTTGTCAATGTTATTTTGTGTGATTTGGGTCATTTGTTGCTTAAATGTTAGCATAATGGAACCCATGTACAGGTTTTGTTTTAAATCTCCAATATATGTAATTGGGCTCATACATTATACCAAGAACCCCTAATCTTGCAAACCTGCTTCAACCAGGATAGAACCTTGTGCTTTAAATAAAGGTTGTTAAATTTATTCTCATGTACAGAAATCAATCTAACGAGTACATTTTCAGGAAGTGTTTATTTTTTAAATCAGACATAACACAACTTAAAGCAAAAATGTTTTAACATACACAGCAAACAACCTAAAATGTCTGTCATTTAAAAATGGTTTCCAAGAATCACTTTGTGGTCCCAACACTGGTCTTTAGGTACTGACAATTCAGAAGGACAGTGAAATAAATGATAGTGTAATAGATGGAAATATTTTTGATCTTTAAAAAAATATATATATATTGTGGGATTTTGCAGATTTTCAAGCATAATCAGTGGAATTTATATTTGCTAAAAAACCTAGACAAACATCTTGTTGCAAAGTTCATTCTGCACTAAACTGAAATACATCTGACAAAAATGACATCATTGGTGATAAGATGGCATGTGCCCCTGTGTTTCTTCTAAGATAAGACTGTAATGCTGGTTATCGGAAATCCTTTTTTGAGCCTGAACAATCACAGAAGGCGGCGAATGTAAAACACTATCTACTGTTGTTTCCAACAACATTGCATAGTTCAGATTATTGAATCGTGTTCCCAAAGTAAGGTCATATTTTAAATATAACACTTTCTGGGATGTATCATTTTTCTGTATTTAATTTTCTGTAGTCTTGTGTGTATTGAATTAATTACCCTGAAATTAGAATATTAATCAGTTTAAGTTCATAAGCTAATGCAATTAAGTGTTCATTTACAATACAGCTGTTGTATTGCTTCCAAGTTATAGGAGACATGTTTAGTGTCAGTATGAAATTTGTAGTGTTAATGCACCTTTAAACTTCCTCAGATGCTCAGAATTGCTGCAACCACACTACAGCCAAGTTTAAAATATTTTAATATTATTCTTAATGAAAATATTTTAATGACTACTTGTGCTTACCAAGATGTGGGATGACGGTGCCTGGGAATGACAGGAACATTTGTTACATTTTGGGCTCCCAAAGCTGACATTGATCACTTCCAGAGCAGCAACATTTGTTCTACTCTGCGCTAACAATTGGCCTGATTCCCAACCTCAAGACTGCCCTCTACTGTATGAGTAAAAATCTTTTCATTTTCCATGACACTAATTCTTGTAGCCTCTTGAGTTATGTCTAGGTGGTTTTGTGGGGTGTGCCATTCACCGAGCTGGAGCAGCTTGCAGGTGAAATGTCCCAAGTGGCCATGGGAAAAGTCAGTTGTATAAGTAGTTAATCACTTAGTTGGGCAGCAACAAAGTTTTGACACATTCCAACTGGTTTTTAGATTTAAAAAATGACTTGAGTAATCCATGTTCTCCTTTTTGTGTTTTGACTAACACCATCCTCCACTTACTTGATCCCCTGTAACAGTGAAGTTCAAGAAACTTGTAAACACCAGAGGAACTCTGAAGATTGAATGACTACTGTAAACTCAGTAAGCAATTAATTGTTTTTCTCTGTGATATGTGATCTTTTAGGGTAGGTTTTACGAAATAGCCCTCCCAGGACAGAGCTTTGTGCAATCTGGAATATATCGGGAATTTGAGCAAGTGACGGAATAGCATGCTGTGCGATTTTCCATCCATTAATTTAAGTCTATTGCTGAACTTTACATATAATCTAGGCTGACACTGGAGTGCTGTATTGTTGGAGATGCTCTTTTTTGGGTGAGATATTAAACGGAGTTCTTGTCTGCCTGTGGTGGACAGGTTGCGATTTGAAGACGAGCAGTGAGTTCTCCCATCATCTGGCCAACATTTATCCCTCAACCAACAACATCAAAAGCAGATTCACTGGTTATTTATCTCATTGCTGTTTGTGGGAGCTTGCTGTGTGCAAATTGACTGCTGTGTTTGCCTACATTTCAAAAGCAATTCATTGATTGTGAAGTACTTTGGGACATCCTGAGGAAATGAAAGATGCCATATAAATGCAAGTTCTTTCTTTCCATGTGAAGAGTTAACATGGTGTAACTGCTACTATAAAGATGCTCTACTCCTATTATTTTTTTTCACTTATATAGCAAATTTGCTTGGCATTAAAAACTGAAAATAAGATTTAGTGCTAGTGGTACTCTGCCGCCTTTCAAAGTCTTGGAGGATCCAAGTGGCGGCATGGAATAGAACCCATAACTAAAGCAATGTTAGACAGTTTTCCATTCATTATTCTGAGCTGCTACAATATTTTATCTAGATATCAGGGCAAGTGAAAGCACTCTTGGGGCCGTTGGGAGTGAGAGCTCTCCTATGAGAGTATCTGATGTACAGAAACCAAGAATAAGTACAGTAAAAAAGATTAAAAAAAAACTATTATAAAAGTAGGATCTGAATTTATATGGCATTACTTGACTAATACTGTAGTAATCCATGTGTTCGGAGGGCAGTTGCCTGAATCTTACAAAGGCACGAGAAGCAATAGAAGAATGGGTCTATTGTAGACTAATTGATAGAGATTGATTACTACGGTTAGTCAACAGCTCCATTATTGTTGTCATGCGTCGAAGTAAATGGACCTTGGTCAATTTTTGTCTAGCAATTCCTATGTTCCTATGAATAGGTAAGACAATGTTGGGATTCATATGAAAGTTAGAAATGTTCAAGCTGCCATCCAGGAATTGAGGGGTGAGTGCTGCAGGCATGGAAAAATAGATGGCAAAAATCTAGTTTGCCTTGCCAAAGTTAATTTGCTTCTGGCCACCCTGTATCAGCCATGCTCCCTCTATATCTACATTGCTTCATTCTCACAAGTTTTAGTCAGCAATAACATTCAAGATGTAAAGCATTGGGTTTTTTGTTGGTTGTCAGAATTTCTATTTTGAAGTTGTTTGGCCAGAGATGTATTTTAAATAGCCTTTAACGGTGAGAATTTTTAGATTTTTGTGAAAAACTCATCTTTAATTAAAGAGTGACGTTAATCACAGTGTTTCTATGCTGTCTGTGTTGGAATCATTTACAAAGCACTTTAGAGACTGCTAGTTCTTAGGCAGTCTCTCAGAACCGAGGATGACTTGCTTCCATATTAAAAATGGGTTCGCAGGTGACTGATTAGTCCAATGTGGGACCTGCAGTCTCTGTCACAGGTGGGGCAGACAGTGGTTGAAGGGGCGGGTGGGTAGGGTGCTTGGGTTGACGTGCCCTCCTTGCGCTGCCTGCGCTTGGCTTCCGCTTGTTCCCGGCGAAGAGACTCGGTGTTCGGTGCCTTCCCGGATGCTTCTCCTCCACTTTGTACGATATTGGGCCAGGGATTCCCAGGTGTCGGTGGGGATGTTACACTTTTTCAAGGAGGCTTTGAGGGTGTCCTTGAAGCGTTTCCTCTGCCCACCTGGGGCTCTCTTGCCGTGCCGGAGCTCCGAGTAGAGCGCTTGTTTTGGGAGTCTCGTATCGGGCATGCGGACAATGTGACCCGTCCATCGGAGCTGATCGAGCATGGTCAAAGCTTCGATGCTGGGGATGTTGGCCTGAGCAAGAACACTGACATTGGTGCGCCTATCCTGCCAATGGATTTGCAGGATCTTGTGGAGGCAGCATTGGTGGTACCGCTCCAGTGCTTTGAGGTGCCTGCTGTACATGGTCCATGTCTCTGAGGCATACAGTAGGGCGGGTATCACTGCTGCTCTGTAGACCATGAGCTTAGTGCCGGGTTTGAGGTCCTGGTCTGCAAACACTCTCTTCCTCAGGCGACCGAAGGCTGCACTGGCACACTGAAGGCGGTGTTGGACTTCGTCGTCGACATCTGCCCTTGTTGACAGTAGGCTCCCGAGGTATGGAAAGTGGTCCACGTTGTCCAAGGCCTTGTCGTGGATTTTGATAATCGGGTGGCAGTACTGTGTGGCGGGGGCAGGTTGGTAGAGGGCCTTTGTCTTACGGATGTTTAGTGTAAGGCCCATGCTCTCGTATGCTTCGATGAAGGTGTTGACAGTGGTTTGGAGTTCGACCTCTGAGTGAGCGCAGATGCAAGCGTCGTCTGCATACTGTAATTCGACAACAGAGGATGGGATGACCTTGGATCTGGACTGGAGGCGACGGAGTCTGAACAGTTTTCCATTTGTTCTGTAAATTAGCTCCACTCCAGTGGGAAGCTTACTGAGGGTGAGATGGAGCATTGCAGCAAGGAAGATTGAGAAGAGCGTTGGTGCGATGACACAGCCTTGCTTGACCCCGGTTCGTATGTGAATTGGGTCTGTGGTGGAACTGTTGGTCAGGATCATGGCTTGCATGTCATCGTGAAGCAGGCGGAGGATGGTGACAAACTTTTGAGGGCAGCCGAATTTGAGGAGGACACTCCATAATCCCTCATGATTGACCGTGTCGAAGGCCTTTGTGAGATCAAAGAAGGCCATGTACAGTGGTTGGTGCTGTTCCCTGCATTTCTCTTGTAATTGATGTGCGGTGAAGATCATGTCCATTGTGCCCCTTAGTGGACGAAATCCGCATTGCGACTCTGGGAGGAGCTCTTCGGCCACTGGGAGAAGGCGATTGAGGAGGATTCTTGCGATGACTTTCCCTGTGGCAGACAGCCGGGAAACTCCTCTGTAATTACGCAATCAGACTTGTCACCTTTCTTGAAGATGGTCACAATTACGACATCTCTGAGATCCCCTGGCATGCTCTCCTGCTTCCAGATAAGAGAAATAAGTTCATGAATTTGCGCCAGTAGTGCTTCTCTGCCACGCTTTAGTGCCTCGGCAGGGATTCCATCTGCTTCTGAGGCCTTGTTATTCTTCAGTTGTTGGATGGCCTTTTCAACCTCATGCTGGGCTGGGGTTGTGCTGAGATGGTGGCGGGTAGCATGCTGTGGGGTGGAGTTGAGGACACTCGTGTCGAAGACAGAGTCGTGGTTAAGGAGATCTTCAAAGTGCTCCTTCCAGCGGGCACTGACAGCCTCTCTGTCCTTGATGAGTACCTCTCCATTCTTGGCCCGCAGTAGGGTAGGGCCTTGGGTGCTTGGGCCATAGATGGTCTTGACTGCGCTAAAGAATCCACGCATGTCGTGGTTGTCGGCTAGCTGCTGGATCTCCTGCACTTTCTCCACCCACCATCTGTTCTTTAGGTCGCACGTTTTTTGTTGGACCTCGGCCTTCAGGCTTCTGTAGAGCTGCTTTCTTGCTCTCGTGTCCTGTTGCTGTTTCCAGATCAGGAATACCTTGCGCTTGCAGCTTATTAGCTCCTGGTCATTCTCGTCGACCCAGTCTTGGTGTTTCCTGGTTGAGTGACCGAGCGTCTCTTCATAGGTGCCGTCCATCGGAGCTGATCGAGCGCGGTCAAAGCTTCGATGCTAGTGGTAGCACAATGATATTACATACATTACAACAGTGACTACACTTCAAAAAGGCTGTAAAGCGCTTTGGGACGTCCTGGGGTCGTGGAAGCCCCTATAGAAATGCATATCTTTCTTTTTATCTCCAACAGTCCTGACAATTTCAGGTGTTTTATTTTCACAACTTTTACTCAGCCTAAAGCCACAGTAATTGTTTAAAGCTGTAATTATCCTTTTAGTTTGGGGCAGGAAATTTTAAGATTGCACGGGATCATAGACAGCTTGGCAGAGTGGATTGACACAGTTCAACAGAGGGAAATGTAAAGTAGTACATGTTGGAGGAAAAGAACAATGGAAGGAAATGTACCCTTAACACAATGGAGGAACATAGATTTGTTAGGGTGCAGATAGTAAACACCATAGAATATACAAATGGGATTCTGGGTTATATTTGAGCACTGAGTACAAAAGGAAGGAAATTATGTTGAATTTTGTACATGACAGGTGGCCACAGTTGTAATTTTGTATGCAGTTCTGGGCATTCCATTATAGGAAAGATATTGGAACCATGGGAAAAGGATGCAACAAAGATTCACTAAATATTCTATCTGGAATGGTAAGCTATAGTTATGAAAAAAGGCTTGAAAAATTGGGGCTTTTTCACTGGAACAAATAATATTAAGGGGGATTATATGAAGGTTTACAAAATTTTAGAAGGTTTTGAGAGGGTAAATACTGAGATTATTTCCACTGGTTAGCAAATTGGTAACCCGAGTCATTTAATCAGGAATATAACTAGAAGAATGAAGAAAGTTAAAAGATTTTTTTTCCACGCAAGGTTATTAGAACATGGAATGCTTTAACATAAGAAGCTATTGACATTTTTTCTATAAAGGGAGTTTAAACTCTTAAGTGTAGGTTAAATATGGTATTTTATGGTCTGGTATTTCAGTATAACATAATGCAAAAGAGAATTGGACTCACATTTGAAAAGGAACAATATAAAATGATATGAAGAAAGGGCAGGTAGAGAGATTAGACTAGACAGCTCCAGTTGGGGAGTTGGCCGAATGGCCTCTTCGTGCCGCAATGTCTAGGATTCTGTGAACTACCACTCCTACCTATTCCCACTCCACCACCCAAGTTCTTTTTTGAGATATCGATCCTCTCCATTAAAGAAAGATTTTGCAAGGGACTGGTGCAGAGGGGTAAAACTGGCCTGTCATTGGTTGGACCAGCCCAGAGTGATGGGATAAAAATCTCCTCTGTCTGCTGACTAAGTGTCCTACATAAAAAGCTGGTATCACTAAAAAGTAACCATGAAGCTTTCGGATTGTCATTAAAACCCAACTGGAAACCTGCTGTTCTTACCTGGTCTGGCCTATGTGACTGCTGTCAACACCCCTCTGACGTGACCTAGCAAGCCACTCAGTCAGGGCAACTAAGGATGGGGAGCAAATGATGGCCACAACTACAAGGCACAAGTCAAGAGTGTGATGGAATACTCTCCACTTGCCTGGATGAGTACAGCTCCAACAACACTCGAAGCTCGACACCATCCAGGACAAAGCAGCCAGCTTGATTAGCACCACATCCGCCACCTTAAACATTCACTCACTCCACCACTGGCGTACCATGGCTGCAGTGTGTAACATCTACAAGATGCACTACAGCTACTCACCAAAGCTTCTTCGGCAGCACCTCCCAAACTCGCGACCTCTACCACTTAGAAGGACAAGGGCAGCAGGCGCATGGGAGCACCACCACCTGCAAGTTCCTCTCCAAGTTACATTCCATCCTGACTTGGAGATATATCACCGTTCCTTCATTGTCGCTGTGTCAAAATCCTGGCACTCCCTCCCTAACAGCACTGTGGGAGTACCTTCACCACAAGGACTGCAGCATTTCAAGAAGGCAACTAACCACCACCTTCTCGAGGGTAATTAGGGATGGGCAATAAATGCTGACCTTTTGCGAAGCTCACATTCCAGGAACGAATAAAAAAAAAACATCCAGACAATGAATTTAGAAAACCATCAAAGGCTGATCTACAAGCATGATTCTAGGTAAAACGTGGCAGTAGACAGAAGAGGAAGCAGTTAGGGGAGTCAGGCTGGGAAAATGTACTGAGTGCAGTGTCCCAGGCATTTACTAGATATATTTGTATTCTATTTATTGGGTATGAAGCTCAGCATTCACAGCAAAATCTTTAATATAAGAAAATGAAGATCAGTGATCAAATTCAACCAGCAGGTGGTCCTGTTGAGTTCTATTGTAAACGTTCAGCTCTGTAAACTGTTGTAATGACAGAAATCCAGGAAGTGCCTTTATTTACTTAGTACCATAAATGATGTGGGAGCTCTACATAAAACCTGGAATTAATTTTGCAATTAGGAGTAGAAAATACTACGGCTGAGATTCACACAACTTGAATGGTTGTGTATTATATATGACAAGATGCACGTGTTTAGATATCTGGAAACATCCAAATTGTGAAACTTTTACGTATTTTAGAAATGGATGATGCTGGAGCTCCTTAGACACAATAATCCAGGCTTTCTCCAGTATTTCTATAGAGCACTTCTTCATAAATTCTTGAATATATCCTTGTCATTATCCAAATGTGGCACATCAAGGTCTCACAAACAGCAATTAGATAAATGACTAAATGATTTGTTTTTAGTGATGTTGGTTGGGAGATAAATATTGGACAGGACAGTGGGAGAACTCCCTTGCACTTCTTCTTTGTAGGCCACAAAATAGTGGGAAGGAGATAACGGAGCAGATTTACAAGGAAATTGCAGAGAAGTGCATGAATTATAGAGTAGTGATAATGGGAGACTTTAACTACCCCAATATTGAATGGGGCAGTGATTGTGTTAAGGGCAGAGAAGAGGAGGAATTTCTGAAGTATGTTCAGGAGAATTTTCCTGATCAGTATGTTTCCTGTCTAACGAGGAAGGAGGCATTACTGGATCTAGTCCTGGGGAATGAACTGGGTCAAGTGGAGAATGTCACAGTAGGGGAGCATCTTGGGAATAGAGAACATAGCATCATAAGGTTTAGATTAATTATGGAGAAGGATAAGGAGCAATCTAGAATAAAAATATTTAATTGGAGGAGTGCTAATTTCAAAGAATTAAGGAGAGATCTGGCCCAGGTAAATTGGAGTCAAAGACTGGCAGGCAGAAATGTAATAAAGCAATGGGCAGCCTTTGGTTCAGGTTCAGGAGGTGGTTCAGGTACAGTCTAGGCACATTCCGACAAGGGAAAAGGGAGGGCAACCAAAGCCAGAGCTCCCTGGATGACAACGGAGTTGGAGAGTAGGCTGAAGTAGAAGCAGATGTCAACTTAATAATACAAGGGAGAATCAGGCTGAATATTAACCGTACAAAGGAGAAGTGAAAAAGGAAATAAGAGAGCCAAAGAGACAGTACGAGAATAGACTGGCGGGTAACACAAAAGGGAATCCAAAGGTCTTCTATAGGCATGTTAACAGTAAAATGGCTGTCAGATGAGTGGTGGGGCTGATTAGGGACCAAAATGGAGAACTATTGGTGGAGGCAGACGGCATAGCTGAGGTACTAAATGAACACTTTGCATTGGTGTTTACCAAAGAAGAGAACTTTGCTATGGTAAATGAGGAGGTTGTCGGGATACTGGATGAGATACAAATAGATAAAGAGGAGGTACTAGAAAGGCTGGCAGTACTTAAAGTGGATAAGTCACCCGGTCCAGATGGGATGCACCCAGGTTGCTGAGGGAATTAAGCTTAGAAATTGCGGAGGTGCTGGCCACAATCTTCCAATCCTCCTTAGGTACAGGAGTGGTGCCAGAGGACTGGAGGATTGCAAATGTTACATCTTTGTTGAAAAAAGGGGAGAAGGGTAAACCTGGCAATTATAGGCCAGTCAGTTTAACATTGGTGGTGGGGAAGCTTTTAGAAACCCTCCATCGTGTTGTGTGCCACTACCACCGTGCTAAATGGGATAGATTCAGAACAGATTTAGCAGATCAAAACTGGGCATCCATGAGGCACTGTGGGCCATCAGTAACAGCAGAATTGTATTCCACCACAATCTGTAACCTCATGGCCTGGCATATCCCTCATTCTACCATTACCATCAAGCCAGAGGACCAACCCTGTTTCAATGAGGAGTGCAGAAGAACATGCCAGGAGCAGCACCAGGCGTATCTAAAAATGAGGAGCCAACCTGGGGAAGCTGCAATACAGGACTACATGCATGCTAACCAACAGAAGCAGCATGCTATAGACAGAGCTAAGTGATCCCACAATCAATGGATCAGATCAAAGCTCTGCAGTCCTGCCACATCCAGTCGTGAATGGTGGTGGACCATTAAACAACGACCTGGAGGAGGAGGCTCCATGAATATCCCCATCCTCAATGATGGCGGAGCCCAGCACGTGAGTGCAAAAGACAAGGCCGAAGCGTTTGCAACCATCTTCAGCCAGAAGGGCCGAGTGGATGATCCATATTGGCCTCCTCCTGAGGTCCCCACCATTACAAAAGCCAGTCTTCAGCCAATTCGATTCACTCCACGTGATATCAAGAAATGGCTGAGCGCACTGGATACAGCAAAGGCTGTGGGCCCCAACAACATCCCGGCTGTCGTGCTGAAGACTTGTGCTCCAGAACTAGCTGCGCCTCTAGCCAAGCTGTTCCAGTACAGCTACAACACTGGCATCTATCCGACAATGTGAAAAACTGCCCAGGTATGTCCTGTCCAGAAAAAGCAGGACAAATCCAATCCGGCCAATTACCGTCCAATCAGTCTACTCTCAATCATCAGCAAAGTGATGGAAGGTGTCGTCGACAGTGTTATCAAGTGGCACTTACCAATAACCTGCTCACCGATGCTCAGTTTGGGTTCCACCAGGACCACTCGGCTCCGGACCTCATTACAGCCTTGGTCCAAACATGGACAAAAGAGCTGAATTCCAGAGGTGAGGTGAGAGTGACTGCCCTTGACATCAAGGCAACATTTGACTGAGTGTGGCATCAAGGAGCCCCAGTAAAATTGAAGTCAATGGGAATCGGGGGTTAAATACTCCACTGGCTGGAGTCATACTGGCTGGGCACCACACTTTAAGAAGGATGTGAAGGCCTTAAAGAGAGTATAGAAAAGGTTTACGAGAATGATTCCAGGAATGAGGGACTTCAGTTACGTTGATAGACTGGAGAAGATGGGGTTGTTCTCCTTGGAGCAGAGAAGATTGAGAGGAGATTTGATAGAGATGTTCAAAATCATGAGGGGTCTGGACAGAGTAGATAGAGAGAAACTGTTCCCAATGGCAGAACGGTCGAGAACCAGAGGACACAGATTTAAGGTGATTGGCAAAAGAACTAAAGGCGACATAAGAAAAAACTTTTTTACGCAGCGAGTGGTTAAGATCTGGAATGCGCTGCCTGAAAGGGTGGTAGAGACAGATTCAATCACAGCTTTCAAAAGGGAGTTGGATAAGTATCTGAAGGAAAGAAATTTGCAGGGCTACGGGGAAAGGGCAGGGGAGTGGGACTAGCTGAAGTACTCTTGCAGAGAGCCGGCACGGTCTCGATGGGCTGAATGGCCTTCTTCCGTGCTGTAACCATTCTATGATTCTGTACCTAGCAGAAAGGAAGATGGTTGTAGTTGTTGGAGGTCAATCATCTCAGCGCCAGAACATTGCTGCAGGAATTCCTCAGGGCAGTGTCCTAGGCCCAACCATCTTCAGCTGCTTCATTAGTGACCTTCCTTCCAACATAAGGTCAGAAATGGGGATGTTCGCTGATGACTGCAGTGTTCAGCACCATTCACAGCTCCTCAGATAATGAAGAAGTCCATGCCTGAATGCAGCAAGACCTGGATGACATTTAGGCTTGGGCTGATAAGTGGCAAGTAACATTTGCACCACACAAGTGCCAGGCAATGACTATCTCCAACAAGCGAGAATCTAACCACCACCCCTTGACATTCAACAGCATTACCATCGCTGAATCCCCCACCATCAACATCCTGGGGGTCACCATTGACCAGAAACTTAACTGGACCAGCCACATAAATACTGTGGCTACAAGAGCAGATCAGAGGCTAGGTATAATAACCCCCTTGAAAATGTCAACACCTTTCCTTATCTTGGTAGCCATTTATCCTCCAAAGCTGACATTGATTCTGAAATCCATCACCGCCTGAGTTGTGCAAGTGCAGCCTTTTCTAAACTGAGGAGGAGAGTCTTTGAAAATCATGACCTCCAAGTCCAAACTAAAATTCTTGTATACAAAGCCATCATCCTTCCCACCCTTTTATATGGAGCTGAAACCTGGACTACGTACAGTAGACATCTCAAAGCCTTAGAGCAATACCACCAACGCTCTCTACGCAAAATCTTGAGGGTCAGCTGGGAGGACAAGCGTACCAACTGGAGTATACTTGAAGAGGCCAATATCTACAGCATCACTACGCTTATCATGCAGCATCAACTCCGATGGATTGGACATGTCATTCGCATGTCAGACTCACGTCTCCCAAAACAGGTTCTGTACTCCCAGTTGAAGGAAGGGCAGAGGTCTCCTGGTGGTCAAAAGAAGCGTTACAAAGATAACATCAAAGTAATCCTTAAAAAGTTCCATATCGATATTAATAACTGGGAGGAAATCGCACTGGACAGAGACAATTGGAGAAAATGCATCCACAACGGTGCCGCACTACATGAAAAGAATCTCCAGCGTGCCGCTGAGGATAAACGCCAGCGCCGTAAGGAGAGACAACAACTTAAGAAGACCCATACTCCAGTCACTACCAATAGTCTTACATGCCCACACTGTCGTAGAGTCTGTGGATCTCGGATTGGCCTCCACAGCCACCTGAAGACCCACAAGTAGATGACTGATGAAGGACATACCATACTCGAATTCGAGTGGTCGCCGATGATGATGATTCTGCAGCGAGTGTCTCGCCTCCTGACTCCTCAAATGTGGAACAATTAGGGATGAGCAATAAATGCCGACCTTGCCAGCGACGCCAACATCCCAGGAACGAATTTTAAAAAATCTGGGAGAAAAGGCCTTCGATATGGTACCCCATAATAGACTGATGAACAAAGTCAGAGAATACGGAGTCCGGGGACAAGTAGCAGAATGGATAGCTAGCTGGCTTCAGGACAGAAAGAAGAGAGTAGGAGTAAAGGGTAGCTATTCACAGTGGCAGAAGGTGGGTAGTGGTGTTCCACAAGGATCAGTGCTGGGACCACTGCTGTTCACAATTTACATTAACGATTTAGACTTTGGAATCAAAAACACAATTTCTAAATTTGCAGATGACACCAAATTGGGGGGGGGGGATAGTCAATACTGAGGAGATCTGCAACAAATTACAGGAGGACATTAATAAACTTATTAATAAAATGAGCATATAATTGGCAAATGAAGTTCAACACAGATAATTGTGAGGTATTACATTTTGGTAGGAAGAATAGGGAGTCAGTTATCACTTGGAGGCTGTGAGTCTAGGTGGGGTAGAGGGACAAAGGGATCTCGGTGTACAAATACACAAATCACTAAAAGTTGCGACACAGGTTAGCAATGCCATTAAAAAAAGCAAACCAAACACTAGGGTTTATTTCAAGAGGTATAGAATTGAAGTTATGCTAAACCACACTTAGAGTACTGCGTACAGTTCTGGTCATCATATTATAAAAAGGACGTAGAGGCACTGGAGAGGGTGCAGAGAAGATTTACAAGGATAATACCAGAAATGTGAGGGTTTACATATCAGGAAAGGATGAACAGGCTGGGTCTCTTTTTTTTCTTGAAAAAAGAAGGCTGAAGGGTGACCTAATAGAGGTCTTTAAAATTATGAAAAATGTTGATAGAGTGGATACAGAGAGAATGTTTCCACTTGTGGGGAAGAGCATAACTAGAGGCCATCAATATAAGATAGTCACCAAGAAATCCAATAGGGAATTCAGAAGAAACTTCTTTACCCAAAGAGTGGTGAGAATGTGGAACTCGCTACCACAGGGAATGGTTGGAGTGAAAAGTATAGATGCATTTAAGGGGAGGCTAGACAAGCATATGAGGGAGAAGGGAATAGAGGGTTATGCTAATAGATTTAGATGAGGAAAGACGGGAGGAGGCTCGAGTGGAGCATAAACGTCGGCATGGACTGGTTGGGCTGAATGGCCTGTTTCTGTGCCATATATCCTATGTAATCATATTGAGTCATAGAGTCATAACGGCACAGAAGGAGGCCATTTGGCCCATCGAATCCTATGTAAAATTAACAGCCACTTGGACAAGCATGGACTAATAAAGGACAGCCAGCACGGCTTTGTTAAGGGCAAACCATATTTGACTAACTTGATTGAGTTTTTTGATGAGGGAACAGAGAGGATGGATGAGGGCCGTGCAGTTGTATATGGACTTTCAAAAGGCATTTGATAAAGTACCACATATTAGACTTGTTAGCAAAATTGAAGCCCATGGGATAAATGTGGTAGTAACAGCATAGATACAAAATTGGCTAAGGGATAGAAAATAGAGAGATGTGGTGACTGGAGGGAGGTATACAGTGGAATTCCCCAGGGGTTCAGTACTAGGACTACTGTTTTTGATATACATTAATGACTTGGACTTGGGGCACAATTTTGAAATTTGCAGATGACACGAAACTTGGAAGTGTCGTAAAAAGTGAGGAAGAGAGTAATAGACTTCAAGAGGACATAGACAGGCTGGTGGAATGGGCGGACACATGGCAGATGAAATTCAATGCAGCAAAGTGTGAGGTGATGCATTTTGGTAGGAAGAATAAGGAGAGACAACACATGCTAAATGGTACAATTTTAAAGGGGGTGCAGGAAGAGAGAGTCTATGCACAAATCTTTGAAGGTGGCAGGACAGGTTAACAAAGCAGTTAATGAAGCATATGGGATCCTGGGCTTTATAAATAGAAGCATAGAGTACAAAAGCCAGAAAGTTATGCTAAACCAAATAAAATATTAGTTCGGTCCCAGCTGGAGTATGACTACATATTGAATAGTGACTGTACAGGCTTTGACTACATAAAAGGATGGTATGTTGGTTCTGTTTTATGTATCTGAATTTATGATCCTCTGAATGTGGACAATACAATCACAGGCATTAACTACAGACTGGTTCTGTTTAACTGAGTGGCAAACTACTAAATGTCAAAGTTTCAGTTTTAATCATTACAGCAAACATTTTAGATGGTTAAAATAAAGGGCTTTGTGTAGGTTAATTGGCTTCTCTATAATCTGTGGCAGTGTCTTATTTTTCCCCAATAAAGGCTGTTCTGCAACAAAACACTGAGGGTCTATGCCCTTTATAACTAAAACTTGTTTCATTTTGTTCTCACCCATCTTGAAGCAATGGAATAACTGTCTGTATATCGGAATTTCATACAATTCTGGCTCTGTGATCTTGCCAGGTTTTCATTATTTGCAGGTGCTTGAGTGTCACTTTTCTTTTTGTGGAACTGTTGACTGACAGTGTCCCTTGTGTAATCTGGCAGTGTGAATTAGTCCGTGCAATAATTTACTCCGGCTGCTTCAACTATTGTACCGTTTCAGCTCTTTAGCTTAATACATTCACTAATTTAGTCAGACTCATTAATTCTGTTAAACCTGTCCTCGAAATCAGTGGTATTTACTAGTTAAGCATGTTTTTTAAAAAGCAATGGGAATAGATGAGAACAAAATGATAAAGTTTAATTATATTCCTTTGTGACTGGGGAAAGTCTCTCTTTGCCATGAACTCACCCTCCTGCTGCCATGTTCAACTGTGGCATTCTTCTATCCTCATCCTTCTCAGTGTCCACCTTTTCTCCTCTACTCCTCATCCTCTGTAAAGCCCTGAGACATTCACTTAGATGAAGAATGCTATGTAAAGGTATGCTGCTATGAACTATTTTTAAAAAGAAAATCACTCAGTAGTATGGTACACAACAGTTAGACAGCCCAGGGCTGTGGGGAAAGAGCTGGGGAGTTGGACTAACTGAATAGCTCTTTCGAAGAGCTGGCACAGGCACGATGGGCCGAATGGCCTCCTTCTCTGCTGTATGATTCTATGAAAGCATTAATTTAAACCACAAGATTAGGCCATATAAACAGGGAACAGAGAAGGTTTGCAGTACCAGGTCTTCCTTGACAAAGACATCAAAGCTGGATGAAAAACCACAGATATAAATACAGTTTTATATACAAAATCATGGTACATCCCATACAGTAGCTCTTTTTTTAGATGTTTCTGTAGTTTTAACCTTCAAAGTCTAGCCACTTAAAACTGGTCCCTCCTTTCATCGTATTAGCCTCTGGGAAAAGTCTATGTTTGCAACTGCACCTGCTCATCTGTGTTCCACTGATGAGATGGGTGACTTGTTGGCACTTATGTAGGGGTCCAGGAAATAGTTGGTTTCCTGAGGGATTTCAGAGACCGAGGTCATACTCCCTTTTGAATTGAAATTCTTACTGAAATTACCAGCAACAGCAGTTCCTGAATCAATTTATTTCCTTATTGCCATAGTGGTAGCAACATTGACAAACTCTCTAATAAAAATGTTTTTTCTAAGGGGACTTGTAAGAGAGAAGCGTTCAGTAGCTATGGCACAAACTGTTGCTATTTTAGAATTCCAGCTCATTATTTGCTAATGATTGAAGACTGTTGATGTTCATAAATAAAATCTGTGTCTAAAAGTGTGAAACCAGGAGCTGGACTGTTTAAACTTTACCAATCACCTTATTCTTTGCCTACCTATTGCAATGGTATTGAAGCCAAACATGGTACTTTCTTACAATTTCTTTTAGTTTGATTTCAAAAGCATTTTTGACAGACTGTAACTACAAATGATGTATGGTGTAAGAATAAGACATTAAAAAATCTTCAAAATAGAATATCAAATGATATATGATAGCACACTGCTTCACTTATTGAAGCTCATATATCTAGGGGGAAATTCCTAGTGTGGCATCCCATATCCCCACCCCCCACTCGTTCCCCCAAACTGAAAACACCATGAAGAAATGAAAGCAGGTTTTATTATGTGCACAGTCTTTGCACACAGCAACAGAAAAGAAGGGATTTTTGCAAGGGTTGATTCTGAACTCCACTCCTCCCTGAGTTCTGCACTTGCAGCTTTATTCCCATGGTGACCATTGACCTCACAATATGTAATGTAACCCTGACCATTGGATCAGTAAAACAGAAGACACCTGAAGATCAATGTAAACTTGACTCCTGTCAGTCTACTCCATCAACATGTCGCATTGAAGTGAAGATGAAAGGAAGAGGCTAAGAAAATGAATGCCCTGTCTTAGGAAAATGTTTGAAAATGTAGTGGAAGCAGCTGGAGGTAGCTCAGTGCTACCTGTGTTGCCAAAAGGCCCATGCAGACAGTAAACTTTCACTGAAATACCACATATATTTACAGCAAGTCCAACCTTTATTTATCTGTGGTGTTTATTTTTTAGATCCCCTGATGCTTTGTGTTGCAGCAGCTGATATACTTGCACTAACAAGTTAACAATTTGGGGAATATTGGCAGCCGTGCAAACTCAAGTGCAAGGCATAAACCACACAAGCATCTGCCATGGTGCTGGCATCATTACACAAAGCAAACTGCTCAAACAGTAAGTCCGCTTCAAAGACAACATTTTCACATCATTTTTGGTAATTTTTTAATGTATTTATTCTTACTTTCCTAAATGTGAAGTACAAGACAGGACTAATGGTTTCCCAAAAACGAAACAATGAGATGGTGGCCTTCAGGATCGTGAGTTATGTGTCTGATGTCAATCTGTGGTTTATTTTTAGCTGATGCATTGAGCTCCATTGTGTATCCTATGTGAACCCTAATTGTCTCTAGTATCAGAATTTATTTTATCAAAATGTTAATTGGCTTATTTCACCACTTGTATGTGATGAACTGTACCATTGGAAATAAAAGATTTGCATTTATATAGTGCCTTCTCAAGTCTTTCGGAGTGCATTTATATTGCCATTACCAGTCAGGGACTGTTTGCTGCAGAAACATTTCCAGTCGGGTAGTATTTGTTTATGCTGCCTGGTTCTGATTGGAGTTCTTCCTTCGGACAGTTAAACTTCACGGGCTAGATTTTCAGTTGCTTGCGCCAGCAGTTAGCGCCTTAAGAGAAGTGATTTTCGGGCGCTATGCGTGTAGCGCCTGGGCGCAGCGCAGTTTGCGCCCCGCCCCAAATTAAGTTGCCCGTTAGCGCCGGCGCAAAGTTTAGCGGCCGCCCGGATGCGCGCGCAGAAAATGACGTCACATCCTTGTGCAACGCCCTTTGGCCGCCCCGAATCCAAACTTCAGTCGGACCGCCCCATTGTGCGCCTGGCGTCCAGAGCGTTTGTAAAATGGAACGCAACACACCCTGGGGAGCGCAAATTAAAGGGCACTCGTACAAAAGGCACTCTGCATGTGTTGTGTGGAAGTAAGCTGTGTGCTGTTCTGAACGGTCTATTTATGTTTCCGGGCACCAATCATTATTCCTCCTCCTCCTCCTCCTCCTCCTCCTCCTCCTCGTTTCTCCCCAGACTTTGCATTTGAAAAAAATACATGCACCCTTCCCCTTTAAGAGCTCACTGGCACCAGAGTGTCTGCCGTGCGCTGCGCCCGAGCTCGGGTGTTGCGCTCTCCACCGCCGGCTTAGCGCCTAAAGATACTAGTGGAACGCCTCTTTTAGCGCTCCACCAACCTCTTAGGGCGAAGCCACTGAATTTCCGGCAACGGGGCGCTACTTTGGGGCGGGCGATAACTTCGGGCGGGCGCTAAGCTTAGCGCCCCAAAACTGTCTATACTGAAAATCTAGCCCCACATGTTTTGTGGGCACATGCAGAAGGGTCTGTACTCTACATCATATATACCAACTGTCCATGTGTCTTGCTGACATCAACATTTTCGGGGCCCACATGTCGGCATTTGCTGATTAAGGTCAGTGTGGGACAAGCCTCTCTCATCTTAGCTCAGCTCTGCTCCTACTGGAGTACTGTTACTAATGGAAATGATTCGGCTGCTTCCCATGAGAGGCTGACTCACTTTCATTAGCTATGGCCCCAAGCATATGGGGTGGGGGCTGGGAGTGGTGCTTTGGTAGGGGGGGGGGTGTTGGGGGGAAGAGTGCCAGCTTGAGTGGATAGTTGGAGGTTGAAAGAGTGCCTTTAGGACCTTTAAAGCCCATGGCTTTTAGTCAACCCTTCTAATATCTCTTTCTTTGGTTTGGCATTTATTTTGTTCTGATTATCCTTCTGTGAAGCACCTTTGGACATTTTTCTATAAAAGAGAAAGCAAAAATTTGCATTTTATATCACCTTTCACAACATCAGTGCATCCCAAAGCACTTCACAACAAAGTAAACTGGGCTCTGGAGGTATACAGAATCTTTACCATTGCCACTAAAGTTTCTGCTAACGTTGCAGTATGACTGCATCCTCTGAAATGTCTCAAAGTGCTTCACATACAATGAATTCTTCTTAGGGCGTCCCTCGGAACCGAAGATGACTTGCTTCCACATTAAAAATGAGTTCTCAGGTGACTGATGAGTCCAATGCGGGACCACAGTCTCTGTCACAGGTGGGGCAGACAGTAGTTGAAGAGGCGGGTGGGTGGGGTGCTTGGGTTGACGTGCGCGGCCTGCGCTTGGCTTCTGCTTGCTCCCGGCAAAGAGACTCGAGGTGTTCGGCGCCTTCCCGGATGTTTCTCCTCCACTTTGTGCGGTCTTGGGCCAGGGATTCCCAGGTGTCGGTGGGGATGTTACACTTTTTCAAAGAGGCTTTGAGGGTGTCCGTGAAACGTTTCCTCTGCCCACCTGGGGCTCTCTTGCCGTGCCGGAGCTCCGAATAGAGTGCTTGTTTTGGGAGTCGCGTATCGGGCATGCGGACAATGTGACCCGTCCATCGGAGCTGATCAAGCGTGGTCAAAGCTTCGATGTTGGGGATGTTGGCCTGAGCAAGAACACTGACGTTGGTGCGCCTTTCCTGCCAATGGATTTGCAGGATCTTGCGGAGGCAGTGTTGGTGGTACCTCTCCAGTGCTTTGAGGTGCCTGCTGTACATGGTCCATGTCTCTGAGGCATACAGCAGGGCGGGTATTACGGCTGCTCTGTAGACCATGAGCTTAGTGCCGGGTTTGAGGTCCTGGTCTTCAAACATTCTCTTCCTCAGGCGACCAAAGGCTGCACTAAGGTGGTGTTAGACTTCGTCGTCGATGTCTGCCCTTGTTGACAGTAGGCTCCCGAGGTATGGAAAGTGGTCCACGTTGTCCAAGGCCTTGTCATGGATTTTGACAATCGGGGGGCAGTACTGTGTGGCGGGGTCAGGTTGGTAGAGGACCTTTGTCTTACGGATGTTTAGTGTAAGGCCCATGCTCTCATATGCTTCGGTGAAGGTGTTGACGATGGTTTGGAGTTCGACCTCTGAGTGAGCGCAGACGCAAGCGTTGTCTGCATACTGTAATTCGATGACAGAGGATGGGACGACCTTGGATCTGGGCTGGAGGCGACGGAGGTTGAACAGTTTCCCGTTTGTTCTGTAAATTAGCTCCACTCCAGTGGGGAGCTTACTGAGGGTGAGATGGAGCATTGCAGCAAGGAAGATCGAGAAGATCATTGGTGCAATGACACAGCCTTGCTTGACCCCAGTTCGTACGTGAATTGGGTCTGCGGTGGAACCATTGGTCAGGATCACGGCTTGCATGTCATCGTGAAGCAGGCGGAGGATGGTGACAAACTTTTGAGGGCAGCCGAATTTGAGGAGGACACTCCATAATCCCTCACGGTTGACAGTGTCGAAGGCCTTTGTGAGATCAAAGAAGGCCATGTACAGCGGTTGGTGCTGTTCCCTGCATTTCTCTTGTAATTGACGTGTGGTGAAGACCATGTCCATTGTGCCCCTTATTGGGCGGAATCCGCATTGCGACTCTGGGATGAGCCCTTCGGCCACTGGGAGAAGGTGATTGAGGAGGATTCTTGCGATGACTTTCCCTGTGGCAGACAGCAGGCAAACTCCCCTGTAATTACGCAATCAGACTTGTCACCTTTCTTGAAGATGGTCACAATTATGGCGTCTCTGAGATCCCCTGGCATGCTCTCCTCCTTCCAGATAAGAGAAATGAGTTCATGAATTTGCACCAGTAATGCTTCTCCGCCATGCTTTAGTGCCTCGGCAGGGATTCCATCTGCTCCTGAGGCCTTGTTGTTCTTCAGTTGTCGATGGCCTTTTCAACCTTATGCTGGGCTGGGGTTGTGCTGAGATGGTGGCGGGTAGCATGCTGTGGGGTGGAGTTGAGGACACTCATGTCGGAGACAGAGTCGTGGTTAAGGAGATCTTCAAAATGCTCCTTCCAGCGGGCACTTGTTGTGTATGTACCTTTAAGAGCCCCTGTGTACTGTAATACTGGTAGTGACCACTCGGGTATATAAGCCTGTATAGCGTCTTGTATCTTTTAGTTCACCTCCAGACTTTGTTCAGTAAACACCTGTTAAACCAACTCCTGCATTCCGTGTCTCCATTAACACACGGATACAACAGTGGCGACGAATTGGAAACGGAATTACCTGCAATTTGGCAGCACCTCAAGGAGATCGATTCCTCAGACGAAAGTCGAAGAAAAAAAAACAAAACAAAAAAAAAACGGTGGTTTCACCAGCTAGCCGGGCTGGTGGCAGGTACTGCACTAATCCTTCCTGGACGGCGAGCTGCGGCTCGATCGGGTGGCTCTGCAGTGGGGCCGAGCAGTGAGTCGGAAGGTGGAGGTAAACAGAGACGGAGGGTGGAGCACTCGGGAGACGGCCGGCGCTGCAAAGCAGGTCGGCGTTCGGACCAAGCAGAGGGAGGGAAACATCCCAGAGAGTCTGGCGGGAACGAGTCTCCGACTATTAAAAATATCTGTGTAAATAAAAACCGCGGAGAACAGTGTTGTCAGCAGCGGCAGCGGCGGGAAAGCGCGGGAGGCGCCATTTTTTCTCAGCAGGGAAGAAAGGAAAGCGCGGGAGGCGCCATTTTTGATTTTCAGGATGCCTAAGACTGGCAATATTACTGCTTTCGATAGTAATATAGAGGATTGGACCACATATGTGGAAAGAGTGGAGGTATATTGCACAGCGAATGAAGTAGAGGATGATAAAAAGGCATCGGTACTTCTAAATCTGATGGGCGCAAGGACATACGGGCTGTTACAAAACTTAATCACTCCAGCCAAACCGATGGACAAGAATTTTAAGGAGATTGTTGATACCCTACAGGAGCACTTAAACCCAACACCGCTGCTGATAGTGGAATGATTCAAATTCTTCAGGAGGAATCAGCACAAGAATGAAAGTAACGCTGATTACCTCACCGAATTAAGAAAGCTGTCAAAGCACTGCCAATTCGGGGCAGGACTGGCAGGTTCTCTACGAGACAAATTCGTCTGCGGTCTCCTAAGGGAAGGAACACAGAAAAGGCTACTTTCTGAGAAAGATTTGACACTGGACAAGGCTTTCAGTGTGGCTGTATTATACGAAGCAGCAGCAAGAGGAGCTGCAGAGATACAGCAAAAGCCACAGGACTTCGGCACCCATGAAATGACACGGGGTTTCGAGAGATGTTATCGCTGCGGCAGATCCACCCATGACCAGAGGGACTGCTGGTTCAAGGACAAAGCATGCAGGCAATGCGGAAAGATGGGACACATTGCACGTGTATGCCGATCTGGAAACAAAAAATCCACTGACAGAAAAAAAATCAATAAGGAAAATTACAGAAAGGTACAAATGATGACAGACAGTAACTCTGAAGACCATAAGAGCGATAGCGTCTCCGGAAACAAGAGACTAAGCTGTCACAAATTACATAATGTAATTGCCAAAGAAGATTACCAGACCATTTGGGTTACCCTCATGATAGCGGGGTCCCCAGTTAAAATGGAGCTAGATACAGGATCAGCTCTGACCGTCATAAGTCGACGGGATTACGAGCGGCTATTTCCGCATATACCTTTGAAAGACACATCCATTATCTTGAAGACATATATGAGGCAGAAAGTATACCCCAGAGGGAAAATAAGGGTGCCTGTTGTATACAACGGCAAGGAAATACAGAAGTTGTATTTATACGTTCTGCAAGATGGTGGTCCACCGCTGTTGGGACGTGAATGGATCAGGAAGATACGTTTAGACTGGCACTCCATTCAGGCACTGACGGTGACCAGTAAGAAAAAAAATGATGATGACGTCATACCTGAACGATTAAAAGACATCTTGGCCAACGCCAAAGAAGTGTTTCAACAGGAACTAGGAACGTTGAAAGGCATCACCGCCTCAATAAAAGTGGAAGATGCGGCAAGTCCCAAGTTTTTTAAGGCAAGGCCAGTGCCATACGCAATTCGTCCAGCAGTCGAGGCAGAGCTGGAGAATTTGGAAAAGGCAGGCGTGTTATCCAAGGTAGATTGGAGTGCGTGGGCAACACCCATCATCCCGGTTATGAAGAAAACGTTGAATAATGATAAATCTGAGGAACAGAGAAAAATTCGCATCTGTGGGGACTTCAAGGTGACTTTAAACCCGGTCCTTCACACGGTACAGTATCCTCTTCCGAGGATAGAAGATATTTTCGCCTCACTATCCAGAGGGAAACGTTTCACCAAAATTGACTTGGCACAGGCATATCTACAGATGGAGGTTGAGGAGGCCTCTAAAAAGTATCTCACGATAAACACACACAAAGGCCTGTACCAGTACAATCGACTGGTTTTCGGAGTAGCATCAGCTCCAGCTATCTGGCAAAGAGCTATGGAGCAAGTCCTGCAAGGGATTCCGGGGACTCAATGCTACCTAGACGACATCCTTGTAACAGGAGAAAACGACAACGAGCACTTTGCCAATTTGGAGCAGGTGCTCACTAGGCTGAGAGAACGGGGCCTACGAGCAAATCGCCCCAAGTGCGAATTTTTCCAGAAACAAGTATCATATTGTGGCCATATAATTAATGAAGAAGGGTTGCATAAGTCACCTGAAAAAATTGAAGCAGTCATAAAAGCCCCAGCACCTGAAAATGTCTCACACAATTAAGATCGTTCCTGGGATTGATAAATTACTATCATAAATTTTTACCGAACTTGTCAACTGTTCTGCACCCTCTTAACGCACTGCTACAAACGGGAGTAATTTGGAAATGGAGCGAAGACTGTAAACGTGCCTTCCATAAATGCAAAGGCTTGATCACGTCCAAGGAAGTGTTGGTTCATTACAACCCATCACTGCCAATCAGACTGGCGTGCGATGCATCCCCTTACGGCGTAGGAGCGGTATTATCGCATAGATTCCCTGATGGCTCGGAGCGGCCGATAGCTTTTGCGTCACGCTCATTGAACTCAGCTGAGCGTAACTATGCCCAGATTGACAGGGAAGCACTCAGCCTGGTGTGGGGAGTGAAGAAATTCAACCATTACCTACACGGACAAAAATTTACCTTGTTGACTGACCATCAACCCCTCATCTCCATATTCAACCCTGAAAGGGTGTTTCCATTATAACAGCGCAAAGGCTACAGAGGTGGTCCCTTTTCCTAGGGGCACACCAATATGACATAGAATACAAAGGATCAAAACAGCATGGGAATGCTGACGGTTTATCGCGCCTACCGTTGCCAACGGTAGAAGAGGCACCTGCAGTGGACCCAGTGGAGATGTTCCACTCAACCATAGTGGAATGTCTACCAGTAACAAATTCTACCATTGAAAAGGAAACGAGAAATGACCCGACTCTCTCACGAGTCTACGATTTAACGGTGAAGGGATGGCCAGCACATGGCGAACCACTGTTGCCAGCATTCTCGCAAAGAAGAAAACAGCTGTCAGTGTGCCGAGCAACCTTGATGTGTGGATCCAGAGTGGTGATTCCACCCAAACTCCAGGATAAAGTGCTAAAGGAGCTTCACGAGGGGCATCTGGGTGGAGTGAAAATGAAGAACCTAGCCAGAGCGTTTGTGTGGTGGCCAGGTATCGATGGAGACATCGAAGAAATGACCAAGAGCTGTCTAGGATGCCAGAAGGTCCAAAACGCCCCACCACAAGCCCCTCTACATCCATGGGAGTGGCCCTCATCTCCATGGCAAAGGGTACATATCGACTTTGCTGGTCCATTTATGGACTCAATGTTCTTAATCGCGGTTGATGCACACTCCAAGTGGCCGGAGGTAATAAAGATGTCCTCCACCACCACGGAAAAAACCATCACAGTATTAAGGACCATATTTGCCAGGAATGGGCTGCCTGAACAGCTCTGTCCTGATAATGGACCGCAATTTGTGTCCGAAGAATTCAGGAAGTTCTTAAAAAACAATGGGGTTAAGCACTACACATCCGCCCCATACCATCCCGCCACCAATGGATTAGCTGAAAGGTTTGTCCAGACCATCAAGAAGGCCATAAAGGTCATGGGTAATGAAGTCATAAATCTACAACATAAGGTAGATAACTTCTTGTTTGCGTACAGGAATGCAACACATGTGGTTACAAACCAAACTCCCGCCATAATGTTTTTCAATAGAAGACTAAGATGCCGGCTGGATTTGATCAAGCCAAACATCAGAAGGGACGTAGAGAACCGGCAATTTCAAGGCATGAATGAAAGGCCAACTAGAACCTTCCAGATAGGTCAACAAGTTTTGGCCCGGGACTACCGTACCGAGAAATGGCAGCCTGGAACTACTTGCACACGACTAGGACTGCTGATGTATACCGTGGACATTGGTGAAAGCATAATAAGGCGCCATGCTGACCAGATCATCGAGTCATCCGAAAAGGGACAACCTACACCACAACTCTATACGCCTAATGATGAAGCAGAGATACCCATAGTATTTACCTCCGATCCGGTGATACTGGAACCAGATGAACCCGACACTGGCATTCAAGCCGAATCGACCTTGCCAAAAGAACCTACTACACCACCGAAAACTACTACACCACCGAGGCGTTATCCGGACCGAGTCAGGAAGCCTCCAGAGAGACTGACTTATAATTGATTAACTGCAGCAAATGTGTAGATTATTGTTCTTGTAAACATGTTAATTAATGATTACTTAAACTGTTATGTACTAATTATCTAAAAGGGGAGGAATTGTAGTGTATGTACCTTTAAGAGCCCCTGTGTACTGTAATACCGGTAGTGACCACTCGGGTATATAAGCCTGTATAGCGTCTTGTATCTTTTAGTTCACCTCCAGACTTTGTTCAGTAAACACCTGTTAAACCAACTCCTGCATTCCGTGTCTCCATTAACACACGGATACAACAGCACTGACTGCTTCCCTGTCCTTGATGAGTATCTCTCCGTTCTTGGCCCGCAGTAGGGTAGGGCCTTGGGTGATTGGGCCGTAGGCGGTCTTGACTGCGCTAAAGAATCCACGCACGTCGTGGTTGTCGACTAGCCGCTGAATCTCCTGCGCTTTCTCCATCCACCATCTGTTCTTTAGGTCCCGAGTTTTTTGTTGGACCTCGGCCTTCAGGCGTCTGTAGAGCTGCTTTCTTGCTCTCGAGTTCTGTTGCTGTTTCCAGATCAGGAATGCCTTGCGCTTGCGGCTTATTAGCTCCTGGATCTCCTGGTCGTTCTCGTCGAACCAGTCTTGGTGTTTCCTGGTCGAGTGACCGAGCGTCTCTTCACAGGTGCTGATTATGGAGGCCTTGAGTGCAGACCAGGCGCTGTGGACACTTTGGGGTCGATTTTATCTCAGGTGCGGGGAATTGGCGGGTTCCCCGAATTTAGTGATTCCTGTGGTGTATGTAACCTGTTCCACCTTAAGAGAACTACCTTAAGAGATCACAGAAATCACAGAAACCCCACAGTGCAGATAGAGGCCATTTCGGCCCATCGAGCCTGCACCGACACATATCCCACCCGATCCCCGTAACCCCTACACCAACACATATCCCACCCTATCCCCGTAACCCCACGTATTTAATCCCCCTAACACTAAGGGTCAATTTATCATAGCCAATCAACCTAACTCGCACATCTTTGGACTGTGGGAGGAAACCGGAGCACCCGGAGGAAACCCACGCAAACACGGGGAGAATGTGCAAACTTCACACAGACAGTCGCCCGAGGCCGGATTCGAACCCGGGTCCCTGGCGCTGTGAGGCAACAGTGCTAACCACTATGCCACCGAGATGTACTACTTTCTCCTGGCTGCTGTATACTGTAATACCGGTGGTGACCACACCGGTATATAAGTGTTGTGTAGGGATTTGCTGGGCAGTTCAGCCCTGACCTCCGAATAGTAAAGACCTGTTAAAGTTATTCTTGTGGTTTGTGTCCAGTGATTTATAATAAGCATAACTGGGACACACAGACTTAACAGTGGCGACGAGTCCGATCTTACCCTACGGCAGTTTTACATCCAAGGCAGCTTCGTCCTCAGAACGGGCGTCGAGAAGGGGCGTCGAGAAGAGGCATCCGCCCTCATCATCCTGCTGAGCACCATCGCACGGGAGGCATCGAGAACCCGGGTTAAAAAGAAAAATTCTGACCACGAAGCCCTCCATCAGCGACAGGCAGCGATCATCCCTTCTACCACAGTGGTGGGTAAGCCGATCAGCGACACGAGCAGAAAGTCGGCCGCGTTGACTGTGGAGTGGGGGAGGGAAAACGGAGGAAAAAGGGCGGAGAACTCGACCACGGCCGGTGAAAAGGGCCGGGCTGCAATCGAGGCCGAGAGGCGCAGCGACTGGGGCAGCTTAAGGCACGAGAGCTGCGGAGAAATCAAACGCAGCCGGTGTAAAGGACCGGCCTGCATGCGGGGCGTGAATGCCCACGGGAACCGCGGGGAAGTAAAGCAGCGTCGGGGAATTGAGAACCGCTGGGGAGGCGAGAACGGCAGCAGCACGGCAATCGCCATTGCAGCCAGCGGGGGAAGAAAGCAAATGCGGGAATCCGCCATTGTCATCGGCGGGGGAAGAAGACGAGCGCGGGAAAGACCGCCAAGCGCGGGAAGCCGCCATTTTAGTAGGCGGGGGAAGAAGACAAGCGCGGGAAGCCGCCATTTTGAGAAAAAGAAAAGTGTAAAAACTTGCAAGGATGCCTAAACATGGGAACATTAATACCTTTGATAGCGATATCGAAGATTGGACCACGTATGTAGAACGCATGGAAGTTTATTGTAAAGCAAATAAGGTACCAGATGATGAGAAAGCGCTAACCTTATTAAGCTCAATGGGTGCGAAGACATACGGGCTATTGAAGCACCTTCTGTCACCAGATAAACCAGCGGATCAGACTTTCGCGAATATTGTTACTGTCCTGAAAAATCATTTAAACCCCACGCCGCTGATGATAGCGGAACGATTTAAATTTTACAGAAGAACGCAGTTGAAAGACGAAAGCAACGCTGAATTTTTAATTGAACTGCGTAAGCTATCAAAGTACTGTCAGTTTGGAACAGGACTAGCAGATGCGCTGAGAGATAAATTTGTGTGTGGATTGTTAAAAGAAGGAACACAAAAGCGACTGCTTGAGGAGAATGATCTTACGCTTGATAAAGCTGTCACTATTGCAGCATCGCACGAAGCCACAGCGAGAGGCACTGCAGAAATGCAGCTACGGTCACCGGAACTCAGCACCAATCAAATGGTCTTGGGTACAGTAAAATGTTATCATTGTGGAAAGACAACACACGATCAGAACCAGTGCTGGTTCAAAAATCAGGAATGCAGAAAATGTGGCAGGCTTGGTCACATAGCTAAAGTATGCCGGTCAGGAAAGAAGACCAGCAACAAAAAGTCACCGCAGGAAAAGTACAGAAAGGTACACAAGGTGACAGAGAACAGTTCGGACGAACAGAAGTCAAATTCAGACTCCAGCAGTAATGAACTGGGTAGTCTAAGAGTACACAATGTTGGTAATGAAGCAGACCTCCAAACAATCTGGGTCACACTTCAGATAGCAGGAGTCCAAGTGAAGATGGAATTGGACACTGGATCGGCATTGACGGTCATGAATAAGCAAGATTACAAAAGGTTATTCCCACATATTCCCCTACGGGATACGGAGATTGTATTGAAAACATACACGGGGCAAAGAGTATACCCCATCGGGAAGATAGAGGTAAAGGTGGTCCACAAGGGCAAAGAAAGCCGAGGAATGGACTTATATGTGCTACCTGAGGGAGGTCCACCACTACTGGGACGGGATTGGATTAGGAAAATAAATATGGACTGGCATTCCTTAAAAGCACTAACGGTAGATTCCGGTAAAAAAGATGTCAAACCTAAACGATTGTCCAGAATATTGGACGATGCTAAAGAGGTGTTCCAACAGGGACTGGGAACACTGAGAGGAATTACGGCAAACATCAAGGTTGAAGAACATGCAAATCCGAAATTTTTCAAAGCCAGACCGGTACCTATGCGATACGACCTGCTGTGGAAGCTGAGCTAGAACGTTCAGGAGTACTGTCTAAGGTAGACTGGAGTGAGTGGGCCACGCCCATTGTCCCCGTCATGAAGCGTTCATCGAGCAATAAGCCGGGGGAACCGGGGAAGGTTCGCATCTGTGGAGATTTCAAGATCACTGTTAATCCGGTGCTTCACACGGTGCAGTATCCGCTTCCGCGGATTGAGGATATCTTTGCTTCGTTGTCTGGCAGGAAACACTTCACCAAGATAGACCTGGTGCAGGCGTACTTACAGATGGAAGTTGAGGAAGAGTCACGCCAGTATCTCACGATCAACACGCATAGAGGCTTGTACCGGTATAATAGACTGGTTTTTGGAGTGGCATCGGCTCCAGCAATTTGGCAGAGGGCCATGGAGCAGGTATTACAGGGAATTCCAGGCACACAATGTTACCTGGACAATATTCTGATTACAGGAGATGATGACGAGGAACACCTTGCAAATTTGGAACTGGTGCTCACCAGATTGAAAGAATATGGACTTCGAGTTAATCGCCAGAAATGTGAGTTCTTTCAGAAGCGGATCTCGTACTGTGGTCATGTCATTGACCAGGAGGGGCTTCATAAGTCTCCTGACAAGATCGAAGCTGTTGTGAAGGCTCCCGCTCCGGATAATGTATCCCAGTTGAGGTCGTTCCTAGGGTTGATTAACTATTACCATAAGTTTCTGCCAAATTTATCCACGGTGCTGCACCCGCTGAACGCTCTTTTGCAGAAGGGAGTACCATGGAAGTGGAGCGAGGACTGTAAGAGGGCCTTTCGCAAAAGCAAGGCATTGATCACCTCAGAGGAAGTGTTGGCTCACTTCAACCCAACGCTGCCTATTCGTTTGGCTTGTGATGCTTCTCCATATGGTATTGGGGCAGTACTCTCACACAAGTTGCCAAATGGCCTGGAGAGGCCAGTTGCGTTCGCATCCAGATCATTGACCTCCGCTGAGCGCAACTATGCTCAGATAGATAGGGAGGCTCTCAGCCTTGTGTGGGGAGTAAAGAAGTTTAATCTTTACCTGCAGGGCCAAAAGTTTACGCTTCTGACAGACCACCAGCTGTTGGTATCCATTTTTAACCCTAAGAAGGGTGTTTCGGTGATGACAGCACAGAGACTCCAGAGATGGTCCCTCTTCCTAGGGGCACATCAATATCAGATCGAATTCAAAGGTACAAAGCAGCATGGTAATGCTGATGGGCTGTCGCGCCTGCCACTACCTACAGAGGAGAAGGCACCGACGGTTGACCCTGTTGAGTTATTTCACTCGACCATCATCGAATGTTTACCAGTCACCAATGCAAGTATTGAAAGAGAAACCAGGAACGACCCAACACTGTCCCGGGTCTATGAAGTGACAGTGAAGGGATGGCCAGCACATGGTGATCCACTGTTAGCGGTATTCTCAGCAAGACGTGAACAGCTGTCCGTCTGTCAGGGAACATTGATGTATGGAACAAGGGTGATTATTCCTCCTAAGTTAAGAGAGAGAGTTCTAAAGGAACTGCATGAAGGTCATCTGGGGGGAGTCAAGATGAAAAGCCTTGCTAGGGCTTATGTGTGGTGGCCGGGTATCGACCAACAGATAGAGGATCTGACGAAAAGCTGCTCAGGGTGCCAAAAAGTGCAAAATGCACCTCCGATTGCATCGCTGCATCCATGGGAATGGCCTTCAACCCCATGGCAACGTGTACATATTGACTTTGCTGGTCCATTCATGGACTCCATGTTTTTAATTGCGGTGGACGCACATTCTAAATGGCCAGAAGTGATTAAGATGACTACCACTACCTCGGAAAAGATGATCGCGGTGCTAAGAATGATATTTGCAAGAAATGGATTGCCAGAACAAATATGTTCAGACAACGGACCGCAGTTCGTGTCAGAAGAATTCCAGAAATTCATGAAGAAGAATGGGGTGAAACATTATACCTCTGCCCCATATCATCCGGCTACAAACGGGTTGGCCGAGAGATTTGTACAAACGTTCAAAAAAGCAATTAAGGCCGTGAGCGAAGATCAGATTCCACTACAACACAAGGTGGACAAATTCCTACTGGCATATCGAAACGCCACTCATGCAGTGACAAACCAAAGTCCTGCCATGATGTTCTATAACAGGAGGTTGCGGTCCAGGTTGGACTTGTTAAAACCAATTGTGCGGAGGGAAGTTGAAAACAAACAGTTCCAGCATATAAATAACAAGACCACTCGGAGTTTCGAAATAGGACAACCAGTGTTAGCCCGGGACTATAAAAACGAGAAATGGCAATCTGGAACAATTCGGGCCAGACAAGGACCCCTGATGTACACGGTAGATATTGGTGAAAATGTAATACGGCGTCATGCTGACCAACTGGTAGAATCGAGAACAAGGGTCGAACCCATGGTTACGGCAGAGACAACCGTGGAAGAAGTTAGTGAACCTGAAGCATCTACCTCAGAAGTGAATGTACCTGATGATGATGTCCAATCCATAAGAGACCAACTAGATGAGTCACCCCAGCAACGAGAATCAGAGACCCCTGAAAGGCGTTATCCAACTTGAATCAGGAGGCCTCCTCAGAGGCTGAATCTTTGAACTGTTTTGCATGAAGTTGTATATATATATGTTATTATGTTATGTTAAATGGGGATGTAACTGTTAAGCTAAAAAGGGAGGATTGTGGTGCATGTAACCTGTTCCACCTTAAGAGAACTACCTTAAGAGATGTACTACTTTCTCTTGGCTGCTGTATACTGTAATACCGGTGGTGACCACACCGGTATATAAGTGTTGTGTAGGGATTTGCTGGGCAGTTCAGCCCTGACCTCCGAATAGTAAAGACCTGTTAAAGTTATTCTTGTGGTCTGTGTCCAGTGATTCATAATAAGCATAACTGGGACACACAGACTTAACAATTCCCACACGATTCTAAATGGGTCTATGAGATTGATGCAATTTTAACTCAATTGGCCAATTGATTTCCAACGTGTGGGAAGCCTTGGCAATTGAGTATTTCCAGTCAGAAAGTCGCAGAATATGACGTCATCATTGCTGCTGCTTTTAAGGTCCACAACAAGCCTTGCTTCCTCTGCAGGCTCCCAAACTTCACCATTAAGATGGCACAGGAGCCTGCAGGAGCAACGGCCAACGGGAGGGCCAGATCTGCCCCCAAATTTGATGAGGCTTCACTCCAGGCATTACTGGATGGTGCTAGGGCCCACAGGGAGGTCCTGTTCCCTTCTTCAAGGAGGAGGAGGCCTCCCAGTCAGACCAAGGCTGTGTGGCTACAGGTGGCAGGTCAAGTCAACTGCTTGGCGCTCACATGAAGAATGTGGTTGCAGTGCAGAAAAAGATTCCATGACCACCTTCGCACTGGAAAAGTAAGTACTGTATGATAGTCCATCACCCTCAATCTGATCCCCACTGCCTTTCCTCACCAGCACTCAGCTTTAGCAATCTCTTCCTCCACATGCCACTAGACACTCACATCCTTGCACCCTTAGCCATTACCTCTCTCTATGCTCACATTCACAGAACTATGCCTCCATGCAGCCCTCACACTCCCTCTCACTCTGATGCTTTGACCACAACTGACAACACACAGGGAGGGCCCTTGTTAATGCAACCTCACTCCATCTTTGTCTCCTTCTAAGTATCTATGCTATGCAATCTCTGCACTCACTCCTTCATTCTCACTCAACCTCCACTTGTCATTGCAGGAAAAGAGAGCTCACAACAGGAGAGAGCGAGCCAGGACAGGAGGAGGGCCGCCCTCATTAGCCCAGCTCACCCCCTGGGAGGAAGGCGTCCTGGAGATTGCCGGGGCTAACTGAGATGTGGACATTGGGGAAGGACAGACTGGAGCATCCCTGCAAGCTGGTGACAGAATAGTTTTCCATCACTCTCATTGACATTGCATGAGTCGCTGATAATGATTCTGAAGCTACATCATATGGACTTATGAGCATCTGCAAAATGCAATGTGCATGTAACCTTGGCATCACATCTCTAACTTTTTCCTTGACTCCCCCACAGGACCATCGAGAGCCCCCGTCCCCAGTGTGCAGGAGGAAGAGCCTGAGCAGCCAGACTCCTCAGAGGAATCTGCAACCTCTGAGGGCACAGCGTCAGCAGAAATAAGCGCACCCAGCACCAGCGCAGGCACTCACACCTCGGTGGGACCTTCGGGACATAGAGTAGAGTTGTCACCTGGTGTATCACAGCTCACAAGTGAGCATCAGCAGATTGTGGAGACAGGGACAGCAGTGGCGAGTCCTCGTCGGAGGGCGCAGGACTCTGCCAGCTCGGCTCAGCTGCATGTCGACCTTCTGCCTCTGGGTCCATCCATAAGATCAGAGGTGATGGAACTCCATGCACAGATGCAGGAGTCTCTGGCAGGTTTTGTCTCCAGGGTCGCTGCGAGCGTGGAGCGAATGGAGGAGTCCATAGCGAACATGAGCAGAGCCTTTGTGGAGTCATTGGCGCATGAACGCATCAACACGGAAAGGATGGCTACCTACGTGGAAATGATTGCTGCCTCCATGGTAAGGCTGGCTACCGTAGAGGAGAGGAGGGCAATGGTAGAGGAGAGGAGGGCTACGGCCATGGAGGAGGTTAGTCACCAGGGTATGGAAAACCTGGTGAGTGTTCAGAATAGAATGACATCTCTTGAGGAGCGATGGGCATCTATTGAGCAGAGAAACCAGACCTTCATGGAAGTCCTTCTGAGTAGGACTGCCATTGTAGATACGGGTCCCCATGGCCCCCCTGATGTGCAGCAAGCTGCTCTCAAGCCACTTGCAGGCACCGAGGGTGAGCTGACCCATGAGAGGGAGGTTGGTGGCACACCTCAAGGAAGTGGGGGCTCCTCTCCACGTGCTCACACTTCTATGCCACTGCAGAGCCCTTGGTCAGAGCCCCGCCGGAGTCCACACCCAATGGTGATAGAGGTCTCAACCCCTGCACAAACGCAGGAGCAGCAGACTGCAGGCGAGCCCTCACAGGCTCGCCACCCCAGAGGACGCCCGCCAAAGGTGTCGAGACAGGAGCAGCAGGAAAGTGAGCAAGGGGCCTCCACCTCTGCTGAAGCCACAGGGGAACCACTACGTAGGAGCATGTGTAAGAGGAAAATGAAGCACAAATAGTCACAAGGGTAGTCACTTGGGTGAAATGCTGTGTATTTTGTGAAAATGCCATCAGTTGTTTGTTTTTCATAAAAATTCTGATGGCAATTTCTGCAGTTATGGCCTGTGTCATTTCGCGAATGGGGCTGGAGGTCCTCTAATGTCAAGAGGGGAAGGAAAGAAAGGCCTCCCATGCTTCTGGTAGGTGCCTCAGTTGAGGAAGCACTGAGTGAGGGTGGCAAGAGGGGTCTCGCAGGAGGTCACACTGGAGAAGTATGTGAGGCTCCAACCTTCCACAGGTGTGGTTAAGCCTGGTAAAAGTTGCCCCAGACCTGAGACAACAAAGTCCTGCCACCTGCAAATGATGACTGATCAAATATCCTCTTCAATGTTGGACCTGCAGCTGATAGTCAACAAGCCAATAGTGTTCATAAGAACATAATAAGAAGTAGGAGCAGGAGTAGGCCATACGGCCCCTCGGGCCTGCTCCGCCATTCAATAGGATCATGGCTGATCTGAACTTAGACTCACATCCACTTCCCTGCCCTCTCCCCGTAACCCCTTATTCCCTTATCAGCTAGGAAACTGTCTATCTCCGTTTTAAATTTATTTAATGTCGCAGCTTCCACAGCTCTCTAAGGTAGCAAATTCCATAGATTTACTACCCTCTGAGTGAAGAAGTTTCTCCTCATCTCAGTTTTGAAAGGGCAGCCCCTTATTCTAAGATTATGCCCCCTAGTTCTAGTCTCACCCATCAGTGGAAACATCCTCACCGCATCCACCCAATCAAGCCCCCTCACAATCTTATATGTTTCGATAAGATCGCCTCTCATTCTTCTGAATTCCAATGAGTAGAGGCCCAACCTACTCAACCTTTCCTCATAAGTCAACCCTCTCATCTCCGGAATCAACCGAGTGAACCTTCTCTGAACTGCCTCGAGATATCTTTTCTTAAATATGGAAACCAAAACTGTACGCAGTATTCCAGGTGTGGCCTCACCAGTACCCTGTATAACTGCAGCAAGACTTCCCTGCTTTTATACTCCATCCCCCTTGCAATAAAAGCCAAGATTCCATTGGCCTTCCTGATCACCTGCTGTACCTGCATACTAACCTTCTGTGTTTCATGCACCAGGACCCCCAGATCCCTTTGTACTGTAGCACTTTGCAGTTTCTCTCCATTTAGATAATAACTTGCTCTTTGATTTTTTTCTGCCAAAGTGCATAACCTCACACTTTCCAACATTATATTCCATCTGCCAAATTTTTGCCCATTCACTTAGCCTGTCTATGTCCTTTTGTAGGTTTTTTATGTCCTCCTCACTCACTGCTTTCCCTCCCATCTTTGTATCGTCGGCAAACTTGGATACGTTGCAGTTGGTCCCTTCCTCCAAATCGTTAATATAGATTGTAAAGAGTTGGGGTCCCAGTACTGACCCCTGCGGAACACCACTAGTTACTGATTGCCAACCCGAGAATGAACCATTTATCCCAACTCTCTGTTTTCTGTTAGATAGCCAATCTTCCACCCATGCCAGTATATTGCCCCCAATCCCGTGATTTTTTATCTTGTGCAGTGATCTTTTGTGTGGCACCTTGTCAAATGCCTTTTGGAAGTCCAAATACACCTCATCCACTGGTTCCCCTTTATCCACCCTGTTTGTTATGTCCTCAAAGAATTCGAGCAAATTTGTCAAACATGACTTCCCCTTTGTAAAACCATGCTGACTCTGTCCGATTAAATTATGCTTATCCAAATGTCCTGTTACTGCTTCCTTAATAATGGACTCCAACATTTTACCAACCACAGATGTTAGGCTAACTGTCATGCCAGGTTTCACAGGCGTGATCCCCATCAGCCATGTTTTACGTGGGAAAAGGGTTAAACAGGCAAGGGCCTGTTAAAATGGGATTATAAAGGCCAATCAGTGCTGTTTAAGGGCCTTAAAGACCAGTCCCGCCTGTTGCAGGCGGGACTGATTCGAGTCAATCAGACACACCTAGGTTAAAATGGCGTGGAGGCGGGAACCAGGCCGGGGGGTTCCCGGTTTTGCGATTTTAACCCCCCGCACGCCTAAAACCCGCCTGTCGGCTGCGTTAAAATCGAGCCCTCTGTGTCTCTGCATCACTGTGAGTTGTCAGGTTGTTTGTGAGGCGCAGGCCGAATAGGGCTTTCTTAGTGGGGTCTTTGAGTGCTCCAGCATTAATTTTCCTGCGGCATTGTTTTTGTTGCCGCCGCTGTTTTGGGGCTACATTGATGGAGATGACAGAGCGGATTAGGCGGTGGTCTGTCCAGCAGTCGTCAGCTCCTGTCATGGCGCAGGTGATGCGGACATCCTTGCGGTCCCTCACTCAGACGATGACGTAGTCCAACAGATGCCAGTGCTTGGAGCGAGGGTGCTGCCATGAAGCCTTGTACTTGTCTCTCTGACGGAACAAGGTGTTGGTTATGACAAGGCCATGTTCTAAGCACTTTGACAGGAGGAGAGTACCGTTGGAGTTGACTTTCCCTCCCCCCTCTCTGCCGATCACACCTCCCCAGAGGTCTGTGTCCTTTCAAACTCTGGCGTTAAAGTCACCAAGGAGGATCAGCTTGTCACCCGTTGGGACTCGGGACAGAGATTGTTCGAGGCTGGAGTAGAATTCCTCTTTGGTCTCGTCTGTGGCTTCCAATGTTGGGGTGTACGCACTGATGACCGTAGTGCGCTGGTTCCGGGCTAGGGTGAGCCGAAGAGTCATGAGACGCTCGTTTGTGTGAATAAACACAATACAATACAATGAATACTTTGAAATGAATTGACTATTGTTATGTAGTTAAACAACATCATCGTTTAGCATACAGCAAGAGCCCACCAATCAGAATGAGATGAAGAACCGATGAACTATTCCTTTTGTGCTGTTGGTTGAGAGAAGAATGTTGACCAGAAGACCAAGAAAACTCCTCCCTCCCCTTTGAATGATGTTAGGAATCTTTAATGTCCACATATTCAGGTGGATGGCTCTTTCGTTTAATATTTCATCTGAAAGATGATACCTTCAACAATGTAGCACTTCTTCAGTGTAGGCCTAGATTATTTGCTGGAATGGGGATTGAACCCACAATCTTCTGAATGAGATAAGCGTGCTACCAACTGAGTTACGCTGACATTATCAGAGTTTTAATTTTGAGATTGTTACCAATTGTCTGTAAAATGTGGATCTAATTTAATGGAGATTGTGTGCAGAACCTGGCATTTATTTTACAGAGAAAGCAAAACCTTAGCTCTTTTAGTATCTTCATCTTTTTGTGTGGGCAAATACATGCAAGACTCCTCAAACTACCATAGTCCATTACTTTTTATCAACAGCAATCGCTTCTTATCACCAGTTCCATTTGCTATTTTTACTCCGTGGCAGCTAACAAGGGGATGTGCTGTCTGAGTTGAGGCCAGTTTTGAGACAGTGTGTGTAGCTGTCCGTGATATGTGCAAGGTCTGATGAGGACGTGGGTCAAAGTGGTGAGGCAAATGTATATCAAATGTAAAACTACAACACATGCCAATACTTTCTTTGGAAACTAAGGCTGCAGTCATATAGCACTTCTGGTTTGATACCAGTAGCTGTAGCGTGTGATGCACAGCTGGCAAAACTCAAATTCTCCCCTGGAAACTATTTTTAATGTTCGAGAGCTGCAGCACCCACTTTCTAATAACATTATAAAGACTCAATACTAAGTTTATAAAGTGCCCAGGGTCCTCCAGCGGACCACTTAACCCGGTTTCAGATGTTATACTTCAGAGTTAAACTCCACGCAGGACCTTGTCTCTTGATTTATGCTGCCACATTTGTACTGATACACAACTGAAAAAGTTTTGCATTAATATTAGTGTGATAGTATAACAGCACCCCTCTGAGCTTGGGGGGGGGGGGGAGGGGGAGGAGGCGGATGAGGGATCAAAGGGTGAGAACCTCTGAAAGGTCTTCAGCAGCATTGCAACATGATGTGCAATTTCCTGCATTTTCTGAAGAAAAGTTTCAGTCACGGGATGGACAGACACCTCATCACCAAGTAGTAATGTTCATTTCAGCCCATCTCGGGTCACAGGATTGAGATATATCAGTCGGGGCCAAGCTGAATACGAGATGGGTGTTTCTTTCCTCTGTCAGTCTGCACAGCTGTGATATGTAGTTTATCTTAAAATAAATACAAAACTTCAGATAAGTGAATGCACCTGTGACCTGGGCTCCTGCTGACTTAACACTTTAAACAATTTACTTATACTTTCATCCCAGAGTTAATCACTTTGCCACTGAAGTTATTAACATTTCATTCAGTTTATTATTTACTCTTTAAAATTTGAATCAGATGACAATATCTTTAAATGCTTCAGATCCATCCGTTGTTACTGCTCAGTGGAACATATTGATGTTTTATTATATTCATAAAATGGCAAATCTCAACAGATTCACTGATTACCTTGTGATTGCTTTGCAAAATGCTTTTCTTCAGTTGTGGATTTTGTTATTCTTGATCCCAAGTGCAGGAATGCAGGGAGAGAAATTCAACTCGTGGCCGCCCATTTCTCCGGCGGAAGCCTCTGAACGTGACGGTGCAATCTTCGCCGATCGCCATATTGACTCGGGTGACTTTTAGTCGTCCAGGGCACCCGTCATGTTCCCTGCATGCTCCATAACTACGTTCTGCAAAGGGGGCAACTCTTAGAACCACCTGGGGAGGAAGAAGTGGAGGCGGAGGAGCTGGAAGAACAGCCGAATGCTGAGGAAGAGCGGGGGCCACCAATCCTGCCAGCTTCCACAGCTGTACGGCAGCAAATCATTGAGGAACGCCACCCACATCAACACTCCCTCCTACCATCAGACACAGTCTTTACACCCACCAGATGAATGCCCTCAACTTCAACACCAGTATTGTTATCAAAACACTAGATATGGTCAAACGAACACCAATGCAAAGAGTGCACACCAAGAAACTGGTTCCAAACTGTTCATTTTTCAATTAGAAAAAATACAAGTTGGAAAACTAAGAATCACCCTTGCGCAAAACCCTACTGCCTATCTTAAATGCTTTTTGCTGAATCTGGTGCTCCTATGGGGTGCTACCACAATCACTACAACATGGGTGGTGGAGGGCTCCTGATCATCCACTCAGGGCACTTAAGATGGCTGTGCTGGGTAACTCAAGGAGCTCTGGCCTTAGAGGGCCAGGTTGCAGACTGCAGTATCTCAGCAGTGGCTGGGGCAGTCTGGCACCAACATGGGCACTAGTTGAGGGGCTGGCAATGAGCAGGATTGCGATCATCCTGAGAGAGCTGAGTATATGCATCTCCCATGGCGCGAGTGCCAGTCGCATGGGGCTATGCCTCAGCAACTCCCACTGTTCTGAGCGAGAACAGAGTGTAGGAATAAAACGATGGTTTGGAAGCCCCAATGCATGCTTTCTTTCATGCTTTTCAAGCTGGAGGAGATGTTGGAACGCATCAAACCTGCCAGAGCTGTCTCCAAAGGCTGCATAATTGAGGGCCCCATCACGTGTGCATAGAGAATACCACATGGTTCATGGTTGACTGCATTGTTTCAATGTCCTGCACAATGACTCCTCACAAGTTCGAGATGGACTCCTTCATACTTGTGCGCAGGCTCCCTGGCAAGCAGTCTGATACACTGAGCAGTTGGTGGTGCACAACCATTAGTCTTTAAGAAGTGCAGGCCGCCTTTAAATGGCATCACTGCCGCTCGATTCCCCCGCCCAATTGGCGAGCTGCCAATATACAGAGCGAGTAGCGCAGGCAGCCCCCACAGCATCCAAAGCTGAAGCCAACAAATTTCCTCTTTTTAAAGGTTAAAGGCGTCAAACTGACACAATGTAAAATGCTCTGACTTCACTTCTGCTTTCAGAAGGCAGTCTTTGCTACCTAGTGGTTGTTCTAAGCATGTTTGCAGGTTGAAAGGAATTGCACATTACTGTTAACATACTTGTAACCTTATATTTGTTGTATGAAGCAGATGTTGGTTTTGGCTTGCTAATTTGGCTATATCTAATATCTATTCAAAATGCTGGTCAGTAAATGGAGTGAGACTGACAAAAAATGTTGCCACTGCTCCAAAAGCACTGGCCTCTTGTAACCGGCTTACTCTCCGTGCAGTGGTTTTTTCTCCTTCCCACTTTTAGTTGGGAATTGGCTGAAAAGAAAACATTATTAATAAAAAAGCATTAAATTGACCCTAACTGGCATTTTATTTGCTAGTGTCCAGTTGTGAAATTGCCCCTAGTACAAACAGGTCAACAGGAACACTGATATTGAAACCATGGGCTGAATCTGATGTGAATGGGGATTTATAGGAACTGAATTCAAAGAACACAGGTCAACCTACACAGAGGAATTAGTTATCAAATTGCTGCAGATTATTCTCATGGAACTCTGCTATATTTGAATTACTCCACAATTCCAATTGCCATAAATCAAGCTATCTGTACATTTACCTCATTCTCCATCATCTTAGTACTCCACCTGGTGTGACATCATATAGCAGCAGAGGCCTTTGGGGAAAATGTATTGTTTGTGATGTCACAGCAGAGAGCTCTTTACAAAATGGCTGCTGTTACATTCTCTAGCCAATGAATTTTCAGCACAAAAGAGCGTAACAAGGAGTGACTGAGATACTGGTAAGTGTACAGATAGCTCCTGTTCTAACCTTTGGGATCCGAGGATTAATCAATAGACTTTAACAGTAGAATAATATGAAATGTTGTACATACAAATTGCATCAATGTATCCATTGCAAGAAAGGGTGGAATGATGAAACATTAATTATACAGAAAAAAACACAATTTGATCAGCAACACAAAGTACCATTACTGTTCATTTAATCTAAAGGCATAAGCATAGAGTTGGGGGGAGAAATCAAGGCCATTCCAAGATTTGAAGTGAGGGAGGAGGAAAGGGAGATAACCAGTGCCAAAAAAACTTTGCGGGAACGGGAGGGGGAGGGGGTGGGCGTAGGAGCAAGACACGTCCCACTCATCTCCCCAGTGACTGTATCTATGATTCAATTTACAGAGCTTGTATAGGGACAACATTTTAGTCTCATTTTCAAGACTGCGTTAAATATACAGACAGATGGAGACAATCAAAGCTGTTTGTGTTTTGTTTGTGTACTCTACTTGTAAACAGAGTGAGCTTCAATGATTTTGTTCAGCTGTTTCTCAACTTTATTGCTTAGCGTGATGTGCTAAACATCCAGAAAACGGTTTCCAGTTTTAGATCTATGTGGTGTGACACATAGATACTTGTACTAAGAACATAAGAAATAGGAGCAGGAGTAGGCCATTCGACCCTTCGAGCCTGCTCCGCCATTCAATGAGATCATGGCTGATCTTCTGCCTCAACTCCATTCACCGGCCTTATTGCCATATCCCTTGATGCCCTTACTAGTCAGAAATCTATCAACTTCTGTTTTGAATGTACCCAATGACTGAGCCTCCACAGCCCTTTGGGGTAAAGAATTCCAAAGATTCACCACCCTCTGTGTGAAGAAATTTCTTCTCATCTCAGTCCTGAATGGCCTACCCTTTATCTTGAGGCTGTGGCCCCTGGTTCTAGACTCCCCAGCCAATGGAAACATTCTCCCAGCATTCACCCTATCAAGCCCTGTAATAATTTTCTATGCTTCAATGAGATCCCCTCATTCTTCTGAATTCAAGAGAATACAGGCCTAGTTTACTCAATAATCTCTTCTCATACGACAATCCCGCCATCCCAGGAATCAATCTCGTGAACCTTCGTTGCACTCCCTCTATGGCAAGTATATCCTTCCTTAGGTAAGGAGACAAAAATTGTACACAGTACTCCAGATGTGGTCTCACCAAGGCCCTATATAATTGGAGTAAGACTTATTTACTCCTGTACTCAAATCCTTTTGTAATGAAGGCCAGCATACCATTTGCCTTCCTAGCAGCTTGCTGCACCTGCACATTCACTTTCAGTGACTCATGTACAAGTACACCCAGGTCCCTTTGAGCATCTGCATTCCCCAATCTTTCACCATTTAGGAAATACTCTGCCTTTCTGTTTATTCTACCAAAGTGAATAACTTCACATTTATCCATCTGCCATGTTCTCGCCCACTCACTGAGCCTGTCGAGATCCCCTTGAAGCCTCTTCACATCCTCTTCACAACTGACACTGACACCCAGCTTTGTATCACCAGCAAATTTGGAAATGTTACATTTAGTCCCCTCATCCAAATCATTGATATAGATTGTGAATAGCTGGGGCCCAAGCACCAATCCTTGCAGTACCCCACTATGTGATAAAATAAAGCTAATAATTTCAAAACTAATTAGTAAGAGTGGATGGTGTCGTTGATTAGAATACTGCTTATTTATCTCCAGGACCTAGTTTCAATTCCAGCCAAGAAGATAAGATGAGATTCTCCCATCTGCACTGTCTGTAAAGATCTTCATTTTTTGGCAGTTTTGATCCAATTCTTGTAGTCGATAAGTTCACAGGACAAAATTGCCCATAACTCAGCACAAATTGGCCATCTCATTTAGAGGGACCACACGGATACCAAAGATGGGAAATGGAATGTTACAGAGGGTTTGCTTTTCTGCATTGGGATTAAAGCATACTTCTGGAACAGAGCATAGGCAGCTTTGCTCTGCATCTACTAATATTGCCAGCATGAACTGAGCACATTAAATAACACTGACTCTCCGATGCCAACAGGACTGCCCCAACCAATACAGCATGCTTTGAAATCCTCTGAAATTTCGGGCCTCACAGACACACACAGGCTGCATCCGAATACCATGTTTCTAGAACCTGACCACACCCAGCATGAATCTACCTACAGGCATGAAGCTAATGGCCCAAATGATTGGGCTTTTTTTAAATTCATTCATGGGATGTGGGCATCACTGGCAAGGCCAGCATTTATTGCCCATTCCTAATTGCCCTTGAGAAGGTGGTGGTGAGCCGTCTTCTTGAACCGCTGCAGTCCGTGTGGTGAACGTACTCCCACAGTGCTGTTAGGGAGGGAGTTCCAGGATTTTGACCCAGTGCGATGAAGGAACGGCGATATATTTCCAAGTCAGGATGGTATGTGATTTGGAGGGGACCTTGGAGGTGGTGGTGTTCCCATGTTCCTGCTGCCCTTGTCCTTCTAGGTGGTAGAGGTCACGGGTTTGGGAGGTGCTGCCCAAGGAGCCTTGGCGAGTTGCCGCAGTGCATCTTGTAGATGGTACACACTGCAGCCACGGTACGCCGGTGGTGGAGGGAGTGAATGTTTAAGGTGGTGGATGGGGTGCCAAACAAGCGGGCTGCTTTGTCTTGGATGGTGTCGAGCTTCTTGAGTGTTGTTGGAGCTGCACTCATCCAGGCAAGTGGAGAGTATTCCATCACACTCCTTACTTGTGCTTTGTAGATGGTGGAAAGGCTTTGGGGAGTCAGGAGGTGAGACACTTACCACAGAATACCTAGCCTCTGACCTGCTCTTGTTGCCACAGTATTTATGTGGCTGGTCCATTTAAGTTTCTGGTCAATGGTGACCCCCAGGATGTTGATGGTGGAGGATTTGGCAATGGTAATGACGTTGAATGTCAAGGGGCGGTGGTTAGACTCTCGCTTGTTGGAAATAGTCATTGCCTGGCACTTGTGTGGCGCAAATGTTACCTGCTACTCATCAGCCCAAGCCTGAATGTCGTCCAGGTCTTGTTGCATGCAGGCATGGACTGCTTCATTATCTGAGGAGTTGCAAATGGCACTGAACACTGTGCAGTCATCAGCGAACATCCCCATTTTTGACCTTATGTTGGAGGGAAAGTCATTGATGAAGCAGCTGAAGATGGTTGGGCCTAGGACACTGCCCTGAGGAACTCTTGCAACGATATCCTGGGGCTGTGATGTTTGACCACCAACCACCACAACCATCTTCCTTTGTGCTAGGTATGACTCCAGCCAGTCGAGAGTTTTTCCCCCAATTCCCATTGACTTCAGTTTTACTTGCGCTGGCATATGATTGGAGGGCTGATTGGAAGCAAGGGATTCTAGGGCATTGTGTTAGTTCCAGCTGTTACCATAAAGCTGACATAATGTGACTTTACTAGAGTGAGTTTGGGGGGAATTACACTTTTAAATATTCATATGGATATGAAGTATTATTTGTGGATGATTAATTGTCTTTTCATTGAATCTTTAGATTTCTAGCTTTGAGATGTTTACCAACACAACAATACAAGTTTTGTCATATTATCTCAATATAATTCAAAACAAGGCCATTGGGGGCGAATTGTGCATTTCACACTTGGGCCTAGAAATTCAGTATAGCCACTTTTGGGGCGGTAAAGTCGGGCGGCCGCTAAAGTTTGCGCCCGCCGGAAAGTGGAGGCCACTTCGCCGATATTCAGTAGCTTTGGCCAAGGAGTTTGCTCGAGCGCTAAAACTGGCGTTGCACCCCTATCTTTAGGCGCTAAGCCGGCGGTGCAGACTGATACCGCCGAGGCCGGGCGCAGCGCAGGTGCGGTCATGTCTTGATTGACAGCAGACACCCTGGCGCCGGCCAGCTCTTAAAGGGGGAAGGGTCGACTTGGTCTGCTGCCACGCCCTGGATACTGCAGCCCTCCAGCTAGGCCTAAACACTGCTGCTGGAGAGAAATAGCGCCAGGAAGGTTGCAGAGGGCCCATGAGCGAGCGCAGCGCTTCTCTGCCCATGATTTAAAGGTGCTGGTTAGGGCTTTGGAGAGGAGACGCCATATCTTGTTCCCGGACAGTGGCAAGAAGCCTGCCACCAGGGTGTACAGGAGAGCCTGGAGGGATATCGCCCAGAGGGTCACAGCCACCTGCGATGTCCCCAGGACTGGTGTCCAATGCCGGAAAAAGTTTAACGACCTCACTCGGATTGTCAGGGTGAGTACCCTTTCCAGTGTCCTCCTCATCCTTGCATGTGCACCTCACATTATGGGCAAAGGGACCTCAAAGCCCTAATGGCCAGCCCTCATCCAGCAGCTATGGCACGGGCATGAACATCAATTGCACTTTCTGCACTTTACACACTGGCCAAGCTATTCCACCATGGGAGGCAGTGCATACAGCAACAGGGCACCACACTGGCCAAGCTATTCGACCATGGGAGGCAGTGCATACAGCAACAGGGCACCACACTGGCCAAGCTATTCGACCATGGGAGGCAATGCATACAGCAACAGGGCACCACACTGGCCAAGCTATTCGACCATGGGAGGCAATGCATACAGCAACAGGGCACCACACTGGCCAAGCTATTCAACCATGGGAGGCAGTGCATACAGCAACAGGGCACCACACTGGCCAAGCTATTCGACCATGGGAGGCAGTGCACACAACAACAGGGCACCACACTGTACTTAGAGGCCGTCCTTTCTCTTGCAGGCCAAGCTGGCCCAGAATCTGAGGAGCCGGACTGTCACCGGGGGAGGCCGTCCCCAGTTCCAGCAGCTCAGTGACCTGGAGGAGCGCGTGGGTCGACTCATGGGTGGCCGGCTGATTGGCCCCGTTGCATGTGGAGATGCCGACCCTGTGCTGGGCCCCAATGGTAAGGACATGACCTTTTGGACCTCTCTCGTTCCCCTTGCGCTTCAGATCTACATCCTTTGCCACTGTCCGACCAATGCGCTGAATGCCACCACTCATGCCTCCCTCGCTGACGCCCTGTCCTCACTCTAAAGCTACTCTTGTGCCTTCCTGCTTTCAGCTGGTGAGGAGGAGGTCCCTGAAGCTGCCAGTGACAGTCCCTCGGAAGAGGAGGACGAGGAGGAGCAAGAGGAAGGCGGCCCATCGGGGGAACCCTCATCCACGCCAGGGGATGGCAATGGAGGGGACACGTCTTCCCTGGAGGAGAGGCAGGGGGAAGTGTTGCAGGGGGGTGTAGCTCCTGTGCCCAGTGGCGTCGAGCCACGCGGGAAGGGTCGGGCAGCTCGGCGGCCTTCTCCCCAGAGGGGGGAAGTGTTGCAGGGGAGTGTAGCTCCTGTGCCCAGTGGCGTCGAGCCACGCGGGAAGGGTCGGGCAGCTCGGCGGCCTTCTCCCCAGAGGGGGGAAGTGTTGCAGGGGAGTGTAGCTCCTGTGCCCAGTGGCGTCCGGCCACGCGGGAAGGGTCGGGCAGCTCGGCTGCCTTCTCCCCAGAGGGGGGAAGTGTTGCAGGGGAGTGTAGTTGCTGGGCCCAGTGGCGTCCAGCCACGCGGGAAGGGTCGGGCAGCTCGGCGACCTTCTCCCCAGAGGGAGAGTCCGGCCTCCAGTCCGGAGACGGTCCTCGCCCAGGAGGTGCGCCTCCTCGATCAAATGTCCGCGGACTCGGATCGCCGGCACACTGAGTTCATGGGGGTTGTGGCACGGTTGCCTGAGGCCATCGAGTCCCTGGCTCATAGTGTGTCCGATTTCAGGGCCTCACAGGCCAGGGGTTTCGAACAACTCGGGGCAGCACAGGCCAGGGGTCTCGAACAATTCGGGGCAGCACAGGACGCGAGTCGGGCCGAATTGAGGGCAGCACAGGATGCGAGTCGGGCCAAATTGAGGGCAGCACAGGACGCAAGTCGGGACGACTTCAGGGCAGCACAGGCAGCGAGTGGCCAGTTGATCAGTGGTGCCGTGCAGTCACTGGCTGGTCTGATGCGGGCACAGACCAGGGCAGTATGGGCACTCACTGCTCCCACACTTGCTGTGTCAGGCAGGCATCGCCAGGGCACCAGCCGCGCTGCAGCAGCACAGCGGTCTGGCCTTCAGCAGATTGCTGCGCTTGCTGCAGTGCCAGCCCGGCCGAGTGCCAGTGTCTCAGGCGAGCAGCGAGCGCCTGGCATCAGCCAGCTTGTCCCCATTGCTGCAGCCGCCACTGCCACTCCCCCAGCGAAGCTGCCACGAGCTGCTGGAGAGACTGATGCTGCCCAGCCACAGCTGCAGCAGTCAGCAGCCAGCCCCTCGAGGGCCAGAGCTCGTCTAGGCCGACCCCCAAGGGCATCTGCCGTCATGCAATGTGCCCCTCAGGAGCCTTCCCCCAGCCTTGCAGCACCCACAGGGCCCAGGTTGAGGCGGAGCAGCAGGTCGGCCAGGGGCCGGAAAAGGCTGGACAAGGACTCGCCCTCTCGGCACACAAAGTAGAGTGTGTTGCCAAATGTTTTTTTATATGGGGGTGGTTGTGTTGTCTATGGGGGGGGTTGTTTTGGTAAGGCCGAGGATGAAGGCCATTTGGATGGAAAAGTTTTGTTATTCCTCCCCAGGTTGTGGGAGTGAGTCATGTGTTTGACTGTTTTTTGGGGGTGTTGTCTGTTTTTGGGTTTCATGTGGGAAGGGCCCTGAGTTTGTTCAATAAAGCTTTTTCTTTATTCAGCTTGTCCATGTTTGATGTTTGAAGTGGTTGTTGCGTTAACCGGCTGAGGGCTTGCGGAGCGGCTGCATTCATGTCCCTTCATTGCCACAAGCCATTCCCTGACAGGGGGCCTAGAAGTGTCGTTCAATAAGCCGCCGACGGACGGCCCTTGGACCTTGTGGCTCCCTCCTGGGCTGGTACTCCTCCTCCTCCTCCTCATGGTCCTCCTGCTCCTCCTCCTGAGGTGGTGGTCCAACGTGAGGTGGCAGTGCCTGAGTCCTGCGGATAGCCAGGTTGTGCAGCATGCAGCAAACGACGATGAACTGGGAGACTCTATCCGGCGAATACTGCAGAGAGCCGCCGGAGCGATCCAGGCAGCGGAACCGTTGCTTGAGGACGCCAATCGTTTGCTCTATGATGTTCCTTGTGGCTTGATGCCTTTCGTTGTATGCCTCCTCAGCAGGGGTCCTGGGCACGCGGAGCGGGGTCATGAGCCATGTACACAAAGGATAGCCTTTGTCCCCGATAAGCCATCCTCTTGGGGGAGGCTGTGCCTGGAACATGTCAGCCACAGTAGTCTGGCGCAGGATAAATGCATCGTGGCTGCTGCCTGGAAAGCGGGCATTGACAGCTAGGATGCGCTGCCTGTTGTCACACACCAGCTGTACATTGAGGGAATGGTAGCCCTTCCGGTTGCGGTAATCCTCGATAGGTGCCCGCAAAGCCACATGCGTGCAGTCAATGGCGCCCTGCACCATGGGGAAGTCCGCGATCCTCGCAAATCCGACTGCACGCTGCTCCTGCCTCTCCAGGGTCATGGGGAAGGAGATGAATTGGTGTCTCCTTGTGAAAAGGGCATCGGTGACCTGCCGGATGCAGCGATGCACGGCGAACTGGGATATGTTAGCTATGTCCCCAGCAGCGGCTTGGAAGGAGCCGCTTGCATAAAAGTTCAGAGCCACCGTGACCTTCACTTCCACCGACAGAGACGTCCTGCACATCAGCTGTGGACGCAGATTTCTGTGAAGCAGCTGGCAGATCTCTGCAACCACCTCCCTTCTGAAGCGCAGCCTCTTAACACACTGCGCGGCAGTCATGGTGAGATAGGACACCTGCTGGTGGTATTCCCTGAGTGGGTAAGGCCTACGTTGCCGACGCCTGATGCCCCCTCTGCGTCTAGGCATGGCTGCCCCTCTCACACAGCGTCTGCGAACCCTTCGCACATAATGCTGGAACTGAGGGTTGGAACCCCATGCAGCCCCCATAATATACTTGCAAACAATGAAATCACAATGAGACAAATTTCCAAGCTCTGGCCAGAAGCCAAAAATACCTCTCCTATGTTGGGCCAAATCAGTAAGGTCTCTTCCTTGGTCTCTGTCCAGAAATCCGTTGCTCAAAAGTCATTGCAGCAAAATGGCTGGCCTTTATAGTTCAGTGTAAGTGCCCTTTAATTAGCGCTCCCCGAGGCCCGCAGGGCCTCTGCTGCGTTCCACTTCACAGTTCTTAGCACCGCCACGCCCACATTGGGCGGGCGCGACTGAAGTTCCAGTTTGGGGCGCACAAAGGGCGTTGCACGACGAAATGACGTCATAAGCTGCGCGCGCAGCTGAGCGCGCGCAAACACTTTGCACCGGCGCTAAATGTCTACTGAAGTTGGGCGTAGGCGCAGATCGCCCTGCGCCCGGCCGCTAAGTGCCTAGCGCTCGAGATCTACTCCTCCTAAGGCGCTAACAGCTGGCGCACGCAACTGAATTTCTAGGCCTTGGAGCCCAGGGTTGAAACAAATATTTACTTCTCTTATTATCATATGGCATCTAGTTGCATAAATTTGCGATTTAACTCATTTTGTGTAGATTGGTCAGCTCATTCTTTTAATTTAAGTAATTTTGTCAATAATCTAATGTAATGAAGAGTGTGGTTACTCACTAAATACTTATGGAAATTTGGAAATTTACCGCAAATTTCCACATTTTGACAGCACAAGTTAGTTGTTAAAATCTGTTGACAAAAACTGACTTTTTTGTCCACATGGTGTTGACCAGTCCTGGGCTTCAGAAATGAAACTAGATTGCCATGTTCTGTCTGTTGATTAGGTCCAAGGCTGCATGAACATGCCAGGTATTGGGAAATTCAAACTTTGTTGATGTGTCAACAGATTTTTATACCTTGACAGAATGATGATTACATGTAAATGATCAGTTTAATGATCTCCTCCAGGTTAGCAACAAATTCAGATTCATCAACACAGGAACTAATACTGTTGACTTGTGTGAATACTAATGTTGAGTTCTTCAGGTTTGTTAATAATGGCCCTGAATTTGCGGTTGGAGGCTTCCTGCGGGCGGATGCCTCTGACCAGCAAAAAATCTACGAACTTACCTGATGGTCCCGGAGGTCCGGACACTTGTGCTCCTGGGCCTTTATGTATTGGCCCGAGTAGAGGCCCACATATCCCAGGGGTGCAGGAGGTTCACAAGTGCCCTTGGATCACGTGGGCCGGCCCAACCAATGAAAGAAAGGGATCCCCATTCATACTTATGGGGATTCCGTATGTATGGAATCTTCATAGTTATGAAAAGGAATACCCCCAAAAATACACGTACACTTCAAATTAAAAAAAAATCACGCATTTAAAATTAATCAAAATTTAATTTTTGAATTTTTTTTACATATTTTAAAGGGGCTAAAAATAAACTTACCATATTTCACAGGTTTTTAAATGTATAAATTATTGAAAAAAATTTATTTTTCTGTTCTTTAAAAGTCTTACGCTGGTAAAAGCAGGCGAAGACGTTAGAATTTCACGGGCATTTGCTGGGAAGAATTTGGGCAAATAGCCCAACTCTCCGCCCACGGAGGCCCTTTGCCCGGGGATGCGTCTGATCTGTCAAGAATCTTGACAGATCCCAAGTTCCTGGTTTTTGCACATGCGATTCGCATGCCTAAACCCGGAACTTACACGGCCCCTACGGGCGCGTGCACATCTCGTACGCAGGGGCCGCAAATTACAGCCCAATATAGAAAGCAATGTGTGAAGCTTTGTGTGATGTGGTGACTGGCTATGGATAAATATAGACTAAACTTATTTTTATGAGTTTACTAGAATGATATCAGGTATGAGGAACTTCAGTTATCTGGCGGGATTAGAGAAGCTGGGATTGTTCTCCTTAGAGCAGGGAAGGTTAAACAGAGATTTAATAGAGGTGTTCTAAATTATGAAGGGGTTTGATAGAGTAAATAAGAAGAAACTGCTGCCACTGGCAGGAGGGTCGGTAACCAAAGGACACAGATTTAAGGCAATTAGCAAAAGAACCAGCGAGGAGATGAAGAGACTTTTTTTTCTACGCAGTGAGTTGATATGATCTGGAATGCACTGCCTGAAAGGGTGGTGGAAGCAGATTCAGTAGTAACTTTCAAAAGGGAATTGAATATATACTTGAAAAGGAAATATTTGCAGGGCTATGGGGAAAAAGCAGGACTAATTGAATAGCTCTTTCAAAGAACCGGCATAGGCACGATGGGCCGACTGAACTGAAGGACCCTTATTACTCTGGCTTATTCGAGTGTGGCCTCCTTCTTTGCTGTATGATTCTATGATTTTTATAATTCTCATCATTAAGTTGATTTTGAAGGAAATTGGGTTCTGTAAAGGGTGGTAAATCTGTACCGTCAGGCAGTAAAGACAAAATATAATGAAAAGAATTTTCCTCCTCCCAATTTTGCTTCCCCTCACTTCTTTGCTCAAGTTCATGTTAATGCTGAATATCAGACAATTATCAAAGCACACACTCAAATAAGCCAGAGTAATAAGGGTCCTTCAGTTCAGTCGAGCATTCTAAAATAGGGTCCACGTCATTACAGATTTGAGTAATTGCAAAGACTGACACTTCAAACTGTCAACTACATGAGTAATGAGTTGTATATGTTATCAGCTGGGATACTTTTGGAAAATGTCCAACCCAGGCAAACTTGTACACATCGTCAAATTAATTGACCTTTGGGCTTACAGGTGTTTGTCAGCTAATTCTTGAAGCAACATGTATGTCAAAACTGTGAAAGAGTCAGAAGAAGAGGTTGGATTATCACAATCCATGGGCACAGGCAGACTGAGTTGGGCCACATCAAGGAATCGAGTCATAGAGTCATAATGTCATAACAGCACAGAAGGAGGCCATTCGGCCCATCGAGTCCATGCCGGCTCTCTGCAGAGCAATCCAGTCAGTCCCATTCCCCCGCTCTATCCCCATAGCCCTGCAAGTTTATTTCCCTCAAGTGCCTATCCAGTCTCCCCTCAAAAACATTGAGTGTCTCCGCTTCCACCACTTCCGTTGGCAGCGAGTTCCACGTCCTCACCACTCGCTGCGTAAAAAAGGTTTTCCTCACATCCCCCCTGTACCTCTTGCCCAAAACCTTAAATCTGTGTCCCCTAGTCCTTGTACAATCAACTGCTGGGAACAGCCTTTCCCCGTCTAGCCTATCCAAACCCATCATAATCTTGTATACCTCTATCAAATCACCCCTCAACCTTCTTTGCTCTAATGAAAACAAATCTAGCTTCACCAACCTGTCCTTGTAGCTAAGATCCCCCATCCTCAGAACCATTCTGGTAAATCTCCTCTGCACCCTCTCAAGTGCCTTCACATCCTTCCTAAAGTGTGGTGACCAGAACTGGATGCAATACACCAGTTGTGGCCAAACCAGTGCTTTATAAAGGTTCAGCATAACTTCTCTACTTTTGTACTCAATACCTCTATTTATGAAGTCCAAGATCCCATATGCTTTGCTAACCACTCTCTCAATATGTCCTGCCACCTTCAGGGACCTATGCACATTAACTCCCAGGTCCCTCTGTCCCTGCACACTCTTTAAAACTGTGCCATTAAGTGTATATTGCCTCTCCCTGTTCCTTCTGCCAAAATGCATCACCTCACACTTCTCTGTATTAAATTCCATCTGCCACTTGTCTGCCCATTCTGCTAGCCTTTCTATGTCCTGTTGCAGTTGATTGGTATCATCCTCACTGTTTGCCACACCCCCAAGTTTGGTGTCATCAGCAAATTTAGAAATTCTACCCAGTATTCCAATATCCAGGTCATTTATATCATTCAAAAAAAACAGTGGCCCCAGCACTGACCCTTGGGGAGCACCACTGTCTACTATCCCCCTGTCTGAAAAACAGCCATTTACCACAACTCGCTGTTTTCTGTCCTTAAGCCAATTCCTTATCCAAGCTACCACTGACCCAGCTATCCCATGAGCCTCAATTTTGTTAACCAGCCTTCTATGTAGTACTTTGTCAAACGCCTTCCAAATATCCATGTAGACAACATCCATTGCATTCCCTTTATCAATCCTCCCTGTTACTTCATCAAAAAATTAAATTAGATTAGTCAAACACGATCTGCCTTTTACAAATCCGTGTTGGCTCTCTTTAATTAGCCTAAACCTCTCCAAGTGCCCGTTAATTTTTTCCTTGCTTATTGTTTCTAAAATTTTACCCACCACTGATGTTAAACTGACCGGCCTGTAGTTACTAGGATTGTCCTTACACCCTTTCTTGAACAATGGTGTCACATTTGCCACTTTCCAATCCTCATGCACCTCCCCCGCATCTAGGGAAGATTGGAAAATGATGGCAAGCCCTTCCACTATCTCCTCCCCCAATTCCCTTCACAACCTGGGATACAAACCATCTGGACCAGGCGACTTATCCACTCTAAGCATACCCAGTCTTTCTAGTACATCCTGTCTATCAATTTTCCATTGCTTCTACCTTTTCCACTTCTACTGATATTTTGTCAGCATCCACCTCCTTAGTAAACACCGATACAAAGTATTCATTGAGTATTCCAGCCTTGCCCTGTGCCTCTAAGTATATATCACCTTCTTTGTCTCTAATAGGCCCCACCCCGCCTCTTACTACTGGCTTACTGTTTACATGCCGGTAGAAGATTTTTGGGTTCCCTTTTATGTTAACCGCCATTCTACTCTCATATTCTTGCTTTGCCAATCTTATCTTCATCTTCACTTCCCCTCTCAACTTATTGTATTTGGTCTGGTTCTCCCTTGAAGAATTCACCTGACATTCATCATACACCCTCCATTTTTGTTTCGTCATCTTCTCTATCTCCCTCGTCATCCAAGGAGCCCTTATTTTGGTTCCCTTACCCTTCCCTCTTGTTAGAATGTACCTAGCCTGTACTTGGAACATTTCCTCCTTAAAGATCACCCATTGTTCTGTTACAGTTTTTCCTGTCAGTTTTTGGTTCCATTTGGATCCTTTCGCATCCCATTGAAGTTAGAACTATTCCAGTTTAGATGTTCCACTCTAGATTGTTTCTAACTCCTCTCCATTGCTAATCTAAATCTTATGATACAATGATCACTTGTACTCAAGTGTTCTCCCACAGACACTTGGTCGACCTGGCCTACCTCATTTCCCAGCACCAGATCCACCAATGCGTCCTTCTTATTTGGGCCAAGAACATACTGGTCCAGGAAATTCTCCTGAACACATTTCAGAAATTCCTCCCCCTCCTTTCCCTTTACCCTAGCATTATCCCAATCGATATTTGGGTAAATAAAGTCCCCCAATATCACTACTCTATAGTTCTTGCATATCTCTACCTCCCTCTCACTATTTGGATGCCTATAGAATACCCCCAATAGCGTTATCATACCCTTTTTGCTCCTCAACTCTAACCAAATACATTCTGTCCTTGTCCCCTCAAGAACATCCTCCCTTTCCAACACTACAATGTCTTCCTTAATCAGCACTGCCACCCCACCTCCTGCACATCCTTACTCACACCAACTTACCTTGCACCGCCACCCATCCCTCTCTATCTACATTATCACTTCCCCCATCTCACTAGGCACCCCTCACACTCACCCTCATCCTAGTCCAATCATACAAACTAACAACACAAATGTAGGCACGTGTGTTTTAGCCAATGTTCATGTGAAGTTTCTGTTAATGTGCTTTCAAACATTGAAATCTTTATTTTTAACACTTTGCATTCTTGGACAGATTTGTGTGCACCTTTGGAAGTGGCTTAGTGAGTTGCAGTGAATGGTGAGACATAATGTTACCCCCGTAACGGTGATGTGTGTGAAAGGAATGGCTTGGGCATTGTAGGGAAGCTTTATGGTGTTGGTGTGGGGTGGTGCCAACCTGGTGCATCATGTGGCATCCAGGATGTACAGCATCAAGTGAAGTAAATCTGGCCATGGTGAGGCCATCCCTGGTCTCCCGGGTAGCAATGTGGTCGGGTGCTGATGCCCTGTGCCCTGTTCATTATCAGTTGATTGCAGAGAAGGTTGGTGTTGTTGTTGGTGCTGCTAGTATGCCTGGTGCTGCTGGTGTTGCGGCTGATCGTGTTGGGATTCTGAGGACCAAGGTGAGATAGTTTCAAGGGCATCGATGCTGATGTAATTAATGGCAGGTGAACTTGAGATGACAGAAGCAATCTGTCAATGGTGAGAGAGGTTGTTCCAATGAGGTGACACTGGATACAGAGTTTACTCCAAACACTTGCAACCTGCATAAAGCTCAATCTGTCTTCCAAACACAGTAAGCAATAGCTTCTGAGCTTGGATAGTGAAGAGTTGTGAGATGGGAGCTTTTATAGCACATCAGCAACTGTCAAGCAAAGAGATAATTTCATGGTCATAGAGTCATAGAGTTATACAGCACGGATAGAGGCCCTTTGGCCCATCATGTCCGTGCCGGCCATCAAGCCCTGTCTAATCTAATCCCATATTCCAGCATTTGGTCCGTAGCCTTGTATGTTATGGCATTTCAAGTGCTCATCCAAATGCTTCTTCAATGTTGTGAGGGTTCCTGCCTCCACAACCCTTTCAGGCAGTGAGTTCCAGACTCCAACCACCCTCTGGGTGAAAAAGTTCTTTCTCAAATCCCCTCTAAACCTCCCGCCCTTTACCTTGAATCTATGCCCCCTAGTTATTGACCCTTCTACTAAGGGAAAAAGCTCCTCAGTATCCATCCTATCTATGCCCCTCATAATTTTGTACACCTCAATCATGTCCCCCTCAGCCTCCTGTGCTCCAAGGAAAACAAACCCAACCTGCCCAGTCTTTCTTCACAGCTGAAGCGCTCCAGCCCTGGTAACATCCTGGTGAATCTCCTCTGCACCCTCTCCAAAGCGATCACATCCTTCCTGTAGTGTGGCGACCAGAACTGCACACAGTATTCCAGCTGTGGCCTAACCAGTGTTTTATACAGCTCCATCATAACCTCCTTGCTCTTATATTCTATGCCTCGGCTAATGAAGGCAAGTATCCCATATGCCTTTTTTACCACCCTATCCACCTGTTCCGCCACCTTCAGGGATCTGTGTACTTGCACACCCAGATCCCTCTGCATCTCCGTCTTGCCTAGGGTCTTACCATTCATTGTGTATTCCCTTGCCTTGTTAGTCCCCCCAAAGTGCATCACCTCGCACTTTTCTGGGTGAAATTCCATTTGCCACTGTTCCGCCCATCTGACCAACCCATCTATATCGTCCTGCAGACTGAGGCTACCCTCCTCGCTATTTACCACCCTACCAATTTTTGTATCATCCGCGAACTTACTGATCATACCTTTTACATTCATATCCAAGTCATTAATGTAGACCACAAACAGCAAGGGACCCAGCACCGATCCCTGTGGCACCCCACTGGCCACAGGCTTCCAGTCACAAAATCAACCTTCGACCATCACCCTCTGCCTTCTGCCACTAAGCCAGTTTTGTATCCAATGTGCCAAGGCACCCTGGATTCCATGGGCTCTTACCTTCTTGACCAGTCTCCTGTGCGGGACTTTATCGAAGGCCTTACTTGTGGTGTATGTGCCTTTAAGAGCCCCAGGTGTGCGTAATGCCGGTAATTGCCACTTGGGCTATATAAGCCTGTGTATTGTGTATATCCTTTAGAAACCCCCCCCAGACTTGCTTAGTAAATACCTATGAACCAACTCCTGTCTTCAGTGTCTTTATCTACACACGGACACTACAGTGGCGACGAAGTGGAAACGGACTTACCTGCAATTTGGCAGCACCTCAAGGACATCGATTCCTCCAGCGTCCAGAAGACTCAAGGAAGTAAGAGAAACTGTGGTTTCACCAGCTGGCCAAGCTGGTGACAGGTACTGCGCTAATCCTTCCTGGGCGTCAGGCTGGAGCTCCAGCGGCGGGCTCTACAGCTGAGACAGGCAGCGAAATCGGAGGCAAGCAATAACGGACTGGGAGGGTGCACTCGAGAGACGGCCGGCGCGGCAAGCAGGTCAGCGTTTAGACCTCCGTCGGGAATGAGTCTCCAACAGTGAATAAACGGAAACCACAGTAAAACAGCGTTGTTATCGGTAGCAGCGGCGGGAAAGCGCGGGAAAGCGCCATATCGTTGCTACAGAGAGAGAAAAAAAAAAAGCGCGGGAAGCGCCATATCTTTTCTGAAATGCCTAAATCTGGTAATATTGAGGCTTTTGATGGCGAAATAGAAGATTGGACCACATACGTGGAAAGAGTAGAGGTTTATTGCACTGCAAATGGAATAACAGATGAAAAAAAAGCTTCAGTACTTCTGAACTTAATGGGCGCGAAGACATACGGGCTGTTACGAAATTTAATCACCCCAGCCAAACCAAAGGACAAGACTTTTAAAGAAATTGTTGATACCCTGCAGGAGCATTTAAACCCAACACCGCTGCTGATAGCGGAACGATTCAAGTTCTTCAAGAGAAATCAACACAAGAATGAAAGTAACGCTGATTACCTAACCGAATTAAGAAAGCTATCAAAGTACTGCCAATTCGGAGCAGGACTATCGGATTATCTTCGAGACAAATTTGTTTGCGGTCTCTTAAGTGAAGGAACACAAAAAAGACTGCTTTCTGAAAAAGATTTAACATTGGACAAAGCTTTCAGTATGGCTGTATCATACGAAGCAGCAGCAAAAGGAGCTGCAGAGATACAACAAGAGACACAGGACTTCGGCACCCATAAAATGACACAGGAGTTCGGAAGATGTTATCGCTGCGGCAGATCCACCCATAACCAGAGGGACTGCTGGTTCAAGGGCAAAGCATGCAGGCAATGTGGTAAGATTGGACACATTGCACGGGTATGCCAATCTGGACAAAATAAATCCACTGACAGAAAACAAAAAATCAATAAAGAAAAGTACAGGAAGGTACAAATGATGACGGACAATAGCTCCGAAGACCAGAATAGCGATAGCGACTCCGGAAACAAGAGACTAAGCTATCTCAAATTACATAATGTACTTGCCAAAGAGGATTACCAAACCATTTGGGTTACCCTCACAATAGCAGGGTCCCCAGTTAAAATGGAGCTAGATACAGGATCAGCTCTAACCGTAATAAATCGACGAGATTACGAGAGGCTATTTTCGCATATACCTCTAAAAGACACATCCATTATCTTAAAAACATATACGGGGCAGAAAGTCTACCCCAAAGGAAAAATAAGGGTGCCTGTGGTATACAACGGCAAAGAAATACAAAAGTTGTATTTATACATTCTACAAGATGGTGGTCCACCGTTGTTGGGACGTGAATGGATAAGGAAGATACGTTTAGACTGGCACTCCATTCAGGCACTGACGGTGACCAGTAAGGAAAAAAACAATGATGACATCATACCTGAACGGTTAAAAGACATCTTGGCCAACGCCAAAGAAGTGTTTCAAGAGAAACTAGGAACCTTGAAAGGCATCACCGCCTCAATAAAAGTGGAAGATACAGCAATTCCAAAATTTTTTAAGGCAAGACCGCTGCCATATGCAATACGTCCGGCAGTCGAGGCAGAGCTGAAGAATTTGGAAAAGGCAGGCGTATTATCCAAAATAGATTGGAGCGAATGGGCAACACCCATCGTTCCAGTCATGAAAAAAACATTGAAAAATAACTCTGAGGAACAGAAAAAAATTCGCATCTGTGGGGGCTTTAAGGTGACTGTAAACCCGGTCCTTCACACGGTACAGTATCCTCTTCCGAGGATAGAAGATATTTTCGCCTCACTATCCGGAGGGAAACGTTTCACAAAAATTGACTTGGCACAGGCATATCTACAGATGGAGGTTGAGGAGACCTCTAAAAAGTATCTCACAATAAACACACACAAAGGCCTGTACCAGTACAATCGACTGGTTTTTGGAATAGCATCAGCTCCAGCTATCTGGCAAAGAGCTATGGAGCAAGTCCTGCAAGGGATTCCGGGGACTCAATGCTACCTAGATGACATCCTTATAACAGGAGAAAACGACAATGAGCACCTTGCCAATTTGGAGCAGGTGCTCACTAGGCTGAAAGAACGAGGCCTACGAGCAAATCGCCCCAAGTGCAAATTTTTCCAAAATCAGATATCATATTGTGGCCACATAATTAATAAGGAAGGGTTGCATAAGTCACCTGAAAAAATTGAAGCAGTTATAAAAGCCCCAGCACCTGAAAATGTTTCACAATTAAGGTAATTCCTGGGATTAATAAATTACTATCATAAATTTTTACCGAACTTATCAACTATTCTACACCCTCTTAATGATCCTCTACAGACAGGAGTGATTTGGAAATGGAACGAAGACTGTAAATGTGCCTTCCATAAATGTAAAGACTTAATCACATCCGAGAAAATTTTGGCTCATTACAACCCATCACTACCAATCAGACTGGCGTGCGATGCATCCCCTTACGGCATAGGAGCGGTATTGTCCCATAGATTCCCTGATGGCTCGGCACGGCCGATAGCTTTTGCGTCACGCTCATTGAACTCAGCTGAGCGTAACTATGCCCAGATGGACAGGGAAGCACTCAGCCTGGTATGGGGAGTGAAGAAATTCAACCATTACCTACACGGACAAAAATTTACCTTGCTGACTGACCATCAACCCCTCATCTCCATATTCAACCCTAAAAAAGGTGTCCCCATTATGACGGCACAAAGACTACAGAGGTGGTCCCTTTTTCTAGGGGCACACCAATACAACATTGAATACAAAGGGTCAAAACAGCATGGGAATGCTGACGGTTTATCACGCCTACCGTTGCCAACGATAGAAGAGGCACCTACAGTAGACCCAGTAGAGATATTCCACTCTACCATAGTGGAATGTCTACCGGTGACAAATTCTGCCATTGAAAGGGAGACAAGAAATGACCCTACTCTCTCACGGGTCTACGATTTAACAGTGAAGGGATGGCCAGCACATGGCGAACCACTGTTGCCAGCATTCTCGCAAAGAAGAGAACAGCTGTCAGTGTGCCGAGGAACCTTGATGTGTGGATCCAGAGTGGTGATTCCACCCAAACTCCAGGATAAAGTGCTAAAGGAGCTTCACGAGGGGCATCTGGGTGGAGTGAAAATGAAGAACCTAGCTAGGGCGCTTGTATGGTGGCCAGGTATCGATGGAGACATCGAAGACATGACCAAGAGCTGCCTAGGATGCCAGAAGGTCCAAAATGCTCCGCCACAGGCCCCTCTACATCCATGGGAGTGGCCCTCATCTCCCTGGCAAAGGGTGCACATCGACTTTGCTGGTCCATTTATGGACTCAATGTTCTTAATCGCAGTTGATGCACACTCCAAGTGGCCGGAGGTAATAAAGATGTCCTCCACCACCACGGAAAAAACCATCACAGTATTAAGGACCATATTTGCCAGAAATGGGCTGCCGGAGCAGATATGTTCTGATAATGGACCGCAATTTGTGTCCGAAGAATTCAGAAAGTTCTTAAAGAACAATGGGGTAAAGCACTACACGTCCGCCCCATACCATCCCGCCACCAATGGATTGGCTGAAAGGTTTGTCCAGACCTTCAAGAAGGCCATCAAGGCCATGGGTAATGAAGACATAAAACTTCAGCACAAGGTGGATAACTTCTTATTTGCATATAGGAATGCAACGCATATGGTTACTAACCAAACTCCCGCCATGATGTCCTACAATAGAAACCTAAGATGCCGGCTGGATTTGGTCAAGCCCAACATCCGAAGGGACGTGGAGAACCGGCAGTTTCAGGGCATGAATGAAAGGCCAACTAGGGCCTTCCAGATAGGCCAACCGGTTTTGGCCCGGGACTACCGTACCGAGAAATGGCAGCCTGGAACTATCTGCACACGATTAGGACCACCGATGTATACTGTGGACATCGGAGACAGCATAATAAGGCGCCATGCTGACCAAATCATCAAGTCATCCGAAAAGGGACAACCTACACCACCACTCTATACATCTAACGATGAAGTAGAGATACCCATATCTACCTCCGATCCGGTGATACTGGAGCCCGATGAACCCGACACTGGCCTTCAAGCCGAATCAGCCTTGCCAGAAGAACCTACTACACCACCAGAAACTACTACACCCCCGAGGCGTTATCTGGACCGAGTCAGGAAGCCTCCTGAGAGACTAACTTATAATTAATTAATACAGCAATGTATATTATTTTGCATATAACATGTAATTAATAATTACTTAAAATATGATGTACTAGTTAGCTAGAAGGGGAGGAATTGTGGTGTATGTGCCTTTAAGAGCAATTATGGTGTATGTGCCTTTAAGAGCCCCAGGTGTGCGTAATGCCGGTAATTGCCACTTGGGCTATATAAGCCTGTGTATTGTGTATATCCTTTAGAAACCCCCCCCAGACTTGCTTAGTAAATACCTATGAACCAACTCCTGTCTTCAGTGTCTTTATCTACACACGGACACTACATTACTGAAATTCATGTATACCACATCCACTGCGTTACCCTCATCCACACACCTAGTCACCCCCTCAAAAAATTCAATCAAATTAGTCAGACATGATCTTCCCTTGACAAAGCCATGTTGACTATCCCTGAATAATCCTTGTCTCTCCAAGTGGAGACTAATTTTGTCCCTCAGAATTTTTTCCAATAATTTTCCTATCACTGATGTTAGGCTCACTGGCCTGTAGTTCCCCGGTTTTTCCCTACTTCCCTTCTTGAATAATGGTACTACATTTGCGGTTCTCCAGTCCTCTGGCACATCCCCTGTGGCCAGAGAGGTCCTGAATATATGTGTTAGAGCCCCCGCAATCTCTTCCTTTGCCTCACACAGCAGCCTGGGATACATTTCATCCGGGCCTGGGGATTTATCCATTTTTAGGCCTGCTAAAACCGCCAATACCTCCTCCCTCTCGATGTTAATATGTTCGAGCATATCACAGTCCCCCCGCCCTATTTCTATGTCTACATCGTCCTCCTCCATAGTGAAAACAGATGCAAAAAATTCATTTAGAACCCCTCCTACATCTTCCGGCTCCACACACAGATTGCCACTTTTGTCCCTAATGGGCCCTATTTTTTCCCTAGTTATCCTCTTACCCTTAATATACTTATAAAACACCTTAGGATTTTCCTTTATTTTGCTCGCCAGTGTTATTTCATGGCCCCTCCTTGATCTCCTAATTTCTTTTTTAAGTATCCCCCTGCACTTTTTGTACTCCTCTAGGGCTTCCTCCGTCTTTAGCCTTTTGTATCTGCCAAAAGCCCTCCTTTTTTTCCTAATCCATTCTCGTATATCCCCTGACATCCAAGGTTCCCTGTGGTTTTTGGAACCACCCTTGACCTTTACGGGAACATGTTGCCATTGTATGATCTCAATCTCCCTTCTGAAAGCCTCCCATTGCTCCGATGCAGATTTTCCTACAAGTAGCTGATCCCAGTCCTTTTTGGCCAGATCCTGCCTTATCCTATTAAAATCGGCCTTCCCCCAATTTAGAACCTTTATTTCCGGCCCATCCCTGTCCTTTTCCATGACCACCTTAAATCTCACCATATTATGGTCACTGTCACCAAAGTGCTCACCTACTAGCACTTTTTCCACTTGGCCGGCCACATTCCCTAGAATTAGGTCCAGTACTGCCCCCTCTCTTGTAGGACTTTCTACATGCTGGCTCAAAAAGCTCTCCTGGATGCACTTTAAGAATTCTACACCCTCTGAGCCTTTCACACTTTGACTATCCCAGTTAATATTGGGGAAGTTGAAATCCCCCATTATTATTACCCTATTATTTGCACATTTCTCTGAGATTTGCCTACATATCTGTTCCTCTATCTCCCCCTGACTGTTTGGAGGCCTATAGTACACTCCCAGCAAAGTGCTTGCCCCCTTTTTGTTTTTAAGCTCCACCCATATGGCCTCATTAGAGGAACCTGCTAATATATCATCCCTCCTTACTGCAGTAATTGACTCCTTAATTAATATTGCGACACCCCCTCCTCTTTTACCTCCCCCTCTGTCTCGCCTGAAGATTCTGTACCCCGGAATATTGAGCTGCCAGTCTTGCCCCTCCCTCAACCATGTCTCCGTGATAGCAACAATATCATACTCCCATGTGTTTATCAACACCTTCAGTTCATCCACCTTATTTGCAAGACTCCTTGCATTAAAATAGATGCCACCCAGCCTTGCCCTTATATATTTGCCCTGTCTACCAAGCTGACTTGTTTTTTTCTCTATAATTGGCAGCACATCACCCCCTATTTCAGCTCCCCTCTGTATCCCATCCCCCTCCCAAGTTAGTTTAAACCCCCCCCAACAGTGCTAGCAAACCTCCCCACAAGGATATTTGTCCTGCTCTGGTTCAGGTGCAACCCGTCCGACTTGTACAAGTCCCACCTTTCCCAGAAGCAGGCCCAGTGATCCAGGAAACTAAAACCCTCCCTCCTACACCAACTCTTTAGCCACGCATTCATCTGCACTATCCTCCTATTCCTATACTCACTAGCACGTGGCACTAGGAGTAATCCAGAGATTACAACCTTTGAGGTCCTGCCCTTTAATCTGTTACCTAGCTCCCTAAATTCTTGATGCAGGACCTCATCCCCCTTCCTACCTATGTCGTTGGTCCCAATGTGGACCACGACCTCTGCCTGCTCACCCTCCCCCTTAAGAATGTCCTGTAGCCGCTCAGTGACATCCATGACCCTGGCCCCAGGGAGGCAACAAACCATCCTGGAGTCACGTTTGCGGCCACAGAAACGCCTATCTGTTCCCCTTACGATAGAATCCCCTACCACTATTGCTCTCCCACTCTTTTTCCTCCCTTCCTGAGCAGCAGAAGCATCCCTGGTGCCAGGAAGCTGGCTGCTGCTGCATTCCCCTGGTGAGTCATCCCCCTCAACAGTATCCAACTTGGTATACACAACTCCTGCCCCCCTTACCTGACGTGATCCCCGAGCAGTGTGGAACCCGTGGGCGACCTTGTAAAATTTAAAGGTGAGCTCAAAATACCTCTTAATGGGCTCTTAGCAAGGTCATACTGACCTAAATTGACTCCCCTGCCACTGCATTTCGGGTCTGTTCAGCGTTGACAGACCCGACATCTGGGAAAGTCACTTGATGGCGGATTCCTGACCCGCTGTCAAAAAAAAAATTCCCACCCGACCTGGCACCAAACGTGCCCCTGATGCCCTGAAAAATTCCCCCCATTGAGTCATTTCTGAGTGACATGTTTAGGTACGATATAAATGCAAGTCCTTTTCTCTTACCTAAAAGTTGGTATTCAATTGAGGGAAAGTATTGGATCAGCTTAAAGAGTTTGTTTGATTTTCTGTTATAATCCAGATATTGTCGGCTCTGTATCATGAAAGTAACGTTCACAAGAAAGATTTTATACATAATTTGAATAGTTCTAAATCTCTGATGAATGTAATATTGAAAGTGTACTATTGTACCAAGTCAGACCGAAATCTAATATTGAGCAATAAAGGCTGGGCTGGGTGGACTATATAAGACAAAATCGGATATGGACAGTCAAACACTGAGGGGGAGTTTTTCAGGGGGTCAGCGGGTGGGTTTGGTGGCGGGTCGGGTGGGAAAATTATTTTTTTGACAGCGGGTCAGTAACCCGCTGCCACGAGACTTTCCCAGATGTCAGGTCTGTCAACGCTGAACAGACCCGACACGCAGCGGCAGGGGAGGCAATTTAGGTCATTATGGCCCTGTTAAGAGCCACTTAAAATATATTTTGAGCTCACGTTTAAATTTTATGAGGTCACCCACAGGTTCCCTGCTGCTTGGGGATCACGTCAGGTAAGTGCAGTTTGATGTGAAGTGTGTGGTATAGATTGCTTCAGAAAAGTGACGCTATTGATGAAAGCTTTGTCCTGGTGAAGGTGCATCTGTCCTTAACCAGCAGGGAACAGAAGCAATTAGATTGATTTCAAAATCTGGGTATAGAACTGCTTAGCCCCAGAAGAGGTATCCTCGTCCCCTGCTGATCTACTTCTGAAAAAGGGGAACCAATGGATGTAGTATATTTGGATTTCCAAAAGGCGTTCGATAAGGTGCCACATAAAAGGTTGTTACGCAAGATAAGGGCTCATGGAATTGGGGGTATTGTGTTAGTAAAGGAAGATGGTTGTGGTAATTGAAGGTCAATCATCACAGCCCCAGGACATCGCTGCAGGAGTTCCTCAGGGCAGCGTCCTAGGCCCAACCATCTTCAACTGCTTCATCAATGACCTTCCCTCCAACATAAGGTCAGAAATGGGGATGTTTGCTGATGACTGCACAGTGTTCAGTGCCATTCACAACTCCTCAGATAATGAAGCAGTCCATGCCCACATGCAACAAGACCTGGACGACATTCAGGCTTGGGCTGATAAGTGGCCGGTAACATTCACGCCACACAAGTGCCAGGCAATGACTATCTCCAACAAGCAAGAGTCTAACCACCTCCCCATGACATTCAATGGCATTACCATTGCCGAATCCCCCACTATCAACATCCTCGTGGTCACCATTGACCAGAAACTTAACTGGACCAGCCACATAAAACTGTGGCAAAAAGAGCAGGTCAGAGGCTGGGTATTCTGCGGCAAGTGTCTCACCGCCTGACTCCCCAAAGCCTTTCTACCATCTACAAAGCACAAGTCAGGAGTGTGATGGAATACTCTCCACTTGCCTGAATGAGTGCAGCTCCGACAACACTCAAGAAGCTCGACACCATCCAGGACAAAGCAGCCCACTTAATTGGCACCCCATCTACCACCTTAAACATTCACTCCCTCCACCACTGCCGTACCGTGGCTGCAGTGTGTACCATCTACAAGATGCACTGCAGCAACTCACCAAGGCTTCTTCGGCAGCACCTCCCAAACCCGCGACCTCTTCCACCCAGAAGGACAAGGGCAGCAGGAACATGGGAACACCACCACCTCCAAGTTCCCCTCCAAGTCACACACCATCCTGATTTAGAAGTATATTGCCGATCCTTCATCGTCACTGGGTCAAAATCCTGGAACTCCCTCCCTAACAGCACTGTGGCAGTACCTTCACCACACGGACTGCAGTGGTTCAAGAAGGTGGCTCACCACCACCTTCTCAAGGGTAATTAGGGATGGGCAATAAATGCTGGCCTTGCCAGTGATGCCCACATCCCATAAACACATTTTTAAAAAAATGGATAGAGGATTGGTTAATGGACAGAAAACAGAGAGTAGGGATAAATGGGTCATTATCCAGTTGGCAGGCTGTAATTAGTGGGGTGCCACAAGGATCAGTGCTTGGGCCTCAGCTATTTATAATCTATATTAATGACTTGGATAAAGGGACCGAGTACAATGTATCCAATTTTGCTGATGATACAAAGCTAGGTGGGAAAGTAAGCTGTGAGGAGGACACAAAAAGCCTGCAAAGGGATATAGACAGGTTAAGTGAGTGGGCAAAAAGGTGACACATGGAGTATAATGTGGGGAGATGTGAGGTTATTCACTTTGGTAGGAAGAATAGAAACACAGAATATTTTGGGGGTTGGAGTGCAAGCATCTTGCTACAATTGTGCGGGGCTTTGGTGTGGCCACACCTGGAGTACTGTGCACGGTTTTGGTCTCCCTATCTGAGGAAGCATATACTTGCCTTAGTGGCGGTGCAATGAAGGTTCACTAGATTGATTCCTCGGATGAGAGGGTTGTCCTATGAGGAGAGATTGAGTAGATTGGACCTATACTTTCTGGAGTTTAGAAGAAAAGGAGGTGATCTCATTGAGACATACCAGATTTTGAAGGGGATTGACAGGATAGATGCTGAGAGGTTGTTTCCCCTGGCTGGAGAGTCTAGAACTACGGGGCATAGTCTCAGGATAAGGGGTCGCCCATTTAAGACAGAGATGAGGAGGAATTCCTTCACTCAGAGGGTTGTTAATCTTTGGAATTCTCTACCCCAGAGGGCTGTGGATGCTCAGTCATTGAGTATATTCAAGGCTGCGATTGATAGATTTTTGGACTCTAGGGGAATCAAGGGATATGGAGATCGGGCGGGAAAGTGGAGTTGAGTTTGGAGATCAGCCATGATCTCATTGAATGGAGGAAGAGGCTTGAAGGGCCGTACGGCCTACTCCTGCTCCTAATTCTTATGTTCTTATGTTTTTAAGGCGGTCGGGAGTTGTGTTAGCATGAAATTATCTCTTTATGTGACAGCTGCTGATGTGCTATAAAACCTCCCATTTCACAGCTGTTCACTGTCCAAGCTCAGAAGCTGTTGCTTACTGCATTTGGAAGACAGATTGAGCTTTATGCAGGTTGCAAGTGTTTGGAGTAAACTCTGTATCCAGTGTCACCTCATTGGAACAACCTCTCTCACCATTGACAGTTCGCTTCTGTCATCTCAAGTTCACCTGTCATCTATTACATCAGCATCGGTGCCCTTGAAACTATCTCACCTTGGTCTTCAGAATCTGACCATGATCAGCCCCAACACCAGCAGCACCAGGCACACCAGCAGCACCAACAACAACACCAACCTTCTCTGCAATCAACTGATGCTGCACAGGACACGGGGCATCAGCACCCGACCACACTGCTGCCCGGGAGGCCAGCGATGGCATCACCATGGCCAGATTTACTTCACATGATGCTGTACACACTGGCTACCACATGATGTGCCAGGTTGGCACCACCCCACACCAATACCATAAAGCATCCCTAAAATGTCCAAGCCATTCCTTTCACACACATCACCATTGCGGGGGGAACGTTATGTCTCACCATTCACTGCAACTCACTAAGCCACTTCCAAACGTGCACACAAATCTGACCAAGAACGCAAAATTTTGAAAATAAAGATTTTAGTGTTTGAAAGCACATTAACAGAAGCTTCACATGAACATTGGCTAAAACACACAAGTGCCTACCCTTGTGTGTTGTTAGTTGGTAAAATTGCACTAGGATGAGGGTGAGTGTGAGGGGTGTCTTGTGAGATGGGGAAGTGATAATGTAGTTAGAGAGGGATGGGTGGAGATGCAATGTAAGTTGGTGTGAGTAAGGATGTGCAGGAGTAGGGTAGGGAAAGCAGAGTGATGGGGATGTGACGAGAGGCACAGCAGGATGAGGTTGAGTGTGGCTTTGCAGTAACGTTTCATGATCTAAAGAGATCATTGAAAGGTTTGCCAGGTACCCCAGGCGACATCCCTGCTTGTGTCCTACTGTGCAATGTGCAACCAGGATGTGTTGTTCTCCTGGGCAGGTTTCTTCCACCCATGGGAAGGGAAGAGAACCTCCCTGCGTGCTGTGAGTCCCTCCATAAGCAAATGGAGGGAGTAATGGGAGAGCCTGGGTGCAGCCGTGCACCTTTGTGCAGAGCTTGTCAGTGTTTGCTGCACTCCAATACTGTAGAACACCGACAGCACAACTGTCAAAATCAATTTGTGCATGGTCCCTTTAAGGAAACCATCTGATGACATGTCAGCAAGTGACGTCGTCAGACCCGCTTCCTTCAATTGGCCAGTAAACGCGCTGGGCAGGCTTACCAAGCCCAATCATTGTAAAATCATTGTAAAATCATTTCACAGAGCTGGCTGGAGCCAGCAGCAAGGTCGGGACCCATCACCGACCCCGGCTGCACTGGACCCTGGACCCACCAAGGTAGGGGAAATCGCAGCCTGAAAGTTTAGGCTGTGCACCCGCTGCAATGATCCACTTGGACATGATCTGCAGTATCATAGAGTCCAAGGAAAGGGTCAAGGAAAAGATCCTGAACTCAGATCAACATAAATCATAACATCCAGTAACAAGCCCCATCAAAGGAAGCTATGTGGAATATGGGCCAATTGTAACAACAGAATTGTGCATAATGAAGTTCAATGATGAATTTGATGATTGCACCAAAGTAGCAGTGCTGTACATCTGGCTGCAACTACTCACTGGCTACATAGCAGCTCAAATTTCTCAAAGGCTCCAGGAAAGAAAAGAACAAATTAGCCTTTTAATTTAATGTTCACTTCAATGTTAAGAATATTCTACCTTATAAAATCCATAAATGATTACTGAAAATTTCCAATGCTGAAAAGCATAAATTCTTATATTCTTAAAGGTCAATGTTCATGGAATAAACCATGCAGTTGTCTTTTTTATTTTTTTTGTACAAAACATCAAAAGAATACTTGGTTTTTCAAATATTTCAGGTGAAATAATAAATATTGTGCTTAGCTTTTAATGTTGTTATGCTTGTAAAGATCAAACAATTCCTGTTGTTTCCTGCCTTTTAATGAGGCCTTTTAATGAGGCTTTTAAGAATTTGCTATTAATACCCACACATGTATGTGTCTGTAACTAAGATTAAATAACGACCTACAGAGATGGCATTTGGCAACGTGTCAGAACAATGAAATACAAAGTTAATATTGAATCACAGGACGGTTTGACATTGGGAATGCTGAATGTTTTTAAACAAATTTAAGAGCGTGTCTTATAATATTTATAGCTCTATGAAGGAGCTTAAAGGTGCATTATCAGCAGGGTATTTGTTAGCGAGAGCAGGAACCTGGGCTAATATAAAATGGCACATTTCTGTACTTGAAGATGATGACAGACTGAATCTATTAGAAAAGTGGTATATTTGAAGATTCTTATTTGCTGTGATTCTTGGTGGTTGGGGTGGGGTGTGAGTTTGATGAGCGAATTATTTACAACATTCCAAAATATTGTAATTTAAAAGTTTGCCCAGTACTATCATAGGATATGAAAATGCACCTATTTGTTCTCTTTAAGTTAGTGTAACTTTTCACCTTTAGATGCAGGCACATCAGACTATACAGGAAACTTTCGTTTAACCGGAGGTTAAATATCCGGAATCTCTATCCACCGGCAAAATTCAGGAGTCGGTTCAGATAAGTTTTTTAACTTTTCGTTGCTTTTTTTCTCCAGTCCTGGCTCTGCAAGCGTCTAGCTGAAGCTGTTGCTTAGCTATAGAGATGCTTGCAAGCTGCGCCGACTGTTTTGAAGCTGTTGCTAAGCAACAGGGTTTGTTGCTTCAGACGGAGCTCAGAAGCTCCGTATGTTTTAACATTAGCGCTCGTTTTTCTGGCAATGTTGATCGACCGGCACCAGCTCGGTCCCATCAGTGCCGGATACCAGAAAGTTTCCTGTAATTACATCCCACTATTGGTAGTTGTAGTCTGAAGTATGAGCAGTGTAATGTGGGATAATTTTAGTTAGATTGCAAAAAAAGGATTTTGTTTAATTTCTCCCCAAATTAACCATGAATCAGGATTGTTGTTGGTGAGGGAGCAAGGAGAGTAAACTGGAAAAAAAATCCAGCTCATCCTTTTTAAGTAGCGTACTACTGCATACGTTAGCATTAAGGATTATTGCTCTGTCCATTTATGCTGCATTGTTGCCTTGAGAGATATAAATGTCAAAGCAAATAGGCCTCCTGGTACTTTTGAGACCAGTCCAGCTTGTTTGATTGTGCCCATATCTGGGCATAAGGCACACAGATAGATACATTCCAGTGAAATAAAAGTCACACCACAGACTACCTGACTATGTGATTGTATTAACCTGCTTGATGCATGAAACCATCAGCAGTTCCTCCTCAAGACTTGCCAGTTCGTTTATCATGGATTCATGTACTGCAGATGTTCTGTGTGAGATAAAGTATGTGCAAAATCAAAAAGACAACAACATGACGGGGCCAAAGGAAACTTTGAGGCTGGTGGCATGCTCAGCCTTTCAAACTAGCAGTGGTTCCAAGTGTTCTTTATGTGTTTGTAATGTCTACAGCTCAGAAAAATAAATCAATCGCTGTTAGCACAATGACATTCAGTAGCACTACCCAAGTCTTGAAGTATTTATTGGAGATGCAGTAGAGACATACTGATTCTGTGTCGAGAATATAATCTGTTCACCAGCTGAAAAAGCGGACATCACCAACAAGTACGAAAGTCAGGATGTTGAAAAGAAATGCTTTCCATTTGCTGCCATAAAGAAAAATAGTATTAAGACCCATTACGTGTACATTACTGTATAAGATGCCATTAAATATGCCTTCACTGATCCACTGCAATCCCATCCAATTTCGGGTAGGATAGCAAAGGAAAATCCATATAGTTAGTGGCTCAAAAAGCAACATGGCTTTGAAAGAAGTTGGATAAATATTTTGAGCAATTTAATTGATGGTTGTGCATTGGTAACTTTTTGATACTTGCAAGCTGTTTATTGCTAACTAGGATCCCTATCTATTTACAACAACAACAACTTGTATTTATATAGCGCCTTTAATGTAGTAAAACGTCCCAAGATGCTTCACAGGAGCGTTATAAAGCAAAATTTGACACCGAGCCACATAAGGAGAAATTAGGGCAGATGACCAAAAGCTTGGTCAAAGAGGTAGGTTTTAAGGAGCGTCTTAAAGGAGGAAAGAGAGGTAGAGAGGCGGTGAGGTTTAGGCAGGGAATTCCAGAGCTTAGAGCCTAGGCAGCTGAAGGCATGGCCACCAATGGTTGAGCAATTATAATCAGGGATGCTCAAGAGGCCAGAATTAGAGGAGGGATTGTGGGGCTGGAAGAGATTACAGATCTAAGGAGGGCAAGGCCAGGGAGGGCTTTGAGAACAAGGATGAGAATTTTAAAATCAAGTTGTTGCTTAACCGGGAGTCAATGTAGGTTAACGAGTGCAAGTTAGGCCACAGAGTTTTGGATGACCTCAATTATTAATCATAATTGAGGTATCCAGCAATGTTTAGTTCACTGTGATTAGTTGCTTATTATGAATATGATATTTGTCTATTACATTTTTGGGTTTTAACCCTTCTTACTGTAGTTATTTTTAGTTTCTGCGTAAGTGAAACCTAACTTCACATATCCATGGAAGTATTTTCATTTGCCCTGATAACTAAGCAGAATATCATAGCGTGCCTGGAATAATGAACAGAGAACACTTTTTTTAGATTACAACCTGCGCCTTCCCCTGAGCTGCCTTGTCTTCAGAAGATGGCAGAATATTAAACCTTGTTTTAGGCTTTAACTGCCAAACAATTTATTAGACAGTAATAGAACAAGCAAATAGTAGCCAAAGCAAACCATATTGTTACAATAGTTAAATTTATCCCGTTCCTTGTATGGTAGAAAATAATAAATAATTTACAACTCATGCTAAAACTATGCTATGATTACACGGTGGCTATTTAAGCCTTTCTCATCAGATAGCTTCTCTTTGAAGGTTCCAGATCAAATCTGTAAAGTGCAGACTGATAAATAGATCAAAGTGTGACTAATATCATTCATTTAAATAACTTTAAGTTAATTTCAAAGCAAATTGGCAGTTTGAATGCAGATAATAGGTAGACAGACAGGAGAGGCTATGGGGGACAGCAAGGTTGGAGGTGAGTGGCACAAGGTTGGTAAAGGCTGAGCAAGGCCTATCGTAGATAGTGCCAGCTTTCTGGGGCTTTTCTGATTGGAAAAATGCAGATTACGGGGTAATATGATAGAAGTGTTTAAAATTCTGAAAAGATAGGACAGGGTAAATAGAAGCAGACTGTTTCCAATAGTTGAGGGGTCTAGAACAAGAGAATATAGATATAAGATTAAATATAAGAGGTTTAAATCAGTGAGCAGGATCAACTTCTTTACACAGGGAGTTATGAGGCTGTGGAATTCACTTTCAGGGTTAGTGGTTGGCTGAGGTAGAAACTATGCCAGCAATCAAGATTAGATTGGATAGCTGGATGAACGAAAAGGATATGAAGGGATATGGGAACAGGGTGGATGAATGTAATTAAGAACATTTGCTTGTGTGGAGGGTAAACAACAAGAATGGTCTCTTTCTGTGTTGTAACCTCTAAGTATTTCTATTTCTAAACCACACAAAGGCTGGAATTTGAATTGGGAGGTGGGTTGGGGGTAGGGGTTGGGGAGCTAGGAAGTGGTTGGATACCCGGGAGATCGAATTTCCTGCAGGCCTTGACGAATTTAATGGCAGGGCCTGATTAGCATTTCAAAGGTCTGTTTCCCACCCGCAGCCAGCCAGATGGAGATTTATGCCAAGAGATAGATGACAGCTTCTTTACAAAATTATTTAAAACATAGTTTAAGATATGATATATAAGACAGGCCATTATCTGGAGCGGTGAGAGCGGAGGTGCAGTGAGTATTTAAACTCACTTTTGCGGGCTTTTTGTCACAGGCCATTGGGAGCGGTGAGAGCGGAGGTTCAGTGAGTATTTAAATTCACTTTCGCGGGCTTTTTTTCACAGGCCAGTGTTGGGAGCGGAGGTTCAGTGAGTATTTAAACTCAGTTTCGCGGGCTTTTTTCACAGGCCATTGTCGGTAGCGGTGAGAGCGGAGGTTCAGTGAGTATTTAAACTCACTTTTGCAGGCTTTTTTTCACAGGCCAGTGTCGGGAGCGGTGAGAGCGGAGGTTCAGTGAGTATTTAAACTCACTTTCGCGGGCTTTTTTTCACAGGCCATTGTCGGGAGCGGTGAGAGCGGAGGTTCAGTGAGTATTTAAACTCACTTTCGCGGGCTTTTTTACAGAGGCTTACCAATCTCACAGACCAGTGGCAGCGTTCCAGAGCCATGTCACGATTCAAAACATGATGCGGGCAGGAGGAAGCAGCTGATTGGGTGAGTACTTATACTAATCTATAGATTGACAGTTAAGCTTCATAGTTTATAAAGTTTAGAAGGTCTTAATTTTGTGGTTATAGTTTCTAAGGTCTCTGTTGTGTAGTGGGGAGTGCTAGGAAACAAGGGCCCTTGAGTATATCATTTAATTGTAGTATAATTGGTGGTATTGATTTAATTTAAATTAATTAAAGGGTAAGTCATAGCAGCAAAGCTCGGCCCTGTGGCATGCTCCTCCTGCACTATGTGGGAATCAGGGACACTTCCTGTGTCCCTGACGACCATGTGTACGGGAAGTGTATCCAGCTGCAGCTACTGGCAGACTGCATTGTGGCACTGGAGCTGCAAATGGATACATACTGGAGCATTCGCGATGCTGAGGACATCATGGATATCACGTTTAATCAGTTGGTCACACCGCAGGTAAAGGCTGCACAGGCAGGAAGGGAATGGGTGACCGCCAGGCAGAGTAGTAGACGCAGGCAGGTAGCGCAGGGGTCCCCTGTGGCAATCCCCCTCACAAACAGATATACCGCTCTTGATATTGTTGGGGAGGATGGCTTATCAGGGGAAGGCAGCATCAACCAACTTCCTGGCACCATGGGTGGTTTTGCTGCCTGGGATGGGAGGAAAAAGAGCGGGAGAGCTATAGTGATAGGGGATTCTATTGTAAGGGGACTAGATAGGCATTTCTGCGGCCGCAAATGAGACTCCAGGATGGTATGTTGCCTCCCTGATGCAAGGGTCAAGGATGCCTCGGAGCGGCTGCAGGGCATTCTGGAGGGGGAGGGCGAACAGTCAGTTGTCGTGGTGCATATAGGTACCAACGATATAGGTAAAAAATGGGATGAGGTCCTAAAAGCTGAATATAGGGAGTTAGGAGGTAAATTAAAAAATAGGACCTCAAAGGTAGTAATCTCAGGATTGCTACCCATGCCACGTGCTAGTCAGAGTAGAAATAGAAGGATATTTCAGATGAATACGTGGCTAGAAGAATGGAGCAAGGGGGAGGGATTCAAATTCCTGGGACATTGGAACTGGTTCTGGGGGAGGTGGGACCAGTACAAACTGGATGGTTTGCACCTGGGCAGGACTGGGACCAAAGTCCTAGGGGGAGTGTTTGCTCGTGCTGTTGGGGAGGGTTTAAACTAAAATGGCAGGGGGTTGGGGACCTGTGCAGGGAGACAGAGGAAAGGGAAGCAAGGGTAGAAGTTAAAGACAGGAAGGAGAAAAGCAAAAGTGGAAGTCAGAGTAATCAAGGGTGTAAATCAAACATGGCCGCAGTAAACAGTAATTCTAAAAGGTCTAAAAGAGTGTTAAAAATACAAGCCTGAAGGCTTTGGCCTAGAAATTGAGTTTGGCGCTAAGTCCCTTTGCACGCGCCAAAAATTCAGTAGCGCCGCGCCCAAACGGCTGCCAGCGCTACTGAAGGGCTTTAGCGCCTGAAAACTGGTGCAACGCACCGCATTGCGGCGCTATTCCGGCGCTGCGGCGCCCGCTGCGGTGCGGCAGGCTCGGGAAGTGCAGGCCTCCTCCTTCCGTTAAGGAGGAGCTGCCTGCACCCGGCCGCGGCCCGCGCAAATCTCTTCAAAAATGAGCCCGGCACCTCGGACAAGTGCCGGGCTTGCATCTGTTCCGGGGGGGGGGGGGGAGAAGTCCGGGGAGGGAGCTGCGGCCAGGCGGCCGGCGGGAAAGCGGCCGGCCGCCGCGCCTCCTTAAAGCGCCGGCGCAGACTCCGGCAACACTCGTTTGCCGGAGTCTTAGTTGCGGCTGCTACTGGCGAGGCGGCCGCAACTGAATTTCGGCTTGGGGCCGGGTTACCACGGCAACCGGGACGCTGCGCACACCGATGACGTCATCGGTGCCGGCGCAGCGCTACCGGTCTACCGCCGCGGAAGGGCCCCAGGCAATTTAGGAACCGGCGCCAATTGCAGCGCTAGGCCCTCTAGCGCTGCAAAATCGGTGCTAAGGGCACTGAATTTCTAGGCCTTTGTGTCTTAATGCGAGGGGCATTCATAATAAGGTGGATGAATTAGCTGCGCAAATAGATATGATATAATTGGGATTATGGAGACATGGCTCCAGGCTGACCAAGGCTGGGAATTCAACATCCAGGGGTATTCAATATTCAGGAAGGACAGGAAAAAAGGAAAAGGCGGTGGGGTAACATTGCTGGTTAAAGAGGAGATTAACACAATTGTAAGGAAGGATAATAGCTCTGATGATGTGGAATCTGTATGGGTAGAGCTGAGAAATACCAAGGGGCAGAAAACATTAGTGCGAGTTGTATACAGACCCCCAAACAGTAATGCTGAGGTTGGGGATGGTATTAAACAGGAAATTAGAGAAGCATGCAATAAGGGCACAGCAGTTATCATGGGTGACTTTAATCTACATATAGATTGGGCTAACCAAATTAGTAACAATATTGTGGAGGAGGAATTCCTGGAGTGTATATGGGACGGTTTCCTGGACCAATATGGCGAGGAACCAACTAGAGATCAGGCCATCTTAGACTGGGTATTATGTAATGAGACAGGATTAATTAGCAATCTTGTTGTGCGAGGCCCCTTGGGGAGGAGCGATCATAATATGATAGAATTCTTCATTAAGATGGAGAGTGAAGTAGTTGATTCAGAGACTTGGGTACTGAATTTAAATAAAGGAAACTGCAATGGTATGAGGCACGAGTTGGCTAGGATGGATTGGGGAATGTTACTTAAAGGGTTGATGGTGAATAGGCAATGGCAAACATTTAAAGATCACATGGATGAACTACAGAATTTGTTCTTTCCTGTTTGGTATAAAATTAAAACAAAAAAGGTGACTCAACATTGGCTAACAAGGGAAATTAGGGATAGCATAAGATCCAAGGAGAGGACATATAAATTGGCCAGAAAAAGCAGCAAACCTGAGGATTGGGAGCAGTTTAGGATTCAGCAAAGGAGGACAAAGGGATTAATTAAGAGGGGGAAAATAGAGTATGAGAGTAAGCTTGCAGGGAACATAAAAAGTGACTGTAAAAGCTTCTATAGATATGTGAAGAGAAAAAGATTGGTAAAGTCAAGCATAGGTTCCTTGCAGTCAGAATCAGGGGAATTTATAATGGGGAACAAAGACATGGCAGACCAATTAAATACATACTTTTGTTCTGTCTTCACAAAGGAGGACACAAATAAACTCCCAGAGATGTCGGGGAACATAGGTTCTAATGAGAGGGAGGAACTGAATGAAATCAGTATTTGTAGGGAAATGGTGTTAGGGAAATTGATGGGATTGAAGGCCGATAAATCCCAAGGGCCTGATAATCTACATCCTAGGGTACTTAAGGAAATGGCCCTAGAAATAGTAGATGCATGGCTGGTCATCTTCCAAAATTCTATAGACTCTGGAACAGTTCCCATGGATTGGAGGGTTGCTAATGTAATCCCACTATTTAAAAAAGATGGTAGAGAAAAAATAGGGAATTATAGGCCGGTAAGCCTGACATCGATAGCGGGGAAAATGCTAGAGTCCATTATAAAAGATGTAATAGCAGAGCACTTGGAAAACAGTGACAGGATCGGACAAAGTCAACATGGATTTACAAAAGGTAAATCATGCTTGACTAATCTACTGGAATTTTTTGTGGATGTAACTGGTAGAATAGATAAGGGAGAACCAGTGGATGTGGTGTATTTGGACTTTTAGAAGGCTTTCAATAAGGTCCAGCATAAGAGACTAGCGTGCAAAGTTAAAGCACATGGGATTGGGGGTAAGGTACTGACTTGGATAGAAAACTGGTTAGCAGACAGGAAGCAAAGAGTTGGAATAAACGGGTCTTTTTCTGAGTGGAAGGCAGTGACTAGTGGGGTACCGCAGGGATTGGTGCTAAGACCCCAATTATTCACAATATATATTAATGATCTAGACGAGGGAACTAGATGTAATATCTCCAAGTTTGCAGACGACACAAAGCGGTGGGCATGTGTGCTGTGAGGGGGATGCAGAGAAACTCCAGTACAATTTGGACAGGTTAGGTGATTGGGCAGATGCATGGCAGATGCAGTATAATGTGGATAAATGCGAGGTTATCCACTTTGGTGGCAAAAACAGGAAGGCAGATTATTATCTGAACGGCAATAGATTGGGAAAAGGGGAAGTGCAACGAGACCTGGGTGTCCTTGTGCACCCATCGCTGAAGGTAAGCATGCAGGTGCAGCAGGCGGTTAAGAAGGCAAATGGTATGCTGGCCTTCATAGCGAGAGGATTCGAGTACAGAAGCAAGGATGTCTTGCTGCAGTTGTACAGGGCCTTGGTGAGACCACACCTTGAGTATTATGTGCAGTTTTGGTCACCTTATCTGAGGAAGGATGCTCTTGCCATGGAGGGATTGCAGCGAAGATTCACCAGACTGATACCTGGGATGGCATGAATGACATATGAGGAGAGATTGGGTCGATTAGGCTTATATTCGCTAGAGTTTAGACGAATGAGAGGGGATCTCATTGAAACTTATAAAATTCTAACAGGACTAGACAGACTAGATGCAGGAAGGATGTTCCCGATGGCGGGCGAGTCCAGAACCAGGGGTCACAGTCTAAGGATAAGGGGTAATCCATTTAGGACTATGATGAGGAGGAATTTCTTCACCCAGAGAGTGGTGAACCTATGGAATTCTCTACCACTGAAGACAGTTGAGGCTAATTCATTAAATATATTCAAGAAGGAGTTAGATATATTTCTTAAGGCTAAAGGGATCAAAGGATATGGGGAGAAAACAGGCACAGGGTACTGAATTTGGATGATCAGCCACGATCACATTGAATGGCGGAGCAGGCTCGAGGGGCTGCATGGCCTACTCCTGCTCCTATCTTCTATGTTTCTATGTTTGTATGAGACTGGCTGGCTGTGGGCGGGTAGGTCTGTGGCAGTCGGCTGCAGAGAGGAGGGATCGGGTGAGGGCCCGGAGTGGTCGGGGGTCGAAGGAGGATTGGGGGAGGGGGGCATGGGGCGGGTGGGAAAGAGAGGGGATCGGGGCCAGAGCATTGGGGAAGGGAATAATGGATCATGGAGGGAAGCATGGATCGGTGGATCGGGGCCAGAGCATTCGGGGAGATGGGTGGCAGAGAGGTTTAGGGCACGAGCATCTGCGGGTGTGGGGGGAGGGAGGGGAGAGAAGCATCAAAGCCGGAGGTTCATGGGTGGGGGGGAGGTGGGATGTATTGGGTCTGGCCTGAGGATCATCGGTGGGGTGAGGAGTCCCGGAAGGCGTTTGGAGGCCTCATGAGGGTGGGTGGAGGCCTCGTGAGAAGTCTCCAATCGCGGCGGTGGCTGAAGCAGGGACGTTGAATCGAGGACCTAAGTGTAAAGGCACTTACCCCCTGGATCCAGCAGTCCCTGCATTACTTTAACTGCCGGATTCTCCGAGGCCTGAGAAACCCGACCAGCCACAGTTAAATTTGAAATGCTGGTTAAATCTGAGGTACGCCAGCCAAATTATGATATTTAAATGGACAATCCACCTCCTGGGAGCGGATTGACTGCCTGCCCTCCACCCGCCCCCGCGCCCCCCTGCTCCCAGTCCCGCCTCTTAAAACCGGAAGTGGGTGGGCTCGAGGTGGGTTCAGGTCGGGATTCAGTTTTTTAATACTTTAACCTCCCACCCGACCCCAACCTACCCGCTTTTGGGGGTTAAAATTCCTCCCAGAATGTTTGGCCGTGATTTTCCGAGTGGAGGCGGCTTTGATGTTCGGCGGGTTCTGGTCCCACTGCCGGTTTAATCCGCCCTGAAATTACGATTTTTGCTTAAGTGGGCTGGTTAAGCCCGTCGTGTGCGATACCCGGCCCAATCAGTGGGTTTGGGTCTGCTGCTCGCCTCTGCTGACGTCTTTCAGCCAGCTGTATTTAAGGGGCCCATGCAGCCTTGTTGTTGTTCATTCCTATTCTGCTGCTTCTCGGTGTGACACATATTAAAATGACTGCTTCAAGACCAAAGGCATCTCCCAGATTTGATGGTGACTCCCTCCATGCTGTTGTAGAGGGAGTGAGAGGCGCCAAGAGATACTGTTCCCCTCAAATGGACCGAGGAAGCCTCCTCAGCAAACCAAGGCAGCCTAGCTGCAAATTGCTGAGGAGGTTAGCGCTAGGTCTTTGTGCTCACACACCTGGGTTTAGTGCCGGAAAAGGTTCAATGACCTGCTACGCACAGCAAAAGTGAACATAACATCACACTTACCTTCAATCTGCTCCCCATCTCCTCTCATCACCAGCACTCTGCATTGGCAACCTACTCTTGCACATCCCACTTTACCCTTACATCCCTTGCATCCTTAACCATCCCTCTCTCTCTATGTACAGAATCACTTCACTATTCTACTATGCACCCGTCACACTCGCTATCACTGTTATGCAATGACAACAACTAACAATGCACAGGGAGGGACCTTGGTAATGGCAACTCATTCCATCTTTGTCTCCCTCTAAGCATCTATGCTATGGATTCTCTACACTCACTCCAACATTCTCACTCAAACTCCACTTGTGTCCCTCATTGCAGGTAAAGAGAGTCCACAATAAGGGAGAGGGGCAGGACAGGAGGAGAGCCACCTTCGATTGCCCACTTGACCACCGCTGAGGAGGCTGCTCTCAACATCGTCAGAGGCGCTGAGGGTCTGGAAGTGGGGGACAGTCAGATGGGCGCAGTAGAGAAAGCTGGTGACAGAATAGATTTGCAGCCCTCTCATTTAGATTGCATGAGTGACTAATATGGCATCTGATGTTCATACAGATTAAGTTCTGATCATCTGCATAATTCAATGTGCCTGCTATATTAATATCACATGTCGAACTCATGCCTTTACTCCCCCACAGGACCATCAAGAGCCCCCCTCCTCACTGTCCAGGAGGAAGAGCCGTAAGACTCCTCAGAGGAAGCTGCAACCTCTGAGGGTGCAGTGTCAGCAGAATTGAGCGCACCCAGCACCAGCGCAGAGACACATATCTCGGTGGGTCATTCGCGAGATAGATTAGTGTTGTCACCTGGTGTATCACAGCTCACAAGTGAACATCAGCAGATAGTGGAGACAGCGACAGCAGTGGAGAGTCCTCGTCAGAGGCCGCAGGACTCTCCTAGCTCTGCTCAGCTGCATGTGGACCCTGTGCCTCTGGGGCCATCCAGAAAGAGAGCGGTGCTGGGGCTCCACGAACAAGTAAAGGAGTCGCGGACAGGTTTTGCATCCATGGTAATTGTGATTGTGCAGAGAATGGAGGAGTCCATCTCAAACATAAGCAATGCCATGGTGGAGGCAATGGCGCATTAACGTGCCACCATGGAGAGGGTCGCAACCTACTTGGCGGACATAAGTCGCCAGGCTTGACACAGTATGATGACTCTTCTAAATAGATGGTCTGCTATGGAGGATAAATGGGCAGCTATTGAGGAGAGACGCCAGAGGTACATGGACGTCCCCATTATGAGGACTGTCAGTACAGAGATGGGTCCTCATGGCTCCACTAATGTGCAGCAAGGTGTTCTCCGGCTACTTGCTAGCAGTGAAGTGCGGGCGGCCCATGAGAGGGATGTTGGTGATCGACAACAAGGAAGTGTGGGCTCCTCTCCAAGCGCTCACACTCCCATGCCTCTGAGGTGTCAGGGCGCCTTTCATCTGTAATGATGGTGGTGAGAGTGATAGGAACCCACAGTTTATTGTACATTGTGTATGGTGTGTTAAGAAGGTGGCAGCCACATGTGTTTGCTTCATAAACTTAAGCGAATCTGGCATGGATTAATGCATCCCTTGCATCACAGCCAGCAATGTGCTCATGTGCTGGTGGAACTAGCACATCCGCCTTCGCAAGGTCTTCCTCCTCCTCTGAGGTGGAGATGCCGGTGTTGGGCTGGGGTGGACAAATGTAAGAAGTCACACAACACCAGGTTATAGTCCAACAGTTTTATTTGAAATCACAAGCTTTCGGAGCGCTGCTCCTTCGTCAGGTGAAGTGGAGAGATGCATAAAGACACAACTTATATAGTCAGAGAATAATGCAAGATGATTACAGGTAATCTTTCTAACTGCCATTTATCACACATTGGCAGAGAGATAATCACAGCAATCAAAGGTGTGAATGGTGTCCAAACAGGTCAATCAGGAAAACATTACATCAAAGAACAATGAGGTGGGGTCACAAGGGGTCAAATGTTGCAGATGCTGGGGTCTGTATGAAAACAAAAAACAGACAAAATAACATTTTTTTTGCTGGAAATCACAGCAGGTCCGGCCGCATCTGTGTAGAGAGAACAAGCCAACGACGACTTGAGTCTGGATGACCCTACGTCAGGTGGGGTTACATGTAGCGTGACATGAACCCAAGATCCCGGTTGAGGCCGTCCTCGTGAGTGCGGAACTTGGCTATCAGTTTCTGCTCTACGATTTTGCGTTGTCGTGTGTCTCGAAGGCTGCCTTGGAGAATGCTTACCCGAAGATTGGAGGCTGAATGTCCTTGACTGCTGAAGTGTTCCCCGACTGGGAGGGAACACTCCTGCCTGGCGATTGTTGCGCAGTGTCCGTTCATCCGTTGTTGCAGTGTCTGCATGGTCTCGCCGATGTAGCATGCTGCAGGGCATCCTTTCCTGCAACGTATGAGGTAGACAACGTTGGCCGAGTCACATGAGTATGTACCATGTACCTGGTGGGTGGTGTCCTCACGTGTGATGATGGTATCTGTGTTGATGATCTGGCATGTCTTGCAGAGGTTGCCGTGGCAGGGTTGTGTGGTGTCGTGGTTGCTGTTCTCCTGAAAGCTGGGTAATTTGCTGCGAACGATGGTCTGTTTGAGGTTAGGCAGCTGTTTGAAGGCGAGTAGTGGAGGCGTGGGGATGGCCTTAGCGAGGTGTTCGTCGTCATCGATGACATGTTGAAGGCTGCGAAGAACATGGCGTAGTTTCTCCGCTCCGGGGAAGTACTGGACAACGAAGGGTACTCTGTTGGTTGTGTCCCATGTTTGTCTTCTGAAGAGGTCTCTGCGATTTTTTGCTGTGGCCCGTCAGAACTGTCGATCGACGAGTCGAGCATCATATCCCATTCTTACGAGGGCGTCTTTCAGTGTCTGTAGGTGTCCATCGCGTTCCTCCTCATCTGAGCAGATCCTGTGTATTCACAGGGCTTGTCCATAGGGGATGGCTTCTTTAACATGGATAGGGTGGAAGCTGGAGAAGTGGAGCATCCTGAGGTTGTCCATGGGCTTGCGGTAAAGTGAAGTGCTGAGGTGTCCGTCTTTGATGGAGATTCGTGTGTCCAAGAATGAAACCGATTCTGAGGAGTAGTCCATGGTGAGTTTGATGGTGGGATGGAACTTATTGATGTTATCGTGTAGTCTTTTCAGTGATTCTTCACCGTGGGTCCATAGGAAGAAAATGTCGTCGATGTATCTGGTGTATAGCATAGGTTGGAGGTCCTGTGCAGCGAAGAAGTCTTGCTCGAACTTGTGCATGAAGATGTTGGCGTATTGGGGTGCGAATTTGGTCCCCATGGCTGTTCCATGTGTTTGGGTAAAGAACTGGTTGTCGAAGGTGAAGACATTGTGGTCAAGGATGAAGCGGATGAGTTGTAGGGTGGCGTCTGGAGATTGGCTGTTGTTGGTGTTGCATACTGAGGCTGTCGCAGCGATGCCGTCATCGTGGGGGATACTGGTGTAGAGTGCCGAGACGTCCATCGTGACGAGGAGTGTTCCTGGTTCAACTGGTCTGTGGGTGCTGAGTTTCTGTAAGAAGTCTGTAGTGTCGTGACAGAAGCTGGGGGTTCCCTGTACGATGGGTTTCAGGATGCCCTCGATGTATCCAGAGAGGTTCTCACACAGGGTTCCGTTGCCTGATACGATAGGATGTCCAGGTGTGCTGGCTTTGTGTATCTTTGGGAGGCAGTAGAAGTCTCCCACGCAGGGAGTACGTGGGATGAGAGCATGTAGGATGCTTTGAAGGTCTGGATCATACAGCAGAAACTAATAGCCAAGTTCCGCACTCACGAGGACGGCCTCAACCGGGATCTTGGGTTCATGTCACGCTACATGTAACCCCACCTGACGTAGGGTCACCCAGACTCAAGTCGTCATTGGCTTGTTCTCTCTACACAGATGTGGCCAGACCTGCTGTGATTTCCAGCAAAAAAAAATGTTTTTTTGTCTGTTTTTTGTTTTTCATACAGACCCCAGCATCTGCAACATTTGACCCTTTGTGACCCCACCTCATTGTTCTTTGATGTAATGTTTTCCTGACTGACCTGTTTGGACACCATTCACACCTTTGATTGCTGTGATTATCTCTCTGCCAAGGTGTGATAAATGGCAGTTGGAAAGATTACCTGTAATCATCTTGCATTATTCTCTGACTATATAAGCTATGTCTTTATGCATCTCTCCACTTCACCTGACGAAGGAGCAGCGCTCCGAAAGCTTGTGATTTCAAATAAAACTGTTGGACTATAACCTGGTGTTGTGTGACTTCCTCTTCTGAGGAGGAGGTTGTGCGCTGAGCCACTTGTTCCTCAGGCAGCGGTAAGCCACGCGGCTGTGTGATGTTGTGCAGTGCACAGCAGGCCATGATGATTCTGGAGACCCTGGCTGCTGAGTACTGTAGGGCTCCACCTGATCTGTCGAGGCATCTGAATCACATTTTGAGCAAGCTGATGGTTTGCTCAATGATGGCTCTGGTGGAAATGTGGCTCGCATTGTAGTGCTCCTCAGCTTCGCTTGATGGCCTCCTCAATGGTGTCATTAGCCACATCTTTAGGGGATAGCCCTTGTCTCCAAGTAGCCATCCGGAAAGTTGTGTTGGCGGATTGAAGAGCTGAGGCACACTAGGCTGCAGCAGGATGAACGAGTCATGGCAACTGCCAGGGAACTTGGCGCAAACATGCATAATGTTCTTCCTGTGGTTACACACCAGCTGGATGTTAAGGGAGTGGAAGCCCTTGCGGTTGACAAATACAGCTGGGTTGTGATGGGGTGCCGTAATGGCCACATGTGTGCAGTCTATGATGCCCTGCACCATTGGCAAGCCTGCCATATTTGCAAAGCCAACCACATGCGCGGTTACACTTGCTTTGAGGTACGATAACCACTTTTCTATCCTTTACAGACATGCACCATATTACTTTTATTGTGTTTTGACACTTTTAGTATTGAATGTGTTCAGCATGGACACAATTTCCATGTTCTGATTGTGACATTGCACACACAAGAGGATTAACACTACTGATTATAATCACTGCAGGTTTATAGGGAAATAAACTGCAGATTATTGGGAAATACTGGTAAAGGTTCAATAAAACAGTGAGAGGGAGAAATTTCTGTTTGCTACATGTAATGAAATCTGTTTGTCTTGGTCCTGTATTCGTTTTGCACTCATGTATATTACCCTCCCCCACTGTGTATAGTTTCACTTCCTCTTTCCCGACTAACCTGGGAGGTTCCAGGTCTTGGCTCTTGGCTCCGCCTCTGACTTCTCTTACATAAGGATCTCAGGATCTGTATGACTCATTCCTGTGAACCAGTCGGCGTGTTGAGATGTTAGCTCTGATCTTAGTGATTAAAAGCCAACTTGTTTAAGTCTATAACTTCTAGTTTTGTGGTTATTGAAGGCCCATCAATTTTAATCACTAAAGAATACTAGGATGGATCGACTCCTAAAACCAGAGCGTCTGGACTTGGATCCACATTCTGCTGAAGCATCAAATCAATTTGGACACTGGCTCAAATGCTTCGAACTCTTCGCGGGGGCCTCATCCGCTAGCGAGGTAGATAAACTGAGTCTACTGACTACTCGCGTAAGTCATCAGATTTATTCGTTCATCTGGGATGCCACCTCTTACACGGAGGCCATCACTATCCTGAAGACCCAATACCAGAGGCCGGTAAACGAAGTGTACGCCAGACATCTGCTGGCTACACGCAGGCAGCGACCAGAGGAATCAATGGACGATTTCTTACAGGGCCTAAAGGACCTGGTCCGGGACTGTAACTGCAAGGCCGTGACGGCCAACGTGTACTCTGACGAATTGGTCTGCGATTCCTTCATCACGGGCCTCAAATCGAATTATATCCGGCAGAGACTGCTGGAGAAGGAGGTCCTGGACTTAAAAAAGGCAGTGGCCACTGCGCGATCGCTGGACGTGGCCCAGAAAAACTCTGACTCTTATTCTTCCGGCCATGCGGCCCTCACCGCCTCTTGCGCGCCGAGGGGGCCGCCATCTTGGAATCAGCCATCTTCCCCATCCAGGTCTCAGACCAGCTCTACGCCGCCGGAGTCCCCACACAGAAGTTCACCCAGGAGTCCTACTACAGCGGCAATGTCTCGAGGCCCGAAATGCTACTTCTGCAGCCAGGCCAAGCACCCCAGACAACGATGCCCAGCGAAGGACGCTACATGCTTCAAATGTAAGAAGCAGGGGCATTTTAGCAAAGTCTGCAGGGGGAATCTGATTTCCAACTCCGTCACCACCTCGTGCGTGCCATGCGGGCCGCCATCTTGGGATCCGCCATCTTTTCCCGACTCAACGGCCGCCCAGGGCCCAACAGTGGCTTTGATCACGGTGGATCAATCCAGGCCACACCCGTTGACAAAATCCACGATGGACATACAGGTAAACGGGAATTTAACGAAATGTTTAATTGACTGTGGGAGTACCGAGAGTTTTATCCACCCTAGCCTGGTACGGCGGCACTCATTAACGGTAACCCCTACACGGAGCAGAATTGCTATGGCTGCTAAGCCCCACACTTTGGACATTTTGGGCTACTGTGTGGTAACACTGACTGTAAAAGGCACGGACTACAAGGATTTTAAACTCCTCGTGATGCCAGAACTCTGTGTTAATGTAATCTTGGGCCTGGACTTCCAGTGCCACCACGAAAGTGTCACGCTAGCATATGGCGGGTCCCAGCCGCCACTCACAGTCTGTGGCCTATCAACCTTAAAAATCAGCCCGCCCTCTTTATTCGCTAATCTCGCTCCGAACTGTAGGCCCATAGCGACCAAAAGTAGACGGTACAGTCTGGAAGACAGACACTTTATCAAGGCGGAAGTGGACAGACTCCTGCGGGAAGGCATTATTGAATGCAGTACCAGCCCGTGGCGTGCCCAGGTAGTCATAGTTAAAAATAGCGAAAAGAAACGGATGGTAATTGACTACAGCCAGACTGTTAATATTTATACCCAGCTGGACGCCTACCCTTTACCCCGCATATCAGAAATGGTCAACCAGATTGCGCAATACCGAGTCTTCTCGACTATCGACCTCAAATCCGCGTATCACCAGCTCCCCATTAGAACGGAGGACCGCCCATACACCGCCTTCGAGGCGAACGGGCGCCTCTACCATTTTCTCAGAGTGCCCTTCGGGGTAACAAATGGGGTCTCGGTCTTCCAACGTGAGATGGACCGCATGGTTGACGAGAATAAACTACAAGCTACCTACCCCTATCTGGACAATGTCACTATCTGCGGGCACAACCAGCAAGACCACGATCTAAATCTTGCGAGATTTTTAAAAACTGCCCTAAAGCTGAATCTAACCTACAACGAAGACAAATGTGTCTTCAACACAACCCGTCTCTGTATCCTCGGCTGTGTGGTGGAAGATGGGGTAATTGGACCGGACCCTGACCGATTACGCCCCCTAAAAGGAACTGCCCCTGCCACACAATCCCAAAGCTTTAAAAAGGTGCCTGGGATTTTTTTCGTATTATGCCCAATGGGTGCCCAATTACTCTGATAAGGCCCGACCCCTCATTAAATCGACGTCCTTCCCACTATCAGCTGAAGCTCGGGAGGCTTTCACCAGCATTAAACAGGACATTGAAAGGGCTGCAGTGTGTGCAGTGGACGAATGCATTCCCTTTCAAGTCGAAAGCGATGCGTCAGACTTTGCCTTAGCTGCGACCCTCAATCAGGCTGGGAGACCTGTGGCTTTCTTCTCCCGAACCCTTCAGGGACCTGAAATCAGGCACTCTTCTGTCAAGAAGGAGGCACAGGCTATAGTGGAGGCAGTGCGGCACTGGAGACACTACCTAGCTGGCAAACGTTTCACCCTGCTCACCGACCAGCGGTCGGTGGCTTTCATGTTTAATAACAAACAAAGGGGGAAAATCAAGAATGACAAAATACTCAGGTGGAGGATCGAACTATCCACGTTCGACTATGATATTATGTACAGGCCGGGAGCCCTTAATGAACCCCCAGACGCCCTATCGCGGGGAATGTGTGCCAGCATTCATACGGACAAATTACAGGGTCTCCACAATGACCTCTGTCACCCAGGGGTCACCCGACTATACCATTTTATAAAGTCCCGCAATCTGCCCCACTCCATCAAGGAGGTCAGGGCAATGACCAGAGCCTGCCGCATCTGTGCAGAATGCAAGCCTCGTTTCTACAGGCCTGACCGTGCACACCTTATCAAAGCCACACAGCCATTCGAGCGCCTAAGTCTGGACTTCAAGGGACCCCTTCCCTCTGCCGACCATAACGTATACTTCCTCAATATCATTGATGAATATTCCCGCTTCCCCTTCGCCATTCCCTGCCCAGACATGACCAGTGCCACGGTCATCAAGTGTCTCTGTAATCTATTCTGCATGTTTGGCATGCCGAACTACATACACAGCGATAGGGGGACGTCATTCATGAGTGACGAGCTGCGCCAGTTCTTGCTCTCGAAGGGAATAGCCACTAGCAGAACCACTAGCTACAACCCCCGGGGTAATGGGCAAGTGGAAAGGGAGAATGCTACTGTTTGGAAGGCTGTCACGTTAGCCTTAAAGTCAAAAGGCCTTCCGACCTCCCGCTGGCAGGAAGTCCTCCCAGACGTGCTCCACTCCATAAGGTCTCTGTTATGTACTGCCACTAACGCTACCTCTCATGAAAAGATGTTCGTTTTCCCCCGGAAATCCACCTCGGGCATATCTCTACCCGCGTGGCTGACGTCTCCGGGGACAGTACTATTGCGGAAGCACGTGAGAGGCCATAAAACGGACCCCCTTGTGGAAAAGGTACAGCTCCTCCATGCAAACCCTCAGTACGCCTATATCGAATACTCTGACGGGCGAGAGGACACGGTTTCCATAAAAGACCTCGCTCCCTCGGGGAGCGGAGAGAACGATGGGAGACTACCCGATGAAGACCTACACTACAAAGAGACAGGACGCCCAGAGGTATCAATACCCAACTTTAACCTGGAGGACACTGCAGATAACCTGGAAGACACTGCGGAGGCCCGGACAGCGGAGGAACCAGAATCCACTCCCCTAGAGGCACCCCAACCGGCTTTGCGCCGATCACTGAGAACTGCAAAACCTCCTGACAGACTCACTTATACCAACTTTTAAGAAACATCACCCCGATGGACTAAATCTATAGAAGGGGTGAATGTAATGAAATCTGTTTGTCTTGGTCCTGTATTCGTTTTGCACTCATGTATATTACCCTCCCCCACTGTGTATAGTTTCACTTCCTCTTTCCTGACTAACCTGGGAGGTTCCAGGTCTTGGCTCTTGGCTCCGCCTCTGACTTCTCTTACATAAGGATCTCAGGATCTGTATGACTCATTCCTGTGAACCAGTCGGCGTGTTGAGATGTTAGCTCTGATCTTAGTGATTAAAAGCCAACTTGTTTAAGTCTATAACTTCTAGTTTTGTGGTTATTGAAGGCCCATCACTACATCTATACTGGTCTGGTCACCATAGTATTAAAGGTATACATATGGGGGATGATTTTGTCATGGGAGGCGCGTTGGAGGCGGGACTGCTGCTTGTCGGGTTTCAGTCCCGCCTCCATCGACTTGTGACCAACCGATGCTAATTTCCCTTGATTGACCTTGTTAAGCACGCCCAGCGGGCTTAGCAGGCCAATTAAGGGGAAGCCAGTTACAGAGTACTTTTTTGACAGATGAATTGTCATCGTTTGACAGCTCTGTGAAGCTGTCAAATACTGACATTCTCTGTTGTTTGATGAGCTCTTGTATTCAAGACTTATCAAACCTCTTTTGTCAGCAGAAATTAGATGGCTGTTGCATCAGAGAATGCAGCAGCCATCTGTCATCTCTGCTGGTGAGATGCGAGAGTCTCCGCATCCCCAACGGTTGAAGGCTGCAGGAAGAAACAAGGGTAAGTAAACATTTTCTATCACTTTTCACTCACCTCACATACTTACCTCTCCACACTTGCACCCATCACTTAGCTCGACAGTGCACTTTTGCACCCCTCCGACCCCCTCCGACCCACTGCTCGCCTTGGTGACCCTGGCAGGGTTTCCCGATGTCAGGAAGCCCGCGCCTCTGGTGGAAAAATGGGGATAATCCTCTTAACTGCCTGTTAACTACCTGTTAACAGGCAGTTAAGTGGCTGTAATCCCCTTCCTGCCTCCAGGAGACAGGAGCCACCTCCTAGGAAGATGGCACAGAGGCGGGTTGGGGGCAGGATGGGTACCCGCCCCCAGATTCTGCCATTTTCCCGGCAGTCCTGCCTCCAAACCCGCCTCCCCAGGGCCGGCAAAATCCAGCCCCAGGTTTTCACACATGCAACATTGTAGGTTCCGTAACAATGATCCATTTCAGCGATAGGCTTTGTCTTGTAATAAATAGTGAGGAATGTAGTGATAGACTTCAAGAAGACATAGACAGGGTGGTGTAATGGGCGGACACATGGCAGATGAAATTCAATGCAGAGAAGAGTGAGGCGATACATTTTGGTAGGAAGAATGAGGTGAGACAATACACACTACATGGTACAATTTTAAAGTGGGTACAAGAACAGGGAGACCTGGGGGTGTTTGTGCACAAATCGTTGAATGTGGCAGGACAGGTTAACAAAGCAGTTAATATAGCATATGGAATCCTGGGCTTTATAAATAGAAGCATGGAGTACAAAAGCCAGGAAGTTATGCTAAACCTTTATAAAACCCATGTTCGGCCCCAGCTGGAGTATTGTGTCCAATTCTGGGCACCACACTTTAGGAAGGATGTGAAGGCTTTGGAGAGGGTACAGAGAGATTTACTAGAATGGTTCCAGGAATGAGGGAATACAGTTATGTGGATAGACTGGAGAAGCTGGGGTTAAAGTAGAGAATGGAGATTTGATAGAGGTGTTTAATATCATGACGGGTTTAGATAGAGAAACTGTTTCCAATGCCTGAAGGGTCGATAACCAGAGGGCACAGATTTAAGTTAATTGGCAAAAGAACCAGAGGCGACATGAGGAAAAACTTTTTTATGCAACGAGTGGTTAGGATTTGGAATGCACTGGCTGATAGGGTGCTGGATACAGATTCAATAGTAGCCTTCAAAAGGGCATTGGATAAATACTTGAAAGAGAAAAATTACAGGGATATGGGGAAAGAGCAGGGGGAGTGGGACTAACTGGATTGCTCTTCAAAAGAGCCGACGCAGACTCGATGGGCCGAGTGGCCTCCTTACTATTCTATGATTCTATGACACAATCCTACTCACTTGATCCACCAATGCAGATTTGTATACTGAGTATTGATTAAGAATTGGTAGCACACATTGAAAATGGTAAGAATTGATTGAATGAGGTAAATATTCTTGTGGATAGATTTAAAGGCCGTGATTTTGCCGGTGCTCAGAGGGCGGGTTCGGAGGCAGGTCAGCTGTTAACTTCGATTTGATTGACAGCGGGTTGGAAACCTGCTGCGATCCTGCCTCCGTGTGAGTTTCCAAAGTGTCGGGTCTGCGATTTCAGAACAGACCCGACACCTAGCAATGGAAGAGATATTTAAGACACTTAACTCCTTGTGAAGTGCTTGTTAACTGCTATTTTGACAGCCTTTTCCTATTTTCCCACATTTTTAACAGGTTTTACGACATTCAGAGACCACGTCAGGTGTGTATGTCGGGAGTACCAACGAGCTGAATAGTTCACAGATGCAACTGCAGTATAAAAGCTGAACTCTCACAGCTGTTCACTTTCAAACATCAGAGGTTGCTGATTTCAGGATTGGGATTTGATTTGTCTTGAAGCTGTAAGTGTGTGGTTCTAATCTATATGCACTGTCACCTCCTTGGAATAACCTCTCTCCCCATTGACAGATTGCTTATAACATCTCAATCTCAACTGCCATATAGAACAGCAGAATGGGAACGCTTTATACTCTCTCATCCTGGTCCTCAGAATCTGAAGAGGATCAGCGGCAGAACCAGGCACACCAGCGGCACCAACAACAAGAGCGTCGACCTTCTCCTCAACCGTCTGATGCTGCGTAGGGCAGAGGCCATCAGTGCAGGGCTGCACCATGCTGCAGGAGATACCCCCAACACAGGGTTTACAGGCAGAGGATGAGCTTCCTCAACATGACTGAGCAGCAGTGCCAAAGGAGGCTCAGACTTTCGTGACAGATAGATGCAGATATCTGCACAATGCTCTATCAAGACCTGCAGCCCAGAGGAGCGGGTGGACATGCCTTACCAATGGCTATCAAATTCACCACCACCCTCAACCTCTTTGCATCTGGCTCCTTCCAGGGATCAGCACCAGACATTAGCAGCATCTTGCCGCCCACATATGCATTACGCGGGTTAGCGCTGCCCTCTTTGCCAAGTCTGCCAATTACATCCACTTTTCCACTGATGAAGCAAGTGTTATTGCGAGGGCGCTAGGCTTTGTCAATCTGGCTGGCTTCCCACAGGTACAGGGTGTCATCGACTGCACACATGTGGCCATCAGGGCACTCCATCAGAACCCAACAGTATTTGTCAACCGCAAGGGCTTCCACTCCCTTAACATGCAGCTTGTAGGATTCGCAAAATTGAACATTGTCCTACAAGGGTCTATTGGCAGAAGAGGCCTTAATTTAAAAGACTGTTTTAAAAGAAGCTCAGAAAAAGGGGCACACAAAATGGCCACCAGACCCCGTGACCAACTTTTGGGACACTTTAAAATGGTTCCTGCAGTCCCCAGACAGCTTTTTGTGGATTCAGCCCACAGTAGGTTCTGGAAGGCAGTTTCACGGAAAACGAAACCAGACAGAACCACATACATATGGATTGGATGCAGATCCAGTCAGATCGGCCTGTAGATAAAGGCCATCTAAATGTTTACCCAGACAAAGGAAAACAGTTTCATATTCATAGGGGGAACATCAAGAACCGTTTAAGACATCAGAAGGACATTAAAAACAATACAGGGTCATTCCAGACCAGAGATGGCCGTTACCGGCCATCCCAAAGTAGTTTAAAACATAATAACTACCCCGCTGTGCTACAAGCCCGCCAAAAGTTAAACAAAGACTAACCTTGATTTGGCGGGAGATAAGGGCCTCCACGGAAAAGTATAACTGGAGTCCCGGGGTAGCTTTTAGCTTTTGCAGCTTTTTCAGCCTGGAGCCTGTAGCTGGTAGCTTTTGAGCTAGCTTGCTCTTTCGAGAGCCGTGGAGGAACGTCGATCCGGAGACCAGCCAAAAAGGTGATTCGAGTCTGCGTCCCGCCCCGGGGTAACCATCGGGAGATCATCGACAAACGCCGGGCCGTTGATGAGACGAAGGACAGCAGCCCATCAGAAGAAACCTAGCTGAAAATGGTAAACCAGCTTGGCTCTGCGAAGAAACCTATTTGACCATGATCAAATAGGTGGTCTCCGTCCACGCCGCCGTCCAGGCCCGCCAGCATCCAGCCTGTCCGTGATCTTCACCTCGAGGGAGAAGAAGGTGTGTCGCAGCCCGCTGCGTTCCGCTGACCACGTGGAGACAGGACGCCTGAAAGGATCAAAACGCAGACCTTTTTCAAAACTCTATACTTTCCAACTTGATTGGTAAGCATGTTTCTGGCCCCTCATAATCTGATCTAGATAGGCTTAGGGGGTGGGCATTTAAGGGGTAATTTTAACAATGAGTTGTTGTCCCTCGATGTTCCGTGTGTTTCCCCATTTCGCGATGACCTTTGTAAAGTATAATATGCCTGTTTATATCTTAGCCAGTACTGTATTATGATTTGTTTTTCCCTCCCATGTACCTTATTGGCTTGCAGTTTGATTTGTTCCTTTATGCAATAAAGTTTCATTTCATTTTAATTAAATCGGGTCTATAGAATTTTCTCTGCACTGTAGTTCCTGCTTCAAAGTCCAGTGTATAGAACCTAAGGGGCGAGTGGGTCGAACCATTCAAGGTTTTACTGTGCAAGAGAGAGAGAGGCCTCTAGAGAGAGAAACCTCTGCGATCTCTAAGAACCCCTTGCAGAAAATGGCGACCACGGCAGGACACTGGCAGCAGGATTGCAATGTATTAGACCCAGGTTTGAATGGACGAAATGTTATGGATGAGAGGATAGCGGATTATGTCTTTGGAAAGGTAAATCTGACTAAACAGTGGATTTCCGATCTCTTATGGGATGGGCGTCCGGTAGACACAGCCATCAGGTGGACAGAGAGCAAAGAACTTAAGAAGTCAGTCGAGAAGGCAGTGTGGCTGATGTGCTACAAAAGACAAGTCCAGATTTTGGACAGGGTCATTGCAGCGCAGGCAGCCAGGATCAAAACCCAAGATACAGAGATAGAGGAAAAGGCCATGGGTGGGGAAAAACTCATCACAGCACTTCACGCGCTGAATCAGGAACGCCAAGTTGTAGCCAGCCAACATCAGGCTAGAATAGAGTACCTGGAGTGCCAGGTTACTGAGGCAAAGATTCATGAAACGAGGATATGGGAGAAAAACGCCCGCCTCGCACAACAGCTAAGAGCGCAGGAGGAGAGAGTAGTAGAGGTTAAGGCAGCTTACAAGCTGGCCCTCGAGCATGGGTTTGAGAGCGCAGACCATGGCCTCTGCCAAAAGACGATAGAAGACCTAAGAACGGCCTTGGTTAAGGCAAAAGGCATGGTATGCCTCGTAAGCCCAAAAGCAAGTCACTTAGACTTCTTGAAGGAATCCAAAAACCCGATTCCATGCGAAGTAGTTGTGGCACCAGCCACTGAGCCCTCAGCACCGTTGAGCTGCAGTGAGGTTTGGCCCGAAGGGGGGGGGTGGTGGAAGAAAAGGAAGCCGAGGTGGAACAGGAGGAGGAACAACCCCTGGTAGTAAAGCCGGAGCCGGCACCAATGTGTCCCACTCGGCACAAGAGGTATGGTCCCACCGATGCCAATGGCGCGGACGGACCCCACATGAACCAGATCGTGCTGCCCCACGGTGCCCAACAACTCAGGGCAATGGTGAGCCACCTCCCAAAACTCACCAAGAAGGGAGATCCCTCAGTCCATTTCAGGGAGATAGAGGAGACAGCCGCCATCAATGATTGTGATGATCTTGAACAGGCGAAGATGTTACTATTCTCCCTGGATAGCACAATCCTTCAGTGCCTCTCAGCAGGGAGCAAGAGGGGACAGAAACGGTATGTGGAACTCAGGGATGAGGTCCTGGAAGTTCTGGGAGTGGACGAAGGTAATCCATTCCTCTGTGTGGAAGGGACTGTGCAGCTAACTGGAGAACCCCCACGGGTTTTCGCAGAAAGGCTGTGGCCAGTGTATCGGCGCAGCTGTCCAGGCATGCCTGAATGGGCTGCAATGAATGGTGTTCAGCGGGTTCATTGGCTCTGTTGTCTGGTTGCCAACAGCCTGCCGCAGATAAAGGCCCAAGCCAAATCTTGGTTTGACCCCCCAAGGTCCCGGTGTCACGGAGGAGACGGTGCTCCGACAGCTCACCATTGCATATAAGAATTGTAGGAGTCAGGAGACACCTCCCTCTAAGGGAAAAGTGCATGAGGCAAAACCCGCAGCCCCAAGTAAAAAGGAGTGGCATCAGAAAGGGAATCGCCCTCCCCAGGCCAAGCTCAATTGCTACGGGTGTGGGAAGGATGGACATTGGCGCAAGGACTGTAAAAATCCATGGAAGGATAATAAGGGAAAATCTCCCGCAGCCCAAGCCCAAGCCCAGACCGCCGCCCCAGCACGAGTCCAGGTCCAAACCGCAGCCCCTGTCCCAGAAAAGGGAACTGGTGCAGGTATGGATCCCGCTGCAATAGAGTCAATTATAGAGACAATGCGGTCTCTTATGATCGCGCAGGGGAGGATAGCCGTCGCCACCGGTCCTGCCGTTCCTGCAGCCCCGACTGCTGCACCCCAATGACTAGAGTCAGCGCAGCCTGTCTACCTATGTCCGCTGCGATATGATGTATGGAAAAGACCCACCGTGGAGATGGAGGTAGAGGAGGTGAACGGTACCTATCTATTGGATACGGGGGCATCGTGCACTGTGATCCACTCAGATAACCCTACCACCTCACCTCTGTCCACCGGGGTTCCATATATGCTATTGGGCTTCACAGGCGAAGAACAGGCTGGCGCATTTTCCATTCCCCTCTCCATTCATTTAGGACCACTCCACACCACGTGGAAGTGTACCCTAATGAAGTGGGAGGCGGGGGGTGGAAAGGGGGTCCTTGGGTCTGATTTCCTAGTAGAACACGGGATACTTGTGGATCTTAGAAATCATTGTCTCTGGGGAGCGAGTACGGGGGAGAATGGAAAAGGGGGTTTCAAGGTGAAACCAAAGAAGGCACGGATCGGTCGGCGGGAAGTAAAATTCCTAGGTCTGACCCTCCGCGCTGGAGAGAGAGCCATAGAAGGGGCTAGACGGGAATCGGTGCAAGACCCACCGGTCCCCGCCACCAGTGTAGTGGAGTTGCCCCGACATACTAAATGGTTTCACATCAATCAGTGCAAACTGTTTAAGCCGGGTGCAAAAGAGCCAACAACTGAAGCCAGGTCTGAGGGTAGAAATCCTCAGCCTGAGGCGCGATGAGTCGCAGACCACACAGGCTGGAACCGCAGCCTGCTTGAGGGGAGAACCTATCCCGCCCACCTGGGAGGTTTCCCCATTGGCCTGGGACTCGGACGGGGAAGAGCACAAAGACCAGGGCCCTCCCCCGATCCGAACGCCATCGGGGGGGAGCCCGAACAGCCAGGCCCCGCCCCCGACACGATTCTGGAGGAGGTGGAGTCGGAGGACGGAGGTCCCGCCCTCGGCTCAAGCTTAGGGGAGGTAGAACTTGGGGGCAGAGATTCTCCACCTGTAGGGACAGGTAGGGAGAAGTCATCTGCCACAGACCCAAATCCCAAAGGGGCGGAGCCTGAGGGAAGGGAGCCGAAGCCGGCAGTCGTGGTGGAGCCACGGGCTGTGAGGGCTAAAGTCCCAACTACAGGTCCACTCGCTAAGGGAGCCTCGCCTATGACACCCCTTCGCAGGTCGTCTCGGACGCCTCAGCCAAGGAAAACCTGGCCAGATTTCCCCTACGTCAGCAGACACCGACTTGGGATACCCCTGGAAAAATGCAGTCCCCAGTTGGCAGCAAAAGGCTGCGGGGGACCCAAGCTACAGGTCAGTGCAGCCCCACCACAGGGAGCAGTGAGCTGCAGTCCGAACAGGGATTAGGCAAGCCGCCCGGGGACGGGCGGCACTGTTGTAGTGGCGCTTCGTAATTTCCAAGCATGCAGCCACTGAGCTTTGAGGCTTTTAACAACGAGTAGACGCGTGTCGAAATAAAACGTTCCAAAACGTAACTTTGTCTTTAAACTGTTTACTGTAACACCTTACAAACAGAATTACAAAGCAAAACACGTTTAAACGAACACGGTCAAAAACTGTATTGCTCCAGCCCTCAAAGCCTTTACCTTCTCTCTAGCCTCGTGGAGCTTGAACTGTAAAATGGCTGGATACCATGTGACAAGCTTAAGGACTGTACCATTGTAGCAAGAATAAAGGGGGTGTCTCAGACTATACTACTGGAACAAGAAAATAGGGGGTTTCTCAATACAATAAGTCAGTCAGGTAAATTAACTGTATTATACTATTTAACCAATATTTTAAAGTATTTTCTTTCTTAAACTTTCATGACTCTTACAGCTGTACATAAGTTTAGTTTAAGTTTAAGTTTAAGGTGTGTAATTTTAAGGCGATAGTATGTATAAGTAGTAGTTTGGAATCTGCCCAGCATGTGTGTTTGCTTGGGATCGGGGTCGAAAGACCCGATCATGCCTTCACCTAGGCCAGAATCTCTCAGGAGCCTGGCTGTATCGTTTAATCTGTTGCAGGAACAAAAGGTACCATGGAAAAGATTCTCATCGCGCTCGCGGTGATCGGGTGTAGCTGGGCCTATCGGGGCTACACCAAGGACTCCATAGTGTATGGATGTTCCGGGGACACAGCCCCCATCGCGACGGATGGGTCAGGCACGCGTGACGTTGAGGAGACAGCCACCTACTTCCACGAAGGGAGGTGGCCAGGGTGGCTGGGGTCGAACTCTACGGAATACTCCAGCCAGTCAGGATTCGCATACAGAGAGACTTCTCTAATGTGTCCCAGGGTGAGGATCATCGCACCCAGAGTCAGCGTTACCGTCGGGAAGAAGATTTGTTTGGTCTGCACTGGACATGTTCCTTTGGGCCGATGGTGGTGGCTGCGGAAGCTGAGTAAGACCATGAAGAACTCCACGGTCGAGTGGGAGAGACTGGGTAACAATACCCATCGGACTATTATGGGGACTCATGGGGGGTTGAGTGTCTGTTGGGACAAATGGTGGGAACCAGATGAGGGGATTTACATCTGTATGTGGGGTTCAGAACGCGTCTGCCCCACAGGCGTCTCCATCTTTTTCCAAAGACAGTGGCAGGATGCTGGGAAAGGAATGAGGTGGGACGTCAGCACACGGGCGTGCGGAGTCCCATACTTTCAGATCCCGGTGAATGCCACTGAGCTCATCACCCGCCCCCGCAAGCCCCTGCCCACGATTCTGGTAGCCAAAGCCCGCAAGGAAGGGTGCCCCACCACTACCAAGGGACCTGGGAATGGATTGGTATTAGTGCCCACAGGACAGGTGCTGTACCAAGGGGTGCACTACGCGGTGGCCTCGGTGATTTTAAACCTCACCGAGGTGCGATTGCCAGAGTGGTGCCCCAAGGAAATGGAGCAATTGTACCAGGTCCTGTTAACAAACATGTTCAGACAGTTTTATGAGTTCGACTTTGCCGATGTCGACAGAGCTGGACTGTACACCGCACCACATAAGGTCTTGGACAGGGTAGGGAGACAAAGAAGGGGTACAGTAAGTGATATTTTTACAGGCTTTAACACAGGGACTTCCGCCATCACCACTCTGGATGACGTGGAGCTGCAGACCCAGATTAATGGTTTAAAAGTGCGGTTAAGAAAGATACTGATGGACGAGAATAAGGTAGTGGGTTCTGAGTTACATGAGGACCAGGCCATGACACTACACTTAAAAGAAATTATAGCTGAGCTGGAGAAACACGCTAAAACGGTAAATGCTCTCATCAGGGAGGATCGGAATGCATCAGATCAGGCTGTGCAGAACGAAGCGTGTGTGCTGTATGGGGCGTGGTTACTGGGCGAGGGCTGCAGTAATCTGGAGGATTTAAAACAAGGTTTGGTCCCCTCCTGGATCAGCAATAAGCACCTTGCAGCCCTCCACCCTTTTGAGAATGCATTGAGTCTGTGCCAGCTCAGACTAGCTTCAGAGGCCTACCCAGTCCCAGTGGACTGTGGGAGGTCTAATCATACCATTATGGGTATAGTGGTAAGAATGCCGGTAATGGGAAAAACAGCTAAACCCGCCCCGGTATACAGGGTGGGGAACATTGGAGTCATTCAAGGGGGTGCACACATTCGCTACATAGCGGTCCCACCATACGTCATTCGATGGGAGCATGCAATGATGGGTACCGACCTCTCGGGGTGCCGGAGCCGGGGAGCACACATCATCCTGTGTCCCCAGCACTTGAATGCCTATTCGAAACCACAGTGCGGGTGCAGAACTGCTGGCGCGAAGCCTATAAATTGCACCATGGAGGCAATGGCACAAGGCCATGTGCCCCTGCAGGTGGCATATATAGGAGGTGGGACATACTGTGTCACCACTGCAGCGCCCCACTACCAACATGGACAGCACGGCTGGTGTCCGGTCAGTGACAGCAGTTTCTGCTTCAAACCCAAGGCAGAAGTTCAAGTGGCCCAAGAGCGAATTGTTCCCATTCCTGAACCTTCCACTGTTCACATCACTGTCAAAGAAAATTTCACCGATCTGCAACGATTCGTTGCACATTTTGGGTATATCATTCCCCCCCTCCCTGAACACCTCACCAAGATACTAAAAGCTGTTGCCGTTTCACAGAAACATTTTTACATGCTTGAGCAGAAGACGTTAGAAATAGGGGCAGACATATTGGATATAGTGACCCCACAGTGGTGGGACTTGTTCACTAATATAGAAGTCTCTTCATGGATTAGGATAGCCTCCCACATCCTTGTAGTGTGTCAGGTTTTTATTGTGATTTATTTACTGTTTGTACATTGTAAGAGGGACAAGCGTGTCCAGAAGTATGAGAACAGAGGAGAATGGGGGGAGCATTATGTGCGGGTAGGAGAGGAGACACCCATTTAGTTTTTGCTGCGATGTATAAAGTTAAAGTTTCCCTCCCTCCTCTATTTTTGATAGTATTCATGTATGATTTTGTGTGTATTTTTCTTTCTTTATGGTATTTTTATTGAAGTTATATTATATGTGTTGCTATTAATAAAAGAGAATATATATGAACCAGGTGGTGTATATAATGTATGTAATGTATATATACCTTAAGGGAGAGAACTACCTTTTACAGCTCCAGTATACTGTAGTACCGGCAGTGACCACACCTGTATATAAACCCTGAGTAGTGATCTGTACGGTTAGTTCTAGTGTAACCCTCATTCAGTAAACACCTGTTGAATCGTTCCCTGCAGTCTGTTGGCTGATTATTGAAGGACACAACATTAAGATACACGGACATAACATTGGCAACGAGCAGATTCGAACCTACCTGCAACTCTGCATCACCTCCCAGGGATTTGCTCCTGGAGAACAGTGGAAGAAGGTTGAGTCCAGAAGCACGGGCGTCGACCACGGGCAACCGCCCAGTCATCCAGTGGAGATTTGAGCATCACAGGGGAGGCTGTCGAGAGCCAGGCTTGGCTTTCCAGTCACGGTGGTCCAGTGAAACGGGCTGGCAACAGGTACTGCGCAGACCCTTCCCGGACAGCGACGGGCTAGAGCCCGACCGAGCGGCACAGAAAAAGGCCGAGCAGCGTCGACGGGGGAGAGAGAGAGGGCAGAGCGCACAGGGCGCAGCCGGTGTTCAGGACCGAGCGGCGTCAACGGGGGAGAGAGGCGAGAGAGAGCAGAGTGCAGCCGGTGTTCAAGGGCCGAGCAGCATCAACGGGGGAGAGAGGCGTGCAGGAAAACACAAGGCGCTGCCATTGCCACGAGGACTGCAGAGAGCGGCGTTGGCAGCAGCGCAGGAGCAGCGCACAAAACCCACAGGGCATCGCCATTTGCCACGAGGACTGCCGAGAGCGGCGTTGGCAGCAGCGCGGGAGACGCCATTTTAAGCCGCAGCGGGGAAGAAAGGAAAGCGCAGGAGATGCCATTTTAAGCCAGCCTAACCACACCCAAAAATGCCGAAGAGTGGCAGTATCACAGCGTTCGACAATGAAGTCGAAGATTAGACGACATATGATAACGCATGGAAGTATACTGCAAGGCGAATGAAGTGCCAGATGACAAGAAAGCACTGGTATTGTTGAATTCAATGGGTGCAAAAACGTATGGCTTACTACGAAACCTAGTAACCCCAGAGAAGCCAGTAGGAAAGGATTTTGAAAACATAGTGTCAATCCTACAGGACCACTTAAACCCCACACCGCTGCTGATAGCAGAAAGATTTAAGTTTCACAAAAGGAACCAGCATAAAGATGAAAGTAATGCTGACTATTTAACGGAACTGCGGAAGCTATCGAAACACTGCCAGTTTGGAACGGGACTAGCAGATACTTTAAGGGACAAGTTTGTGTGTGGGCTTCAAAGTGAAGGAACCCAGAAACGGCTTCTATCAGAAAAGGATCTTACGCTGGATCATGTTTTTAGCATTGCAGTATCACACGAAGCAGCAGCACGGGGTGCTGCAGAGATACAACGGAGACCGCAAGAATATGGCACAAATGAAATGTCATACGGAACAGTGAAGTGCTATCGCTGCGGCAGAACAACACACGACCATAATGATTGCTGGTTCAAGGACAAAGTGTGCAGAGAGTGTGGAAAAGTAGGACACATAGCAAGAGTCTGCAGGTCGGGAAAGAAAACCAGCAGCAAGAAATCTCCACAGGAGAAGTACAGGAAGGTACATAAGGTGACGGAGAGTAGTTCAGATGAACAGAAGAGTGATAGAGACTCCGGAAGCAAGGAGCTGGGTTGTCTGAAACTACATAATGTGATCAAAACGGAGGATCACCAAACTATCTGGGTCACGCTCAAGATAGCAGGAGTCCAAGTGAAAATGGAATTGGACACAGGATCAGCCCTAACAGTCATAAACCGAAGGGACTACAAGCGGCTATTCTCACATATACCCTTGAGAGATACAAAGATTGTCTTGAAGACGTACACGGGGCAAAAAGTCTAACCCAAAGGAAAAATAAGGGTGAACGTTATATATAATGGCAAGGAAACACCAAAAATGGACCTATATGTATTGCCAGATGGAGGACCACCACTACTAGGACGTGAATGGATCCGGAAGATACAGCTAGATTGGCATTCCATACAAGCACTGACTGTAGATGCCAAAAAGGATGACGACGTCACACCTGGCCGACTGTCAAAAATGCTAACTGACGCACAAGAAGTGTTCCAGCAGGGACTCGGAACACTAAAAGGCATAACAGCGACGATCAAAATAGAGGAAAATGCAAGCCCAAAGTTTTTTAAGGCCAGACCGGTATCTTATGCAATCCGCCCAGCCGTCGAAGCAGAGCTGGAAGGTTTGGAACATTCAGGAGAACTGTCCAAAGTGGACTGGAGCGAGTGGGCTGCACCCATCGTTTCTGTAATGAAGAGGTCGTTGAGTAATACGCCTGGGGAACCAAAGAAGGGTCGCATCTGTGGGGACTTTAAGGTGACAGTGAACCCAGTCCTTCACACTGTACAATATCCGCTTCCGCAGATTGAAGATATTTTCGCCTCGCTATCTGGAGGGAAACTCTTCACTAAGATTGACCTGGCCCAGGCATACCTGCAAATGGAGGTAGAAGAAGCCTTGAAACAGTACCTCACGATCAACACTCATAAAGGTCTCTACCAATACAACCGGCTGGTGTTCGGGGTAGCATCAGCTCCGACTATTTGGCAAAGGGCAATGGAACAAGTCCTGCAAGGGATTCCAGGGACCCAGTGTTATTTGGACGACATCCTGGTCATGGGCGAAAATGACAGTGATCACCTCGCCAACCTGGAGCAGGTGCTCACTAGATTGAAGGAATATGGGCTCCGAGCTAATCGCCACAAATGCGAGTTTTTCCAGAAGCAGATCTCGTATTGTGGCCACGTTATTGATAAAGAGGGGTTACATAAGTCCCCTGAAAAGATTGAGGCAGTAGTAAAGGCTCCAGCACCGGAAAATGTGTCACAACTGAGGTCGTTCCTTGGGCTGGTGAACTACTACCATAAGTTCTTGCCGAATTTGTCGACCATACTACACCCACTGAACACCCTACTGCAAACGGGGGTACCATGGAAGTGGAGTGACGAATGTAAACGAGCTTTCCAGAAGAGCAAAGCATTGATCACATCAAAAGAGGTGTTGGCTCATTTCAACCCAGCACTACCAATTCGGTTGGCGTGTGATGCATCACCCTATGGCATTGGAGCGGTGCTGTCGCACAAATTCCCGGACGGCTCGGAGAGGCCAGTAGCCTTTGCGTCTCGGTCACTAACCTCAGCCGAGCGTAACTACGCCCAGATTGACAGGGAGGCCCTCAGCCTAGTGTGGGGAGTGAAAAAGTTCAATCACTATCTGCACGGGCAGAAGTTCACCTTGCTAACTGACCACCAACCACTTGTCTCCATCTTTAATCCAAAGAAGGGCGTTCCGGTGATGACTGCGCAACGGCTACAAAGATGGTCCCTTTTTCTAGGGGCGCACCAATATGAAATCGAGTATAAGGGCACGAAACAGCATGGAAACGCTGATGGGCTATCACGCCTGCCACTGCCTACTGCGGAGGAAGCACTAGCAGTGGATCCTGTCGAAATATTTCATTCGACTATAATTGAATGCTTGCCAGTAACTAACGCTGGTATAGAGAAGGAGACCCAAAATGACCCGACACTGTCTCGGGTATATGATTTGATGGTGAAGGGATGGCCAGCACACGGCGACTCACTGTTGCCAGCATTCTCATCCAGAAGAGAACAGCAGTCAGTATGCCAGGGGACCTTGATGTGTGGATCCCGAGTGGTAATTCCACCCAAGTTAAGGGAGAGAGTGCTCAATGAGCTTCACGAAGGTCATCTGGGAGGGGTGAAAATGAAAAGCCTTGCTAGGGCTTATGTGTGGTGGCCGGGGACCGATCAGCAAATCGAGGACCTGACAAAGAGCTGCTCAGGATGCCAGAAGGTCCAAAATGCACCACCACATGCCCCTCTACACCCATGGGAGTGGCCCTCATCTCCATGGCAACGGGTGCATATTGATTTTGCTGGTCCATTCATGGACTCAATGTTTTTAATAGCCGTGGATGCGCACTCGAAATGGCCTGAGGTGATCAAAATGTCCTCCACCACCACGGAGAAAACTATTGCACTCCTACGGACCATTTTTGCCAGGAACGGCTTGCCAGAGCAGATTTGCTCTGATAACGGACCACAGTTTGTGTCTGAAGAGTTTTGAAGATTTATGAAAAGGAATGGGGTAAGGCATTACACATCCGCCCCGTATCATCCAGCCACAAATGGATTGGCTGAGAGGTTCGTACATACCTTTAAAAAAGCAGTAAAGGCCATGTGCGATGACGACATTCCACTGCAGCATAAGGTGGACAATTTCCTGTTAGCCTACAGAAATGTGACACATGCAGTCACCAACCAGGCCCCGGCCATGATGTTCTTTAACCAAAGGTTGAGATCTCGTCTGGATTTGCTCAGACCAAATGTACAAAGAGATGTTGAGAGTAAGCAATTCCAGCACATCAATGAAAAGCCGACAAGGAGCTTCAATGTAGGGCAACCAGTCTTGGCCCGCGACTACCGAACAGAGAAATGGCAACCAGGAACGATATGCACACGGCAGGGGCCACTAATGTACACAGTGGATGTTGGGGAGAACATTGTGAGATGCCATGCTGACCAGATCCTAGAGTCACAGGAACGAGTCAACTCCATGTCTCGGCCATACGTACCTGGTGAGGAACCCGACGTACAGGTCGCATCTACCTCAGAAACAATAGCATTGGAAGCTGATGAATCAACTGACGACAGGGTGCTAGAATCGCCTCCACACCAAGAGCGAGACACTCGGGAAAGGCGTTATCCAGAAAGAATCAGGAAGCCTCCCCAGAGACTGAATATATGAATGGACTATATTCATATAACATTGTATATTAAAAATGTTAATTGTTAAATGAGTATTAAGGTACTGTTAATCTAAAAGGGGAGGAATTGTAATGTATGTAATGTATATATACCTTAAGGGAGAGAACTACTTTTTACAGCTCCTGTATACTGTAGTACCGGCAGTGACCACACCTCTATATAAACCCTGAGAAGTGATCTGTACAGTTAGTTCTAGAGTAACCCTCATTCAGTGAACACCTGTTGAATCGTTCCCTGCAGTCTGTTGTCTGATTATTGAAGGACACAACATTAAGATACACGGACATAACAGTGTAGGGGTATTAGGCCCCCCTCCACGCCTGGAAATGTGTGTGTCAGATTTTAATTCCAATGTATTGCCATCTATAGATGCTTAATGTACACTGCGGGTTTTCTGAAATGGGAAATGCATGTGTCGTGGGGTCGTAGATTGGTAAATACAGGGGATGGTTTGATTATGGAGAGTCAGAAAAGTTTGCTCACCCAGAATTATGATACTTCAAGCAAGTTATAGTATCATCAGGGGGGACTGTAGGATTTGCAAAATTGAACATTGTCCTATAAGGGACTATTGGCAGAAGAGGCCTTAATTTTAAAGACTGTTTTAAAAGAAGCCCAGAAAAAGGGGCACACAAAATGGCCACCAGGCCCTGTGACCAGCTTTTGGGACACTTTAAAATGGTTCCTGCAGTCCCCAGACAGCTTTTTGTGGATTCAGCCCACAGTAGATTCTGGAAGGCAGTTTCATGGAAAACAAAACCAGACAGAACCACATACATATGGATTGGATGCAGATCCAGTCAGATCGGCCTGTAGATAAAGGCCATCTAAATATTTACCCAGACAAAGGAAAACAGATTCATATTCATAGGGGGAACATCAAGAATCATTTAAGACATCAGAAGGACATTAAAAACAATACAGGGTTATTCCAGACCAGAGATGGCCATTACCGGCCATCCCAAAGTAGTTTAAAACATAATAACTACCCCGCTGTGCTACAAGCCTGCCAAAAGTTAAACAAAGACTAACCTTGATTTGGCGGGAGATAAGGGCCTCCACGGAAAAGTATAACTGGAGTCCCGGGGTAGCCATCGGTAGCTTTTAGCTTTTGCAGCTTTTTCAGCCTGGAGCCTGTAGCTGGTAGCTTTTGAGCTAGCTTGCTCTTTCGAGAGCCGTGGAGGAACGTCAATCCGGAGACCAGCCAAAAAGGTGATTCGAGTGCGCGTCCCGCCCCGGGGTAACCATCGGGAGATCATCGACAAACGCCGGGCTGTTGACAAGACGAAGGACAGCAGCCCTTCCGAAGAAACCTATCTGAAAATGGTAAACCAGCTGGGCTCTGCGAAGAAACCTATTTGACCATGATCAAATAGGTGGTCTCCGTCCACGCCGCCGTCCAGGCCCACCAGCATCCAGCCTGTCCATGATCTTCACCTCGAGGGAGAAGAAGGTGTGTCGCAGCCCGTTGCGTTCCGCTGACCACGTGGAGACAGGACGCCTGAAAGGATCAAAACGCAGACCTTTTTCAAAACTCTATACTTTCCAACTGGATTGGTGAGCATGTTTCTGGCCCCTCATAATCTGATCTAGATAGGCTTAGGGGGTGGGCATTTAAGGGGTAATTTTAACAATGAGTTGTTGTCCCTCGATGTTCCGTGTGTTTCCCCATTTCGTGATGACCTTTGTAAAGTATCATTAAACCGGGTCTATAGAGTTTTCTCTGCATTGTAGTTCCTGCCTCAAAGTCCAGTGTATAGAACCTAAGGGGCGAGTGGGTCGAACCACTCAAGGTTTTACTGTGCAAGAGAGAGAGGCCTCTAGAGAGAGAAACCTCTGCGATCTCTAAGAACCCCTTACAATTCGCCCCTTAGGTTCTATACACTGGACTTTGAGGCAGGAACTATAATGAAAATTAAATGAAACTTTATTCCATAAAGGAACAAATCAAACTGCAAGCCAATAAGGTACATGGGAGGGAAAAACAAATCATAATACAGTACTGGCTAAGATATATACAGGCATATTATACTTTACAAAGGTCATCACGAAATGGGGAAACACACGGAACATCGAGGGACAACAACTCATTGTTAAAATTACCCCTTAAATGCCCACCCCCTAAGCCTATCTAGATCAGATTATGAGGGGCCAGAGACATGCTCACCAATCCAGTTGGAAAGTATAGAGTTTTGAAAAAGGTCTGCGTTTTGATCCTTTCAGGCGTCTTGCCTCCACGTGGTCAGTGGAATGCAGCGGGCTGCGACACACCTTCTTCTCCCTCGAGGTGAAGATCACGGACAGGCTGGATGCTGGCGGGCCTGGACGGCGGCGTGGACGGAGACCACCTATTTGATCATGGTCAAATAGGTTTCTTCGCAGAGCCCAGCTGGTTTACCATTTTCAGCTAGGTTTCTTCTGAAGGGCTGCTGTCCTTCGTCTCGTCAACGGCCCGGCGTTTGTCGATGATCTCCCGATGGTTACCCCGGGGCGGGACGCAGACTCGAATCACCTTTTTGGCTGGTCTCCGGATCGACGTTCCTCCACGGCTCTCGAAAGAGCAAGCTAGCTCAAAAGCTACCAGCTACAGGCTCCAGGCTGAAAAAGCTGCAAAAGCTAAAAGCTACCGATGGCTACCCCGGGACCCCAGTTATACTTTTCCGTGGAGGCCCTTATCTCCCGCCAAATCAAGGTTAGTCTTTGTTTAACTTTTGGCGGGCTTGTAGCACAGCGGGGTAGTTATTATGTTTTAAACTACTTTGGGATGGCCGGTAACGGCCATCTCTGGTCTGGAATGACCGTGTATTGTTTTTAATGTCCTTCTGATGTCTTAAATAGTTCTTGATGTTCCCCCTATAAATATGAAACTGTTTTCCTTTGTCTGGGTAAACATTTAGATGGCCTTTATCTACAGGCCGATCTGACTGGATCTGCATCCAATCCATATGTATGTGGTTCTGTCTGGTTTCGTTTTCCCTGAAACTGCCTTCCAGAACCTACTGTGGGCTGAATCCACAAAAAGCTGTCTGGGGACTGCAGGAACCATTTTAATGTGTCCCAAAAGCTGGCCAAGGGGTCTGGTGGCCATTTTGTGTGCCCCTTTTTCTGGGCTTCTTTTAAAACAGTCTTTAAAATTAAGGCCTTTTCTGCCAATAGACCCTTATAGGACAATGTTCAATTTTGCGAATCCTACAAGCTGGTGTGCAACCATAGGAAGCGCATCGTGCATGTGTGCGCCAAGTTCCTGGCAGCTGCCATGACTCTTACATCCTGCACCAGTCCACTGTCGCTCAGCTCTTCACTCTGCCAAACGACCTTTCTGGCTGGCTCCTTGAAAACAAGGTCTATCCCCTGATGACGTGCCTAATCACACAATATAGGAGGCCATCAAAGGAGTCTGAGGAGCATTACAATCAAAGCCACATTTCCACCAGAAGTCTCAAAGAGTAAACAATAGGGTTGATCAAAAAGTGCCTCAGATGCCTGGGGAGATCTGATGGAGCCCTAAAATATGCACCAGCCAGGGTCTCGAGAATTGTCATTGTCTGCTTGCCCTGCACAACATCGCACTGCAGCGAGGATAAGCGCTGGATGAGGAACAAGGCGCAGAGCGCACAGCCTCTTCAGAGGAGGAGCAGAATGAGATCCCAGGTGAGGAATACCTGGAGGAGGCGCCTAAGCCATTGCTGCCCGTAATGCCAGGAATGGCCTGATCAATGCCGGATTCACCTACATTTTTTAGCACAGACATGTGGCTGCCACATGCACATGAAGGTTGCCATGGCCACACTTCAACACCATAGAGCATCTCTACAATGAACTGTGCATTCTTTGCACTGTCACCACCATGGCTGGATATAAAAGGTGGCCTCACCCTTCACTGTGCCACTTCAAATTGTGACCACACATATGGCAACCAGTTCAAACATTCACAGAACATTAATTTATTACAACAGAATAAAAGAACATAAAATTAACATTGTGACTATTTATGTGGCAGCTTTCTCTTACATGTGCCTCTACGTGGTGCTACCCCTGTGGCTTCAGCAGCTGCAGAGGCACCTTGCTCACTTCCCTGCTGCACCTGCTTAGATGCCTTTGGTGGTCGTCCTTTGGGTTTTGGAGTCTGTGAAGGCCCCGCCCAAGTCTGCTCATCCTGCGGCTGCACAGGGACAGACATGGCCATCACTGCTCGAGGAGGCATCTGGGGCTCTGACTGAGGGGTTGGCAAGGGGATCGCAGTTTGAGCACGTGGAGAGGAGCTCCCACTTGCATGTTCCCTTCCACCATCATCCCTCTGATGGGCCATCTGCACTTCTCTACTAGCAAGTAGCTGGAGAGCACCTTGCTGCACATCAGTGGGGCCATGAGGACCCATGTCTGTACTGACAGTCCTCATAACGGGGACGTCCATGAACTTCTGGTTCCTCTCCTCTCCATCTATCTTCCATAGCTGACCATCTATTTAGAAGTGTTACCATGTTGTTCTGAGCCTGGTGATTTATGTCCTCCATGGAGGTTGCCAACCTTTCCATGGCGGTACCTATATTCGCCATTGCCTGCACCACGGCATTGCTCATGTTTGACATGGACTCCTCCATTCTCTGCACACTCACAGTCACTGTGGTTGCAAACCCAGTCAAAGCCTCCTGCACTTGTTCCTGAAGCTCCAGCACCACTTTCTTTCTGAATGGCCCCAGAGGCTCAGCGTCTACATGCAGCTGAGCAGAGTTGGAGCGCCCTGCACCCTCTGACGGAGACTCTTCACTGCTGTCCCTGTCTCTATCAACTGCTCTTGCTCACTCATGAGTTGTGATACACCAAGAGACAACACTACTCTATCTTGCAAACGACCCACTGAGGTGTGCGTCTCTGCACCTGTGCAGGGTGCGCTCATTTCTGCTGACCTTGCTCCCTCAGAGGATGCAGCATCCTCTGAGGAGTCCTCCTGCTCTTCCTCCTGGACAGTAGTGAGGGGGGCTCTTGATGGTCCTGTGGGAGAGTAAAGGCATGAGTTAGACATGTGATATGTAGATTGCAGACCCATCCCATTGTGCACATGATGAGCATTCAATTTCCATTGACATCAGATCCCATGTAAGTTACTCATGAATGCCAAGTAAGATGGATGGAGAATTATTCTGTCACCAGGTTGTTTTACTGAACCAGTCTCTCCATCCCCCACTTCAAGCTCTTCAACTGTTCCTGCAATGTTGAGAGCGGCCTCCTCAGCGTGGATGAGTTGTGAGAACGATGGTGGTCCTTCTCCTGTTCTCTCCCTCTCCCTCTTATTGTGGGCTCTCTTTTCCTGCAATGAGTGAAAGAGGTGGAGTTTCAGTGAGAGTGATGGAATGAGTGTAAACAATGGATACTATAGATGTGTAGAGGGTGACTGTGATGGAGTGGGTTCCCATTACCAAGTTTCCTCCTTTTGAGTTGTTAGTTGTTGTCATTGCATAACATTGAGGGTGGGTGTGAGGGGTGCATAGTAAGATGGGGAAGTGATTCTATACATAGGGAGAGAGGGATGGGGGATGGTGCAAGGGATGTTGGGGTGAATTAGGATGTGCAGGAGTAGGATTGGCAATGCAGAGTGATGGGGATGTGAGGACAGGCACAGCAGAATTAAGGTAAGTTTGCTTTTATACTCACTTTTCCAGAACGCAGGAGATCATTGAACCTCTTCCTTCATTGGGCCCAGGCGCGACTGAACAGACACCTTGCAGTTACCTCCTCAGCTATTTGCAGCCAGGCTGCCTTTATCTGCTGAGGAGGTTTCCTTCTTCCATTCCCTGGGAATAGTACCACCTTACATCCTCTGACTCCCTCCACAAGAACATGGAGAGAGTCATCGTTGAAGCAGGGAGCAGCCTTTGGTCTCTTTGCAGACATCGTTGATAGCACCAGCACTCGGGAACATCAAAAACAAAGTGAGAGCCAATGGGGACACGGCCCCCTTTAATACACCGGCTGCAAACTCGTCAGCACAGCAGCTCAGCAGACCCGCACCTTGTGATCAGGCTGTGTAATGCGCACGGCGGGCTTAACGAGCCCAATCAACTGAAAATTGTGTCAGTAGACCGGCTGGAGCTGGGAACGGGACCCGAACCCGCTGACTAACATTCCCGATGCCAACCCACCTACAATCGGAAAATCGGGTTGGGATCACAGGTTATATACAGTGTTACGGGGTTGGGAGTGAGTACCCCTTCTTAATAAATTCAACTTTAGCCACCAAGAAGTCTTGCTCTTAAAGGGCCACTGAGTTTATAAAAAATTGTTTGGCATAATTTTTTGGGGAGGAACAATATAATATTTGTCATGATGACATAACAAGAAAATTATACGATGATATTTTTCAGTGCATTTTATATAACCAAGCTATATTCTAGTAAACAAATGGAAAAAGAAGTTCTCACTTTCTGTCAATGCAATGTCCCTTTAAGCGGACTTTTACAACCATTTCATGCACTTGCATAAAAGGGTTTATTGTTCCTTTTGGAATATTTACGATGTGTTGCTCATACTCCAGTTAGACGTTTGGAGTATTTATTTTTAAAAGCATAATTATTTTAGTAAGAATACATATGAAACTAATTAAAAATCAGTCCAATCTAAATTCAATATACTCATATTTTGAAGAGGTTGCTGCCATGTTCTGATTGATTGTGGTGAAGTTATACTTGATAAAAACTAGCACTCTCCCTTAACATCGCTTGTGGTGAGTTGGAGCACACACCGTTTATATTATCAAACCAGCATTACATTATGCATTGCACAATGTATTAAATAATACAAGAAGTTATTCGTTGGTTGGAGATCAATTCTTAGCAGCTCTAGAGTAGATATTTTAAAGTGTTTTATTTCATATTTAATAAAATGCAATTCAGAAAGAGGCAAAGGGTTTGATTCATCAACTTCTATGAATTATTTATTTATCAGCTTTGGTCAATTATTTATTCGTTCGATTTTTATTTGTTTCATTTGAATTCTAAGTGATTTATATGTAAGTGACTGAATATTTAAATTCATTGGTTCATTGGGTAGAAATGCAACAAGAAAATCTTTCAATTAGATTCTATTTTGCAAGCTTTAAGGTACTGTCATAGGAGATTAATAAAGCAAATATTAAAAGCTAGTCTGGTATTAGAATAAAAAAACACATTTACTTTGCTTGCTGCTTACCATCTGTCCTTCATACAACAGCCATTTTATTAATACTGAGGCACTGTTGTATTTCTATAAAATTATTGATATATGAAGGGGCTGACAGTAGCCTGCACAAAGATATTATAGAAAGTTTAAATGTTGTTTTATGAAATGTACCACAAGCATTTCCATATGTGATTCAGGAGCTTTCCCAGTTCAATTTTGCAGTTTGAATTTTTTGCCTTTGCTGCCAGTTTATGGTTGCTGTCCTCTCACTCCTCAAAAAAAAACCTCGACCCTGCCATCTGTTCCAACTACTGTCCCATATCTAACTTTTATTTCCTCCCCAAGGTGTTTTAACGTGTTAGTGCCATCCAGCTCTGTGCTCAGCTCTCCTGAAATAGCCTCTTCAAATCCCTATCATTTGACTCCTGTCCTGGCCGTAGTACTGATACCACTGTTGGCAAAATTGCTCATGACATCTTCTGTAACTGGTGCATTATTCCTCCTTGTCCAGCTCAGCTCATCTATGCATTTGATACAATTGACCACCCCATCCTCCTCTACTGCCCTCAAGTGAGCAATGGCAGGTGGTGTTGACAGGGACAGCAGTGGAGACTCCTCTGTCGAGCTGCATGCAGATGCTGAACCTTGGGGGGGTCATTGAGAAAGAGGGGCAGTGGCAATTGCTTGAGGCTCTGGCAACTTCTGCAGCCACGATGTGTGCAAATCTTCAGAGAATGGAGGAGTCCATCTCCAACATGAGCACCACCATCTCGCAGGCGATGGCGATGACGATGTACTGTTCCATGGAAAGGATGACCACCTGCATGGAGCAGCAAATGCACCAGTCACACGAGAACATGCTTGCTGTGGACAACAGATGGCAGATGCTGTGTATTTTCTAAATGGTGAAAGATTGGGGAATGCAGATGCTCAAAGGGACCTGGGTGTCCTTGTACATGAGTCACTGAGAGTGAATGTGCCAGTGCAGCAAGCCATTAGGAAGGCAAATGGTATGCTGGCCTTCATTACAAGAGGATTTAAGTACAGGAGTAAAGAAGTCTTACTCCAATGATATAGGATAGCAAAATACTGCGGATGCTGGAAATCTGAAATAACAACAGAAAATGCTGGAAATACTCAGCAGGCCAGGCAGCATCCGTGGAGAGAGAAACAGAGTTAACGTTTCAGGTCTGGGACCTTTCATCAGAAATGGAAAAAGCTGGAAATGTAACAGATATTAAGCAGGTGCAGAGACAGGGGGCGGGGGGTGTTAGGAGGGGAGGAAGGAATTGAAAGAACATACTGTGAAAATGTTGCAAATGGGAATGGCAAAATCATACAGCATGAAAAATGGGGGCTTACGTAAGCTCGAGTAACAGCACCTCATCTTTCGATTAGGCACTTTACAGCCTTCCGGACTCAATATCGAGTGCAACAATTTCAGATAATAATCCCTGCCTCCATTTTTCATGCAGTATGATTTTGCCATTCCCATTTGCAATATTTTCACAGTATGCTCTTTCAATTCCTTCCTCCCCTCCTAAACCCCTCCCCCCCGTCTCTGCACCTGCTTAATATCTGTTACATTTCCAGCTTTTTCCAGTTCTGATGAAGGGTCCCAGACCTGAAACGTTAACTCTGGGGTCGATTTTAACTCAGGTGCGGGGAATTGGTGGGTTCCCCGAAATTGGTGTTTCCCACACGAATCAAAATGGGTGTGTGAGATTGATGCAATTTTAACTCAATTGGCCAATTGATTTCCAACGTGTGGGAATCCTTGGCAAATGAGTATTTCCAGTCAGAAAGTCGCATAATATGATGTCATCATTGCTGCTGCATTTAAGGTCCACAGCAAGCCTTGCTTCTTCTGCAGGCTTCCAAGCTTTCCCCTTATGATGGCACAGGAGCCTACAGGAACAATGGCCAGCGGGAGGGCAAGAGCTGCATCAAAATTTGATGAGGCATCACTGCAGGCATTGTTGGATGGGGCTAGGGCCCACAGGGAGGTCCTGTTCCCTTCTTCAGGGAGGAAGAGGCCTCCCAGTCAAATGAAGGCTGTGTGGCTACAGGTGGCTGGGGAAGTCAACTCCTTGGGGCTCACATGGCACACCTGGATGCAGTGCAGGAAAAGATTCCATGACCTTCATCGCACTGGAAAAGTAAGTATGAAGTTTCCATCACCCTCAATCTGATCCCCATTGCCTTTCCTCACCAACACTCAGCTTTAGCAATCTCTTGCTCCACATCCCACTTGACACTCACATCATGCACCCTTAGCCATTCCCTCTCTCTCTATGCTCACATTCACATAACTATTCCAACATGCAGCCCTCACATTCCCTCTCACTCTGATGCTTTGAACACAACTGACAACACACAGGGAGGGCCCTTGGTCTTGCAACCTCACTCCATCTTTGTCTCCTTCTAAGTATCAATGCTATGCAATCTCTGCACTCACTCCTTCATTCTCACTCAACCTCCACTTGTCTCCCTCATTGCAGGAAAAGAGAGCTCACAACAGGAGAGAGCGAGCCAGGACCACCCTCATTAGCCCAGCTCACACCCTGGGAGGAAGCCGTCCTGGAGATTGTCGGGGCTGATACACATGTGGAAGTTGGGGAAGGACAGACAGGTGCATGCCCGCAAGCTGGTGACAGAATAGTTTTCCATCTCTCTCATTGACATTGCATGAGTCGCTGATAATGATTCTGAAGCTACATCATATGGACTTATGATCATCTGCAAAATGCAATGTGCATGTAACCTTGACATCACATCTCTAACTCTTTCCATTACTCCCCCACAGGACCATCAAGAGCCCCCGTCCCCACTGTGCAGGAGGAAGAGCCTGAGATTCCAGACTCCTCAGAGGAATCTGCAACCTCTGAGGGCGCAGCGTCAGCAGAAATAAGCGCACCCAGCACCAGCGCAGACACCCACACCTCGGGGGGGACCTTCAGGACATAGAGTAGTGTTGTCATCTGGTGTATCACAGCTCACAAGTGAGCATCAGCAGATTGTGGAGACAGGGACAGCAGTGGAGAGTCCTTGTCAGAGGGCACAGGACTCTGCCAGCTCGGCTCAGCTGCATGTCGACCCTCTGCCTCAGGGTCCATCCATAAGATCAAAGGTGATGGAACTCCATGCACAGATGCAGGAGTCTCTGGCAGGTTTTGTCTCCAGGGTCGCTGCAAGTGTGGAGTGAATGGAGGAGTCCATAGCGACCATGAGCAGAGCCTTTGTGGAGTCAGTGGCACATGAACGCATCAACACGGAAAGGATGGCTACCTACGTGGAATTGATTGCTGCCTCCGTGGTAAGGCTAGCTACCGTAGAGGAGAGGATGGCTACGGTAGAGGAGAGGAGGGCTACGGTAGAGGAGAGGAGGGCTACGGCCATGGAGGAGGTTAGTTGCCAGGGTATGGAAAACATGGTGAGTGTTCATAATAGAATGACATCTCTCGAGGAGCGATGGGCATCTATTGAACAGAGAAACCAGACCTTCATGGAAGTCCTTCTGAGTAGGACTGTCATTGCAGATACGGGTCCCCATGGCCCCCCTGATTTGCAGCAAGGTGCTCTCAAGCCACTTGCAGGCACTGAGGGGGACCTGACCCATGAGAGGGAGGTTGGTGGCAGACCTCAAGGAAGTGGGGACTCCTCTCCAAACGCTCACACTTCCATGCCACTGCAGAGCCCTCAGTCAGAGACCCGCCGGAGTCCACACCCAAGTGAGATAGACGTCTCAACCCCTGCACAGCCACAGGAGCAGCAGACTGCTGATGAGCCCTCACAGGCTCGCCACCCCAGAGGACGCCTGCCAAAGGTGTCGAGACAGGAGCAGCAGGAAAGTGAGCAAGGGGCCGCCACATCTGCTGAAGCCACAGGGGAACCACTACGTAGGAGCACGCGTAAGAGGAAAATAAAGCACAAATAGTCACAAGGGTTGTCACTTGGGTGAAATTTGTATATTGTAAAAATGCCATCAGTTGGTTCTTGTCCATAAAAATTCTGATGGCAACGGTTGCAGTTTTGGCATGTGTCATTTTGCGAATGGGGCTTTCACATTGCGGGCTTAGGATTACTTGCAGTTGTCAAGATGCTTGTCAAATAGTTAGGAATCCGTAGGGTTTGGGCATTGTCGATGTTCAGGTAAGAAGCTGCGAGGCAAAAAAGTTTGCTTTACTAGGCTAAGCAAATCTGGCCAGGATGAGTGCGTTCCTTGCATCCCGGGCAGCAATGTTCTCGCGTAATGCTGCTGCTGGTTGATGGGTATCTGCAGGATGCTCGTTTTCGCCCTCCTCCTCCTCCTCCTCCTCCTCATCATCATCATCATCTGAGGAGGGTATGTGAGGAGCCACTTGGTCCTCAGGAATCTGCAAGCCATGACGCTGTGCCATGTTGTGGAGTGCACAGCAAACCACAATGATTCTGGAGACCCTGGTTTTTGAGTACTGTAGGGCTCCGCCTGATCTATCCAGGCATCTGAAGCGCATCTTCAGCAAGCCGATGGTTTGCTCGATTATGGATCTGGTGGAAATGTGGCTGGAGTTGTATCGCTCCTCAGCTTCGTTGACTGGCCTCCTCAATGGTGTCCTCAGGGGATAGCCCTTGTCTCCAAGTAGCCATCCGTGAAGTTGGTCTGGCGGCCTGACTAGCAGAGGCACACTAGACTGGTGCAGTATAAAGGAGTCATGGCAACTGCCAGGGTACTTGGCACAAACATGTAAAATCTCCTTCTTGTGGTCACACACCAGCTGAACGTTAAGGGAGTGGAAGCCCTTGTGGTTGACAAAAATACCTGGATTGTGATGGGGTGCCCTAAGGGCCACATGTGTACAGTCAATGACGCCCTGCACCCTTGGAAAGTCTGCCAGATGAGCTAATCCAACCGCTCGCGCCGTCACATTTGCGTGATCCCTGGTGAAATGGATGTGATTGTGCGCGAGGGCAGAGGGCATCGGTGACCTGCGTGATGCAAGTGTGTGCGGCCGACTGGGAGATGCCGCTGATGTTTGCTGATGATCCATGGAATGAGCCTGAGGCAAAAAAGTTGAGTGCAGTGGTGACTTTGATGGTCACTGGTAAGGAGTGTCCACCTGGTCCTCTGGGCAGCAGGTCTTGCTGTATCATTGCGCAGATGTCAGTCACTACCTGTCGTGAAAGTCGGAGCCACCTTTGGCACAGCTGCTCAGTCATGTTGAGGTAGTTGACCCTGTGTCTGTAGACCCTGTTTGGGGGGTATCTCCTGTGCCGATGGGCTTCCATGCGCTGGCCCCTTCTGGCCTGTGCTGCCTCAGGTGGGTGAGCAGCAGCCTGTCGCTCCTGCTGCTGCTGCTGTTGCTGGTGCTGCTGTTTGACGTGCCTCAATAACTTCAAGACTCGAAGTTAGCAGAATAAAACAAGGCTTTTATTAGCAAAGAAAAGATGCCGGTGGCTGCATCTAGCTTCACCTGGCGTGCTGCTGTTCTACTGCAGGACAAGCCTGGACTTGTCTTAAGTAGGGCCAGGTATGGGCGGAGCCGACACACAAAGGGGGCGGTGCCCTATACACAATACAAGGTACAAACACCGGAGCAGGCAATACAATATATATAGTTAACTACAGAGTCTGATGAATGACATATTTCATCACATTCACCCCTTCTACAGATTTAGTCTGTCCGGGGGTGTGATAGTCCTCTGTGACCGACGTAACGGTTGCGGTGCCGCGGGTGCCGGCTGGGTGTCCCGGGTGGTCTCCTGGGTCTCTGCCGGGGGCGCCACCGGGGTTGTTGACGGAGTAGGTGGTGGGGGAGTAGGTGGTGGGTGTACCGTTGGCTGGTGTTCTTCCGGGGGTGATGAAAAATTAGTGGGTGGAATGGGTGGGTAATAGTTGTTGTTGTTGTTGTTGTTGAAGTCGTTGTCATTGTTGCTGTTGTTACCGGCTGGGGCGAGGTCTTTTACGGACACAGTGTCCTCCCGTCCGTCGGCGTGCCGGACATATGCATATTGTGGGTTGGCGTGGAGCAGGTGCACTGGCTCCACGAGGGGGTCCGTCTTGTGGCCCCTCACATGCTTCCGCAGGAGTACCGGACCTGGGGTGGAGAGCCATGACGGTATGGATACGCCTGAGGTGGATTTCCGGGGAAACACAAACATTAGCTCATGAGGCGTGGCATTAGTGGCGGTACACAATAGTGACCGTATTGAGTGGAGCACATCTGGGAGGACTTCCTGCCAGTGGGAGATAGGGAGGCCCTTGGTCCTTAGAGTTAGGGTGACTGCCCTCCATACTGTCCTGTTCTCTCGCTCCACCTGACCGTTACCCCGGGGGTTGTAGCTGGTGGTACGGCTCGTGGCAACCCCCTTGGACAGCATGTACTGGCGTAGCTCTTCACTCATGAAGGCCGCCCCCCTATCCGTGTGGATATAGCTTGGCATACCGAACAGGCAGAACAGGCTGTTGAGACATTTAATGACCGTGGCGCTGGTCATGTCTGGGCAGGGGAAGGCGAATGGGAAACGGGAGTATTCGTCCACAATGTTCAGGAAGTAAACATTGCGGTCGACGGACGGGAGGGGGCCCTTGAAATCTAAGCTAAGCCGCTCAAAGGGCCGTGTAGCTTTGATTAGGTGGGCTCTATCAGGGCGGTAGAACCGAGGCTTGCACTCAGCGCAAGTGCGGCAGTTCCTGGTCAGAGACCGAACTTCCTCAATCGAGTAGGGTAAGTTGCGGGACTTTATGAAGTGGAACAGCCGTGTGACCCCTGGGTGGCAGAGGTCGTTGTGGAGGGTCTGTAGCCGATCCCCGGTGGCGTTAGCACACATCCCTCGTGAGAGGGCGTCGGGGGATTCGTTAAGGGCCCCCGGCCGGTATATGATGTCGTACTCGAAGGTGGAGAGCTCGATCCGCCACCTAAGAATCTTATCATTTTTAATCTTCCCCCTCTGTTTATTATTGAACATAAACGCTACCGACCGCTGGTCGGTAAGTAGGGTGAAGCGTTTGCCGGCTAGGTAGTGCCGCCAGTGGCGCACTGCCTCCACGATGGCTTGGGCCTCCTTTTCCACGGAGGAGTGTCTGATCTCGGGCCCCTGGAGGGTCCTCGAGAAGAACGCTACGGGCCGCCCTGCCTGGTTGAGGGTGGCCGCCAAGGCAAAGTCAGACGCATCACTTTCCACTTGAAAGGGAGTGTTCTCGTCCACTGCCTGTAGCGTGGCCCGCTCAATATCCTGCTTAATGCTTTTGAAGGCAGCATGGGCCTCAGCAGAGAGCGGGAAAGAGGATGCTTTCAAGAGGGGACGGGCTTTATCGGAGTAGTTAGGGACCCATTGGGCATAATATGAGAATAACCCCAGGCACCTTTTCAGGGCTTTGGGAGTGTTGGGCAGGGGCAGCTCCCGTAGGGGGCGCAATCGGTCGGGGTCTGGTCTGATTTCCCCATTCTCCACCACGCTGCCTAGTATGCAAAGGCGCGTGGTGTTGAAAACGCACTTGTCCTCGTTGTAGGTGAGGCTGAGGTTTTGTGCGGTTTTCAGAAACCTCGCGAGGTTTGAGTCGTGGTCCTGTTGGTTGTGGCCGCAGATGGTGACGTTGTCGAGATAGGGGAAGGTTGCCTGCAAGTGGTGGTCATCGACCATGCGGTCCATCTCCCTCTGAAAGACCGAGACCCCATTCGTCACCCCAAAGGGGACTCTGAGGAACTGGTAGAGGCGTCCGTTTGCCTCGAAGGCGGTGTACGAACGGTCCTCTGGTCTGATAGGGAGCTGGTGGTACGCTGACTTGAGGTCGATGGTGGAGAACACCCGGTATTGGGCGATTTGGTTCACCATCTTGGATATGCGGGGTAGCGGGCAGGCGTCTAGTTGGGTATAGATGTTGACTGTTTGACTATAGTCAATCACCATCCGCTTCTTCTCGCTACCCCTCACCACCACCACTTGGGCGCGCCACGGGCTGTTGCTGCGTTCAATAATGCGCTCCTTCAGGAGCCTGTCTACCTCGGTCGCGATAAATCACCTGTCCTCCCAGCTGTACCTCCTGCTTTTGGTCGCTATTGGCCGGCTGTTAGGGGTAAGGTTCGCGAATAGCGAAGGCGGCTTTACCTTCAGGGTAGCCAGACCGCACACTGTGAGGGGCGGCTGGGTCCCACCGAAATTGAGCGTGATGCTTTGGTGGTGGCACTGAAAATCCAGGCCCAAGATCACGCTCACACATAAATCTTTCATAATTAACAGTTTAAAATGATTATATACAGTGTCTTTAACGGACAATCGTACCGCGCAGTAACCCGCAATAGTCGATATCTGGGTTTTGTCGGCCATAGAGATCCTGCCCTGAGTAGGGACTATAGTTAGAGAGAGTCATTGTACCAGATCAGGGTGAATGAAGCTCTCTGTGCTCCCGCTGTCAATTAAACATTTAACCTTGCACCCGTTTACCTCAATGTCCACCATCGATTTGGATAGTGGGTGCGGTCTGGATTGGTCCACTGTGATCGACGCCACTGTAGGGCCCTGATCGGGACAAGATGGTGGGCCACACGAGGCCGGGTAAGATGGCATACACGCTGTCTGCTCGCGAGATGGCGGACCCCACGAGGTCGGACAAGATGGCGTCCAAGATGGCCGCTCCCACAGTGCGCACACGGCGGTGGCGGTTTTGCCTGCGGGGTTCCCTCTGCACACCTTCCCAAAGTGCCCCTTCTTACCGCACTTAAAGCAGGTGGTGCCTTTCGCCGGGCACAGGTTCCTGGTGTGCTTCGGCTGCCCGCAGAAGTAGCATTTGGGGCCCCGATGCGTCGCGGCGGTCGTAGGGCTTCTGGGGGGAGAGCAGGGCCCCGACGGTGTTGGGCTACCGGGCTGGGAAACAGAGGCGGCGTGGGCCACGTGGCCTGCCGAGTAGGAGTCAGAGTTCTTCTGAACCACATCCAACGATCGCGCTGTGTCCACAGCCTGTGTCAGATCTAGGCCCGTTTTCTCTAGCAGTCTCTGCCGGATATAATTAGAGCTAAGGCCTGCGATAAAGGCATCCCGAATCAGCTCGTCTGTGTATACCGTGGCTTTCACTTCTTTGCATTTGCAGTCTTTGCCAAGCACTTTTAGGGTGACTAGAAAGTCCTCTAGCGACTCTCCGGGTCGCTGTGTGCAGGTAGCAAGCAGGTGCCTGGCGTACACTTCATTGGTAGGCCGCTGATAGTGGGCCTTTAGGATGTTGCAGGCATCCAGGTAGCGGGCGGCGTCTTGTATGAGTGGAAAAACCCGGTGGCTTACCCGATTCTGTAGGATCCCGAGTTTCACATCTCCGGTGGCTGTAGAGGCTGTGACGGCTTCGGAGTTGGCCATAAAGAATTCCAAGCACTGGAACCAGTGTCCAAACCGTGCCGATGCATCCGAAGCATGCGGGTCCAAATCCAAGCGTTCCGGTTTCAGAAGTTGATCCATCGTTAAAAGTTTGCTAATAAAATTGACGTGCCTCAATAACTTCAAGACTCGAAGTTAGCAGAAAAAAACAAGGCTTTAATTAGCAAAGAAAAGATGCCAGTGGCTGCACCTAGCTTCACCTGGCGTGCTGCTGTTCTACTGCAGGACAAGCCTGGACTTGTCTTAAGTAGGGCCAGGTATGGGCGGAGCCGACACACAAAGGGGGCGGTGCCCTATACACAATACAAGGTACAAACACCGGAGCAGGCAATACAATATATACAGTTAACTACAGAGTCTGATGAATGACATATTTCATCACACTGTTGTTCCTGGTTCTGCTGCTGCAGTGTCTGGTGTTTGAGCTCATCTAATGCCCAGAAGGGAAGGAGAAAAATGACTCCCATGCTTCTGACATATGCCTCCGCTGAGGAAGCGCTGAGTGAGGGTGGCGAGAGGGCTTTCCCACGAGTTCACACTGGAGATGTTTGTGAGGCTCCAACCTTCCACAGGTGTGGTTAAGCCTGGTAAAAGTTGCCCCAGGCCTGAAGCAACAAAGTCCTGCCAGCTGCAAATGATGAATGATCAAATCTCCTCTTTAATGGTTGACCTGCAGCTGATAGTCAGCAAGCCAATAGTGCTCACGCCTGGTTTCACCGGCGTGATCCCCACCAGGCGTGTTTTACGTGGTTAAAAATGCAAGGGCCTGTTAAAATGGCATTATAAAGGCCAATTATTGCTGATTAAGGGCCTTAAAGACCAGTCCCACCTGTTGCAGGCGGGACTGATTCGGGACCATCAGACACGCCTGGGTTAAAATGGCTAGGTGTCGGGAACCAGGCGGGGGGGTCCCAACCCCCAGTTTTTGCGATTTTAACCCCCCGCACACCTCAAACCCGCCTCACGGCTGAGTTAAAATTGACCCCTCTGTTTCTCTCTCCACGGATGCTACCTGGCCTGCTGAGTGTTTCCAGCATTTGCTGTTGTTATTTCCAATTGTATAGGGCCTTGGTGAGACCACGCCTGGAGTACTGTGTACAATTTTGGTCTCCTTACCTAAGGAAGAATATACTTGCCATAGAGGGAGTGCAATGAAGTTTCATGAGATTGATTCCTGGGATGGCGAGTCTGTCGTATGAGAAGAGATTGAGTAAACTAGGCCTTTATTCTCTTGAGTTCAGAAGAATGAGAGGGGATCTCTTTGAAGCATAGGGTGGATGCTGGGAGAATGTTTCCCTTGGCTGGAGAGTCTAGAACCATGGGCCACAGCTTCAGGATAAAGGGTCTGCCATTCAGGACTGAGATGAGAAAAAATTTCTTCACACAGAGGGTGGTGAATCTTTGGAATTCTCTACCCCAGAGGGCTGTGGAGGCTCAGTCATTGGGTATATTCAAAACAGAAGTCGATAGATTTCTGACTAGTAAGGGCATCAAGGGATATGGCGATAAGGCCGGTGAATGGAATTGAGGCAGAAGATCAGCCATGATCTCATTGAATGGCGGAGCAGGCTTGAAAGGCCGAATGGCCTACTCCTGCTCCTAAGTCTTATGTTCTTATGCTGATGTAATAGATGTAAGAAGTCACACAACACCAGGTTATAGTCCAACAGCTTTATTTGAAATCACAAGCTTTCGGAGCGCTGCTCCTTCTTCAGGTGAAGTGGAGAAATGCATAAAGACACAGCTTATATAGTCAGAGAATCATGTCAGATGTTTACAGGTAGCCTTTCCAACTGCCATTTATCGCACCTCGGCAGAGAGATAATCACAGCAGTCAAAGGTGTGAATGGTGTCCAAACAGGTCAGTCAGGGAAACATTACATCAAAGAACAATGAGGTGGGGTCACAAGGGGTCAAATATTGCAGATGCTGGGGTCTGTATGAAAAACAAAAAAACAGACAAAAAACATTTTTTTTTCGCTGGAAATCACAGCAGGTCCGGCCGCATCTGTGTAGAGAGAACAAGCCAATGTCGACTCGAGTCTGGATGTCCCTGCATCAGGTGGGGTTACATGTAGCGTGACATGAACCCAAGATCTCGGTTGAGGCCGTCCTCATGAGTGCGGAACTTGGCTATCAGTTTCTGCTCGACGATTTTGCGTTGTTGTGTGTCTCGAAGGCCACCTTGGGGAGGTGATCAAAACCTTCCAAGACCAGACTGATCAAAACCTTTGATCCAGACCTTCAAAGCATCCTACATGCTCTCATCCCACGTACTCCCCGCGTGGGAGACTTCTACTGCCTCCCAAAGATACACAAAGCCAACACACCTGGACGTCCTATCGCATCAGGCAGCGGAACCCTGTGTGAGAACCTCTCTGGATATGTCGAGGGCATCCTGAAACCCATCGTACAGGGAACCCCCAGCTTCTGTCGCGACACTACAGACTTCTTACAGAAGCTCAGCACCCACGGACCAGTTGAACCAGGAACACTCCTCGCCACGATGGACGTCTCGGCACTCTACACCAGTATCCCCCACGATGACGGCATCGCTGCGACAGCCTCAGTACTCAACACCAACAACAGCCAATCTCCAGACGCCATCCTACAACTCATCCGCTTCATCCTTGACCACAATGTCTTCACCTTCGACAACCAGTTCTTTACCCAAACACACGGAACAGCCATGGGGACCAAATTCGCACCCCAGTACGCAAACATCTTCATGCACAAGTTCGAGCAAGACTTCTTCGCTGCACAGGATCTCCAACCAACGCTATACACCAGATACATCGACGACATTTTCTTCCTATGGACCCACGGCGAAGAATCACTGAAAAGACTACACGATAACATCAACAAGTTCCATCCCACCATCAAACTCACCATGGACTACTCCTCAGAATCAGTCTCATTCCTGGACACACGAATCTCCATCAAAGACGGACACCTCAGCACTTCACTCTACCGCAAGCCCATGGACAACCTCACGATGCTTCACTTCTCCAGCTTCCACCCTAACCACGTTAAAGAAGCCATCCCCTATGGACAAGCCCTGCGAATACACAGGATCTGCTCAGACGAGGAGGAACGCGATGGACACCTACAGACACTGAAAGACGCCCTTGTAAGAACGGGATATGATGCTCGACTCGTCGATCGACAGTTCCGATGGGCCACAGCGAAAAATCGCATAGACCTTCTCAGAAGACAAACACGGGACACAACCAACAGAGTACCCTTCGTCGTCCAGTACTTCCCCGGAGCGGAGAAACTACGCCATGTTCTTCGCAGCCTTCAACATGTCATCGATGACGACGAACACCTCGCTAAGGCCATCCCCACGCCTCCACTACTCGCTTTCAAACAGCCGCCTAACCTCAAACAGACCATCGTTCGCAGCAAATTACCCAGCTTTCAGGAGAACAGCGACCACGACACCACACAACCCTGCCACAGCAACCTCTGCAAGACATGCCAGATCATCAACACAGATACCATCATCACACGTGAGGACACCACCCACCAGGTACATGGTACATACTCATGTGACTCGGCCAACGTTGTCTACCTCATACGTTGCAGGAAAGGATGCCCCCGAGCATGGTACATCGGCGAGACCATGCAGACACTGCGACAATGGATGAACGGACACCGCGCAACAATCACCAGGCAGGAGTGTTCCCTCCCAGTCGGGGAACACTTCAGCAGTCAAGGACATTCAGCCTCCGATCTTCGGGTAAGCATTCTCCAAGGTGGCCTTCGAGACACACGACAAAGCAAAATCGTCGAGCAGAAACTGATAGCCAAGTTCCGCACTCATGAGGACGGCCTCAACCGAGATCTTGGGTTCATGTCACGCTACATGTAACCCCACCTGATGCAGGGACATCCAGACTCGAGTCGACATTGGCTTGTTCTCTCTACACAGATGCGGCCGGACCTGCTGTGATTTCCAGCCAAAAAAAAATGTTTTTTGTCTGTTTTTTTGTTTTTCATACAGACCCCAGCATCTGCAATATTTGACCCCTTGTGACCCCACCTCATTGTTCTTTGATGTAATGTTTCCCTGACTGACCTGTTTGGACACCATTCACACCTTTGACTGCTGTGATTATCTCTCTGCCGAGGTGCGATAAATGGCAGTTGGAAAGGTTACCTGTAAACATCTGACATGATTCTTTGACTATATAAGCTGTGTTTTTATGCATTTCTCCACTTCACCTGAAGAAGGAGCAGCGCTCCGAAAGCTTGTGATTTCAAATAAAGCTGTTGGACTATAACCTGGTGTTGTGTGACTTCTTACATTTGTCCACCCCAGTCCAACTCCGGCATCTCCACACGATGTAATAGATGGCAGATAAAGTGGAGATCAGAGACACAACCCTTCAATGTTCTGATAGTGACTAACAATGTGGTGAGAGTGGCTTCCGAGGTTGCAGAAATTACCTGCAAACTCCTGAAAGCTAAATGTCTGCAGAAAATGGAGTCAGCAAGAACCTTTCCATTAGGCAAGGAAGCAGGTGTAATGTGGGAGTATTTATGTGTTTTTTCCAGCTGTCACTTAATGGACTCGCACAATGGCCACTGAACTTTTGCCTCCCCTTCACAGGCGAGGTTCCCGAGGTGCGTAAATCACACAAATATGTAATAGCATATGTAATAAGAATATAGTACTGAAATTATAAGTAGGCTTAAGTCCTCATAATGTTCCATCTGCTCTCTTCACTGATCAAGGAGAACCCAGAGGCCCATCAACCACATCCAAAATATACCACTCACCTGATCACTAACTGCCAGAACTCGCACTTGAAACAGGCATTAGCACAGATACATACTCTGTGAGAGTAGTACGGTGACATTGAAGAGAAATCACAGGGTATTGCACTGAGCATGGGTAAGGGTGGAATGCTGGTGATCAATGTGGGGCCAACTTGCACATAGTGGACATGCAGCATACTGAACGCTCCTCTTGATATGGAGATACAGACCTTCGTCTTAATCTTACTTCTTTGGGTTGGTCAAAGATGCGATTAAAAAATGAAAGTTGTTGTATATTAGAAGGCCTGTTGTCAATAGGAGGCTGTTAAAACAGCACTACCATATTGTGGTGTCCCCATGTATACTATACTAGCAGGGGAGCCCCGCGTTGCAGGGCTTTTTTGGGCCTGGTCGATGTCTGGGCCGGGAGCCTGGGACTGGATTTGGGCTGTCGACAGTTGGAGAAGCCTAGGCCCCGGGGCTGGGGTATTTTCCAGTGTTTTTTAACCTAAACATTTGTAGCTTTTAATACCTTCAAAGATGAAAGTTAAAGTACTTATAAAGCATTTTTGGTAAATCTTTTTCAAAAAAAAGAAGATATTAACCTTGATGACCATATTTTTAGCTTGAGGCAATGGCTGCCAGATCCCTGAGCTGAGAATGGTTAGTCCCGCCCACACACACACCGATTGGTCAACCATCAGGTGACTGAACTGTAGGATTGGTCAATCATCACGGCACAGGATTGGTCGACCTTGACGTCAGTCAATGCTAATGAGTGGATAATGAGTGGAATTTTGATGGTTTTTTGTATAATGTGCGAACAATTTTTGTCCGACCAAAAAGTCAATATGCCTACAAGAGTCCCCTAATGATGAGCTTTCTTTTGATATAACATATGTGTAGGTACGCTCTATAACTTTTGATTGTATAGCCGGACAGACAGAGAGACAGAGAGACAAACCGCTTTATATATATATACTAGCTGGGGGAGCCCGGCTTTGCCAGGGCTGTTTTGGGCCGTGCGGTTTAAATCAAGTGCCAGGCTTTGGGGCCTCTCTGTGTCCCTCTGTGAATCTGCTGCCGGGCAACATTTTAAATCGAGTCCCAGGCTTTTGGGCCTTGTCTCTCTGTCCCTTTGTGAATCTGCTGCCGGGCAACATTTCTACCTTTTAATACCTTGAAAGATGAAAGTGAAAGTACTTATAAAACGTTTTTGGTAAATGTTATGTTATTTTTAAAAGAGATACTAACTTTTTCAAAGCTGGATGATCAAAGTAGTTTGAGATGGAAGCTGAAGTAATGGCAGTGAAACAATGGCTGCCAGATCCCTGAGATGAAAACGATTAGTCCCGCCCACACACACACACACCGATTGGCCAACCATCAGGGGACCGTACTGTAGGATTGGTCAATCATGACGGCACAGGATTGGTCGAACCTTGACGTCAGTCAATCAATGCTAAGTAGCAGATAATGAGTTTAATTTTGAAGGTTTTTTGCATAAGGCGCGAACAATTTTCGTCCGACCGAAAAGTAAATATGCTTACGACCGTCCCGGAAGCGTAAGCTTTCTTTGGAGGTAACGCGCGCGTAGGTACGCTCTATAACTTTCGAGCGCATAGCCGGACAGACGCACACGTGAGGACAGACAGACAGAAGGACAGACAGACAGATCGATTCCTTTATATATATAGATAGATATACTAGCTGAAGTGCCCGGCGGTGCCGAGGCTTTTTCGAGGGCATGTTGTTGTTGGAAGAGAGAGAGAGAGCGACTGGGGGGAAGAGAGAGAGCGACGGGGGGGAAGAGAGAGAGCGACTGGGGGGAAGAGAGAGAGTGAGCAGACCCTTTCCCCTCTGCCAGCAATGGCTCCACGGAGCTCCGTGCCGCCCCATGTACTGACATGGCTCAGCCCGAGCCCCGCCCTCCCGAGCCCCGGCCTCCCGAGCCCCGCCCTGCCGAGCACCGGCCTCCCGAGCCCCGCCCTCCCGTTCTCCCGAGCCCCGCCCCCCCGAGCCCCGCGCTCACGCTCTCCCGAGCCCTGCCCCCCCGAGCCCCGTGCTCGCGCTCTCCTGAGCCCCGCCCCCGAGCCCCGCCCCCGAGCCCCGCCCTCCCGAGCTCCGCCCTCCCGAGCCCCGCCCCCCACCCGAGCCAGCTTCAAGACCAGAGAGAGAGACGCCGCCGCGCAACCTACCGCGTGAGGCCCGGCCGGACTCAAGTCGCGCTCCGGGCGGAAGTTGACAAGTGCGCTGACTCCTGCCCCGCCCGCCTTTACTAAGATGGCAGCAGTGGTGACGCTCAGCTCAGGCCCGCCCCCTCCAGCCTTCACAAAGATGGCGGCGATCGCGGGCCTTTTGTTGATCGCGATGGGAGTTGCCTAGCTCGGACGTGGCTGGGCAACAGAGGCCCAGGCTTCACGGCCTGGAAAAACGGTGAAAGGTAGGAAAATTATAGAGGTTAGAGAAAAGATTTACAAATTAATTAACTTTTTAAAAAAACAATTTGTGTTTTAAAAGCAACTTTTTTTTTGCTGGAAATGTAGATTTGAAAAGAAACACGCAGAAAGTGGGAAAAAGAAATGAAGAGTTTGGAATCAAGATGGCGGCCACTCACCTCATTTCAGAACGATAAGGCCCACCCACATACACACCGATTGGTCGACCGTCATGTCACCGAAGCGTAGGATTGGTCAATCGTCCTGTCACTCAACTCTAGGAGGGCCCACCTGCACGCGCGACGAACCCGCCCCCGCAACGCAGCGATTGGTCGACCGTCGGGTTGCTCGACCATACAATTGGTCGACCTTAATGTCACTCTATGCTAATGAGCGGATAATGAGCGGAATTTTGAACATTTTTTGGATACCGCAGGCGCAATTTTTGTCTCGCTGAAACGTAAATATGCTTATGACCGTTCTGGAATCGTAAGCTTTCTTATGATGTAACGCACGTGTAGGTATGCTCTATAACTTTAGAGTGTATAGCCGGACAGACAGACAGACGGAAGGACAGACAGACAGACAGACAGATCAACCGCTTTATATATATAGATATTCGCTGGAGTGCCCGGCGGTGCCGAGGCTTTTTCGAGGGCATGTTGTTGTTGGAAGAGAGAGAGAGAGCGACTGGGGGGAAGAGAGAGAGCGACGGGGGGAAGAGAGAGAGCGACTGGGGGGAAGAGAGAGAGCGACTGGGGGGAAGAGAGAGAGAGACTGGGGGGAAGAGAGAGCGACTGGGGGGAAGAGAGAGAGCGACTGGGGGGAAGAGAGAGAGCGACTGGGGAGGGGGGGAGGGGGGGGAAGGGGGGAGGGGAGAGAGGTGGGGGAGGGGAGAGAGTGTGTGTGTTGTGTGAGGAGACGGAGACTCTGTGCAGCCCCGGTGGGCACCATCTGAGGTGAGTCTCTGTCTCTCTGCGCTTAGCTAAACGTCTGAGCTCGGGCATTGATGTCGTCCCTCCTCCTCTCTTCTCCCTCCCCCTCTCCCCCCTCCCCCTCTCTCCCCCTCTCTCCCCCTCCCCGTCTCTCCCCCTCCCCCTCTCCTCTCCTCCCTCCTCTCACTGCCTCCCTTTCATTTTCTCCTTCCCTCCCCCTCTCCCCTCCTCTCACTCACTCCCTTTCACTTTCTCCCTCCCTCCCTCTCCCACCCCTCACTCCCTCTCCCACCCCTCACTCCTTCCCTCCCTCCCTCTCCCACCCACCCCTCAGTCTTTCCGGCCCTCCCCCTCCCCGGCCCTCTCCCTCCGGCGCCGCTCGTGATATCGCGCTGCGGACGCAACCGCCCAGGAGACCCCGTGCTCCCGGCCTGAGTCAGTGGACGTGCGAGCAATGGGTACCCTCCCCCCTCTCCCTCCGGCGCCGCTCGTGATATCACGCTGCGGGCGCAACCGCCCAGGAGACCCCGTGCTCCCGGCCTGAGTCAGTGGACACGCGAGTGTATAGCCGACAGACAGAAGGACAGACAGACAGATCGATCCTTTTATATATATCGATAGATAGATAGATAGATAGATAGATAGATAGATAGATATAGATATGGATATATGAATTGTGAATTGTGATAGATATAGATAATAAGATAATAAGATTAGAAGGTGGTTTAAACAGTATGATGGATTCCAACAACTAGATATTCACAGCCATACCACATCCCTGATGTCCTGGATAAATATTTGTATGCATTGCAGTCTGCCATTGTGCACATGGCAATATCACTTGTGTGTGCATTGGGGTTTTACAAATGGAAGGAGCGCCCCTCATGAATGCTCTCAAGCACACAGTAATAGTTGGCTTCAACTCATTTTGTAGACCCGCTCAAACAAATAATTAGGCAATTATGAGGAGATGTGCTCCAGGAGTGCCACAGGAGCTAGCTTTGCCTGTTTACTGGGAGGCTCTGATGTTTGGTTGAGAGCAGTAATGCTCGGAATATGCCCAGGACCATATGGGCCACCTCCCCATCACCTATGGCCGTGAGCAGACCTGTTGGGTCTCAGTTCACAGTGTGCCATTTGCAGTTGCTGCTTAGAATTGTGACCCCTGAGGAGATCCTTGCTTATGATTGTGGCTTTTAACAAATTCAGTAAGTACCCTGGTTCAAGAGGTTTATCTCTCCGCTATACCTTTTTTGGGCCCAATTTACTGCCAGTTTGTCAGTTATATTACTCTTTTGAAGATTTCTTTTTCCTCTATTCCTTTATTACTTGATCTTTTTTACATCTGTTTATACTTTATTTTACTATTTGTATCAGTAAAATTTAAAAATAAAATGCTTTAAAAAGAGAAATTAAAGCAGAAAATGTTGAAAATATACAGCGGGTGCATCATCTGAAGATGAAAAAGACAGGTTCATATTTATCAAAACTCTTCATCAGAACTGGAAACCGAAAGATAAGCAAATCCCTTTATAAGGACTGAACAAAATGAAGGGAAGGAGAGAATAACTGGCAATAATAGAATCAGAATTGTTGACTCCTGTCACAGAATTAATTTTATTTTTGAAAAGTTGGAAAGGGGTTTGAACTGGTGGATGAAGTATAAAGATTTTGAGACAGTGAATGGTATTAAAAGAACATGAAAATATAAAAGTAAGGTGGTGAAAAAAATTGGGAAAGCTATATTAAGAAACCTCCAAAATGGAAGCCAATGAACTGGAGTATTAGATGGGAGAATAGACAAGAAACTGGGAGAGATAGTTAAGTCCTAGAGTTGCTACAGTCAATGTTCTGACCAGGAGGCTGAAGAGAGCCCAAGAGGAAGATGAGATACAGTTCCTGAAGCTTTTGTTGAGCTTGATTAGAACAGTACAAGACATCAAAGGGAAACGGCAGAGTGTAACTGGGAAGGGAAGTTTTAAAGTGGCTCAAAGCAAGTTTTGCTACTACGTTACCCCTCTGCACCACTCCTACTGGAGCTTTAGTGACATCCAAGACCTATTGGTTGAGATAGAAAGTTCTGACTGGTTTGATGATGCACTATTATTTATGAAGGGTGAAAACAATAAAATCCCAGCTGTGCTAGCTGATGTCCTGAAACTGTCAAACCATTGGTATACAAGACATAAATTGGGACAAGACTGAAGAGGTGACTCGCGTGGATTCTGTTTGACATTCGAAATAGATCAAACCCTAAAGAAATGGGAACATGTTGGGATTGGGCACATCTGAGTTATGATTCCTAACATAGTAGACAAGGCACCAGACAGAAATGCACAGCCTGTTTACACAATTGCTATAAATTTGGAGCCGTACTTAAATTTACAGCTGTTTCAAATCAAAATGCCTAATGTAAGAAAAAACACTTTTGTTCTAATGTTTGTTCAGAATAAAAACAGTTGCCTCCCAATGCCAGTTTAACACTGTCTTCAAAAGCTGGATCTGAATCAACCTGCTTTAAAAAGTGTGATTCCAAACCCCAATCTCCACATGCCTCACCAGTACGTGAACTTAAGTGATGAGTTCACACTCAGCACATGCCACAGATTATTTAAATGGTAGATGAGTTTGGAATCTGCCAAAAATACAATGCAATATTAGAGGCAGTGGAGCTGGGCGTGACCAGAGTGGGAGCAGAGCGAGAGAGGCAGCAGCGATAAAAGGAGCACGGAGTGCAGGCCCGAGACTGGGGGAGGCAGCGGACCTGGGCGTGACCAGCGTGGGAGCTGAGCGAGAGAGGCAGCAACTCAACAGAGGCAGAATTCGAAAGAGTGACATCAGAGTAGAAAAAGTGACATTGGCACAAGGGAAGGAGCTGATTGGTGAGTAGCTGGTGAGTGTTTTTTTTAAAGTTTTAAGTTTATTTCTGCTAAGTTAGTTCTTAGTCTATTAAATAGAAGCATGGCAGGGCAGCTCAGTCCCATGGAGTGCACATCCTGTGCCATGTGAAAAGTACTGGACGCTTTGCATAGCCTGGATGACCACATGTGCAAGAAGTGTCACCAGCTACGGCAGCTCGAGATCCGTGTTTCGGAGCTTGAGCGGTGGCAGGAGTCACTGCAGAGCATCCGCGAGGCTGAGAGTTACGTGGACAGCACGTTTCAGGAGGCGGTCACCCCACAGCTTAAGAGTATGCAGGCAGAGAGGGAATGGGTGACTGCCAGACAGAAGAGGAGGACCAGGCAGATAGTTCAGGAGTCCTCTGAGTGCATCTCGCTCGCCAACCAGTATTTTGAGTACTGGTGAGGGCGACGGTTCCTCTGGGGAGTGCAGCCAGAGACAAGTCCATGGCACCACGGGTGGCTCAGATGCACAGGGGAGAGGAAAAAGAGTGGAAGAGCAATAGTGGTAGGGGATTCGATAGTTAGGGGAGCAGACAGGCGTTTCTGCGGCCGCAGACGTGACTGGTATGTTGCCTCCCTGGTGCCAGAGTCAAGGTTGTCACTGAGCGGCTGCAGGACACTCTGATGGGGGAGGGTGAACAGCCAGTGGTCATTGTCCATATTGGTACCAACGACATGGGCAGAAAGAGGGATGAGGTCCTGCAGGCAGAGTTTAGGGAGCTAGGAGAGAGATTAAAAAACAGGACCTCAAAGGTAGTAATCTCCAGATTACTCCCAGTGCCATGTGCTAGTGAGTACAGGAATAAGAGGATAGAACAGATGAATGCGTGGCTGAAGAGATGGTGCAGGAGGGAGGGCTTTAGATTCCTGAGATATTGGGACTATTTCTGGTGAAGGTGGGACCTGTACAAGTCAGACTGGTTACACCTCAATAGAGCCAGGACCAATATTCTCGCAGGGAGGTTTGCTAGTGCTGTTGAGGAGGGTTTAAACTAGCTTGGCAGGGGGATGGGCACCAGCATAGAGGAGTGGAAAAGAGGAATAAGGTGCATTGTGATTGTGATTGTGTTGGATAGTACTAGTGAAGAAAGCAGTACTAGAGGCGGAGAAAGTGCAGGAGATCCAGCAGCTAGCCAACAACCACAACGTGCGTGGATTCTTTAGCGCAGTCAAGCCCGCCTACGGCCCAAGCACCCAAGGTCCTACCCCACTGCGGGCCAAGAACGGAGAGGTGTTGTGTCCGTGTATAATAAGACACAGACTGCAGGAGAAACGGTACAACAGGTGTTTACTCAACGTGGCTCACAGTGGAACTGATCTGTACAGATTACTACTCAGTGCTATATACAGGTGTGGTCACTGCCGGAACTGCAGTATACATGAGCTGTAAAAGATAGTTCCCCTTTAAGGTATATACATTACAATTCCTCCCCTTTTAGATTAAAAGTACCATAACAATCATTTAACAATTAAATATCAAACTAATTACAATTAACACTTTTAACATGCAATATTAGCTGAAAATAGCCTATTTATATATTCAGTCTTTGGGGAGGCTTCCTGATTCTTTCTGGATAGCGCCTTTCCCGAGTGTCTTGCTCTTGGTGCGGAGGCGATTCTGGCCCCCTGTCGTTGGTTGGTTCATCAGCTTCCGATGCTACTGTTTCTGGGGTAGATGCGACCTGTACGTCGGGTTCATCACCAGGTACGTATGGGCGAGGCATGGGGTTGACTTGTTCCTGTGACTCTAGGATCTGGTCAGCATGGTGCCTCACAATGCTCTCCCCAACGTCCACTGTGTACATTAGTGGGCCCTGCCGTGTGCATATCGTTCCTGGCTGCCATTTTTCTGTTCGGTAGTCGCGGGCCAAGACTGGTTGCCCTACATTGAAGCTCCTTGTTGGCTTCTCATGGATGTGCTGGAATTGCTTACTCTCAACATCTCTTCGTACGTTTGGTCTGAGCAAATCCAGGTGAGATCTTAACCTTCGGTTAAAGAACATCATGGCTGGGGCCTGGTTGGTGACTGCATGTGTCGCATTCCGGTAGGCGAACAGGAAATTGTCCACCTTGTGCTGCAGCGGAATGCTGTCATTGTACGTGGCCTTTATTGCCTTCTTAAAGGTTTGTACGAACCTCTCAGCCAATCCATTTGTGGCTGGATGATACGGGGCGGATGTGTAATGCCTTACCCCATTCTTTTCCAAGAACCTCCGGAACTCTTCGGACACAAACTGTGGTCCATTGTCGGAGCAAATCTGTTCTGGCAAGCCATTCCTGGCAAAAATGGTCCGTAGGACTGCAATAGTTTTCTCCGTGGTGGTGGAGGACATTTTGATGACCTCAGGCCATTTCGAGTGCGCATCCATGGCTATTAAAAACATTGAGTCCATGAATGGACCAGCAAAATCAATATGCACCCGTTGCCATGGAGATGAGGGCCACTCCCATGGGAGTAGAGGGGCATGTGGTGGTGCATTTTGGACTTTCTGGCATCCTGAGCAGCTCTTGGTCAGGTCCTCGATTTGTTTATCGATTCCCGGCCAACACACATAAGCCCTGGCTAGGCTTTTCATTTTTACCCCTCCCAGATGACCCTCATGAAGCTCATTGAGCACTGTATCCCTTAACTTGGGTGGAATCACCACTTGGGATCCACACATCAAGGTCCCCCGGCACACTGACAGCTGTTCTCTCCTTGTCGAGAATGCTGGCAACAGTGAGTCGCCATGTGCTGGCCATCCCTTCACCGTCAAATCATATACCCGAGACAGTGTCGGGTCATTTCGGGTTTCCTTTTCGATACAAGCGTTAGTTACCGGTAGGTATTCAACTATAGTCGAATGGAATATTTCGACAGGATCCACTGCTGGTGCTTCCTCCGCAGTAGGCAGTGGCAGGCATGATAGCCCATCAGCATTTCCATGCTGTTTCGTGCCCTTATATTCAATCTCATAGTGGTGCGCCCCTAGAAAAAGTGACCATCTTTGTAGTCGTTGCGCAGTCATCACCGGAACGCCCTTCTTCGGATTAAAAATGGAGACAAGAGGCTGGTGATCAGTCAGCAAGGTGAGTTTCTGCCCGTTCAGATAGTGATTGAACTTTTTCACTCCCCACACTAGACTGAGGGCCTCCCTGTCAATCTGGGCGTAGTTACGCTCGGCTGAGGTTAGTGATCGTGATGCAAAGGCTATTGGCCTCTCTGAGCCGTCCGAGAATTTGTGCGACAGCACCACTCCAATGCCGTAGGGTGACGCATCACATGCCAACCGAATTGGGAATGCCGGGTTGTAATGGGCCAATACCTCTTTCGATGTGATTAGTGTTTTGTTCTTCTGGAAAGCTTGTCTACATTCGTCACTCCACTTCCATGGCACCCCAGTTTGCAGTAGGGTGTTCAGTGGGTGTAGTATTGTAGACAAATTTGGCAAGAACTCATGGTAGTAGTTTACCAGCCCGAGGAACGACCTCAGTTGTGACACATTTGCTGGTGCTGGAGCCTTGACTACTGCCTCAATCTTCTCTGGGGACTTATGTAACCCCTCTTTATCGATAACGTGGCTACAATATGAGATCTGTTTTCTAAAAAACTCGCATTTGGGGCGGTTAGCTCGGAGCCCATATTCCTGCAATCTAGTGAGCACCTGCTCCAGGTTGGCAAGGTGATCACTGTCACTTTCGCCCGTGACCAGGATGCTGTCCAAATAACACTGGGTCCCTGGGTTCCCTTGCAGGACTTGTTCCATTGCCCTCTGCCAAATAGCCGGAGCCGGTGCTACCCCGAATACCAGCCGGTTGTATTGGTAGAGACCTTTATGGGTGTTGATTGTGAGGTATTTTTTTGATGCTTCTTCTACCTCCATTTGCAGATATGCCTGGGCCAGATCAATCTTAGTGAAGCATTTCCCTCCAGATAGCGAGGCGAAAATATCTTCATTCCGCGGAAGTGGATATTGTACGGTGTGGAGGACCGGGTTCACTGTTACCTTAAAGGCCCCACAGATGCGAACCTTCCTTGGTTCCCCAGGAGTGCTGCTCAATGACTTTTTCATCACAGGGATGATGGGTGTAGCCCACTCGCTCCAGTCTACCTTGGACAGTACACCTGAACGTTCCAGACTCTCCAGCTCTGCTTCGACGGCTGGGTGGACCGCATAAGGTCTTAAAAAATTTTGGCCTTGCGTTTTCTTCAATTTTAATTGTCGCTGTCATGCCTTTTAGTGTTCTGAGTCCTTGCTGGAACACTTCTTTCGCGTCAGTTAGGATCTTTGACAGTCGCCCAGGTGTGACGTCGTCATCCTTTTTGTCAGCCACAGTCAGTGCCTGTATGGAATGCCAATCCAGTTGTATTTTCCGGATCCATTCACGTCCCAGTAATGGTGGTCCTCCATCTTGCAATACATACAGGTCTAGTTTTGGTGTTTCCTTACCATTATATATAACGGTCACCCTTATTTTTCCTTTGGGGTAGACTTTTTGCCCCGTGTACATCTTCAAAATAATTTTTGTGTCTCTCAAGGGTATGTGTGAGAATAGCCGCTCGTAGTCCTGTCGGTTTATGAGTGTTAGGGCTGGTCCTGTGTCCAATTCCATCTTTACCTGAACTCCTGCTATCTTGAGAGTGACCCAAATGGCTCGGTGATCCTCCGTTGTGATCACATTATGTAGTTTCAGACAACTCAGTTCCCTGCTTTTCGAGTCGTTATCACTCTTTTGTTAGTCTGAACTATTCTCCGTTATCTTATGTACCTTCTTGTACTCTCCTTTGGTAGGTTTCTTATTGCTGCTTTTCTTTCCTGATCTGCAGACTCGTGCTATGTGTCCTACTTTTCCACACTGTCTGCACACTTTGTCTTTGAACCAGCAATCATTCTGGTCGTGTGTTGTTCTGCCGCAGCGATAGCACTTCTCTGTTCCATATGACATTTCGTTTGTGCCATATTCTTGCGGTCTCTGTTGTATCTCTGCAGCGCCCCGTGCTGCTGCTTCATATGATACCGCAATGCTGAAAGCCTTTTCCAGCGTAAGGTCCTTTTCAGATAAAAGCCATTTCTGGGTTCCTTCACTTTGAAGCCCACGCACAAACTTGTCCCTTAAGGTATCTGCCAGTCCCGCTCCAAACTGGCAGTGTTTCGATAGTTTGCGCAGTTCTGTTAAATTATCAGCATTGCTTTCATCCTTATGCTGGTTCCGTTTGTGAAACTTGAATCTTTCTGCTATCAGCAGCGGTGTGGGGTTTAAATGTTCCTGTAGTGTCGTTACTATGTCTTCAAAACTCTTTTCCATTGGCTTCGTTGGGGTTACTAGATTTCGTAATAAACCATATGTCTTTGCACCCATTAAATTTAACAATACCGACGCTTTCTTGTCATCTGACACCTCATTTGCCTTGCAGTACACCTCTATTCGTTCGACATATGTAGTCCAATCTTCGACTTCATTGTCAAATGCGGTGATACTGCCACTCTTCGGCATTTTGGGTGTGGTTTAAAATGGCGTCTCCCAATGACTTAAAATGGCGTCTCCCGTGCTTTCCTTCCTCCACCCCCCCCCCGCTGCTGCCAACGCTGCTCCCGGCGGTTCTCGTGGCAATGGCGGCGCCCTGTAGGTTTCGCGCGCTTCTCCTACGCTGCTGCCAACGCCGCTCTCGGCGGTCCTCGTGGCAATGGCGGTGCCTCACGGGTTTCTGTGCGTCTCTCTATCCCTCTCTCCGATGCTGCTTGGCCCCATAACAGCGGCTGCGCCCTGTGTGCTCTGCCCTCTCTCTCTCTCCCTCTCTTCGACGCTGCTTGGCCCCTGAACACTGGCTGCGCCTTGTGCGCTCTGCCCTCTCTCTCTCTCCCCCGTCGACGCTGCTCGGCCCTTTGCTGTGCCACTCGGTCGGGCTCTACCCGCCGCTGTCCGGGAAGGGTCTGCACACTACCTGTTGCCAGCCCGTTTCGCTGGACCACCTCGACTGGAAAGCCAAGCCTGGCTCTCGACAGCCTCCCCCGCAATTCTCGAGTCTCTGCTGGATGACTGGACGGTTGCCCGTGGTCGACACCCGAGTCTCTGGCCTTGACCTCCAATCCACTGATCTCCAGGAACGAATCCCCGGGAGGTGATGCAGAGTTGCAGGTAGGTTCGAACTTGCCTTGTCGCCAATGTTGTGTCCGTGTATTATAAGACACAGACTGCAGGAGAAACGGTACAACAGGTGTTTACTCAACGTGGCTCACAGTGGAACTGAGCTGTACAGATTACTACTCAGTGCTATATACAGGTGTGGTCACTGCTGGTACTGCAGTATACATGAGCTGTAAAAGATTGTTCCCCTTAAAGGTATATACATTACAAGAGGTACTCATCAAGGAGAGGGAGGCAGTCAGTGCTCTCTGGAAGGAGCACTTTGAAGATCTCCTTAACCGAGGCTCTGTCTTCGACGCGGGTGTCCTCAACTCCATCCCACAGCATGCTACCTGCCACCATCTCAACACAACCCCAGCCCGGCATGAGGTTGAAAAGGCCATCCAACAACAGAATAACAACAAGGCCTCAAGAGCAGATGGAATCCCTGCCGAGGCACTAAAGCATGGTGGAGAAGCACTACTGGTGCGAATTCATGAACTAATTTCTCTTATCTGGAAGGAGGAGAGCATGCCAGGGGATCTCAGAGACGGCGTAATTGTGACCATCTTCACGAAAGGTGACAACTCCAGTTGCGGTAATTACAGAGGAGTTTCCCTGCTGTCTGCCACAGGGAAAGTAATCACAAGAATCCTCCTCAATCGCCTTCTCCCAGTGGCTGAAGAGCTCCTCCCAGAGTCGCAATGCGGATTCTGCCCACTAAGGGGCACAATGGACATGATCTTCACCGGGCGCCAATTACAAGAGAAATGCCGGGAACAGCACCAACTGCTCCACATGGTCTTCTTTGACCTCACAAAGGCCTTTGACACTGTCAACCGTGAGGGATTATGGAGTGTCCTCCTCAAATTCGGCTGCCCTCAAAAGTTTGTCACCATCCTCCGCCTGCTTCACGACGACATGCAAGTTGTGATCCTGACCAATGGTTCCACCACAGACCCAATTCATGTACGGACCAGGGTCAAGCAAGGCTGTGTCATCGCACCAATGCTCTTCTCGATCTTCCTTGTGGCAATGCTCCATCTCACCCTCAGTAAGCTCCCCACTGGAGTGGAGCTAATTTACAGAACAAACGGGAAACTGTTCAACCTCGGTCGCCTCCAGTCCAGATCCAAGGTCGTCCCTTCCTCTGTCGTCGAATTACAGTATGCAGACGACGCTTGCATCTGGGCACACTCGGAGGTCGAACTCCAAAACATCGTCAACACATTCACCGAAGCATACGAGAACATGGGCCTTACAAAAAACATCTGTAAGACAAAGGTCCTCTACCAACCTGCCCCCGCTGCACAGTACTGCCCCCTGATTATCAAAATCCATGACAAGGCCTTGGACAATGTGGACCACTTTCCATACCTCGGGAGCCTACTGTCAACAAGGGTAGATGTCGATGACGAAGTCCAACACCGCCTTCAGTGTGCCAGTGCAGCCTTCGGTCGCCTGAGGAAGAGAATGTTTGAAGACCAGGACCTCAAACCCAGCACCAAGTTCATGGTCTACAGAGCAGCAGTGATACCCGCCCTGCTGTATGCCTCAGAGACATGGACCATGTACAGCAGGCACCTCAAGGCACTGGAGAGGTACCACCAATGCTGCCTCTGAAAGATCCTGCAAATCCATTGGCAGGATAGGCGCACCAACGTCAGTGTTCTCACTCAGGCCAACATCCCCAGCATCGAAGCTTTGACCACGCTCGCTCAGCTCCGATGGATGGGTCACATCGTCCGCATGCCTGATACAAGACTCCCAAAACAAGTGCTCGACTCGGAGCTCTGACACGGCAAGAGAGCCCCAAGTGGGCAGAGGAACAGCTTCAAGGGCACCCTCAAAGCCTCCTTGAAAAAGTGCAACATTCCCACTGACACCTGGGAATCCCTGGCCCAAGACCGTACAAAGTGGAGGAGAAGCATCCGGGAAGGCACCGAATACCTCGAGTCTCTGCGCTGGGTGCAAGCGGAAGCCAAGTGCAAACAGCGGAAGGAGCGCACGTCAACCCAAGCACCCCACCCACCCGCCCCTTCAACCACCGTCTGCCCCACCTGTGGCAGAGACTGTAAGTCCCGCATTGGACTCATCAGTCACCTGAGAACTCATTTTTAATGTGGAAGCATGTCATCTTCGGTTCCGAGGGACTGCCTAAGAAGAAGACTCAAGGCGGAAGTAGTACCATATTGGATAGGAGCAAACTAAGAAAGACTACGAAAAATTCAAAAATTGGGTTTAGAATGCATGTACATAAACGCACAAAGTGTGGTGAATAAGGTTGGTGAGCTGCATGCACAATTAGCCATGTGGCAATATGGTGTTGTGGCAATAACGGAAACGTGGCTTAAAAATGGTGAGGACTGGGCACTTAATATTAAAGGGTACAAGTTGTTCAGTGTGGTAAACCACTTTTATCGTTACACTATAGTTATCACTGTTGTATTGTTATCACCGTTATCACTGTTGTATCACGATACGAGGTCGCCTCTTGTCGCGCTGTTATACCTGGGCTGACCACCTCCGACTCCGCCCATGGCTCCACCTACCTGCCCAGGTATAAAGGTAGTCGACTGGCTGGTATTCCTCCTTGTTGGACCCGATCACCCACGAGGGTGGGCTCTGTTATTTAGTCAATAAAAACCTTTAGTTACGTTCCTAACTCGTCGCTTTTTATTGGACGAATTGATAGGTATATCAATTTTATTGACTAAATTTTAAAGATGTCTACTACTGGCCAGCCAGAAGCCCTCCCAGAAGCACAGCCACACCAGCCGGCTTGGCTGCAAGCCCTCAAACCACCGTACCTGGATCTAAACCCACAGGCAGCAAACGCAGCCCTCAACTTCAAACACTGGCTGGACTGCTTCGAATCCTACCTGGAAGAATCCGGCGCCCCGCAGAGATCCCAACTAAGACTTCTGAACGCCCAAGCGAGCCCGAGAGTATACGCACTCATCCAGGACACGACTACGTACGAGGCCGCTATCAACCTACTGAAACAGCAGTACCGCAGCCCGGTAAATTACATGTACACCAGGCACCTCCTAAGATCCCGCCCGCAACAGCCAGGAGAGTCTGTAGCTGAATTTTTACGGGCGCTAAGAGCACTCGGCAGGAACTGTGACTTTAAAGCGGTGACGGCTGTTGAAAATACGGAAGATAATATCCGCGATGCCTTTGTGAAAGGCCTACGGTCCGACTACTCACGGCAAAGACTGCTTGAAGCTAAAGACCTCGACCTGGACAAAGCTGAAGCCCTCGCTCTCTCCCTGGAGGTGGCCCATCAGGACCAGGAGGCGTTTTCCAGGTACTGCTCGCGACCCTGGGACTCGGGCCCGACCCCTACCGCAATACCCTTCACAGCGCCGCCCCCGGGACCTACCTCAGCGTCGGCATCCCGGACCCGACCGGGCCCGCCACCCCCGGTACCGGCTCCGACATCGGGCACCCGCGATCGGGCCGCCGGCTGCTTCTTTTGCGGCCAGGAGAAGCACCCGAGGTCGCGCTGCCCAGCCAGGAACTCTACCTGCACAACCTGCAGGAAGAAAGGCCACTTCTCTAAGGCCTGCAGGAGCGGATCTTCAGAGGCCAGCAGTGCCTCATGCGAACTGTGGGGGCGGCCATCTTCTTTCACGGCAACTGAGGCCAGTATCCCCACACGTGAGTCATGGGGGTGGCCATCTTTGATCAAGGCAACTGACCCCAATAGTGCCTCATGTGAGTTATGGGGGCAGCCATCTTCTCCGCCATTTTGTCCTACCTCGTGGGAGACGCCATTTTACCCACCACGCCCGACTGCCACCGGGCCCCCGGACCCGACGACCGCCTCGCCCGCAGACGACAACGACTCGCTTACCTACACGCTAGCCTCCGTCACTCTGGATCAAGCCCGCCCACACCACCTGTCCAAGTCGATGATGGACATCAAAGTAAACGGCCACGCCACGACCTGCCTGTTCGACAGCGGAAGCACGGAGAGCTTCATCCACCCAGACACGGTGAGCCACTACTCCCTCCCTGTCCTGCCAACGCGCAACCGAATCTCGATGGCATCGAGGTCCCACGCCACGGACATTAGCGGCTACTGTGCTGTGACCTTGTCGGTTAAGGGTGCAGAGTATAAAAACTTTAAACTCCTCGTCCTCCCCCAGCTCTGCGCTGCCGTCCTACTAGGGCTGGACTTCCAATCCCACCTCCAAAGTGTAACCCTAGCATACGGTGGACCCCTCCCCCCACTCACAGTCGACAACCAGCGAAGGTTAAACCGCCCACCGCGTAACACCTGCAGCCTATCCACCCTCAAGGTGCCGCCACCTTCCCTGTTCGCTAACCTCACCCCCGACTGCAAACCCGTCGCTACCAAGAGCAGGCGGTACAGCGCTGGGGACAGAGCTTTCATTAGCTCTGAGGTGCAGCGTCTCCTGAAGGAGGGCATCATCGAGGGGAGCAACAGCCCCTGGCGTGCCCAGGTCGTGGTCGTTAAGACCGGCGATAAAAATCGCCTGGTCATCGACTACAGCCAGACCATAAACAGATACACCCAGCTGGACGCATACCCCCTTCCCCGCATATCTGACATGGTCAATCAGATTGCACAATACCGCGTATTCTCGACCATCGACCTTAAGTCGGCCTACCACCAACTCCCTATCCACCCCGAGGACCGCCAGTACACCGCCTTCGAGGCGAATGGGCGCCTATACCACTTCCTTAGGGTCCCCTTCGGTGTCACCAACGGGGTCTCGGTCTTCCAAAGGGAGATGGACCGGATGGTTGACCAGAACGGACTGCAGGCCACATTCCCCTACCTAGATAACGTCACCATCTGCGGCCGCGACCGGCAGGACCACGACGTGAATCTGGAGAAATTCCTCCGTACAGCCCAACGGCTGAACCTCACCTACAATAAGGAGAAATGTGTGTTTAACACCTCGCGCCTTGCCATCCTTGGCTGTGTAGTAGAGAACGGACTCATCGGCCCCGACCCCGAAAGAATGCGCCCCCTCATGGAGCTACCCCTCCCCCACTGCCCTAAGGCACTTAAGAGAACCCTGGGGCTCTTCGCCTACTATGCCCAATGGGTGCCCAATTATGCGGACAAAGCCAGACCCCTCATGAAGTCCACATCCTTCCCCCTTACGGAGGAAGCGTGCGCAGCCTTCTCCCTCATTAAGGGAGACATTGCCAAGGCCACTATGCACGCAGTGGATGAGTCCATCCCCTTCCAAGTCGAGAGCGATGCATCCGACTTCGCCCTAGCCGCCACCCTTAACCAGGAGGGGAGACCGGTGGCCTTCTTCTCAAGGACCCTACAGGGCCCTGAGATCCGACACTCGTCGGTCGAGAAGGAGGCCCAGGCGATTGTGGAGGCGGTACGACGCTGGAGGCACTACCTGGCAGGCAAACGATTTACCCTCCTTACCGACCAACGTTCGGTCGCTTTTATGTTTAATAACAAGCTGAGGGGCAAAATCAAGAATGACAAGATCTTGAGGTGGAGAATCGAGCTCTCCACCTACGATTATGATATCTTGTACCGGCCAGGTAAGCTGAACGAACCCCCCGATGCTCTGTCACGAATTACATGCGCCAGCGCGCAAAGTGATAGACTTCAGACCCTCCACAACGACCTCTGCCACCCCGGGGTCACCAGACTTTACCACTTCATTAAGGCCCGCAACCTGCCCTACTCCATCGAGGAGGTCAGGACCATAACCAGGAACTGCCAGACCTGCGCCGAGTGCAAACCGCACTTCTTTAGGCCGGACAGAGCAAGCCTGATCAAGGCCACCCGCCCCTTCGAGCGCCTGAGCATCGACTTTAAGGGGCCCCTCCCGTCCTCTGACCGTAATGTGTACTTCCTCAACATTGTTGATGAGTACTCCCGTTTCCCCTTTGCCTTCCCCTGCCCAGACATGACCAGTACCACGGTCATTAAATGCCTGAACGACCTCTTCGCCTTGTTCGGGTTCCCAAACTATATACATAGTGACCGGGGCTCCTCTTTCATGAGCGAGGAACTCCGTCAGTTCCTACTAGCGAGAGGTATTGCAGCAAGTAGGACCACCAGCTACAACCCCCAAGGGAACGGCCAGGTGGAAAGAGAGAACGCGACGGTATGGAAGGCCGTCCTCTTAGCCTTAAAGTCTAAGGGCCTCCCAACCTCCCGCTGGCAGGAAGTCCTCCCGACAGCGCTGCACTCCATCCGGTCACTACTTTGCACTGCCGTTAACGCCACCCCCCATGAACGAATGTTTGTTTTCCCCAGGAAGTCGACTACGGGAACCACTCTACCAACCTGGCTGACCTCTCCGGGGCCCGTCTTGCTGCGAAAGCACGTGAGGGCCCATAAACAGACCCCCTGGTCGAGAGGGTGAACCTCCTGCACGCCAACCCCCAGTACGCCTACGTGGCTTACCCAGACGGGCGGGAGGACACTGTCTCCTTACGAGACCTCGCACCCTCGGGCACTCCGGAGACACCACCTTTACCCCCCCCCCACCACCCCCCCAATTCCAGCCCAGGTAGACGGCATGCCGGAACCCCACGAGCCTTCGCCGACCACGCAGACACCAGCACTAACACCGGATAATGCAGCACCGCCGCTGCGACGATCGGAGAGGCTTACGAGGCCTCCGGACAGACTGACATACCAGAACTGGTAGTACACTTCACCCCGCCGGACTCAAATCTAAACAAGGGGTGAATGTGGTAAACCACTTTTATCGTTACACTATAGTTATCACTGTTGTATTGTTATCACCGTTATCACTGTTGTATCACGATACGAGGTCGCCTCTTGTCGCGCTGTTATACCTGGGCTGACCACCTCCGACTCCGCCCATGGCTCCACCTACCTGCCCAGGTATAAAGGTAGTCGACTGGCTGGTATTCCTCCTTGTTGGACCCGATCACCCACGAGGGTGGGCTCTGTTATTTAGTCAATAAAAACCTTTAGTTACGTTCCTAACTCGTCGCTTTTTATTGGACGAATTGATAGGTATATCATTCAGAAAAGATAGGGAAGGCAAAAAGGGAGGTGGGGTTGCAGTGCTGATTAAGGAAGACATTGTAGTGTTGGAAACGGAGGATGTTCTTGAGGGGACAAGGACAGAATCCATTTGGTTAGAGTTGAGGAGTAAAAAGAGTATGATCACGCTATTGGGGGTATTCTATAGGCCTCCAAATAGTGAGAGGGAGGTAGAGGAGCTAATCTGCAGGGATATCACAGAGATATGCAAGAGCTATAGAGTGGTGATATTGGGGGACTTTAATTACCCAAATATCGATTGGGATAATGCTAGGGTAAAGGGAAAGAAGGGGGAGGAATTTCTGAAATGTGTTCAGGAGAATTTCCTTGACCAGTATGTTCTTGGCCCAACTAGGAAGGAGGCATTGCTGGATCTGGTGCTGGGGAATGAGGTGGGCCAGGTCGACCAAGTGTCTGTGGGAGAACACTTGGGTATGAGTGATCATAGTATCATAAGATTTAGATTAGCAATGGAGAGGAGCAAGGAAAATTTAGAGTGGAACTTCTAAACTGGAATAGGGCTAACTTCAATGCGAAATGGGATGCGAAAGGATCTAGCCAAGGTAAAATGGAACAAAAGACTGACAGGAAAAACTGTAATGGAACAATGGGTGATCTTTAAGGAGGAGATGTTCCAAGTACAGGCTAGGTACATTCCAACAAAAGGGAAGGGTAAGGGAACCAAAGCAAGGGCTCCTTGGATGACGAGGGAGATAGAGAAGATGATGAAACAAAAAAAGAGGGTGTATGATGCATGTCAGGTGAATTCTTCAGGGGAGAACCAGACCAAATACAATAAGTTGAGAGGGGAAGTGAAGATGAAAATAAGATTGGCAAAGCGAGAATATGAGAGTATAATGGCGGTTAACATAAAAGGGAACCCAAAAATATTCTACTGGCATGTAAACAGTAAGCAGGTAGTAAGAGGTGGGGTGGGCCCTATTTGTGACAAAGAAGGTGATATATGCTTAGAGGCACAGGGCAAGGCTAGAATTCTCAATGAGTACTTTGTATCGGTGTTTAATAAGGAGCTGGATGCTGACAAAATATCGGTAGAAGTGGAAAAGGTAGAAGCAATGGAAGGGGTGAAAATTGATAGACAGGATGTACACCAATGGGAGCATTGCAGTGCGTGTGTCCGATATTTCCAGCCTTTTGTTTCGTGTAGTGCAATGTAGTGTGGACGCCTAAGTTGAGCTATTTCAGGTCCTGCATGGGTCCAATTGGTTGGCCTCGAGGTATATGCCAATCTGGAGGGAACATTGATTGTGATGGCTGCAGTGTTCTTTTCATGTCAAAGTTCTCATCCGACCAGGCGATATGCTTGAATAGTTGCAGTTGTCGGAGACTGATGGCTTCGGAGACAGCAAGTTGGGCTGTGCGCCTTCTGACTCTGCACTCCTAACTGCAAGCACATTGGTCAAAGGCATCCAATCTTGATTGGTCACAGACTGTAGGAGGCCATGTGTCTGCTCCATATGTCAGGACTGTGATAACAAGACAGTTGTATAATCTGAGTTTGTTTGCTAGTTGGATTCTTGACTTCCACACGTTATTGTCAAGAGATCGCATAATGCCTTTGGCAATCTCCATTCACTGACATTTTTCTCTTTCAGATGCACCTGAGCTGTACATCAAACCAGGATGGTATATCATGCAGTCACAGTCCTTGATAGACCAGACTAGTCACATATGGGATGAGATGTTAAACTGAGGTCCCGTCTGCTCTCTCAGGTGGACGTAAAAGAACCCATGGCACTATTTTGAAGAAGAGCAGGGGTGTTATCCCTAGTGCCCTGGCTAATATTTTCCCCTCAATCAACATAACAAAAACAGATTATCTGGTCGTTATCATATTGCTGTTTGTGGGAGCTTGCTGTGCGCAAATTGGCTGCCGCGTTTCCTACATTACAACAGTGACTACACTTCAAAAGTACTTCATTGGGACGTCTGGTGGTCGTGAAAGGTGCTACATAAATTCAAGTCTTTCTTTATATGTTTCATGCCACTCATTAAAACAGGAGAATGTCATGTTTCATATCACAAGTCTTAGTTTCTTGGGGATTGTAGCATGTGCATTTGAACCGTTAGCTCAGAGCTTGAGTTGTATAACTGCAATTAACCAAGTTTAACTTCTAGCTCACTGTGCTAGAATGTATGACAATCTCTTCATACTTGGGATACAGACTCCTTTGCTCTGCAGTTAGTGTGTCACGGGCTACAGTGATGACAATACGTCAGCCAATGACAGCCATTTCAGGGCCTCAGAATGTCAATGTTTTTCTACCTCAGCAAAGTTTGTTCTACATTGTGCTCACTTGAAAAGAAAGGAATGAAGGAAATCACATTTTAATCAGGAACAAAACCCCAGAAGTAAAATAATCTTTTCTTTGAATTACCCTCCTGTGGTTTTCTGCTGCAATATTTCTGCTGTTTCTTGTTCCAACATATAGAGGTGTCTGTAATCATCAACTGAGTGTCCCTGGATCAGATTTTTAAAGGTTGCTTGTTATCTATATTACAGGCATCAGTAACTTGCTATTCCTTAAAATACATTAAAATTTATCAAAATATTATTCTGCAGAAATACATCCCAGTGAACAATTAAGAATTTCAAAAGACATAGCAGATAGAAATATGCTTCTCTCAGAAAAAATGTTACATTTTATTATTGGTCTCTGACTAGAATTTTTTCCTCCAATTCAGATGACATTATGATATTGCAGGTTACACGGCTCATAGTACTGGCAGTATTTCAAAATGATGGATTAATTCGTGTATGAGGAAATAAGGGGAAAAAAAGTCAGCATCACCAACCTAACAGGAACTTTAAAACCATGTTGGTTTTTCTTTCCTCTTAAAATATTTTTAAGGCTGCATTAATACTGAGAATAACTTTAGCAAAGTAAGAAAATTACAGATTCTGTACTAACATAAGTGAGAAAATATGAGTTAAACAGGAATAATTGCTAATTCATATGTCAGCTGTGGCTCAGTGGGTAGCACTCTCTAGGTGGGAGGGACTAGGAGTGAGCCAGGTGTTACTGGTTGCCTAATTGCAGCTGGGTGTTGGAGGGAGTTTTGTAAAAAGTTGGTGGAGGGTTTTGGGGTGTTGTTTTCAGGTTTTAGGACCTTTTTGGCCCAAAAAACAGCCAGATGGCTGCTGAGGGGTCCGGAGTGCCGGGCCCCTCAGAGGACAATATTCCCGAGAGGAATTTTATTAGGGAAGAAACTGTGGTAGGAAGGGGAAAATAAAGGCCCAAAGATTTGGGCCGGGACCTCAGGAGGTTTGGTAAAGAAAATACGGTGGTGGTGCAATGTGAAGGTAAGAAGATTCGAGCCTGGGATATAATCCAGGTGGTTCATGAGGACTGTGGTGAGGGAAGCTGTTTTGCCTGCCGACCAAAACCAAATGTGGGATTTGAGGTGACGGTCAGTGGCCGTGAGGAGGTGGAAAAACTGCTGCTCAGTCTGAAAGTTGGGGAGAAATTCTTGGAGGTGACTGCTATATTCAGAGGAGGTGGTGGTTTCATTTTTGAACTTGCCTGTGTACATCGAGGACGAAGTGCTGAGCAAAAAGTTGGAGTCATGGGACATTAAAATCTGTTCAGAAATAAAGAGGAGGTACTATCTGTAGTGTATGTAACCTGTACTACCTTAAGAGGATACCTTAAGGTGATGGACTACTTTTTGATGGCTCCTGTACATTGTAGTACCGGTGGTGACCACACCGGTATATAAACATTGCGGAGCAAAGTGTATCTCAGTTCAGCCCTGACCCTCAATCACTAAAGACCTGTTTACTTACTTCTGTAGTCTGTGTCCTGTTATTCAGTATAACTGCATTTGAAAACACAGACTCAACAGTGGCGACGAGCCTGATCTTACCTAGCGGCAGTTTTGCATCAAAGGAAGCTTCATCCTCAGAAACGGGCATTGAACAAGGGCATCCGCCCTCAACATCCTGCTGAGCACTGCATCGCACAGGAGGCCATCGGGAACCCGGGTTGGTTTCTGGCCACGAAGTCAAACATCAGTGAGCATCCCTTCGACGACAGCGGCGGGTAAGCCCGATCGAGCGGCACGGGGGGGAAGTCGGCCGAGTTGTCAGTGGGAGAAGGGGAGGGAAGACGACAAAAAGGGCGGAGAACACGACCGCAGCCGGTGTCAGGGGCCGGACTGCAATCGGGGCAGAGACGCGCAGCAGCCAGAAAAGCGTTTATGGCCACAAGGACCGCGGGAGCGGCAGGGAACAAGAACAGCAGCGCAGGGGAAAATAAAGGACCGCTGGGAGGCATGGACGGCAACAGCGCGGGAATCGCCATTTTGAGCCGGCGGGGGAAGAAGACAAGCGCGGGAAAAGCCGCCATCTTAAATAGGAAAAAAAAATAAATAAAAAAAATAAATAATAATATCCGAAAGGAAAGGAGAAACTCAGCAAGGATGCCAAAAACGGGTAACATCACTGCTTTTGATAACGATGTGGAAGATTGGGCCACTTATGTGGAACGCATTGAAGTTTACTGTACAATGAATGAGGTACCGGATGATAAGAAAGCACTAACCCTATTAAACTCGATGGGTGCGAAGACGTACGGGTTATTAAGGAACCTTGTAATATCAGACAAACCGGTAGGGAAGAGTTTCACGGATATTGTTACTATCCTGCAGGAGCATTTAAACCCCACGCCGCTGCTGATAGCGGAACGATTTAAATTCTACAAAAGAATTCAACTTAAAGAAGAAAGCAACGCTGAATTCCTAACAGAACTGCACAAGTTATCAAAGTACTACCAGTTCGGAACAGGACTAGCAGACGCACTGAGAGATAAGTTTGTGTGTGGGCTCCTAAGGGAAGGAACCCAGAAGCGACTGCTAGAGGAAAAGGACCTTACGCTGGACAAAGCTTTCAGCATTGCAGCATCCCACGAGGCAGCAGCATGGGGTGCTGCAGAGATACAGCAAAGGCCATTGGAATTCAGCACCAATGAAATGGCATTGGGCACAGTAAAGTGCTATCGTTGCGGAAGGACAACGCATGACCAGAACCAGTGCTGGTTCAAAGATAAAGAATGCAGGCAATGTGGCAAACTTGGTCACATAGCGAGAGTATGCCGGTCAGGAAAGAAGACCAGCAACAAAAAGTCACCGCAGGAGAAGTACAAAAAAGTACACAAGGTGACAGAGAACAGTTCGGATGAACAGAAGACGGATTCAGACTCCAGCAGTAAGGAACTGGGTTGTCTGAAAATACATAATGTGGGTAACACACTATCTGGGTCATGTTTCGGATAGCAGGAGTCCAAGTGAAGATGGAATTGGACACTGGGTTGGCATTAACGGTCATGAATAGGCAAGATTACAAAAGGTTATTCTCGCACATTCCCCTGAGGGATACGGAGATTGTATTGAAAACATACACGGGGCAAATAGTATACCCCAAAGGAAAGATAAAAGTAAATGTGGTCTACAATGGTAAAGAAAGTCAGAAAATGGACTTGTATGTGTTACCTGATGGAGGTCCGCCACTACTGGGACGGGAATGGATCCGGAGAATAAATGTGGACTGGCATTCCATGCAAGCACTGGCTGTAGATGCCTGTAAGGAGGACGACGTCAAACCTAAACAACTGTCCAAAATCTTAGACGATGCTAAGGAGATGTTCCAACAGGGACTTGGAACACTGAAAGGAATTACGGCAACCATCAAGGTTGAAGAACATGCAAACCCAAAATTTTTCAAAGCCAGACCGGTGCCTTATGCGATACGGCCTGCTGTGGAAGCTGAGCTGGAAGGGCTAGAACGTTCAGGGGTACTGTCCAAGGTGGACTGGAGCGAATGGGCCACACCCATTGTTCCTGTCATGAAGCGTTCGTTGAGCAACAAGCCGGGGGAACCTGGGAAGGTTCGCATCTGTGGCGATTTCAAGATCACTGTTAATCCGATTCTTCACACGGTGCAATATCCGCTTCCGCAGATTGAAGATATCTTCGCTTCGCTGTCTGGCGGGAAACACTTCACTAAGATAGACCTGGCGCAGGCGTACCTACAGATGGAAGTTGATGAAGCGTCACGTCAGTATCTCATGATCAACACGCATAAGGGCTTATATCGGTATAATAGACTGGTTTTTGGAGTGGCATCGGCTCCAGCGATTTGGCAAAGGGCCATGGAGCAGGTATTGCAGGGAATCCCAGGCACACAATGCTACCTGGATGACATCCTGATTACAGGAAATAACGATAAGGATCACCTCGCGAATTTGGAGCAGGTGCTCATCAGATTGAAAGAATATGGGCTCAGAGTTAATCGCCAGAAATGCGAGTTCTTTCAAAAGCGAATCTCATACTGCGGCCACGTCATTGACCGGGAGGGGCTCCATAAGTCACCTGACAAGATCGAAGCTGTTGTAAAAGCTCCTGCACCGGAAAATGTATCCCAGTTGAGGTCGTTCCTCGGGTTGGTTAACTATTACCACAAGTTTCTTCCAAATTTATCCACGGTGTTACACCCGCTAAACACTCTTTTGCAAATGGGAATACCATGGAAGTGGAGCGATGATTGTAAGCGGGCTTTTCAAAAGAGCAAGGCACTGATCACCTCTAAGGAAGTGTTGGCTCACTTTAACCCAACGCTGCCTATTCGCTTAGCTTGTGATGCTTCTCCATATGGTATCGGGGCAGTGCTCTCACATAAGTTTCCAGATGGCACGGAAAGGCCAGTCGCTTTCGCATCCAGATCATTGACCTCCGCTGAGCGCAACTATGCTCAGATAGATAGGGAGGCTCTCAGCCTCGTGTGGGGAGTTAAGAAATTTAACCATTACCTGCAAGGCCAAAAGTTTACGCTGCTGACAGATCACCAGCCGTTGGTTTCCATTTTCAACCCTAAGAAGGGTGTTCCGGTAATGACGGCGCAGAGGCTTCAGAGATGGTCCCTTTTCCTAGGGGCACATCAATATGATATTGAATTCAAAGGTACAAAGCAACATGGTAATGCTGATGGGCTGTCGCGCCTGCCACTACCTACAGTGGAAGAGGCACCGGCAGTTGACCCTGTCGAGAAATTTCACTCGACTATCATCGAATGCTTACCAGTCACCAATGCGGGTATTGAGAGAGAGACCCGAAATGACCCGACACTGTCTCGGGTCTACGATTTGACAGTGAAGGGATGGCCAGCACATGGCGAACCACTGTTACCAGCATTCTCAGCCAGACGAGAACAGCTGTCCGTATGTCAAGGAACATTGATGTATGGAACAAGGGTGATTATTCCTCCTAAATTAAGGGAGAGAGTTCTGAAAGAATTGCATGAAGGTCATCTGGGGGGAGTCAAGATGAAAAGCCTTGCTAGGGCTTATGTGTGGTGGCCAGGTATCGACAAACAAATAGAGGATCTGACTAAAAGCTGCTCAGGGTGCCAAAAAGTTCAAAATGCACCTTCAATTGCACCGCTGCATCCGTGGGAATGGCCTTCAGCCCCATGGCAACGTGTGCATATCGACTTTGCAGGTCCATTCATGGATTCCATGTTTTTGATAGCAGTAGACGCACATTCTAAATGGCCAGAAGTGATTAAGATGTCGACCACTACCTCTGAGAAGACGATCGCAGTTCTAAGAACCATATTTGCAAGGAATGGGTTGCCGGAGCAAAAATGTTCAGACAACGGACCACAGTTCGTGTCAGAAGAATTCCAGAAATTCATGAAAAAGAATGGGGTGAAACACTATACATCTGCCCCATATCATCCGGCTACAAATGGGTTGGCCGAGAGATTTGTACAAACGTTCAAAAAGGCGATAAAGGCCTTGTGTGAAGACCATATTCCACTACAACACAAGGTGGATAATTTCCTGATGGCGTATCGAAACGCCACGCATGCAGTGACAAATCAAAGCCCTGCCATAATGTTCTATAACAGAAGGTTGCGGTCCTGGTTGGATTTGTTAAAACCCAATGTGCGACGGGAAGTCGAAAACAAGCAATTCCAGCATGTAAATAACAAGGCCACTCGTAGTTTTGAAATAGGACAACCAGTGTTGGCCAGGGACTATAGGGATGATAAATGGCAACCTGGAACAATTCGTGCATGACAAGGACCCTTGATGTACATGGTAGACGTTGGAGAGAACGTAATACGACGTCATGCTGACCAACTTGTGGAATCGAGAACAAGGGTCGACCCCATGTCTACGGCAGAGACACCAGTTGAAGAACTTATTGAGCCTGTAGCATCTGCCTCAGACTCGAATGTATATGATGATGTTAAAACCATAGGAGATCAAGTGGATGAGTCACCCCAGCAACAAGAAAGGCGTTACCCGGGCCGGATCAGGAGGCCTCCCCAGAGACTGAATCTTTGAACAGTTCTTGTGTGTAAATTGTATATATGTTATCCATGTAATGTTTAATTTGGGGTGTACACTGATAAGCTAAAAGGGGAGGAATTGTAGTGTATGTAACCTGCACTACCTTAAGAGGATACCTTAAGGTGATGGACTACTTTTTGATGGCTCCTGTACATTGTAGTACCGGTGGTGACCACACCGGTATATAAACCCTGCGGAGCAAAGTGTATCTCAGTTCAGCCCTGACCCTCAATCACTAAAGACCTGTTTACTTACTTCTGTAGTCTGTGTCCTGTTATTCAGTATAACTGCATTTGAAAACACAGACTCAACACTATCTGTAATGTATGTATCTTTAAGGGGAGAACTACTTTTTACAGCTCCTGTATACTGTAGTACCGGCAGTGACCACACCTGTATATAAACCCTGAGTAGTGATCTGTAAAGTTAGTTCTAGAGTAACCCTCATTCAGTAAACACCTGTTGTACCGTTTCTCCTGCAGTCTGTGTCTTATTCTACACAGACACAACATTGGCGATGACGCAGATTCGAACCTACCTGCAACTCTGCATCACCTCCCAGGGATTCGCTCCTGGAGAACAGTGGAAGGAGGTCGAGTCCAGAAGCACGGGCGTCAACCACGGGCAACCGCCCAGTCATCCAGCGGAGATTTGAGCATCGCAGGGGAGGCTTTCCAGTCACGATGGTCCGGCGAAACGGGCTGGCAACAGGTACTGCGCAGACCCTTCCCGGACAGCGGCAGCTAGAGCTGACCGAACGGCACAGAAAAAGGCCGAGCAGCGTTGACGGGGGAGAGAGAGAGGGCAGAGCGCACAGGGCGCAGCCGATGTTCAGGACCGAGCGGCGTCAACGGGGGAGAGAGGCGAGAGAGAGCAGAGCGCAGCTGGTGTTCAAGGGCCGAGCAGCGTCAACGGGGGAGAGAGGTGCGCAGGAAAACGCACAGAGCGCAGCCGGTGTTCAAGGGCCGAGCAGCGTCAACGGGGGAGAGAGGTGCACAGGAAAACGCGAGGCGCTGCCATTGCCACGAGGACCGCCGAGAGCGGCATTGGCAGCGGCGCAGGAGCAGCGCACGAAACCCACAGGGCGTCGCCATTTGCCACGAGGACCGCCGAGAGCGGCGTTGGCAGCAGCGTGGGAGACGCCATTTTAAGCCGTAGCGGGGAAGAAAGGAAAGCATGGGAGACGCCATTTTAAGCCGCAGCGGGGAAGAAAGGAAAGCGCGGGAGACGCCATTTTAAGCCAGTCTAACCACACCCAAAAATGCCGAAGAGTGGCAGTATCACAGCGTTCGACAATGAAGTCAAAGATTGGACGACATATGTCGAACGCATAGAAGTATACTGCAAGGCGAATGAAGTGCCAGATGACAAGAAAGCACTGGTATTGTTGAATTCAATGGGTGCAAAAACGTATGGCTTACTACGAAACCCAGTAACCCCAGAGAAGCCAGTAAAAAAGGATTTTGAAAACATAGTGTCAATCCTACAGGACCACTTAAACCCCACACCGCTGCTGATAGCAGAAAGATTTAAGTTTCACAAAAGGAACCAGCATAAAGATGAAAGTAATGCTGACTATTTAACGGAACTGCGCAAGCTATCGAAACACTGCCAGTTTGGAACGGAATTAGCAGATACTTTAAGGGACAAGTTTGTGTGTGGGCTTCAAAGTGAAGGAACTCAGAAACGGCTTCTATCAGAAAAGGATCTTACGCTGGACAAGGCTTTCAGCATTGCAGTATCACACAAAGCAGCAGCACAGGGTGCTGCAGAGATACAACGGAGACCGCAAGAATATGGCACAAATGAAGTGTCATACGGAACAGTGAAGTGCTATCGCTGCGGCAGAACAACACATGACCATAATGATTGCTGGTCCAAGGACAAAGTGTGGAAAAGTAGGACACATAGCAAGAGTCTGCAGGTCGGGAAAGAAAACCAGCAGCAAGAAATCTCCACAGGAGAAGTACAAGAAGGTACATAAGGTGACGGAGAGTAGTTCAGATGAACAGAAGAGTGATACAGACTCCGGAAGCAAGGAGCTGGGTTGTCTGAAACTACATAATGTGATCAAAACGGAGGATCACCAAACTATCTGGGTCACGCTCAAGATAGCAGGAGTCCAAGTGAAAATGGAATTGGACACAGGATCAGCCCTAACAGTCATAAACCGAAGGGACTACAAGCGGCTATTCTCACATATACCCTTGAGAGATACAAAGATTGTCTTGAAGAAGTACACGGGGCAAAATATCTACCCCAAAGGAAAAATAAGGGTGAACGTTATATACAACGGCAAGGAAACACCAAAAATGGACCTATATGTATTGCCAGATGGAGGACCACCACTACTAGGATGTGAATGGATCCGGAAGATACAGCTAGATTGGCATTCCATACAAGCACTGACTGTAGATGCCAAAAAGGATGACGACGTCACACCTGGACGACTGTCAAAAATGCCAACTGACGCACAAGAAGTGTTCCAGCAGGGACTCGGAACACTAAAAGGCATAAAAGCGACAATCAAAATAGAGGAAAATGCAAGCCCAAAGTTTTTTAAGGCCAGACCGGTACCTTATGCGATCCGCCCAGCCGTCGAAGCAGAGCTGGAAGGTTTGGAACATTTCAGGAGTACTGTCCAAAGTGGACTGGAGCGAGTGGGCTACACCCATCATTCCTGTAATGAAGAGGTCGTTGAGTAATACGCCTGGGGAACCAAAGAAGGTTTGCATCTGTGGGGACTTTAAGGTGACAGTGAACCCAGTCCTTCACACTGTACAATATCCGCTTCCACGGATTGAAGATATTTTCGCCTCACTATCTGGAGGGAAATGCTTCACGAAGATTGATCTGGCCCAGGCGTACCTGCAAATGGAGGTAGAAGAAGCCTCGAAACAGTACCTCACGATCAACACTCATAAAGGTCTCTACCAATACAACGGGCTGGTGTGCGGGGTAGCATCAGCTCCGGCTATTTGGCAAAGGGCAATGGAACAAGCCCTGCAAGGGATTCCAGGGACCCAGTGTTAGTTGGACGACATCCTGGTCACGGACGAAAATGACAGTGATCACCTCGCCAACCTGGAGCAGGTGCTCACTAGATTAAAGGAATATGGGCTCTGAGCTAATCGCCACAAATGCGAGTTTTTCCAGAAGCAGATCTCGTATTGTGGCCACGTTATTGATAAAGAGGGGTTACATAAGTCCCCTGAAAAGATTGAGGCAGTAGTCAAGGCTCCAGCAGCGAAAAATGTGTCACAACTGAGGTCGTTCCTTGGGCTGGTGAACTACTACCATAAGTTCTTGCCAAATTTGTCTACCATACTACACCCACTGAACACCCTACTGCAAACGGGGGTACCATGGAAGTGGAGTGACGAATGTAAACGAGCTTTCCAGAAGAGCAAAGCATTGATCACATCAAAAGAGGTGTTGGCTCATTTCAACCCAGCACTACCAATTCGGTTGGCGTGTGATGCATCACCCTATGGCCTTGGAGCGGTGCTGTCGCACAAATTCCCGGACGGCTCAGAGAGGCCAGTAGCCTTTGCGTCTCTGTCACTAACCTCAGCCGAGCGTAACTACGCCCAGATTGACAGGGAGGCCCTCAGCCTAGTGTGGGGAGTGAAAAAGTTCAATCACTATCTGCACGGGCAGAAGTTCACCTTGCTGACTGACCACCAACCACTTGTCTCCATCTTTAATCCAAAGAAGGGCGTTCCGGTGATGACTGCGCAACGGCTACAAAGATGGTCCCTTTTTCTAGGGGTGCACTAATATGAAATCGAGTATAAGGGCATGAAACAGCATGGAAACGCTGATGGGCTATCACGCCTGCCACTGCCTACTGCGGAGGAAGCACCAGCAGTGGATCCTGTTGAAATATTTCATTCGACTATAATTGAATGCTTGCCAGTAACTAACGCTGGTATAGAGAAGGAGACCCGAAATGAACCGACACTGTCTCGGGTGTATGATTTGACGGTGAAGGGATGGCCAGCACATGGCGACTCACTGTTGCCAGCATTCTCATCCAGAAGAGAACAGCTGTCAGTATGCCAGGGGACCTTGATGTGTGGATCCCGAGTGGTAATTCCACCCAAGTTAAGGGAGAGAGTGCTCAATGAGCTTCACGAATGTCATCTGGGAGGGGTGAAAATGAAAAGCCTTGCTAGGGCTTATGTGTGGTGGCCGGGGATCGATCAGCAAATCGAGGACCTGACAAAGAGCTGCTCAGGATGCCAGAAGGTCCAAAATACACCACCACATGCCCCTCTATACCCATGGGAGTGGCCCTCATCTCCATGGTAACGGGTGCATATTGATTTTGCTGGTCCATTCACGGACTCAATGTTTTTAATAGCCGTGGATGCGCACTCGAAATGGCCTGAGGTGATCAAAATGTCCTCCACCACCACGGAGAAAACTATTGCAGTCCTACGGACCATTTTTGCCAGGAACGGCTTGCCAGAGCAGATTTGCTCTGATAACGGACCACAGTTTGTGTCCGAAGAGTTTCGAAGATTTATGAAAAGGAATGGGGTATGGCATTACACATCCGCCCCGTATCATCCAGCCACAAATGGATTGGCTGAGAGGTTCGTACAAACCTTTACAAAAGCAGTAAAGGCCATGTGCGATGACGACATTCCACTGCAGCATAAGGTGGACAATTTCCTGTTAGCCTACAGAAATGCGACACATGCAGTCACCAACCAGGCCCCGGCCATGATGTTCTTTAACCGAAGGTTGAGATCTCGTCTGGATTTGCTCAGACCAAATGTACGAAGAGATGTTGAGAGTAAGCAATTCCAGCACATCAATGAGAAGACGACAAGGAGCTTCAATGTAGGGCAACCAGTCTTGGCCCGCGACTACCGAACAGAGAAATGGCAACCAGGAACGATATGCACACGGCAGGGGCCACTAATGTACACAGTGGATGTTGGGGAGAACATTGTGAGATGCCATGCTGACCAGATCCTAGAATCACAGGAACGAGTCAACCCCATGTCTCGGCCATACATACCTGGTGAGGAACCCGACGTACAGGTCGCATCTACCTCAGAAACAATAGCATTGGAAGCTGATGAATCAACTGACGACAGGGTGTTAGAATCGCCTCCGCACCAAGAGCGAGACACTCGGGAAAGGCGTTATCCAGAAAGAATCAGGAAGCCTCCCCAAAGACTGAATTTATAAATAGACTATTTTCAGCTAATGTTGCATGTTAAAAGTGTTAATTGTAATTAGTTTGATATTTAATTGTTAAATGAGTGTTATGGTCCTGTTAATTTAAAAGGGGAGGAATTGTAATGTATGTACCTTTAAGGGGAGAACTACTTTTTACAGCTCCTGTATACTGTAGTACCGGCAGTGACCACACCTGTATATAAACCCTGAGTAGTGATCTGTACACTTAGTTCTAGCGTAACCCTCATTCAGTCAACAGCTGTTGAATCGTTCCCTGCAGTCTTGTTGTCTAATTATTGAAGGACACAACATCAAGATACATGGACATAACACTATCCGGGAACACGGGTAGCAGACGGAACCCGGTATGTAAAGGTGCGGTTCCCAGAGGGGGTGAGGTCTTTGTCTTACAGTATGAAGTTCGAGATGCTGGAAGGAGTGCAGTACTTTTGTGTGCTGCACGAAACCCAAGTAATGGTGTGTTACTATTGTCTGGGACATGACCATCTCGTAAGAAACTGTCCTGATTTTTATTGTTACAATTGCAGTGAGTCGGGACATATCGCGCGGAGCTGCAAGGCGGAGAGCTGTGGGGTGTGTCATAAAGGCCCCACCCGCTGTTAGTGTGTGGGAGAAGGGAGCGAAATGAGTGATGAGGAGATGGGAGAAGGAGCAGCAGAGGAGCGTGGAACGGAGGTACGGTGCAGTCGGAGGACACAGCCGGTAAAATGAAGGAAAAAGGAGCACAGGAAGAGGCAGAGGATGGCGGAGCGGAGATCAAGATGGAGATGGCGGAAAACACGGTGAGTGCTATGGAGGGGAACAAAGACAGCAGCGGGCAGCGAGGGTCGAGTGCAGACTCGAGCCTTAGTGCAGTTCGGCTCCCCCTGGGGAGTCTGGTGTCTGCGGGGGGAAAGGAGGCAGGAGCGGGGTGTGTGGTGGAAGTGAGTGCTCCAGGGAGAGGTGGGGAGTCGGATATTTTGGTGAGCGGGAGGGGGCAGGGCGGGGAGAGGGTGCAAGAGGAAGGAGCTTTAAAGGGACAGCAGAATGGGATCGGCGAGATAGAGACATCAGAAGTGAACAATTTAGGTGCGCCATTGTCCCATGGAGGGAGGGAACAAGGTGCAAGGGTCAGAGGTGGAGACGTGGTCGAAGGGGGCGGCACAGTGGGAGAAACTGCGATAGCAGGAAGACTCTCTATGGGAGATGAAGTATCTGACGGGGAGCAGGATTATGTATCTGACGGGGAGCAGGCACAGGGGGTTGCAGAAGAGCTTGAGTGTGGGGAATTAGAGGGGTACAGAGACATGGAAGTCGGGGATGGGGTGGCATCATGTGGAAAGGGAAAGGTAATTGAGGGGCAGAAGGAGGGAGAAAGGGCAGCTCCTGGGTCCAAACTTAAGGCAAGGAAGAGGCTGAAACAGCAGGGAGGGGTTAAACAGGAGGGGAAAAAGAGCCGGAGGCTGCAGGAAAAAGCAACAGCTGCCCGAAAAGTTGAGAAGGAGCATGAGAGGAGGGAAGAGCCAGAGATTAAATGATGGGGAGATTATTGGGCATACTTCCCTTCTTTGGAGCCATGATTACATTGGTCTCGATTAATGTGAACGGACTGAGGGGTGAGAAGAAATTGCAGCAGTTGTTGCAGGGTTTTAAAGGCACGGACTTGTTGTGTCTGCAAGAAACCTTTTGGGATGAGGATGTTCTAGAGAGAGTTCAGAAGGTGTGGAAGGGAGAGGTGTTTGCAAGTTGTGCAAACAATAACCGTAGAGGGGTGGCTGTTTTGGTGAGTCCGTCCATAGAAGAGAACATTGCCTTGGTGGACAAGGACACTGAGGGGAGATTTTTACAGCTAAGGGTAAAATTGGAGGGATTTAATTGTGATCTCTTTAATATCTATGCACCGAACGACCATTGCAAGCGTCGTGAGTTTTTTCGGGGGTTATTCACTGAAGTGGCAGAGGTGGAAAATCCTTGTATAGTGGGGGATTTTAATGTATTTTTATCTTGGATGGACATTTCAGCCCAGATGACCTTTAAAGATGATAACTCCAGAGGGATGATTGTAAAAATGATGGCAAATTTAAATTTGAGAGACTTATGGAGGGACCGGAACCCCATAAAAAGGGAGTTCTCCAGAGCAGGTTGGGTGGGTGATGTTTTAAAACAGAGCCGTATAGATTTTGTGTTAATGCGGGAAGGGTTAAGTTCAGAGGTGATGGAGATTTATTATAAAAAAGTATTTTTTAGTGATCACTCGGCTTTGGTTCTTAGAATTAGGAACAGCAGAGTTAAGATCGGTTCAGGGGTGTGGATTTTAAACAATCAATACCTGAAGGAAAGTGCTTATAAAGAAGGGATTATAAATATAATAAAGAATGCTCGGAAGGAACTTTTGTTCTTGAAAGAAAGAAGAGTTTGGTGGGACAATTTCAAATATGAGGTAAAAGTTTTTTCGGTACGTTATGGGAAAAAGAGGGCGGCAGCTAACCGGCATCGAGAAGAGAATATAAACAAAACGTTTACAGATGTCTGTAAAGCAGTTGACGGAGGGGATAAGGGAGCTGAGACTAAGTTCCGGGTGCTAAAGGAAGAGTGGGAATTATTGCAAGCTGAAAAATGCAAGGGGGCCATTCTCCGTGCAAAGGCTAGAGATGCATTGGAGGGCGAAAGATGCACTAGATATTTTCTAGAGCAAGAGAAGCTGCGACAGAGATTATCGTTAATTGAGGAGTTGAAGGTTGGGGAGAAGATCATTCGTGAAAGTGAGGAGATTTTGGAGGCGGCTAGCAGCTTTTATCAAGAGCTATATACAAAAGAAGACATTTCCAATTTGGAGATGGAGAAGGTTACTGCTTTTATTGAAAAGGGTTTAAAGGAGGATGAGAGAAGCATGTGTGATAAAGAAGTAGGATTAGCGGAAATAAAAATAGCAATAAGTGGAATGAAGGGGGGGATTTTATAAGGAATTTTTCGAGATTTTAAGTCCATTGCTCTTAGGAGTTTTTAAGGAAATTAAAATTGAGGGAAGCCTGGCCCATGCATCTATGAGGAGAGGTATCATAAGCTTAGGTTATAAAAATAAAGAGGATAGACGGGATCTGAAGAATTGGAGGCCCATCACACTATTAAATGTGGATTATAACATCTTGGCGAGGGTTATGGCAAATCATTTGAAGGAGGTGTTACCGGAGATAGTTTGGCCCTCTCAGTCCTATGGAGTCATAGGCCGGGACATCGCAGACTCTGTGGTCTCAATCCGAGATGCGACAGAGCTCATGGAAGAGAGTGGGAGGGAGGCTTATGTATTAAAGATAGATCAAGAGAAAGCCTTTGATAGGGTCTCTCATGAGTTTTTATTGAAGGTTTTGGAAGTATTTGGTTTCAAGGAAAATTTCATTCAGTGGATAAGGATTTTTTATTCAAACATATTTAGCTGTGTTAAATGTAATGGTTTTTTATCCAAGTATTTTCCGATACAGAGATCAGTGAGACAGGGTTGTCCCCTGTCCCCATTGCTGCACACATTGGTAGCAGAACCATTAGGTTACATGATGCGAAAGAAACAAGGTGTAGTTGGGATTGTGGTACCCAGTTCTGGGCTGGTGTCGGTGATACACCAATATGCAGATGACACAACCTTAACATTGAGAAATGGGGAGTCAGTGAGGAAAGCTATGGAGGTAGTGGAGGAATATTGTAGAGCTTCAGGTGCCAGAGTGAATTATAGTAAGTCCCAATGCCTGGTTGCAGGGAGGGGTAGGGGGGAATGGTTGGTGGTATGTCCCTTTAAGGTGGTGGAGGTTTTGGAAGTTCTGGGGGTGCATATGGGGTGCAAGAAAGACAGGGAAGAAGTGGATCGATTAAATTGGGAACCGAAGGTTATGAAAATTAAAAAGATTTTGGGAAGATGGGAAAGAAGGTGGTTGAAAGTACAAGGAAGAGCGACAGTGGTGTCTGCTCTCCTGCTATCTAAGCTATGGTACTTATTGACGGTGGAGGATATTCCTGAGTGGGCGGAAAAGTCCATCCGAGAGGCTTGTGTGAGGTTTTTATGGGAAGGGAAACCAGCCTTGGTGGCTTACAATACCATCATTGGACGGAGGAATCAGGGAGGACTCAATTTCCCAGATATTGATTTGAAGAAAAAATCCTTTAGAATCAAATGGGTGAAGAGATTTCTTCAGAAGTCAAATACAAGTTTTTGGAAGAGTTGTTTTGAGCATTTTTTTAAACGAAGTGGGATAGGAGGGCAGGGGATATTGTATATGGAATACAATAATATGTTTTTGAAATTGATTAAACTTCTCCCTAGGTTTTATAAAGGGGTTGTAGAGACTTGGGCTCAATTTTTTAAAAGTTTGCAGTTTATGCCCAAGGGGGCTGAGGAATTTTTAGAACAGCCCTTATTTTTGAATAGGTGGGTCAACATCGAAGGAGAGGTTTTATTTAATCAAGCTTTTATAAAAGCTGGGATTATATCTGTGAAAGATGTATTATACGAGGTGATTCCAGGTTGGTTGCCGGAAGCAATAGTGAGGGACATGGTGTGGGAGGAGGATCAGGAGGTAGAAGGAAAAGCAATAGGAATCATGTATGAGAAGATTGTGAGGGCAATGCCACAGGATTGGATGGGAGAAATAAATGCGGAAATCTCCAAAGGAAACAAAATGCATCCTGCTTTTCCAAGCTTTGTACTGGAGAAAGGGGGAGAGTTAGTCCAATTTGACAACTGTAATACTCGAGATTTCTATGAGGTATTCAGAGAATGGAGATTCAAGACACCTGCTGGTCAGGAGTTTTGGCAGAGTATATACCCACAGCTGGACTTCAACAGGATTTGGAAGGGAGTGTGGGCGAATTTTAAATGCCCAGAATGGATTGAACTAGATTTCAAATTGGCTCATAACCAGATTTTTACCATGACGGTCTTGTGCAAGATTGGACGAGTGGAGGCGGCAACTTGCCCAATGTGTGGGACACAGGATGAGACTCTGTCCCATTTACTGGTGTTATGTCCGCAGTTAAATGACTTTAAGTACTATGTTCGACAGTTGTGTGAAGCTTTTTTGCTGGGTGGGGACCGAAGAGTGAGAATGGGAATCCCGTGGGACTCAATTTTGAGATGGGGATTGCAGGAGAGTCTGCCAGAGTCTAGCGGAGCGGCAATTAATTTAATGTTCAGTTTGGCTAGATTCGTGATTGTGCAAAGAAGGAATGCTCTGTTTTTTTAAGGGGAGGAGAATCAATTGAAAAGAGTATTTTAAATATAAGCTAAAAGATCATTATAAGGCTCTGTGGATGTTTTATTCAGCAAGGAATTTAAAGACAGTATTTTACAACCAATTTTTAAAGTACAATCGATTAATATATGTTACAGGTGACAAATTAAACTTCAGGTTTTGATGTTAAAATGTGGTGGCGGAATGGCTGTGCAGGGCGGTGGAATTGATTTGTATCATACAATGTAATGATCACAATGTTGTAAATGTCCTTAATGTTGAATAAAGTATAATAAAATTAAAAAATTAAAAAAAGTTGGTAGCACTCTCCCCTCTAAGTCCGAAGGTTGTGGGTTCAAGTCCCACTCCATCGGACTTGAGCACAAAAATCTAGGCTGACACTCCAGTGCAGTGCTGAGGGAGTGCTGCACGGTCGGAGGTGCCGTTTTTCAGATGAGATGCTAAACCAAGCCCCTGTCTGCTCTCTCTCAGGTGGGTGTAAAAGATCCATCCCATGACACTGTTTTGAAGAAGAGCAGAGGAGTTATCACCAGTGTCCTGGCCAATATTTATCCCTCAATGAACATCACTAAAACAGATTATCTGGTCATTATCACATTGTTGTTTGTGGGAGCTTGCTGTGCGCAAATTGGCTGCCCCGTTTCCTACACTACAACAGTGACTGCACTCCAAAAGTACTTCATTGGCTGTAAAGCGCTTCTGAGATGGCCGGTGGTCGTGAAAGGCGCTATATAAATGCAAGTCTTTCTTTCTTTTAGAAATAAACAGCCCAGAACAATCATATAGTATCTAAATATATTCGTAAACTGGGGATTTTTTTTGTTGGTTAATGAAGCTTTCATGAGTATTAATGAAGTATAAGGTCATGTAGTTTTGAGTGAGTCATTTATGTTGCTAAGTTGCGCTGTACTGTTTATGTTGTATTGTGTACAATTTTAGTCTCCTTTCCTAAGGAACAACAACAACAACTTGTATTTATATCACGCCTTTAACGTAATAAAATGTCCCAAGGTGCTGCACAGGAGTATTTTAAGACAAAAAATTTGACACCGATCCGCATAAGGATAAATTAGGGCAGGTGACCATAAGCTTGTTCAAAGAGCTAGGTTTTAAGGAGCTTCTTAAAGGAGGAAAGAGAGGTAGCAAGGGGAACAGATTTAGGCAGGGAATTCCAGAGCTTAGGACCCAGGCAACAGGAAGCGCATTCAGCCATCACTAACAGTACTGACATAAGAACATAAGAAACAGGCGCCTTGCACCTCTGATCACAAGAAGTGAAAAAAAAAGGATTTCTGCACGCGTAGGGTGCAGCTCTAATTTACCCACAACAGTTACTCAGCACTTTAGTTATAAACGATCAATAATAATTACTATGCAGTTTTCTTTTGCTTGCTTGTTAGCATCCGATCTAGCCTCTTTCTTGTGGTGACTGTCCACAGCCCACGACGGTGTTGTAATATAAATGCGATGGTGCTGATATATGTTAAAAGCGGCTCAGGAGGAAACGCACATTAGTACATTTAAATCTCCCTCTCCCGCCCTCCCTGTTAAAAAAAACATGCAGTTACACAGTGCTGAGATGGCTGTCAATGAAATGCAATGGGTGCTCTCTCTCTCACATTCCCACCTTCCAGATCACTTTAATACAGTCCTGTTGTTTCTTATCCTTTCACCCCGTTCCTTTTTGCAAAGTGCATCTTGTGGTTTTTTTCTACTTATTTTTGTTTAATCTTCCCTCCTTATTTGTTTTTGCAGTATAGCACTAATTTGGATGTGCAAATATAAGAGCCTGGATGGTCGGATCGCAGAAGGAAGACTCATTTTGGGAAATTTACCTCCAGAAAACACAGCCACCATCCAATACTCCACTCTACAATTGCTATATTTTTTTCTCACACGTGCAAATCTCAGGAGTTGAGATAGAAGATCAGCCATGATCTTATTGAATGGTGGAGCAGGCTCGAACGGCCGACTCCTGCTCCTATTTCGTACGTTCTTAAGACATTATTTCAGCCGTACTTCCCTTGGTTGTTTAAATGACAAGCAGAAAATAGTTTACTTTCCAAGATTCAATCATAGTGATTTATTTTGTTGTTTGTAACATTGAAAAGAAACGATTTGAAATGAGTTTGCAAACAATTGTACCTGACGGAAAAGATCAACACATTGTCTGCAGTTAACTGGTAACGTTCAGCACTGGTCCCAGCAGCAAAATGTGAAAAGTAAACACGTTACATTTTTCTTAAAAGAGGAAATATCACCAGATGTTTTTAAGACACATGTCATATTTATCTACACAGAATGGAGCATGGTAGAGATGGGTATATTCAGTAATTTCACACACCCAGTGGGGAAGTCATGCTTAAAAGGATTGCTGGTCAGAGATAGGGTTACAACATTGAAACCTCGATTCTCCAACCTGTGCTCTCTTCAAGTACAGCTCCTTAATCAATGAATTAATTTTGAAGTATGATTGCTGTTATGTAGACAAACATGATAGCCAGTTGCACATAGTGGGATCGCTGAATTTACCCTAACGTATCAGGTTGGCTCAGTTCCTATCACTCTTGTTTCTAAGAACATCATGAGTCCAAACCCCATTCCAGGGTTTCACCACATAATCTAGGCTGACACTTCAATGCAGTACTGATGCTGCATTTTTAGAGGACCTGGCTCTTAGATGAAAGGTTAAAAGGAGGCCTTGTCCGCCTGGTCAAGTAAGCGTAACTGATCCCCTGGCTCTATTCGAAGAAGAGCAGTGTCCTGGTTAACATCCTTCCCTCAATCAACACTACAAAAAAATCAGATTAATTGGTCACTTGCTGTTTGTGGGACCTTGCTGTGTGCTGCCATGTTTGCCCATATAACAACAGTGACTACACTTCAAAAGTAATTAATTGGTTGTGAGGCATTTAACAAGACCCAGAGATGTGGTAGGCATTATGTAAGCGTAATTTCTAACAATGATTTGCCATCTGGCACTATAAATGTGTTGGTTTTTATTCAACTTAGATTAAGAAATACAAAAAGAATGCCCGTGAAAGTTTGTGATGTGTCAGATTAAGAAATACAAAAAGAATGCCTGTGAAAGTTTGTGATGTGGCAGATATAGAAATCCTCCTCCACTATCTCACCTAAGGTTTGAGCCTGGGTTCCTGGGAGATTTCCCTTCTATTTCCCCCAGTTACCGCTGCTTCCTGGGGTTGCCATGTAGAAGGTGGTGGCAGGCCCTGGGAAGTGGGCTGGAGGGACAGAGCTTTGTAGTGACCTGCTTTCACTGCAGTCAGCCCCAGACACTTACCTGCTGATGGCCCCAGACTCAACCGAAGCCTTCAGTGGTAGCCTTCCTTCTGGTTGTCGGGGTGCTTCTGCCCCTTTAAGATGTCCCACTGCCTGCTCTGGTGGTAGAGCAGCACCGCTAGTGTTTCTTTGCTCACACTGACAGGCTCCCTCTTAGCAGTGGGAATCCCACTGGGACCAACCATGCATATGCATTTAAGCTCGGCCCGGGAAAATGGGTCAGGGCTAGGCAGATGGAGAAGGGTGGACAGAAGTCCCTCTCGACCGAAACTTCACCCTGAGGAGGAGAATCCGCACCCCCACCCCCCACCCCCAACCCGGACACAGTGTCTGTTTGTCACAACAGTGAACATGGTAAACCTATAGCAGAGTATTGCGAGTTGGCTGTTGCTGACTTTTCCATGAATTGAACTTGTCTGGTAACTTCCCTTTAATTGACAATAGCAGCAACCTGTGGAAACACGGCACTAATTACATGGCATCAGCTCAGACCCAGTGCTTTTTCACTCTGTTGGGAACCTGGCCCAAGGGTTGCCATGACAGCTCATTCTATGAACAGTGACATCACTACGGAATCCCACTTCCTGTCTAAAATGATCCTTATGATATATTCTTGTTGTGTAGAGATGTCACACATCAACAAAAGACAGTCTCAATTTCACCATGGAAAAGTGATATGGTAACATTTTGCAAATGGGATAACTAATTGTATTACAGAACTCCACCTGTTGCTGAACTCATCTAAAGCTGATTTAATCTGTCAGCGGAGTCAGCAATTTTCAAATGGCCTCTGGTCTGACTCAGAATGTATGCGTGTGCATGCATGAAATGGGAGGGGTGGCGGTCCTCAATATAGCACAAAATTGTTCCCAGAAGTTAGAATGCACTTCTACAATGGAGAAAGTAGCCATTGAAGCCCAGAAATTAACTAGCAGCCTAAGGGGACAAACCAGCAACTAACTTGTATGGACGGGATGAGCCCTTTCAATAGTGCTCCTGCAGGGTCCTCTTGACTGTTAACATGATGTTGCTGGGCGAGTTTATCACGTGGTGAGTCAGGCGCTGGGACAGACCAATTTCCCAAAAGGGTCCTATAACAAGCGTTGGGACCCTTATTTTAATATTATATTGAGCTTCATGAAGTGTTGTGGCAGAGATCTGGAGCTCTTTAGAGTTGAGGATTGAATCTTCATCTCACCAACTCATGGTGCCACACATATAACTTCTTTTTGTTTGTTTATTTTTAACACAATTTTTCTTTTTCTCTTTTTCTTTCCCTTCATATCATATACAATTCCTCAACCAAGGGGGTAAACACCTGCACTCCTTGCATTTTGTAAGTGGCTGCCAGAAAGTGTGTATAATTACTTTGGGTGATTCCTTCATTGAACTTTCCCTTTACACTGCACCTCTCTACTACACACTGCCTCTCCTGACAGCACAGTCTAGATTGGGAACCTGACATGTAAGAAATCAGGTGTATAATCCGCCAGCCTACCAATCCAGGCTGTAGTCTATTGGTACATCAGGATCCTAACATCCCTTCACCTCTTAGGATACAACCTTTAACTATCCCAAGATCAGTGATAATATTAGTCTGATGGCAGGCTGCACATCCGATGACTGCTAACTTGCATCACTTGGGTAGAGAAGAAAAACAAGAAAGGAAGTAGACTTTCCTCGTAATCATATTTAAAATTGCAAAAAGAATGAATGAATAACCACAGATAAAACTTTGATTGAAAACACTGAAATTAGCACTAAATTGGCAGTCTTACTCAGTGAGGCCATGCGAATAACTGGTGTTAAAAATGGAAAAGTTCCCAGTGATACAGTAAGGGGTGCATTTCTGAGGTTAGCAGTTAAGGTGCATTGTTAGTCCCTGACCCCCTCAGGTATCAGAGTGAAATTCTAATACTGGTCTAAGGTTACAACCTACATCATTCAACCCTGACCGACTTAATTCCACAGATGACATTCCTATTGTCTCAACAGGACAAGTGTTCTGTGAAGTAATTGATCGTCTCTGTCTGTACTTATCTCTATAATCTTCAATCCTGTTCCTCACCTGATATTCAGCCAGCTCCTTTCTAAAGATTAACCGATAAAACATTAATTGCTTTTGATCAAATATATTCCACGTATTAACTAATCTGGAGAAAACACATTTTTCCAGTTTGTAGTCTTAGTTGAGGTTTGCCGGTTCTGTATTTATGTACTTTAAGCCTGTGATCACAGTCCCACTGTTGCCTTGAGCAAACCAATTATAGCTCATGGAAACAGTGCACCTTTGCAGTATGTCAGATGCTGTTTCTGTGATGTAGCCTGTGCTGTAAGATGACTGTACATTAAATTCTCCATTCATTAAGCCTGAATCTCCTGCATAGCCTACCTAAAACAGATGCTATTTGTTGCTTTTGAACTGACCGTTCTACAAATAGATTCCTTTGTAAAGATATACAGTAGATATACTATAATTGTGGGGTCATATTTAATACTCACCAACCAGTTTATCTGCAGTCTTGGAAATAATTTGAAGTAGATTTGGGGGAACTGCGTGGTACACTGTATTTGACTGTAATTTCAATTCTAGAACATGAATTCAGATACACTTTGGACTGATGGGATGAAAGTCTCCTCTCCTTGTTGGTCTACATGAAATAAGTTTGTAGTATGTATGGACATTAAGTATTAAGTTTGCTATAACTTAATTAGCAGTAAATTAACAGCACCATTTATTGTGGCTATAAAGATGGCTGTTTTGGAAAATAATGGCCCATTCCGATCGGAGGCTTCCTGCGTGCGGAGGCCTCTGATCTGGAAAAAATCTACGAATTTACCTGAGGGCTCCCGAGGTGAGTATACTTCCGCTCCTGGGCCTCTCTAAACTTGAAATGCGCAGGGCCCACGTATCCCAGAGGCGCAGGCAGTTCGCAAGCGTCCCTGGGATCACGTGGGCCATGGGGAGCAAATAGGAGAAGGGAATCTCCCTTCATACACTTGACAGATAGACCTGTCAAATATATGAATAGAAATCACCCCAAAAACACAGTAAAACATTAAATAATTTTTTTAAATCACATTTTTAAAATGAGTTAAAATTATAATAAATTAAGGCCTAGAAATTAGGTATAGCCCCGCCAGGTCTTTAGCGCCCGAAATTTAGCGCTCGGCCGGATTCCCGTAGCGCCCGCCTGAAATTCAGTTGCGCCGCCCCAACACGGAGGCGGGCGCTATTGGAGGGTTTGGCCGCCTTGTTTGGGGCGAAGAATGTCAGTTTCAGGCGTCCAGCTGCCGCTGCGGCACCCGATGTGGTGCGGCAGGCTGGGGTACTGCAGGCCTCCTCCTTCTCTTAAGGAGGAGCCGCCTGCAGCCATGAGATCGCCGCTGGATTCCCCCGGCAAATGAGCCCGGCACCACGGAGAAGTGCCGGGCTCGCGGGAGTGACACACCAATGCCGCGGGGGGGTGGTGCAGGAGTCCGGGGAGGGAGGTGCGGCCAGGCGGCCGCCGGGAAAGCGGCCGGCCGCCCCTCCACCTTTATGCGCCGGCCTCTCGGAGCTGCAAGGCACCGTTTTGCAAACGCTGTTTGCGGCCGCCACGGGAGAGGCGGCCGCAACTGAATTTTGCGGTCAGACGGGAATTGCATTGGAACCGGGGCGCTGCGCACACCGATGGCGTCATCGGTGCCGGTGCAGCGCTACCGGCTAACGTCGATGTTACGGACCAACCGAATTTCGGGCGCGAAAAAACTTCCGGCGCAAACCACTCTATAGCCCATAAGTGGGCGCAAACGCGACTGAATTTCTAGGCCTAAATATTTTAAACAAAAATTTAATTTTTTGAAAAAATAATTAAAGTTTTTTATGGGGCTAAAAATAAACTTACCTTTTTTTACCAGGCGTAAGATTTCTAAGGGTTTTCTGCGGGCGGAGGTTCTCCAGAAAGCAGAACTATCTGCCCACAGAGGCCATTCTCCAGGGCAGGCGTCCGATCTGTCAAGAGCATTCTTGACAGATCGGAAATACCGGTTTTCAGTGCATGCTCTTCGCATGCCTGAAAACGGCATTTCCGATGTCCCTACGGGTGCGTACACAGCTCGTACACACCTGTAGGCATCGGAATATATGGCCCAATAAAATTCACGTTGATGTAGCAAGCGGTGGCAGATAAGGCATATTGTTGACAGTCACACCGAGTGTTTGCCTATGCTATAGCTGACCTTGGATGCTCTCATAAGGTACACAGTGACTGTACTTCAAAAATACTTCATTGGCTTTAAAGCGCTTTGGGATGTCCTGAGGTCATGAAAGGTGCTACATAAATACAAACCTTTCTTCCTTCTTTCCTTCCTCCCTTCCGCCCTCCCTTCCTTCCTCCAAAAGTGAAGAAAAGTTCTATCTCCTCTACTGACATCCCAAATCATTATTAGCCCACCACTCAAAACAGTCCCACATTCTTCAGCCCAACCAAGTTCAGCTGCTTCATTTATGACTTTCTGTCCATCATAAAGTGAGGAGTGGGGCTGTTCACTGATGATTTACGATGTTTAACTCCATTCACAACTCCTCCAAGAATGAAGCAACCCATGCCAGTCTACAGTACAGCCAGGCTTGACAAGTGGCAGATAACATTTGCATCACATAAGTTTCCGGTAATGAGCATCTCCAACAAGAAAAGGTCAAATGATCACCCTCTGATCTTCAAATCCTCCACCATCAACATCCTGACCAGTCAAATCAACAGCATGACTATGTTAGACCAGAGGATGTGTACTCTGTAATAATTAACAAACCTCTTGACTCAAAGCCTCTCTCTCTACAACGTTGAAGTCAGAAATGTGATGGAATATTCACCACTCATCTGGAATGCCATTCCAGCAACAACAAAAATCTCAACACCATGCAGGACAGACCAGTCTGCTTGATCAGTGTCCCTGCCACTGGACCCAATACTAATCCTCTCCATCACTGCCGCACTGTGGCTGCTTTATGTGTCACCTACAGGATGCACTGCAGCAATTCACCAAGCTTACTTCGACATCATCTCTCAGCCCTGCAACTTCTTCTAGCAAGAGTGACAAGTGCAGTAATATCATGGGAATGCCATCACTGCCAAGTTCCTCTCCAAGTCACACACCATCCTGACTTGACACATACTGCCATTCCTTCATAATTGCAGGAGCAAAATCACAGAATTGCCTACCTAGCAGATACAGTGAAACTATTACCTCTGGTGGGGGAATCCAGGACAAGGGGGCACCATCTTAAAATTAGAGCAAGGCCATTTAGGAGTGAAATCAGGAAGCAATTCTTTACACAAAGGGTAGTGGAAATCTGGAACTCTCACCCCCAATAAGCCATGAATGCTGACATTTTCAAAACTATGAGATCAATAGATTTTCTTAGGTAAGTGTATCAAGGGATATGAATAAAGGCAGGTAAATGGGAGTTGAGGTACAGATTAGCCATGATCTGGGTTTTTGGTGAATACATTAGGTTAGGGGAAAGCTCTGGGCTTGTCCATTGGCACCTCACACAAATTGTCCAGACTTTTTTGTGCTTTTAGAAATGATCAAGATCAATTTTGTGCGAACCTGACTTCCTTACGGTTACCTTCTGCCCTACCTTGTTCTTGCATCACCTAAGGTTCAAAGGCAATAGAAAACAAAATGTAGCAACCCATTAGATGGATATTGATGCTATGAGTCAGGTTTGTTCCCAATCCTGTTTTTCCATCTTATCTCAAAATGCTTCTTCCAGAATTGAGCCAGTGCCCTCTATGAACAGAAATTTAACCTTATGTGTTAAATATGGGATATAGTGTATTGTCAGGTGAGTAATCCTCCGATGTGTTGTAAACCTGCTGCTAGATAGTGTGTAGGATTCCACTACATCACAGAAGATGGATAATATCAGTTACTCCAGGCAATTTTTATAACAGACCTAAACTGTTCAACAGGTTTACTTGTGAATAGAGATATTTACAGAAGCAAGTAGTACAGGTGAGATATTGAACAGGAAGTCTGAAAATCATTCACATTGGGTTGGATTTTGCGGTCAGCGGCGAATGAATGCCTACGGAATTTTGCACTAGAACTTGCTGTGATTAGAAAGCTATTTTGATGCAGCACCCTCTACAGGGGATCTGGGGCCTGTGTGAACAGGTCAAGCAACAGTGTATCTCCTTAACCAATCAGATTGAAGAATCATTAATGAGGAGCTCAGAGTCTGAAGCATCAGTTAGAGTAGTAATTCACTGTCAAATCATATACAGAAAGCAAAATAAAGAGAGGGAAATAAAGAGGGGATTAAGAAAGAGTAATAAAAGAGACAGAAAGATAAAGTAAAAAAAAATTTACATTATTTTTTAATACCTTCAACAATAATTAAAATCTGAAGGAATGAGACACCACACTTGTAAAAGTTAATTTTCAGTGTCAGAGAGGTTGTTTGACAGTAATTAAGACTTACCACGTCATTAAAAATTTACTTGCACTGGAATGGACAAGCCCTAACCTTTTCTGGCATGTTTAGTGTGTATCTATCACATTAGTACAGCATCTTCACGCCATTCCTCATATTTCAATGCCGAGTCTCTCGGTGAGATACTGGTATAGCGAAGCTTATGGAGGAGCAGGGCAACTCGGACATCAACTACCTGATTTCTGCATTTAACCACACATGTGCAGTCACTGGAAGTTGCTGTTCGATTTACGCTTTAATAATGGTGAGCGCTAATAGCCTCATCGTTATTTTTACCGCAAAATCTGGGCTAAGGGGTTAATCAAATAAACCAATCAGACAAACATCTTTGAATTCTTATTACAGAATTTAAGATGAAATATATCTTGGCAAGACAATAAACAATATTGTTTCTTGGATAGCATAATACAATCTTCATAAGAATTCCGTAAACTTAAGCTTGCAGAGTCTAATTTATCTGTGTACACCATGGCAAAATGAACCAAACTGCTAACTCACAGGATCTGCTGTGTTTTAAAAATACTTATACTCTCTTTGAGGCGCAGGCACTGGTTTTGAAAATCAGTCTGTCAACTAAAGATAATTGGCTGAACAATACTGTTGTGTATGTAATATGTGTGCTACTTTGAACCTATGGACAGGACTGCACTACTTGTAGGGCGCAGTGATACGCAGTACCACTCCTGGCCATAGGGGTATAAATAGTACTGTGGGTACTGATCTCCCCTCAGTTCCCGCCTGTGGGCATGAAGTAAAGACCTACGTATAGTCCCTACCTCCAACCAGTAAAGACCTGTTTGAGTTATACGTTTAAGTCCTTGTGTTAATTGTTCAATACAATACACATACTTAACACTGGCGACGAGTCAGGTTCTTACCCTGCGGCAGTTGAAGAGAGGTTTCAAACATCACCACCCCACTAGAAGCGACAGGCTTTAGGACTCTGAAGCCTCCATCAGCGACTGAGCACTGGAGTGCAGCAGCCATCCTGACAGCTTCCAGCGACTGACAGAAGTCTTTCTGCAGTTTTCTTGTTCAACCTAGGTGGTGGGGTAAGCCGTGCAGCGTGGGCTGCAAAGACAGGGCTGGGGAAGTTGGAGGAGATAAGGGCGATCGCAATCCCTGATAAGAGCCGCGGTGAAACGCGCGAGCGGGTAAGCCAGAGCCCGGGAAGGAGCGAGCAAGAGCCGCGCGAGCGGGTGATCCAGAGGCCGGGAGCCGCTTCAAGTGCGAGGCGCAGCGCGGGCCAGCGATCGGGACCAAAGATAAGGGCCGCACTCGGGCTGAAAGGCGCAGCGTCGGCAGACACTGAAGGCGCGAGAGCCGCGGTGAAAAGCGCGGGCCATCGATCGCGGCGGAGATAAGGGCCGCACTCGGGCGATCGCGGCGGAGATAAGGGCCGCACTCGGGGCTGAAGGGAGACGGCGTCGGGGGACGGGTGAAGACCGCCAAGCGCGGGAAAACCGCCATTTTGTGGGCGGAGGATGACGGCAAGAGCGGGAAGCCGCCATCTTGGATAGCAGTAAAAAAAAATCTGAGAAATTGCAAATCTGATAAAGTACTACAATGCCTAAACACGGGAATATTAGCAACTTTGATAGTGACATCGAAGATTGGGCCATATATGTTGAACGAGTTAAAAATTATTGTAAGGCCAATAAAATTCGTGAGGCTGATAAAGCACTAACATTATTAAATTTAATGGGTGCGAAGACATACGGGCAATTGAAACACCTGTTATCACCAGATGAACCGGCGGATAAGACGTTCGATGAGATTGTTACTGTCCTGAAAGATCATCTAAACCCCACGCCGCTGATGCTAGCGGAATGATTTAAATTTTACGACAGAAGGCAGCTACAGCATGAAAGCAATGCTGAATATTTGCTGGAATTGCGTAAATTAGCGAAATATTGCCAGTTTGGAACGGGACTGACAGATGCACTACGAGACAAATTTGTGTGTGGTTTATTTAAACAGGATACACAAAAGCGACTGCTCAAGGAGAATGAGCTGACGCTTGAGAAGGCGGTCACTATGGCAGCAGCACACGAAGCCGCAGCGAGAGGCACGGCAGCAATGCAGCTACGGTCACCGGAGCTCAGTGCACACAAATTGGGTGTGAGTTCTGGCAAATGTTATCGTTGTGGAAAGACAACGCATGATCAGAACCAGTGTTGGTTTAAAAACCAAGAATGTAGAACTTGTGGTAGGCTTGGACATATAGCTAGAGTATGCAGGTCAGGGAAGAAGACCAGCAACAAGAAGTCACCGCAAGGAAAATACGCAAAGGTACACAAGGTGACCGAACAGGAGTCCGATTCAGACGCTAGCAGTGATGAACTGGCTAGCTTAAGCTGTAATGAACTGGCTAGCTTAAGAGTACTCAACGCTGGTAAGGGTGCAGACCTCCAGACAATTTGGGTCACTCTTCAGATAGAAGGAGTCCAAGTAAAACTGGAATTGGACACTGGATCGGCATTGACGGTCATAAATAAGAAAGATTACGGAAAGTTATTCCAACATATTCCCCTACAGGATACGGGGATTATATTGAAAACATACACGGGGCAAAGAGTGTACCCCATCGGGAAAATAGAGGTTGCAGTGGTCCACAAGGGCGAAGACAGTCAAATAATGGACTTATATGTGATATCTGAAGGAGGTCCTCCACTACTAGGATGGGAGTGGATTAGGAAAATGAATATGGACTGGCATTTCCTACAAGCAATAACGAGTGAGAACTCGGTGAAGATAGTCGGCCCAGACTCTGGAACGGATGATGGTAAGCCCAACTCAGGTGCAAAAGACAAAGTTTCAGCACAGAATTCCACTGAGCAACAACAACATAGTTTAACTGTGGATTCTGAGTCTGGCAAGTCTACTGATGTGCCCATTTCTGAGGGACACCGGGCTCGAACTCAACTCCATTTCAAACTACAACAGCAATTAGAACAAATGCTTCGCCGTTTTGAGCAAGAGTTGAATGCAACGAAAGAGTTCTTTGATATAAAGTTGGAGAATCTGGAAAGACAACAGAAGCAGCTGATGGAGAAAATGGAGCAGGAGCACACAAAACGTCTGATGTCAGAGGAGTTAACGGTCAGCCAACTCCTGCATATGCTGAAGGACAGGACTCTGAAATGGGAAAAACTTGAACACGAACTTCAATATTCAAACGAAAGGGGTTCGGAGCTCTCAAAGGTTATTGGAAGAGCTGAGGTGGCAACACAGACTGAGATGACTGCAACAGAGCAGCCCTTGGATGCCAAAAGTACGCTGACTCACGTCAACGTAGAACAACAGACCGCTGAAACAGCTGCTCCGGTAGAGGGATTGAATAGTCCGATCAATCAATCTCCAAAAGAAGTTGAAGTAGTAAAATCTCAAATGAGGTCATTAGTAAACGACTTGCTGAAAGCCCAGAAAAAGCTGGATGAAGAGGTACGCATGAAGAAGTCTCTTCAGGAAAGATGTCTGGACTTGGAACAAAAGCTGGCTAACGCCCAGCTGGGTATGGAGGAAATAGAAGACCCTCTCGCTGGCCTAGATCAGGACGACACCGAATATTACTATGTCCTGTCCTGCCCAACTTGTAACTTCGACTCCCACCATACAGAAATCATGGAGGAGCACCGAAAGTCTACGGAACATCAGGAGAAGGTGGCTCTATTACGGAAAAAGGAGGAAGAGAAGGAGGAACTGCGCATGCAGCTGGCAGCTGACAGTGGAGCCCAGAGAGTCTCCAAGAAGCAGAAAAGGAAAAGTCGAAACAGAAGATGACCCATCTGAACCATTATTACCTCTACCAGATCACACACGTGGTCCCTCCGAACGGAGCCAATTCAGTTCGGAAGTTCAAACTGTTAAATCCATGGAAGGACTATTGAATGAGTCACTCCAGCAACGTGAACCGACTACACCACAGAGATTGAATCTGTGAACTGTTTTCCGCAGAGACTGAATCTGTGATCTGTTTTGACATGAAGTTATCTATGTATCTATGTTATTCTGTTATGTAAACCTGAAGTTATATATGTATATATGTTATTACGTTATGTTAAATGGGGAGATGACTGTAAAGCTAAGAAGGGAGGAATGTTGTGTATGTAATATGTGTGCTACTTTGAACCTATGGACAGGACTGCACTACTTGTAGGGCATAGTGATACGCAGTACCACTCCTGGCCATAGGGGTATAAATAGTACTGTGGGTACTGATCTCCCCTCAGTTCCCGCCTGTGGGCATGAAGTAAAGACCTACGTATAGTCCCTACCTCCAACCAGTAAAGACCTGTTTGAGTTATACGTTTAAGTCCTTGTGTTAATTGTTCAATACAATACACATACTTAACAAATACCAATAATTTTTGCAACCTATAAACACAAACCTGGGGGTTTTGATGAGGAGTGCAAATACACATCATCTGCGTTTGGCAATTTTGACAACATTTTGAATTTTAACCAACAATAGACATTTGACATATTCCATTCAAACCTGGTTCAAAGCAACTTTAACTTAATTGATTTATTTCTGATCTCCTTCCTGCAGCCTGTCCTAATCAGTACATTAGCATGTCAACATACTTTGTCCCTTTCAAAGGGACCCTGTGATATTAACCCAGACATCTCATAAAATGTTATTGACTTCAGTAAACTGAGGTTCATTAGCTTTAAGGGAGAACGCTTGTACTGACAAAATATTATATACAGGATGGTGGATATTCGTACAAACCATGATAATTAAATCCTTGATGGAAAGAGAGAGATCAAGGGTTTGTGTCCTCAGTCTTCATTGCAGTCGCTACCAAACCCAGAGACCTATGAGCTCTCCTGTCTTTTCCTGACACATTCAGTAGTCATAATAAAAAAGCAAATAGGGAAAATGGCTATGGAAACAATAACTGAGCACTCTCGCCTCTGAGTCAAAAGGTTGTGGGTTCAAGTCCCACTCCAGAGACTTGAGTCCATAATCTAGGCTAACACTCAAGTGCAGTACTGAGGGAGTGCTGCACTGTTGGAGGTGCTGTTCTTCAGATGAGACATTAAACCAAAATCCTGTCTGCTCTCTCAGGCGGATGTAAAAGATCCCATGGCACTATTTTGAAGAAGAGCAGGGGAGTTCTCCCCAGTGTCCCAATATTTATCCCTGAAACCAACATCATTAAAGCAGATTATCTGGTCATTTATCTCATTGCTGTTTGTGGGATCTTGCCATGCCCAAATTGGTTGCCGCCTATCCTACATTACAACAGTGACTACACTCCAATAGTACTTAATTGGCTGTTAAGTGCTTTGGGAGATCCTGAGGTCAGGAAAGGTGCTATATAAATGCAAGCCTTTCTTTGAAGAGCAAAGCCAATTGATGAAAAATAGACATAGGATGGTGTATCTATATATATAAAGCAGCTCTTCTGTCTGTCTGTCTGTCTGTCTGTCCGCCTGGTCTCTATACGTTTGGAAGTTACAGAGCGGACCGACGCGCGCGTCGCCTCAAAAGAAAGCTTGCGATTCCGGACCGGTCATAGGCGTATTTACGTTTCGGCCGGACAAAAATCCCGCCCGCGGTATCCCAAAAACATTCAGCGTTCCGCTCATTAGCATCTCATTAGCGACTGTGTGACGTCGAGGTCTTCCTACAGTTGAGTGTCGAGTGACTCGACGATTGACCAATCCTACGCTTCGGTGACCTGACCGGTCGACCAATCGGGCGTGTGTGGGCGGGCCTTATCCTTCTGAACCGAGGTGAGTGGCCGCCATCTTGATTTTCCACGATTTTTCCCCCCACACTTTCTGTGTGTTAGGGAACTAAGGTAAATATTTCAATTATGTGTTAGGCAATTAATTAACAATTTATTTGAGTTTTATATTGTGTTTAGCAACCCCCCCCCCTCCTCCTCACCCTCGCGCAGGGGGGACTCGGGGCCTGAAGCTGAAAAAATTTCTCTCTCTCTCTCTCTTTCTTCCCTCTCTCTCTCTCCTTCTCCTCTTCCCTCTCTCTCCTTCTCCTCTTCCCTCTCTCCTCTTCCCTCTCTCTCCTTCTCCTCTTCCCTCTCTGTCTCTCTCTACTTCCCCCTCTCAGGTGTCGCGGACGGAGCGCGGGCGCGCCGCCCGAAGTTTCCCGCTCGCTAATGGCCTTGCCGGCTCCCGCGGGCCGCTCGCACTGACCGCGCATGCGCCGCCCACACTCACCGCGCATGCGCTGCCCGCCCGCCCGCAGCGGCCGTCCATCAGCCGCGCGATACGCGGGGGACCTCAGCAACGCCACCGGACCTCAGGCGCTAGGCAGGGGGAGGGGCCGGAGAGAGGGACAGAGGGGAGTGGGGGAGGGGAGGGGGAGGGGAGGGAGGGAGACGGGGAGGGGGAGAGGGGAGGGAGAGAGGGAGGGGGAGGGAGGGATAGGACAGGGAGAGGACATGACAGGGAGAGGGGGGACACACAGGGGCAGGGAGACCAAACGCCCCAAAATTGCCCTCGCGCCCCAAAATTGCCCTCGCAACGCGGGGCTCCCCAGCTAGTAAGTTATAAAGAATGTTGTAAGACATTTTGGCTATGGCTCAATCCTGGTGCTTTGGAGCACTGCACAAACTGCTTGAACTTCACTGTTTAATTTATAACCCAATACAAACCCTCCATTGTCCTAGACTTGGAACAGTCTTCCTGTCTCCTCCCTGCCTCTGGACAACTTTTATTGCTGCCTTTATATTTCATGTATGGCACTGGTGCATTGCCTTTTTTTGGCACACCAATGTTGAGAACTACTGTTGCAGACTAATATTTGTGCAAATAACTCAACTCCAGGTGATCCTGCTTTGCACCAGTGACAACCCATTTTATAACTTGCCTTTTTATTTCCTTTTTCTGAACACTCTATGGGAATCTTCAGGTGCACACCTGACTCCAGATTACTGAGTTCTGATGAAAGGTCATCAACCTGAAACATTAACCCTATGTTTCTCTCTCCACAGATGCTGCCTGACCTGCTGAGTGTTTCCAGCATTTTCTGTTTTTAATCCAGTTTACTGCTTATCTCCGCTCCAGCACCAAAGGTTGACCTTCTACCGGTTACCCCAATGACCATAGAATCTCTCTCCCAGAATCACTTCATCTTGCTGCCTCAGTCTTTACCTCCAGAAGCTTCCTAGAAACTCATCTATTTGGTTTCCCCGCTTAACTTCCTTACTTCCTGCTTCATGTTCATCTCTTCCCCATTGTAAAGCATCCTGAGATGTTTTTCTCTGTGAGTAGCAGGACACAAATCAAGGTGCTCCTCGTAGAACAGGCTGCTTTTCAAATTTGTTGAAAAGAGCTAACCTATCAGAAGAAACTGACCCGAGTTGGAGGCCAGTAAACAGTGTTCCATGTATATGTGAAGGTCTACTACCCCTCCTCAACTCTGCAGCAACATAAAAGGGCAGTATGACAATAATTCCCCGCACCTGCTGCTGTATAATGCTGTTGATTCTGTACCAACAGGCACATTATAAAGGTCTGTAAGATTCGCAAAATTCCCACATTCCCCCAAAGTTATTAATAAAAGGGACCCTGCATGGACATTTTAAAAAGGGTACCCAAAAGATGGCGTCCACACCTCGTGACCAAAAGCCTGCAAGGTTTTTTTTTTAAAGCTTGTACTCTGTGGCAGCACAAGCAGCTTTTGTGGAAATCGAAACCTAAAATGCAGTTTCTGTGAAAAAGGACTTTGTATTTTGGAAAACAGACAGCAAACATTGAATATGCATTAAGCCAGATCGTAGGCAGATCAGAACCAGTTAGGCCTATACTTGAGGCCATCAAGTTGTCTGCATAAATAATTGGAAACAGCTTATGGGAGCCGTCAAGGCTGTACAGGCCGATTAGAATGCATTAATAACAATACAGCTCGTACATCAGGCCATTAGGTGCGATAAACGGCCATCTAAAAACAGTTAGTTTAGATTGCTATAATTATTTAAAACAGCCCGCCAAAATTGGAACAATGAACTAACCTGATTTGGCGCGCAGATAAGGGGGCTTCGTAAGGAGTATAACTGCAGGCCCTGGGTAGCAATCACTCTCTTGGCTCTTGCTCTCTTGCTCTTGCCCTTGTTCCTGCTCTTGTGGCTCTGGCCTCTTGGGCTGCCGCCACTCGTACTCGTGCCCTGGCCTCGTGGCGGGTTCTCTCCTCGCTCCCCGTAGCAGAGTTTTCAGCAACCAATTACACCATACCAATCGCGGGGAAGGGGAACGAGACCCGAGTCCATAGCCATCCAGGACGCCCAGGCCGCAAAAAGGGGCGAGACGAAAGTGAGTAGGCAGTCCAGGACTTGTATAGTAACCGAATGAGACGAGACGAAAAGAGACGAAGAAGACGGTAACAACTCGATAAGAGCAGAGCAGGGCAGTGAAAACCGTATTGATGAGGCCAAGCACCTAGTTATAAGCTGGCGTTTGGTGAGATGAACATCTTGTTGAACATTGCAAAAATGCAGGTGTCCATGCCACGACGAATATACTGGCGTTTTAACGCTTGGGTAGGAAAATCTAGGCAGTAAAAACTGACAGCTGCCCTATAGGCACAACGTTGCCGCCGCCGACCACCCGAGGGAGAAGAAGAGGAGAACCCATCGCGACGAGACGATGACGGCAGCGGAGGGGAAGAAGGTGTGTCGCAGCAGCAGCTCCAGCACCGCGCCCCTGAAGACCACGTGGCGACGGGGTACCTAAGAGGACAGAGAACCAAACCTCAAAACCTGCACTCATTAACAGTTGGCTTTGCTTTGGATTGGTGAGCATGAATTCTGGCCCCTCATAGCTTAATCTAGTTAGGTATAGGAGGTGGGATAAGGATAAGGGGATTGTTAATGTAGTTTGTTTTCCCTCAATGTGCCGTGTGTTCCCCATTCCCTGTATAAGTATAGTTATTTTGTATTTGCCTGTATTTTTATACTAGTAACTTCTCATAAGGCTGTTTTATTTTCTGTTTCAATAAAATCTTGGTTTTCTTATATCCAAACCACCTGTCTACTCGAGTTTTTTCTGTATCGCCGCCTGTACCTAAGTCCGGTGTCTAGAACCCAGGGGCGTGGGAGCGATTTGAACCGCTCACCAACAGTCAGGGGCATAACTGACTGGGCGCACGTGCCACGCCCACCACCCCCTACAGATCCCAGACCTGAAACGTTAACTCTGTTTCTCTCTCCACGGATGCTGCCTGGTCTGCTGAGTTTTTCCAGCGTTTTCTGTTGTTATTTCATTATAAAGGTCATATTGTTTTCCATTTAACAGACATTTACTTACACTTTTAAAATTAAAATGAGAAGATTTTTTTCGGTCACAGTGAGTAGTGGATATATGGAACAGACTCCCAGTTAAAGAGTGCATGTTGTGTGATATACCTATCAATTTATCCAATGAAAAGCGACGAGTTAAGAAAGTAACTATAGGTTTTTATTGGCTAAATAACAGAGCCCACCCTCGTGGGTGATCGGATCCAACAAGGAGGAATACCAGCCAGTCGACCACCTTTATACCTGGGCAGGTAGGTGGAGCCGTGGGCGGAGTCAGCAGTGGTCAGCCCAGGTATAACAGCGTTGATGGCAGTGCACAGTAGTGACCGGATGGAATGCAGCGCTGCCGGGAGGACTTCCTGCCAGCGGGAAGTTGGGAGGCCCTTAGACTTTAAGGCTAAGAGGACGGCCTTCCATACCGTCGCGTTCTCTCTTTCCACCTGCCCGTTCCCTCGGGGGTTGTAGCTGGTGGTCCTGCTTGCAGCGATACCTCTCGCTAGTAGGAACTGACGGAGTTCCTCGCTCATGAAGGAGGAGCCCCGGTCACTATGTATATAGTTTGGGAACCCGAACAAGGCGAAGAGGTCATTCAGGCATTTAATGACCGTGGGTGTTACGCGGTGGGCGGTTTAAAATCTGTTGGTTGCCGACTGTGAGTGGGGGGAGGGGTCCGCCGTATGCTAGCGTGATGCTTTGGAGGTGGGATTGGAAGTCTAGACCTAGTAGGACGGCAGCGCATAGCTGGGGCAGGACGAGGAGTTTAAAATTTTTATACTCCGTGCCCTTAACCGACAGGGTCACAACACAGTAGCCGCTGATGTCTGTGGCGTGGGACCTCGATGCCATCGAGATCCGGTTGCGCATTGGCCGGACAGTGAGGGAGTAGTGGCTCACCGTGTCTGGGTGGATGAAACTCTCCATGCTTCCGCTGTCGAACAGGCAGGTCGTGGCGTGGCCGTTTACTTTGATGTCCATCATGGACTTGGACAGGTGGTGCGGGCGGGCTTGGTCCAGTGTGACGGAGGCTAGTGTATAGCTGAGCGAGTTGCTGTCGTCTGCGGGTGAGGCGGTGGTCGGGTCTGGAGGCACGGTGGCGGTCGAGCGTGGTGGGTAAAATGGCGGCGCCCACGAGGTTGGACAAAATGGCGGAGAAGATGGCTGCCCCCACAACTCACATGAGGCACTGCTGGTGTCGGTTGCCTGGATCAAAGATGGCCGCCCCCATGACTCACATGTGGGGATGCTGGCCTCTGTGGCCTTGATGGAAGATGGCTGCCCCCACAGCTCGCATGAGGCACTGCTGGCCTCTGTTGATCTCCCTCTGCAGGCCTTTGCAAAGTGGCCTTTCTTCAGGCAGCTCGAGCAGGTCGCGTTTCTGGCTGGGCAGCGCGCCCTCGGGTGTTTCGCCTGGCCGCAGAAGAAGCAGCCGGTGGCCCGATCGCAGGGGTCCGATGTCGCAGCCGGTACCGGGGGTGGCGGTCCCGATCGGGCCCGGGACGCCGACGCTGAGGTAGGTCCCGGGGGGGTGCTGCGGGGGGTATTGCGGTCGGGGTCGGTCCCGAGTCCCAGGGTCGCAATTTACAGTACCTGGAATATGCCTCGAGGTCCCGATGGGCCACTTCTAGGGAGCGAGCGAGGGCTGCAGCTTTGTCCAGGTCGAGGTCCTTTGCTTCAAGCAGTCTTTGCCGTGAGTAGTCGGACCGCAGGCCTTTCACGAAGGCATCGCGGACATTGTCTTCAGTATTTTCTGCCGCCGTTACCGCTTTAAAGTTACAGTCCCTGCCGAGTGCTTGTAGCGCCTGTAAAAATTCATCTACAGACTCTCCTGGCTGTTGCGGGCGGGATCTTAGGAGGTGTCTGGCATACATGGAATTTACCGGGCTCTGGTACTGTCGTTTCAGCCGGTTGATGGCGTCCTCGTATGTTTTAAGGTCCCGGATGAGTGCGAATACTTTAGGGCTCACTTGGGCGGTCAGAACTCTTAGCTTGGATTTCTGAGGCACGCCGGATTCTCCCAGGTAGGACTCGAAACAGCTCAGCCAGTGTTCGAAGTCGAGGGCTGAGTTTGCTGCCTGTGGGTTTAGATCCAGGTACGGTGGTCGGAGGGCTCGCAGCCAAGCCGGCTGCTGTGGCTGTTGTAGCTGGGCGTCTGGCTGGTCGTTTGGCTGCTCGTCTGGCTGCTCGTTTGGCTGCTCAAGTAACGACATTTTAAAATTTAGCCAATAAAATTGATATACCTATCAATTTATCCAATGAAAAGCGACGAGTTAAGAAAGTAACTATAGGTTTTTATTGGCTAAATAACAGAGCCCACCCTCGTGGGTGATCGGATCCAACAAGGAGGAATACCAGCCAGTCGACCACCTTTATACCTGGGCAGGTAGGTGGAGCCGTGGGCGGAGTCAGCAGTGGTCAGCCCAGGTATAACAGCGTGACAAGAGGCGACCTCATATAGTGATACAACAGTGTGAACAGTGATAACCATAGAGTAACGATATAACAGTGATAACTATAGTGTAACGATAGTAAACGATAAAAGTGGTTTACCACATTGTGTCAATTAAATGCTTTTTTTTTAAAGAATTTGATTAGGAACAAGACTCAATAGTAACTTTCAAAAGGAAATTGGATTTGTATTTGAAGAGCAAAAAATTGCCGGGCTATGCGGAAAGAGCAGATGAGGGGGATTAATTAGATAGCACTGTCAAAGAGCCAGTACCATCACGATGGGTCGAATAGCCTCATTCTGTTCTCTATGATTCTATGGCTGCGATTTTATCATTGGTTCGGCGGGTTCCGGTCCCACCTCTGCTTTCAGCCGGTCAAAAATTGAGATATTGCCCTAATTGGGCTATTGAGACCCTGCGTGTGCGCTACCCTGGCCAATTAATGGTTTTGGGTCTGCTGGTTGCCTCTGCCGATGTCTGTCAGCCAGCTGCATTTAAGGGGCCCTTGCAGCCTTCTTTCATTCTCTCATTATTTGATGCTGGATTTCGTGCTACCAACTGCTGCCATGACTGCTTCAAGGGCCAAGGCCTCATCCCGTTTTGATGATGACTCCCTCCATGCTCTTGTGGAGGGAGTGAGAGGGCGCAAGGAGGTGCCCGCCCCATCCTCTGGACGGAGGAAGCCTCCACAGCGAAGCAAAGCAGCCTGGCTGCAAATTGCTCAGGAGGTCAGCTCCAGATCGTTGTGCACTCAATCCTGGGTGCAGTGCAGGAAAAGGTTTAATGACCTGGTACGCTCAGGAAAAGTGAGTATAACATCACACTTGCCCTCAATCTGCTCCCCATCTCCTCTTATCACCAGCACTCTGCATTGTCAACCTACTCCTGCACATCCCACTTTACCCTTACATCCCTTGCACCCTTAACCATTCCTCTGTCTCGATGTACACAATCACTTCACTATTCGACCATGCTGCCCTCACACTCGCTATCACTGTTATGCAATGACAGCAACTAACAATGCACAGGGAGGGCCCTTGGTATTGGCACCTCGCTCCATATTTGTCTCCTTCTAAGCATCTATGCTATGGATTCTCTACACTCACTCCATCATTCTCACTCAAACTCCACTTGTGTCCCACATTGCAGGAAAAGAGAGTCCACAATAAGAGGGAGAGAGCTAGGACAGGAGGAGGATCACCTTCCATTTCCAATCTGACCAATTCTGAGGAGAAGGCACTCGAAATCATCAGAGGTGATGAGGATCTGGAAGGGGGGACGGTCAGATGGGCGCAGCAGAGCAAGCTGGTGACAGAATAGATTTGCATCTCTCTCATTTACATTGCATGAGTGATTGATATGGCATCTCATGCTCAAACAGATTGACTTATGATCATTTGCACAATTCGATTTGCATGCTACGTTAATATCACATGTCTAACTCGTGCCTTTACTCCCCCACAGGACCATCGAGAGCCCCCCTCCCCACTGTTCAGGAGGAAGAGCCTGAGCCTGAAGACTCCTCAGAGGAAGCTGCAACCTCTGAGGACGCAGTGCCAGCAGAATTAAGCGGACCCAGCACCAGCGCAGACACTCACACCTCGGTGGGACCTTCGCGAGATAGAGTAGTGTTGGCACCTGGTGTTCCACAGCTCACAAGTGAGCATCAGCAGAATGGTGGAGACAGCGACAGCAGTGGAGAGTGCTCGTCGGAGGCCGCAGGACACTCCCAGCTCTGCTCAGCTGCATGTGGACTCTGTGCCTCCAGAAAGAGAGCGGTGCTGGAACTCCAGGAACAAGTGCGGGAGTCTCTGGCAGGTTTTGCATCCAGGGTTACTGCGAGTGTGGAGACGATGGAGGAGTCCATGTCTAACATGAGCAGTGCCTTTGTGGAAGCAATGGCGCATGAACGCACCACCACGGTAAGGATGGCAACCTCCGTGGAAACAATGGCTACCTCCGTGCAAAGGATGGCTACCTCCGTCAAAAGGATGGCTACGGTAGAGGGAAGGATGGCTACGGTCATGGAGGAAATATGTCGCTGGAGTTAGGAAAACATGATGAATGTTCAGAATAGATTGGCATCTCTGGAGGATGCGCGGCTATTGAGCAGAGAAACCAAAGCTTCATGGAAGTCCTTTTGAGGAGGACTGCCAGTGCAGGTATGTGTCCTCATGGCCCCCCTGATGTGCAGCAAGGTGCTGTCCAGCCACTTGCTAGCACTGAAGTGGGGCTAACCCATGAGAGGGATATTGGTGGCAGGCATCAAGGAAGTGTGGGCTCCTCTCCAAGCGCTCACACTCCCATGCCACTGGGTAGCCCTCGGTCAGAGCCCCACCAGAGTCCTCACCCAACTGAGATGGGCATCTCAGCCCCAGCACAGCCGCAGGGCCCTAAATAAGGTGGGGGGGGGGGGTGGTGGAGGCGGGGGAAATTCCTGGTGGAGAGAAATCTAGAATGCTAAAGAGAAAAGACAAGGAAGCAGTGCAGGAAAGTGATTGGGGTAAGGATAACCAGAGTGTACAAACAAAGGAGTGCATGAACAAATAGGGTCCGGGTAAGAAGAAATGGTAATAAAACAAATAGGGCCATAGTACAAAAAAATGTTAAGGTCTAAAAATGTTAAAAAGACAAATCTAAAGGCACTGTATCTGAATGCACGAAGCATTCGTAATAAGGTAGACGAATTAACAGCACAAATAGATGTAAACGGATACGATATAATTGCGATTACGGAGACATGACTGCAGGGTGACCAAAGCTGGGAGCTGAATATCCAAGAATATTCAATATTTAGGAAGGACAGGCGAAAAGGAAAAGGAAGTTGGGCGGCCTTGTTAGTAAAGGATGAAATCAGAGCAATAGTGAGAAAGGATATTGGTTCAGAAAATCAACATAGAAACATAGAAACATAGAAGATAGGAGCAGGAGTAGGCCATTCGGCCCCTCGAGCCTGCTCCGCCATTCAATGCGATCATGGCTGATCATCAAAATTCAGTACCCAGTCCCTGCTTTCTCCCCATACCCCTTGATCCCTTTAGCCTTAAGAAATATATCCAACTCCTTCTTAAATATATTTAATGTATTGGCCTCTACTGCCTTCTGTGGTAAAGAATTCCACAGGTTCACCACTCTCTGGGTGAAGAAATTCCTCCTCGTTTCTGTCCTAAATGGCCTACCCCTTATTCTTAGACTGTGACCCCTGGTTCTGGACTCCCCGACCATCGGGAACATCCTTCCTGCATCTAGTCTGTCCAGTCCTATCAGAATTTTATAAGTTTCAATGAGATCCCCTCTCATTCTTCTAAACTCCAGCGAGTACAAGCCAAATCGACCCAATCTCTCCTCATACGTCATTCCTGCCATCCCAGGTATCAGCCTGGTGAATCTTCGCTGAACTCCTTCCATGGCAAGAACATCCTTCCTCAGATAAGGCGACCAAAACTGCACACAATACTCAAGATGTGGTCTCACCAACGCCCTGTATAACTGCAGCAAGACATCCTTGTTCCTGTACTCAAACCCTCTCGCTACGAAGGCCAACATGCCATTTGCCTTCTTAACCACCTGCTGCACCTGCATGCTTACCTTCAGTGACTGGTGCACAAGGACACCCAGGTCTCGTTGCACTTCCCCCTCTCCCAATCTATTGCCATTCAGATAATAATCTGCCTTCCTGTTTTTGCCACCAACATGGATAGCCTCGCATTTATCCACGTTATATTGCATCTGCCATGCTTTTGCCCAATCACCCAGCCTGTCCAAATCATCCTGGAGTTTCTTGGCATCCTCCTCACAGCACACATGCCCACCCAGCTTTGTGTCATCTGCAAATTTGGAGATAATACATCTAGTTCCCCTGTCTAGATCATTAATATATATTGTGAATAGCTGGGGCCCAAGGACCGATCCCTGCGGTACCCTACTAGTCACTGCCTGCCACTCAGAAAAAGACACGTTTATTCCAACTCTTTGCTTTCTGTCTGCCAACCAGTTCTCTATCCAAATCAATACCTTGCCCCCAATCCCATGTGCCTTAACTTTACACGCTAATCTCTTATGCGGGACCTTATTGAAAGCCTTCTGAAAGTCCAAATACACCACATCCACTGGTTCTCCCTTATCTATTTTACCAGTTACATCCTTAAAAAATTCCAGTAGACTAGTCAAGCACGATTTACCTTTTGTAAATCCATGTTGACTTTGTTCGATCCTGTCACTGTTTTCCAAGTGCTCTGCTATTACATCTTTTATAATGGACTCTAGCATTTTCCCCACGGTCTGTAATTCCCCATTTTCCCTCTACCACCTTTTTTGAATAGTGGGGTAACATTAGCTACCCTCCAATCCATGGGTACTGTTCCAGATTCCATCGAATGCTGGAAGATGATCAGCAAAGCATCAACTCTTTCTAGGGCCACTTCCTTAAGTACCCTAGGATGTAGATTATCAGGCCCTGGGGATTTATCGGCCTTCAATCCCATCAATTTCCCTAACACCATTTCCCTACAAATACTGATTTCTTTCAGTTCCTCACTTTCATCAGACCCTATGTTCCCCGACATCTCTGGGAGGTTATTTGTGTCCTCCTTTGTGAAGACAGAACCAAAATATGTATTTAATTGGTTGCCATTTCTTTGTCCCCCATGATAAATTCCCCTGATTCTGATCGCAAGGGACCTACGCTTGACTTCACCAATCTTTTTCTCTTCACATATCTATAAAAGCTTTTACAGTCAGTTTTTATGTTCCCTGAAAGCTTACTCTCATATTCTATTTTCCCTTTCTTAGTTAATCCTTTTGTCCTCCTTTGTTGAATCCTAAACTGCTCCCAATCCTCAGGTTTACTGCTTTTTCTGGCCAACTTATATGTCTTCTACTTGGATCTTATGCTATCCCTAATTTCCCTTGTTAGCCACAGTTGAGTCACCTTTTTTGTTTTATTTTTATGCCAAACTGGGATGAACAAATTCTGTAGTTTATCCATGTGGTCTTTGAATGTTTGCCATTGCCCCTCCACCATCAACCCTTTGAGTGACATTCCCCAATCAATCCTACCCAACTCGCGCCTCAGACCATCGTAGTTTCCTTTATTTAAATTTAGGACCCTAGTCTCTGAGTCGACTACTTCAGTCTCCATCTTAATGAAGAATTCGATCATATTATGATCGCTCCGACCCAAGGGGCCTCGTACAACAAGATTGCTAATTAATCCTTTCTCGTTACATAATACCCAGTCTAAGATGGCCTGATCTCTGGTTGGTTCCTCGACATATTGGTCCAGGAAACCATCCCTTAACCACTCCAGGAATTCCTCCTCCACAGTATTGTTACTAATTTGGTTAGCCCAATCCATATGTAGATTAAAGTCACCCATGATGTGCCCTTATTGCACGCTTCTCTAATTTCCCTTTTAATGCTATCCCCAACCTCCGCATTACTGTTTGGAGGTCTATATACCACTCCCACTAACGTTTTCTGCCCCTTGGTATTTCTCAGTTCTACCCATACAGATTCCACATCATCAGAGCTAATATCCTTCCTTACAATTGTGTTAATCCCTTCTTTTACCAGCAATGCTACCCTACCTCCCTTTCCTTCTTGCCTATCTTTCCTGAATATTGAATACCCCTGGATGTTGAGTTCCCAGCCTTGGCCACCCTGGAGCCATGTTTCCGTAATCCCAATCAAATCATATTCGTTTACCTCTATTTGCGCAGCTAATTCATCCACCTTATTACGAATGCTCCTTGCATTAAGAAACAAAGCCTTCAGGCTTGTTTTTTTAACGCTCTTACACCTATTAGAATTATTATTTACTGTGGCCATGTTTGATTTAAACCGTTGATTTCTCTGACTGCCACTTTTGTTTTTCTCCTTCATATCTTTTGCTTTTATCCTTGTTTCCCTTTCCTCTGTCCCCTTGCTCAGGTTCCCAACCCCCTGCCATTTTAGTTTAAACCCTCCCCCAGAGCACTAGCAAACACTCCCCCTAGGACATCGGTCCCGGCCCTGCCCAGGTGCAAACCGTCCAGTTTGAACTGGTCCCACCTCCCCCAGAACCGGTTCCAATGTCGCAGGAATTTGAAATCTCCCCCTTGCACCGTTCCTCTAGACACATATTCATCTGAAATATCCTTCTATTTCTACTCTGACTAGCACGTGGCACTGGTAGCAATCCTGAGATTACTACCTTTGAGGTCCTATTTTTTAATTTACCTCCTAACTCCCTATATTCCACTTTTAGGACCTCATCCCGCTTTTTACCTATATCGTTGGTGCCTATATGCACCACGACAACTGGCTGTTCACCCTCCCCTTCCAAGATGTTCTGCAGCCGCTCTGAGACATCCTTGACCCTTGCACCAGGGAGGCAACACACCATCCTGGAGTCTCGTTTGCAGCCACAGAAATGCCTATCTATTCCCCTTACAATAGAATCCCCTATTACTATAGCTCTATCCCTCTTTTTCCTCCCGTCCTGTGCAGCGGAGTCACCCCTGGTGCCCAGAAGTTGGCTGCTGCTGCCTTCCTCTGGTAAGCCATCCCCCCCAACAGTACTCAAAGTGGTGTATCTGTTTGAGAGGGGGATGTCCACAGGGGACCCCTGCACTACCTGCCTGTGCCTAGTACTCTGTCTGTTGGTCACCCATTCCCTTTCTCCCTGTCCAACCTTTGCCTGCGGTGTGACCAACTGATCAATGTGCTATTCACGACGTCCTCAGCCTCACGAATGGTCCAGTATGAATCCAATCGCAGCTCCAGCACCACAATGCGGTCTGCCAGTAGCTGCAGCTGGACAAACTTCCTGCACACATAGTTGTCAGGGACACAGGAAGTGTCCCTGAGTTCCCACATAGCGCAGGAGGAGCATACAGTGGCACCAGGCTGTCCTGCCATGACTTACCCTTTAATTAATTGCAATTAAATTAAATCAAATCAATCCCACTAATTACACTACCATTAAATAGTATATTTAAGGGCCCTGGTTTATAAACAGTCACCGCTACACCACAGAGACTTTATAAACTTTAACTCTGTGGTTTATAGTTCTAAAGAGAGAAATACTCACCAACCAATCACTTACCTGCTTTCTGGTGACATCACACTTCGATTACTTTTTACTTCTCTCCCTCTGAGATTGGAGATTAGTTTGCCTACCTGCTGCTCTGCCGCCTTGGGGTCGCTTTTAAACACTGCCGCCGCCGCCGCTTCCCACACAGGTCTGCACTGAGGCCTACCTAAATCAAGATGTAGAATCAATCTGGGTGGAGCTAAGAAGCACCAAGGGGTAGAAAACAATGGTGGGAGTTGTCTATAGGCCTCCAAACAGTAGTTGTAATGTAGGGAATGGCATCAAACAGGAAATTAGAGATGCATGTAACAAGGGTAATACAGTAATCATGGATGACTTTAATCTACATATAGACTGGCCAAACCAAATTAGCAATAATACTGTGGAGGATGAATTCCTGGAGTGTGTATGAGTTGGTATTTTAGACCAGTATATTGAGGAGCCAACTAGGGAACAGGCTATCCTAGATTGGGTGTTGTGCACTGAGAAGGGGTTAATTAATAATCTTGTTGTGCGGGGTCATTTAGGGAAGAGTGACCATAACATGTTAGAATTCTTCATTAAAATGGAAAGTGAAGAAGTCCAATCCGAAACTAAGGTCCTAAATCTAAACAAAGGAAACTACGAAGATATGAGGAGTGAGTTGGCTATGATAGATTGGGGAGCTTCATTAAAAGGCATGACGGTGGATAGGCAATGGCTAACATTTAAGGAACAAATGCATAAATTACAACAGTTATACATTCCTTTCTGGCGCAAAAACACAAAAGGAAAAGCGGCCCAACCATGGCTAACAAAAGAAATTAAGGATAGTATTAGACTCAAAGAGGAGTCATATAAAGTTGCCAGAAAGAGTAGCAAGCCTGAGGATTGGGAGCAGTTTAGAGTTCAGCAAAAAAGAACCAAGAGATTGATTAAGAGAGGAAAAATAAATTATGAGAGTAAACTTGCAAGGAACATAAAAGTGGACTGTAAAAGCTTCTACAAGTATGTAAAAACAAAAAGATTAGTGAAAACAAATGTAGGTCCCTTACAGTCAGAAATGGAAGAATTTATAATGGGGAACAAGGAAATGGCAGAGCAATTAAACATATACTTTGGGCTGGATTTTGTCAGTGTGGGCGGGCTGGGGCATGTCAGTTGGAAATCATGTCAGGACCCCGACTCCTAAGTGAAGTGCTGAAAAAGTGTGATCTTCCCCTAATTGGGCAATTGATTTCCTGCATGTGGGAACCCCTGGCCCATTGAGTCTTTTCATACAGAAAGTTGCCTCCGATACTGTCATCAATGCTGCAGGATTTCAGACGTGAAAGCAGCCTTGCTTCTTCTGGAGACTGCAAAGGCTCTGCAAATTGTATGAAGGGGGAGTTGATTTCCTGACAATGTCCACGATCAAGCAAAAGTGTGCTCCTCGATTTGATGAGCCCTCCCTCCAAGCTCTGGTGCACGGAGCCAGCTGTAATAAGGAGGTGCTGTTCCCTTCATCAGGCAGAAAAAAGCCACCCCAGCAGACGAAAGCTGTGTGGCTACAAGTGGCCCAGGAGGTCAACTCCATTTCGCTAAGCCGCAGAACCTGGCTGCAATGCAGGAAGAGGTTTCATGATCTTCTCCGCACAGGAAAAGTGAGTATGACTTTCCCATCACCCTCAATCTGATCCCCGTCGCCTCTCCTCACTAGCACTCTGCTTTGCCAACCTCTTCCTCCACATCCCACTTGACACTTACATGCCTGCACCCTTACCCATTCCCTCTCTCTCTAAGGTCACATTCACTTAACTATTCGACCATGCAGCCCTCACACTCCCTATCACTGTGATGCCATGACAACAACAACTTACAACACACAGGGAGGGTCGTTTGTCTCCTAAGTATCTATGCAATGGATTCTCTACACTCACTCCTTCATTCTCACTCAAACTCCACTTGTGTCCCTCATTGCAGGAAAAGAGAGCCCACAATAAGAGGGAAAGAACCATGACAGGAGGAGGGCGACCCTCAGTAGTCCAGATAGTGCACAAGTAGTCCCAAGGGTAGTCACTTGGGTGTCATGTTGTGTTTATTTTTGAAAAGCTATCAGTTGCTTGTTGTGATAAAAAATTTCTGCTGGCAAACTTTTGAAGTTGTGGCCTGTGTCATCTCGCGAATGGGACTTCCACATTGAGGGCTTAGGGTGACTTGCAATTGTCAGTATGGTGGTCAGAGTGATAGGAATCCGAAGGTTCTTGGCCATTGTCGATGCTCTGGTAAGAAGCTGAGAGGCAAAAGTACTTGAATGGTTAGGCTAAGCAGATCTGGCCAAGATGAGTGCATCCCTTGCATCCCGGGCAGAAATGTGCTCATGCACTACTGCCGCTGGTTGATGCGCCTCTGCAAGCTGTTCATTGGCGCTCTCCTCCTCCTCCACCCCATCTGAGGAGGCTATATGATGAGCCACTTGTTCCTCAGGCATCTGCAAGCCACAATGCTGTGCCATGTTGTGAAGTGCACAGCAGACCACGACCATTCTGGAGACCCTGGCTACTGAGTACTGCAGGGCTTGTAGGGGTGGTGTGGGGTGGCGTGTGCGCCCAGTCAGTTATGCCCCTGACTGTTTGTGAGCGGTTCAAATCGCTCCCACGCCCCTAGGTTCTAGACACCGGACTTAGGTATAGGCGGCGATACAGAAAAAACTCGAGTAGACAGGTGGTTTGGATGTGAGAAAACCAAGATTTTATTGAAATAGAAATTAACAATCTTATGAAAAGTTACTAGTATAAAATTACAGGCAAATACAAAATAACTATACTTATACATGGAATGGGGAACACACGGCACATCGAGGTAAAACAACTATCTTAACAATCCCCTTATCCTTATCCCACCCCCTATACCTAACTAGATTAAGCTATGAGGGGCCAGAATTCATGCTCACCAATCACAGATCTGCTGAATTCAAACAGTGGTGGGGCTTAGGGTTCGCTCTTTGTGCTCTCTGGAGCCTGCCGTCATCACGTGGTCTCGGGGTGCTGCAAGGGCGTCATCCAGGTACAAGTACCCCAAAGTTAAAGTCTCTGCTTGGGTACTTTACCTCGCAGGGATGATGGTTCCTCTTCCTCGGCCAGCAGTTGGAGTTTGCATGAAGATAGTCACAGGCCAGCTGGATTGAAGGCCCGATTATTCAAAGCTTTTCTTCAACCGTCTTCCCATTCGTCTCGCCTCCTTGCCTCATCGCGTCCCGCCTCACCTGGCCTGGTTTGTCCGTGTCTGCCTGGTGCAATGCTGGGCGTTCCTGATGGGATGGGAAAGGCACGGGCAGTGGCCGGGCGGTAAGCGCGGGACAGGGGAAGAGCAGCAGCCACGAGAGTGAGGGGCCGGTGCAGGAGCCAAGAGCAAGGGCAGAGAGCAGAAAGCGAAGGTTACCAGTGGGCCTACAATTATACTCCTTCGGATGGCCCTTATCTGCACGCCAAATCAGGTTAGTTCATTGTCCCAATCTTGGCGGGCTAGTTTAAATAATTGTAGCAATCTAAACTAACTGTTTTTAGATGGCTGGTAATCGCACCTACTGGCCCAATTCCTGAGTTGCTTTTGTTATTAATACATCTTAATCGGTCTGTCCAGCCTCAATGGCTTCCCTAAGCTGTTTCCGATTATTTACGCAAACAACTTGATGGCCTTACGTATAGGCCTCACTGGTTTTTGATCTGTCTCTGATTTGACTTAATGCATAATTCAAAGTCCTGTCTGCTTTCAAAATACAAAAGTCTCTCTTCACAGAAACTGCAGCTTGGGTTTCGATTTCCCAAAAGCTGCTTGTGACACAGAGTCCAAGCTTTTTAAATCTTGCAGGCTTTTGGCCACGAGGTGCAGACGCCATCTTTGGGTACCCTTTTCATTAAAATGTCCATGCAGAGTCCCTTTTATTACTAACTAGCAGGAGTGCCCGGTGGTGCCGAGGCTTTTTCGAGGGCATGTTGTTGTTGGAAGAGAGAGAGCGACTGGGGGGGAAGGGAGAGAGCGACTGGGGGGGAAGAGAGAGAGCGACTGGGGGGGAAGAGAGAGCGAGTGGGGGGGGAAGAGTGAGAGCGACTGGGGGGGGGAAGAGTGAGAGCGACGGTGGGGGAAGAGTGAGAGCGACTGGGGGAAAAGAGAGAGAGCGACTGGGGGAGAGAGAGAGAGAGCGACTGGGGGGAAGAGGAGAGAGAGCGACTGGGGGGAAGAGAGAGAGAGCGACTGGGGGGAAGAGAGAGAGAGCGACTGGGGGGGAAGAGAGAGAGAGCGACTGGGGGGGGGGAAGAGAGAGAGAGCGACTGGGGGGGAAGAGAGAGAGCGACTGGGGGGAAGAGAGGGGCGACTGGGGGGGAAGAGAGAGAGCGACTGGGGGGGAAGAGAGAGAGCGACTGGGGGGGAAGAGAGAGAGCGACTGGTGGGGAAGAGAGAGAGCAACTGGGGGGGAAGAGAGAGAGCAACTGGGGGGGGAAGAGAGAGAGCGACTGGGGGGAAGAGAGAGGGACTGGGGGGAAGGGGGGAAGGGGGGGAGGAGGGGGGGGGAATGGGGGGAGGGGGGAATTGGGGGGAGCGGGGAAGGGGGGGAAGGGGGAAGAAGGGTGGAGAAGGGAGGGGGTGGAGGGGGGGTGGAAGGGGGGGAGGGGGGAGGGGGGAGGAGGAGAGGGGGAGTCCCCGAGCCCCGATCTCCCGCCCCCCGATCTCCCGTCCCCCGATCTCCCGACCCCTGATCTCCCGATGTCCCGCCCCCCGATCTCCCATCCCCCGATGTCCCGCCCCCCAATCTCCCGATGTCCCACCCCGCGATCTCCCGATGTCCCGCCCCCCCGATCTCCCGATGTCCCGCCCCCCGATCTCGCGATGTCCCGCCCCCCGATGTCGCGAGCCCTGCCCCCCGATGTCCCGAGCCCCGCCCCCCGATGTCCCGAGCCCCGCTCCCCGCCCTCCCGAGCACCAGCCTCCTGTTCTCCGGAGCCCCGCCCTCCCGCTCTCCGGAGCCCCGCCCTCCCGAGCTGGTTTCAAGACTGCCGATTGCGGCTGTGAGAGACGGCCGGCGGGCCCGGTTGCCGGGGTAACCCTTCCCGCTCTCCAAGCCCCGCCTGAGATCCGCACTCCCGAGAGCCCTGCCCCCCCCGCCTGAGCCGAGCGGGGAACAGAGAGAGATGCCGCCTCTCAGCTGCTCCTGCTGCGCGCGCACCCTGTGTATGTCCCATGACCCTCGTGGCTGACGCCGTTGCCCCGGGTAACGTGACGACGGGGGGGGCGAGCTTAGCAGAAGCCGTGGGACAATTACCTAGCTCGGGCGTGGCTGGGCAGGAGAGGCCCAGGCTTTGAGGCCTAGGTTCTGAGGCCTTACAAAAATGGGGAATGGTAGGAAAAAGAATCTTCAGGTTAGAGAAAATATTTACAAATGAATGAAGTTTTTTTTAAAACAATTTAATAAAAGCAATTTTTTTTTGCTGGAAATGTAGGTTTGAAAAGAAAAACGCAGAATGCGGGAAATAGAATGGAATCAATATGGCTGACACTCACCTCGGTTCAGAACGATAAGGCCCGCCCACACATGCACCGATTGGTCGACCGTCAGGTCACCGAAGCGTAGGATTGGTCAATCGTCCCGTCACTCGACTGTAGGAGGGCCCGCCCGCACGCGCCAGGAACCTGGCGTACGATTGGTCGACCTCGACGTCACTCTATCGCTAATGAGCGGATAATGAGATGCTAATGAGTGGAATTTTGAACGTTTTTTGGATACCGCGGGCGCAATTTTTGTCCGGCCGAAACGTAAATACGCCTATGACCGGTCCGTAATTGTAAGCTTTCTTTTGATGTGATGCGCGTGTAGGTACGCTCTATAACTTTCGAACGTATAGAGAACGGACAGACAGACAGACAGACAGACAGACAGACAGAAGAGGTCTTTTATATGTACAGAGACTAGCTGGAGTGCCCGGCGGTGCCGAGGCCTTTTCGAGGGCATGTTGTTGTTGGAAGAGAGAGAGCGACTGGGGGGGAAGAGAGAGAGCAACTGGGGGGGAAGGGAGAGAGTGACGGGGGGGGGGGAAGAGAGAGAGCGAATGGGGAGGGAAGAGAGAGAGTGACTGGGGGGGAAGAGAGAGAGCGACTGGGGGGAAGAGAGAGAGCGACTGGGGGGGAAGAGAGAGAGCGACTGGGGGGAAGAGAGAGAGAGCGACTGGGGGGAAGAGAGAGAGTGCGACTGGGGGGGAAAGAGAGAGAGAGCGACTGGGGGGAAGAGAGAGAGAGTGACTGGGGGGGAAGAGAGAGAGAGCGACGGGGGGGAAGAGAGAGAGCGACGGGGGGGAAGAGAGAGAGCGACTGGGGGGGAAGAGAGAGAGCGATTGGGGGGAAGAGAGAGAGCGACTGCGGGGGAAGAGATAGAGCGACTGGGGGGGAAGAGAGAGAGCGACTGGGGGGGAAGAGAGAGAGCGACTGCGGGGGAAGAGAGAGAGCGACTGGGGGGGAAGAGAGAGAGCGACTGGGGGGGAAGAGAGAGAGCGACTGGGGGGAAGAGAGAGAGCGACGGGATAAGAGAGAGCGCGACTGGGGGGGAAGAGAGAGAGCGACTGGGGGGAAGAGAGAGCGACTGGGGGGAAGAGAGAGAGCGACGGGGGAAGAGAGAGCGCGACGGGGGGAAGGGGGAGGAAAGGGGAGGGGACGTGGGGAAGGGAGGGGAGGAGGGGGGAATGGGGGGAGGGGGGAAGGGGGGGAAGAAGGGGGGAGAAGGGAGGGGGGGTGGAGGGGAGAGGAGGGAGGGGTGGGTGGAGGGGGGGAGGGGGGGAGGAGGGGGGGAGGAAGGGGGGGGAGGGGGGAGGAGGAGGAGAGGGGGAGTCCCCGAGCCCCGTCCCCCGATGTCCCGCCCCTGATCTCCCGTCCCCCGATGTCCCGCCCCCGATCTCCCGATGTCCCGCCCCCGATCTCCCATCCCCCGATGTTCCGCCTCCCGATGTCCCGCCCCCTGATCTCCCGTCCCCCGATGTCCCGCCCCCTGATCTCCCGCCCCCCGATCTCCCGATGTCGCGCACCGCGATCTCCCGATGTCCCGCCCCCGATCTCCCGATGTCCCGCCCCCCTATCTCCCGATGTCCCGCCCCCTGATCTCCCGTCCCCCGATCTCCCGCTGTCGCGAGCCCCGCCCCCGATGTCCTGAGCCCCGCCCACCGATGTCCCGAGCCCCGCCCCCCGCCCTCCCGAGCACTGGCCTCCTGCTCTCCGGAGCCCCGCCCTCCCGAGCTGGTTTCAAGACCGCCGATTGTGGCTGTGAGAGACAGCCGGCGGGCCCAGTTGCTGGGGTAACCCTTCCCGCTCTCCAAGCCCCGCCCGAGATCCGCACTCCCGAGAGCCCCGCCAGAGAGACGCCGCGTCTCAGCTGCTCCTGCTGCGCGCGCACCCTGTGTATGTCCCGTGACCCTCGTGGCTGACGCCGTTGCCCCGGGTAACGTGACGACGGGGGGGGGTGCGGACGGGGGTTAGCTTAGCAGAAGCCGTGGGACAATTACCTAGCTCGGGCGTGGCTGGGCAGGAGAGGCCCAGGCTTTGAGGCCTAGGTTCTGAGGCCTTACAAAAACGGGGAAAGGTAGGAAAAAGAATCTTCAGGTTAGAGAAAATATTTACAAATCAATGAAGTTTTTTTAAAAACAATTTAATAAAAGCAATTTTTTTTTGCTGGAAATGTAGGTTTGAAAAGAAAAACGCAGAAAGCGGGAAAAAGAATGGAATCAAGATGGCTGACACTCACCTCGGTTCAGAACGATAAGGCCCACCCACACACGCACCGATTGGTCGACCGTCAGTGTGGTAAACCACTGTTATACCTGCCTGTGTGGGTGTTTGTATTCCACTGTGTACATGTCTGTACATGCCTCGGCTGACTCCTCCCACGAGTCCAGGTATAAAGGTGACTGCTCCACAGTCCCTCTGTATTCTGGACTGGTCGACCACTCGAGGCACACCTTCATTCTCTTGTTAATAATAGCCTGTTAGTTACTCGCTTAACCTCAGTCTTTTGAGTAATCGATAGCGCATCAATTTTATTAACAAGATTTTTTATAATGGAGAAGATCCTCACACCAGCATGCCTGGACTTAGACCATCGGGAGGCGGACGCATCCACCAAGTTTGCTCACTGGCTTAGGTGCTTTGAAAGATTCCTGATCGCCTCCGCTGCAACGGTCAAATCAGATGAGGACAAACTGGATGTCCTGACCTCCAAAGTGAACCACCGAGCGTACTCGGTCATCCAGGACGCGACCTCGTACACGGCTGCTCTCAAGCTCCTCAAGGACCTGTACATGCACCCAGTGAACGAGGTGTACGCCAGGCACCTCCTGGGGAGTCGTAAACAACAACCTGGGGAATCGACCGAGGAATACCTTCAGGCACTGTCTGTGCTTGGCCGGGCCTGTGGTTGTAAGGATGTAAAGGCCGCCGTGTACACAGAGGAACTTATCCGGGACGCTTTTGTAGCGGGCCACAGGTCCAATTACACCCGACAGCGACTGTTGGAGCAGAGTGACCTCGACCTCAACAAGGCCTCTGAACTCGCACTATCATTGGACGCAGCCTACCGGGGCATGGATGCCTACTCCTCTGCACCGTGGACGCCACGGGGAACGACAGCCTGGGACACGGTAGGACCGTCTCATAGCACCGTGCCACCCCAGCCACATCCCAGCAACGGCCCAACTACCGCAGCAGTGTCCCAAGGCCAGAAATGCTACTTCTGTGGCCAGGCCAAATACCCCAGAGCGCGCTGCCCGGCGAAAAATGCGATTTGCTCGGGCTGCGGGAAGAAGGGACACTACGCCAGCATTTGCAGGGCCAAAGCCACCCCGAACCCCAGCAGCGCCGCGTGTGGGCCGTGCGGGCCGCCATCTTGGGCCTCCCCAGCCATGTGCGAACCACCGGAACAGCAGCCATTTTGGACGCCTCCAGCCACATGGGGATCATGGATGCCGCCATCTTGGACGCCAGCCGGGACGCAGCAGGCCCCCAACACCGCCTCATCTGATACCCGCAGCGACACACCGACCCCTACGCTGGCCTCCGTTACGCTGGACCAAGCGAGACCGCACCAACTGGCCCGGTCCACAATGGACATTAAGGTAAATGGTCACGAAACAACCTGCCTTTTTGACTCTGGGAGCACGGAGAGCTTCATCCACTCTGACACGGTGCGGCGTTGCTCTTTCCCAGTCCTGCCTGCGCACCAGCGGATTTCTATGGCCTCCGAGTCCCAGTCAGCGGACATTGGCGGCTACTGCGTGATGACACTCTTAGTAGACGGGACTGTGTATGATAATTTTAAACTTCTGGTCCTGCCGCACCTCTGCGCTGCCGTTCTACTGGGGTTAGATTTTCAGTGCCACCTTAAAAGTGTTACGATGGCGTACGGTGGACCCCTCCCCCCACTCACAGTCCGCAGCCAGCAGCTTCCAAACTGCCCGCCGCGCACCAGGTGCAACCTCTCCACACTCAGAGTCACCCCCCCCCCCCACTGTTTGCTAACCTCACCCCCGACTGTAAGCCCATCGCCACAAAGAGCAGGCGATACAGTGCCGGGGACAGGGTTTTCATTAAAACCGAAGTGGAGCGGCTCCTGAAGGAGGGGATTATTGAGGGCAGCACCAGCCCCTGGCGAGCCCAGGTTGTGGTCGTTATGACCGGCGAGAAGCAGCGCCTGGTCATCGACTACAGCCAGACAATAAATCGCTACGCCCTGCTGGACGCTTACCCACTCCCCCGCATAGCTGATATGGTCAACCAGATCGCGCAGTACCGCGTCTTCTCGACCATTGACCTGAAATCAGCGTACCACCAGCTCCCTATCCGCCCTGAGGACCGCCAGTATACTGCCTTTGAGGCAAACGGCCGCCTCTATCACTTCCTTAGGGTTCCCTTTGGCGTCACCAACAGGGTCTCCGTCTTCCAAAGGGAGATGGACCGGATGGTCGATCAAAATGCGTTGCAGGCCACTTTCCCATATCTGGACAATGTGACCATCTGCGGCCATGACTTGCAGGACCATGACGCAAACCTCGAAAAATTCCTCTGCACCGCCCAACTCCTGAACCTGACGTATAACAAGGAGAAGTGCATATTCCGCACAACCCGCCTCACCATCCTTGGCTGTGTTGTGGAACACGGAGTCATCGGTCCCGACCCCGACCGGATGCGTCCCTTTATGGAACTCCCACTGCCCCACTGCCTCAAGGCCCTGAAGAGGTGCCTAGGGTTTTTCTCCTATTACGCCCAGTGGGTCCCCTACTATGCGGACAAGGCCCGTCCGCTGATCAAGTCCACCTCTTTTCCCTTGACGGCAGAGGCCCGCTTAGCCTTCCACCGTATCAAGGAAGACATTGCCAAAGCCACCATGCACGCAGTGGATGAATCCATCCCCTTCCAGGTGGAAAGCGACACGTCCGACTTTGCCCTGGCCGCTACCCTTAATCAGGCGGGGAGACCCGTGGCCTTCTTTTCACGAACCCTCCAGGGCCCGGAGACCAGACACTCCGCTGTTGAGAAGGAGGCCCAGGCTATTGTGGAGGCTGTGCGTCATTGGAGGCACTACCTGGCCGGAAAACGATTTACCCTGCTCACTGACCAGCGTTCAGTTGCTTTTATGTTTAACAACAAGCAGAGGGGCAAAATCAAAAACGACAAGATCTTGAGGTGGAGAATCGAACTTTCCACCTACAATTACGAGATCTTGTACCGGCCCGGGAAGCTCAATGAACCACCGGATGCTCTATCGCGTGGCACCTGCGCCAGCGCGCAGATCGATAGACTGCGGGCCCTCCACAATGACCTCTGCCACCCGGGGGTCACCAGGTTCTTCCACTTCATCAAGGCCCGCAACCTGCCTTACTCCATTGAGGAGGTCAGGACCATGACCAGGAACTGCCAAGTCTGCGCTGAGTGCAAACCGCACTTTTATAGACCAGACAGGGCTCACCTGATAAAAGCCACTCGCCCCTTCGAGCACCTGAGCGTTGATTTTAAAGGGCCTGTCCCCTCCTCCGACCACAATGTGTACTTCCTCAACATTATTGATGAGTACTCCCATTTCCCATTCGCCATCCCCTGCCCGGACATGACCAGTGCCACGGTCATTAAATGTCTGAATGAGCTCTTCACCCTGTTCGGTTTCCCCAGCTATATCCATAGTGACTGGGGCTCATCGTTTATGAGCGACGAACTCCGCCAGTACCTGCTCGCTAGGGGTATTGCCACAAGCAGGACCACCAGTTACAACCCCCGGGGGAACGGACAGGTGGAAAGAGAGAATGCGACAGTTTGGAAGACTGCCCTGCTAGCCTTAAAGTCTAGGGGCCTTCCGACCTCCCGCTGGCAGGATGTGCTCCCCGATGCGCTCCACTCTATTCGGTCACTGCTCTGCACTGCCACTAACGCCACCCCTCATGAGAAAATGTTTGTCTTCCCAAGGAAGTCCACATCGGGGACATCGCTACCGCCATGGCTGATGTCCCCAGGGCCGGTCCTACTGAGAAGACACGTGAGGACCCATAAAACGAACCCCCTGGTCGAGAGGGTCGACCTCCTCCACGCCAACCCCCAGTATGCTTACATTGCGTACCCGGACGGGCGGGAGGACACAGTCTCCATACGAGACCTCGCACCCTCGGGGGCCCCAGTAACCCACTACCCACTACCACCCTCCCCCCACGATCCAATATCCAACCCCAGCAGACGGCACGCCTGGGCCCCGCGACCCGCTCGACACCCACGAGGACTACACACCAGTGCCCCTGCCTCCGCGGGACTCGACGCCGGAAGCTTCACTACCCCTGCCGTCGCCACGTCGATCACAGCGGCAGACAAGACATCCGGAGAGACTCCAATACACAAACTTTTAATACACTTCACCTCGCCGGACTCATTTTTAAACAAGGGATGAATGTGGTAAACCACTGTTATACCTGCCTGTGTGGGTGTTTGTATTCCACTGTGTACATGTCTGTACATGCCTCGGCTGACTCCTCCCACGAGTCCAGGTATAAAGGTGACTGCTCCACAGTCCCTCTGTATTCTGGACTGGTCGACCACTCGAGGCACACCTTCATTCTCTTGTTAATAATAGCCTGTTAGTTACTCGCTTAACCTCAGTCTTTTGAGTAATCGATAGCGCATCAGTCAGGTCACCGAAGCGTAGGATTGGTCAATCGTCCCGTCACTCGACTGTAGGAGGGCCCGCCTGCACGCGCCAGGAACCCGGCGTACGATTGGTCGACCTCGACGTCACTCTATCACTAATGAGCGGATAATGAGATGCTAATGAGCGGAAATTTGAACGTTTTTTGGATACCGCGGGCGCAATTTTTGTCCGGCCGAAACGTAAATACACCTATGACCGGTCCGTAATCGTAAGCTTTCTTTTGATGTGACGCGCGTGTAGGTACGCTCTATAACTTTCAAACGTATAGAGAACGGACAGACAGACAGACAGACAGACAGAAGTGGTCTTTTATATATATAGATAACCTTTGGGGAAATGTAGAAATTTTGTGAATCTTACAGGCTCCACCTAATCTATCAAGGCATCTGAAGTGCATCTTCAGCAAGCCGATGGTTTGCTCGATTATGGATCTGGTGGAAATGTAGCTGGAGTTGTAGCGCTGCTCAGCTTCGTTGGATGGGCTTCTCAACGATGTCATTAGACACGTCTTCAGGGGATAGCCCTTGTCTCCAAGTAGCCTTCCGAAAAGTTGGTCTGGCAGACTGAAAAGCGGAGACACACTAGACTGGCGCAGTATGAAGGAGTCATAACAACTATCAGGGTACTTGGCGCAAACATGCAAAATTTCCTTCTTGTGGTCACACACCAGCTGTACGTTGAGGGAGTGGAAGCCCTTGCGGTTGACAAAAATACCTGGATTGTGATGGGGTGTCTTAAGGGCCACATGTGTGCAGTCTATGACGCCCTGCACCCTTGGAAAGCCTGCCAGATTGTCAAACCCAACCGCACACGCAGTTACACTGGCTTGATCCTTGGAGAAATGGATGTGATTGTGCACGATGGCAAAGAGGGCATCAGTTACCTGCGTGATGCAAGTGTGTGCGGCCACCTGGGAGATGCCGCTGATGTTTGCTGTTGATCCCTGGAAGGAGCCTGAAGCAAAAAAGTTGAGTGTGGTGGTGACATTTGTAATGTATACACCTTTAAGGGGGGAACTATCTTTTACAGCTCATGTATACTGCAGTACCGGCAGTGACCACACCTGTATACAGCACTGAGTAGTAATCTGTACAGATCACTTCAGTGTGAGCCACGTTGAGTAAACACCTGTTGTACCGTTCTCCTGCAGTCTGTGTCTTATTATACACAGACACAACATTGGCGACAAGGCAAGTTCGAACCTACCTGCAACTCTGCATCACCTCCCGGGGATTCGTTCCTGGAGATCAATGGATTGGAGGTCAGGCCAGAGACTCAGGCGTCGACCACAGGCAACCGCCCAGTCATCCAGCAGAGACTCGAGAATTGCGGGGGAGGCTGTTGAGAGCCAGGCTTGGCTTTCCAGTCGAGGTGGTCCAGTGAAACGGGCTGGCAACAGGTAGTGCGCAGACTCTTCCCGGACAGCGGCGGGCTAGAGCCCGACCGAGCGGCACAGCAAAGGGCCGAGCAGCGTCGACGGGGGAGAGAGAGAGGGCAGAGCGCACAGGGTGCAGCCAGTGTTCAGGGGCCGAGCAGCGTCGAAGAGAGGGAGAGAGAGATGCACAGAAACCCGCGAGGCGCCGCCATTGCCACGAGGACCACCGAGAGCGGCGTTGGCAGCAGCGCAGGAGAAGCGCGCGAAACCTACAGGGCGCCGCCATTGCCACGAGAACCGCCGGGAGCGGCGTTGGCAGCAGCGGGGGAGGAATGAAAGCGCGGGAGACGCCATTTTAAGCCATTGGGAGATGCCATTTTAAACCACACCCGAAATGCCGAAGAGTGGCAGTATCACCGCATTTGACAATGAAGTCGAAGATTGGACTGCATATGTCGAACGAATAGAGGTGTACTGCAAGGCAAATGAGGTGTCAGATGACAAGAAAGCGTCGGTATTGTTAAATTTAATGGGTGCAAAGACGTATGGTTTATTACAAAATCTAGTAATCCCAACGAAGCCAATGGAAAAGAGTTTTGAAGACATAGTAACGATACTACAGGAACATTTAAACCCCACACCGCTGCTGATAGCAGAAAGATTCAAGTTTCACAAACGGAACCAGCATAAGGATGAAAGCAATGCTGATTATTTAACAGAACAGTGCAAACTATCGAAACACTGCCAGTTTGGAGCGGGACTGGCAGAGACCTTAAGGGACAAGTTTGTGTGTGGGCTTCAAAGTGAAAGAACCCAGAAACTACTTTTATCTGAAAAGGACCTTACGCTGGAAAAGGCTTTCAGCATTGCGGTGTCATATGAAGCAGCAGCACGGGGCGCTGCAGAGATACAACAGAGACCGCAAGAATATGGCACAAACGAAATGTCATATGGAACAGAGAAGTGCTATCGCTGCGGCAGAACAACACACGACCAGAATGATTGCTGGTTCAAAGACAAAGTGTGCAGACAGTGTGGAAAAGTAGGACACATAGCAAGAGTCTGCAGGTCGGGAAAGAAAACCAGCAATAAGAAATCTACCAAAGAAAAGTACAAGAAGGTACATAAGATGATGGAGAATAGTTCAGACGAACAAAAGAGTGATAACGACTCTGAAAGCAGGGAACTGAGTTGTCTGAAACTACATAATGTGATCACAACGGAGGATCACCGAACCATTTGGGTCACTCTCAAGATAGCAGGAGTCCAGGTAAAGATGGAATTGGACACAGGATCAGCCCTAACAGTCATAAACCGACGGGACTACGAGCGGCTATTCTCACACATACCCTTGAGAGACACAAAAATTATTTTGAAGACGTACACGGGGCAAAAAGTCTACCCCAAAGGAAAAATAAGGGTGACCGTTATATATAACGGGAAGGAAACACCAAAACTAGACCTGTACGTATTGCAAGATGGAGGACCACCATTACTGGGATGTGAATGGATCCGGAAAATTCAACTGGATTGGCATTCCATACAGGCACTGACTGTGGCTGACAAAAAAGATGACGACGTCACACCTAGGCGACTGTCAAAGATCCTAACTGACGCGAAAGAAGTGTTCCAGCAAGGACTCGGAACACTAAAAGGCATGATAGCGATGATTAAAATTGAAGAAAACGCAAGCCCCAAATTTTTTAAGGCCAGACCTTATGCGATCTGCCCAGCCGTCGAAGCAGAGCTGGAGAGTCTGGAACGTTCAGGTGTACTGTCCAAGGTAGACTAGAGCGAGTGGGCTACACCCATCGTCCCTGTGATGAAAAAGTCGTTGAGCAGCACACCTGGGGAATCAAGGAATGTTCGCATCTGTGGGGACTTTAAGGTAACAGTGAACCCGGTCCTTCACCCCGTACAATATCGACTTCCGCGGATTGAAGCTATTTTCGCCTCGCTATCTGGAGGGAAATGCTTCACTAAGATTGATCTGGCCCAGGCGTATCGGCAAATGGAGGTAGAAGAAGCATCAAAAAAATACCTCACAATCAACACCCATAAAGGCCTCTACCAATACAACCGGCTGGTATTCGGGGTAGCATCAGCTCCGGCTATTTGGCAGAGGGCAATGGAACAAGTCCTGCAAGGGATCCCAGGGACCTAGTGTTATTTGGACGACATCCTGGTCACGGGCGAAAATGACAGTGATCACCTTGCCAACCTGGAGCAGGTGCTCACTAGATTGCAGGAATATGGGCTCCGAGCTAACCGCCCCAAATGCGAGTTTTTTAGAAAGCAGATCTCGTATTGTGGCCACGTTATCGATAAAGAGGGGTTACATAAGTCCCCAGAAAAGATTGAGGCAGTAGTCAAGGCTCCAGCACCGGAAAATGTGTCACAACTGAGGTCGTTCCTCGGGCTGGTAAACTACTACCATAAGTTCTTGCCAAATTTGTCTACAATACTACACCCACTGAACAGCCTACTGAAAACTGGGGTGCCATGGAAGTGGAGTGACGAATGTAGACGAGCTTTCCAGAAGAGCAAAACACTAATCACATCGAAAGAGGTATTGGCCCATTACAACCCAGCATTACCAATTCGGTTGGCATGTGATGCGTCACCCTACGGCATTGGAGCGGTGCTGTCGCACAAATTCTCGGACGGCTCAGAGAGGCCAATAGCCTTTGCGTCACGATCACGAACCTCAGCCGAGCGTAACTACGCCCAGATTGACAGGGAGGCCCTCAGCCTAGTGTGGGGAGTGAAAAAGTTCAATCACTATCTGCACGGGCAGAAATTCACCTTGCTGACGGATCACCAGCCTCTTGTCTCCATTTTTAATCCGAAGAAGGGCGTTCCAGTGATGACTGCGCAACGACTACAAAGATGGTCACTTTTTCTAGGGGCGCACCACTATGAGATTGAATATAAGGGCACGAAAGAGCATGGAAATGCTGATGGGCTATCACGCCTGCCACTGCCTACTGCGGAGGAAGCACCAGCAGTGGATCCTGTCGAAATATTCCATTCGACTATAGTTGAATACCTACCGGTAAGTAACGCTTGTATCGAAAAGGAAACCCGAAATGACCCGACACTGTCTCGGGTATATGATTTGACGGTGAAGGGATGGCCAGCACATGGCGACTCACTGTTGCCAGCATTCTCGACAAGGAGAGAACAGCTGTCAGTGTGCTGAGGGACCTTGATGTGTTGATCCCGAGTGGTAATTCCACCCAAGTTAAGGGATAGAGTGCTCAATGAGTTTCATGAGGGTCATCTGGGAGGGGTAAAAATGAAAAGCCTAGCCAGGGCTTATGTGTGGTGGCCGGGAATCGATAAACAAATCGAGGACCTGACAAAGAGTTGCTCAGGATGCCAGAAAGTCCAAAATGCACCACCACAGGCCCCTCTACACCCATGGGAGTGGCCCTCATCTCCATGGCAACGGGTGCATATTGATTTTGCTGGTCCATTCATGGACTCAATGTTTTTAATAACCGTGGATGCGCACTCGAAATGGCCTGAGGTCATCAAAATGTCCTCCACCACCACGGAGAAAACTATTGCAGTCCTATGGACCATTTTTGCCAGGAATGGCTTGCCAGAACAGATTTGCTCCGACAACGGACCACAGTTTGTGTCCGAAGAGTTCCGGAGGTTCTTGAAAAAGAATGGGGTAAGGCATTACACATCCGCCCCGTATCATCCAGCCACAAATGGATTGGCTGAGAGGTTCGTACAAACCTTTAAGAAGGCAATAAAGGCTATGTACAATGACAACATTCCGCTGCAGCACAAGGTGGACAATTTCCTGTTCGCCTACCAGAATGCGACACATACAGTCACCAACCAGGCCCCGGCCATGATGTTCTTTAACCGAAGGTTAAGATCTCGCCTGGATTTTCTGAGACCAAACGTACGAAGAGATGTTGAGAGTAAGCAATTCCAGCACATCCATGAGAAGCCAACAAGGAGCTTCAATGTAGGGCAGCCAGTCTTGGCCTGCGACTACCGAACAGAAAAATGGCAGCCAGGAACGATATGCACACGGCAGGGCCCACTAATGTACACAGTGGACGTTGGGGAGAGCATCGTGAGATGCCATGCTGACCAGATCCTAGAGTCACAGGAGCAAGTCAACCCCATGCCTCGCCCATACGTACCTGGTGATGAACCCGACGTACAGGTCGCATCTACCCCAGAAACAGTAGCATCGGAAGCTGACGAACCAACCGACGACAGGGGGCCAGAATCGCCTCCGCACCAAGAGCAAGACACTCGGGAAAGGCGCTATCGAGAAAGGATCAGGAAGCCTCCCCAAAGAATGAATATATAAATAGACTATTTTCAGCTAATGTTGCATGTTAAAAGTGTTAATTGTAATTAGTTTGATATTTAATTGTTAAATGAGTGTTATGGTACTGTTAATCTAAAAGGGGAGGAATTGTAATGTATATACCTTTAAGGGGGGAACTATCTTTTACAGCTCATGTATACTGCAGTACCGGCAGTGACCACACCTGTACATAGCACTGAGTAGTAATCTGTACAGATCAGTTCAGTGTGAGCCACGTTGAGTAAACACCTGTTGTACCGTTCTCCTGCAGTCTGTGTCTTATTATACACGGACACAACAACTTTGATGGCCACTGACAAGGGGTGTCCACCCGATCCTCTGGGCTCCAGGCCTTGCTGCAGCATTGCGCAGATGTCACCCACTACCTCTCGTGAAAGTCTGAGCCTCCTTTGGTACTGCTGCTCAGTCATGTTGTGGTAGCTCATCCTCTGTCTGTAGACCCTGTTTTCGGGGTATCTCCTGCACCAACGTGCTTCCATGCACTGGCGCTTTCTGGCCTGTGCAGCTTCAGGTGGGTAAGCAGCAGCTTGGAGCTCCTGCTGTTGCTCCTGCAGTTGGTGCTGCTGTTGTTCAGAGTTCTGCTGCTGCTGCGGCTGGTCTTCATCTGAATCTGATGTCTAGGAGGAAAGGAAATAAATGGTTCCCATTCTTCAGGTCTATACCTCAGTTGAGGAAGCGCTCATTCAAGGTGCGGAGAGGGGTTTCCCAGGAGGTCACACTGGAGATGGGTGTCAGGCTCCAAACTTCCACAACAATGAGTGGGCCTGCAAAATTTCCCCCAGACCTGAGACAATAAAGTTCTGCCACCTGCAAATGAAGATTGCCGAAATCTCCTTTTTAATGGTGGCGCTGCAGCTGTTAGTAAGCAATCCACTTGTGATGCCACCAGGATCCACTGGCGTGTTCCAGAGGAGACGTGCAGCTCATGGGAAAAGTGTTAAAATCAGAAAGGCCTCTCAAAATGGGATTATAGAGGCAATTAAGTGGTTGTTAAGGGCCTTAGGGTCCTATCCCGCCTCTTGGAGGTGGGATGGAAAGCGGGTCAGAAAACACGCATTTGGGAAAATTGCTCAGAGGTGGAATGGCAGATCGGGCCCGCTTGCGATTTTACAATCTCACACGCCTCCAATCCCGCCTCCTCGGGGCTGGCAAAATCGAGCCCAAAATTTGATTCTGTCTTCACGGAAGAGGACACAAATAACTTCCCAGAAATGCTAGGGAACCAAGGGTCTAGTGAGAAGGAGGAGTTAAAGGAAATTAGTATTAGTAAAAAAATAATGCTGGAGAAATTAATGGGACTGAAAGCTGATAAATCCCCAGGACCTGATAATCTGCATCCCAGAGTACTAACTAAATAGTGGATGCATTGGTTGCCATCTTCCAAAATTCTATAGATTATGGAACAGTTCCTGCAGATTGGAGGGTGGCAAATGTAACCCCACTATTTAAAAAAGGAGGGAGAGAGAAAACAGGGAACTACAGACCGGTTAGCCTAACATCAGTAGTAGGGAAAATGCTAGAGTCTATTATGAAGAATGTGATAACAGGATACTTAGAAAATATCAACGGGATTAGCCAAAGTCAACATGGATTTATGAAAGGGAAATCGTGTTTGACAAATATACTGGAGTTTTTTGAGGATGTAATTGTTAGAATAGATAAGGGAGAAGCAGTGAATGTGATGTATTTGGATTTTCAGAAGGCCTTTGATAAAGTCCCACATAAGAGGATAGTGTGCCAAATTAAAGCACATGGGATTGAGGGTAATATACTGGCATGGATTGAAAATTGGTTAACAGACAGGAAACAGAGAGTAGGAATAAATGGGTCTTTTTCAGGGTGGCAGGCGGTGACTAGTGGGGTACCGCAGGGATCAGTGCTTGGACCCCAGCTATTCACAACATATATCAATGTTTTGGATGAGGAAACCAAATGTAATATTTCCAAGTTTGCTGACGACACGAAACTAGGTGGGATTGTGAGTTGTGAGGAGGATGCAAAGAGACTTCAAGGCGATTTAGACAAGTTGAGTGAGTGGGCAAATATATGGCAGATGCTGTATAACGTGGATAAATGTGAAGTTATCCACTTCGATAGGAAAAACAGAAAGGTCGAGTATTATTTAAATGGTGATAGATTGGGAAATGCTGATGTACAAAGGGACCTGGGTGTCCTTGTACACCAGTCACTGAAAGCAAACATGCAGGTGCAGCAAGTAGTTAGGAAGGCAAATGGTATGTTGGCCTTCATTGCAAGAGGATTTGAGTACAGGAGCAGGGATGTCTTACTACAGTTGTACAGTGAGACCACACCTGGAGTACTGTGTGCAGTTATGGTCTCCTTACCTAATAAAGGATATACTTGCCATAGAGGGAGTGCAGTGAAGGTTTACCAGACTGATTTCTGGGATGGCAGGACTGTCGTATGAGGAGAGATTGGGTCGACTAGGCCTATATTCACTAGAGTTTAGAAGAATGAGAGGGGATCTCAGGGTTAGACAGACTGGATGCAGGGAGGATGTTTCCCCTGGCTGGGGGGTCTAGAACAAGGGGTCACAGTGTCAGGATACGGGGTAGGACATTTAGGACTGAGATGAGGAGAAATTTCTTCACTCAGAGGGTGGTGAACCTGTGGAATTCTCTACCACAGAAGGCTGTGGAGGCCAAGTCACTGAATATATTTAAGAAGGAGATAGATAGATTTCTAGATGCAAAAGGCATCAAGGGGTATGGGGAGAGAGCGGAAATATGGTATTAAGATAGAGGGTCAGCCGTGATCATATTGAATGGCAGAGCAGTCTCGAAGGGCTGAATGGCCTACTCCTGCTCCTATTTTTCTATGTTTCTATGTTTCTAGGAGGAGCAGACTGTTGGCGAGCCCCCACAGGCTCGCAAACCCAGAGGATGCCCGCCAAAGGTGTTGAAGCAGGAGCAGCATGAAAGTGAACAAGGTGCCTCCACATCTGCTGAAGCCACAGGGGAAGCACCACGTAGAAGCACGCGTAAGAGGAAGATAAAGCACAATTAGTCACTTGGGTGTTCTGTTCTGCTGTCTTTTGTTGTGTTTAATTTTTGGCATTGTCATCCTTTTGTGCATGTATAAAACAAAAGTCATGGCAAACAGTTGAAGGTCTAGTCTCTGTGTTCTGGGAAATGGAAATTGCACATTGAGGGCTCAGGGCGACTTGCATTTGTAATGATGGTGGTGAGAGTGATAGGAACCCACAGGTTCTTGTACATTGTGTATGGTGTGATAAGAAGATGCCAGCCATATGTGTTTGTTTCGTCTACCTAAGCAAATCTGGCAAAGATTAGTGCATCCCTTGCATCACGGGCAGCAATGTGCTCGCGTGCTGTTGGAGCTGCCTCATCCACCTCCGCAAGGTTTTCCTCCTCCTTCTCGTCCTCCTCATTTGAGGAGGCTATGCGCTGAGCCACTTGTTCCTCAGGCAGCTGCAAGCCACGATGCTGTGCGATGTTGTGCAGTGCACAGCAGACCATGATAATTCTGAAGACCATCACTGCTGAGTACTGTAGGGCTCCACCTGATCTATCAAGGCATCTGAATTGCATTTTGAGCAAGCCGATGGTTTGCTCGATGATGGATCTGGTCGAAATGTGGCTGACATTGTAGCACTCCTCAGCTTCGTTTGATGGCTTCCTCAATGGCGTCATTAGCCATGTCTTCAGGGGATAGCCCTTGTCTCCAAGTAGCCATCCGGAAAGATGTCTTGGCAGATTGAAGAGCAGAGGCACACTAGACTGCTGCAGGATGAATGAGTCATGGCAACTGTTGTGTCTCCTTGTGTTCTTATTACTATATATATTACAGACACTTTTAGTTCATTTTAGCTAGTGCTTTTACTTTGCTGTATTCTTGCTTTTGTTACAGTGCTGCCGCATGGTGCGGAGTGATACCAGATGTCCGACGCTGCACTGTGCACTGCCCGTGCACAGTGTGCCACATAGCAATATAACTACACCCTACCTAAGTCGTTCCATACCAAAGTAGTTCCATTTAACGATGTGATACTATAACAATGTAACATCCCTCTTTCTCAAAAAACTAAAACATGAAATTTAACAATTTAAATTAACAAATATTATATCTAAACTATTATTATCAACTACAATGAATTGTGAGTTTTTTTTAATTTGCGTTATTGCTCAGGTGGTTGGATGTTGTCCCACCATCTTGTGGATTTGGTGGTGACCATTCCTCTCTGCGGTGTTTTGGTGTGTTCCGCTCTTGTTGTTGTTGCTGTTGCCTTTGGAGTTGGAGTGTGCATGCTCGTGGTTGTTTGATTTGTAGCGCTTGTTTCTGGTGTTGTACTGCTTGTGATAGCTGGTGTTGTCAATGTTGCTGATGTTGTCTGCTGTTTATCCAGTTCAGGTGAAGGTCTGATGTGGAGTCTGTTCCGTCTGTATTGGTTGCCAGGTTCAGTCTCTACGAAGTAGGATCTTGGAGTATCAGCTTTTCCAATTACCTTGGCTGGATTCCAGGTTTTCAACACTGTGTCTTGCACATGCACTGATTGTCCATTCAGCAATTCTGGTAGCATCTTTGCATGTTTATCGTAATGTTTGCTTCCTACGATTTGTGCTTCTGCCAGCTTTTGCCTGAAGTCCTCCTGGTCCTGGGGAGGATGTATTTTTGCTGGTAGTGTAGTCTTAAACTTCCTCCCATTCAGCAATTCCACAGGTGATTTCATGTCTGCTTTCAGCGGTGTTGATCTGAGTGATAGGAGGGCAAGGTTTTGGTCTTCCCCCATCTCACTACTTTTGATGAGAGTTCTCTTGACAGTCTGGATCTGTCTTTCGATGAACCCGTGTCCCCTTGGGAAATGTGGGGATGAGGTTACTATTTTGAACCCAGAGCTCTGAATTCACTCGATGTGAACTGGGTTCCATTGTCACAGATTACCTTTTCCGGGATTCCTTGTTCAGCAAACAAGCTCTTTGCAATCCTGGTGGTAGTTGTGGCTCTCAAGTCTTTCATCCTTCTCACAAAAGGAAACTTGGAATAGTAATCTGCCAGTATGAGATACCATTCTTGATTGCACATGAAGAGATCTGCCCCAACAGTGTGCCATGGTCTTGACGGTATTTCACTAGGTATCATCTCCTCTTTCTGTTGTGCATTTCTGTATTTCTGGCATATACCACATGCAGAGACCATCTGTTCGATATTTTTGTACATGCCTATCCAGTATACAGCTGATCTGGCTCTCAGCTTGCATTTCTCCATTCCCATGTGGCCTTCATGTATGAGATGGAGAAGTTGTGTTTGCATCGTCTTTGGCACGATGACCTTCGATCCAGCAAGGAGAATATTGTCTTCTACTGCAATATCATCTTTAATCGTCCAGTATTGACGAACTGTCGCCTGTACCTGCTGGATTCTCTCCGGCCACCCCTGTATTACTTGTTGTGTGAGTAGTTGCAACTCCTCATCTTTGCTAGTCTCATCTCTGATTTGACTGAGCATTGTAGGGGTAACATTCACTAGGTGGTGGATTTTTACTGTTAGGCCCTCCACCTCGTGTTTCTCATATGGTGACAATCGAGACAACGCATCTGCTAGCACCATTTCCTTTCCTGGCTTATATTTAAGCGTGAAGTCATAGCTTTGGATCCTTAGAAGTAGTCTTTGCAGTCTTGCAGGCGCTTTGCACAGATTCTTCTTATAGATCTGTTCTAGTGGACGATGGTCACTCTCTATTGTAAATCGCCTGCCATATAGGTATGTATGGAATTTTTCACATCCGTACACTACTGCTGATAGTTCTCTTTCTATGTTGGCGTATCTCGTCTCGGCTGACGTCAAGGCCTTTGATGCAAAAGCTATCGGCTTTCCTTCCTGCACCAGAGCTGCCCCTAGTCCTCTGGTAGAAGCGTCTACTTGCAGAGTGACTGGTTTTCTTCTGTCATAATATGACAGACTTGTTTCTTTGCACAGCAGTTCTTTAAGTTGTTTGAAATTCCTTTCGTGTGATTCAGACCACTGGTATTCGGCGTCTTCTTTCAATAGCTCTCTGAGATTTGTTGTATGTTCCGACAAGTGTGGGATGAAAGAACTCATGTATTGGTCCAAGCCGAGGTAACTCCTCAGCTCTTTCTTGTCTTTGGGTGGTTTCATTTCAGCAATCGCTGCAATCTTCTCTGGATTTGGCTTGACTCCCTCTGGTGTATAAATCATACTGAAGAATTGGCATTCCTTGGCTTTAACTATGCACTTATCTGCATTTAACTTGATGCCAGCCTTCCTGGTACTCTCCATGGCCTCATGTAGGTGCATGTCATGGTCTCTTTCATCTGCTCCATAGATCTGAATATCATCAGCTATTCCTATAGCTCCTTCACAGCCTCTGTATGTCTCATCTCTTTTCTGTTGAAAGATATCTTGACTGACCTTTAGCCCGAATGGTAGCCGCAGGAATTTGTAACACCCAAATGGTGTGTTGAATGTTGTCAGTGTTGTTGATTCCTCATCCAACTTCACGTTCCAATATCCATTTCTGGCATCTAGTTTTGAGAAAACCTTGGCTCCTGCCAGTGATGGCGTAATCTCCTCTAACGTTGGGGTGGGATAGTGGTCCCTCTTTATCGCCTGGTTTAGATCTTTGGGGTCCAAACATATTCTGAGACGCCCATTTGGCTTTTCTCGTACCACAATTGAGTTTACCCAGTCTGTGGGTTCAGTGACCTTTACGATCACTCCCTTTTCTTCCATCTCCTTTAGCTCTCTTTCAAGCTTTGTCTTCAGCTCGATGGGTACTTTTCGTGGAGCATGGATAACGGGCTTTACCTCTGGATCGATGGTGATGTGGTATTGGAAATCTCCGAAACATCCCACTGTATCATCGAAACATTCCGGATACATGTCTATCAAGTCTTTTTTACTCTTGATTTGTGGGCGGTTCTCCAGTGAGGTGTTGCTGTCTATCTTCAGTGATGTTTCCGTCAGCTCGTGATGCACTGAGATCAATCTCAACTTCTCGCAGCTGTTTAATCCCAGGATCGTTGGCCCCTCAGTGTCGGTGACATAGAACATGCAGTTGATGTTCTTTCTTTTATGTGTCCCTTTGATAAAGGTTATTCCGAGTTATTTAATCTCACTCCCCCCGTATGCTGTCAGCGTGACATTACTTGCCTTTAAACAACCGCTTTTCGGGTAGCCATCTTCTCTCAGGTTTTCGGGAAAGATCTGCTGGTACAGTCTCAATGGGAGAATGTTGCTCTAAGCCCCTGTGTCCAGCTTCAACTTTAAGTTGATGGTTGTGGGCCGACCTTTGACCTTTTTTTTGATTTGGATGATGGTGTGCAATTCTCTCCTCGGAGTATTTTCCGCTCTGGACATCTCGTGAAGCTGTATCTTTATGGTTTCGATGTTTAGTGCATTGTCGTGATCATCATCATCATCCTGCTAATCCATGGCATGTATATTGTGTTTCTTTCTCTAGTTCTGCTGTCCGCCTTTGTTTTTGATGTATGTTCCTCCTTTCTTTGTTCTACACCTCTTTTCCCAGTGGTTTAGTTTGCCACATGCATTGCAGCTTGTTCCATATGCTGGACATTTCCTCTTGTCTGTGTAATCGTGCGGTCTTCCACAATTTCTGCACATGTGTCCCCCGTTGTCATGTGCATGTCTTTGTGTGTTGTACTTTTCTCTCACTGCATCCACTCTGTTGTCCGTCTCAGAGGCCGTCTGCATGTCAGCCGTTTGAGAAATCAGCGTTTTCATTTGCTGCTTCATGGCTTCATGATCTCTCGTAGTATCTATAGCCTCTGTTATTCCAAGCTTTTCTTTTCCTATCAGGGCTTTTTGTACCTCTACATGCGCTGACCCCCATATTAGCTGGTCCACAAGCCTTTCCTCCATTTCCTTAAATTTACACTTGCTGGCTTCATTTCTCAGCCTTGTCAGGAAATTGTCAGCTGTTTCACCGGGTTCCTGTCTTAGACTCTGGAATTTGTATCTGTGTATATGGTGATTGGATTTAGGCTCTAGATGGTTGCTGAATTTATCAAAAATTGTCGCTGGGTTTTCCTTTTCCTCTTCAGTCAAACTCCAGCTATTATACAAATCTAGGCCTTTTTCTCCTGTCCACAACAGAATGTAACTAACCTTTTCCTCGTTGGTAGTACCCTTCAGGAAGCTTTTGAATGTAAGCTCACATTTCTGTTTGAACTTGCGGAATGCTTCTACTATATCGTCGGCTTCCCAGTTCATGAGGGGTTGCATTTGCACAGTCATTTTAGTTTCACTTTCAATCACCGCAGACACCGGCACTCACAATCAGCTCATAAAATCACTTTTCGTCTTATTTGTAGTTCGTATAGCAGAATTTGTACTCACTTATACCGCTGCCAACATGTTGTGTCTCCTTGTGTTCTTATACTATATATATTACAGGCACTTTTAGTTCATTTTAGTTAGTGCTTTTACTTTGCTGTATTCTTGCTTTTTTTACAGTGCTGCCGCATGGTGCGGAGTGATACCAGATGTCCGACGCTGCATTGTGCACTGCCCGTGCACAGTGTGCCACATAGCAATATAACTACACCATACCTAAGTAGTTCCATACCAAAGTAGTTCCATTTAATGATGTGATACGATAACAATGTAACAGCAACTGCCAGGGTACTTTGCGCAAACAAGCATAATGTCCTTCCTGTTGTTACGCTCCAGCTGGACGTTAAGGGAATGGAAGCCCTTGCGGGTGACAAAAACAGCTGGGTTGTGATGGGATGCCCTAATGGCCACATGTGTGCAGTCTACGATGCCCTACACCCTTGGCAAGCCTGCCATATTTGCAAAGCCAACTGCACACGCGGTTACACTTGCTTGATCCATGGGGGAGTGGATGTAATTGTGCGCCTTTGCAAAGAGGGCATTGGGAACCTGCATGATGCAAGTGTGTGCGGCTGACTGGGAGATGCCGCTGATGTCTGCTGATGAGCCCTGGAAGGACCCTGAAGCAAAAAAATTGAGTGCGGTGGTGACTTTGACAGCCACTGGTAAGGGGTGTCCACACGCTCCTCGGGGCTGCAGGTTTTGGTGCAGCATTGCGCAGGTGTCATCGACTACCTCTCGTGAAAGTCTCAGCCTCCTTTGGCACTGCTGCTCAGCCATGTTGAGGAAGGTCATCCTCGGCCTGTAAACCCTGTGCTGGGGGTATCTCCTGCGGCGACGTTCAGGCCTGCGCTGACGCCCTCTGCCCTGTGCATCATCAGGTGGCTGAGAAGGAGGTTGGTGCTCCTGTTGTTGCTGCTGCTGTTGTGCCTCATTCTGCTGCTGCCACAGCTGCTCTTCCTCCGAATCTGAGGACCAGGATGACAGGGTATAAATGGTTCCCATGCTGCTGGTAGATATCTCAGTTGAGGACTAGAAGTTATAAGTGCTCAGTCAGTGTGGGGAGGGGGTTTTCCCAGGAGGTCATAGTGGAGATGGATCTCAGCTTTACCACTTACAAGATCAGTAGACCTGCAAAACGTTTTCCAAGACCTGAAAAAACAAAGTTCTGTTATCTGAAAGTCAGCCATGTTCGAGCTCCGTTTTTATGCTGGAGCTGCAGCTGTCAAGAAGTCAGGCACTTGGTGAACCCGACACAGTCAGCTGGCGTGGTTTGGGAATGGCATGGAACACGCAAAAAATGTGCAAAAATCAAAAACCGCTGGTAAAATAGACTTATCCAGGCAGTTAACAAGCTGTTAACTGCCTTAAGGGCCTCTCCCGCTGCTTGGTGGCGGGACCGATCGGGAGTCTGGGCGCCCACATTTGGGAAAGTTGCGTGGAGGCGGGTTGACTGTGGGATCAGACCCCGCCGTCAATATTTGCGATTTTATCCTCTGACCCACCTCCAAGCCCGCCCTCTCAGTGCCGGCAAAATCGCGGCCTATGGTTCTAAGACTAAAGGTTATGAGGTAGGTATGGATATAGATGAGTGAATAATCTGTGGAACATGATCATTCCTGAGCTGCTGGCACCTAATTATATCATTATGGAAATCAACCAATTAAAGGATGAATAATGTAGGTTGTACAACTAAATAGATAGTCCTTAGGTTCTCTCAGTTATCTTTGTGGGAGGAAGGCCAGAAAGAAACTTTTCTTAAGTCATTATTTTGATGTTATGCTATTAAAAGGTTATGTAATTTGAAAAATGCAGGTCTGGAAGAATTAACATTAACACCCACCACCAAAGTCATTTGTTATATGGCATTCACAACATTCCATAATAACAGATTTTTAGTACATTTTTATCACTAATATTAAATGTTTTCCATTCTCTGGGAATGTTATGAAATTAACAAGGTAATCTTACCTACTTTACAAAGGTGTAAAAAATAAAATCCGCAATTAGTTTGAATTGTCCAATCCACATATATGTTTAGACAGTGACTAATGTCTGAGTCAGAGGAACTGTCCAGGAGTTACTAGTCTAACTGTTACAGGATGAATTAATGCTGTTTTTATACAGCACCAGAGGTTGTGATAACCAGTGCTATTTCATGGTAGCTCACTGTGTTCTCACTGTCCACGCACATTGCTGTGAACTTAAATGGATAGAGTTTTGCGCGGGTTGTTCTGTAACTTGTGCGACAAGCGCCACTTACTGGTTTGAGTGTCAGTGATATTTTGGATTAGGATGCGACTGCTGCCAACGAACCGGAAGCTGCGTAGAAGCATTTAGCGCATGCGTGCTTCTGGTTTATTGCGGGAGCGGGCGTGTTAAAAATTTTTAAAAAGCCGGGAAGGGAGCGAGCTCGTTATAAAAAGCCGGGAAGGGAGTGAGCTCATTATAATAATGCTGGGAAGGGAGCGGGCTTGTTATAAAAAGCTGGGAAGGGAGTGATCTCATTATAATAATGCCTGGAAGGGAGCGAGCTCGTTATAAAAAGCCGGAAGAGAGCGAGCTCGTTATAATAATGCTGGTAAGGGAGCAGGCTTGTTATAAAAAGTCGGGACGGGAGTGGGCTCATTAAAAAATGCCGGGAAGGGAGCGAGCTTGTTAAAAAAAAGCCGGGAAGAGAGCGGGCTTGTAAAAAAAAGCCAGGAAGGGAGCGAGCTCATTAAAAATGCCAGGAAGGGAGCGGGCCCATTATAAAATGCCAGGAAGGGGGCGAGCTCGTTAAAAATGCCAGGAAGGGAGCGGGCCCTTTATAAAATGCTGGGATGGGAGTGAGCTCGTTAAAAAAAGCCAGGAAGGGAGCGAGCTCATTAAAAAAAGCCAGGAAGGGAGCGAGCTCATTAAAAAATGCCGGGAAGGGAGCGGGCCCATTATAAAATGCCAGGAAGGGGGCGAGCTCGTTAAAAAATGCCAGGAAGGGAGCGAGCTCGTTAAAAAATGCCAGGATGGGAGCGAGCTCATTAAAAAGTACCGGGAAGGGAATGGGCTCGTTATAAAAAGCTGGGAAGAGAGTAGGCTCGTTAAAAAAAGCAGAAACATCATGCTTCCGGTCGTTGGAGCTTCGGCTTCCGGTCGATGGAAGCAGTCACTCCGTTTGGATTAGGATTTTCAGTGTTTTTCGATCATTAAAATGTGAATGATGGGCTGTTGGTGATTGTTTTCACTCTAAAGAAGCTTTACTTTTTATGGGGAGGGAGGGGCTTTGCATCAGCTGTTTTTGCTCTACTGCTCTTTTCTGTATCCAACATCTTCCAGGTGTTCTCAACCAACAGTGCTGAACTTTTGATGTCAAATTGGTACCTAAAGTGCAGCATTAAAGCCCAGTCAAAATGACTTTTTTCTAAAGCACCTTTGGATTAATGGTAAATGACTGTGGCCTGGAGTTACCTCTCAGTTGTGCTGTGTTTTCTTGCACAATTTGACCAAACCAACACAAAAGATCGCGGAATTTAAAGTGCAAATTACGTTCAACACAAATAGGGTGTGCGCTAGAAGATGGCCCCGCCCACAAAACTGGCCACATCCCAGATTAACTTAAATAACCATTGCACGTTACTGCTAATGTGGCTGTTTGCATGCATTCGAGGAGGTTCTTAAAATTAAGCTGGGTTTTGGGGGCACAAGGATACGAATAGGAATGTTCTAAAAGCTTTTGAATATAATTTTTTTTAATTTACGGAGAAACTGATGACTACATCAATTTAACTAGCAAATGGTTGTGTATAGTTTTCTAAAGTCATTTTCAGTTATTTAAAAATGGGTTTATTCACCGGTGGTGGACGAGACACTCTGATTAAAAATGCTTATTTTTTGTGATAAGCCCATTTTCAGCTGTATTAATCAAACTGCACCAAGTCACCACTCTAAAATATATCAAGGAATATTGATTAAAGCAAAAAAGATTTCAAAAAGAAAATCACGTTCTATAATGCTGCCCGATTGCATTGGTTCACAGCAGATTTTATGTTCGGTGATATGCAAATAAGCTTGAGTGGGAACTTGAGAAAAAAATCACTTTTCAAAACTAGCACAATTTTGGGTGCAATTTGCGCCCAGATCTCTGATTGCGCCTAAAATGGAACTCTACCCCTATATATTAGAAACATAGGGGGAGAAATTGGTTTTAGCCCCGTTTGGGGTGCTAGTTCTGGCAAAGCGCAAAGCCTAGCGCCAGTTGCGATTTAGCACCACCTGGCGCGATATTGGGTCATTGCACCCCTGAGGGTGATTGCGGCGCTAAATCAGGTGCTGCATGAGGCTCTTAAGGCGCTAACCCTGGGGCGCAACCCAATTTAGCGGCAGCGGGGCGCAGCGCAGGTGCTTTCAGTAATCACTTTCCCTGAGACACACTGGCGCCGGCCAGCCCTTAAAGGGGCAGGTCAATTGGCATCACCAGACACACTCACTGCCTTGTAGGCCTTCAAAGCGGTGGGAGCCTACCTGTGGTGCACCAGCCTAGCAAGAAAGGGAAAGGGTGCGGCAGAGGGCGGAACGCCTCACTGATGGGGCATTGGATGCTTTGGTTGGCGCAGTGGAATCAAGGCCAAGGAAGATGGTCGGAATGTGATTAATATTTTGGACAGTCTCCCGGGTGTGAGAGGCAGTTATGTGTCAGTGTATTAGTTTTGCTTTCTGTTGCCATAGCTTTCTCATGTTTGAAGGAACCACATTTTGTGTAATGAAACACTTTCTTCATTTACAATGGCCATGCCTTCTATTTACATGCATCTTGCCCTTCACAGGCTTGGGGGTATCAGGCTGGTTCCATTCCTGTTCTTGGAATGGCAGCAAGCATTCCGTGAGAGGGGCCTAGAAGCTACTTCTGATCAGCCTCTGACGTGCAGCCTGAGAAGAGCCGCTCGCGTAGAAGTTCAGGCCAGCAGGCATCTTCTCAGCCACCGACAGAGATGTCCTGCACCTTATCTGAGGCTGCAGATCTGGCTGAAGCAGCTGGCACAGCTCAGTCACCACCTCCTTTCTAAATTGCAGCCTTCTGACACACTTCTCCTCCGGCATGTTCATGTAGGAAAACTGCTGTCGGAAAACCCTGCCAGCATAAGGTCTGCTGTGGCGATGTCTGTTGGCCCTCCTCCGTCTGGCCATGCCCGCCCCCCTCTCCCAGCATCTCAGTGCCCTTTCCAGATGATTCAGCAGCAGGACGTTCCCCTCCAATGCAGCCCCCATAATAAGTGCCCACAGGAAGGTTCCCCATTGTCAAGGCTCACCAACAGCAAGGTGATGGTCAGAAGGCTGAAGATCGTCTGCCTGCGCTGGCTCAGTGGTCAAATGGCTCTCAGTGTGCAGCTCAGCAACTCTTTGTAGCTCTCGAGGAAGTTGTGCACCAAAAATGGCTGCCGCTTTTAAACCACACCAGTCCCCTTTAAATAACGCTCCTCCAGCCCAAGAGCGACTTGATAAGGTCCAGGTAAGCTGTCACTATTAGCGCCAGGCGCTACGGAGGGGGGCGCCACTGAATTTCCAGTCCGGGGCGCCCAAAAGGCGTTGCACACTCAAATGACATCATAATCAGCCTGCGCCCATGAGCGGGTGCTAAGATTTAGCGCCGGCGCTAAATGCATGCTCAATATGGGGCGAGGCGCTAGGCGCCTTGTGCCCGCCCGGAAATTGGCTAACGCCCCACTTCTCGGCCTCTTTAGGCATTAATCGGTGGTGCAACCAACCGAATTTCTCCCCCATAGAAACATAGAAGATGGGAGCTGGAGTAGGCCATTCGGCCCATCGAGCCTGCTCTGCCATTTAATGAGATCATGGCTGATCATCCAAATTCAGTACCCTGTCACTGCTTTCTCCCCATATCCCTTGATCCCTTTAGCTTTAAGAAACATATCTAACTCCTTCTTGAATATATTTAATGAATTGGCCTCCACTGCCTTCTGTGGTAGAGAATTCCACAGGTTCACCAGTCTCTGGGTGAAGAAATTCCTACTCATCTCAGACCTAAATGGCTTACCCCTTATCCTTAGACTATGACCCCTGGTTCTGGACTCCCCCGCCATTGGGAACATCCTTTCTGCATCCAGTCTGTCTAGTGTCTAGTCCTGTTAGAATTGTATAAGTTTCAATGAGATCCCCTCTCATTCTTCTAAACTCCAGCGAATATAAGCACAATTGACCCAATCTCTCCTCATACATCATTCCTGCCATCCCAGGTATCAGTCTCATGAATCTTCGCTGCACTCCCTCCATGGCAAGAACATCCTTCATCAGATAAGGCGACCAAAACTGCACACAATACTCAAGGTGTGGTCTCACCAAGGCCCTGTACAACTGCAGCAAGACATCCTTGCTCCTGTACTCGAATCCTCTCACTATGAAGACCAACATACCATTTGCCTTCTTAACCACCTGCTGCACCTGCATGCTTACCTTCAGTGACTGGTGCACAAGGACACCCAAGTCTCGTTGCACTTCCCCTTCTCCCAATCTATTGCCATTCAGATAATAATCTGTCTTCCTGTTTTTGCCACCAAAGTGGATAATCTCGCATTTATCCACATTATACTGCATCTGCCATGCATCTGCCCAATCACCCAACCTGTCCAAATCATACTGGAGTTTCTCTGCATCCTCCTCACAGCACACATGCCCACCCAGCTTTGTGTCGTCTGCAAACTTGGAGATATTGCATTTAGTTCCCTTGTCTAGATCATTAATATATATTGTGAATAGCTGGGGGTCCTAGCACCGATCCCTGCGGTACCCCACTAGTCACTGACTGCCACTTGGAAAAGGACCCGTTTATTCCAACACTTTGCTTCCTGTCTGCCCACCAGTTTTCTATCCAATTCAGTACCTTAACCACAATCCCATGTGCTTTAACTTTGCACGCTAATCTCTTATGCGGGACCTTATTGAAAGCCTTCTGAAAGTCCAAATGCACCACATCCACTGGTTCTCCCTTATCGATTCTACCAGTTACATCCTGAAAATATTCTAGTAGACTAGTCAAGCATGATTTACCTTTTGTAAATCCATGCTGACTTTGTCCAATCCTGTCACTGTTTTCCAAGTGCTCTGCTATTACATCTTTTATAATGGACTCTAGCATTTTCCTCACTATCGATGTCAGGCTTACCGGTCTATAATTCCCCATTTTCTCTCTACCATCTTTTTCAAATAGTGGGGTTACATTCGCTACCCTCCAATCCATGGGAACTGTGCCCGAGTCTATTGAATTTTGGAAGATGACCAGCAATGCATCTAATATTTCTAGGACCACTTCCTTAAGTACTCTAGGTTATAGATTATCAGGTCCTGGGGATTTATCAGCCTTCAATCCCATCAATTTCCCTACAAACACTGATTTCATTCAGTTCCTCCCTCTCATTAGACCCTATGGCCTAGAAATTCATTGACGCCACTTTTGGGGTGCTAAAGTGGGGCGTCCGCTAAAGTTTGCGGCCGCCACCAAATCTAGGCCACTTCTCCGATATTCATTAGCTTCGCCCTACTAGTTCGGGCGAGCGCTAAAACTGCTGCTGGACGCCTCTCTTTGGGTGCTAAGCCGGAGGTGGTGATCGATAGCACCGAGGCCGGGCGCAGCGCAGGTGCGGCCATCTCGTGATTGACAGCAGACATCCTGGCGCCGGCCAGCTCTTAAGGGGGAAGGGTCGACTGTGTCTGCTGCCACGCCCTGGATAGTGGAGCCCTCCAGCTAGGCCTGAACAATGCTGCTGGACCCAAATAGCGCCTGAAGACATGGAGAAGGCCCGTGAACATGCGCAGCGCTTCTCAGAGCGTGATCTGTGTGTGCTGCTTGCTGCTGTGGAGAAGAGGCGCCATGTTTTGTACCCAGACAATGGCAAGAAGGCGACGGTCCGCGTCTACAGGAGAGCCTGGAGGCATGTCGCCAGCAAGCTGTCAGCCAACAGCGACGTCCCCAGGACCGGTGCCCAATGCCGCAAAAAGTTAAATGACCTCACACGCATTGTCAGGGTGAGTACCCTTTCCAATGACCTACTCATCCTTGCATGTGCACCTCACATTATGGGCAAAGGGACCTGAAAGCTCTAATGGCCAGCCTTCATCCAGCAGCTATGGGACAGGCATGAGCATCAATTGCACATTCTGCACTTAACACACTGGCCAAGCTATTCCACCATGGGAGGCATTGCACACCAGATCATGGCGACACACTGGCCAGGCTATTCCACCATGGGAGGCAGTGCACACAAGATCACGGCGACACACTGTACTTAGAGGCCGTCCTTTCTCTTGCAGGCCAAGCTGGCGAATAATCGCAAGAGCCGGACTGCGACCGGGGGAGGCCGCCCCCATATCCAGCCACTCACCGACCTGCAACATCGCGTGGAGCGCCTCATGGGTGGCCGGGTGATTGGGCCCGTTGCATGTGGAGATGCCGACCCTGTTCTGGGCAGCAATGGTAAGGACATCAGCTTTTGCACCTCTCTCGTCCCACTTGCGCATCAGATCTACATCCTTTGCCACTGTCCGACCAATGCGCTGAATGCCACCACTCATGCATCCCGCACTGACGCCCTCTCCTCACTCTAAAGCTACTCTTGTGCCTTCCTGCTTTCAGATGGTCAAGAGGAGGTCCCTCAACTTGCCAGTGACAGACCCTCCGAGGAGGAGCAGGAGGAGGAGCAAGAGGAAGGCGGCCCATCAGGGGAACCCTCAGCCACGGCCACCCAGGCCAATGTAGGGGACACGTCTTCCCTGGAGGGCAGTGTGGCGGAAGAGTCGAAGGGGAGGGGAGCTCCTGGGACCTGCGTGCTGCAGAAAGGCGGGAGGGGGGTGGAAGCTCGGCGGCCTTCTCCCCAGAGGGGGGATGCGTCGGAGGGGAGTCCAATTGCTGGGCCCAGCAGCCTCCAGCAACGCAGGAAGGGTCGGCCAGCTCGGCGGCCTTCTCCCCAGAGGGAGAGTCCGGCCTCCAGTCAGGAGATGCTCTTCGCCGAGGAGATGGAACGCCTCGAAGACTTGTCCGCGGACTCGGAGCGCCGGCACACGGAGCTCATGGCGGCAGTGGCACGGTTGCCTGAGTCCATCGATTCCCTCTCTCGGAGTGTGGCCGAGTTCGGGCCCTTAGAGGCCACCAGTCGGGCGGAATACCGGGCAGATCTGTCAGCGACTGGCCAGGTGATTAGTGGTGCCGTCCAGTCACTGGCTGCTCTGCTGCGGTCAGTGAACAGGTCAACACGGGCACTCACTGCTGCCACACTCGCTGTGTCAGCCAGGCATCGCCAGGGCACCCGGCGCGCTGCAGCAGCACAGCGGTCTGTCCCTCAGCAGATTGGTGCGCATGCTGCAGTGCTGGCCCGGGCGAGTGCCAGTGTCTCAGGCGACCAGCGAGCGCCTGCCATCCGCCAGCTTGCCGCCATTCCTCCAGCCGCCACTGCCACTCCCCCAGTGGAGCTGCCAGGAGCTGCTGCAGCGACTGATGCTGGCCAGCCACAGCTGCAGCAATCAACAGCCGCCCGCTCGACGGCCAGACCTCGACTAGGCCGACCCCCAAGGGCATCTGCCGTCACGACATGTGCCCCTCAGGAGCCTGCCCCCAGCCTTGCAGCAGCCAATGGCCTTACTTTGAGGTGGAGCAGCAGGGCGGGCAGGGGCCACCCAAAGATGGCCAAGGCATCGCCCTAGCGGGCCAAATAGTCGAATGTGTGGCCAGTTGTGTTTGTTTTTTGAGGCCGAGAATTGGATGTTTGTTTTTTGAGGCCGAGAATTGGATGTTTGTTTTTTGAGGCCGAGGATGTGATGTTTGTTTTTGACGAAGGCCGAGAATGACGGCCATTTTAGTTGCCCTCTTTTGTTAATCCTCTCCAGGTTGTGGGAGCGAGTAATGTGTTTGAGTGTTTTTTGGGGGTTTCGTCTGTTTTTGGTTTTCATGTGGGAAGGGCCCAGAGTTTGTACAATAAAGCATTTTATTTATTCACATTGTCCATGTTTGATCTTTGAAGTGTTTGTTGCCTTAACTGGCTGAGGGCTTGCAGAGCGGCTGCAATCATGTTCTATCATTGGCACAAGCCATTCCCTGACAGGGGGCCTAGAAGTGACGTTCAATAAGCCGCCGACGGGCGGCCCTTGGACCTTGTGCGTCCCTCCTGGGCTGGTACTCCTCATCCTCGTCGTCCTCATGCTCCTCCTGCTCCTCCTCCTGAGGTGGTGGTCCAACGTGAGGTGGCAGTGCCTGAGTCCTGCGGATAGCCAGGTCGTGCAGCATGCAGCAAACGACGACGAATTGGGAGACTCGATCCTGCGAATACTGGAGGGCTCCCCCGGAGCGATCGAGACAGCGGAACCGTTGCTTGAGCACGCCGATTGTTTGTTCTATGAGGTTCCTCGTCGCTTGATGGCTCTCGTTGTATGCCTCTTCAGCAGGGGTCGTGGGCGCGCGGAGCGGGGTCATGAGCCAGGTACACAAAGGATAGCCTTTGTCCCCGATAAGCCATCCTCTTGGGGGAGGCTGTGCCTGGAACATGTCAGCCACAGTTGTCTGTCGCAGGATAAAGGCATCGTGGCTGCTGCCTGGAAAGCGGGCATTGACAGCTAGGATGCGCTGCCTGTGGTCACACACCAGCTGTACATTGAGGGAATGGTAGCCCTTCCGGTTGCGGTACTCCTCGGCATGCTCAAGAGGTGCCCGCAAAGCCACATGCATGCAGTCAATGGCGCCCTGCACCATGGGGAAGCCCGCTATTCTTGCAAACCCCACTGCACGCTGCTGCTGCTTGTCCAGGGTCATGGGGAAGGAGATGAATTGATGTCTCCTTCTGAAAAGGGCTTCGGTCACCTGGCGGATGCAGCAATGCACGGCGAACTGGGAGATGTTAGCGATGTCCCCAGTAGCGGATGTCCCCAGTAGCGGATTGGAAGGAGCCGGAGGCATAGAAGTTGAGAGCCACCGTCACCTTCACTGCCACCGACAGAGACGTCCTGCGCATCAGCTGTGGCTGCAGATCTCTCTGAAGCAGCCGGCAGATGTCTGCAACCACCTCCCTTCGGAATCGCAGCCTCCTAACACACATCGCGGCAGACATGGTCAGATAGGAGGTCTGCTGGCGGTATACCCTGCGTGGGTAAGGCCTCAGTTGGCGACGCCTGTTGCCCCCTCTGCGTCTAGCCAGGGCTGCCACTCTCTCACGGCGTCTGTAAGCCCTTCTGGCATAAGGCTGAAATTCTGCATTGCCACCCAATGCAGCCCCCATTATATGCTGGCAAACACTGAGCTCTGAATGAGGCAAAGATAATTGGTAAGCTCTGGCCTGAGCCAAAAATACCTGTCCAAGTGTTGGTCCAAACCAGTAAACTCTCCTCCTTGGTCTCTGTCCAAAAAACCGTTGCTCAAGAGTGAATGCTGCAAAATGGCTGGCCTTTATACTGCTGGGTAAGTGCCCTTTAATTTGTGCTCCCCGCGGCCCGGCTGGCCTGTGCACCGTTCAACTTCACAGTCGCTCGGGCCGCCCGGCGCACAATGGGCCGGCGCGAGTGAAGTTCCGGTTTGGGGCGCACAAAGGGCGTTGCACTATTAAATGACGTCATGATCTGCGCGCGCAGCAGGGCGCGCGCTAAGACTTTGCGCCGGTGGTAAATGTGTCCTGAAGTTGGGGAGAGGCGCAGATCGCGCTGCGCCCGGGCGATAAGCGCCTAGCGCTCGAGATCTACTCCCCCTAAGGCGCTAACGGCTGGCGCGCCCAACTGAATTTCTAGGCCCATGTTCCTCGACATCTCTGGGAGGTTATTTGTGTCCTCGTTTGTGAAGACAGAACCAAAGTATGTATTTAATTGGTCAGCCATTTCTTTGCTCCCCATTATAAATTCCCCTGATTCTGACTGCAAGGGACCTACACTTGACTTCACCAATCTTTTTCTCTTCACATATCTATAGAAGCTTTTACAGTCAGTTTTTATGTTCCCTGAAAGCTTACTCTCATATTCTATTTTCCTCTTCTTAATTAATCCCTTTGTCCTCCTTTGCTAAATCCTAAACTGCTCCCAATCCTCAGGTTTACTGCTTTTTCTGGCCAATTTTTATGTTTTCTCCTTGGATCTTATGTTTTCCCTAATTTCCCTTGTTAGCCACGGTTGAGTCACCTTTTTTGTTTTATTTTTATGCCAAACAGGGATGAACAAATTCTGTAGTTCATCCATGCGATCTTTAAATGTTTGCTGTTGCCTATCCACCGTCAACCCTTTAAGTAAGGTTCCCCAATCCATCCTAGCCAACTTCAGCCTCATACCATCGTAGTTTCCTTTATTTAAATTCTGGACCATAGTCTCTAAGTCAACTACTTCACTCTCCATCTTAATGAAGAATTCTATCATTTTATGATCGCTCCTCCCCAAGGGGCCTCACACAACAAGATTGCTAATTAATCCTTTCTCATTACATAATACCAAGTCTAAGATGTCCTGCTTTCTAGTTGGTTCTTTGACATATTGGTCCAGGAAGCCATCCCGTATACACTCTAGGGATTCCTCCTCCACAGTATTGTTACTAATTTGGTTAGCCCAATCAATATGTAGATTAAAATCACCCATGATAACTGCTGTGCCCTTATTGCACACATCTCTAATTTCTCGTTTAATGCCATCCCCAACCTCAGCATTACTGTTTGGGGGTCTGTATACAACTCCCACTAATGTTTTCTGCCCCTTGGTATTTCTCAGCTCTACCCATACAGATTCCACATCATCAGAGCGAATATCCTTCCTTACTATTGTGTTAATCTCCTCTTTAACCAGCAATGCTACCCCACCTCCTTTTCCTTTTTGCCTGTCATTCCTGAATATTGAATACCCCTGGATATTGAATTCCCAGCCTTGGTCACCCTGGAGCCATGTCTCCGTAATCCCAATTATATCATATCCGTTTACATCTATTTGTGCAGCTAATTCATCCACCTTGTTATGAATGTTCCTTGCATTGAGGCACAAAACCTTCAGGCTTGTTTTTTTAACACTCTCAATCCTTTTAGAATTATTATTTACTGTGGCCCTGTTTGGTTTGCACCCTTGATTTCTCTGCCTTCCACTTTTGCTTTTCTCCTTCCTGTCTTTTGCTTCTATCCTCACTTCCCTTTATTCTGTCTCCCTGTACAGGTTCCCAACCCCCTGCCATTTTAGTTTAAACCCTCCCCAAAAGCACTAGCAAATACTCCCCCTAGGACATTGGTCCTGGTCCTGCCCAGCTGCAAACCGTCCAGTTTGTACTGGTCCCACCTCCCCCAGAACCGGTTCCAATGTTGCAGGAATTTGAATCCCTCCCCCTTGCACCATTCCTCAAGCCATGTATTCAGCTGAAATATCCTTCTATTTCTACTCTGACTAACATGTGGCACTGGTAGCAATCCTAAGATTACTACCTTTGAGGTCCTATTTTTTAATTTACCTCCTAACTCCCTATATTCAGCTTTTAGGACCTCATTCCATTTTTTACCTATATCGTTGGTACCTATATGCACCATGACAACTGGCTGTTCACCCTCCCCCTCCAGAATGCCTTGCAGCCGCTCTGAGACATCCTTGACCCTTGCACCAGGGAGGCAACATACCATCCTGGAGTCTTGCTTGCGGCCGCAGAAATGCCTATCTATTCCCCTTACAATAGAATCCCCTATCACTTATACCTCTCCCACTCTTTTTCCTTCTGTCCTGTGCAGCAGAACCATTCATGGTGCCAGGAAACTGGCTACTGCTGCCTTCCCCCAATATGCCATCTCCCCCAACAATATCCAAAGCGGTATATCTGTTTGAGAGGGGGATGGCCACACGGGACCCCTGCACTACCTGCCTGTGCCTATTACTCTGCCTGGTGGTCACCCATTCCCTTCCTGCCTGTGCAGCATTTACCTGCGGTGTGACCAACTCCCTAAACGTGCTATCCACGACATCCTCAGCATCGCGAATGCTCCAGTATGTATCCATTTGCAGCTCCAGCACCACAATGCAGTTTGTCAGTAGCTGCAGCTGGATACACTTCCTGCACACATGGTCATCAGGGACACAGGAAGTGTCCCTAATTTCCCACATAGTGCAGGAGGAGCATGCCACGGGGCCGAGCTGTCCTGCCATGACTTACCCTTTAATTAATTCAAATTAAATTAAATCAAATCAAATCAATACCACTAATTACACTACAATTAAATGATATAATCAAGGGCCCTTGTTTACTAGCACTCCCGCTACACAACAGAGACCTTAGAAACTAAAAACCACAAAAATTAAATTTGGAAAAAAGCGAGAAAGAGAGAAATACTCACCAACCAATCTCTTACCTGCTTTCTGGTGATGTCACACTTCAATTACTTTTTACTTCTTTACACTCACCGGTCTGTTGTAGCCCCGGCTCTCTAGCCACTCTCGCTCACCTTTGAAATCTCCCGAGGTTTGGCGCTCTCTAGCTGCTCTCACTCACCTTTGAAATCTCCCGATGTTTGGTGTTCTCCAGCCACTCTCGCTCACCTTTGAAATCTCCCGAGGTTTGGCGCTCTCCGGCCGCTCTCGCTCACCTTTGAAGTCTCTTGAGGTTTGGCGCTCTCCAGCCACTCTCGCTTACCTTTGAAATCTTCCGAGGTTCGGCACTCTCCAGCCGCTCTCACTATTTATCCTTGTAATTCAGTTCTGTAACACCGAGGCACAGCAGCTTTTCCAGTTTAGTTCTTTGAGGATACCAGTAATGTTTAAAAAAAGGTTTAAAAGATTGTTAGGAAAGGAAAAGTATAATAAAGCTAATTGGAATTCTTAACTCACTTTAAGAGGCACTGTTTGCTAATTTCCTTTTTAATAAATTTCACAAAGGGAAATATTGCAACTATTGTATATGGAATATTTCCAGTGAAATGTAAATATAATTTAAACTACTGGGCCACCCAGAGGTCTGCACATTTGTAATGGAAGATATCCATGCTTCAGGCAAATTACATGGAGTTGGCTCCAGATTTCATCTGAGACTGGAGAGATGCCGGAGTATGTCCCACGGCCACACTTGGTTGTCCTTCTTCTCGTTTATTGATGTGAGCTTCTACCCAGCCTGATAGACAGCTGTCACCAATGCTGGAAGTGCTCTGTTTCCCTTCATCAGCAGATAGTCATCAGCAGTTCAGGGGATGTTTTGATGTTATCTGAATTACAGTGTTTGTTATTTTCTGAATGCATTTGACCCTCGTCAGGAGCATCTACCCGAAAGATCCTCCGCTTTACACACATGGCTCATTTTAAAGGCACAACAATAAAACTAGTTTGCATAAAAGGGGACAAACACTTTAATTTAGTTCTGTTGTGGTGTGATTGTTGTGGCATCTGAAACTTTCATTAGAGTTGGCCAGTGGAGTTTTACATGATTTAAAACTGGAAACTAATCAAAGGAAGGTCAGAAACTAACAATGGAGGAAAGCGGGTTAACAGATGCTTCTTCAACTTGTTGTGGCTTTGCAAGATTTTATAAGTTGTATTAAACATTAAATACACAAACTCTCCCTTTCTCTCACAATACTCCTATATGTAACTCACAGGCATCCATATTTATTCCTTCAGTAACTTTAGACTTTAGTTATATCATCATTTTGAAACTTGTTTTTAATTTCATACTTTGCGCCTAGGTTTTTCATTTGTTCTATTTCCCCAGCCTCACTTAGCTATTTCTACACCTTGTCTTTCTTTAATGTCTTAATGTTTTTGTCCATTAGTTGGCTGAGATTACCCATTACATGATTTCTTTATGGGTATATGTATGTATATATCTATATATACCTATATATATATATATTTCTTCAACTTTCTTTTCTATAATCACAAATTTCATGCACTGACAATTAGACAATTAGTTCTCTACTCATGCATGTAAGAAAGGATACAAGCACAGAACTCTGCTATTCCCCGATTAGAGAACATACTGATGGGGTAGTATAATTTGGTGATGTAGGCTCCCAGTGATCCAAAATTAATTACCATTCTCAAATGGTAACTGCTGTATAGTTGCAGATTCAAACACATACATCATCATGTTGCATTTATGCTGTGCTTTTGATAACTCTGCCAAAATGTCACTATAAAGCTGCCGGTGCCGACAAGTGCAAACAAGAACTGATGTTATTTCCCTTCACTTTGCACCAGTGGGAAGGATAATTGCGGTCACTGTGAAAACCTCCTTTATTAACTTACCTTTGTATTTTCTTTCAAAAGCTCTGTGCCCAGCTCATTTTGTTAGAAATTGTCCTGAATTATAGACTAATGAACAGAACGAGATGTGAACAGTTGATGGCAAACATGCAGAACTCCACCAGCTTGCACATCTTTGACAATCCAAATGGAAAGTTTAACCATAGTTTCACGCTCACACATTACTGACCTGCACTGCACTGATAATTATAGTATAAAGGTAACAGAACACACTCACACTTTCTCTTCCATGTGCATACACATGCTGACTCACAAATTCTCACACACATTAATTCACTTTCACACCCACACACACTGAGGCTGCCATTATAATGTGCGATGGGTCTGAGACCCCAGCAACCCCAACTGCCCCATCCTACTCTCTCGCCAACCTTCCTGCCCAGCGCACCGGCTGGGGGCTAATCTTTCCTTCTGGTCCCACTCACCCCTCTGAATGCTGACCCTGTGGACTCTGCCAGCGGATCAGTTATCACCGCCCCTCACCACATCTCCCTCCAGAATGTCCATTCACTTGTGAATAACGCCCTTGCCATCCATGAGCTTATTGTGGATGATTGCATCAATATCATGGCCTTGGTGGAAACCTGGCTGAGGGGTGATGACCCCTTCCCCCTAACTGAAGCTCCCCCCCCCTGCACCTGGCTATACCTTCCATCACTTACTCGGCTCAAAGGATCGCAGTGACGGTGTGGCTCTTATCACCAAATTACAGCTTGATCTGTCCCCCTACTTCTCTGGCACCTTCTCCTCTTTGAGAATCTCACCTTGTTCCACTGCTCTCACTTCTCATTTAAAATGCTCATTCTCTACTTCCCACCCAAGTACCAAGCCAAGTTTTCCTCCCTCAGCCTCTGCACCAAGTGACTTCTCAACCTCTGTGATTTCAATCTTCATCTCAACTCATCATGCTTTCTCTCCTCTGAGTTCACTAGCCACCTATCCCCCCTTAATCTCTCCCCCCATATAAACTCCCCAACCCATATTCACAGCCACCCCCTCGACCTTGCCATCTCTCATGGCCTCGCTACTCCCATCATGCCAATCATAGATAAGACCTTCCCTGATCACTTCCTCATATCACTCTCCACCCACATCACCCTTCCCCCTCCCAACCCTACTCTCTTCTGTGTCCACCCCTGGAAAAACTGTCTCCCAATTAATTTACAACTGCACTTGCATAAAACCAACTGGCCAGCCCTTTGGCCCTCCATTCACCATGACATTTCTGTAGCTACTGATCTGCTCAACCACACCCTCACCTCCACCTTTGAAGCCCTAGTTCCTATTAAAACAATTACTCTCTCTCACCCTGGTCATGCCCCTTGGTATGGCCCTCATCTCTGCTCCCTTAAGTCTAAGGGATGCAGACTTGGACTTACATGGTGGACATCTGGTATAGCCGTTCATTACCATATCTGGCTGGACCATATAAAGCACTATTCTCTTGGGTCTTGCTTGCCTCTGCCAACACTACTTACCATCATCCTGGAATGCAAAGATAACCCCCAGCTTCTTTTCTCTGCTGCAAACCGTCTTCTTAAACCTCTTTCCCCTGCCTCCACCACCCTCACCTCCAACAACAAGTGCAAGGAGCTCATGGACTTCTTTGCCACTAAGATTGAGACCATCTGTTGAGCTGCTTCTGACAGTTCCCTCCTTTCCCCTAGCCCACGGGGCCAAACTTCCTCTACGGTTCCCCCTACTCTAGCCCTGAACTAATCTTTCTCTAGTTTCTCTCTTATCTCCCCTCATGCCCTATCCAAGTTCATCTTGTCCATGAGACCCACCTCCTTCTCCCTCAAACCTATTCCCACTAAACTGCTGACCACCCAACCTGCTGGACCCCATGTTAGCTGATATTGCTAACAGTTCACTCTCCTCAGGTACTGTCCCCCTCTCCTTCAGATCTGCTGTCATCACCCCTCTCCTCAAAAAAACAACCCTTGACCCTGCCATCCTTGCAAGCTACCACCCCATCTCCAACCTTCCTCTCCTCTCCAAAGTCCTTGAATGTGTTGTCGTCTTCCAAATCCATGCCCATCTCTCCCAGAACTCCATGTTTGAATCCCTCCAATCAGGTTTCCACCCTTGCCACAGAACCGAAACGGCTCTTTTCAAAGTCACAAATGACATCCTATGTGACTGTGACAGTGGTAAATTATCTCTCCTCATCCTTCTTGGCCTATGTGCAGCCTTTGACACGGTTGACCAAACCATCCTCCTCCAATGGCTCCACCGTCCTCCAGCTCAGTGGGACTGCACTCGCCTGGTTCCATTCTTATCTATCCAGTCAAAGCCAGTGAATCACCTGTAATGGATTGTCTTCTTGCTCCTGCAACATTACCTCTGGTGTCCCCCAAAGATCTATCCTTGTCCTCCTCCTATTTCTCATCTACATGCTGGCCCTCAGCGACATCATCCAAAAACACAGGCCTAGAAATTCAGTCTGGCCACTTTTGGGGCGGTAAAGTCGGGCGGTCGCTAAAGTTAGCGCCTGCCGGAAAGTGTAGGCCACTTCGCCGAAATTCAGTAGATTTGGCCAAGAGTTTGGGCGAGCGCTGAAACTGGTGTTGCACTGCTATCTTCAGGCGCTAAGCCGGCGATGCGGACTGATAACGCCGAGGCCGGGCGCAGCGCAGGTGCGGTCATGTTTTGATTGACAGCAGACACCCTGACGCCGGCCAGCTCTTAAAGGGGGAAGGGTCGACTTTGACTGCTGCCACGCCCTGCATAGTGGAGCCCTGCAGCTAGGCCTCAACACTGCTGGTGGACCCAAATAGCGCCTGAAGCCATGGAGAAGGCCCATGAACGAGCGCAGCGCTTCTCCCAGCATGCTTTGAGGGTGCTGGTTAATGGTGTGGAAAAGAAAAGAGAGATCTTGTGCCCGGACAGTGGCAAGAAGGCTCCCAGGAGGCAGTACAGGAGAGCCTGGAAGAAAATCGCCCACAGGGTGTCATCCACCAGCGATGTCCCCAGGAGTGCGGACCAATGCCGCAAGAAGTACAACGACCTCACTCGGTTGGTCAGGGTGAGTACCCTTTCCAGTGTCCTCCTCATCCTTGCATGTGCACCTCACATTATGGGCAAAGGGACCTCAAAGGCCTAATGGCCAGCCCTCCTTCCGCAGCTATGGCACTGGCATGATCATCAATAGCACTTTCTGCACTTACCACACTGGCCAAGCTATTCGACCATGGGAGGCAGTGCACACAGCAACAGGGCACCACACTGGCCAAGCTATTCGACCATGGGAGGCAGTGCACACAGCAACAGGGCACCACACTGGCCAAGCTATTCGACCATGGGAGGCAGTGCACACAGCAACAGGGCACCACACTGTACTTAGAGGCCGTCCTTTCTCTTGCAGGCCAAGCTGGCGTGGCATTTGAGGAGCCAGTCTGCCACCAGGGGAGGCCATCCCCAGTACCAGGTGCTCAGTGAGCTGGAGGAGAGCGTGGCTCGACTCATGCGTGGCCGGGTGACTGGCCCTGTTGCCATTGGAGATGCGGACCCTGTACTGGGACCCACTGGTAAGGACATGACCGGTTGGACCTCTCTCGTTGCCCTTGCGCTTCAGATCTACATCCTTTCCCACTGTCCGACCAATGCGCATAATGCCACCACTCATGCCTCCCTCGCTGACGCCCTGTCCTCACTCTAAAGCTACTCTTGTGCCTTCCTGCTTTCAGCTGGTGAGGAGGAGGTGGTCCCTGAAGCTCAGAGTGCCAGGCCCTTGGAGGAGGAGGACGACGAGGACCAGGACGAAGGCGGCACATCGGGGGAACCCTCATCCGCGCCAGGGGATGGCAATGGAGGGGAGACGTCTGGCCTGGAGGAGAGGCAGGGGGAAGTGTTGCAGGGGGGTGTAGCTCCTGGGCCCAGTGGGGTCGAGGCACGCGGGAAGGGTCGGGCAGCACGGCGGCCTTCTCCCCAGAGGGGGGAAGTGTTGCAGGGGAGGGCAGTTCCTGGGCCCAGTGGGGTCGAGGCACGCGGGAAGGGTCGGGCAGCTCGGCGGCCTTCTCCCCAGAGGGAGAGTCCGCCCTCCAGTCCGGAGATGGTCCTCGCCCAGGAGGTGCGCCTCCTTGGTGAGATGTCCGCGGCGTCGGAGCGGCGCCACAAGGAGTTCATGGGGGTTGTGGGACAGTTGCCTCAGGCCATTGAGTCGCTGGCTCATAGTGTGGTCGCTTTCGGGGAATCACAGGCCAGGGGGGTCGAGCAACTCGCGGCAGCACACGACAGGGGTGTCCAGCAACTCGCGGCAGCGCAGGACAGGGGTGTCCAGCAACTCGCGGCAGCGCAGGACGCGAGTCGCGAGTCCATGAGTGGTGCCGTCCAGACACTGGCAGATCTGATGCGGGCACATACCAGGGCAGTTCGGGCACTCACTTCTGCCACACTCGCTGTGGCGCGGAAGCATCGCCAGGGCACCCGCCGCCCTGCTGCAGCACAGCGGTCTGGCCTCCACCAGATTGCTGCGCTTGCTGCACTGCCAGCCCGGCCAAGTGCCAGTGTCTCTGGCGAACAGCGCGTGCCTGGTATCAGCCAGCTTGCCCCCATTGGTGCAGCCGACACTGCCACTCCCCCAGCCAAGGTGCAACGAGCTGCTGCTGAGACTGATGCTGGCCAGCCACAGCTGCAGCAGTCAGCAGCCGGCCCCTCCCGGGCCGGGCCTCGTCTAGGCCGACCCCCAAGGGCATCTGCCGTCACGCATTGTGGCCCTCATGAGCCTTCCCCCAGCCTTGCCACACCCACAGGGCCCAGGTTGAGGCGGAGCAGCAGGTCGGGCAGGGGCCGGAGAAGCCTGCATAAGGACTCGCCCTCTCGGCACACCCAGTAGAGTGTGGTGATAGCGGTTTTTTTTATATGGGGGTGTTTGTGTTCTGGGGGGGGCTTATTTTGGTAAGGCCGAAGATGAAGGCATTTTTTGTTTTTATGGGGGTGTTTGTGTTGTGGAGGGGGGGGCTTATTTTTGTAAGGCCGATGATGAAGGCCAATTGGATGGGCAAGTTTTGTTATTCCTCCCCAGGTTGTGGGAGTGACAGATGTTTTTGACTGTTTTTTGGGGGTCTCGTCTGTTTTTCTGTTTCATGTGGGAAGGGCCCTGAGTTTGTAAAATAAAGCTTTTTATTTATTCAGCATGTCCAGGTGTCATGTTTCAAGTGGTTGTTGCATTAACCGGCTGAGGGCTTGCGGAGCGGCTGCATTCAGGTGCGTTCATTGCCACAGGCCATTCCCTGACAGGGGGCCTAGAAGTGTCGTTCAATAAGCCGCCGGCGGACGGCCCTTGGACCTTGTGGCTCCCTCCTGGGCTGGTACTCCTCCTCCTCCTCCTCCTCCTCATGGTCCTCCTGCTCATCCTCCTGAGGTGGTGGTGCAACGTCAGGTGGCAGTGCCTGAGTCCTGCGGATAGCCAGGTTGTGCAGCATGCAGCACACGACGACGAACTGGGAGACTCTATCCGGTGAATACTGTAGAGATCCGCCGGAACGATCCAGGCAGCGGAACCGTTGCTTGAGGACGCCAATCATTTGCTCTATGATGTTCCTTGTGGCTTGATGGCTTTCGTTGTATGCCTCCTCCGCTGGGGTCCTGGGCGCGCGGAGCGGGGTCATGAGCCATGTACACAAAGGGTAGCCCTTGTCCCCAATAAGCCATCCCCTTGGTGGAGGCTGTGCCTCGAACATGTCAGCCACAGTAGTCTGGCGCAGGATAAATGCATCGTGGCTGCTTCCTGGAAAGCGGGCATTGACAGCTAGGATGCGCTGCCTGTGGTCACACACCAGCTGTACATTGAGGGAATGGTAGCCCTTCCGGTTGCGGTAATCCTCAGCATTGTCGATAGGTGCCCGCATAGCCACATGCGTGCAGTCAATGGCGCCCTGCACCATGGGGAAGTCCGCGATCCTGCCAAATCCGACTGCACGCTGCTCCTGCCTCTCTAGGGTCATGGGGAAGGAGATGAATTGGTGTCTCCTCGCGAAAAGTGCATCGGTGACCTGCCGGATGCAGCGATGCGCGGCGAACTGGGAGATGTTCGCTATGTCCCCAGCAGCGGCTTGGAAGGAGCCGCTTGCATAAAAGTTCAGAGCCACCGTGACCTTCACTTCCACCGAGAGAGATGTCCTGCACATCAGCTGTGGACGCAGATCTCTGTGAAGCAGCTGGCAGATCTCTGCAACCACCTCCCTTCTGAAGCGCAGCCTCTTAACACAATGCGCCGCAGTCATGGTGAGATAGGGCACCTGCTGCCGGTATTGCCTGAGTGGGTAAGGCCTACGTTGCCGACGCCTGATGGCCCCTCTGCGTCTAGGCATGGTTGGCCCTCTCACACAGCGTCTGCGAGCCCTTCGCACATAATGCTGCAACTGAGGGTTGGAACCGCATACAGCCCCCATAATATACTTGCAAACAGTGAAATCACAATGATTCAAATATCAAAGCTCTGGCCAGAAGCCAAAAATACCTCTCCTATGTTGTCCCAAATCAGTAAGCTCTGTTCCTTGGTCTCTGTCCAGAAATCCAAAGCAGTAAAGTCATTGCAGCAAAATGGCTGGGCTTTATAGGTCAGTGTAAGTGCCCTTTAATTAGCACTCCCCGAGGCCCACAGGGCCTCTGTTACGTTCCACTTCACAGTTCTTAAAAGCGCCACGCCCACATTGGGCGGGCGCCACTGAATTTCCGGTTTGGGGCGCACAAACAACGTTGCACGACGAAATGACGTCATAAGCTGTGCGCGCAGCTGAGCGGGCGCAAACACTTTGCGCCAGCGCTAAATGTCTACTGAATTTGGGCGTAGGCGCAGATCGGCCTGCGCCCGGGCGCTAAGTGCCTAACGCTGGAAATATACCCCTCTTATGGCGTTAACGGCTGGCGAACGCAACTGAATTTCTAGGCCACAGCGTCAGTTTCCACATGTACGCTGACGACACCAGCTCTACCTTCACACCACCTCTCTCGATCCCTCCACTGTTTCTAAATTGTCACACTGCTTGTCCGACATCCAGTACTGAATGAGCAGAATATCCTCCAACTAAATATTGGGAAGACCGAAGCTATTGTTTTCGGTCCCTGCCACAAACTCCGTTCCCTAGCCACTGACTCCATCCCTCTCCCTGGCAGCCACCTGAGGCTCAATCAGACTGTTCGCAACCTTGGTGTCATATTTCACACCGAGATGAGCTTCTGACCACATATCCGCACCATCACTAAGACTGCCTATTTCCACCTCCATAACATTGCCCAACTCTGCCCCTGCCTCAGCTCAATTGCATGTTGAAACCCTTATCCATGCTTTTGATACCTCTAGACTTGACTATTCCAATGCATTCGTGGCCAGCCTCCAATCTTCCACCCTCCATAAACTTGAGCTCATCCAAAATTCTGCTGCCCATGTCCTAACTCGCACCAAGTCCCATTCACCCATCACTCCTGTGCTCGCTAACCTACATTGGCTCCCGGTTAAGTAATGCCTCGATTTTAAAATTCTCATCCTTGTTTTCAAATCCCTCCATGGCCTCACCCCTCCCTATCTCTATAACCTCCTCCAGCCCTACAATACTGCAAGATATCTGCACCCTCCAATTCTGGCCTCTTGCGCATCCCCAGTTTTAATCACTCAATCATTCAGCTGCCGAAGCAATAAGCTCTGGAATTCCCTCCCTAAACCTCTCTGCCTCACTACCTCTCTTTCATAAGAACATAAGAAATCAGAGCAGGAGTAGGCCATTTGGCCCTTCGAGCCTGCTCCGCCATTCAATAAGATCATGGCTGATCTTCTACCTCAACTCCACCTTCCCGCACTATTCCCATATCCCTGATTCCCTTAGTATCCAAAAATCTATCGATCTCTGTCTTGAATAAAATCAACGACTGAGCCTCCACAGCTGTGTTGGGTAGAGAATTCCAAAGGTCACAACCCTTTGTGTGAAAAAAATTCTCCTCATCTCAGTCCTAAATGACCGGCCCATTATTCTGAGACTGTGATCCCTGGTGTTAAGTCTGTGTGTTATAATGAGAATTACTACACAGACCACAAGAGTAACTTTTAACAGGTCTTTACTAGTCGAAGGTACGGGCTGAACTGCCCAATAAATCATTGTAAGAAGTCACACAACACCAGGCTATAGTCCAACAGCTTTATTTGAAATCACAAGCTTTCGGAGCGCTGCTCCTTCTTCAGGTGAATCATTACACAGCACTTATATACCGGTGTGGAAGATAAAGTAGTGCAACCCTTAAAATAGTTCTCTTAAAGGTGGAACGGTTACATACACTACAATCCTCCCTTTTTAGCTTAACAGTATATATTCCCCATTAAACATAACATCATAACATATATACACAACTTCATGTAAAAACAGTTCACAGATTCAGTCTCGGAGGAGGCCTCCTGACTCGGTCCGTATAACGCCTCGGTGGTGCAGTAGTTTTCGATGGTGTAGTAGGTTCTTGTTGCTGGGGTGACTCATCTAATAGTCCTTCACTGGACTTAACAGCTTGAACTTTCGTAACTTCAGAACCAGCATTGCTGACTTCTAAAGGCTCGAGTACCTTGGGAAGTTTTTCTACTTCCAGACTGATTTGGCTCAGTTTGGAGGGACCACGTGCGTGACCTGGTACGGGTGATAATGGTTCAGATGAGTCATCATCTTCTGCTTCTTCTCTATTGTCTTCTATTTCCTCCATCACTTCAGCTTTTGCCTCTGCCACCAATTCTCTGAGTGGCTTATTACTGCTGACACTGCTCACAAAAGGGTGCTCTTTCTTCTTAGCTTTCAACTGATCGATGAATTTGACATATTCCCTTTCTTGCTCAGCTTTGATTCGTTTGGCCTCATCGTGCAGACGGTTTGTGTGTTCCTGTTCCATTTTCTCAATCAGCTGCTTCTGCTGTCTCTCCAGATTCTCCCACTCTGTGTCAAAGAACTTTTTCTTTGCATTCATCTCTTGCTCAAAACAGCGAATCATTTGTTCTAATTGCTGTTGTAGTTTGAAATTGAGTTGAGTTCGAGCCCGGTGTTCCTCAGAAATGTGCATGTCTGTAAACTGGACAGACTCAGAATTCTCTGTCAAACTATGTTGTTGTTGTTCAGTGGAATTCTGTTCTGATACTTTGTTCTCTTCTGAAGCATTTATGCACTCCTTTGTTTTTCCATCATTAGTCTGCAAGTCCATTTTAGACTTGTCTTTTGCACATGGGCTGGTCTTACCATCATCAGTTCCAGAGTCTGAGCTGATTGTCTTCACCGAGTTCTCACTCTCTGCTTTGTCACTGTCACTGCTGCATATGCCCTCATCCAATGTTCTGGACAATCGTTCAGGTTTGACATCTTTCTTTTTCCCGGAATCTACCGTTATTGCTTTTAGGGAGTGCCAGTCCATATTTATTTTCCTGATCCACTCCCGTCCCAGAAGTGGTGGACCTCCCTCAGGTAGTACATATATGTCCATTCCTTGGTGTGCTTTGCCCTTGTGTACCACCTTGACTTTTATCTTTCCGATGGGGTATACTCTTTGCCCCGTGTATGTCTGCAATACTATCTCCGTATCCTGTAGGGGAATATGTGTGAATAACTTTTTGTAATCTTGCTTATTCATGACCGTCAACGCCGATCCGGTGTCCAATTCCATCTTCACGTGGACTCCTGCTATCTGCAGTGTGACCCAGATAGTTTGTAGGTCAGCTTCCTTACTCACATTGTGAATTCTCAGACTACCCAGTTCCTTGCTGTTGGAGTCTGAATCCGAATTCTGTTCATCCGAACTCTTCTCAGCCACCTTATGTACCTTTCTGCACTTTTCCTGCGGTGACTTTTTGTTGCTGGTCTTCTTTCCTGACCGGCATACTTTAGCTATGTGACCAAGCTTGCCACATTTTTGACATTCCTGGTTTTTAAACCAGCATTGGTTCTGATCGTGTGTTGTCTTTCCACAACGATAACATTTCGTTGTACCCAAAGCCATTTGATCTACGCTGCGTACCGCTGCCTTCAGCTGCATTTCCGCAGTGCCTCTCGTGGCGGCTTCGTGCGATGCTGCAATAGTGACAGCCTTATCAAGTGTAAGATCATTCTCTTCAAGCAACCGCTTTTGTGTTCCTTCTTTCGACAATCCACACACGAAGTTGTCTCTCAGTGCCTCTGTCAGTCTTTCCCCAAACTGACAGTATTTCGCTAACTTACGCAGTTCAATTAAATACTCCGCGTTGCTTTCCTCTTTCAGTTGCGTTCTCGCATAAAATTTAAATCGTTCCGCTAACATCAGCGGTGTGGGGTTCAAATGATTCTTCAGGACAGCAACAATATTAGAAAGTCTGATCCGCCGGTTTAGCTGGTGATAGAAGATGCTTCAATAGCCCGTATGTCTTCGCACCCATTGAGTTTAGTAAGGTTAGTGCTTTATCATTATTTGATATTTTATTTGCCTTACGATAAATCTCTATGCGTTCTACATACGTGGCCCAATCTTCAACATCGGGATCGAAATCATTGATGTTACCACGCTTAGGCATCCTCGCAATCTTCTTGAGAAACAAAAAGAAATTTTCCCTTTATTTTTTTTTCAAAATGGCAGTTTCCCGCGCTTGTCTTCTTCCCCCGCCTATGAAAATGGCGGCTTCCCGCGTTTGCCTTTCTCCCCCGCTGGCTGTAATGGCGATTGCCATATTGCTGCGTTCGCCCTCCCCAGCGGTTCTCAAAACGTGCCTCCCAGCCCCTCTTGCAGTCCGGTCCTTTCCCCCGGCTGCGGCTGAGTTTTCCGCGGTTTTTTAAAAACTTTTCCCCCGCGCCTTATGCTGTTCCGGTCGCTGCGCCTCGCGGCCTCGGTAGCTGCCCGGCCTTTCTCACCGGTCGCGGTCGAGCTCTCTCTCGACGCTGTTGCGTCTCCCAGCCCGATTTTTTTATTTTCTCCCGCGCCTTACGCTGTCCCAGTCGCTGCGCCTCGCGGCCTCGGTAGCTGCCTGGCCTTTTTCACCGGTCACGGTCGAGCTCTCTCTCGACGCTGTTGCGTCTCCCAGCCCGCTTGCAGCCCGGTCTTTCGCACCGGCTGCGTTTGCATTCACCGCGGCTCCCATGTCTTACGCTGCCCCAGTCTCAGCGCCTCTGGCCCCGACTTCTGTCTGGCTCTTTTCCCCGGCCGTGGTCGAGTTCTCCGCCCTTATATCCTCCGTTTTTTTTTCTCCCCTACTTCACAGCCAACGTGGCCAACTTGCTGCGCGTCGCTGATCGGCTTACCCACCACTGTGATAGAAGGGATGATCACTGCCTGTTGCTGATGGAAGGCTTCGTGTCAGAATTCTTCCTTTGCTCTGCAGACCCGAGTCTTTCCTCAGCAGAATGATGAGGGCGGATGCCTCTTCTCGACGCCCGTTAAACTGCCTTGGATGTATCTCTGCCGCAGGGTAAGATCGTACTCGTCGCCACTGTTAAGTCTGTGAGTTATAATGAGAATTACTACACAGACCACAAGAGTAACTTTTAACAGGTCTTTACTAGTCGAAGGTACGGGCTGAACTGCCCAATAAATCATTACACAGCACTTATATACCGGTGTGGTCACCGGTATTACAGTATACAGCAGCCAAGATAAAGTAGTGCAACCCTTAAAATAGTTCTCTTAAAGGTGGAACGGTTACATACACTACACCTGGTTCTAAACTTCTCCAGCCAGGGAAAACCTCCTCCCAACATCTATCCTGTCAAGTCCCGTAAGAATTTTATAGGTTTCAATGAGATCACCTCTCATTCTTCTAAACCCTAGGTAATATAGGCCGAGTCTACTCAATCTCTCCTCATAGGACAATCTCTTCATCCCAGGAATCAGTCTAGTGAACATTTGTTGCACTCCCTCTAAAGCAAGTATATCCTTCCTTAGGTAAGGAGACCAGAACTGTACACAATACTCTAGGTGTGGTCTCACCAGGGCCCTATATAATTGCAGTATGACATCTTTACTCTTGTACTTCAAACCCTTTGTAATAAAGGCCATCATACCATTCACTTTCCTAATTGCTTGCCGTACCTGCAGGTTAACGTTCTGTGATTTGTACAAGGATGCCCAGGTCCCTCTGAATGCCAACATTTCCCAGGCTCTCACCATTTAAAAAAAATTCTGCTTTTCTATTTTTTCTACCAATGTGGATAACTTCACTCTTCTCCGTGTTATATTCCATCTGCCATGTTTCTGCCCATTCATTTAACCTGTCCGTATCCCTTTGCAGCATCTTTGCATCCTTTCCCACCTAGCTTTGTATCATCAGCAAGCTTGGATACATTACACTCGGTCCCCTCATCTAAGTCATTGATATAGATTGTAAATAGCTGAGGCCCAAGCATTGATCTTTGCAGTACTCGACTAGTAACAGCCTGCCAACCCAAAAATGACCCTACCTATTCCTACTCTGTTTTCTGTCCGATAACCAATTCTCAATCCATGCTAATATTTTACCCCCAATCCCATAAGCCCTAATTTTGTGCAATAACCTCTTCTGTGACACCTAATCAAATGCCTTTTGAAAATCCAAATACACGACATCCATTGGTTCCCCTTATCTACCCTGCTAGTTAGAACCTCAAAAACCTCTGACAGATTTGTCAAACACGAATTTTACAAATTTGTGTCGACTCTGCCCAATCATATTATGAGTTTCTAAGTGTCCTGTTACCACATCCCTAATAATAGATTCTAGCATTTTCCCTACTACTGATGTCAGCATTTTCCTTTAAGATGCTCCTTAAAGCCTACCTTTTTGACCAAGCTTTTGGTCTTCTGCCCTAATATCTCCTTATGTGCCTTGGTGTTGAATTTTGTTTGATAATTGCTCCTGTGAAGCACCTTGGGATGTTTTACTACTTTAAAGACAGTATATATATAAAAATTGTTGTTGAGACCGATAGCTGCAGTGAGCAGTTCAGTGCACCTGCTTTCTCAAAACATTTTTAAAAACTCTAAATCAGTCCGTAAAGTGCCCAGGAGATCCAACTGTCCCTCTGTTCAAACCCAGCTTATTGCGCTGAAGTTATACTCCATGCAGCATTAAGGCCGAGTGGTGCCTGATTGCCTTTTGGGAGAGGGGTGTTGTCTCACATTGCTCTGCTTTGGAGTTGAAGTGGAGTCAGAAACTGCTTTGCAAAGTTGACAGTAGAACTGCATGGTATGTTGTCATACACGCCCATGCATTAAATGGAGGAAACCATATTGATAATTATATTGTCTGCAAAACAGCCAATATTTGTTGTATGATAACAGCTCTGATTTTGCGGTCAACGGTGAAAGAATGGTGCTCGCTGTTCAATATGCTGACAGCTGCCCACAGAGTTTTTGCGGGCTTTTGAACATAGGCTTGCTGTCATCGGGTGTCTGATCCAGCGTGGTGTCCTCTACAGGGGATCTGTGGCAAGTGTGAGCAGAGCAAGCAACAGTGAGGCACTTCAACCAATCAGATTGAAGAATCCTCATTGAGACACGCAGGCCAGAATTTTCTGGGGGTTCAGCAGGCTGGATCGGTGGCAGGTCAGGTGGGAAATGTTTTTTTTTGACAGAGGGTTGGGACCCCGCTGTCAACCCGCCATGCGCAGTTCCCAATGTCAGTGCTGAGCAGACCCGACAGGCAGTGGCGGGGGTCCCAATTAATCTCATTAACATCTAGTTGACAGATCATTAACAACCTTTTTTAACTTACCTTTCCACTTTAACTTCATGGCCATGGGACCCATGCTGTTTGGGGATCATGGCTGCCAACCTAAGGTGAGAGTTCAGTGTTCATTGCTCCAGATGATTACTTGACAACTTCAAATGTACAGTAAAAGCTCCCACCTGACAGATCATCACTTTCCTCAGCCACAAGCTGTTTCTCAGTCCATTTCCAGCACAGATTCTGCAGGCTTTCCACTTTCCACCCTCCATCCAGTATCACCTCATTAGAAGAACTCTCTCACCATTGACAGAATGCTTCTGTCATCTGTACTTCACCTGCCATCTATTCCATCAACATGGGTGCCCTTTATACTGTCTCACCATGGTCCTCAGAATCCAACCACGATCAGCCCCAACACCAGCAGCACCAGACACACCAGCAGCACCAACAACAGCACCAACATTCTCTCCAATCACCTGATGCTACACAGGACAGAGGGCATCAGCATCTGAGCACATTGCTGCCCGGGATGCCATGGATGGCCTCACCATGGCCAGATTTACTTCACTTCACACTGTACACCCTGGCTGCCACATGATGTGTCAGGTTGGCACCACCCCACACCAACACCATAAAGCATCCCTACAATGTCCAAGCCATTCCTTTCACACTCACCACCATTGCGGGGGGTACCGTTATGTCTCATCATTCATTGCAACTCACTAAGCAACTTCCAATGGTGCACCAAAATCTGTCCAAGAATGCAAAGTGTTGAAAATAAAGGTTTCAATGTTTGACAGGACATTAACAGAAACTTTACATGAAAATCGGATAAAACACCCAAGTGCCTACCCTTGTGTGTTGTTAGTTGATATGATTGCAGTAGGATGAGGGTGAGTGTGAGGGGCTGTCTAGTGAGATGGGGAAGTGATAATGTAGATAGAGGGATGGGTGGAGGTGCAAGGTAAGTTGGTGCGAGTAAAGATGTGCAGGAGTAGGGTAGGGAAGGCAGAGTGATGTGGATGTGATGAGAGGCACTGCAGGATGAAGGTGAGTGTGGCTTTGTACTAACGTTTTGTGACCTAATTAGATCATTGAAAGGTTTGCGCCACTGCAGTCTGGTCCTCCTGACGACATCCCTGCTTGTGCCCTCCTGTGAAATGTGCAACCAGGCTGCGTTGGTCTCCTGGGGAGGTCTCTGCCACCCATGGGAAGGGAAGAGGACCTCCCTGCATGCTGTGACTCCCTCCATAAGCATATGGAGGGAGACATGTGAGAACCTGGGTGCAGCCTTGATTGTCAGTGTTTGCAGCACCTCCATGCAGTAGAATACTGACAGCACAAATGTCAAAATAAAGTTGGCCATGGTCCCTTTAAGGAAACCGGCTGATGATACATCATGAAATGACATCACCAGACCCATTTCCTCTAATTAGACTGGCAAACACGCTGGAAGGGCTTAACAAGCCCAATCAATGGAAATTCCTTTTGGACGCGGGATGGAGCCAACAGCAGGGTCAGGACCTGCCACCAATGTTACCCACCCCGGACCAGCCGAGGTGAGCAAAATCCCGGCCACAGAGTCTAAACCAGGATGTATAAATTAGAGTTAAATCATGTACAGAAAGTGAAATAAAGATTGGGAAAGAAAGATGAGATTAAAAGAAAGAGATCAAAGAGACAGACAGAAAAAGTTTTTTAAAAATTACTTTTTTTTAATTCTCCAATTCAGCAGGAATAAAACTCCACACTTGTAAAATTAAATTTTCAGGGCTAGAGAGGTTATTTGGCATGAATTATGACTTAGCATGCCGTAAAAAATTCACTTACACCTGAATGAACAGCCCTGACTTTTCCTGGCGTGTTTAGTGGGTAACTAGTGGATTAGTACAGCAACTTCATGCTCTTGCATTGATTTCAATGCTGAGTCTATCGGCAAGGTACTGTTATAGCACAGCCTGTGGAGGAGCAGGATAACTCCAATACCAACTTCTGAATTTCTGTGTTTAACTGCGCATGTGCGTACTCCGGAAGTTGCTGTCCAATTTACTCCATAACAACAATGGTGAGTGCTGATAACCTCACCGTTATTCTCAACACAAAATCTGGGCCATTACATTTAAATTGTGAGTGGACCCAAAGACATAGCACAAACGTAATAGTCACAACTGTGTTATGTCTAGTCAAATCCACAAGCTTTTTAAAAAAATTGATATTACACTGGAATCCATGTGATAGCTCATTTATACAATAGGTACATAAATCTATTTTTCTTTAAATATAGAACAAGTAAAGAAACAGAAGCCTGATTCTATCCTGAGTGTATGGCATTTCATACAGCCACAGCAGTTGTCTGCTACGATTTTGTTATTAGGCTAACAGTATGTGCGACTCTTGAGTTTTAAATACAGTGTGGAGGTTGTGGTGGAAGATATATCTAAAGCCTTGGGCTGGATTTTAAGTGTTTCCAGTATTGTGGTGAATGCAGCCAGCGGTAAAGTCAAGAAGAATGAAGTATGAATTGTTATTGGTTGCAGTGTTTAAGAAAATCTCATTTATTTAAAGCACAAGGGCCTAGATTTTCAGTATAGACAGTTTTGGGGCGCTAACCTTAGCGCCCGCCCGAAGTTAGCGCCCGCCCCAAAGTAGCGCCCCGTTGCCGGAAATTCAGTGGCTTCGCCCTAAGAGGTTGGTGGAGCACTAAAAGAGGCGTTCCACTACTATCTTTAGGCGCTAAGCCGGCGGTGCAGAGCGCTGCGCACGGCAGACACTCTGGTGCCAGTGAGCTCTTAAAGGGGAAGGGTGCATGTGTTTTTTGCAAAGGCAGAGTCTGGGGGGGAAAAGACGAGGAGGAGGAGGAGGAGGAGGGGGAGGAGGAGGAGGAGGAGGAGGTGGTGGTGGTGGTGGTGGCCGGAAACATAAATACACCATTCACAACACACTGGTTCCTTCCATTATAGTGCAGGAGGAGGGCCCTTTAATTTGCGCTCCCCAGGGTGTGTTGCGTTCCATTTTACAAACGCACTGGACGCCAGCCGCACAATCGGGCGGTCCGACTGAAGTTTGGATTCGGGGCGGCCAAAGGGCATTGCACGAGGATGTGACGTCATTTTCTGCGCGCGCATCCGGGCGGCCGCTAAACTTTGCGCCGGCGCTAACGGGCAACTTAATTTGGGGCGGGGCGCAAACTGCGCTGCGCCCGGGCGCTACACGCATAGCGCCCGAAAATCACTTCTCTTAAGGCGCTAACTGCTGGCGCAAGCAACTGAAAATCTAGCCCAAGATTTATAAAGTTTAAGTCAATATTTACAATGAAGAGCGGGGGAGCGGGACTGACTGGATTGCTCTTCAGAGAGCTGGCATGGACTCGATGGGCCGAATGGCCGCATTCTGTGCCGTATGACTCTATGAAATCCATTTCTTTCATGACTTACATTTTTATTTGTGGTATATTTTTGTTGTTTCGATTGTAATGCTTTGTATTCCCACCTGCTGATAACATTGGAATCATGTTGCCATATCACTAAGCAATCAGGATTCTTTCATGCAACTGCCCAGCTTTGGGGATTATGGGCTATGGGAACATGACTCATGCATAAATTGCCTTTTGTTCATTTTCACGATTCTTAAGGGTTTTGCCCTGACTGTTTTCACATATTTAACTCTCTTCCAGAATTTTTGGGGAGCAGTAGTTTTGTTTTATTTCCTGTTTTTCCTGACTGAATTTGAATAGAGAATAATACCTGGCCAGGTGATCCATTTAATCACAGTTTTAAATAATCTCATCACAAAACCGTATCACACTGATGCTATCACACTTCATCTGACGCAACATCGCAGCCCTGCCTTCGATCTAGTTTCTTTTCTTTCCAAACGTCAGCTCAAATTTCTCTCCACGGATGTTGCCTGACCTGCTGAGTTTTTCCAGCATTTTCTGTTGTTATTTCGGATTTCCAACATCTGCAGTATTTTGCTATCCATCGTAAAGTTCACGCACACTTTAGTACTGTAGTTATGCTGCTCATCCTGCATCACTCAAACACAGCTTCTATTTCACACCAATGCAGAAATGTTAACATAATTGCATCCACATCAACATTAGTTTGGCCTTTTTCATTGACTGTGAAACTATCTCTAAGAGGTAGTCTGACGCTACTTTAATTTCACATTCTGCCGCACCTGACATCACACTTCAAAGTGTCACATTTTGTTACGGAAGCAAACTATTTTGTTTAAAAAAAAATAAAGACATTCATTAACGTGGAGACAAAAAAAATTACAAGCAATTTACTAACTTCTATTGTAATCTGCTACAATTGCAAGCAGCTGCAATTACCTGGGTTCCCCAAGGCGGTACACCAGCAGTGGATTTAAAATACAGGCCAGTTTCGCAGCTAAACAGAACCGCGTGCACTTTTTAGACTCCGCTTCACACCGGACTGGAGTTATACTCCATTTTGTGCAAAGCCAAAGTGGTTTGAGCAGCCTGCAGAGCGGTCGCTCATCATTTGGCTTTACTGCACTCAGGAATCAGATCAATCCCTGACTCCCGCGTTATACTGTCTCCTTTGTGTTAACTTGCACTGGAAAATGCTTTGCATTAATTCAAAAGTATAACTGCAGTCTTTAAAACCTGAGCTTGCATAAGCTACTGGTGTTTGCAGAAACACCATTGTTTTAAAAACAATTTGCCATAGTGACTGTATAATCAGGCTGGCAGGGAGAGTGTGCCCACGTCAGGTGACATTTTGCTTCTTCTTCCATCCAGCTGACAATACAAAATAACGATTGCACACTAGCACATGTACAGACACTCACACATTGGTGCTGCTTCATAATTCTGTCACACACGAACACTATCTCTCATCAGGTGCATTTACACTGTTTAAAGTCAGCGCAAAGCAATTTTGGCTTTGTGCTGATGATAAACTGACAGTGTAAATCCGGAGTCAGGGCTTGCCTTGATTCTGGAGCGAAGTGGAATAAAACTCTGGAAAAAAAGTCTCGCATTACTTCAATTTGATGCTGCATGGAATGTAAAACCAGTGTGCCTGGCTTACAAAGTGCTCAGGGATCCATTGGACCCTATGGAAACTTTGTAAACCTACCTGACCTTCGCACTCTCTAAACATTTAAGTTTCTAACTTGTGGGCGATGTCTCTGTGCACGCATGTATCCTAAACAGGAAAGTTCAAGTTCAAGCAGCAGCCAAACAATGTAAACAGGGCTCTGCCGAGCTGGAAGCAGAACTGCAGCTACTGGTCTCAGGCTGGTAGCTGCAGTGTAAATGCATTCTATGTGCAAGCACTGAGTTTTATTCTCTGATAGCCACTCGCTCTGGGTGCATTTACACTACAACTTTGGTTTCTGTTTTGCCTTGATATTAAGTTGCAGTGTAAATCCAGAGTCAGGTCGTGATGTCCTGTGAGACTCTTGGAGGAGATAAGTCTCACACCACTTTGGTTTGACACTGCAAGGAATATAACCTCAATAAGTGCCAAAGTGGTTCCTTGGACCTCCTACCACCTTTTAAACCTACCTGTTAGTAATCAAAACGCTTAGATAATGTGGCTATAGTCATTTATGCTATCTAAACATCCACATTTTAAATGCTGGGAGAGTCCAAAACTAGAGGTCATAAATATAAAATAGTCACGAATAAATCCAATAAGGAATTCAAGAGAAACATCTTTACCCAGTGAGTGGTTAGAATGTGGAACTTGCTATCACATGGAGTAGTTGAGGCGAATAACATAGATGCATTTGAGGGGAAGCTGGATAAGCGCATGAGTGAGAAAGGAATAGAAGGATATGCTGAGGGGTTAGATGAAGTAGGGTGGGAGGAGGCTCGTGTGGAGCATAAACACCGGCACAGACCAGTTGGGCCCAATTGTCTGTTCCTGAGCTGTAAATGCGATGTATGTAAGAGCTTTACATAAGCAGCTAAGCACAAAACCCTATCTCTTCTGAACAGCAGAATTGTTGATTCAGTCAGGTAGTGTAAACCGGGCAACAACAAAAAATTCTGGAAGCACTCAGCAGGTTAGGCAGCATCGAGAAGAGAGAAACAGAGTCAACGTTTGGGGTCGAAGACCCTTCGTCAGTGTAAACTGGGTCGCTGAAATCCGACCTGCAGTTACTGGTCTTAGACTGCAATCTAAATGTAGCCTCTGTCTGGTGCAGACCTTTGCAGACTTCTTTTTCCAACAGCCTCCATGATCCCTGTGGCGCTTCTTACATGTACACCCTTTATCTCTCATTCACACTTGCTAGCTCATATCTCTCCCTCCCTCACTCACACGCGTTCCAGTGCTGCATCTGTAAAATAAATTCATGCCTGACCTCTGGGAAGAGTGTATTCTATTGAAAATATTTCACCTCTAACATAATATTTTTCAGTTGATAATCTCGTAAACGTAATTCAATCAAATTAATTTCATAAGCAAGAAAATGCAGTCAATTTTCGTTCCGAACACCCAGCGCAATCGAAATTTAGTAACACATTTTCTCATCAAAGAACTAATATAATATAACAATTTCCCCTGAAAACACGGGGATGGGGTGTGGAGTGTGACAATGTTTGTGGAATTAGATATTCCCAGTTTTTTGTGTAGCGTACACTTGTAAAGACCCACTATGAAGAGGATGTTATTGGTATTTAAATATTTAACTTACACAAAACAAAAACGAAACGAATTCATCTCTGCTCTTGCAAGCCAGGAAATCAAATAGCAAAACACGTTGAATGTTCCTATCTGTTAAAACTGGAAACTACGGAAGGTTTGTTAAAATAAAACTACGTGAACAGCGACAGATTTATGCCATGTTGGATTCATAATTTTATATCCGGATGGATATTTCAAATAACGTACAGCATTAGTATAATGGAAAACGTGCCGGTTTTTAAAAAATCGATAAAAGGAATATTCTAAGCAAACTTACCGAGGGAAAGGTCATTCAGAGTCGGCATTGCGCCTTAATGCTGACTCTAGTGGATTTGACAAAAGAGGCGAGCTAAACTGAGAAGGCATATTGTTCACTTAATTTCAAAGTGATTAATCGATGCGTATGTATATGTGGTGTTTTTATTATACATGTTCGTGTAACCCTCGCGAAAAAATGAAATAAACAAAAAGCCACATTGCACACTATTTACTGTTTGAACAGTCGTGATTTATACTTCCAACGGCTTACAATGTGTACACCATGATCGAAGATTCCGAGCAACATCTTTGTAATTTGATAGTTTTATATAATGCCATAAAAGAAAGAAAATAGAAAGTAAATGGCAGCGTTAGTGCATGATTTAAAGGTGTTTTTTCTACCTGATCTATAGCTACTTAACTCTGAATTGGGGGCTGCTAATATTCTGTTTTTTCTGTACAAAGTGGTGCCACCAACACTATTTTTACATTGTGCGTCCTTTAAAACTAAATGAACCAGCCACCCTTTACCATATTTACACTGCACTACGGAAGACAGTCTCAAATACAAAGCAATTTTAAAATATGAAATTCAAAAGTTTTATGAAAAAAGCGTATAAATTGCGGATGGATTTGCCCAAGTTTTTTTTTAAACTACAGTATTCCTTTTACAATAATCCGCGATTTTGTGTTCAGTCGTACCTTGTGTTCCATTTGATTTGGAGCAATAAACAATAGTGTATTTTATACAATAATGCTTTGGGGATTCATTAATGACAAAACCTCATTCAGTGAAATGGAATATGGCAAAGCTTCGGAAGAGGGTGAAATTGCCCCCTCTCCCTCCCAAAGTACTGAGAGGTTTGAAGATGTGTAATAATAGTACTTTTTAACTCTGATGCTATATTAACGGGCTTTGGCCGTATTGACAAATTGTCCATTATTTTTATTATTGTGTGACCGATATAAACAAGGAGAGAGGCTGCACCTCCTCGCCGTTCTGTCGAATAATGAATAATCTGTGTAGCCAGCCATGGGGAGCGCGCATACCGCGCTATGGTTGGGTCAATGATAACATTACCAGGCTCTGATCCCATGCAATGTAGAAACCCCAGTGTTCTGGTGGATTTGAGTCTGTACCGCAGTGTTCAAGTCAGTGACAGTGAAATTCATGTTCATAAAGCTGCCGGCCGCTGTAGAAGCGGGCACGGCTTGCACACTGGGATAGCTGCAGCTGTAGTTGGCAGTAGTGGCAGCACCACTGTAGTTGGTATAGTTTGCATAAGTGCCATAAGCGTAAGGGCTGATGTTCATGTTATACGGCGAGTTATAAGGCGAAGACTCTCCCAGGCACGGCTTCCCATCTCTGACCAGCACTGGCACCGCGATTCTCCTCGGAGGCGGGAGGCCCACCATCTCCAGAGATTTGTCCTGGCGTTGCCTTTTGCATTTGTATCTGCGATTCTGGAACCAGATTTTGACCTGGGTGGAGGTGAGCTTCAGTATGTTTGCCAAATGGTCCCTCTCGGGTGCAGAGAGATACTTCTGCTGCTTGAAGCGCCTCTCTAGTTCGTAGACCTGTGCCTGAGAGAAGAGAACTCGTGGTTTCCTTCTCCTTCGCCGGGGTCGCTCGGCTTCGTCAGGTTTCTGCCCTTCCTTCTCCGCGTTAACTTCCACCAGTCGGCATTCTAAATTACAAAGCAAGGTCGTTAATAATAACCTGACCCTTACTATTTATTTCTACATCTTTCGGCTTAAACCGTTTCTATCAGTGAATCACCTTTCCCAAGGGCTTGCCAGCTTCGATCAATATCGATCAAGCTAATATGTACAGAACCTGACAAATACATTGACGTCTATATGAAGTTTACAATACAATTAACAGGAAGGCACAACTACAGCACTTTAATACATTTTCATGTTATTTGCACATCTCAACAGAAGCCCAGAAAGGCCCAGGAATTCGAGATACAGTATATCAACTTAAGCTCGAGATACTCCTCCAGTATGGGTTAAGTGTGAATCGGTTGCCCATTGTTTTGTATGAGGTATCTTACTTAGCTCAAAATGATTTTCAGTCCTAAAATAAATAATTAGAACGCGGTTAGTGTTGAAGTTCAACCAGGACGTCAATATCAAATGGTTGGTTAACACAAAAGATCAGAGGACGGTACTTGACAAGGTCAACATGAGCACGTTGAAAAATGACAAGAAATAGGACACTTATAATTGAACGATTTCTCTCTTCAACTTTAAAATTTTCCTGAATTTCTGTGTACAATGTTCTGCTTCGTTGTCAAGATCATTTATAAGTACAAAGATCATGGTGCACCCACGGATAATAAGGTTCGGGATGGGGGAGAATAAATCTTATAGTGAAGTCAAGTGTTGTAAAATGCGTAATTTCATATAGTCATGGTTTCATATACGGTGTTTTGGGAAATACGTAAAATGATCATTGACCGCGTGTTTCAGGACCTCTGGAAAATATATAAAAATGAACTCTTCGTTTAAAAACACAAAACACCTCACGCCTCCCCAAGTGGAAAATATATTCGCAAGCACTACAGTATATTTAAATATATACCCCAATATATTAACAAAAAATACATAGTTATAATCGGTGTATTAATTTTCCACGTATTAAAACTGAAAATGAACCCGGGAACACCACAATACCCTGTCACAAAGCAAATAACCGTTGTGATACAGAATTGGATATCTAAATGTTTAGGACGCAATAATTGAGGGAATCCAAACCTGGTGAGTTTAGTGGTACATTTGAAAAATTAACTCAGTGTAGGACCACGCAAAGCCCGAGGAAACTTAAATGTTAAATCATCGCAATAGTTTGGCACGAGTTGATCGCTAACCAGAGATCAGGCAGAGAACAACTCACATTTAATAAATAATTTTCTGTTCTCGGATGTCTATTCCATAGTATTTTAAAACCGCAACTAATGTAGAACCGAAATAATAGACCCTGAAATAATTTAAATTAGAAAATTCAAAAATGTTTAAACATTTTTTATTTCAAATCAGGTACAATAAATATTTACATTCATTATAAAATGGCCTTTTAATTTTTATACAGCCCATAACAATACATTGTTCTGAGTTATTCGAAAGATGAATAAGTCTCCAAATAGTATATTTACATAGGCGGTCTGTGGATATCTATTTGAAGTATGAAGGTACCCTTAGAGTGCTGCAGAAATAAATATATGCAACTTTTATATAAAATTATTATACAGATTTATTTTTTTCACTGTGCTAAGTGTTCTGTTGTAAACTCTCATTAAGTTCATTTGCCTGTCGCACATATTTGTTATAAATCTGGTTTAAAGTTTTCCAGCCATGATATATATTTTATTCAGACATTTTTATTAGTGTGGACCTAAAGTTCTAGTCCAAATCAACGGGACATATCGTATCAGGCAGATATTACGAAAAAAATAACTGTAGACACTTATTAACATTGTACATGAAGTGAAACGGTTTCAAATATTTGTAAAGTTCCTTTCTTACCCTTCACAATGTTTCCCGTCGGTCCGCTGCTTGTCTTTACTTCTCTGTTGTCGATTTCCAAATAATTATTTGCGTATGAAGTGCTTGAATAGTTGGGATGGTTTTTGCAGGAATTCAGTTTAGGCAGTAGCTCATTGTATGCTGCCAGGGATTGCGTCTCACTGTAGTGTTGCTGTTTGGTCCGTGCTAGCATACATGAGGCAGGGGAGGGAAGCGAGTCGAGCCCCGCCGACTCACCCAGAGACGCCATGTCAGGATGGTGCTGAAGATTTAAAATATCCTTCACTGAGAATGGAGTCGAAGTTGCTGCGCCGGCAAACATGTTGAGAACCAACTATTGCATCCAAAGTGACCACAGAAGGCGATGTCTTGGAAGGTTATAGTGAAAGAGATATTTGGGCATCGGAATAAGCAAAAACAATTAAGAGTAACCGTTCAAATAAGTTATTCGGCGGCACCGTTCATCTCCCCTGCAGTTAGACTAAAATATCTGGTTGTGGGATGTGCTGGTGCTATCTGACATCAGTACACTGGTGGGGTGGGGGTGGGGGGGGGGGGGCATCAGATCACTGAGGCCAACGTGTTATACAAGCGTCTATTGGTCTAAGGTACTGTGCACTGTGCACCGACGGTTAGGCGTTTTACTGATATACCTAATATGGCCTAATACGAACACGTTTCATTTTCATATCAGGAATTCCTCTAAAATACTTACAAAATTGAATTTTTAAAAAACTTTATGGCAAGTTTGATTTGAAAAAAGAATGCACACGAAATAACTTAAACATATATTTGAACGAAGTAATTTTTGCTCACTTTCGGGTGACACAGTGAAACCTCATTATACAACAGACAAACTGACACTGGTGATTACAGGACACATATAGTCTCCCCGAAAGACGCAGACATCACATTTACAAATGTGTGTGTGAGTGTGAGGGTGTGAATGTGTGTGTGCGAGTGTGTGAATATGTGTGTGAGTGTGAATGTGTGTGTGAGTGTGTGAATGTGTGTGTGAGTGTGAATGTGTGTGTGAGTGTGAGAGTGTGAATGCGTGTGTGAGTGTGTGAATGTGAGTGTGTGAGTGTGAATATGTGTGAATGTGTGTGTATGTCTGAGTGTGAGAGTGTGAAAGTGTGTCTGTGAGTGTGAGTGTGAATGCGAGTGTGTGAATGTGTGTATGTTCATGTGAATGTGTGTGTGAATATGTGTGTGTGAATGTGTGTCTGAGTGTGTGTGTGAATGTGTGTGTCTGTGAGTGTGTGTCTGAGTGTGTGTAACTGTGAATGTGTGTGTGAATATGTGTGTGTGAATGTGTGTCTGAGTGTGTGTGTGAATGTGTGTGTCTGTGAGTGTGTGTCTGAGTGTGTGTGTCTGTGAGTGGGTGTGTGAATGTGTGTGTCTGTGAGTGTGTGTGTGAATGTGTGTTTCTATGAGTGTGTCTGAGTGTGTGTGTGTCTGTGAGTGAGTGTGTGAATGTGTGTGTCTGTGAGTGTGTGTGTGAATGTGTGTCTGAGTGTGTGTGTGAATGTGTGTGTCTGTGAGTGTGTGTCTGAGTGTGTGTGTCTGTGAGTGGGTGTGTGAATATGTGTGTGTGAATGTGTGTCTGAGTGTGTGTGTGAATGTGTGTGTCTGTGAGTGTGTGTCTGAGTGTGTGTAACTGTGAATGTGTGTGTGAATATGTGTGTGTGAATGTGTGTCTGAGTGTGTGTGTGAATGTGTGTGTCTGTGAGTGTGTGTCTGAGTGTGTGTGTCTGTGAGTGGATGTGTGAATGTGTGTGTCTGTGAGTGTGTGTGTGAATGTGTGTTTCTATGAGTGTGTCTGAGTGTGTGTGTGTCTGTGAGTGAGTGTGTGAATGTGTGTGTCTGTGAGTATGTGTGTGAATGTGTGTTTCTATGAGTGTGTGTGTGAATGTGTGTGTGTGAATGTGTGTCTGAGTGTGTGTATGAATGTGTGTGTCCATGAGTGTGTGTCTGAGTGTGTGTGTGTCTGTGAGTGAGTGTGTGAATGTGTGTGTCTGTGAGTGTGTGTGTGAATGTGTGTTTCTATGAGTGTGTGTGTGAATGTGTGTGTGTGAATGTGTGTCTGAGTGTGTGTATGAATGTGTGTGTCCATGAGTGTGTGTCTGAGTGTGTGTGTCTGTGAGTGAGTGTGTGAATGTGTGTGTCTCTGAGTGAGCGTGTGAATGTGTGCGTCTGTGAGTGTGTGTGTGAATGTGTGTGTCTCTGAGTGAGCGTGTGAATGTGTGTGTCTGTGAGTGTGTGTGTGAATGTGTGTCTGAGTGTGTTTGTGAATGTGTCTGTCTGTGAGTGTGTGTGTGAATGTGTGTGTGTGAATGTGTGTCTGAGTGTGTGTGTGTGTGTGAATGTGTGTGTGAGAATGTGAATCTGAGTGTATTTGTGAATGTGTGTATCTGTGAGTGTGTGTCTGAGTATGTGTGTGTGTGAATGTATGTGTCTGAGTGTGTGTGTGAATGTGTGTTTCTATGAGTGTGTGTGTGAATGTGTGTGTGTGAATGTGTGTCTGAGTGTGTGTATGAATGTGTGTGTCCATGAGTGTGTGTCTGAGTGTGTGTGTCTGTGAGTGAGTGTGTGAATGTGTGTGTCTCTGAGTGAGCATGTGAATGTGTGTGTCTGTGAGTGTGTGTGTGAATGTGTGTGTCTCTGAGTGAGCGTGTGAATGTGTGTGTCTGTGAGTGTGTGTGTGAATGTGTGTGTCTCTGAGTGAGCGTGTGAATGTGTGTGTCTCTGTGAGTGTGTGTGTGAATGTGTGTCTGAGTGTGTTTGTGAATGTGTCTGTCTGTGAGTGTGTGTGTGAATGTGTGTGTGTGAATGTGTGTCTGAGTGTGTGTGTGTGTGTGAATGTGTGTGTGAGAATGTGAATCTGAGTGTATTTGTGAATGTGTGCATCTGTGAGTGTGTGTCTGAGTATGTGTGTGTGTGAATGTATGTGTCTGAGTGAGTGTGTGAATGTGTGTGACTGTGACTGAGTGTGTGAATGTGTGTGTGAATGTGTGTGTGTGAATGTGTGTCTGTGAGTGAGTGTGTGAATGTGTGTGCCTGTGTGTGTGTGAGTGTGAGTGTGTGGGTGAATGTGAGTGTGTGTGAATGTGTGTCTGTGAGTGAGTGTGTGAATGTGTGTGTGTAAGTGTGAGTGTGAGTGTGTGGGTGTCTGTGAGTGTGTGTGGCCACGCGCCCTGACATTATTCCACGCAATAAGTTGCTTATTGTCAGACAACAGACTCCTTTCGAACCCCACGTTTTGCATCGCCTGCCGATTACTTGTTAGCTTACCTATTCTCTCTCTCACTCTCTTTAACCTTGGTGCTGTCCTGTCCTGCACTATGGGTTTTGACCTTTCTCCTTGGTTTCTCATCTTGAACATGGAATACTTACATTGACTAATTGAAGGAGAATTGAAAGCTCATTGAAGCTTGGCGCATACATTTCTATATGCAGTGCTGTGAATTCGATTTTTACAAAACCTGTTCTTGTCATTGAGAATATGCAATTGGGCAATTCCATTTTATGTTGCATAATAATATTTTGCAGAGAATAATTCTTGAACAGGGATTTACAACTCGGCAATTTAAGCAATAAAGTTCGATTTTTGGAGTTTGTGTTTCTCCGCAACATAATTTCCCCTGAGTCAAGCCCAACCGGGCAGCTGGACCATGGGAAACAGAAGTTTGCTGGAAATTGCAAACTAATGGCAATTACAGTATGTAAATGCTGAATATTGAAAGTTAACATTTTAAACCAACTAATTTAAAACTGCAGAGAGACCTGTAACCTTCAAATGTACTCGTACACCAAAGATCTCTCCTGCTGGTTCCTCAATGAGTTATTGAGCTATTGTATGGAGAACGGTGCAGTACCTAAACAATTGGACAAGGCTGGACGGTCTGAGAGTTTACCCAAAGTGTGAGAAGGAATGGAATCCACGAGAGTCGACATGCTGGGAGTTGGAAACTGGCCCTGCAACCACTTCAGACACATCGATCGCTGATAAAGAGTTTGGATAAGAGAAGATTAGGACTGCAAGCGTAAAGAGGAAACAGTAGACAGCGTGTTAACAGACAAAAAACAAACAAAAACCTGCGGCGTTAGATGGAACAGAAACGGTCATTTTGATGTTATTGGAATGTTGGTACTTAGTTATTCCATTCTATGTTATGAACCTGTACCTTGAAACGAAATGGTGCATCAATTACTGCTCCAAGAAATGGTACATCAATTACTGCTCCAAGAAATGGTGCATCAATTACTGCTCCAAGAAATGGTACATCAATTACTGCTCCAAGAAATGGTGCATCAATTACTGCTCCAAGAAATGGTGCATCAATTACTGCTCCAAGAAATGGTGCATCAATTACTGCTCCAAGAAATGGTGCATCAATTACTGCTCCAAGAAATGGTGCATCAATTACTGCTCCAAGACTGAAATTTTGACTCAGTTGAGTAAGAAATGACAATCACTATATTTACTCAAAATGACAGAGCAAACAAAGCATCTTCATGCAGCGGTCATTACAATGAGAAAGACAGCCCGGTGGAAGGAATGACAAGCGACAGCCTGCCAGTGTCTTTATCCCTAGGCCTTTTCAGCACAAGCTCGCTGTTTCCATTGGTCGCCTCGGTGAACCAATTACTTTTCTAAAATTGAAAGTGCCATTTAGCGTCAGAACAATGTGATACAAAAGAATGCGCAATACAACGTCTGGTGTTGTAAAGCGGAGAGTACATAAAGCCGATATTAATTCAATACAGTACTTCTAAATAATATAAATAGAAAAATATAACATCCCGAAATTCCCAGTAGCTCTTCCCTTCAGTGCTGTCAGTTTATTGTTAACGAAAAGTGTGGATGTTCATTTTCGGCACTTTTGAATATTTTAGGTATTCAAGATTGTGCTGGTCAAATTGCTACTTGAAGAGCAATAAACGTAACTTTGTCTCCGTTACATTTATAAAACTGGAACAATTCCTGATCGTTTATTCCATTGGAATTTGCAATATCAGTCGCAAAGATGTATTTTACACTATTATTTCAATTGTACCGTTCTGTAAAATCAGAACGATTGGTCTGAATGTTGACCAGTCTATGTCACCACGGGTACCATTGAAGACGGATCTGGGAAGAACGATTATTCGGTTAATTTCATGTTCACATCCATCTCGAAATGGGACATTGCAACCGAGGTGGATAAACTGTTCAATATAGTCATGGCGTTATTTCGGACCTACAGACAAGTAGCTGATGAAGGCAATGGATTTAAATGAATTGCTTTCATCTTTGACCAGATGGTTCCCATTCCAACTTTGGCAGTTTTGCATAGATGACGGGTGGTCGGTCTCTAGCACATGTTCATTTTCAGCAATATGGCCACATGATCAGTATATGACAAATTAGTGATGAAGGTGTACACAATGCGAATTCCAGCCTTTATTGCCATCATAATTCTGTCAGTAACTAAGCTGAAGAGCGTTGCGATCTTAACTCATCCTTATCAATACCTGACTCTGCAAAATTCGATGGTTTGCAAATCAAATACAACAATTGGAACATTTTTATTCCATTCACTTATGCACCCAAGGCAGGCAGTAACATTCACAAGACCTCGTGCTTGACACAATCAGAGGCTTCTCTGAGATCAACAAAGTTTGGCTAAAACAGCACGTTGAATTCCCATATCTTTTAGCCAATGATTTTGATTACAAACAGAAGGAACTAGGAAACCTTCATTTCTATCACTAGTGTGTGCGTTCGCCGTACTGTCGTGCTGTCGCTGTTCACACAGCGGTCATTTTCATAGCTGGGAATGATAGGTGGTGGCCGCATCTCGTTTCAGAATTGATTTTAAAATGTTTAAGATGCCACTTGCCGTGGTTTTGCCTTTTAAGAGCTTAGTCAGAAACATGGCATTAATGTCCGAACCCTCGAGCTGATATGTTATGATAGTGAAGGAATCCAGCACTGTGATATCCACATGGCGAGTAGAGGCTTCTTCATGTAACACTTTCTGGAGAATCATAAAATAATAGAAACTGTAGCACGGAAGGGGATAGAGCCAGTATTCGTGCTAGTGCTGGCTCTTCAACTGAAGCGAATTAGTCCTATTTCCCTGCCCTTTCCCTGTATCCTCGTAATTTCTTCCTTTTCTGCCTCAGCTCATCTGCTGCTGAAACCGTCATCCATGCCTTTGTTACCTCTAGACTTGACTAGTCCAACGCACTTCTGGCTGGCCTCCCACATTCTACCCTATGTAAACTTGAGGTGATCCAAAACTCGGCTGCCTGTGTCCTAACTGGCACCAAGTCCCGTTCACCCATCACCCCTGTGCTCACTGACCTACATTGACTCCCCTAAGCAACGCCTCGATTTCAAAATGATCATCCTTGTTTTCAAATCCCTCTGTGTCCTCGCTCCTCCCTATCTCTGGGATCTCCTCCAGCCCCACAACACCCTGAGATACCTGCGCTGCTCTAATTCTGCCCTCTTGAGCATCCCTGATTATAATCGCTCAACCATTGGTGGTCGTGCCCTTTGTTGCCTAGGCCCTAAGCTCTGGAATTCCCTGCCTAAACCTCGCCACCTCTCTACCTCTCTTTCCTCCTTTAAAACGCTCCTTAAAACCTACCTCTTCGACCAAGCTTTTGGTCACCTGCCCTAATTTATCCTTATGTGGCTCGGTGTCAAATGTTTTGTCTTATAACACTCCCGTGAAGCACCTTGGGACGTTTCACTATGTTAAAGGCACTATATAAATACAAGTTGTTGTTGTTGTTGAATAAAGTATATTCTAGGTGTCAGCCTTGGCTCAGTTAGTAGCACTCCCACCTCTGAGTCAGAAAGTTGTGGGTTCAAGTTTAGGCGGCACTGTTAAAGGTGCCATCTTTCCCACCTGACATTAAAGCAAGGCCCTATCTGCCCTCTCATGTGGATGCAAAAGATCCCATGGCACTCGTTCAAGAAAAGCAAGGGAGTTCAACCCCGCTCCCCTCCCCCGTCCTAGCCAATATTTATCCCTCAATCAATATCAATAAAAACTGATGATTTGGTCATTATCTCTGCTGTTTGTGGGACCTTGCAGTGCGCAAATTGACCAATACGTTTGCTACATTAAGCGCTTTTGGACGTCCTGAGGTCGTGAAGGATATTTAAGTGTGAGTATTTATTTTTAAAATACTTACCCAAACTTATTTTAAATGAAGTATAGTCTCTCCCTCAATGACCACTTGTGCTAAAGCATTTCAAGTTCTAATAACGTTTTGTGAACAAAATGACTTGCAACTTCTTCCCTCACTATTCTGGTGATAATTGTAAGTGAATGCACCATTTATACCTATTTGCCAACATGTGAATTTCCACTATTAATCCTTGCAACCCCTTTTCAATTTTGAAAACCTCCATTAGCCCCTCCCTTGAGCTGCCCTGTTGCAGTGAAAAAGCCGCAATTTCCCATGTCAAACTTCAGCATCTAACCTCTCCTTTCCTGGTATAATTGTAGTAAATCCCTATAACGGGTGCCTAGAACTACGCTCAGTATTTCAACTGTAGCCTACCAATATCTTGTATAAATTCAACATCGCTTCCTTGCTTTTATATTCAGTGCCACTGTACATCAAAACCCCTATATAACGTAACACTACTTTGAATTGTCTGTGCTTCACTGTGTGCTATATGTTGCAAAAATTACGGCAGGTGAAAAATGTTTTATTTACAACCAATATTTATGGAAAACTACAGGGAGCAGAGCTCGTTTGAAAGAATAAATGATCATTCAGAACATCTGTATACTTGCAAAATCACGACATTCCAGCACATACTTGCGAGCTTGTTCCCCGGTAGAAGCAAGTTCAATATTCTGACGGTCGCGGTTCAGGTAAGTAGAGACTGGCACTTTAAACATTTTCCGATGAGAAATGATGTACAGCTACATCCTCTGACACGATTGCATTGCGCTTTCTTCTCTTTATTTTTGCACTCTAGGCCGAGGGCTGAGGCCTTGGCATTTATTTAAGCCCAACTTCGGTTTATCTGTGATCAGTCTCTTCGCTCTTAACATGCGCTTCTTGATGTCGTATTGTAAATATTTTCTGATTCTCTAGAGCGAACGTATAGTTTCTACATACCAAACAAGGTACTTCGGCTATTTTTAAACCTGGCCTTTAATAAGCCCGTGTTATAAAGATATACATCTGGGAAAACGAGAAAAGGTGCGCGCTTAACATAATTAACCTCTTTCTCGGATGCGTGGGTTTTAACCGGGTTGGATGACAGCAGCTTCGCCAACACGTTTTACAGCATTGCGGCTATTCCCGAGTGATTGGTTTTGTTTTTCTGAGGCTTCCTCGTTAGGAGCGCTGTGATAAAAACGCTAAATCCTACAAGATACACGGTAAAACATGAAAAGGTGAGGATGGCAAATTATTTATAATCTTGATGATCACAAGATTGTGCAGACACAAAGCCAAAAAAAGTCAACTAAAAAGCTTTTAAGCTGTATATTTAGAAAGCTTCCAGTGAGTTCCACACCAGATTAGCTTCCATCCTCTGCATTGCCTCTTTGAGTGGGAGGCTCGGGCGGATCCGCTTAAACAGATCTCCGTGCACTCCCATTGGGGTAACTAATCCTTCCCTTGCCAGTTTTTCTGGATTCCACACATAACATGGTAAATATTGGGAAACTCAACCTCTGTCAGCAAGCTGAGTATGAATGTCCGACGCGACTGTTATTTGAAAGAAAATGCGGAGTCCATTGACTGGGTTAAAGTTTCGATGCTGTATACTTAGTTCTACAATTAACCATGGAAATGTGATCAACCAATAAGATAAGAGAATACAATAACGCCTCATGAGCTTTCTCCACCATCTTCTCGCTACTAATTTCCTTATACGCCGAACACTAGCCGAGGTTTTCGCTGCATTCTTCCGTTCTGGTGAACAAATAGCCAGGTGGTCAAGGTAGAGGAAAGCTTATCTGGTATAGCCAGGCATTTTGAAGAATGCACACGCATTATAATCTAGATGGTCCAGTTAATAACACGAGCCACATTCAACAGTACCACTGAGATAACTCATTTTATCAAAAGGAGTTATTAATTGGTATATTAGTCGATCTCCCCTGGCGTTGCACCCGGGGAATCAAAACCAAGATAGTTTTCATAGGCAGTAGCCATTATAAATGTGCACATAGGGATTTAGAGTGGAAACAATTGGCAGGGAAATCCCAGGCTAGTTCACTGACAAAATGCAAAGCAGGCCATGATTGATAGGAACCCTGGTCTGCTTTTAAGAGTGGGTGGATTGGGAGTGAAACCGAGTACACAGATTGTGAGTGGGTAATCCCGGGAATGGAGTGCCCAATCAGCAAGTCTTGGTAGCAGTGGACCTTCCCATTCAATCCCAGCAATATGTCCCAGCAATTCACACCAGGTCCCGAGCACAATAACAGCAGGTTAGCTCTTAGTTTTGTATATAGACAATTAATAACACGTGTGAACAGTTTAACAACAGTAGTAACTAGTTACACGAGGTAACCACTAATGGAATAGTAGCCATGAACAGGAAGTAATAACAGTCATAAAAGACGATTGGCAGAAGCAAAGCGTGGTTTAAATGCTACCGTTTTAAAGTATGTATTTTTCTGCTCTGTGTAGTGGTAAAAAGTTAAAGGGGTATAATGCAACATTTCCCTAAAGGTATCAAGGGATTGCATTACTGTACTAGAATACAGCTCAATACTCTGAATTTGATTTACACGCAGTATTACACTGTACGTTGTAGAGTAAATAAAGTCATTGCAGGGATAACCGCATATCGCCTCATACTTTAATATCAATTTCGTCGTTTAACAAGTATCTCCGAGATTAATAATTTCGTGCTACGATCTTCGATAAGGATGTCATTAAGCAGCGTGAGACAATAATGGCGCCGTGTACAATGATAATAGACAATTATCAACAGATGTGAAATGTATTTATAAATTAGCAGGCAACTGGCAGGGAGGGAAGAGACGCTACTGCAATGTCTTAATTCAGTTGACATATAATCTGCTGGAGTTCTGTTCTCCAGACTTCACGTGAGTCACTGGATTAGGGTGCAGATTAGTAATTAACGCCCAGGAATCGATATTCATGTGTATGTTCTTCAAGGGTGTTCCTTAAGTAATCTAATTGACACCAAACAAATAGAGATCATCAGTTCCTCTAGACTTTGGTTCGGACACACTTCGGGAGGCTCCAAGCGATTATTGGAAGCCCGATTCTGAAATCTCGAGCAGAAATGATGGAATGACAAGGTTGAGGAAGCCAGTGGAGTTTGCTTCGACCCAAGTGTAAGACAAGCTTTTACCTTATTATCAGGAAGTGGATTTGAAATTGTTTTACTGCTTCTGTGAAACAGGCGCATAATCAAGTAATTGATATCAGGGCCATAATCCTTTCTGTCAGTGTGTGACTGCTGAAGTGATTAAAGACACAACTCGGACAGAAGTACACTATTATTCTGCCTCGCATCTGAAATTGGGGCATTTAAAAATATTTTCCTTTTTAACGATAGCATAAGCGAGATGGTAATTAAAAACAAAAAGGGGAGTTCTTGCAGAATCCTGCTCAGATTTAGTCACAAATACAACATAACTCGAATGGAGTAGTGTAAAAACAGTGACCCCATGCACCGCCACAGTGAACGAATTCGGTGGATAGATACAATAATATCTGATAAGATTCCCTTATCATGTGAAGTACTGACATCCGTTTCAATTAAAATTCCTCAGTTAAAATTAATGGTGGTGTCATGATAGCTTCTGACAGAGTGCATCAGGCTTCCTGTAATAGCTGTGTCCGTGCTGACAGTTTTTAGACAGTTATTGGTGTCCCGTATCTCAGGATTTAAATCTTGCCAATTTAAACGGAGCCTCGCAAAACTCACTAAACAAGAACGATCTCTGCACACAAAAACGACACTTGATATAAGTGACATAAAGGTATCTTGGATTTTATCTCTTAGGCGCTCCAACATTTACTGACGATTTCCACCACATAGTTTTCGTTTTGTCGTTTCCTAAAAAGAAACCTGAGAATATGAGCTTATATCCTATTTATACACACAGCGACATCCGCAAATTTGTTTTTGAAATTAGTTTAAGTCGCTTGCATATTAGTCTTGTAACATTTTTAAATCATTGATCAAAACACGCTATATTTCTCGCTCACACGAAATATATTTTTTTACATGTGGCATTTCTCTCCGTTCCCATCTTTTAGCGTTTTCCCGACCAAAGTTTTTCTAACAGTAGTTCCCAGGCGGTGTGCTCACTTAACGTCTGTAGCGACCCTGAGCCGATTCCCATTTATATCCGCCCGTTAAAAAAATCAACCCTTTGGGGGTGTTTGTCTCTAACTAGTTAGAGTTAAGATTATTTCATCATTTCAATTTTTCAGCGAAACTTCATCCTCGTTAACTAAAGGATTATACAGTATTTTGAGGAGAAAACTCGATACTAACATATCCTGGTGTTCCAGGTATTAATAAATATTACATGGGACTTTTACACAAGTGGGCTATTTGTGAGATTTTAGCGCTTTTGACACCAAACTTGGGTGGGTTGGATAAGGATATTTATCAGTAAATACCTTATGCCAAGCACTTGAAAAAAGTACAGCCCCTGCATAAGTGTGTCAAAATTGTACTACAGTCTGTATTATAAACAGCACGGATTCCAATTCGAGGAAAGAAAACAATGACTTCAGGGACTGACATTATTCAAAACAAATGCGCCATTTTTATTGCTGTTTTCAACATTCAGCCTTTGGCTCCAGCCTTCTTTATTGTGTTTATAGTCTTCACGTATTCCAGCTAGTAGATGGGAGTCCAATGTTTGACCGTGTGATAAATGTAGGTTGGCACTTTCAAGGCTACTGTATCAACAACTGGGCTCCTTTGGAGCAATAATTGCTGAGAAAGCAAACACTCGTTGAAGTGTTATTGCGCTGCTTTTTGTCAAACTGATTGATGCTCTTCCCATTAAATACGACGGATCTGGTCCATTTCCGGGTCATTCTCCCTATGGCCGCTTCCGAGAGAAAGGAGTATGAGGTGATAGAAATATTGCTATAGGAGAACTGTGTGTTTGACCCGTTCTTAATCTGTTTATGGGGTTCACACAGCAATGATGATGATTTTCTTCACGGAGGCGAGAATGCCTCGGTAATTAAAACTTGTGAAAATAACAACGGTTATTTTCAAAACTGGCAACTTATTCTTGGGGGTGGGGGTGAGCCATTCTTGGGGGGGGGTGGGGGTGAGCCATTCTTTGGGGGGGGGAGCCATTCTTGGGTGGCGGGGTAGCCATTTTTGGGGGTGGGGGGGGAGCCATTTGGGAAAGGATTTGATTTTCGCTAAAATATTGTGCTTTGCCCAATCTTCACATGGTTGCAATAAAATAGGGTAGGTGCTAAACTGGAGGACACGTGGCACTCCGAGCAAATGCAAGACAGAAATACAAATAAAAAAAAAGACAGAAATACAATCCAGAGGTTCAGATAAATTCCAAAACCACGAGACTGCAGTACGAGCAATTTCTGTGTTTAGCGGGAATTGCAAGATTGGATTAAGGAACATGCAATAATTTCTAATGGGCTGCATGAGGCAAACCCTTACTCATTGAGATTAAGATCATATAACGTGTATATTTTGGGACGTGGGACGTGCAGTGTGACCAGCTCATTTATCGTTATGATGACTGAATGAATTACAGGAAAAAGTCTCTCCTCTGTTAGGCAATATAAAATATATATGTTTCAGTAGATCTACCATGGCATTGCTCGTGGGAAATCGAATGCTATATTTTGTTTTATAATGACAGAAATTTACAGCATATAATGCATACTGCAGCGGTGCTTATTATGGTAACCTTTTAGACTACACATTCGAATTGCTATTTAACACGATATCCTGCGGTCGTTTAATTGTTAATCGATGTTGGAGAGGTAAATCTGCAGTTTAGGAAATGTTTGTAAATTCTCAGCAACATTGCAGAAGACACCAACGAGTGCCTTTCTTTCTCTTTATTTTGTACTATTAACACAAAGTGAGACATTAGAAATGAGATGATTAAACTATGATGGTAATGGTAAATGAATAAGATGTAAAGTATAACTTAAACTGATTGTTACTTCACAAATTCCTTTCCCTCTCTCGCTTGAGCAACAACTGAAGCATTAGCAAAGCCTACCAGGGGCACGCTAGGACCGAATGGCTGCCAATCCTCTCTTTGGAACACTGGCTGGGAAGTAAAACAGCCACCAATCATCTTTCTAGAGAGGGTCACGAACGGTTGCAATGATCATCCGGTTACAATTGGCCAATATACGAGCTGAAAAGCGACACTCAGCATTATGCAGATAAATATGTCAAATATATACATTAATAATTGATTTGGAATGATACAAAAATATCATCAAATACTTCAAATAATGCGCAAAACAGTAAAAATAATGTTCAAGCGGTGCCCAACCTTGTACCATATTACAGCTTTGAAGTCAATCCGAGGTTAATTTATAATCAATGCTAATAATCAGCTAATTGTAAGGAAATATGGTTTTGAATATAAATAAATAATCTGGAGAGTTGGGGAAGGCGAAAGTGGTCAGGATTCAGGCGATGATGTCATTAACCAAATGATCATCTAATATCTCGGATAAGATTATTTTTTATTTTAAACACCCCATTCATTATTAGCTAACATTTACCAGTGCTATTTATAACTATAATAAAGATGAACCTGACCCGTTGCTGTGTGTGAAAGGTGGTTATTTTCCCCTGGCAGCATGTTTTCGGGACGGTTATCTGGACCAATATGTCGAGGAGCCGACTCGAGATCAGGCCATTTTAGACTGGGTATTGTGCAATGAGAAGGGACTTATCAGCAATCTTCTTGTACGAGGCCCCTTGGGTCAGAGCGATCATAATATGATCGAGCTCTCAGTCGAGATGGAGAGTGAGGAAATTGAATCAGAGACTAAGGTCCAGAACTTAAATAAAGGGAATTACGAGGGTATGAGACGGGAATTGGGTAAGATTGATTGGGTGGTGTTTCTGGGGGGATTGACAGTGGATAGACAATGGCAAGCATTCAAAGATAGAATGGAAGAATTCCAGAACATGTTTATACTGGTTTGGCACAAAAATAAACCTAAAAAGGTGACTCAACCGTGGATAACGAGGGTAATTAGGGACAGCATAAAATCAAAAAAAAGGGCATATCAACTGGCAAAAAAAAGCACCAGACCGGAAGATTGGGGGCAGTACAAGATACAGCAAAAGAGGACAAAGGGATTAATCAGGAAGGGGAAAATAGAATACGAAAGTAAACTTGCAGCAAACATAAAGACAGACTGCAAAAGCTTTTATCGGTATATCAGGAGGAAAAGACTGGTAAAATCCCAAGTCGGTCCCTTGCAGTCCGATTCGGGAGAATATATAATGGAGAATAAGGAAATGGCAGACCAATTAAACTCATACTTTGGTTCTGTATTCACAAAGGAGGACACAAATAACCTCCCAGGAATATCGGCAAACATAGGGACTAATGAGAGGGAGGAGCTGACAGAAATTAGTATCTCTAGGGATATGGTGCTGGGTAAGTTGAGGGGACTGAAGGCCGACAAATCCCCGGGGCCTGATAAACTACATCCTAGGGTACTTAAGGAGGTGGCCCTGGAGATAGCAGATGCTCTAAGGATCATCTTCCGGAACTCCATTGACTCGGGAACAGTACCCGTGGATTGGAGGGTAGCTAATGTTACCCCAATATTTAAAAAGGGGGGTAGAGAGAAAGCAGGGAATTATAGACCAGTAAGCCTTACATCGGTTGTGGGCAGAATGCTAGAGTCCATTATTAAGGATAAAATAGCGGAGCACTTGACAAATGGGGAAAGGATCGGACAGAGTCAACATGGATTTACAAAGGGTAAATCGTGTTTCACTAATCTGCTGGAATTTTTTGAGGAAGTAACTGGTAAAATAGATGGGGGAGAGCCAGTGGATGTGGTGTACCTTGACTTCCAGAAAGCCTTCGATAAGGTTCCACACAAAAGATTATCATGCAAAATTAAGGCTCATGGGATTGGGGGCAAAGTATTAACGTGGATAGAGAACTGGCTGGCGGATAGAAAACAGAGAGTTGGAATAAACGGCTCGTTTTCGGAGTGGCAGGCAGTGACCAGCGGGGTGCCGCAAGGATCTGTCCTGGGACCCCAGCTGTTCACAATATATATAAATGATCTGGATCAGGGAATTGGATGCAATATTTCCAAATTCGCTGACGACACTAAACTAGGAGGAGGGGTGGGCTCTGATGAGGATGTCAGGAGGCTACAGTGCGATTTGGACAGGTTGGGGGAATGGGCGGATACGTGGCAGATGCACTATAATGTGGATAAATGCGAGGTTATCCACTTTGGGGGTAAAAACAGGAGGGTAGATTATTATCTAAATGGCAATAGATTGGGAGATGGGGAAGTGCAGAGGGACCTGGGTGTTCTTGTGCACCAGTCACTGAAGGAGAGCATGCAGGTGCAACAGGCGATTAAGAAGGCAAATGGTATGTTGGCCTTCATATCAAGGGGGTTCGAGTATAGGAATAGGGATACCTTACTACAGCTGTACAAGGTGCTGGTGAGACCGCATCTGGAGTATTGTGTACAGTTTTGGTCGCCCCATCTGCGGAAGGATGTTCTTGCCATGGAAAGAGTGCAACGGCGATTCACCAGGCTGATACCTGGAATGGCGGGAATGGCCTACGAAGAGAGATTAAATAGTTTGGGCTTGTACTCACTGGAGTTTAGAAGATTGAGAGGGGATCTCATCGAAACATATAAAATTATGGCAGGCCTGGACAGGCTGAATTCAGAGAGAATGTTTCCAATGGCCGGGGAGCACAGAACCAGGGGCCACAGTCTAAAAATAGCGGGCAAATCATTTAAAACAGAGATGAGGAAGAATTTCTTCACTCAAAGAGTGGTGAGCCTGTGGAATTCCCTGCCACAGAGGGCTGCGAAGGCTAATTCAATAAATATTTTCAAGAGAGAATTGGATATATTTCTGAAGGCTAAGGGGATTAAGGGTTACGGAGAAAAGGCGGGGACGGGGTACTGAACTGGTAAGATCAGCTATGATCTCAGACGAAGATCAGCCATGATCTCATTGAATGGCGGAGCAGGCTCGAAGGGCCGAATGGCCTACTCCTGTTCCTATCTCTATGTTTCTATGTTTCTATGTATCATGGGTATGCGTTTCACCCAACATGCTTCAACTAGTCGATGCATGATGCTATCTTTAATGAAATATTTGTGAAAGAATCACTGCAAAATGTAAACCTTAGTGAGATACTGAGAAACAACATATATTGTACAGTAACTCTGCTCTGTGCAGTCTAGAATAGCACCATTTTGTATAGAAACACCGTTCTATAAGTTAAATGCATTATTGTCGGTACTTTTTCATTTTATTTAAAATTTTCGCCGAAAGAAGCGGATCATAACGACTCAGATTGAGATGAAGTGCAGATTTCCTCTTGCTTCACATTTGATTAATTAAATAAATGATCCTTTTGCTTCACTCGATAGTCCCATCAGTACTTGGTTCGCTAGGTACGGGCTTTTTATTTGTAGCTCTTAAAAAAAAATTAATAGTCTTTTGTTTAAACTTCCTGTGCTGTGCGGAGTATCAGCCCCAGCCTCTGAAATCTGTCTTGGTATTTTATCTCATCCATTTCACTGTCCCAAACAGCAACAAAGATAGACGCCACACGCATTAGGACCCAGACTGCCGGCTTTCCACACTCTTCACCTCATGCCAATCACTTAGCTAAAAACTCCACTCTCCCAAACTCCGCACATAGTTCGAAAACAAAGCGAACTGATTCAAACATTCACAACGCGAGGTCCCTGCTAAATACATTACCCAAGAGGTCAAATATATGATTGGCGATTGTCTTCTGTACAACCACTCGGTGATTGGTTTCTCAGTAACAGTTCCTTGATTTATCGTTCGGGCTTTTTGATAAGTTTACAGGAATCATTTGGATTGTCGAAGAGATATTTTATATTCGTTAATTCATATGTAGTGTAAATCCGCGCATTTTGAAAATTAGAATATTTACATCCAAAAAGATTTTAAAGAACTGCTTGTCTATTGTTAATTTCCTGTTGTTTATAATTGCGCTACGAAGATTTAAAGGGATTCGTTCAATAGCTGGCAAGAGAACTATCTGTTGAACTGCCCGCAGCCAGGCCAGTGAACTGCTCCTATTTGGAGCACTCTGCACAAGTCTACAAGAAAACTCTTTGTATTTCTGTATTTCTGTTTTTAATGTTCGTAAGTTGTAACACTTTGCACATATGTATCTTTATGAGCCATTTCTCTTTTCTTTATTCCCCTTATCATGGGATCACAGAACCTGTAACTTAAAACTATCCGAAAACAGCTCCACCCAATTCCTTTTAATTATATCAAGAGTTATTTTTGTCTCGCTAAGATACAGGCAGTCGCGACGTAATACTATACATTTGGTTGATAAAAACAGGGTCACTTGATTGTAACTCATGTTTTTGTACCGACACTGTTGCGGAAAAAATGTGTTTTTTGTATTTCTATTTAAATATTCGTAAATTGGAACACGTTGCAAATATGAAGCCCTTTGTGCTTTCATTCACGCCCCGTTTTAATCAGAAAATATCTTTTTTTAAACCAGAAAGTATAAAAAGTGTGACTAAATCAAACAACAATTCGAGCAGCAAAATAGAAGGGGTAGAAAATTCTAAATAACAATCCCGGGCTTTACATCAATTAAACATTACTGGGGTGCTGAAAGTAAACAGGAACGTTAACCAGTCAAGGCTGGGCTGCGATGTACGGCGCTCAGGCAAAGACGCACCGAACATCTTTAATATCTTTAACTTCCAGTTATTCAAACCGTGCACCATACTGATACCGAATACCTAGAAATAAAATGGGGAAGGAGATAAATTCTCCGTAAACTGATTCAAATTGATTATTAATAACTAATCAGAAAAGTATATGCATATGCGGCAATTTCAATTTCAGGATGTGTGTTTCTTAAATATAAAACTCCCTGCAGAAAATAACTTCTTCCAAACTAGTTTGCGCAGAACTTTTAACACATAACGGGACAATTAAATAACTCGTCGGGGCTTTCAGTACAAATTTAATTCTCACTTCGGAATTACACTCAGAATTGTGCTGACGTAACCTTGGAGTGACTATTGGGATATATCTATACTTTAATAGTGGTGTGTTTTCTAAACGTTGCTAACGTGTGGGAGCAAGGCGCCTGCAAATCCTCCAATCCCAGGAAGGAGATGCTAAGCAGTGAATTTTCCAGGGCTATATTGTAGCCGGTAGAAGTATATTGTAAGTATTTCTTAACTATTTCGAGGTTGGAACTTAAAAAAATCTACGACATTAAATGATAGTTATTTGACTGCCAGTGAAGCTCGCGGTTTATGTATTCTACACAGAGAAGGACACAGCGTCATCTGAAGCAATGGAAAGGGGTGCTAAACTTTTGGTGACGTCACATACAAAAAGCAAATAAACGCTATTTCACCGAGACATGTGAGATGAATCGGCTTATTAGCGTCATAGGCACAGTACTATTAGATTTACAGAGCCTCGATGTCAGAGGCCTGTGTCACGTACACATGCTCAGTTGCCATATAGGACCAAAAGAGAAAGGGGGTTAGAATAACTAAGGATGAATCTCAATTAGAGTAACACTGGCGCTATTCCTCAATAAGTGTCCGATTACAGTTGAGATTTGACTGATTGGTAGGTCGATGCCAGTTTGTGACAACGAAGTAAAATGCACGGGTATTTGAGGGCAGGAAAAACTCCTCAAATTTTATAAGTATGCTTTTTCCTATAACAGAATCGGCGTTATTATAGGGTTATGAATCAGTTATATTACTCAAACATTTGATATAAATTACAATATAATTTTAGTAATTCACGTAGATAAAACGATACGAACGAGTATGGGAATTTAAAAATTGAGGACAACGCTTTGTGAGTGACCTACAGTATTAACAAATGGGCCTATCCAGAGCTGCTCTATTTACTTGTTTGCAACAATAGTCAATAATAGATACTCCTTCGTGCCTAAACCTACAAATTTAATTTCTAATATTTCAGAGATAATGTACGCTATATTTCAGATTCTTTTATTGTATAATCCATTGTTTTGGTGAAATGTGATGGGATTTTATCAAATATATATGTAAACTATAATGCCTATGTATAATCCTGTCAAATACAGAAATCCAAGTTAGAGCAATTACAGTGAACTTCTATTGATGAGATATCTATTACGGATATATTAGCCGCTTTCTCTGGGTGATTGTGGACCTGTTTCAGCTGTGGCTCAGTGGGTAGCACTCTTGCCTTCTGAGTCAGAAGGCTGTGGGTTTAAGTCCAACTCCAGAGACTTGAGCATAAAAATCTAGGTTGACACTGCAGTGCAGTGCTGAGCTGCTGTCTTTCGGATGAGACATTCAACCGAGGCCCTGTCTGTTCTCTCAGGTGGATGTAAAATATCCCATAGCACGATCTTGAAGAAGAGCAGGGGAGTTATCCCCAGCGTCCTGGCCAATATTTATTCCTCAATCAACATAAGATAAGAAAACAAGTTATCTGGTCATGATCACATTGCTGTTTGTGGGAGCTTGCTGTATGCATTTCCTACATTACAACAGTGACTATACTTCAAAAGTGCTTTGGGAGATCCTGATGTCGTGAAATACGCTATATAAATGCAAGTCTTTTTTATTTTCTGCTTTGAAAGGGTATTATTTATGATTTAATTTACGTAATCGTGTCTTTGTGATCATTTTCTATTCAACATTATACTGTTGTTGCGATCGTGACTGGGGTGGTCAGTAGGGGGTTGCAGTCAGCCCCAGGAGTAGAACTGAAACTATATTTCAAGGGAATGCATGAAGTATTCTGTTTCACTCTCTGAGGTTTCCAACTGTTCCATTGCGAGTTTTCTGTTCATTGTTAAAGCCTGAAAAGTGATTCACTTTAATAGTTGGGATGTTGCAACTGGAAATATGAAAAAATCACCCTTGGAGTCATCCCACATGTTTGTGTGGTTTTAGTGTGCAATGTTAACCTATTTTCATTCTATATTGTATGTTCACTTTGGATATCTGTATCTTTTGGCAATTATCTTAAATCTGTGTCCTTTGGGTACTGACACACCTGCCAGTACAAACAGTTTCTTATTATTTCCTCTTATTAAAACCCCTAATTATTTTGAAAACTACTAAATCTCCCCTTAACCTTCTCTGCTCTAAGAACAATCCCAGCTTCTCTCATCTCCACATAACTGAAGTCCCTCATCCCTGATATAATTCTGGTAAATCTCCTCTGCACCCTCTCCAAGGCCTTGACATCCTTCCTAAAGTGTGGCACCCAGATTTGGACACAATACTCAAGCTGAGGCCTAACCAGTGATTTATAAAATATAGTGTGTACTGTTTCAATGTATGATAGAGAAACAATTCAGTCCATAGTGTTTATATATTTTAATCTGAAGTGTATGTGTATATTTATGTTCCGTTTCAGTATAAAATGAGTGGTTTTAGTGTATATAATGTTTGGGTCCAGTTATATAATTTTAGTATATGGTTTGGACATAGGTTCAGTATATAGTGCATGCATTCTAATGCATACTGATTTTTATATTTTCACTTTAAGGTATATGTGCTTTTTACAGGGCAAAGAAAGAAAAAAACTTACATTTATACAATAACAACAACTACTTGCATTTTATATAGTGCCTTTAACATAGTAAAATGTCCCAGGGCACTTCACAGGAGCTTTATCAAACAAAATTTGACATTGAGCCACATTAGGAGATATCAGGACAGATGACCAAAAACGTGGTCAAAGAGGTAGGCTTTAAGGAGCGTCTTAAAGGAGGCGAGAGTGATACAGAACAATGTTTCCATTATGGCCGCACAGCAGTATGGAGGTCCCGCGCAGGCTGCTCAGCTGCTTTTAAATGGAAAAAACACACATTTGCAGAAATTTGAATTGGCCATGCATCCTATTAAAGGGGCTGTGCACCCAAAAATAATTGGCGGGACCATTGGTACAGAGGCAAAGCAGTTTATGGAGGGAATTCCAGAGCTTAGGGCCTAGGCTGCTGAAGGCACAGCTGCCAATGGTGGAGTGATTAAAATTGGGGATGCGCAAGAGGCCAGAATTTTAGCCGAGCAGAGATCTCAGAGGGCTGTAGGTCTGGAGGCGATTACAGAGATAAGGAGGGCGAGGCCATGGAGGGATCTGCAAACAAGAATGAGAATTCTAAAACAGAGGCGTTGCTGGCCCAGGCACCAATGTAGGTCAACGAGCACAGGGGTGATGGGTGAATGGAACTTAGTGCGAGTTAGGACACGGGCAGCAGAGTTTTGGATGAGCTCAAGTTTATTGAGGGTGTAAGATGCGAGGCCAGCCAGGAGTGTGTTAGATTAGTCAAGTCTAGAGGTAAGTAAGACATGGATGAGGGTTTCAGCAGCAAATGAGCTGAGGCAGGGGTGGAATCGGGCGATGATACAAAGGTGGAAGTAGGCAGTCTTGGTGATGGAGCAGATATGCTGTCGGAAGCTCATCTTGGGACACCAAGTTTGCTAATGGTTTTCAGATGTCCCAAAGTGTTTTACAGCCAATTAAGTACTTTTGAAGTGTAGTCACTGTTGTAATGTAGGAAATGCGGCAGCCAATTTGTGCACAGCAAGGCCCCAGTAACAGCAGTGTGATAATGACCAGATAATCTGTTATTTTTAATGCTGTTGGTTGAGTGATAAATATTTGCCAGGACACCGGGAAAAACTCCCATCCTCTTCTTCAAAATAGTGCCATGGGATCTCTGACATCCACCAGAGAGAGCAGCCAGGTCCTCAGTGTAACATCTCATCCAAAAGGTGGCACCTCTGACAGTGCAGCACTCCTTCAGTACTGGACTGATGTGTGAGCCAAGATTATGTACTCAAGTCTATGGAGTGGCATTTGAACCCACAACCGTTTGACTCAGAAGTGGGAGTGCTACCACTGAGCCACGGCTAAAGTATGAAAAAGGAGAAAGAAAACCAGTAATTTTCCCCTGGTTTTCTTTGCCCTCTTAGGCAGGTTCAATTGGCCTCTAAATAACCTCACAAAAGCATAGCATCTAGACCTTGCGGCCCTAAAGGAGCACACCATGTTATATGCAGCTACACCTCACCAGCAGAAAATACATTGTGAATTAGATGGTATAACACTCTTGTCAATATAAGACAGTATCTCTCAAGTTACCTTGTGCAACACTACTTGAGATTCACCAGTGCATTTAAACATTTAGTAGGCTTGTGTTCTCAAAGAACAAGAGAATTGAAGCCTATGGGATTAAAGGGGCAGTGGCTGCATGGATACGTAATTGGCTAAGGGACAGAAAGCAGAGAGTTGTGATGAGTGGTTATTTTTTAGACTGGAGGGAAGTGCAGTGGTGTCCCCCAGGGGTCGGTGTTGGGACCACTGCACTTTTTGATATAATTAATGACCTAGACTTAGGTATACAGGGCATAATTTCAAAGTTTGCAGATAACATGAAACTCATAAATGCACTAAACACTGAGGAGGATAGCAATATACTTCAGGAGGACATAGCCAGATTAGTGAAATGAGCAGGCACATAGCAGATTAAATTTAACACAGAAGTGTGAAGTGATTCATTTTGGTAGTAAAAATGAGGAGAGGCAATATAAACTAAATTGTATAATTTTAAAGGAGGTGCAGGAACAGAAAGACCTGGGGTGTACATAAACAAGTCTTTGAAGATGGCAGGACAATGCAAGAGGCCGAGGACGGTGAGGTCTGAGTGGGAGTGGAGCGGAGAATTAAAGTGACAGGCGACCGGAAGCTCGGGGTCCCCCTTACAGACTGAATGGAGGTGTTCTGCAAAGTGGTCACCCAATCTACGTTTGGTTTCCCCAATGTAGAGGAGACCACGTCGTGAGCAGTGAATACAGTATATTAAATTGCAAGAAGTACAAGTAAATCGCTGTTTTGCCCGGAAGGGGTGCTTGGGGCCCTGGACAGTGGGAAGGGGGGAGGTATAAGGGCATGTGTTGCATCTCCTGTGCTTGCACGGGAAGGTGCCTGGCAAAGGGGAAGGGGTGTTGGGGGTGATAGAGGAGTGAACCAGGGTGTCACTTTAATTCTCCGCTCCATTCCCACTCAGACGTCACCGTCCTTGGCCTCTTGCATTGTTCCACTGAAGCTCAGCGTAAGCTCGAGGAACAGCACCTCATCTTTCGATTAGGTACTTTACAGCCTTCTGGACTCAACATAGAGTTCAACAATTTCAGATCATAACCTCGACCCCTATCATATATATATTTTTTATCCACACTTTTTGTCTGTGTCTTTTTTTCTTCTCTCCCACATGGCAGCTGTCTTTCATTCTGCCAGTGCAATTTACACCTCATCTAGAGCCATCCTTTGTTTCTTAACTGGTCCCATTACCATCTCCTTTCGCCTTGAATATCTCTCAATGTCTCTTAACCACTCCTGCCTTCTATCCTATCACAGACCTTCCCTTTTGTCCTTTCATCCCCTCCCCCCCTTTCCCAGCCCCTACACTTGCTTAAAAATCTGTTCCATTTCCTGCTTTTTTCCAGTTCTGACGAAAGGTCATTGTCCTGAAACGTTAACTCTTTCTCTCTTCACAGATGCTGCCTGGCCTGCTGAGTATCTCCAGCATTTTCTGTTTTTATTTCAGATTTCCAGCATCTGCAGTATTTTCTTTTTGTGTAAGGGAGTGGGACTAGTTGGATAGCTCTTTCAAAGTGCCATGACAGGCGTGATGGATAGAATGGCCTCCTCCTGTACTGTATCATTCTATTATTGTAGGAATTCATGTTAATGCTTGTTTTATTCAATTACTTTTCAATTTACTGAATTGTCTTCAAATTTCTTTAATTATATTGTTTCCAAAAATCGAATTCTGTCTAAAATTGAAGGTTGCTGTAATACAAAGTGTACCACTCATTCACAAAATAAAGATTTTTGTATAATAGGTGGCCAATAACGACAAGTAATGAATAATTGTTTATATATGTGAGATACAGAATTTATTCTAGCTACACAAGATAAGAACCTATCCAGAGCCATTTTCCTAAGAACCATTAGCTATTGAATAAATAATGCAGTTGAGTGTTTGCTGTCGGCAATAGTAAGCATCACCATTTCCATGGTACATATGGTACAGTCATTATCCTGGTCGCTAAATGGTTAAATACATAGACACTTCTGTTGTTCACACCAAACTCACTGAATCGAGAAAAAACTGACTAGAACAAGTACTAACCAACCTGTGTGCACACACGCACTCACAACTCTTCTTACACAACCACTTGCTAACTGATGACATCTCACACTTCATAACAATGACTTCTGCAAAGCATCTGGGACATTACCTCATTAAATGCCATCATACTGGATCAAGCTGTATGGCTAAAAGCATGTTTATTTAAAATTCTTATCAAAATAATGTCAACCTCAATTGTATAAATAGAATGATTCATAAGAAGCTGAATATCTTGTTGTTTGTGAGCTATGCAGTCTCCTTTCATGTTGGAATAAGCAACATGTTCAACATCCTTGACGTCTCTGGTTCAGACTGACCTCGGGGAGTCCATGTGTCAGGCCTGCATTCAAATCACCTTGAACATATGCTTAGCTGGAATATTTCCTACAGTGGAACTGAAAGGACAGTCACCCTGACAACATGCCCCAGGAGTAGAGCTGTAAAAGTTGGCCCACCTGCTCCCAGAGACATTGGAGCACTCCTATTTGCATTAGTGCATGGCTTCTAATTCCAATGGTTCCTTGTTGAGTCCCAAAGTAGCCATCAGCACAGGCCAGATTTTCCATATGTTTCATACATGACTCATTATGGTGCCAAATGCTGAAGATGAAAGTACCACACCACCGACCCCGCCCCCCCCCCCCCCAACCCCATCCCATGCCCAAACATGAGTTTTGGCATAACAACAGAAAATGCTGGAAAAACTCAGCAGGTCAGGCAACATCCGTGGAGAGAAATTTGAGTTGATGTTTCGGGTCGAAACCCTTTTTCAAAACTGTAAAGAAAATAAAATAGATCGAAGGCAGGGCTGCGATCGAACAAAAGAAGTAAAAGAGACAATAAAAGACTCTGTCTTTGAAAGCACACAATGGACAAAGCATTGAAACAAAAGGAACGTGTAGGCTGAATGTTAAGGTAAAAAATCACATTCACCCTCTGACCTTTGTTATAGTGCCTGAAGGACATGAGTCACTGTTGGGGGGACAAGGCCTGTGTGGATTTGGGCTTGGTAAAACGAACCTATACTATCAATGAACAGAACACGGTGGCATAGTGGTTAGCACTGTTGCCTCACAGCGCCAGGGACCCGGGTTCAAATCCGGCCTCGGGTGACTGTCTGTGTGGAGTTTGCACATTCTCCCCGTGTTTGCGTGGGTTTCCTCCGGGTGCTCCGGTTTCCTCCCACAGTCCAACGATGTGCGGGTTAGGTTGATTGGCCATGATAAAAAAATTGGCCCTTAGTGTTAGGGGGGATTAAATACGTGGGGTTACGGGGTTACGGGGATAGGGCTTGGGTGGGATGGCTGTCGGTGTAGGGACCAGGTGCTAGGGTTTGGATGATCAGCCATGATCTCATTGAATGGCAGAGCAGGCTCGAAGTGTGCAGAATGCCCCCCAAGATAGTACAAATCTGACTCATGAGACTATAGCACACAAATATGCAGATATCTTTCAGGGTTTCGGAGCACTGCCCTTTACATGCTCCATCAAACTGAGAGAGGATACACAACCTGTGATTCATGCACCCAGGAGAGTGCCAGTGGCTCTCCGTGAAAAACTGAGGAAAGAGTTAGACCACATGGAGGGACTAGCTGTCATAAAGAAGATTGAGGAACCGACTGACTGGGTAAATTCCATGGTCTGCGTCAATTCAAAGAAAACTGATAAATTGCATGGATCCCAAGGACCTTAATGCCAATATCAAAAGAGAGTGCTACCAAATTCCAAAGAGAGAGGAAATAGTCAGTGAAATGACAGAAGTGAAAGTCTTCTCCAAAATGGACGCCTCACATGGTTTCTGGCAGTTGAAACTTGATGAAGAAAGTGCTAAGCTGTACACTTTTAACACCCCGTTTGGTCGATACTCCTACCAACGTCTGCCCTTTGGTATTAGCTCCGCCCCAGAAATCTTTCACAGAGCAATGGAGCAAATCATTGAGGGCCTGGAGGGAATGCGGGTGTACGTGGATGATCTGGTAGTATGGGGCTCCACTCAGGGGGAGCACGACACCAGACTGGAGAAAACACTTCAGAGAATACAGCAGTATGGACTCAAACTAAATAAAGACAAATGTCAGTTCGGTGTCAATGAAATCACATTCCTCTGAGACAAGATCTCTGCAGAGGGGATTCAGCCAGACAAGTCAAAGGTAAAAGCTATACATGACATGGAGAAACCAAAGGACAAGAAAGGGGTTCAGCGGGCCCTTGGCATGGTTAACTACCTAGGACAATTCATTCCAAATCCAGCAGTGAAAATTTGTCATGCTAGTGAACTCTCAGCCATGCTTTCAGACTGTACTGGGAGACAGAAGCAGGACTGAATAAAATGGTTCTCCTCAACAACTGCTTGTGAGACTCGTAATTACGTTACTAAGATAACATTACAGGATGTTGCCTGACCTGCTGAGTTTTTCCAGCATTTTCTGTTGTTATTTATGAGTTTTGGCATTGTGCTTATGGTAGTCTGATTTTGGGAGAATCATTGGCCTGTTCATACATGTCATTACATACATTTCACAATATAGTGCAGACACATGGAGGGCTGGGGTAGAGAATTTATGTTGTTTCTATGTACATCGACATAAATACATTCGAAAGGTGATTACCACATCACCACTCATAGTGACCTTAGGAATTCTTAAACATTACAATAGTGAACACACTTCAAAAGTACTTCATTGGCTCTAAAATCGCTTTGGACGTCCTGAGGCCGTGAAAGGCGCTATAGAAATGAAAGTCTTAATTTTTTTCACCTTCTGACATATAATCTGCATTTTTCACTGAAGCCTACAAAGTCTATTGGTGGTATTAGCAGACCAACCCTTAACACTTTTTTGTACGGCATTCCTCTGTCCGTTATTTTAGTAGAGGTATTAACCCATTTAAAATAGACGGATTAACACCTCCGTTACAACAACAGATACAGGAATGTGCCTCGTTTGTCCCGAATAACGCCAACACTAATTGATAAATCTTACACATTTATGCAGTTTACAGAAGTTCACATATTTACAATACATTATACAGTGCTTAGATTTTTTCGGATGAGTGATGCATTAAACCAGACGGTACATACATTGCACAGCAAGTGCGGGTTCTGGCTGGGATTTATAGCGTTCACCGAAGATCACACAACTTTGATTCATCTCGAGAATGTACTGATACTTTCGCTACAGATAGATAATAGCCCCGATGTTATAGTGTGGATATTGCCCTGCTGTTCCGGATAAAGGAAGAACATTAATAGACAAATGTTTGCACTAAGTAAATCTATGTTGTATCCTGCCGGGGCAACAAATTCAAAATCCGACAATAAGAAGCAGCATTTTTACATTTATAACGGTGCATCGTGACGTGACAAATGACCGAGAGGCAACTGAATTCTCCGACATGAAATACACATTTAAATTGTCGTCATTAAACTCAAATCTACTTCGATTAAAGGGAGGGGTGAGAGGAATCTTGAAAGTAGGTGAGGTTTGTATTACACGGGATGAGCCGTAACAAAAAACGATTTTTCATTTCACATTGTGCGTGTCGGATTAAAAGTCCAGATACATTTGCGGAATGGTAGTCTGATACCATAGACTATAATTAAAATATAATTTCGACATTTCATTGGTATTTAACAATGTGACGGGTGTAGACGAGGCTCGGGGAAGCGGTGTACCGTTGTCTGTGATTATCACTGGTTAGCCCATGGTTTGGCTCTGTGTGTCTGTGTATGGGTAGCGCGGTGAGAGATTCCTCTGTACATTACAGCAACGCAGTAGATTGCGTTGACAGTTTCAGTCTCCGTAGCCACTGGCGGATGATGCATTGTAGAGATGTGAGAAAGGATGAAGATCCTGAAACCTGTTTGGGAGGAGAGGGCAACTAAAATGTGCTTAAAATAGCCTTTTATATTGTAATATATTATGAAATAGCTTTCATTTACAAACACTAAATTCTCAAGGGCAACTAGGGATGGGCAATAAATGCTGACTTTGCCAGCGACGCCCACATCCCAGGAACGAATAAAAAAAGTACAATTTCTTAAATCAAGTTTTGATTTTTTTAAAATCCCTTCCACACGAAGGTACGAAACTGTTTTTTCTAACAATCTTGTGTATATTGAATATTGATTTGCCGATATCACTTTAATACTTTTGGATTCAAACCAATAGTGTATTTGCTGAATATTTATGAATTGGTCTGAAGTCAGACGACGTGCAAATCCTGTCTCTGCACACTGCTCCTATCCGTGTTTTACTTTACACGCGCTATTTGCCATCCCGATAACCAATAGGCGGCAACATCGCTGTCCCTCCCTTCTTCTGTCAGGCATCCGAAAATAAATCTATTTTAACTGGTCTCAGCTATAGGAACAGTGAAACTCAATGCGTGGCTCTATCAGGGCAATACCCGGGCCCTTACATTCTCTTTAGTAAAGATTATTTCTCAAATTACCTGTCTGAGGATAAGTGCAGTCGGTTTCAACTACCGTTTAACAAATAATGGGCTACGGTGTTGCTTTAAATTAGCTGAATAGCAATCCAACCTCACCTTAAACCGTGCAAAAGGAACTGACCGCGCCTGCTAAAATGACGCATGACCCTCGCCCCACAAATTACACAAAGACTGATTGGCATATGAATTATACACCATATTTCTACAGGGTATAAGAATCGGATATGTTTGGGCTCGTCAACAGAATCTCTCTCTAATCAGTTTAACATTTACTGAAAATCTTCAACCCAATTCAAACTTGCAAGGCACGATTTGTGCTGAGTGTTTCAGGCCCTCGGATAGACAAAAAATATTGGCCAAACAATTGGAAAAATGCTTGTTTTGTTTTGTCTTGGCGAAAAACTCGGATTTCAAACGGAGACATGTGCAATTGTCTGTTGTATCTTGTCCTACCCCTTCGGACGGTTCTTGCTTATGAATATCTTTGATCTAAATTGCCAAATCAGGTACCAGTGTCTCCTGGTGATGCGATTGGAACAAGTGGTATCAGCCAAAATTGCAAAAAACGTCCCATTAAACGGCACCAAACCCTAACAAGGTCTCCCAAGCATGTCTTTGCGGTCGTTTGTCTTTTGAGCATTCCTATAACTTTAGTGGTTGAAATTCGACAAACAACTCTGTGAGCTTCATCTCTCCGCGGGCTCTTCACACTGAACACTGTGCTTGTCTTTGTCAACAATCCTACGTTGAGCGAGAACTGTGGGGAAAAATAGGTTTAAAACAAATTATGTTTACGTTAACGCAAGGATTTTTGAGAGATTCCCATATTCTACTAAAAATGCATAGTTATATGAAATGGGAAAATTGGGCTCAAATTGCGTTGGTTTCCCAAAGTGACGTTAAGGTTAAAGTTTCAGCCCAAATTTCTTCTTCTTAGTCTTCTTAGGCAGTTCCTTGGAACCGAGGATGACTTGCTTCCACATTAAAAATGAGTTCTCAGGTGACTGATGAGTCCAATGTGGGACCTACAGTCTCTGTCACAGGTGGGGCAGATGATGGTTGAAGGGGCGGGTGGGTGGGGTGCTTGGGTTGACGTGCGCTCCTTGCGCTGCCTGCGCTTGGCTTCTGCTTGCTCCCAGCGAAGAGACTTGAGGTGTTCGGCACCTTCCCGGATGCTTCTCCTCCACTTTGTGCGGTCTTGGCCCAAATTTATTTGCATAATCACAAACGTAAAATCTTCTAGGAACCAACGCAATCGGGGAGTGTAATAGAATGTAATGATTTTTTTCTTGCATTAAAAAATATTCATTGTATTTAAGAGTAGTAACCTGGTACAGTTTTATTAATATAGCTGAAAATGTGTTATTACAAAAAATAAGCATTTTTAATAAGTCTAGTCCACGACCTGTGAGTAACTCAATGTTAAATATTTGAAAATAACTTTAATAAACTATACAGAACCAGTTTTAATGGTGTAGAGTCGTCAGTTTTTTAGTAAATTAAATATTTAAATATTTTTTAATATTTAAAAGCTTTAAAAAAAAAAGTGCCTATTATTCCCCATGCACCTAAAAAAAAGGCTTGATTTTAAGAGCCTCCTTGTAGGCTTGCAAACGGGCGCAATTAGTGGAAACTCGCCATGGTGATTAATTCAATTGGGCGCATGGCCAGTTTGTGGGCGGGGCCAGCTTCCAGCACAATGATTTTTAAACCAGTGCAAAGGATCACGGAAACTCGATTTGCAAGGACGTAACTTGCGGTTGAAATTCCTCGATCTTTTGCGCTGGTTTGGCCGATTTTGGGTGAATTGCGCTGGAAAAACCAACGTAATCGAGCGGAAACTCCAGGCCACTATATTTGTAAAGCGGCCAGGATATGGAACAGACTTTCAAAACTGGCTTCACGCCCGCTGTGAAGTCCAAGTGGTTGAGTTGGTTTCTTGGAAGAGACCATTCGATTTTACTGCAGATTAAAACCTGACTCTTGAGTTAAACGGCCTTTTTTATGTCAATGCCGACACAAACCACTTCAGGTTGATGCGTAAGTGGCAGTATGACTGCAGTTTTAGAGGTGGTATTGACATGAAATTTGTTGCAAAGCGACTGAATAAACCAAGAAAGTTGGGGAAAAAATTATTAGGCAAGTACTATGTGATGAAATATTCCATTCATCACTCATCAGTATTTCTCTGCCTGTGACTGTGGTTGGTTTCAGTTTCATTTCCATTGTATTGTACTGTGTGTAGGGCTCCGCCCATACCTGGCTCCTATGTAAGCTGGCCCAGCCTGCAGCACATCCAGTACGGCAGACCTCTGGATGGAAGATACATTCTCCTCTGTGTGTTACCTTCTAAGTCAATAAAAACCTTGCTTTGTTTCGCTAACATCGAGTCTCGGATTTATTGAGGCACATCATACTAATTATGTTTTGTTCCCTCAGTGCTCGGGCCTGCCTTGATTAGATAACTTCCAACGATGGGAACAAGCAAACTGCTTTTTAAAATCGATTAGCTCAAATTTCAAATGTAATTAGGAATTTGTATAGATACACAATTAAACAGCCATGTTATAAGCCAGCCCTCTCCCTGGCAACTGTCTGAGGGCTGAACCAGAATGTTTGCAACCTTGGTGTTGTATTTGACCCTGAGATGAGCTTCCAACCACATATCCACTCCATCACCAAGACTGCCTATTTCTACCTCCGCAACAATGCCTGCCTCCACCCCTGCTTCTGCTTATCTGCTGCTGAAACCCACATCTATGCCTTTGTTACCTCTAGACTTGATTATTCCAAAGTACTCCTGGCTGGCCACCCATCTTCCACCCTCCATAAACTTAAGGTCATCCAAATCTCTGCTGCCCGAAAACTAACTCGCACCAAGTCCCGTTCACCCATCACCCCTGTGCTCGCTGACTAACATTGGCACCCGGTTAGGAAACACCTTGATTTTAAAATTCTCATCCTTGTTTTCAAATCCCTCCATGGCCTCATCCCTCCCTATCTCTGAAACCTCCTCCAACCCTACAACACTGCAAGATATCTGTGCTCATCAATTCTGGCCTCTTGCACATTCCTGATTTTAATTGCTCCACCATTGGCGGCTGTGCCTTCAGCTACCAAGCCCTAAGCTCTAGAATTCCCTCCTTAAACTCCTCCGCCTCTCTACCTCTTTTTCCTCCCTTAAGATGCTCCTTAAAACCTTCCTTTTTGACCAAGCATTTGATCATTTGCCCTAATATCTCCTTAAGTGGCTCGGTGTCAAATTAGCTTGATATCGCTCCTGTGAAGTGCCTTTACTACATTAAAGGCGCTATATAAATGCAAGCTGTTGTTATTTGGCCAGGTAATGCCTATATTTTTTGTTTATAGTTTGTTTCTTGAGTGTGTACATGTTTAAAAACTGATTTTTACTTGCAAACCACATATTATTTGTTAGACTGCTGGTCATTCTATGCTTCAGAAGCCGGCCAGTTTGTAAGAATTCATGCACCATGATGCTGCAATGTGCCCTAATATTGCAATAATATTGGTTCTCAAATTTCAGGAATAGCTCTTATTACTGTAATATTATTTTACTGAAATTTTTTTTTTCCTCATCAATTTTCTTGCCTTTCCTCCTTGATGTTGCTGACTTCCTGCCTGGTACAGATCCACTGGCATCAGTCACCCATGCTAGCTTGCCCAATATACCGTATAAGCAAGTAAGAGGTATAAATATGAATATTGCACTCTGCATTCATGTCTGTTGAGGCCACAGCCTATATACATATATACTTTGGCAAAATTAAGCTCATCTCATTCATTTTTGTCCATGGTTCATGATATTAAAATATATAGGCTGTGATTTTGCTGGCCCTCAGAGTGCGGGTTTGGAGGTGGGTTTGCTGTCAAAATCAAAATGATTGACAGTGGGTTGAGAACCCGTTGTGAACCCAGCTCCAGGTAAGTTTCCAAAGTGTTGGGCCTGTGAATTCAAGTGCTTGTTAACTACTATTTTGCCAGCCTTTTTCTATTTTCCCACATTTTTAATGGGGTTCACTTCGTTCAGAGATCATGTCAAGTAAGTAGGTCCGGTTCTCTATGTCTCCCCATTGCTGTGAATAGGTGACAGCTGCAAAAGTGGTGTGAAAGCTACCATTTCACAGCTTGTCACTTTCCAATGTCAGAAGCTTGAGCTTTCAGGACTTAGAAGACACCTTTTGAGCTGTATGCAGTCTGGAATTGTTTGGAGTAAACTCTCTATCCACTGTCACCTCCTTGGAGCAAGCTCTCTCACCATTGACAGATCACTTCTGTCATCTCAACTGCAGCTGCCATGTATTCCAGCAACATCGGTGCCCTTAAAAAATCTTACCTTGGTCCTCTGAATCCCTCCATGATCAACCCTAACACCAACATCACCAGGCACACCAACCTTTTCCGCAATCACCTGATGCTGCACAGGCCACAGAGCATCAGCGCCCGACCACATTGCTGCCCAGGAGACCAGCAATGGCATCACCATAGCCAGATGTAGTTCACTTGATGCTGTACACCCTGGCTGCCACATGATGCGCCAGGTTGACACCACACCAGTACCATAAAGCATCCCTACAATGTCCAAGCCATTCCTTTCACACTCATCACCATTGCATGGGATACCGCGTTATGTCTCGCCATTCACTGCAACTCACTAAGACACTTCCAAAGGTGAGCACAGATCTGTCCAATAAGGCAAAGTGTTGAAAATAAAGATTTCAATGTTTGACAACACATTAACAGAAAATTTACATGAACATTGCATAAGACACCCAAGTGCCTACACTTGTGTGTTGTTAGTTGATAAAATTGCACGAGGATGAGGGCAGGTGCGAGGGGTGGCTAGTGAGATGGGGAAATGATAATGTAGATAGAGAGGGATGGATGGAGGTGCAAGGTAAGTTGGTGTGAGTAAGGATGTGCAGGTGTAGGGTAGGGAAGGCAGAGTGATGGGGATGTGATGAGTGGCACAGCAGGATCAGGTTGAGTGTGGCTTGGCAGTAACATTTCCTGATCTACTGAGATCATTGAAATGTTTGCGCCACTGCAGCCTGGTCCTCCTGACGACATCCCTGCTTGTGCCCTCCTCTGCAATGTGCAACCAGACTGTGTTGGTGTCCTGGGGAGGTCTCTTCCGCCCATGGGAATGGAAGAGAACCTCCCTGCATGCTGTGACTCCCTCCATAAGCTTATGGAGGGAGTCATGCAAGAGCCTGGGTGCAGCCATGCACCTTTGTGCAGTGCTTGTCAGTGTTTGCAGCACCTCAATGCTGCAGAACACTGACAGCAGAATTGTCAAGATCAATTTGGCCATGGTCCCTTTAAGGAAACCGGCTGATGACGTGTCATGAAATGATGTCATCAGACCCACTTCCTTTTAATTGGCCGGCAATCCCGCAGGGCGGGCTTAACAAGCCCAATCAACAGAAACTTCTTTTGGCAGAGTGGCTGCAGCCTGGAGTGGGACCAGAACCCGCCAACCCCCTCTCCCGCCGTGATCCCACCTCCGCTGGTAAAATCCAGCAAATAGAATTTATTTCTGTAGTGCGTTCCATGAACTGTGAGCATTTTGCGGGGGGAAAATCAATGCATATATTGAGAACTAGAACTGAACTCAAATAATGGGATCAAACATGCCTGCAGTTTTTATTATATTTTATTATTTATGTTCTTCCCAAAAAATGTAAACCTTTTACAGTAATTCTGTTCCAGGGCTACTATGACTACAGTTAAAAAATATTTGAAAGATTTCCAACTGCTTCATCTAATCTTGGTTTACTGCTTGGGACAGAATACTAGATTAATGAAGATTATGGCTATAGATCTTGTCTCCTCAGGGATATAACACAACTCTGTTATCTAGTTTTAAAACCCTGCATTAGAGACACTGTTTCATCCTCAAGTACCTGTCTACTTTTCAATCACACATCATGGAGTAATCCAGCTCCCATCCAAGTCTGCAAAACAATGTTACTGTGGCTCAAGATCCATTTTCATTCTGGCACTGTTTTGTCCAAGGATATTCCAAATAGTTTGTGTTTAAAATGTGTACAAGTACAAACAGTACATTTGCTTTCACAGATTCATGGTACAGATCTTTTCAATTCACATCTGAAATGGAAAATGTGTGCTCATGCTGCAAAGAGATATAATCACAAGTAACAGCATATGCCTCACTCATTTTATGCAGCTCTGCAGTCTTTATCATTTGCAAAGCTATTCCAGCAACAATAGTCATTTGATTGAAACATAATGAATGGAAAATAATTTCATTGTAATATCCAAGTTTTTCTTCAGGCCCATGTTATAGCCTTTAGGCTACGATTGGTGTCACTGTGCTAACCTATCGTTTAATTTGTTAACTAAAGCAAGATAATGCAGTAATCTAATACAAAACCCTTTTAAAAGTGTAAATTCTGCCTGTGAATTCTTTTTACAGCACACCTACCTCTCTGACTACTAATGAATTAAACCATTAACTCATAATACTCTCACATTTACTTACAACTCCACTTTTCAGCAGTGAAAAGAGTGATTAGTGGAATACTAATTCATGTAATTAATAGATCATATCTCCAATAACATTACTAAACCTAGTTTGTAACCTCCGGTTTTACTTGAAAGGAGCTGTTGCATGCCTCAGGTATTCCCACAAATATATTAAATACATTAAATATGAGACATTTGGCAGAAGAGACAACTTCTTTGTCTGTTCAACAAAAGGGATACCACAGACTACAAAGGAATCCTTCATTGCTAAAAGTCCCTTGATGCAAATTGAATTGTTGGACGAGAAATTCTGAAAGCTCTTTATTCAGATTAAATATCCCCAGACACTTAAAGGTGTAGGAGTTCTATTATGAGCTAGGACTCCAGAACTAGCACTGTTTCATGGGTAATAAATCATATGGGCAGTTGCCAGTTGCCATTATACTTTACTACCTAGCACCAATAGGTGGAAGACATGCTCCAAATCTAAGGGTTGCTTTGCCCATGTCACCTTAACCAGGTACACATACAGATACTTTTCCTGGGAGCTTCATCCGTCTTAGTTTTGCCAATGAATTTTTGTAGCGATTCCTGCTACAAGCAACTCTGTGAGGGCGATGGTGCCTATTTCAGACTGTCCACTGCAAGTGATAGATTTAACATTTTTCTGGTGGTAGCTAAATACATTTACTGCTGAGCTGGTAAGGCTACATAATCTGATGCACTGCATCCTTACTTTCTAAGCGGCAGTTAGCTAAAATATCCACATTTATCACTTTACTGAGCAGGAACGATCCACTTGACCAATATAAATAATATGACTCTTTGCACTAGTGTCAGTAAAGGTTAGGAAAGGGCAGCTGGGGCAAGAGATGAGTACACAATACAAAAATAGAAGCATGCTTACAATGTGACTGAAAACATCAGCCAGCAATGTTGAGAAATATTCATGAGTGTACAGAGTTGGCAAATGGTACGAGTAAAAGTAATTAAAAGATTACTAAAATGAAATTGTCACACAGCAGAAAAAGAAAAAATACTGCAGAGGAAAGCCAAAAGCCAGCAAAATAATATCTCATTGAGCCAGAGAAGGTGACTAGTCAATTGTTCAACCTAAGGGTAAGAAAAAACAACATTTCAACAGCAGTGTGCCACTGACTCAAGATAAATGGTATAATGATGTTAAGCATCTTTTGGAATCATACATAAATAATATAGCAATGTTTAGAATGCCTATCATGTAAACTATTAGATCATCCTCTGAAATGATACAGCGAGTCAGGACATATCCAGCACTGAGTGGCTGCATCATCAATTCAGAAGATGATAGCAACATGGCTACAGGTGGTAATGCATCTGACCAAAGGAAGACATAGCCCCAAGATTCACACAGTCCATGCTTGGCGGAAAGGGCTTTGGAGGGATGTTTCCATCCCTTCCACAGCACTGGAATGGCCCTAGCCAAAGTCACAAATGACATTCTCTTGTGACTGTGATCTTGCTGCATTATCTCTCCTCATTCTTCTCCACTTCTCTGCAGCCTTTGAAATGGTGAACCACACTATCCTCCTCCAACACCTCTCTCTGTTGTCCAGATTGGTGGGACTGCTTTTGCTTAGTTCTGTTCTTAACTACAAAATCACAGCCAGAGCATCTCCAGCAGTGACTTTGCCTCCAGTCCTTGCACAATCACCTCTGGAGTCCCCCAAGGATCTATTCTTGGTCCCTCCTCTTTCTCATCTACATGCTGCTCCTTGGCGACATCATCCATAGACATGGGGTCAGCTTCCATATGTACACTGATGACCTCCAGCTCTATCACTCCTTCACCTCTCTTGACCCCTCCACTGCCTCTGTGCTGTTAGACTGTTTGTCCAGAATCCAGTCTTAGCTGAGCTGCAACTTCCTCCAGTTAAACATTGGGAAGACAGAAGCCATCATCTTTGGCCCCTGCTATAAATTCCATACCCTTGATAACAACTTCATCCCCCTCCCCAACCACACTCTCAGGCTAAGCCAAACTTTTTTCAACCTTGGCATCCTATTTGACCCCAAGCTGAGCTCTCCATAGCAACGACTGCATACTTCCACCTCCATATCTCTGCCAGCCTGCCCTGCTGCCTCAGCCCATTTGTCACTGGAACCCTCACTATGGACTGGATTTTGTCAATGGGGAGCTTTTGGAAGCGGGACTCCCACTTGTTGGGTTTTAGTCCCGCCTTCATCGACTTGTGGCCAATCCACACTATGTTCCCTTGATTGACCTTGTTAAGCCTGCCTAGTGGGCTTAGCAGGCCAATTAAGGGAAAGCCAGTTACAGGTGATGTCAGCGAGTGATGTTTCATCTGTCAAGAGCTTTTGACAGCTGAAATGTCATCGTTTGACAGCTCTGTGAAGCTGTCCAACACTGACAATCTGTCTTCTAAGTTGTGTCTTTACTCAAGACTCAATTAGAAAGCCTTCCTGACCAGAAAGCAGAAGGCTGCAGCTTTTGACAGTTCAGCGGCCATTCTGCTTTCTGTGCCGGTGAGTTGAGGGACTCCCGAGACCTGAAGGGAGGAAGCCTGCAGGAAGAAGTAAAGGTAAGTAAAACTTATTAAAACACTTTACACAAACCTCACACACTTACCTCTGCACACATGCACCCATTACGCACCTGCACGCCGGATATCTCGGCCCCTCTGACCCCCGCAAACTGACGGCCCGCCTCGCTGACCCTGGCGAGGTTCGGAGCCGTTGGGAAGCCTACACTTCAGGGCTCAAAATAGGGATTAGCCAAAAAACTGCCCGTTAACTACCTGTTAACAGGCAGTTAATTGGCATTAATCCCCTTCCCGCCTCGAGGAGGCAGGACCCGGCGCGGGTCGGCTACCCACCTCCTGGCAAGATGGCATGGGGGCGGGTTGGGCACCCGCTCCCAGAATTCTGCCATTTTCCCAGCAGTCCCGCCTCCAAACCTGCCTCCCCAGGGCTGGCAAAATCCAGGCCCATGCCTTTATCACTTCCAAATTCAACTATTCCACCAACACTGTCCTGGCTGGCCTCCCATCCTTTTACTGTACCTTGACTTTGGTAGCCACTTGGTAGTGGGTGGAGTTTAATTTGAATAGTTAATATACTAAAAATTAGTAGCATACCACCTATCACAGGAGGTTCTTTGTCTAAATATATGACCTGCAAGGAAGTCTAATACAGACTCATGGAGCTAAAACATGGAGTTCTCAGGAATGGACGGTGTTATTATAGAAAAATATATATATACACACATACATATATAATGTTGGTTTAGGGTCACGATTGATGGAAAATCCTATAAGTTGCAGGACATCTTGTGGAAGCAGTATAGAGCTCTAGTCAGGCTGCATCTTGAGTATTGTGTTCAAATTTGGTCAACGAGATATTTGGAATGATCCTCCAATGAGGGTAATAGAGGTAAAAATTCTGGAATCATTTCAAGAGGCAGTTTGATATGTGGTGGGGGAACCATAGCTTTCGCTAGGAGGATGAGTTGATAGGCCGAATGGCCTCCTTCATCTGTACTTATTTTTATGATTTAGGATCCAATGTGCAGTTATGATTTATGTACTTTTTGCATTGTGGTAATATCGTATGTAGTGCTTGCCTCAATTTGAAGTTTTTGCGGTTTCAGTCTCCTTACCTTTGTGCTTACCCACATTTTGTTTTGACTTTCCATGACCTTCTTACCCTGTCCCTCCTTTGTGACTTACCTTAGCATTTCTCGTTCAGCACGTACATCAAAAGTTACTTGACCAACTCCATCTTCTTATTTCTCTTGAGGGTGTTATTGGAGCCCCTCAATTGTCCAGTAATGGACCAATAGTCATCCTCCTTGTTGGGGGGGGGGGGGGGTTCATGGGGTTGGTAATTGGAATCTTTTGGGGATCAAGTTGGCTTCAAGATGACATGTCTGACAATGGGAGATTGGAGCTGAGTTGATTCGTTGTGGCAAATTTGGTAATTTGATACCAAGTGCAGTTCTCCAGGGCATTGCTGATGATTGATCAGCCAAACTAACTCATTTGTGGGACCTGGAGGGGTAGGTCTGTCACTGGAGCCTTGGATTCTTCCCATTTAGATCTAGATAACCCTGCAAGCTAATGCCCTAATGGTTAGGGTGATCCCAGCTAGATAAGCAACAGGACGCTTAGCTGGGCACTTTGCTGGTAAGCTGCACAGTTTAAGCCAGTTAAGCTCCAACAATACCCTAGGCACAGTTGGTGGTTCCTAAGCCTTGGGTGCTACCACCCTTTCTTTAAGGTCTCTAGGCGTAGGTACATGGGGCATGTCTATATATTTGCACGCCATAACAGGCAGATGGAAACTGTACTTGTGTAAATTTCTCAGTGGTTTAAAAAGTTAAAGCTGAGAAAGGGGAAAGGAAATGATCAGTGAAACCTGCCCAAAATATTTATTGGTCCGTTTACTGACACAAGCTGGAGAACAGGCAGAAAAACAGAGAGAATAAGAAAAATAAGCTACAAATCCTGGCATCCTCTGTGCAACAGAACAATTCCTCCTAGCATCCATAAATGTACATTGTTCAGATTACAGAAAACTAAATTTCTCCCAACAGGCAAAAGGCAGAGATTTATTTATATATGTATATACTGATTTTTATAAACTTCCTGTCCAAATCCCTATATCCACATAAAATCTACAGAAATAAAATATAGTAAACATTTTAGGGATTCAAACTGTAGAGTAACTGCTTCTACCACCCTAGATGGACTGGTGTGATTAGGTTGTTATGAAATTGATCATGGCATCATGCTGATCATGGTAATCAGTCACTGATACTAGTGAAGATGGAAGCCATAATATAAATGTTTCCCTTGATTATGCATCTGCCTTGTTTTTTGCCAAATAAAGATGCTTAAGAGAGTTTTAAAGTGCAAGATTCGTATAAGAAAATTAACAATTTGAAAATTGCTTAAAATATCTGTGTTAAAGTTACTATGGATGCCATCTGTTTTGATGTTACTGAGCAGTCTCGGTTTAATATGCAACACAATGTTATGAAAGCTCTGTCACTATGGTAACTGAATGGGATGCCTTAGCTTATCCATTTTTGTACTATGCTCGCTGTGACACAGGGTCATTCAATAACTCAAACATTCCAGTCAATCATTAATGTATTTCCAACATAACACTAACCCACAAAACTTTGACATTTAGATTGACGGTTTCTTGTGCAATTGTTTTCACTCCTTGTCCTTTAGAGTTTGTTCAAAATTATAAACATCATTCTTTGTCCTTCACATTATCCCTTTCATGCAATGCCATGACAATGACCTTCAGGGAAATAACCTTTGAATTTAATTGAACTAAACAATGCCTCAGTGCATTTCCAGGTTCAGGTGAGTAATGGAGTATCACTGGTACTATTTTGTTTATCCTTGTATGATGTGTTACGAGGAAAATGAGGACAGACAGTGAGAAGCAGGGAGACAATGTTCTGACTGAATTCCAAGTTGGCTGACCTGACATGGAAACAGGCAACATTTGGTTCAATTAAATTTTTGCACCAAACAATCAGTGAGTTCTTTTTTTTAAAATGTTGTGGAGGTCTTGGGTAAGTTTCCCACTTTTAGTTTTGTATTTATATTCTCTTAGCTGCAGGCATCAAGCCAGTTACACCAAGAAGGCGAGCACAAAGCCTGCTCCCCATCTTCCCCCAAAATACCCCAAAGTCAGCCATCAGGAAGCACAAAGGATAGCCTAGCTGTGACTCCTTCCTGAAATTTCCCCTCTTGCTGCTGGGAGATACTAAAGCCTCCACATAGTTGTTTCCTTTGTCAACACAGCTCAGTTTGGGAACTGAACAGAGTGAGACATACACCTACGCCTATTCCCACTGAACATACATTCTGTCCCAAGAGTGAGGTTTTAGCAGTATATTTTTCCATACTTTATTCTAGACAAAGCTGTGTCCCAGCATCAACTGGTACCTTTGGGATTGGAGGGTAAATAATTGGAAAGAAGAAAAAATGACTGAACTTTGAATCATATGTAAAATATTAATGCAGGATCAGTGCATTGAAGTTTGGTAGAGCAGTAATTCTTGACATCACATGACAATAGCACCAGTCACTGACTTATACATACACATCCCATTGTGTTAATTTTGCCCAAGATTAATGTTTTTTTTTACACATTCCACTCTGGCAAAAGGCAAAATTGATTTTGGATGTAAAAAGAAGCGAGGACTGAACTGCTATTGTAAGGAATGCCAAAAAGCAATATCTGAGACTGGCCTGCACGCCAATTCAGAGGCAACTGAATTGGAAAAATTCAGTTCCGGCTGGTCACATAATGTACTGACTTCTTTCTACTTTGTTTGCCCCTGAGGCAGTATCTGGGCCAATACCAGCTGCTGCTTTCTGAAACTCCTTATATTTCCCCATTGAAGAATATATGGAGCAAGGATACAATCTACGGCAAACAGGATTATTCCAACAGACACTATATTACTAGTTTTATTGCATAAAATATACTATATTTTGTTACCTACCCTTGGTTTAGACAAGTGTGTGGTCTGCATCACGCTGTCAGTAGGTATGTATCACCTGGAGATACAGGTGAGATTGAGAACTTGCTCTGTGGAGAATCATGGGTACAAGGCCAAGCCCAGCCATTGTGTAACAGTCTATAGCACACATTGGGCTGGATTTTCTCAGCCCCGAGGAGGTGGGTATGGAGGCGAGACTGCTGGGAAAGTTGCAGATTTTGGAGGTGGGTGGCAAACCCACCCCCAACCCGCCACCGTGCCCTCTTGCCAGGAGGCGGGAAGCCGCCCGGCCCCGGGTCCCGTCTCCTTGGAGGTGGGAAGGGATTAAAGCCTATTAACTGCCAGTTAACAGTTTGTTAACAGGCAGAAAATAGGATTATCCCCATTTTTCGTGCTGAAGTGTGGGCTTCCTGAACTGGGGGAACCCCACCAGGGTGTAGGAGGTCTGCGGGGGTCGGAGGGATCTGAAAGTGTGATGTAGAGGTGAGTGATGGGTGCAAGTGTGGAGTGGTAAGTATGTGAGGTGAGTGTAAAGTGTTAGAAAATGTTAACTTACCTTTGTTTCTACCTACAGCCTTCAGCCGCTGTGGAGCCGGAGTCCCCGACATCTCCATTGTAGAGATCACAGACTGGCTGTTGCATCCTCTGACCCAACAGCCAGCTGATTTCTGCAAAGTAGAAAGGTTTGATGTGTAAGATTCGCAAAATTTCTACATTTCCCCAAAGGTTATTAGTAATAAAAGGGACCCTGCATGGACATTTTAATGAAAAGGGTACCCAAAGATGGCACCCGCACCTCGTGGCCAAAAGCCTGCAAGACTTAAAAAGCTTGGACTCTGTGGCACAAGCAGCTTTTGGGAAATCGAAACCCAAGCTGCAGTTTCTGTGAAGAGAGACTTTTGTATTTTGAAAGCAGACAGGACTTTGAATTATGCATTAAGTCAAATCAGAGACAGATCAAAAACCAGTGAGGCCTATACTTGAGGCCATGAAGTTGTTTGCATAAATAATCGGAAATAGCTTAGGGAAGCCATCGAAGCTGGGCAGGCCGATTAAGATGTATTAATAACAAAACAACTCAGGAATCGGGCCAGTAGGTGCGATTACCGGCCATCTAAAAACAGTTAGTTTAGATTGCTACAATTATTTAAACTAGCCTGCCAAGATTGGGACAATGAACTAACCTGATTTGGCGCGCAGATAAGGGCCATCCGAAGGAGTATAATTGTAGGCCCACTGGCAACCGACTCTCTCTCTGCTCTCTGCTCTTGCTCTTGGCTCCTGCTCCGGCCCCTCACCCTCATGGCTGCTGCTCTTCCCCCGTCCTGCGCTTATTGCCTGGCCACTGCCTGTGCCCTTCCCATCTCATCAGGAACACCCGGCATTGCACCAGGCAGACATGGACAAACCAGGCCAGGCGAGGCGGGACGAGATGAGGCGAGGTGGTGAGGAAGACGAATTGGTAAGACGATTGAAGAAACACTTCGAATAATCGGGCCTTCAATCCAGCTCACCTTCGACTATCTTCATGCAAACTCCAACTGCCGGCCGAGGAAGAGGAACCATCATCCCTGCGAGGTAAAGTACCCAAGCAGAGACTTTAACTTTGGGGTACTTGTACCTGGACGACCTCCTTGCAGCACCCCGAGACCACATGACGATGGCAGGCCCCAGAGAGCACAAAGAGCGAACCCCAAGCCCCACCGCTGTTTGAATTCAGCAGATCTGTGTGAGCATGAATTCTGGCCCCTCATAGCTTAATCTAGTTAGGTATAGGGGGTGGGATAAGGATAAGGGGATTGTTAAGATAGTCATTTTCCCTCGATGTGCCATGTGTTCCCCATTCTCTGTATAAGTATATCGTTATTTGTATTTGCCTGTAATTTTATACTAGTAACTTTTCATAAGATTGTGTTAATTTCTATTTCAATAAATCTTGGTTTTCTTACATCCAAACCACCTGTCTACTCGAGTCTTTTCTGTATCGCCGCCTGTACCTAAGTCCGGTGTCTAGAACCCAGGGGCGTGGGAGCGATTCGAACCGCTCATAAACAGTCAGAGGCATAACTGACTGGGCGTACGCACCACCCCACACCACCCCCTACAGATGAGTCCTGAACACAAGGACTCATTAAACTACACAGAATGTCAGTGTTTGACAGCTTCACAGATCTGTCAAATGATGACATTTCTTCTTTCAAAAGTTCTTGACAGATGACACGTCATACGTTGACGTGCTCTGTCACTGACTTCCCCCTAATTGGCCTGCTGAGCCCGCCGGGCGGGCTCAACAAGGTCAATCGGGAAATTCCCGCTGGTTGGCCAGAAGCTGATGGAGGTGGGATTGAAACCCGGCAAGCAGCCTCCAAAAGCCTCCCATTCAGAAAATCCAGCCCATTGTCTTTGCGCTTTAATGAACTATTCCTTGCTAAAATATTTAAAGGTTAACATTTCAAAAGCTCCCTCAATGACTCAGCTAGTTGAGTCAAATAGCATAGACACATTTAAGGGGAAACTAGATGAGCACATGAGGGAGAAAGGAATCTCAACCCCAGGCCATCGCGCAGGAGTTCCTCAGGGCAGTGTTGTGGGCTCAACCATCATCAGCTGCTTCATCAATGACCTTCCCTCCATAATAAGGTCAAAGTGGGGATGTTCGCTGATGATTGCACAGTGTTCAGTTCCATTTGCAACGCCTCAGATTCGTGTCTGCATGCAGCAAGACCTGGACAACATTCAGGCTTGGGCTGATAAGTGGCAAGCAGCATTTGTGCCACACAACTGCCAGGCAATAACCATCTCCAACAAGAGAAATTCTAACCATCTCCCCTTGACAATGTCATTACCATTGCCGAATCCCCCACCATCAACAACCTGGGGGGTCACCATTGATCAGAAACTGAACTGTACCAGCCACATAAACACTGTGGCAACAAGAGCAGGTCAGAGGCTGGGTATTCTGTGGTGAGTGACTCACCTCCTGACTCCTCAAAGCCTTTCCACCATCTACAAGGCACAAGTCAGGAGTGTGATGGAATACTCTCCACTTGCCTGGAGGAGTGCAGCTCCAACAACACTCAAAAAGCTCAACACCATCCAGGACAAAGCAGACCGCTTGATTGGCACCCCATCCACCACCTTAAACATTCACTCCCTCCACCACCAGTGCACCGTGGCTGCAGTGTGTACCATCTACAAGATGCACTGCAGCAACTCGCCAAGGTTTCTTCAATAGCACCTCCCAAACCCATGGCCTCTACCACCTAGAAGGACAAGGGCAGCAGGTACATGGGAACACCACCACCTCCAAGTAACACACCACCCTGAAATATATTGCCATTCCTCATCATTGCTGGGTCAAAATCCTGGAACTCCCTCCCTAACTGCACTGTGGAGGTACCTTCACCACACAAACTGCCAGCAGTTCAAGAGGGCGGGTCACCACCACTTTCTCAACGGCAATTAGGGATGGGCAATAAATGTTGGCCTTGCCTGCAATGCCAACCTCCCATGAATGAATAAAAAACATAATGGGGTTAGATGAAGAGGGGTGGGAGGAGGCTCGTGTGGAGCATAAAGGCCGGCATAGACCAGTGGGCTGAATGGCCTGTTTCTGTGCTGCAAATTCTTTGTAGTGTAATTCTATGTAAGTGCGCTGCTGAGTTTTGAATTGGGCCATGCATGATAAGAAGGTCTCGGGCTCAATTTGATTTTAGCTACAGTGCTACAATTGATCTCCACGCTCCTGCATCTGGGGAAGGGAAGTAATCAGCTAAGGGTCCCATTGTGAATCACCATCCAGTGAAAAATGTTGGAAAGTAAGTATGCATGGATGTCCAACAGGGACAGGATCAGGCTTTGCTTTAATGATTCTTATGGACAAACAGCCTGTCGACACTTGCTGTTAAGACTCAAGAATGACCACTTGAAGGAGGCCTGAGCCTACAGAACTGTAGTCCAGCATGAGAGAAAGAGAGGGGAAGAGGAAAAAAGACTGGAGTTTGAATTGTATGTCAAATATTAATTTAGTGAATGCACTGGAGGTGGGAGGAACAGTAACTGTTGGCATCACATGACAGTAGTACCAGTCACTGTGTTGATTTTATACAAGATAGATGGCTGTTTTTTTTGGTCAGCAATTTGGCAACAAGGCAGAACTGATTTTGGGTGTAAAAAGCAGTTAGTAAGAAACTGCCACTGAGTGGAAATGCTGAAATCTTTACTGAAAAATCCCATAAAATGGCACTGGTAGGGAGCATTACAGAAACGTCAGAAGCAACAGAGGGGAAGTGTTCTGAGCATGATATTGTCAGCTTGTGGGAATACAATGATTAAATATAGAGAGAACTGGTTGCAGCAGGGAAATATAAACTAAGATTGCTTTAGAATGATAAAAAGATTTTCCTGATAACTTATCAGAGGAGGATAGAGGCAGGTATGTACTGATATTGACAGCATCCAGCTTCCAGGCCACCATAGCAGTCATCAAACTGAAGGTACTCTCTTGTCTATCCTTCTATTCTTTGATAAAGTATCTTTCATTTATTTTAAGGTTCATTGATTTTTAAGCTAGGAAACCACATGCGTCAAACATTTGATATTTAAAGAGAACTGTCCTTGGCACCAGGGGGAGAGAACAGATGAAACATTTCATTTTCATCACATTGATTTCACATGCAAGGGAGACCACTGGCATTTCACAATGTACCGATATATTTTAACAGGAACTGCACCTCATGTTGTGGTATTTGGCAAATAAAGGGGAACAGCTTGCCAAATGCTTTTTTTTTAAGATTAATGTTTCTTTATATTTAAAAAAAAATGTTTTCTTTGCAGATGTGGCAACAGGATAAAAGGTTGACTGCAAATGAACATTCCATGTAAGCCGAAAGGAAAGTCTTTGCTTCAGAAGGAACCACATTTATTTAAATATGTCAAACAATTTGAAGCGTCTTGAGTTTTAAAACAAAACTCTTAAGTCATATGGGATTGGAGTTGAGGCAAAGTTATGTGATTGAATTAATGGAATTGCTAACATTCAATTATATTTGTCCTCCCGCTCCTGTAAAAATGCCCTGCGGATTGAGTTCATATGCTTGTCACTTTAAGAGGTGGTTGTGCCCTGTACTGTTTATATGTACATACCTTTAAACATACTCTACAGCTTTTAAGTGACTGTTGTGTGCGCACAGTTTACACTCAAGTTAAGGAGCCGAGGGAGCCATTGCAATTGTGCCATGCCCCTTCCTCACATACAAGTGATGACAGCTGAACTTTAAAGAAAGGAGATGTAGTTTTGTGCATATAGCTGTAATGGGTTAACGCTGCTACCTCGTCCCCACAGCAACCTTCTTTTCCGTAGGAAGCACAGATCTTCCAACATAAGGTACCTGCAATGTTTTCCATGGCTGCAATGGGAACTATTACATTACTGATGCGCTATCAACAATACCAAAGACTACGAGATGGACTTATATGAAGTAGGCTTTTATTGACTAAGAACTAGAGCATGCCTCTGCTAGTGAATCCATCCTAAGAGCTCCCGGGGGAAGGGTGGTGAGTCACCTTTATACCCGGGCTTAGGGGTGGAGCCAGGGGCTGAGACATGCCTGGACTTGTACAGGGTTAACAGTGGTTTACCACACAGGCATGTACAGGTTAACAGTGGTTTACCACATTCACCCCTCATTTTAAAAAAGAGTCCGGCGGGGTGAAGTGTTTCAAAAGTTCGTATACGAAAGTCTCTCCAGGGGTCTTGTCTGCCGTAATGATCTTCATGGTGCCGGTTGCGGCGGTTCTTTGCCCGCGGCCGCTTCTCGCGTGGGACGGAGCACTGGCGTGTCGTCCTCTCGGGGTAGGGATGGCACCGGCATGTCGTCAGTTCATGGTAGGCACCCTGGTGGTGCGTCGTGGGTAGTGGTGGTGGGTGGAGGTAGTGGATGGTGATCGATGGTGTTTCGGGTGGTACCTGAGGGTGCGAGGTCTCGAATTGAGACTGTGTCCTCCTGCCCGTCAGGATACGCCACGTAGGTGTACTGTGGGTTGGCGTGGAGGAGGTGAACCTTTTCGACCAGGGGGTCCGTCTTATGGCTCCTCACGTGTTTCCTGAGCAGGACGGGTCCCGGAGACGTCAGCCATGGCGGTAGTGATGTCCCCGAGGTGGATTTCCTGGGGAAGACGAACATCTTCTCGTGAGGGGTGGCGTTTGTGGCAGTACAGAGCAGTGATCGTATGGAGTGGAGCGCATCGGGGAGGACATCTTGCCAGCGGGAGATTGGGAGGCCCTTGGATTTTAGGGTGAGCATGGCGGTCTTCCACACTGTTGCGTTCTCCCTCTCTACCTGTCCGTTACCCCGGGGGTTGTAGCTGGTAGCCCTGCTCGTGGCTATGCCCTTCTCGAGTAGGTACTAGCGCAGCTCGTCGCTCATGAACGACGAGCCCCTGTCGCTGTGGATGTAATTGGGGAAGCCAAATATGGCGAACAGGTCGTGGAGGCACCTGATGACTGTGGCGCTGGTCATGTCCGGGCAGGGGATGGCGAAGGGGAAACGGGAGTACTCGTCAATAATATTGAGGAAGTACGTGTTGCGGTAAGAGGAGGGAAGGGGCCCCTTGAAATCGGCGCTGAGACGTTCGAAGGGGCGGGTGGCTTTAATCAGGTGTGCCCTGTCTGGCCTATAAAAATGCGGTTTGCATTCGGCGCAGACCTGGCAGTTCCTGGTCATGGTCCTGACCTCCTCGATGGAGTAAGGCAGGTTGCGAGCTTTAATAAAGTGGAAGAACCTGGTGACCCCCGGGTGGCAGAGATCATTGTGGAGGGTCCGTAGCCTATCGACTTGTGCGTTGGCACATGTCCCACGGGATAGGGCGTCTGGGGGCTCATTAAGTTTCCCGGGCCGGTATAAGATATCGTAGGTGTAGGTGGATAACGCGATCCTCCACCGCAATATCTTATCATTTTTGATTTTCCCCCTTTGTCTGTTGTTAAACATAAATGCTACTGACCGTTGGTCAGTGAGCAGGGTGAAACGTTTACCGGCCAGGTAATGCCTCCAGTGCCGTACAGCCTCCACTATCGCCTGGGCCTCCTTCTCGACTGAGGAGTGTCGAATTTCGGGGCCCTGGAGGGTCCGTGAAAAGAAGGCCACGGGTCTCCCCGCCTGGTTAAGGGTTGCGGCTAGGGCGAAGTCGGATGCATCGCTCTCCACTTGGAAAGGGACGGACTCCTCCACTGCGTGCATTGTGGCCTTCGCAATGTCCTCTTTTATGAGGGTGAAGGCCGCACGGGCCTCTGCCGTCAGGGGGAAGGAGGTTGACTTGATGAGGGGCCGGGCTTTGTCCGCATAGTTGGGCACCCACTGGGCGTAGTAAGAGAAGAACCCTAGGCATCTCTTCAGGGCTTTTAGGCAGTGGGGGGGGGGTAGTTCCAGGAGGGGGCGCATTCGGTCGGGGTCGGGGCCGATGACTCCGTTTTCCACCACGCAGCCAAGAATAGCGAGGCGCGCGGTGCGGAACATACAACAGAGAAAAATGTATGTCAGATTCAGCCGTTGGGCCGTACGGAGGAATTTTTCTAGGTTGGCGTCGTGGTCCTGCCGGTCATGGCCGCAGATGGTGACGTTGTCTAGATAGGGGAAGGTGGCCTGCAGCGCGTTCTGGTCAACCATCCGGTCCATCTCCCTTTGGAAGACCGAGACCCCGTTGGTGACGCCGAAGGGGACTCGGAGGAAGTGGTAGAGGCGACCGTCAGCCTCGAAGGCCGTGTACTGGCGGTCCTCAGGCCTGATGGGGAGCTGGTGGTGTACCGACTTCAGATCAATCATCGAGAATACCCGGTATTGTGCTATCTGGTTGACCATGTCAGATATGCGGGGAAGTGGGTATGCGTCTAATTGCGTGTATCGATTGATCGTCTGGCTGTAATCAATAACCAGGCGCTGTTTTTCGCTGGTCTTTACTACCACCACTTGGGCTCACCATGGGCTGGTGCTGCCCTCGATAATCCCTTCCCTCAGGAGTCTTTGTACTTCTGATTTAATAAAGCTCCTATCCCCGGCACTGTACCGTCTGCTTTTAGTAGCAATTGGCTTGCAGTCTTTGGCGAGGTTAGCGAACAACGGGGGGGGGTTTGACCTTCAGGGTGAACAGGCTGCATACTTTGCGCAGCGCCGTGTTTAAATTCTGCTGGCTGCAGACTGTAAGTGGGGGCAGGGGCCCGCCATATGCCATCATGACGCTCTCCAGATGGCACTGGAAGTCTAATCCTAGCAGTATGGGAGCGCAGAGCTGTGGCAGGACGAGGAATTTAAACTCTCTGTACTCCACGCCGTTCACTGTCAGAGACGCTACACAGTAGCCGCCGACGTCCGCCATATGGGACTTTGAGGCCATAAAGACCTGGTGGTGTGTGCGCATAACCGATAGGGAGTAGCGTCGCACCGTGTCGGGGTGGATGAAGCTCTCCGTGCTTCCGCAGTCGAAAAGGCAATTTGTGGCATGGCCATTTACCTTTACGTTCATCATGGACCTGGCTAGTTGATGGGGCCTAGATTGGTCCAGGGTGATGGAGGCCATCGTCGAGGTCGGTGGGTCGCTGTAGTATTCGCCCGTGCCGAGGGCCTGGTCCCGAGATGGTGTCCAAGATGGTGGCTCCCCCTCGGCTGGTGGTGTCCAAAATGGCGGCCCGCACGGCTCACACGTGGTTGGTGGGGTCCAAAATGGCAGCCTGTACGGTTCACACGCGGCGCTGCTGGAATTGGGGGTCGATTTCGCCTTGCACACTCTCGCGTAGTGGCCTTTCTTGCCGCATTTGGAGCAGGTCGCGTCCTTTGCTGGGCATTGCTGTCTGGGGTGCTTGGCCTGGCCGCAGAAGTAGCATTTCTGGCCTCTGGTCATTGCAGCTGTAGTTGGGCTGCTGGCGGCTTGTGGCCTTACCGGGTCCCAAGATGGCTGCTCCCGTTTCATCCACGTGGCCATCCGGTCAGGGGGGTAGGCGTCCATGTTCTGGAGGGCCACGTCTAACGAGTTAGCGAGGGCCACCGTCTTCTGCAGGTCGAGCCCCCTCTGTTCCAGCAGCCTCTGCCGAGTATAGTTGGACCTGATGCCGGCTACGTAGGCGTCTCGGATCAGGTCTTCCGTGCATTCCTTGGCCGTCACCGCTTTGCAATTACAGTCCCGGCCGAGGACTCTCAGTGCCAGTAAATATTCAGCGCCCGATTCCCCGGGGCGCTGTTTTCGGGTAGCCAGGAGGTGTCTGGCGTAGACCTCGTTAACAGGCCTCACGTATTGTTCCTTTAGCGTCGCGATGGCGGCCGCGTAAGTAGTGGCATCTCGGATGATCAAGTAGACTCGGTGGCTCACCCATGAGTTCAAGACAAGCCGTTTCGCGTCATCTGTAGTGACGGTAGTGCTGGAGGCCTCCAGGAAGGCTTCGAAACAGCTCAGCCAGTGTTCAAAGTTATTGGCTGCATCTGCTGCTTGAGGATCCAGGTCTAAACGTTCCGGCTTCAAGATTTGCTCCATGTTGAAAATTAGTCAATAAAATTTATGTGCTATCAACAATACCAAAGACTACGAGATGGACTTATATGAAGTAGGCTTTTATTGACTAAGAACTAGAGCATGCCTCTGCTAGTGAATCCATCCTAAGAGCTCCCGGGGGAAGGGTGGTGAGTCACCTTTATACCCGGGCTTAGGGGTGGAGCCAGGGGCTGAGACATGCCTGGACTTGTACAGGGTTAACAGTGGTTTACCACACAGGCATGTACAGGTTAACAGTGGTTTACCACAATTACCATCAAACGTTATCAGTTAATTTAATTATACCCACTCTTCATGGCTTAGGATATTCAATTCAATTCAATTCAATTTTATTTGCCATATGTAACTAGTACAATGGAATGCTTACTCCCCGTATGATATATCACTACCTTAATACACCCCCACCTGTTATCCTGTGCATATGAGGATCGCAGCACCTGCACATTCATGCAGTTTATGAGAAACTAATGCAATTTCTATGTGGCTCCATGATGAAGGACTTTTTGGACAGTTAATTTTAGTTAAGCCTGCTAAACACTGGAACTCTCTTGTAGTATATGTGCCTGCTGAGAGAAGATGAAGATGAAGAGAAAGGCCTAGAAATTGGGTTGGTAGCGCCGGCGCTGAGCACCTAAAGAGACCTAGAATTGGGGCGAAGCCCTATGTTGGGGCGAACGCTATGAGGATAGCGCCGACTCAGAAATTGACTATACATTTAGCGCCTGCGCTAAGTGTTTGCGCACGCGAGCGCAAGCAGCTCATGATGTCATTTCAGTGTGCAACGCCTTTTAGGAGCGCCTGAGCGCATATTGGGTGGTGCCCGGAGCCTTAGCGCCCAGCGCTATTAGTGACAGTTCGAGGGAGGGCTAACAGGCCCTTCTCGGAGTAGGGGGGCGCTATTTAAAGAGGACAGCTTCAGTGCAGAATCTTCTGCCACTTGGCCTGCTCATTGCGCTCGCTGCTAGAGAGAGTTGGCGAGCTAATGTGGAGCGGCGGTCTGGGATTTGAGCTTTACAGTACTTGGGACCTTCAACCCTGTCCGAAGCACTTGCATCACTACACCTAAAAGCCTTTTGACCAACTGGCATCGGAATGGGAGCTTGTTTGGAGGGTGACGGCCTCATCGCCCAACACTGTGAAGGGGCAGAGAGACGGCGGGAGAGAGGGCCGGGATTGGCAAGAAGGAGGAGGGGCAATGGAGGTCGGCCAATCCGATGGGATGCTGCGAGGGTCTTTAGGCAGCAGGTGACAAGCCTTGACATGTCGGAGGAGCAGTGTTTGGGAAGGCTCCGAATCTGGAGGGACATTGTTACTGATCTGTGCCACCTGCTTGGTCAGGATCTGCAGCCGCGTGAACGCTGCAGAACCTCTCTGTCCGTGATGGCTACACTGACTGATGGCCTCCATTTTTATGCCAACGGATCCTTTCAGTCAGCCATTGGGGACAATGCGACTGTCGCTCAGGCTGCAGTCCGCTGTTGCATCCGGCAAGTGACAGATGCCCTTTATAGGCGAACGCGTCGATTCATTACCTTCCCTCGGACCCTGCACAAGCAGGCGGAGGAGGAGGAGTATGAGGAGGAGGAGGAGGAGGAGGAGGAAGAGCAGGCGGAGGAGGAGGAGGAGGAAGATGGAAGGGCTGCTGAAAGTGGAAGGTCCATACGTCAGAGGCTCCTCTGGACTCATATCGACACCCCTGTAGCGGAATGATGAGAGTCTTAACTCATGCGCGCTTTGGATGTTTGAGGGCCTCTGCATGCCAGCATCACTGAAAGTAGTCACATGCACCAAGCAACATTGAAACTTCTGTTTATTGACACAAAAGTCTTTAATTACAGCTAAACAACGTAATGTGAGCAGAAACCATAACTTTCAAAATAACTGTGACCTGTTCGGCAAAGCTGCAAAACTCCACAAACCTTCTGCAACTATAACAGCAGATGAGGGTGTCCTTGAATTTGGACAAACAAACGTCTCAGCACCTCCCTCTACAACTGGCCCCTTGAGGGAGAACGACTTCTCTTTCGCACCCGGCCCCTTCCCTCCCTGCTGCTCCTACGTAATTGCACCCCAGTGGCGGGCTCAAGGCTGGGGGATGCTTGCTGACTGTCTGGAAGCGCAGAAACCCCTGAGGTATGGCCTGGCCGACCTCTGGGCTTGGAGGGTGCGGACGCAGGATGCTTGCTGTGAGCATGGCTGGAAGCAGTGTGGCCTGCAGGTGGTGGCAGCTGCAATGCAGGCATCCCAGCGCTGGCATGTGCAATGGTCTCCTGACGAGAGAGGACACCTGCACCATGGTCGGACGACACACTGGCTATCTGAGGGGAGTGGCTCGGCTCATCCGCCACAATCGCAGGCTCCGCGGATTCCTGGCCTTGTACGGGAGTGGAAGGGCCCGGGTGATCCTATCTGATGCAGAGAGGGTGGCTGCAGTGAGAGATCGCGTTGCGTCAATCTGGCTGTGGAGGAGCCCAGCAAGTGACTGCGCGGCAACAGTGAGGACCTGTGTGCCAGGTGCCAGTGCCTCGGAGAACGCCTGGACAGTTCTCCCCATGGCTTTGGACAAGGCAGGAGCCGACCGCTCCACTGCCTCGGACAAGCCCTGCACAGACCTTTCCAGGGATTGTCCGAAGTCCTGAACAGTCCTTTCCATTGCCGACTCAAAGCCGTGGACAGTCCTCTCCATTGTTGGGCCGAAGCCCTGGATAGTCCTGTCCATTGTGGCCCCGAAGCCCTGGATAGACCTGTCCATTGTTTCCCCGAGCACCTGGAGAGTCCTCTCCATTGTTGCCCCAAAGCCCTGCAGAGTCCTCTCCATTGTTGCCCCGAAGTCCCACATACTCCTAGCCAATGAATCTATTGACTCAGGCATCTTCTCCACTGCAGCCATCAGCTCCGTGTGTCTGACCCGGGTCTGTTTGCTCATCTCTGCCAGGCGACGGACCTCATCTGCACTCTGTGCAGCAGTCATGACGACCTGCCTTGCCCTGCGGGGAGACGGTGGCCAAACTTGCCTATCCCCCCTGCGTTGCTCCATGCCGCTTGGTCTGGCAACTGGTTCATCCTCAGAGCCACCCCCCTCCCCTCCAGAGGACTACTATCCCCAGTCTGCAGATGTCTCCGCTCCCCGGATTCTGCAACGGCTGGTCCGGATTCCTCCTGGTCCTCGCCTCCGGTGGCACTGGCACTGGCAGCTTCAGTGCATTGAGCCCGAGTTGGTGCTGCTTCATCTGAAAGTGGGAGGTGGAAGAGTGGCTTTAGCAAAAGGACAGGTTTGCTGAAAGGCATGCCAGATTGCGGCAAGGCTCTGACATGGCTGCACACTGAGGATGCATGCTGGCGGGGGGACCAAGTGGAAGGCAACAGGTGGAAAAGGTGAGAGTCTTACCCTCGCTGTCGGTAATGGGGTCGGCAGATGCAGTGGTCACTGGACCAGACAGACGTCCTCCAAGTATCTGGTGCACTCTCTCCTCCAGATCCGTGAGAGTGACCACTTGTGCAGGTCCGCCACCGGTTCGACGCTGCTCCTTTCTAATCTGTGCCATCTTGGACTGCAGGGGAAAGAAGGGGAGGTTCTGTTACACGATGCCTTGAGACCTCATCGCATGCCCCCCATGGTGCAAGAGCCCTTACATGAGGCCTTGAGACATCATCGCATGCCCCCCATGGTGCAAGAGCCCTTACATGAGGCCTTGAGACATCTGTGCATGTGTGTGGCCAGAAAGGGCCATGGGTGCATACTGACAGATGGCCATTGGCGCATCATTGCAGCAGGGTGCCCGAAGTCAGCTGCAGATGGAGGGAAGCACAAGTTTGGTAAACCATCACTCACCCTAACGATCCGTGTGAGGTCGTTGAATTTCTTCCTGCACTGAACAGGGGTCCTGGTCGCCATGCTGCTGGAATTCACCCTCACAGCAACCTCCCTCCAAGATCATCGATAAGCCTTCTGATTTGGCCTCTTGCCATTATCCGGATACAGGACCTCTCGACGGTGTTCAACTGCAGCCACCAAGTGGTCCAGAGCCTCAGTGCTGAAGTGCTCTGCTCTCTGCCTAACCTTCTCCATAATGCACAAGTTTCTAACGCCAGACAAGGGTGAGCACCGAATCTGAGGCCTACAGGGCGTTGGGTGTTGAAGCTCAGTCTGACTGACCCACCCCTTTAAGAGCCGGCCGGCGCCTGTAGGCCTCGTGCTTTCCCGTAATTGAGTTCACCTGCGCTGCGCCCGTCCGCGTCGAAATTGAGTAGCGCCTGACCTTTTGCGCCTTAAGAGCACCGTGCAATGGCTGATTTAGCGCCTCAATCCCCTTTGGGGGCGATGCAACCCAATATCGCGCCAGGCGGCGATAAGTTTCGTCTGGCTATAAACTTTGCGCACCGCCAGTTCTAACACCTCAAGCGGGGCTATACCCAATTTCTAGGCCAAAGTGTTTTGTGCAGTGTGTTATGCTCTGGAAAGCAATGCCTAAAAGGATGGTGGAAGCACATTCAATAGTAACTTTCAAAAGGGAATTGGATATATATTGATAAGGGAATATTTGCAGCGCTATGAGGAAAGAGCAGGAAAGTGGGACTGATTGGATAGTTCTTTCAAAGAGCTGGCACGGGCATGATGGGCCGAATGGCCTTCTGTGCTGTATCATTCTATGATTCCACTGTCATATGCTATTACATGACAAAGCTCTTGAGGCCCTTTACACTCACACAACTCTCTCAATTCACTGTCCAGGTCGATGTAAAACATCAAAGCCACACAATATCTCGCTGTGTCACCCTTAGTCAGTTTGTAGGTCAGATAACAGTTGACTGGAGTTAAACCTCAAATAAACAAATTAGATCCCTACCTGATGCCCAGGAGAATGGAAATTTAGAACATCCTTCATCCAACAACAGCCTATGAGGTCAATGTTTTTTTACTAGTATCTTTTACTTCTTTTTGTTTAGTGTTCTGTGCAGGTATTGTTAATTTCACATTCTTAAGAACCTCTGAAATTAAATTCCAATGTTTCTGGTGTGACAAATGTTCTGTTCTGTGTAAAGCTAATTGTGAAATTTAGTAACTTGCTCAGTCCTACCTGGGCTGACTCCTTAATAATCTAAGCAGCCAGAACTAGATCAAAATGTCTTTGTATGCATTTCATTTTCATGTTTTCAGGTAAAAGATCACATGGCACGATTTGAAGTAGAGCAGGGGAGCTCTCCCGGTGTCCTGGCCAACATTTATCCCTCAACCAATATCACTAAAACAGATGATCTGGTCATTATCACATTACTGTTTGTGGGACCTTGCTGTGCACAAATTCCTGCCACATTTCCTACATTACAACAGTGACTGCACTTTAAAAGTACTTAATTGGCTGTAAAGTGTTTTGGGACATCCTGAGATTGTGAAAGGTGTTATATAAATGCAAGTCTTTCTTTCTTTATGTTGTATTGTGTGCAAATTTATTAATCCATAAATTGCACCTCATTTTCAATGTTCTTGGTGGGAAGGATGCAAAGGATTGCTATTAATCTCAACTCAATCATTTTCAACTGATATTACAAAACTGGTTCCTATATTTCACTTCTAACACCAGGAGAGAACATGGTGTTCTGCAGTTGAATTCTTTCTACAACCACATATTTATAGACTTTCCTGGCAAAGCCACAAGAAAAAGAGAGTTTTGGATTAACACAAAGTCAAAATGAAGTAGACCAACATGAAAAACAGATAAAATGTTTTAAAAATATAAGATATATAAGAAATTTAAAAATCAAGAAATATAAAAACAGATTGTAAGAAATGTTACAAGTAATGAAAAAAGGAACTGATTAGCGAAAGTAAACATGGGTTCTTTAGAGGCAGAGACAGGAGAAATTAAAATGGGGAATAAGGAAATGGCAGAGACCTTAAACACATACTGTATTTTGTGTCTGTCTTCACAGTAGAAAACACAAAGAACATACTGGAAATTATGAGGAACTAAGGGTCTAATGAGAGTGAGGAACTTAAAGTAATTAATATTAGTAAAGAAAAAGTGCTGGAGAAATTAATGGGACTAAAAGCCAACAATTCCCTTGGACCTGATGACCTACATCCTAGGGTTTCAAAAGATATGGCTGTAGAGATAGTGGATACATTGGTTTTGATCTTCCAGAATTCCCTAGATTCTAGGACGGTCCCTGTGGATTGAACGGTAGCAAATGTAATCCCGCTGTTCAAGAAAGGAGGGAGAGAGAAAACCGGGAACTACAGGCCAGTTAGCCTGACATCAATAGTAGGGAAAATGCTAGAATCTAATATTAAGGACGTAGAAACAGGGCACTTGGAAAATCACAATATGATTAGACTGAGTTAACACGGTTTTATCAAAGGGAAATCGTGTTTGAGAAATCTATTATTTTGAGGGTATAACTAGCAGGGTAGTTAAGGGGGAACCAGCGAATGTAGTATATTTGGATTTTCAGAAGACATTCGATAAGGTGCCACACAAATTGGTTGTTAGACAAAATTAGGGCTCATGGGATTGGGGGTAATATATTAGAATGGATTGAGGATTGGTTAACGGAAAGAAAACAGAGTAGGAATAAATGGGTTATTTTCAGGATGGCAGCGTGTAATTAGTAGACTGCCGTAAGGATCAGTTCTTGTGCCTCTGCTATCTACAATCTATATCAATGACTTTGATGAGGGGACCAAGTGTAATCTATCCAAGTTTGCTGATGATACAAAGCTATGTGGGAAAATAAGCCGTGAAGAGGACGCAAAGTGGCTGCAAAGGGATTCTAGCACGGTTAAGTGATTAAGCAAGAAGGTGGCAGATGGACTATAATGTGGGGAAATGTGAAATTATCCACTTTGGTAGGAAGAATGGAAAAGCAGAATATTTTTTAAAAGGTGAGAGACTAGTAAATGTTGGTATGCAGAGGGACCTGGGGGTCCTTGAATCACAGAAAATTAACATGCAGGTACAGCAAGCAATTAGGAAGACAAATAGTATGTTGGCCTTTATTGCAAGGGGGTTGGAGTATAAGAGTAAGGAAGTCTTGTTGCAATTGTACAGGACTTTGGTGAGACCACACCTGGAGTACTGTATACAGTTTTGGTCTCCTTACTTAAGGAAGGATATACTTGCCTTGGAGGGCTGCAACGAAGGTTCACTAGATTGATTCCTGGGATGAGAGGGCTGTCCTATGACGAGAGATTGAGTAGTATGGGCCTATACTCTCTGGAGTTTTGAAAAATGAGAGGTGATCTTATTGAAATGTATAAAATTCTTAGACAGCTTGACAGGGTAGATGCTGAGAGGCTGTTTCCCCTGGCTGGGGAGTCTAGAACTAGGGGTCATAGTCTTAGGATAAGGGGTTGGCCATTTAAGACTGAAATGAGGAGAAATGTCTTCACTTAGAGGGTTATGAATCTTTGGAATTCTCTACCCCAGAGGGTTGTTGATGCTCAGCCAATGAGTATATTCAAGACAGAGATCAATCGATTTTTGGATGGGAAAGTGGCGTTGATATAAAGGTTCAACCATGATCTTATTGAATGGCAGAGCAGGCTCGAGGGGCTGTATGGCCAACTCTTGCTCCTATTTCTTATGTTCTTTTGTGGTTTAATATAATTGGGGCTGACTACTAGGGAGTTCAGTTTTGTTGAGTTAGTAGCTTGCATCTTGAGAGTTTGAAACACAATTTTATGACTACTATATAATATAAATTGCAACTGCCTTGCAAACTAAAGCACAATTGTAGTTTATATGTAACTTATATATCTGCTATAATTTTCAAAACAGTTGGTTTTGCTTAAAGGCAATGTGGATGATCTCTTGATCTGTTGTGTGTTGTAAAGTGAGGAGCACTTACTGTAATGAGATGGTAGTAATGCTTGCTGTCCTTATTTTTGACTCAGTGTTTCCACCTATTGACCAAATGCTACTACTGCACTTTGGGGGAACAGATGAGGAGGCCACATAGCTTAATGGCCCTGGATGAGCGGTGGGTAATAAAAGCAAACGAACAGCATTCGCTGTCATTACCCCTTTGAAACTTGCGCGGAAATCCTGAAGTTGCGGTCAGTTATTCACTGCTCCGCCACAGGCCGTGCCTTTGCTTCGCCGCTCACCGCAAATTATGGTCCAATGTATTCATTTTGGCAATAACAATAGCACTGACGAAGGGTCATCGACCTGAAACGTTAACTCTGTTTCTCTCTCCACGATGCTGCCTGGCCTGCTGAGTGTTTCTAGCATTTTCTGTTGTTATTCATTTTGGCAACTTGAACACAAGCTGTTTACTGATTCATTATTATGATATCCTGCAACATTCCTTCAAATAGAATATTTAAATGACAATGCTGCATTGATGGTTAGAGCATTACATTAAAAATGAATTGAACAATTTCTAGCCTTGTCTATATCCTGAAATTCATGTATTCCTATAGTTATATCATTGAGGGACAGTCTCAGAGCGCTTTCCTTTGTTCCTCATTTTGTTTTCAAAGTCAGAAACTACTAATAATCTAAATATTTTACCTGCAAGTTTTTCTCAAAATCATTATATGCCTGGAATTACATTTTAGAAAAAATGCTCAAAATAATTCTTCAACAATGCAGTATCATGAGTCTTAATTATCATATAAAGTTCTTAAAATGTTTAAAGCCATGTTCAGATTTATATAATAATGCATTTATATACTGCCTTGAATGTTGAAATGCCTCATGTGCTACACAAACATTTAAGATGACTTACTTCAAAGCATCTACATTCCTTGTAGTCTATTTTTTTTAAATTATTTTCTAATTTCTCCTTCACTAGATTAACTGATGCTCCCTAAACCTCTCTGCCTTTCCAGCTCTCTCCCCTTCTTTAAGACACTCCTTATATCGCTATCAGTCACCCCTCCTAATATTGCCGCCTTTGTCAATTTTTTTGTCTGATTGCGCTTCTGTGAAGCATCTTGGGATGTTTTCCTACATTAAAGGCGCTATATAAATGCAAGTTGTTGATGTCAGGAACATGATGAGGCACTGTGGCACTGATGTAGATGTGCTTTCACTCACTCTATGATTTATCAATGTTGGTACTTTTAATAAATACAGACTAAGCTCCCCAAATAGCTTACTGAGTAAATGGACTACCCAATGTAATCCTGAGCCATATAGTTCAGGGAAGTCCCAGGTTTAATCAGTCCCAGTTTGTGCTAAGTTTGCTGATCTCAGCCAGGCTGGCAACTGGGTTGCCACAATTGGCTTCAGCACCAATCAGTCAAAGTTCATGCTCCTGATCGCTATCCAGTAAACACTGCTAGCAAGTACACATGTATGGATATTGGGTGAGAACAGAATCAACTTGGCTGTGGTATCCCTCACAATGAAATAACCTTCAGCATTCACTGTCAAGGATAAAACAAAATCCAAAGCAAATCTGGGAAATTCCTCTCCGACCCTCTTAGGTGATTGAAACTAGTCCAGGTGAATGATCGCTGTTGATTTCCGTGGAATTGCATCCAAGAAAAAGGCAGCACCTTCTGGAGAGGAGGAAACAGGAGAAAACAGGGGGGAAAAAACACCCATCATAAATAAACCAGTAGCCAGGTGACACCTTATTGGTGCTCCAAGGCACTATGCCTCAGAGTGTAACCCATAGATTTGCACTCGCAGGTCCAGAAATTGGATTTCTCTGCATCTGTTTTACAGGCATATAAAATAGATGTTTAAGGTTCCAATATGGTGGGCGGTGTGCACGTGCTCATTGCACTCCGGCAATGCGCACCTGCCTTATTGGTTAGGGCTCCTCCATAGGCGCCAGTGTGTGCACCTAAAACTGACATTGGGCACATTGCATATGCCAATGGGGGCCTAACATCTATTCAGGCTCCTTTGCCAAATTGGACATTGAATGACCACAGCATGTGCCCAGCATGTAGTGGTCAGTTTCTTAAGGTGCTTAGCAGCCAAACCAGTGGCCCTTAAGGGAACCGCTGAAGGCTGCCACTTGAAAGATTAAGTATGAAGTTTTTTTACTTATTGTGGAGCCAGGAGGAGCAGGAGAGCTTATCCTGGCTCCACATTAAATCCACGGGCCGCTGCCAGCCACCGCCCCTGATTGCCTCCCCCTGCCCCCTCCCCAGTTCAGACTCTCCTGAGGACTTCAGCAGGTGTCCAAACTGACCAATCTTGCTGCCCGCACATGACTAGCGAGCTGCATCTGGGGCCACGACTGGTGCCCGCAGCTTGCCAATACTCTCCTAATAATGCCGGCAGATTAATTTGTCATGGTCTGGCCACTGGCCTCGTTAGGCGCGTGCAGTGTGCATTGAACTGGAATCGCATCCCGATTCAGACACAATCCAATTTTTTAGGCCACCGTTTCTTCACACTCTTTGCCCATCCCCCTTTTGCCAATTAATAAGGCACGGCCTAGTGAGAGCTAAACAAAAACAACAACTTGCCTCTAACGTAGAAAAATGTCCAAGGTGAACCAGAAAAGCATGAGGTAAAAGAACGCCAGAGAAGGAGAGATTAGGAAAAATGACCAAAAAATGTGGTCAATGGAGTGGGGTCTAAGGAGGAGAGGGAGGTGGAGAGGCGGAAGGGTGAGAAAGGGAAAGAAAGGCTTGAGGGTGGCATAGTAGACAGATGAACATTTCATGTTGCATAGAATCCATTTTTATTTTCTCATGTAGGTTGCAGTAGACTTTTAAAATTCACACATTTCTGACCTTTTGAAGTAATTTCATTACTTGTTCACTAAAACTGTTCACTGATGGCTGAGACAGTCTGTCAGACGGTTGATAGTATTTTTATTTCAAGTAACAATGTTAACTAAATAGCCGTTTTGACCAACAACAGCTTAAGCAGAAATTTCCTAATTCAAATAGAACCAAAACCCAATTTGCATAAATGGAGCTTTTGAATTTCAAAGTAGGATTTTCTGCTGCAAGATTAGTGTGTTCCCAGGTATAATGGAAGCTTTTGTATTTTTCACTTGGTGATTTCATTTAACAGTTTGCAAATTGTATACAATGTGCTACTTGATGTAAAAACAGCAGTACAACATCTCCATGTGACAGTCTTAATAAGCTCCATGTTAAGTGCTGCTGTTTTGGTTTGGTTTGTTTTGATTCTTCTACCTCTCTGTTTTTCAATGGCACTAGGTGGAGAGCCAACTATGAGTCATATAACTTGTCATAACTAGCCCAAGTGACAGATTTCTGCTGCTGGCAATCACAAAGACAGCTCATGAATTTTAGTGAACTGATCATGAAGCAATTTTTATGCAGCTACTGGAAAGCATGTTGTGCTACAACACAGTGACGTAAATTGCAGCAAGATGGCGCCACACTGCAATAGTCAAGTGTAATGTTTAAAGTTAGCAGTGAAGGTACAGGAACTTTAAAGGGGGAAAAATTCAGTGGTTTGCGCCTCCCGCTAGCACCTTAAGAGGGCGCTAATGGGGCGCAAAGCAACTAGCGCCCGGGCGCGGCGATGTTTGCGCCGCTCGCGAAATTAACCAGCCATTTTGCAGTGGCGCTAAACACTACCACCACGATCTCCTGCGCCAGCAGATCGTGACGTCAGTCGAGTGCGCAACACCCCGGTAGCGCCCTGGAACGGATATTGAATGGCGCCCCCTGCCTTACCGCCTGCCGCTAGCAACGACAGGTTGAGGGAAGCGTTTTGCAGTCAGAAAGGGACTGGGGGAGCGCTATTTAAAGGCGACTGCTTCCTGCCTTTTTTTGTTGGTGACATTTTTGCACCACGCATTCTGAGAGAGAGAGAGACTTCTGAAGAGATTCAATGCTGTGTGAAGGAGTTTTGGGTACTGAGCAGCACTTTGCAGGTTCATTTTGATTTGACCTTCCTTGTATCGATCTAGAAGAGACAGTGGGGGCTGCACTCTGAGCTCTTTCCCTGGGTCTCTCCATTGTTCTTTCCAGCAGATTTGATGTACAGGTCTCTCCAGGCCGAGATTCAAGGCTGCAATGAGCAGGGTGTGGATGGAGAGCAAGATCAACCCTCCTCTTTAAGATAAAAACAGAAAATGCAGGAGAAACTCGGCAGGTCAAGCAGCACCTGTGAAGAGAGAAACAGAGTTAACGTTTCAGGTCGATGACCTTTCGTCAGAACTCCCCTTTAAGAACTGGCCGGCGCCAGTGTGTCTGTGTTCCATTGCTGACTGACATCACATGAGCTTCGCCAGCGTTCTGAGGTAGCGCCTCGCTCCTCGGCCTTTGCGCCTTAAGACAGGTGTGAAGCACCTGATTTAGCGCTCCAATCACCTCCAGGGGCGATAAAAGCCAAGTTTGCCATCGGAGGCGATAATTAACGCCAGGCACTAAACTTTGCGCACGGCCGATAATGGCGCCCCAAATGGGGCGATACTGAATATTTCCCCCATTATTTGCAATTGTATTGTGTAAAAAATATAATCTATTTGTTTTCATATTTACTCATTTGGATTGTGATACTGTGAAAATATTTGCTAATAGATACATAAAATGTTTACTTATCAAAATTTATTCAAACATTCTACTGCTTTCTGTATAGCTCTTGTAGCATTGTTTGCAGAGCTGAATGATTGTATTGTTCAAAGTTCTATTAAAGGTGTTTATGTAGAAAATTGTGGTTGCCATGTTAACAGGTACCACTGAATTTTCAATGCCTGAGCGGAGATAAAGGTTGCTTTGTGGGGAAAGGCTTGCTGAATAGAATATTTAATGCGTAACTTTGAGAATACAGTGGCTTCTTGTCGATGGGGGGGAGGGTTGATGTAATGTATTTGCTTGAGGGTATATTACTTTCTTTTATCTCTGTTTTTCTTCCGTTTCCAGCCCCTTCTAGGCCACGTATCTTCCATGGCTCAGAGGGCACTGTGGACGACCTTCTCTCAGGCCCTCATCAATGCTGCTTCTAGCTAGCCAGCAGGAAACACATAACAGCAGCCTGATGAAGACACCTCACCTCACCTTACTTTTCATCCCCCTGCACCAGAGGTCTCTCTCCTTTGCTTGATATTCCCCTATAAGCTACTAACACTCAGTGGTGCCTGGGTCTCACCATTTCTTGACAGCAGCCCAAGTTGCACTGTTCTTATTTTCAGCACTTGGCTCAACCTGTTCTAGCAGACCTCCCCTCCCCTCTCCCCCCCCCCACCCACCCACTCCCCCCCCCCCCAACTCCCTTTAATTGCCCATGATCTGCACAAGCACCATTTTCTAAGGCTGTTGCGGGGCTATTTTTGAATTTGAGATTGTACTTGTAGCACATAAGATCAATCTAGAATATTAATAGAACTTACTATAATACATCCAGCCAATACAGAGATTGTGCATTGAGAGCAGCCACCAACAGCTCATCAATTCATATTTTTGCTAGGTTGTGCTGGTTTTTTTCAGTGTAATTTGCCAGAAATTGGTCAAACCAATGCAAAAGATCGAGGAATTTCAAGCACAAATTCCGACCAGCGCAAATCGAGTTTCTGCGATCCTTTGTGCTATTTAAAAAAAAATGCCACTGGAAGCAGACCCCGCCCCCAAAACTGGCCACGCCCCCCAGATGAAATTACTCACTATTGCAAGGTTTCGCTAATTGCGCCCATTTGCGGGCCTTCGAGGAGGCTCTTAAAATTAAGTTGTTAGGTGCAGGGACACTAAAAGACATGTTTTAAAAGCTTTTAAATATTTTTAAAAATTACTGAAAAACTGACTACTGCACACCAATGAAACTAGTAAATGGTGCTGTATAGCTTTTAAGAACATAAAAAATACGAGCAGGAGTAGGCCATTCAGCCCCTCGAGCCTGTTCCACCATTCAATAAGATCATGGCTGATCTTCTACCTCATCTCCACTTTCCTACACTATCCCCATATCCCTTGATTCCCTTAATATCCAAAAATCTATCGATCTCTGTTTTGAATACACTCAACGACTGAGCCTCCATAGCCCTCTGGGGTAGAGAATTCCAAAGATTCACCACCATCCGAGTGAAGAAATTTCTCCTCATCTCAGTCCTAAATGGCCGACCCCTTATTCTGAGACTGTGACCCCTGGTTCTAGACACTCCAGCCAGGGGAAACAACCTCTCAGCATCTACCCTGTCAATCCCCTTCAGAATCTTGTATGCTTCAATGAGATCACCGCTCATTCTTCTAAACTCCAGAGAATATAGGCCCATTCTAAACAATCTCTCATTATGGGACAGCCCTCTCATCCCAGGAATCAATCTAGTGAACCTTCGTTGATAAGCAAGGGGGTGAAAGGTTATCGGGGGTAGGTGGGAATGTGGAGTAATCAGATAAGCCATGATCTTATTGAATGGCGGAGCAGGCTCACGGGGCCGAATGGCTGATCCTCTATCACAATACCATATTCCCGCTCTCTCCCCAGACCCCTTGATGCCTTTTGTGTCTAGAAATCTATCTATCTTGAATATATTCAGTGACATGGCCTCCACAGCCTGTGGCAGAGAATTCCGCAGGTTCGCCACCATCTGAGTGAAGAAATTTCTCTTCATCTCAGTCCTAAATGTCCTACCCCATATCCTGAGGCTGTGACCCCTCATTCTAGATCCCTCAACCAGGGGTAACATCCTCCCTGTATCCAGTCTGTCTAGCCCTTTCAGAATTTTATACGTTTCAAAGAGATCCCCTCTCATTCTTCTAAACTCTAGCGAATACAGGCCTAGTCGACCCAATCTCTCCTCATATGACAGTCCTGCCATCCCAGAAATCAGTCCGGTGAACTTTCGCTGCACTCCCTCTATGGCAAGTATATCCTTTCTTAGGTAAGGAGACCAAAACTGCACACAGTACTCCAGGTGTGGTCTCACCAAGGCCCTGTATAACTGTAGTAAGATATCCTTGCTCCTGTACTCAAATCCTCTTGCAATGAAGGCCAACATACCATTTGCCTTCCTAACTGCTTGCTGCACCTGCATGTTTGCTTTCAATGACTGGTGTACAAGGACACCCAGGCCCCTCTGTACATCAACATTTCCCAATCTATCACTATTTAAATATACTCTGCCTTTCTGTTTTTCCTACCGAAGTGGATAACTTCACATTTATCCACGTTATACTGCATCTGCCATGTATTTGCCCACTCACTCAACTTGTCTAAATCGCCTTGAAGCCTCGTTGCATCCTCCTTACAACTTACAATCCCACCTAGTTTCGTGTCGTCAGCAAACTTGGAAATAGTACATTTGGTTCCCTCATCCAAATCATTGATATATATTGTGAATAGCTGGTGCCCAAGCACTGATCCCTGCGCTACCCCACTAGTCACCGCCTGCCACCCCGAAAAAGACCCATTTATTCCTACTCTGTTTCCTGTCTGTTAACCAATTTTCAATCCATGCCAGTATATTACCCCCAATCCCATGTGCTTTAATTTTGCACACTAACCTCTTATGTGGGAATTTATCAAAGGCCTTCTGAAAATCCAAATACACCACATCCACTGGTTCTCCCTTATCTATTCTACCAGTTACATCCTCAAAAAACTCCAGTAGGTTTGTCAAACACAATTTCCCTTTCATAAATCCATGTTGACTTTGTCTAATCCCGTTGATATTTTCTAAGTGTCCTTTTATCACATCCTTTGTAATGGACTCTAGCATTTTCCCTACTACTGATGTTAGGCTAACCGGTCTGTCGTTCCCTGTTTTCTCTCCCTCCTTTTTTAAATAGTGGGGTTACATTTGCCACCTTCCAATCTGCAGGAACTGTTCCATAATCTATAGAATTTTGGAAGATGACAATCAATGCATCCACTATTTCCATGGCTACCTCTTTTAGTACTCTGGGATGCGGATTATCAGGTCCTGGGGATTTATCGGTTTTCAGTCCCATTAATTTCTCCAGCACTTTTTTTACTAATACTAATTTCCTTTAGTTCCTCCTTCTCACTGGGGTTCCCCAGCATTTCTGGGAAGTTATTTGTGTCCTCGTCTGTGAAGACAGAACTAAAGTATTTGTTTAATTGCTCTGGCATTTCCTTGTTCCCCATTATAAATTCTCCCATTTCTTACTGTAAGGGACCTACATTTGTCTTCACTTTTTCTTTTTCTTTTTACATACTTGTAGAAGCTCTTACAAACCGCTTTTATGTTCCTTGCAAGTTTACTCTCATAATCTATTTTTCCCCTCTTAATCAATCTCTTGGTCCTTTTTTGCTGAACTCTGAATGGCCCCCAATCCTCAGGCTTGCTACTTTTTCTGGCAACTTTACATGACTCCTCTTTGGATCTAATACTATCCTTAATTTCTTTTGTTAGCCATGGTTGGGCCGCTTTTCCTTTTGTGTTTTTGGGCCAGAAAGGAATGTATAACTATTGCATTTCATGCATTTGTTCCTTAAATGGTAGCCATTGCCTATCCACCGTCATGCCTTTCAATGAAGCTCCCCAAGGCGTGTAAGATTAGTGTGTAAAATTAAGGCACATGGGATTGGGGGCAAGGTATTGACTTGGATAGAGAACTGGTTGGCAGACAGAAAGCAAAGAGTTTGAATAAACGGCTCTTTTTCTGAGTGGCAGGCAGTGACTGGTGGGGTACCACAGGGATCGGTCCTTGGACCCCAGCTATTCACAATATATATTAATGATCTGGACGAGGGAACTAGATGTAATACCTCCAAGTTTCCAGATGACACAAAGCTGGGTGGGCGTGTGTGCTGTGAGGAGGCTGCCGAGAAACTCCAGTATGATTTGGACAGGTTGGGTGATTGGGCAGAAGCATGGCAGCTGCAATATAACGTGGATAAATGCGAGGTTATCCACTTTGGTGTCAAAAACAGGAAGGCAGATTATTATCTGAATGGCAATAGATTGGGAGAAGGGGAAGTGCAATGAGGCCTGGGCGTCCTTGTGCACCAGTCGCTGAAAGTAAGCATGCAGGTGCAGCAGGCGGTTAAGAAGGCAAATGGTATGTTGGCCTTCGTAGCGAGAGGGTTTGAGTACAGGAACAAGGATGTCTTGCTGCAGTTGTACAGGGCCTTGGTGAGACCACATCTTGAGTATTGTGTGCAGTTTTGGTCACCTTATCTGAGGAAGGATGTTCTTGCCATGGAAGGAGTGCAGCGAAGGAGTGCAGGAATGACGTATGAGGAGAGATTGGGTCAATTGTGCTTGTACTCGCTGGAGTTTAGAAGAATGAGAGGGGTTCTCATCGAAACTTATAAAATTTTAACAGGACTAGACAGACTAGATGCTGGAAGGATGTTCCCTATGGTCGGGGAGTCCAGAACCAGGGGTCACAGTCTAAGGATAAGGGGTAAGCCATTTAGGACAGAGGTGAGGAGGAATTTCTTCACCCAGAGAGTGGTGAACCTGTGGAATTCTCTACCAAAGAAGGCAGTAGAGGCCAATTCATTAAATATATTCAAGAAGGAGCTGGATATATTTCTTAAGACTAAAGAGATCAAGGGATATAGAGAGAAGGCAGGAACAGGGTACTGAATTTGGATGATCAGCCATGATCTCATTGAATGGCAGAGCAGGCTTGAGGGGCCGAATGGCCTACTCCTGCTCCTATCTTCTATGTTTCTATGTTTCCCCAATCTATCATAGCCAACTCACTCCTCGTACCTTCATAGTTTCCTTTGTTTAGATTTAGGACCCTAGTTTTGGATTGGACTGCTTCACTTTCCATCTTAATGAAGAATTCTATCATGTTATGGTCACTCTTCCCTAAAGCCTACCCCTCCTCCTTTTCCATTCTGCCTGTCTCTTCTAAAAGTCAAATATCCTCGAATATTTAGTTCCCAACCATGGTCACTCTGCAACCACGGGCTCGATTTTAATAGCCCTGAGGAGGCGGGTTTGGAGGTGGGTCTGTTGGGAAAATCGGGAAAAATGGTTTCAGACACCCAACCTGCCTCCATCCCGCCCCCATCCAATTTTCCTGACTGTCTGTTTAGCCGCTCCCAAACTGACCCATCTCCAACTGGTGGGACAGATAGTTAAGGCAGTTAACAGCCTGCTAATCCTATTTCCCTACTAGTCAGAAACAGGCCAGGTTCAAGGAGACGAGTTGCTGGAGGACATGATTTGTATGCATTGGTGGAGCGCTTTTAAAGTGCCCCTGAAACATGGCTGACATTCAAATGCAACAACTTTGCTGTTGTAGGTATGGGATAACATTTTGCACATCTACTGGCCTTCGGACTGTTCAAGCTGACACCCATCTGCAGTGTGTCATGCATGGAATTATTTCGGGCCACTTCGACTGTGCGCTTGCAAGATTGTTACCTCACATGAAATCTATAGCAAGGGAATGGGAAACATTTATGCCCTCTCATCCTGGTCCTCATAATCGTAGCAGCCATGTGGCTCAGCGCAGATCTTCCTGGTAAGAGAAGTAGGAGGAGGACGAGGGGTGCCTTGCATGCTCTATTGTGACCAATGCAACATCCCTCCAGTTCACTGCTGCCCGTCAAGCAGGGTATGCACACTGCCATGCCACACTACCATAAGCTTACTCTTCAACAATAGGTGGCCACCATATGGCTCTGTAATTTCAGGCGACATTTGTCCAATGTCATGCTTCATCTCTGCTATACCCTCTTATTTCCTGACACTTGTCCAACATCATACTTCATCTCTGCTATACCTTGTTATTTCCTATTACTTTTCCCATAAGCTTTACAAATGCAAGTTGCCCTGAGCCTTCAATGCGCTTTTGCCATTTCCAAAAACACATAGGCCACACAATCAACTGTTGGACATAATTTATCTTTAACACATGACAAAAGGATAATATACTAGCAAAAGTCAGAAAAAAAAGAAACACCACCCGAATGAGTCCTCTTGTGACTATAGGTGCTTAATCTTTCTGTTACGCGTACTTCTACTTGGTACTTCCCCTGTGGCTTCAGCAGATGTAGAGGCACCTTGCTGACTAGGATGCTGCGCCTGCTTAGATGCCTTTGGCGGGTGTCCTTTGGGGTTGGGAGCCTGGGAGGGCTCTTCAACAGTCTGCTCTTCCTGTGGCTGTGCAGGGGCTGAAACTGCCACCTCAGTTGTTTCTGCAAAGTGGGTCTCTGGCCAAGGGTTCCGCAGTGGCATGGTCGTGCGAGCACTTTGATAGGAGCCCACACTCCCTTCTGTCCTGCCAACAACATCCCTCTCATGGGTCAGCCGCACCTCAGTGCTGGCAAGTGGCAGGAGAGCACCTTGCTGCATTTCAGTGGGACCATGAGGACCCATATCTACACTGGCAGTCCTCCTCAAAAGGACATCCATGAAGCTCTGGTCTCTCTGCTCAATAGCTGCCCATCGCTCTTCCAGAGATGTCATTCTATTCTGAACAGTCACCATGTTTTCCTAACTCTGGCGACTTATTTCCTCCATGGCCGTAGCCATTCTTTCCATTGAGGTAGCCATATTTTCCATGGAGATTGCCATCCTATCCATGGTGGTGCATTCATGCGCCATTGCCTCCACCATGGCAGTGCTGATGTTAGAGATGGACTCCTCCATTCTCTCCACACTCGCACGAACCCTGGAGGGAAACCCTTCCAGAGAGACCTGCACTTGTTCCTGTATTTCACGAACCGTTCTTTTTCTGAATGGCCCCAGAGGCACCATATCTGCATGCAGCTCAGCAGAGCTAGGAGAGTCCTGCAACCTCCGCAGAGTACTCTCCACTGCTTTCGCTGTCTCCACCATCTGCTGATGCTCACTTGTGCGCTGTGATAGACTAGGTGGTAACACTACTCTAACTTGCGAGGGCCCCACCGAGGTATGCATTGCTGTGCTGGGTGCACTGAGTCCTGGTGACGCTGCTCCCTCCGAGGTTTCAGGTTCCTCTGAGGAGTTGTCCAGGTCTTTGTCTTGGATCGTGGGGAGGGGAGTGCTCAATGGTCCTGTGGGAGAGTAAAGGCTTGAATTAGACATCTGATATTGATGTAGCAGTCACATCCTTTTGAGCAGATGATACAAAGCGATTTTCTATGAACATCATATTCCATTGCTTTCTGAGAGGGATGAAACTCTATTATGTCACCAGCTTCCTCTAGTGTGCCAGTCTCCCACTTCCAGGTCCTTGCCACCTCCAACAATCTCGTATGCAGCCTCCTCAGCACTGGTCAATGTTTCAAGGGTAGGTGTTCCTCCTCCAGTCAGTGCTCTCTCCCTCTTATTGTGGTTATCAGTTCCTGCAAGGAGGGACACAAGCAGTGTTTCAGCCACAGTGATGGAGAGAGGGTCAATAATCCGTACCATAGAAGCTTTGAATGAGACGAAGATGGGGTAAGGTGCCAAGAGGAAGGTAGCTCCCTGTGCGTTGTTAGCTGTTGTCACTGCATGACAGTGAGAGCAAGTCTAAAGGGTGCATGGGCAGGATGCTGAAGTGATTCAGTGCAGAGACAGAGATGGATAGGAAAGGGTGCAAGGGAAGTAAGAGTAAGGTGGGATGTGAAGGAAGAGGCTTACAATGTAGCGTGCTGGCAAGTGAGATGGGGTACTCACTTTTGATGTTCTCACAAGATCATTAAACCTTTTGCGGCACTGGATCCATAACCATGCATGAATGGACCTTGCGCTCACCTCCTGAGCAATGCGCAGCCAGGCTGCCTTGGTCTGCTGAGGAGGCTTCCTCCGGCCATCAGGAGGGAAGAGAATCTCCCTGCGCCCTCTGACAGCATTCACAAGAACTTGGATGGATTCATCTTAAAACGAGGAGCTGCCTTGCCTCTGGAAGAAGTCATAGCTTTTAAACCAAGTGCAGGAAACCACAATAGATAGGCTCAGGCTGGATGGCAGCTTTAAAACCAGCTGCTATTATGACGTCATCAGAGGGGGCAGCCGACCCGATCCCACTCATTGGACCGGCCAGCGCGCCTCCATGAAATTAACAAGCTCGTTTAATAAAAATTGCAACTCTGCAGCTGTTCCCGCCGGAAGCAGCTCCCGAACCCACCCACCACGCAACCCGACTCCAACCTCCTCGGAAATTAAAATCGAGCCCTACGTCTCTGCAATGGCTATTAAATCAACCCATTTATTTCTATCTGCGCTATTAATTCATCTATTTTGATTCAAATGCTTCATGCATTCAGAAAAAGTACCTTTAGCTTTAACTTTTTTCTATTTTCCCCTGATGTCACTTTAGTCACTAATGTCCTATTACCTTCATTAATCTTTCTGTCCCTTCCTGACCCACTCTATTTATCTTTACCCAGATCACTACTCTGCTCTACAGCCTTGACATTTCTCTTACTGCTTTTGAATTTACCCTTTCCTGAATCCTCACACCCCACATCCCCACTTCATTAGTTTCAAGCTCCATATCTACCGCCCTAGTTAATCAATTCGCCAGGTCCCAGCCCAGTTTAAATGGAGCCCCTCCCCATGGAACAGCTCCCTCTTTCCCCAGTGCCCCATGAATTGAAACCCCTGCCTCCCACACCACTCTGAGTCATGCATTTAACCTTCTAATCTGTTTGTCCCTATGTCAATTTGCACATGGCGCAGGTAACAATCCAGAGATTATTAACTGTGAGGTTCTGCATTTTAATTTCGACCCTAGCTTCTCAAACTCTCTCAGCCGTCAATTTTCAGTTATTTAAAATCGGGTTACTCACAGATGGTGGACTAGGCACTCTTTAGAAAAAAGCTTATTTTTTGTGATTTCCATTTTCAGCTGTATTAATCAAACTGAGCCAGGTTACCACTTAAAAATATGAAGGAATATTTTTTAATGCAATTTAAAAAAAAAAAAGTTGATGTGCCTCAATAAATCCGAAACTCGATGTTAGCGAAACAAAACAAGGCTTTTATTGACTTAGAAGGTAACACACAGAGGAGAGGTATCTTCCATCCAGAGGTCTGCCGTACTGGATGTGATGCAGGCTGGGCCAGCTTACATAGGGGCCAGGTATGGGCGGAGCCCTACACACAGTACAATACAATGGTGAGGAAACGGAACTGAGGTAAGGGAAATGAAACTGAAACCAACCACAGTCACAGGCAGAGAATACCAATGAGTGATGAATGGAATATTTCATCACATTCACCCCTTCTATAGATTTAGTCTGTTCGGGGGTTTGATAGTCCTCTGCGACCGACGTGGCTGTTGTGGTGCCGCGGGTGTCGGCTGGGTGTCCCCGGTGGCCTCCTGGGTCTCTGCCGGGGGTGCCGCCAGGGTTGTTGAAGGGGTAGTTGGTGGGGGTGCCGTTGGTCGATGTTCTTCCGGGGGTGATGAAAGAGTAGTGGGTGGGTAAGAGTTGCTGTGATCGTTTTTGCTGCTGTTGTCGTGGTTGTTGTCGTTACCGGCTGGGGTGACGTCTTTTATGGACACGGTGTCCTCCCTTCCGTCGGCGTGCCGGACATACGCGTATTGGGGGTTGGCGTGGAGTAGGTGCACTGACTCCACGAGAGGGTCCGTCTTGTGGCCCCTCACATGCCTTCGCACGAATACCGGACCCGGGGTGGAGAGCCATGACGGCATGGATACGCCTGAGGTGGATTTCCGGGGAAAGACAAACATTCGCTCATGAGGCGTGGCAGTACACAATAGCGACCGTATCGAATGGAGCACACCTGGGAGGACTTCCTGCCAGCGGGAGATAGGGAGGCTCTTGGTCCTTAGAGCTAGAGTGACTGCTTTCCATACTGTCCCGTTCTCTCGCTCCACTTGACCGTTACCCCGGGGGTTGTAGCTGGTGGTACGGCTTGTGGCGATCCCCCTGGACAGCATGTACTGGCGTAGCTCTTCACTCATGAAGGACGCCCCCCTATCCGTATGGATGTAGCTCGGCATACCGAACAGGCAGAACAGGCTGTTGAGGCATTTAATGACCGTGGCGCTGGTCATGTCTGGGCAGGGGAGGGCGAATGGGAAACGGGAGTATTCGTCCACAATGTTCAGGAAGTAAACATTGCGGTCGACGGACGGGAGGGGGCCCTTGAAATCTAAGCTGAGCCGCTCAAAGGGCCGTGTAGCTTTGATTAAGTGGGCTCTATCTGGGCGGTAGAACCGAGGCTTGCACTCAGCGCAAGTGCGGCAGTTCCTGGTCAGAGACCGAACTTCCTCAATCGAGTAGGGTAAGTTGCGGGACTTTATGAAGTGGAACAGCCGCGTGACCCCTGGGTGGCAGAGGTCGTTGTGGAGGGTCTGTAGCCGATCCCCGGTGGCGCTGGCACACATCCCTCGTGAGAGGGCGTCGGGGGATTCGTTAAGGGCCCCTGGCCGGTAAATGATGTCATAATCGAAGGTGGAGAGCTTGATCCGCCACCTAAGAATCTTATCATTTTTAATCTTCCCCCTCTGTTTATTATTGAACATAAACGCTACCGACCGCTGGTCGGTAAGTAGGGTGAAGCGTTTGCCGGCTAGGTAGTGGTGCCAGTGGCGCACTGCCGCCACGATGGCTTGGGCCTCCTTTTCCACGGAGGAGTGTCTGATCTCGGGCCCTTGGAGGGTCCTCGAGAAGAAAGCTACGGGCCGCCCCGCCTGGTTGAGGGTGGCCGCCAAGGCAAAGTCAGACGCATCACTTTCCACTTGAAAGGGAGTGTTCTCGTCCACTGCCTGTAGCGTGGCCCGCTCAATATCCCGCTTAATGCTTTTGAAGGCGGCGTGGGCCTCAGCAGGGAGCGGAAAAGAGGATGCTTTCAAGAGAGGGCGGGCTTTGTCGGAGTAGTTGGGGACCCATTGGGAATAAAAGGAAAATAACCCCAGGCACCTTTTCAGGGCTTTGGGAGTGTTGGGCAGGGGCAGCTCCCGTAGGGGGCGCAATCGGTCGGGGTCTGGTCCGATTTCCCCATTCTCCACCACGCTGCCTAGTATGCAGAGGCGTGTGGTGTTGTAAACGCACTTGTCCTCGTTGTAGGTGAGGTTGAGTTTTTGTGCGGTTTTCAGGAACCTCCTCGAGGTTCGAGTCGTGATCCTGCTGGTTGTGACCGCAGATGGTGACATTGTCGAGGTAGGGGAAGGTTGCCTGCAAGTGGTGGTCATCGACCATGCGGTCCATCTCCCTCTGGAAGACCGAGACCCCATTCGTCACCCCAAAGGGGACTCTGAGGAATTGGTAGAGGCGTCCGTTCGCCTCGAAGGCGGTGTACGGGCGGTCCTCTGGTCTGATAGGGAGCTGGTGGTACGCTGACTTGAGGTCGATGGTGGAGAACACCCGGTATTGGGCGATTTGGTTCACCATTTCTGATATGCGGGGTAGCGGGTAGGCATCTAGTTGGGTGTACCTGTTGATCGTTTGGCTATAGTCGATCACCATCCGTTTCTTCTCGCTACCCCTTACCACTACCACTTGGGCGCGCCACGGGCTGTTGCTGCATTCAATAATGCGCTCTTTCAGGAGCCTGTCTACCTCGGCCGCGATAAACTGCCTGTCCTCCCAGCTGTACCTCCTGCTTTTGGTCGCTATTGGCCGGCAGTTAGGGGTAAGGTTCGCGAATAGTGAAGGCGGCTTTACCTTCAGGGTAGCCAGACCGCACACTGTGAGGGGCGGCTGGGACCCACCGTAATTGAGCGTGATGCTTTGGTGGTAGCACTGGAAATCCAGGCCCAAGATCACGCTCGCACATAGATTCTTCATGATTAGTACTTTAAAATTATCGTATACAGTTCCGTTAACAGACAATTGTACCGTGCAGTAACCCATAATGGTCGATGTCTGGGTTTTATCAGCCATAGAGATGGTACCCCGAGTAGGGACCACCTTTAGGGAGAGTTGTTGTGCCAGTTCAGGGTGGATAAAACTCTCTGTGCTTCCACTGTCAATTAAACATTTAACCCCGCACCCGTTTACCTCGATGTCCACCATTGATTTGGATAGCGGGTGCGGCCTGGTCTGGTCCACTGTGACCGATGCCACTGTAGGGCCCTGATCGAGACAAGATGGCGTCCACGCTGTCTGCTCACAAGATGGCGGACCCCACGAGGTCGGGCAAGATGGCGTCCAAGATGGCCGCTCCCACGGCGCACACGCGGCGGTGGCGGGTTTTCCGGCGGGGTTCCCTCTGCACACCTTCCCAAAGTGCCCCTTCTTACCGCACTTAAAGCAGGTGGTGCCTTTCGCCGGGCACAGGTTTCTGGTGTGCTTCGGCTGCCCGCAGAAGTAGCAGTTGGGTCCCCGACGTGTCGCGGCTGTCGTAGGGCTTCTGGGGGGAGAGCGGGGCCCCGACGGTGTCGGGCTGCCGGGCGGGGAAGATGCCTTCCAAGATGGCGGCGCCCTTGGTGCACACGTGGCGGCGTGGACGGCGCGGGCTGAAGAGTAGGCGTCCGAGTTTCTCTGGGCCACATCCAGGGATCGCGCTGTGTCCGCAGCCTGTTTCAGGTCCAATCCCGTTTTTTCCAGCAGTCTCTGCCGGATGTAAGTGGAGCTGAGGCCTGTGATAAAGGCATCGCGAACAAGCTCGTCAGTGTACACTGCGGCTTTTACATCTTGGCACTTGCAGTCTTTGCCAAGCGTTTTCAGGGTGCCTAGGAACTCCTCCACCGATTCCCCAGGTCGCTGTGCGCGAGTAGCGAGCAGATGCCTAGCATACACCTCATTCGTAGGCTGCTGGTAATGCGCCTTTAAGATGTCGCAGGCGGCCGGGTACGTGTCGGTGTCTTGGATGAGGGGGTAAACCCGGTGGCTTACCCAATTCCGCAGAATTCCGAGTTTCATACTCGCAGCGTCCGTAGCGTCTTTGACGGCTGCGGAATTGTCCAGGAAGAATTCCATACACATAAACCAGTGTCCGAAGCGTGCCAATGCGTCCGAAGCATGCTGGTCCAAATCCAAACGTTCGGGTTTCAAGAGTTGATCCATTGTGTTGAAAATTAAGTCAATAAAATTGATGTGCCTCAATAAATCCGAGACTCGATGTTAGCGAAACAAAACAAGGCTTTTATTGACTTAGAAGGTAACACACAGAGGAGAGGTATCTTCCATCCAGAGGTCTGCCGTACTGGATGTGATGCAGGCTGGGCCAGCTTACATAGGGGCCAGGTATGGGCGGAGCCCTACACACAGTACAATATAATGGTGAGGAAACGGAACTGAGGTAAGGGAGATGAAACTGAAACCAACCACAGTCACAGGCAGAGAATACCAATGAGTGATGAATGGAATATTTCATCACAAAAGTTACATTCTAAAACACTGCCTGATTACACTGGTTCATGGAATTTTACGTTAGGCGACATGTAAATGAATTTCAGCTGAAACTTGAGCAAAAAAACTCAATTTATGAAAACGAGCGCAATTTGCGCCCGGATTGCCGATTGCACCCAAAGGAGAAGCTCTCTCTCCTGATCTTGATAGGTTGGTATTAGAAATTTGAGCCAGGAGATCAGTATTGTGTGGGACAGCACTGGTAAGTTATACAAAGGAACTGAAGCATGCACAATATGTGGACTCTTCCCATATCCACTGAATTTCCAATCTCGGCCACTTCACTTATAGGCTGCTCAGAGCTATACAATCTTCTGACCAGTACGCTTAAATGATCTAGGCTCCTGCCATCAGCGTCAGTAGAAAGTTGCATTTTGGGAAAGAGGGAAAGTTAACATGCTGGCATAGAACAGATAAAACTCACTTCAGTAAGCAAATGACTTAGAGTACATTCAACCCTGGGACTTGAACTTTTCACCTTCTGGGTGGAAGTCAAGTGAAATCATTTGAACTATTGACTTGCAGCAGGTATTTACCTTTCCATTGTGATTGCTTCACCGACACATAGCGGGTTCCGATCACGTGCCGGATATATCATGCTGTTTACAGCTGCACAGTGTTAGACACAAGGTAGCTAGAGGGAAAGTGATGCCTAATCTTTTAGGCTCAGTTACAGTTTTAACTGTGCATCGATTTGAAAATGCAGCATAACACTGGAGTTAGGTCTCAATCTGAGTCGGGAATACATTAAATTAGAGAAGATTAAAAGGAGATTTAATAGGGGTGTTCAAAGTTATGAAGGGTTTCAATAGAGCAGATGGGGGAGAAATTGTTTCCACTGGCAAGAGGGTCGGTAACCAACGGACACAGATTTAAGATAATTGGTATAAGAACCAGAGGGGAGATAGAATTGTTTTACACAGCAAGTGGAATGCACTGCCTGAAAGGGTGGTGGAATCAGATTCAATAGTAGCTTTCATAAGGGAATTGGATGTATACTTGAAAAGGAAAAAAATTGCAGGGTTATGGGGAAAGAGTGGGGGGCGTGGGAATAATTGGATAGCTCTTTCAAAGAGCCGGCACAGGAATGATGGGCCGAATGGTCTCCTTCTGTGCCATAAGATTCTATGAAATCCAAGTGGTGTGAGACTTCCTAGGAAAGGCCATCTCATACGACTTGCACTTGATATCATATGGAGTGTGACCCCAGTGTGGCGAGAAGCTGACATTTAAAAAATTGCTCAGGCAGTCCACTGTATTTCCTGGGTGCTGTATACACTTACTGCAGAGTCATTATTATTGTTTTCAGAAAGGGGACAGTTCCACCTGTGCTCTTAAAACATAAAAAAAGGACTGGCAAAGGCACAGAGCATGACTGGCAGTCATAGACAGCTTGAAATTTTATCTTCTTGCCAGCTGCACTTTGCATTCTACAATTACCAGTCTTAGACGGGCAGTGCGGTATGACCACAGCCTTAGTGCGTAGCTCCCTATTTAGTGTGTGTGTGTGTGGCCATTGCCAAATACCAACAATCCATGTTTACATCACTGGAGTGAAGCCCATCCACATGGCTTTGATTTGCTTCTTTTCTTTTGGGTGCAATCGGAAATCCAAGCATAAATGGCACTAGTTTTCAGAAGTGAGATTTAGTTCTGTTACATAGCAGGACAACTCACTGAGTTTATAAGCATAGTCTAGATGACCATGTGCTGACTTAACTTCACCACTGTGACATCCTCACTTGCCAGGTTATAACTGGCTAACATCAAAGATCACTACCTTCCCATGTGCAGTGAGTTCCATCAGTTCTATGGTGGCAACATTTCTTTTACTTCATGTACAGAGTGACTTGAGAAAATAGAGGGATTGGTACCCTCACAGTAAAAAGTGTGAACTGGAAGGCATAAATAAGTAAAACACAAACGAACCCGGCTTCCTGATTGCTGTGGTCCCAATCAAACAACACATAAACCAGCACTAGTATCAGAAATCAGAACTCAACAGGTCTGTCACTTACATGGAGATTTATAATCTTCAAGTAGAAATAATAGGAAAGTAGGTGGAGGGAGTAAAACTAATGAACTGCACTGTGCTCACCAGGAGAGAGGTGTGAGTATACACACTGACAGACATGTGCCATCCCCTCCCTCACTGGTAAAGTTTTAAGGCTAGAAATTCGTTATAGCCAAGAAATGGGCAGAGTTTAGAGTAAATAAGGTTAAGCTGTGCCACCTGCAGATGGTCTAGGTATCATGCAGAATTTGTGCTCACGCCTCATTAACATGATTGTAGTCATAATTTTAGTCTTAAAAACGCAAGTTCATTGGCATTGCACTGAACAGCTGGACCAATATCGGGGGCAGTCTAATTGCAACTCATGATTGCCACAGGCTTTCCCCACTACTTAAAGGGAAGGTTCATTGCTGCTGCAGCACCTCATTGTCCCTCTTTTGGTACAGCACCTCATTGTCAGGCTTGTTGGGTCTGCAGCTGCCCCAACAGCAAAGCAATCAACAGAAGAGATCAATTGCAACCATGACAGACCGGAGATGGAGGGAGAGAGCCTGTCGGTTCTCGGATGAAGCTCTTCAGTCATGGGTGTCCGTGGTGGAGAGGAGGTGGAGGGGTCCTATACCCTCACCACAAATCTCCCGCACTATGTGGAGGGAGATTGTGGACTATGTCACAGGCAACACTGATGTCCCCAGGACCCACTCCCAGTGCAGAAAGAAGTTTAACGACCTCACATGAGTGGTCAGGCTGACTGAAGGCTTCAGCAAATGCCACATACCACCATCTGTACTATAAGCTTCGCACACTGCTCAATGTACCACACCTCCAGCACTCAGCCACCAACAATCTCTATGTAGCAACACTCACACCCACATCTCACACCTTGCACACAATGACAGCTACTCAACCCAAACACATTGCACCACACTCACTGACACACTTCCCTTTCTCTTGCAGGCTAAGGTTGCTCACAATCGCTGGGAGCAGGAGCAGCCAGGCGGGGGCCAGGCGGACATTGAAGAGCTGAGCCAGCTGGAGAATCAAGTGCTGGAGATCATTGGGTGCCACATCATCGACGCCGTGACCACCAGTGACGTTGACCACTTTGGGGACAACAACGGTATGTTCATTAACTAATCCTTCTTCTCACATCCCACTTCCCCCTCAGCCCACAATCTTTTCTCAGTTTCAAGCTACTCATGCTGTATGTATGCATTTCTCTCTTTTTCCCCACCCCCCTACCCCCGCCCCCGCCCGCCCCATCCCTCACCATAACCCGATTCTTGTGCCTTTCTGCTTTCAGATAATCAACAAGCATCCGGGCAGCCTGTCCCGGCCAGTTTGTGGGTATAGGACCCCTCGGCCTCCTCTCCACCATGAACACCCATGACTTAAGAGCTTCATCCGAGAACCTCCCTCCGTCTCCGATCTGGGATGGTTGCAATTGATATCTTCTGACTGTTGGTTGCTTTGCAGAGAGCAAGGGGGGAGAAGAGGAAGAGGAGGAAGAAGACACTGCGTCACTGCATCTCTCACTCGCAGACACTGCTCAGATACTGGTACTACGTGTACTTTAGAGGCTAGTGTAGTAGTGGGATCTGCAAAGGGTGAGGCACCGGGCACGAGTGGGCTGCAGAAAGGCCGGGGGAAAGAGTAGCTCGGGGGCCAGCTCCCTGGAGGGCGAGTTCATGTGTGAGTTCTGCTGCACAGGACTCAGATGAGGACCTCGATGGAGAGGCCTTAAGAAGGGTGATGGGCATGCACACGGAGATGATAGGTGCAAAGGCAAGACTCTGCATGGGGCTCTACGCAGAGCAAGGAGCTCAGGATTTTCAGTCTGGAAATGATGGTACTCTCCCAGAGAGACCGTCTCAACCCAGACGTGATGGCGTGCATGATGGGCGATGTCGCAACTTCCATTCCAGCACAGGCGGAAGCGACCCAACGTCTTCGTGCTGCAGCGGAAGCTCATACTGCTCTCATACAGTCTCTGCTTGGTGCCATACAAGTTCTGACTGCTCTCATGCAGCTTCAGCGTGATACCTCCCAAGCTCGGACTGCTCCCATACAGTCTCTGCTTGAAGCCACCCAAGCTCTGACTGCTGCCATCATGGCTGGGTTTACCACCATCAACCAGGGCTTTCAGGATGTCGCAGCAGGCCAGCAAGCTGTGCTCCAACAGATTGCTAGGGATGCTGAGGTGCTGCCCCGGGGGAGTGGCAGTGGGTCAGTGGAGCAGGAATCTGCTGTCCTCTCTCAGGAAGACAGCATTCCTACTCCCACCACTGCCACTCCTCCAGTGCCTTTATCGCTGCCTGTCATCCAGCCAGCCCAGACTGCTGCTGCCCATGCCGAGGTGGAACAGTCTACAGCCGGGCCTTCTAGGCCCAGAGCTGGTTGAGGTCGTCCTGCAAGGTCATCTGAAGTCTCCCGCACGGAAACTCAGCAGTCTTCCACCAGCCGTGCTGCAGCCACTGGAGGAGCACTGGGTAGGAGCACGAGATCAGGAAAGGGTGCATGAAAGACAGACACTAAGGGATTACACAAGGGTAATTAGTTAATAGTATTAATGTGTGAGATTGTTGTGTATGTACCTTTAAGAGAATAACTGGTCTCAGACTGCAGTACCGGCAGTGACCACCCCTGTATAAAAGGCGCTAGTGAGCCTCTGTTGTTTCAGTTTCACTATTGACTTCCATCAGTAAAGACTTAATTTGTTCCACTCCTGCTGTCCGTGTCTCAATTATTCACGGATGTAATACTGGCGACGAGCAGATACGAACCTACCTACAGTCTGCACCACCTCCTGGGATCCATTCCTACAGCGAAGTGAGCAGAGGTCGAGGCCAAAAAGAAAGTAAGAAGCAGTAGAAACGGGCGTCGACCGTGGGCATCCGCCCTGTGTTGCGGAGTTGAAGATTGCTGGAGAAGCTGTCGGAAGCGGGGTCTGGTTCCTGTCGACGGTGCTTCAGCTAATCGGGCTGGTGGCAGGTAGTGCACTGATCCTTCCTGGGCTGCGGCGGTCGCGAACTCGAGCGGGTGGTTTGCAACGGGGCCGAGCAGCGTTGTCGGGAAGAAGAGAGAGAGAGGGTGGAGCACACAGGGCGCGGCTGGTGCTACGAAGCCGGGCTGCATATAGACCCGCGAAGAGGGAGGCAAGAGTCCCACAGGGTTGTTCCACGACGGGAAAATAATAAAAAAAAAAAAAAAAAATATTAAACGCACAAGAAACCGCGGAAAGCAGACCTAACAACAGCGGGGAAGAAGGCAAAGTGCGGGAGGCGCCATCTTAATCAGTGGGGAAGAAGGCAAAGCGCGGGAGGTGCCATTTTGTTAAATCGGGGAAGAAGGCAAAGCGCGGGAGGCACCATTTTAGATTTGCAAGATGCCAAAGACTGGCTGTATCACTGCTTTTGATAATACAATAGAGGACTGGACCACGTATGTGGAAAGAGTCGAGGTATATTTCGTGGCAAACGAAATAGCGGAGGAGAAAAAGGCATCGATATTGCTAAACTTAATGGGCGCTAGAATGTACGGCCTATTGCGGGACCTGATTACTCCAGCCAAACCGAAGGCGAAGAGTTTTAACAAAATTGTTGCTGTCCTACAGGAACACCTAAACCCTGCACTGCTGTTGATAGCAGAAAGATTTAAATTCCACAGGAGAACTCAGCATAAAGATGAGAGAAATGCTGAGTACTTTACGGAACTACGCAAGCTATCAAAACACTGCCAGTTCGGAGCAGGACTGGCAGATACCCTACGGGACAAATTTGTCTGTGGACTCCTGAGTGAAGGAACACAGAAGAAGTTACTCTCAGAGAAAGAGCTGACGCTAGATAAGGCTTTCAGCATGGCAGTATCGTATGAAGCAGCAGCCAGGGGAGCTGCAGAAATTCAACAAAAACCACAGGAATACGGCACCCACGAAATGACATGGGGATTTGCAAAATGTTATCGCTGCGGCAGAACTAACCATGACCAGAAGGACTGCTGGTCCAAAGACAAAATATGCAGGCAATGCGGGAAGATGGGACACATTGCACGAGTTTGCAGGTCTGGGAAGAAGACCAGCGACAACAAAAAGGCTACTAAGGAACCGTACAAGAAAGTACAAAAGATGACGGACAGTAGTTCCGAAGACCAGATGAGCGATAGTGAATCCGGGAACAGGAGACTAAGCTGTCTCAAACTTCACAATGTAATCGCAAAAGAGGATCACCGAACCATTTGGGTCACCCTCACGATAGCAGGGTCCCAAGTTAAAATGGAATTGGATACAGGATCAGCGCTAACCGTCATGAATCGACGAGACTACGAGCGGCTATTTTCACACATACCCTTGAGAGAGACATCCATCGTCTTGACGACGTATACGGGGCAAAAAGTATACCCCAGAGGAAAAATAAGGGTGCCTGTCGAATACAACGGCAAGAAAATACGGAAATTGTATCTCTACATACTGCCAAATGGTGGACCACCGTTATTGGGACGGGAATGGATCAAGAAGATAAACTTAGATTGGCATTCCATTCATGCAATGACGGTGGATGGTAAAAAAGATGAAGACGTCACTCCTGGACGATTGTCAACAATCTTAGCTAACGTCAAAGAGGTATTTCAACAAGAACTGGGCACGCTTAAAGGCGTAACCGCCTCGATAAAAATAGAAGAGAATGCAGTTCCCAAGTTTTTCAAAGCAAGACCAGTACCATATGCAATTCGCCCAGCCGTCGAGGCAGAGCTGGAGAATCTGGAGATGGCAGGCGTGTTGTCTAAGGTCGACTGGAGCGAGTGGGCGACACCCATCATTCCTGTCATGAAGAAAACGTTAAGCAATAAGTCCGGGGAGCCAAGGAAGATTCGCATCTGTGGGGATTTCAAGGTGACGGTGAACCCAGTCCTTCACACAGTACAATATCCTCTTCCAAGGATAGAAGACATCTTCGCCTCACTGTCTGGAGGGAAGCGTTTTACAAAAATTGACCTAGCACAAGCATATTTGCAGATGGAGGTTGAAGAGTCCTCTTGGAAGTATCTCATGATAAACACTCACAAAGTTCTTTACCAGTATCATCGATTGGTATTCGGAGTAGCATCGGCTCCGGCGATATGGCAAAGAGCGATGGAACAAGTCCTGCAAGGGATTCCGGGGACTCAGTGTTACTTGGACGACATCCTTGTGACAGGTGAAGATGACAGTGAACACCTTAACAACCTAGAACAGGTGCTCACTAGACTACGGGAACATGGGCTGCGAGCCAACCGCCCCAAGTGCGAATTTTTAAAGAAACAGATATCGTATTGTGGCCACGTGATTGATGAAGAGGGGTTACATAAGTCCTCTGACAAAATTGAAGCGGTTGTTAAGGCCCCAGCGCCTGAAAATGTGTCGCAACTGAGGTCATTCCTCGGATTGGTGAATTACTATCATAAGTTTTTGCCGAATTTGTCGACAATTCTGCACCCACTGAACGCCCTGCTACGAACGGGGGTAGCATGGAAATGGAGCGATGATTGTAAGCGTGCCTTTCAGAAGAGTAAGGACTTAATCACTTCAAGGGAAGTATTGGCTCACTACAACCCAGCACTGCCGATCAGACTGGCGTGTGATGCGTCTCCCTACGGCATTGGGGCGGTACTGTCACATAAATTCCTTGATGGTTTAGAGAGGCCGATAGCTTTTGCATCACGCTCGTTAACTTCTGCCGAGCGTAACTACGCCCAGATTGACAGAGAGGCCCTCAGCCTAGTGTGGGGGGTGAAGAAGTTCAATCACTACCTGCACGGTCAAAAATTTACTCTACTAACCGATCATCAACCTCTTGTCTCCATTTTCAACCCTCAGAAGGGCGTACCGATAATGACAGCACAATGGCTGCAGAGATGGTCCCTTTTCCTAGGGGCACACCAATATGACATCGAGTACAAAGGAACTAAACAGCATAGAAATGCTGATGGATTGTCACGCCTACCGTTGCCGACGGTGGAAGAAGAAAACCTTGCAGTGGTTCCAATGGAGTTATTCCACTCGACCATAGTCGAATGTCTCCCTGTGACGAATGCAAACATAGAAAAGGAAACACGGAATGACCCGATACTATCACGGGTCTATGATTTAACGGTGAAGGGATGGCCAGCACATGGCGAACCACTGCTGCCAGCATTCTCGCCGAGAAGAGAACAGCTGTCAGTGTGCAGAGGAACCTTGATGTGTGGATCCAGAGTCGTAATTCCACCTAAGTTGATGGATAGAGTGCTCAATGAGCTTCATGAGGGTCAACTGGGTGGGGTAAAAATGAAGAACTTAGCCAGAGCGTTTGTGTGGTGGCTGGGAATCGATAGAGAAATCGAAGAGATGACCAAGAGCTGTGCAGGATGCCAGAAGGTCCAAAATGCCCCACCACAAGTTCCTCTGCATCCATGGGAGTGGCCCTCATCTCCATGGCAAAGGGTGCACATTGATTTTGCTGGTCCCTTCATGGACTCGATGTTTTTAATTGCGGTGGATGCACATTCAAAGTGGCCAGAGGTAATAAAAATGTCCTCAACCACCACGGAAAAAACTATCACAGTTTTACGAACCATATTCGCCAGGAATGGGCTGTCTGAACAGATTTGCTCTGACAATGGACCACAGTTTGTGTCTGAAGAGTTCCGGAGGTTCTTAAAGAACAATGGTGTTAAGCATTACACATCTGCCCCATATCATCCAGCCACTAATGGATTGGCCGAGAGGTTTGTCCAAACATTCAAGAAGGCTATCAAGGCAATGTGTAATGAAGATATACCCCTACAACACAAGGTGGACAACTTCTTGTTTGCCTACCGGAATGCGACACATGCAGTTACCAACCAAATTCCTGCCATGATGTTCTTCAATCGAAGACTACGATGCCGCTTGGATTTGGTTAAGCCAAACGTCCGAAGAGATGTGGAGAACAGGCAGTTTCAGAATATGAATGAAAGGCCAACCAGGAATTTTAAGATAGGTCAACCAGTTTTGGCCCGGGACTACCGCACTGAGAAATGGCAGCCAGGAATGATTTGTACACGACAAGGACCTCTCATGTATACCATGGACGTTGGGGAGAGCATTGTAAGACGCCATGCTGACCAGATTCTAGAGTCACTGGAAAACGTCAACTCCACACCACGATCTGATACACCTGGTAATGAAATCGACGTTCCAATTGCAACTACCGCAGAACCGGTAATATTGGAAGCAGATGAACCAAACAACGACATTGATCCCGACTCAACATTGCCAGAAGAACCTGATACCCCAAAGAGGCGTTATCCAGACAGAATCAGGAAGCCTCCTCAAAGACTGAACTTATAATTGCTTAAACTTAACCAATGTATCTAGCAACCGTAATTGTGATTGTAATTAGTTATCATTTAGTTGTTAAATGAATGTTATTTACTGTTTATCTAAAAGGGGAGGAATTGTTGTGTATGTACCTTTTAAGAGAATAACTGGTCTCAGACTGCAGTACCGGCAGTGACCACCCCTGTATAAAAGGCGCTAGTGAGCCTCTGTTGTTTCAGTTTCACTATTGACTTCCATCAGTAAAGACTTATTTTGTTCCACTCCTGCTGTCCGTGTCTCAATTATTCACAGACGTAATAGAGATGATTATAGATAAATTTATGAATTGTGTTTTGAATCTTTTGTGGTGTCTCTCATTTCAGCTTTGCCCCCAGGAGGATGCTGTGATATACCATGAGACAGGGATGATATGCTGGGGATGTGGTGAGCAAAGGAGACTTGGGGTTTCAATCATGTGAATCGTAGTCTGATAAGCCGGTCACGGACAGCCCTTCTGGAAGGCTGATTTTCTGCCTGCCTCCTCCGTCCCTCCGTCCCCCCTGTCCCGCCTCGTCTTTCCCTCCCTCGTCCTCCTCCTGGGGTGGTCTTGCTATCTCTGGTGGCAAGGGCTGCACCCTCATTATGGCCAAGTTGTGGAGCATGCAGCAGACCACCACGAAGTGGGACACCCACTCAGCTGAGTACTGGAGGGCCCTTCCCGAGCGGTCAAGGCAGCGGAACCATTGCTTCAGTAGACCGATGGTCTGCTCAATTATGTTCCTGGTGGAAGCATGGCTCTCATCATGAGCGTTGGGGATGCGGAGGGGAGTCATGAACCAGGTGGAGAGCGGATAGCCCTCATCTCCGAGCAGCCACCCTCAAGCTTGACATGATGGCTGGAAGAGTGAAGGCACAGAGTCTGGTGCAGGATGAAGGCATCGTGGCTGCTGCCAGGATAGCGGGCATTGACATTGAGGATTCGCTGTGCGTGGTCGCATACCAACTGCACATTAAGTGAGTTGTTACGAGATCTCAAGGATGTTCTGCGGCACCCGCAAAGCTACATGGGTGCAGTTGATGGTGCCTTGCACCATGGGGAAGCCCGCTATCCTGGAAAAGCCATATGCACACTTGACCTGCTTCTCTCTGGTGCGAGGGAAGCTAACGTAATCCCTTCTCGTCGTGTAGAGAGCCTCAGTGACCTCCCAGATGCAGTGATGGATGGCGAACTGTGAGATGTTAGATATGTTTCCTGCTGCAGACTGGAAGGATCTGCAGGCAAAGAAATTGAGGGCCACAGTGACCTTGACTGCCACTGGGACAGCCATGATTGCCCTGGTCTGAGGCTGGAGGTCTGGTTGCAGGAGGTGGCAGAGTTCTGTGACCACCTCCTTGGTGAAGCGGAGCCTCCTAATACACTGCTCCTTGTTTAAATGGAGGTAGGAGAAGTGCTGTCGGAAGACCCTAGGTTGGTAAGGCCTCCTGTTGAGTGCCCTGATGGCCCTCCTCCTCCCTCTGTGCACATGTTCCCGTCTTTCTCACTGACTCTGCTTCCTCCGCTGTAGATCCTGGAGGGCGAGGTTGACTGCCCGTACAGCCCCCTTGACTTTTAGCAAGTGTTGTAGTTTGAAGTGTTTCAAAGATAATGAGGGAGTTTTGTACTTGTCAGAACACTCTCTGATACCAAGCAACCTTGAAATAACTTGAGAATACTCCTGCAGTTGCAGGAATTAGCACACAGCCACTCAAACTGCTAAACCCTGTCGGGTGCGAGAGATTGTTGAGGATCCCTTTAAATATCATCACTAGAGCCGGCTTCTTGCTGCTGCACGCCGCCTCTACCTGTTGTGGCTTTCTCCAGCTGGTAACTGCAATGGCCAAAACCAAATTCAGAGATCAGGCATCAAGTGAGCGTTGCACACTCACTGATGTCATGATCTTGGTGATTTAAATGTCCCCAGTGATCAAGTTTACCAGCATCGATACCAGCAATTCGGATATGGCGCCTGCCGCTGGAACCACTGTCAGCTGGCAGTAGAGCACTAGCTGGTGTTTTAGTGTCATCTCATAGAAACATAGAAACAGAAAAATAGGAGCAGGAGTAGGCCATTCGGCCCTTCGAGCCTGCTCCGCCATTCAATATGATCATGGCTGATCCTCTATCTCAATACCATATTCCCGCTCTCTCCCCATACCCCTTGATGCCTTTCTCATGGCGTTAACTTGTGACGCTGAAGACACACATTTTTCGCTCTTAATATTTTAAGCTCACAGACAAGAATGTTTGTTTTCTCAAAAAAATTAACATGATCTGACAGTAAACTTTTAATGATCCTTTTTCCTATTAAGTTCCATAATAACAAGATGTTCTGGGTGTTTCTTTTGGGACCAACAAATAATTATGCAATAGAATCCACTCATTAGAATACTCAATTTGCCAGAAAGCATATAATGCTAAGCTGTCTTCATAGTACCTCCCAGCAGGGCTGGATCCAGGGCAGTTTCTGTTTCGACCAAGTCCCACTGGAAGTGAATTCGGCACACCAACAATGATTATTGAAGGATTACCATTGACAGCAGATGCACAGTTCCTGCCATTGATGGCGCTCTTTAGTATGGGTTATGTAGAGCTGGTGGATACCTACACTTGTATGGGTCTCGTGAGCTGGGTCGCTGCCTAAATCTAAACACGTACAGATGGATTTTTGTTGCTTTCCGCCCATGTTTGCAGCCTCAAATGGGCCTGGATTTGGAATGGGTAAAAAAGACAAGTAACTAGTGGAGTGTGGTGCACAGTGTTTATGGGATCTCTCGTCGAGAGCCATTTTCCTAGGATTCCCAACTCAAATGTAAAAGTGCCTATTAGATCTGTTGGAATCCAGAGGACATCTTCCTAAATTTGTTTACAATGTTGCGACACCCGCCCACAGACTACAGTGGAAGTGGGGAGCACTCTGGTTTTCAAATGGCAGTGTAAAACGGCCCTAAGAAAAGCTCAACAAGAAACCTGAAGTTATAAGTTAGATGTAACAAGAAAATCCGAAAGCTTAAAAGTCACATCAATAAAAAGTAAATGAGATACACATATTGGGAGAATTAAAGGGTTACTTGAAACATGGACAGTGACTCTGGTCAACCTATTCACAGGTGGCAGTGGTTAGCTGGTACATGTGTCGATTCACATGCTAATGTAATCAGATATAAATGCCTCTGGTATTGATATCTAGACTAGATGTAAAACAGGCGAATTTTCTATTTGGATTTAAGTGATACGGCACAACTGAAGAATTAACTGCAAAATAGATGAAAAGAAATGAGCTGATGGGAAAAAAAGTTTTCAAATTCTATGATTTTAAACGTAAATGCAATGAACAGATAGGGCTGGATTTTCTCCACAGCGTGCGTGTGACAGAAAGGGCGGGTTCCCCGCCCCGAGGTCTGCCTGATTGACAGGCTGGCTTCCAGTCATGCGGGGAACGCGGACCAGGAGGCCACAGGGCCAGGTAGCTGCTGGGCCCAGGATGGTTGTGGGGTGGAGTTTTCAAGCTGTGGCAGGGAGGTCGTGGTCTGATCCCCAACCCCGGGGCTGAGTCGCGAACTTGGGGAGGGGCCGAACCCTGACCCCGGGGCTGAGTCGCCATCCCGGGGAGGGGCCAAACCCTGACCCCGGGGCTGAGTCACCATCCCGGGGAGGGGCCGAACCCTGACCCCAGGGCTGAGTTGCCATCCCGGGGAGGGACCGAACCCTGACCCCGGGGCTGAGTCGCCATCCCGGGGAGGGGCCGAACCCCGACCCCGGGGCTGAGTCGCGATCCCGGGGAGGGGGCTGAACCCTGACCCCGGGGCTGAGTCGCGATCCCGGGGAGGGGCTGAACCCTGACCCCGGGGCTGAGTCGCGATCCCGGGGAGGGGGCTGAACCCTGACCCCGGGGCTGAGTCGTGACCCCAGGGTATGCGGGCTGCTGGTGGGCGAGCTTGGGGGACTGGGAGGAATCACTCCTGCTCCTCCTGGCCCACAAGGATTGCTCCCCGAGGCTGAGGCCGCCTCGTTGCAGCTACTGTGAATCCCGAGCCCCAGGATCCCCGGCCGCCTGCAGCAAAGCAGGTTAAAGTAGAGGCTTCAGGCCTCATTATAATATTTAAAATTGCCAGCCCGCCTCCTGGCAGCGGTTTGGCAGCCCGTCCCACCTGAGTGAAAGGTGAAAGTCGGTTGGAGGCAGGTTGGGGTCGGGTTTTACATTTAAAAAAACTTCACTTCCCCTCATGCCACCAACCCACCCGTTTTTACCGCTGAAATTCCGGCCATATTGTCTGTACAATAGAACCCTCTTTTATAATATTTGATTGGTCACATTACAAGATGGCAGATGTTCTAAATGAGATCAGTCTAGTGTCTATTTACACACATCAATGCAAGAACTGCAGTATACACACACAGTTTCATTCAGAATCAGAAACCTTCATTATTCTGTGCCAGAAATGCTTGTGTGTTGTGTTTGGTTTGATTTTTTTAACTGAAAACTCTGTGCAACAGCTGCACGGTACCTCATGTCAACTGGACTCCGCTGTGGACTCCGTTCCAGTGAATGTAGCAGAAACCTGTCTGGAAACTTTGCTGACAGTGAGAATTGAGAAAATAAACATATCTACAATCAGGTGAAAATGAACTGTCTGTTTGTTGCATTACACCAATTCCATTTTAGCATTTGTCCAGCTTAAGTCAAATCAGGGTAGGGTGTGCTATAATCTTTTCATTCATTACCTGAACTGGAAGAAATGGAATAATTGCAAAATATTGAAAAAAGAGCTTAAGAAAGCCACTAAACTGCCAAAGTACTAACATTCTGCTCATTTGTTACTTTGTTGTAATATATACTTCTAACCCAATAGAACTGATTATGATATTTCAGTAAAACACTGTCCTTCTCTCAGCAGACCCGATTAACATTTGATCTAAGGGCATAACCTCTTTGGAAATTAAAGATAACTTTTCGTGTAACTTGATCTGAAGCCAAAATTGTATCCATGAGGACAAACTTCTCGTGGAGAGAACAAAATGCAAGGAGGTAACCTCCATTAACACACACATGTATGTATTAAAGAGAGTAGAAAGTGTATGGGATTCTGCCCATGGCTGCAGTCTGCTCTTGGGATTTGAATAATAGCCATAATCCTTTCAAAGCTTCCTCTTGTAATTTATGATGTCATGTGAATTCCTTGAATGTGTCTACAATCTTGTAACACACTTCTTATTCAACTTGCTGAGAAGCACTGAGCAGTGTGAGACCACTTGTGTTAATGTATCCTGTAAATGTGTTATAAATGAAGTCATTACCTACATCTTTTGACTGATCTCCATTACCTGATAAAACGGTATAAAATGCAACTATTTAGCATTTAGACTCTTGTATATTACAGTAATAGCAAGAGGCAAGTGTAATCTATCATTCATCAGTTTACTAAAAACATAATGAGCACTCAAACGTCACAATTCTTAGTTAACTATACACAAAAAATAAACCTGCCTTGTTTAAAAACTGAGGGGGTGATTTTGCCAATGGGGAGCTTTTGGAGGTGGGACTCCCACTTGTCGGGAACGATTTTGCCAGCCCTGGGGAGGCGGGTATGGAGGCGGGACTGCCGGGAAAATGGCAGAATTTGGGGGCGGGTGCCCAACCCGCCTCCATGCCATTTTCCCAGGAGGCAGGTAGTCGTCCCACGCCGGGTCCCATCTCCTTGGAGGCGGGAAGGAATTAAAGCCTATTAACTGCCCGATAACAGGCAGAAAATAGGATTATCCCTTTTCTGCCCTCAAGTGTGGGCTTCCCGATGGCTCCAAAATCTGCCAGCTCAGTGAGACGAGTACTGGGTCTGCGGGGTTGGGGGGGTGCAAAAGTGTGGTGTGAAGGTAAGTGATGGGTGCAAGAGTGTAGAGGTGAGTATCTGAAGTAAGTGCAAAGTATTAGTAAATGTGTACTTACCTTTGTTTCTTCCTGCAGGCTTCAGTCGGTTTGTATGCGGAGAGTCTCGGACCTCCGCGTTGAGATTGACAGGTGGCCGTTGCATTCACAGATGCAACAACCATCTCAATTCTGTTAAAGAAAGAAGTTAGATGGGGTCTTGTATTTGGGGTCTTGTGGGGGGGGGTGGGGAGACTCTAGTGTGCACTTATGTCGTCAGTAGTTGACCTGCAGTAACCAATGAAGTGAGATATGCCACCATGAATGTACATGCTGCTAGTGCATGAACAGGAAATGCTGGGGTTATTGGTCAGACAGTAAAAAGAGAATGGCCCAGAAATTCGTGTCGGGGGCTTCCCGCGGGTGCAAGCCCCTGACCTACACTTACCTAGCGCGCGGCAGTTGAGGCCTGGGCCTGCGTGGATTTCCTGTCTGTGGCCCGGTCCAGCTCCCGGCGCGCTGTGCTTGCGTGATCCAGCGGCGTACTTAGTGCGATGCGTCCGCTGGGATCACGTGAGCACTGGGCAACCAATCGGAGGAGGGAAAAGTCCATTCATGAGTTTGACAGAAAGAACTGTCAAACTCATGAAAACTCCGGGCGCCCAAAACAGTACTTAACCTTAAAATAAATTTGAAAAAAAAATCACACTATTTAAATCAACTATAAATAACATTAAATAACTATTTAAAACAATAATTTAAATTTTTGACAAAAAAATAATTTTATAAAAAATCAGGGCTAAAAATACACTTACCTTACTGTAAAGTATTTAAAAATAATAAACCTGTGGAAAAAATTTTCTAATTTTAATTAATTGACCACTTACCTTTTAAAATGAAGTCCTTACGCCTGGTTTTTAGATGTGCAAAAAGTAGAGGCCTTCATGCATGGGCAAACCTGTAAAAAAAAGGAAGTTCAACGCGCACGCGCAGACTCCTGCACCCACGCGTTCGACCTCTGAACCCCTGGGTTCAGAGGATCGGAAATGCCGGTTTCCCGCGCATGCGTAGTGCGTGCCACAAATCGGCACTTCCATCGGGTCCACGCGTGAGTACTCCGTCCGTACTCACGCGTTGGGACCCGAATTTCTGGGCCATTCTTAGCTATGAGGAAGGACTGGATAAGCTGGGTCTGTTTTCCTTGGAACTGAGGAGGCTGAGGGGAGACCTTATTGAGGTGTATAAAATTATGAGGGGCATAGATAAAGTGGATAGAAAGGACCTATTTCCCTTAGCAGAGGGGTCAAAAACCAGGGGGCACAGATTTAAAATAATTGGGGTAATATTTAGAGGGGATTTGAGGGGAAATTTCTTCACCCAGCGGGTTGTGGGGGTCTGGAACTCACTGCCTGAAAGGGTGGTAGAGGCAGAAACGCTAACCACATTTAAAAAGTACTTGGATGTGCACTTGGGATGCTGTAACCTGCAGGACTACGGACCAAGAGCTGGGAAGTGGGATTAGGCTGGATAGCTCTTTGTTGGCCGGCGCGGACACGATGGGCCAAAATGGCCCCCTTCCGTGCTGTAACTTTCTATGATTCTATGAAAAATAGCTCTACTGACGACGTGCCATTATCCTAACTTGGCTTAATGCCATGCACTTTATTGCGACAGGTAGGCTTGCTTCTGTTCAAACCTGGAATATAGCCAGTTGAACCCTTTTTTTTCTGTTTCAATTTCTGTTTAGAAAGCATTTTTGGTTCAACATGTTCCTGCAGGTTTGTTTTTGTAAATTTTAGCTCCCCACACACATTTTCTTTCATTTCTTTGTATAGATTTGATCAGGGGCAGACTGGCCATATGGGATATTGGGAGATTTCCCAAGTGGTCCTGTGAATGGCTCCATAAGCACAGTGTTATCGTGCTTCTCTTTTTCTCTGAGAATCCCAAAGAATCCTGCGCCCTTTTGGGGGAGCCAGCCCATTCCTAGATTTGATGTATTAAAATGTGATTCTTCTATACATGTTTTCTTGGGATGTGAGTGACCTGGCAAGGCTACATTTATAGCCTATCCCAAGTTGCCCAGAGAAACTAATAGTGGGCCTCCTTCTTGAGTAGCAATTGGTTGTAAAACTAATTTGTCTGCTAGGCCACCTCAGAGGACACTGAAAGTCTAACGTGTAACATGGACTCAGGTCATATGTAGGTAAGATCAAGTGGGGATAGTAGGTTCCCTTCCTTGGAGAATATTAATTAATCAGTGGGTTTTTATAACAAGCTTGCAGCTTTCATGGTCACTTTTCTGGTACTAGTTCAGAGCTGAGTGCTCCATATTTTGCTCAAAGTATAGCTGAAGGAAAAGAAAAATAAAGTAATGTAGTAACCACAAATTAATATTACAGCTGTATTTTTTCTAAAAATGTTACTAAATATATACATGGATTGTGATTGCAACCACTGAATTATACAGAGGCTGCATTCACTATTATCTACTCACACTTTTGGCTGTAGCAGAATGATTGAGGGATAATTATGTCCAGAATATGGAGTAACCAGAGTTCTCTGCGAATAGAATTTGTATGTAATACCCACTGGAAATGTTATGTACGCTAAGTATGGTTATCAATCTTTAACTTAGACACTGTATTATCATTGTTATAAATCCCTGGGTTAAAGTTGCCTATGTGAAGGTACGGCAAGAACTTTTAAGGACACAATGTGACTAAGAGCAGACTTTCCATAATTCTGCACCAATATCAACTGTTGCAGACAGTGAGGCTGCGTGGTCTCCAGGCAGAAACCCCAGGAGGAAGGGGTGGAGTCGGGTTTTTCGAGCGGGAAATGGGAGCGACTGGAAGAGGGCAGGAGCTCTGAAAAGAGGGCTCAGGAGGCAAATGGCTGCCGCATCCCGTCCCGGGCTTCAAAACTCGGCCGCCGCCCTTCGTATTAGTAGCTCTGCATCCAGAACTCAAAGTGGGATTCAGTGATCGTGAAGAGAATTCAACGAAGGGGTTCGGAGTTGTAAGTCTTGCAGACATTATACATACCATGAGCTCCAACTTAAGCGCGCCAACGAAAGAGTGCACTCGAATTTGGACACAGGGACAGATTCTCCTTTGAATCCATATAAATGGAGAATGTATGTTTATTATGTCTAGATTCATTCTAATGTATGCAAATGTCTAATTTAGGTCATTGACCCGTAATCTTCTTATACTGTCTGACGTTAAAACTATAAAGTAAGATAATTAGAATTAAGCCATTATAGTAGTGAGCTCCTTACTGGACTATAGAATACTGTCTACAACAGAGACCACATCTCACATATATCTAGAGAACCGTGAAGGGGTTACATTTTGGGGGCTCGTCCGGGATTGTGGTCTATTTATGTCAGTAAACTAACAGTATTGAATGCTCATTGCTAAGAGAGTGGTTTGTGGTTTCTACTGGGCTGTTTGAGCATAAAAGATGGATGTTATTGAGGTTGAAGCTTGGTGCAAACGGAAGCAGATAGCTACTACCCATGCCATTGTGCTGAATGGTGTTGCTAACGATGACCCTGATGATGTCTTGCTAAGGGCTCTGAATTGTGTCAAAGCCTTTGGAAAGGTTAGGATAGTTGAGCGCTGCTTGGATACAGCTACCAAGAAGCAGTTTTTGTTGATCCAGACATCAGAGAACCTGAGAGGTCATGGTTTACCTGAGGCAGTTGGGCTTTCTGAAGAGGCTGGTCCCTGGCCAGTTCAGTTTGTCCCTATTACTACTAAGGAAGAAGAAGGGTTCCAGACCAAGTTGTTGTCATTCTTGAGACAAGAAGGAAAGACTGTTGCTGATGTCAAAGGTCTGATAGGTCCTTCGGCCCTGGATATGAACACTCAGTTGGTCAGTGCCATTAGTTCTCTGGTGGATAAATGCACCAATCTGCCCTTCGAGGCTCAGGGATACCGTAAGCTCCGTATGTTCTCAGGAGTGAGACCAACTCCCAGTGGGGAAGAGGAGTACGACGCCTGGGCTGAGCAGACCCTGCCTCTGCTAGAGGAATGGCAGTGCAGTGACAATGTGAAGAGGCAGAGAATAGTAGAAAGCCTTAAGGGTCCTGCTACTGACATTGTAAGATTCTTAAAGGCGCAGAACACCTCTGCTACTTCCTTTGACTACATGCAGGCTCTAGAAACTGCCTTTGGAACTACTGAAACCATTTCAGATTTGATGGTCAGATTCAGAAGCACATTCCAGTGTGAGGGAGAGAAATGTCCAGTTATCTGCTGAGAATAGACAAACTGCTGCATTGTATGTTACGGAAAAGAGGGATTGAGTTGCCTGAAATGAATCGGTTCCGCATTGAACAGGTTGTGCGAGGTGCATTGCTCGAAGACGTGACTGCTCTTCGCATACGCATGACCCATAAGTTGCGAGATCCACCTACCTTCACTGAGCTGCTAAGGGAAGTCAGAGAGGAGGAGGATATGCTTCAGGCCCGGAATGTAGCAAAGAGTGCTGTGATGTCCAAGCTTGTGACTCCTGTTACAGTTCCTACCCCTAAGGGTGATGTCAACCCTGAGATGGAACAGCTGAAGAAGGAAATAAATGTCATGAGAGCCGAGATGGCATATTTTCGGTCTAAGCCCAACACAGAAAGGGATGACGCACGGGTGCAAAAGGTTGAACACCCTGCGAAGTCTAACAGCAAAATGAATGATTCCTCTAAAGGATATCCCCATGAAGGAGGTAGACCTGGAGTCTTTTGTTATAACTGTGGAAAGGATGGACATTTCAAGCGAGAATGTAGAGGTGAGGAAAATCTAAAAAAAAGTAAATGACCGTCTCATAAAACTTACCAAGAAGTCGGGAAACTACAAAGGGGCACAGTAACGGAACGGCCTGCTGTCCCTGTAGTTAAGACACGTTCCGCTAAGTGCAATAATAGACGAGGGGATATGAAAGACATCATACCTGAAGGTTTAGTAGGGCCGAGTTCTGCTGTATCAATACAGATTGAAGGCATTTATACTAAAGCTATCCTCGACACGGGTTCTCAGGTTACCATACTGTACAGATCCTTCTATGACCGATACCTGACGCATTTGCCGTTAACCCCAATCAGTCTTCTGCAGATCTGGGGCCTTAGTCCTGCTGATTACCCATATGATGGCTATTTGTCGCTGAGGTTGGAGTTCTTGGAAGCTGATGTAGGGACCACTGAGACCATTGATGCACTTGTGTTGGTTTGCCCTGACCCCATGGTGAAAGGTGAGGTTTCCATACTGGTTGGCAGTAATACACCCATAGTGAGACGACTCCTGACAAGCTGCAAAGAGCAGGGAGGTGAAAACTTCTTGAGCACCAGACACATTCACCCTGTTTTCAAAAAGGCTTTTGAGAAACTGCCTGAACTTTCTTCCGACGTAGATGATAGCAAAAGAGGAACTGTGTGGTACGTTCGAGCCAAACCTATCACCCTGCGTCCTGGAGGAATGGCTAGAATCCCTGGGATACCAAAATTCCCTGGAACGCCAGGTACTGAAGCCATTCTGATAGAGTCACCTGATGATCCTGCAGAAGAGTCACGGTTTCCAAATGAGCTTCTGGTGAGACCAGAGTTGCAGACCCCGACAGCTGTGATGTCAAGGAGAGTTACAGTGACCGTGAGGAATATGTCAGGCAAAGGAATCACATTGAAAGGAATGCCGATTGCGCATCTGTTTCCTGTAAATGTACTGTCGTCACATGTGAAGGAAGAGTCCAAAGTTAACTCAACCGGAGATCTGACACCCTCCTCCTTCAACTTTGGAGATTCATTCGTTCCTAAAGAATGGAAGGACCGATTAGTCAGGAAGATGATGGAGCGGAGAGGAGTTTTCTCGACTCATGAGTTTGATGTTGGTTGTAGTAAGAGTACTCGCCATTCTATCAGAATTACCGAGGATAAACCCTTTCGGGAGAGGTCTCGACGGCTGGCACCAGCTGACATCGAAGCAGTGAGACAGCACCTGTCACAGTTAAAAGAAGCTGAGATCATTACCGAGTCCAGGAGTCCTTATGCATCTCCTATAGTGGTGGTTGTAGTGTATGTAACCTGTACCACCTTAAGAAGATACCTTAAGGTGATGGACTACTTTTTGATGGCTCCTGTACATTGTAGTACCGGTGGTGACCACACCGGTATATAAACCCTGTGGAGCAAAGTGTATTCCAGTTCAGCCCTGACCCTCAATTACTAAAGACCTGTTTAATTATTTCTGTAGTCTGTGTCCAGTTATTCAGCATAACTACATTTGGAAACACAGACTCAACAGTGGCGACGAGTCTGATCTTACCTAGCGGCAGTTGCATCAAAGGAAGCTTCGCCTCTGAAACGGGCGTCGATCAAGGACATCCACCCTCAACATCCTGCTGGGCACTGCATAGCACGGGAGGCAATCGGGAACCCGGGTTGGTTTCTGGCCACGAAGTCAAACATCAGTGAACATCCCATCGATGACAGCGGCGGGTAAGCCCGATCGAGCGGCACGGGGGGGAAGTCAGCCGAGTTGTCAGTAAGAGAAGGGGAGGGAAACAACGAAAAGGGCGGAGAACACGACCGCAGCCGGTGTCAGGGGCCGGACTGCAATCAGGGCAGAGACGCGCAGCAGCCAGAAAAGCGTTTATGTCCACAAGGACCGCGGGAGCGGCGGGGAACAAGAGCAGCAGCGTAGGGGAAAATAAAGGACCGCTGGGAGGCGAGAACGGCAACAGCGCGGTAATCGCCATTTTGAGTCGGCGGGGGAAGAAGACAAGCGCGGGAAAAGCCGCCAAGCGCGGGAAGCCACCATTTTGAAAAAAAATAAAATAAAATAATAATCATATCCGAAGGAAAGGAAACTCAACAAGGATGCCAAAAACGGGTAACGTCACTGCTTTTGATAGCAATGTGGAAGATTGGGCCACTTATGTGGAATGCGTCGAAGTTTACTGTACAACGAATGAGGTACCGAAGGATAAGAAAGCACTAACCCTATTAAACTCAATGGGTGCGAAGACGTATGGATTATTAAGGAACCTTGTAACACCAGATAAACCGGTAGGAAAGAGTTTCGCGGATATTGTTACTATCCTGCAAGAGCATTTAAACCCCACGCCGCTGCTGATAGCGGAACGATTTAAATTCTACAAAAGAATTCAACTTAAAGAGGAAAGCAACGCTGAATTCTTAATCGAACTGCGCAAGTTATCAAAGTACTGTCAGTTTGGTACAGGACTAGCAGACGCACTGAGAGATAAGTTTGTGTGTGGGCTCCTAAGGGAAGGAACCCAGAAGCGACTGCTAGAGGAAAAGGATCTTACGCTGGACAAAGCTTTCAGCATTGCAGCATCGCATGAGGCAGCAGCATGAGGCACTGCAGAGATACAGCAAAGGCCATTGGAATTCAGCACCAATGAAATGGCATTGGGCGCAGTAAAGTGCTATCGTTGCGGAAGGACAACGCATGACCAGAACCAGTGCTGGTTCAAAGATAAAGAATGCAGGCAATGTGGCAAACTTGGTCACATAGCGAGAGTATGCCGGTCAGGAAAGAAGACCAGCAGCAAAAAGTCGCCGCAGGAGAAGTACAAAAAAGTACACAAGGTGACAGAGAACAGTTCGGATGAACAGAAGATGGATTCAGACTCCAGCAGTAAGGAACTGGGTTGTCTAAAAATACATAATGTGGGTAACACAGCAGACCACCAAACTATCTGGGTCATGCTTCGGATAGCAGGAGTCCAAGTGAAGATGGAATTGGACACTGGATCGGCATTGACGGTCATGAATAAGCAAGATTACAAAAGGTTATTCTCGCACATTCCCCTGAGGGATACGGAGATTGTATTGAAAACATACACGGGGCAAATAGTATACCCCATCGGAAAGATAAAAGTAAATGTGGTCCACAATGGTAAAGAAAGTCAGGAAATTGACTTGTATGTGTTACCTGATGGAGGTCCGCCACTACTGGGACGGGAATGGATCCGGAGAATACATGTGGACTGGCATTCCATACAAGCACTGACTGTAGATTCCTGTAAAGAGGACGACGTCAAACCTAAACGACTGTCCAAAATATTGGACGATGCTAAGGAGGTGTTCCAACAGGGACTGGGAACACTGAAAGGAATTACGGCAAACATCAAGGTTGAAGATACGACCTGCTGTGGAAGCAGAGCTGGAAGGGCTAGAACATTCAGGAGTACTGTCAAAGGTGGAATGGAGCGAATGGGCCACACCCATTGTTCCTGTCATGAAGCGTTCGTTGAGCAACAAGCCGGGGGAACCTGGGAAGGTTCGCATCTGTGGCGATTTCAAGATCACTGTTAATCCGGTTCTTCACACGGTGCAATATCCGCTTCCGCGGATTGAAGATATCTTCGCTTCGCTGTCTGGCGGGAAACACTTCACCAAGATAGACCTGGCGCAGGCGTACCTACAGATGGAAGTTGATGAAGCGTCACGCCAGTATCTCACGATCAACACACATAAGGGCTTATATCGGTATAATAGACTGGTTTTTTGAGTGGCATCGGCTCCAGCGATTTGGCAAAGGGCCATGGAGCAGGTATTGCAGGGAATTCCAGGCACACAATGCTACCTGGATGACATTCTGATTACAGGAGATGATGATAAGGATCACCTCGCGAATTTGGAGCAGGTGCTCACCAGATTGAAAGAATATGCGCTCAGAGTTAATCGCCAGAAATGTGAGTTCTTTCAAAAGCGAATCTCATACTGCGGCCACGTCATTGACCAGGAGGGGCTCCATAAGTCACCTGACAAGATCGAAGCTGTTGTGAAAGCTCCCGCTCCGGAAAATGTATCCCAGTTGAGGTCGTTCCTCGGGTTGGTTAACTATTACCACAAGTTTCTTCCAAATTTATCCACGGTGTTACACCCGCTGAACACTCTTTTGCAAATGGGAATACCATGGAAGTGGAGCGATGATTGTAAGCGGGCTTTTCAAAAAAGCAAGGCACTGATCACCTCTAAGGAAGTGTTGGCTCACTTTAACCCAACGCTGCCTATTCGCTTAGCTTGTGATGCTTCTCCATATGGTATCGGGGCAGTGCTCTCACATAAGTTTCCAAATGGCTTGGAAAGGCCAGTCGCGTTCGCATCCAGATCATTGACCTCCGCAGAGCGCAACTATGCTCAGATAGATAGGGAGGCTCTCGGCCTCGTGTGCGGAGTTAAGAAATTTAACCATTACCTGCAAGGCCAAAAGTTTACGCTGCTGACAGATCACCAGCCGTTGGTTTCCATTTCTAACCCTAAGAAGGGTGTTCCGGTTATGACGGCGCAGAGGCTTCGGAGATGGTCCCTTTTCCTAGGGGCACATCAATATGATATTGAATTCAAAGGTACAAAGCAACATGGTAATGCTGATGGGCTGTCGCGCCTGCCACTACCTACAGCGGAAGAGGCACCGGCAGTTGACCCTGTCGAGATATTTCACTCGACCATCATCGAATGCTTACCAGTCACCAATGCGGGTATTGAGAGAGAGACCCGAAACGACCCGACACTGTCTCGGGTCTACGATTTGACAGTGAAGGGATGGCCAGCACATGGCGACCCACTGTTACCAGCATTCTCAGCCAGACGAGAACAGCTGTCCGTCTGTCAAGGAACATTGATGTATGGAACAAGGGTGATTATTCCTCCTAAATTAAGGGAGAGAGTTCTGAAGGAATTGCATGAAGGTCATCTGGGGGGAGTCAAGATGAAAAGCCTTGCTAGGGCTTATGTGTGGTGGCCAGGTATCGACAAACAAATAGAGGATCTGACTAAAAGCTGCTCAGGGTGCCAAAAAGTTCAAAACGCACCTCCAATTGCACCGTTGCATCCGTGGGAATGGCCTTCAACCCCATGGCAACATGTGCATATCGACTTTGCAGGTCCATTCATGGATTCCATGTTTTTGATAGCAGTAGACGCACATTCTAAATGGCCAGAAGTGATTAAAACGTCGACCACTACCTCTGAAAAGACGATCGCAGTTCTAAGAACCATATTTGCAAGGAATGGGTTGCCGGAACAAATATGTTCAGGCAACGGACCACAGTTCGTGTCAGAAGAATTCCAGAAATTCATGAAAAAGAATGGGGTGAAACACTATACATCTGCCCCATATCATCCGGCTACAAATGGGTTGGCCGAGAGATTTGTACAAACGTTCAAAAAGGCGATAAAGGCCATGAGCGAAGACCATATTCCACTACAACACAAGGTGGACAATTTCCTGATGGCATATCGAAACGCCACGCATGCAGTGACAAATCAAAGCCCTGCCATAATGTTCTATAACAGGAGGTTGCGGTCCCGGTTGGATTTGTTAAAACCCAATGTGCGCAGGGAAGTCGAAAACAAGCAATTCCAGCACGTAAATAACAAGGCCACTTGGAGTTTCGAAATAGGACAACCAGTGTTGGCCAGGGACTATAGGAATGATAAATGGCAATCCGGAACAATTCGTGCCCGACAAGGACCCTTGATGTACACGGTAGGCGTTGGAGAGAACGTAATACGACGTCATGCTGACCAACTTGTGGAATCGAGAACAAGGGCCGACCCCATGTCTACGGCAGAGACACCAGTTGAAGAAGTTATTGAGCCTGTAGCATCCACCTCAGACTCGAACGTACATGATGATGTTCAATCCATAGGAGATCAAATGGATGAGTCACCCCAGCAACGAGAACCAGAGACCCCTGAAAGACGTTATCCGGCCCGGATCAGGAGGCCTCCTCAGAGACTGAATCTTTGAACAGTTTTGTGTGAAAGTTGTATATATGTTATCCATGTAATGTTTAAATTGGGGTGTACACTGTTAAGCTAAAAGGGGAGGAATTGTAGTGTATGTAACCTGTACCACCTTAAGAGGATACCTTAAGGTGATGGACTACTTTTTGATGGCTCCTGTACATTGTAGTACCGGTGGTGACCACACCGGTATATAAACCCTGTGGAGCAAAGTGTATTCCAGTTCAGCCCTGACCCTCAATTACTAAAGACCTGTTTAATTATTTCTGTAGTCTGTGTCCAGTTATTCAGCATAACTACATTTGGAAACACAGACTCAACAGTGGTGAGGAAAAAGAACAGAAAGATTCGGATGTGTGTGGACTTTAGGACGCTTAACAGACGTACTATTCCCGACCAATACACCGTTCCAAGAATTGAGGATGCACTGGCTTGTCTTAATGGAAGCAAGTGGTTCAGTGTGTTGGATCTCAGAAGTGGATACTACCAAATACTGATGAGTGAATCGGACAAAGAAAAGACAGCCTTTATATGTCCAGTTGGGTTCTACCAATTTGAAAGGATGCCACAGGGAGTTTCAGGTGCTCCAGCAACTTTTCAAAGAATAATGGAACAAACAGTTGGGGACATGAACTTGCTCGAAGTATTGGTGTACTTGGATGATATCATTGTGTTTGGGGCAACCCTTGAAGAACACGAAGCTCGGTTGCTGAAAGTGCTTGGTCGCCTGGAGGATGAAGGTCTCAAGCTATCATTGGACAAGTGTCAGTTTTGCCAAACATCCGTGTCCTATGTGGGGCATATTGTATCACAGGGTGGAGTAGCCACAGATCAATCCAAGATCGAAGCTGTTACCACATGGCCCAAACCGAACACAGTGACTGCCTTGCGGTCATTTCTTGAGTTCTGCGGATATTACAGGCGCTTTGTGCAGGATTACTCCAAAGTGGCCCATCCTCTGAATCAGCTGCTGGCTGGTTACCCTCCCACCAGCCGAGAGGAAGAAAAAGGCTAAAGGTAAAGAGAACAAGGACTACTTCAAACCCTCTGAGTCTTTTGGTGTTAGATGGGATGAGAAATGCGAAGAGGCCTTCCACACCTTAAAGCAAAGTCTTACTCAAGCCCCCGTGTTGGCTTTTGCAAACCCACAGCTGCCATATGTGCTACACGTGGATGCCAGTCAAGAAGGGTTGGGTGGTGTGTTGTATCAGGACCAAGGAGCAGGGCTGAGACCTGTAGCGTTCATCAGTCGCAGTCTTATGCCATCAGAGCGTAACTACCCAGCTCATAAGCTAGAATTCTTGGCGTTGAAGTGGGGGGTGTTGGATAAGCTGCAGGATTATCTGTATGGAGCGAAGTTTGAAGTGAGGACAGACAATAATCCATTAACCTATGTGTTGACTTCGGCAAAACTTGATGCCACCGGCCACCGCTGGCTTGCTGCACTATCTGCTTACGACTTTAGTCTCAGGTACAGACCTGGGAACCAGAACATTGACGCAGATGCTCTGTCTCGTCGCCCACACTACCAGAAACCAGAGTGGAAAGATGTTGCTTCAGCAGATGTGAAAGTAATGTGTCAGATGTCCGTGGTATCTGGACCAAAGAATTCATTTCATGCCTGAGAGATTGACCACTTGGGAGCGTCAATGCATGCTGTTCCCCAGGCATTTTGCAACCTTTCCAGTTTGGATGTACAAAACTTACCCATGTTGTGTTCATCTGAAATATCCAAAGCACAACAGGAGCATCCCTGTATTCATGAGGTGTTTTCAGCTCTCCATCTGGGTGATATTACACGGATCGACAAATCAAAACATCCTGACTGTCGTCTGCTCCTAAGAGAATGGGACCACTTGGAAATTAAAGAGGGAGTGTTGTGTAGAATCACTCACCCACCCACTAAACCATGTCATTCACAGTTGGTCCTGCCTGAAAAGTACAGGGAAATAGTGATGAAGTCTTTGCATGATGATGCAGGTCATCTGGGAGTAGATAAGACCTATGGGTTGGTCAAGGACAGATTCTATTGGCCGCATATGAAGTCTGCGGTTGAGGAGTTCTGCAAGTCCTGTGCATGCTGTGTCCAGAGAAAGACTTTACCTAAAAGAGTTGCTCCTCTGTTTCACATGCAAAGTGATGGACCTCTAGACCTTGTCTGTATGGATTTTCTGTCCGTCGAACCCGATTCCAGCAATACCGCAAATGTCTTGGTCATTACAGATCATTATACTCGCTATGCCCAAGCTTTTCCCACAAAGGATCAGAAAGCATCCACCGTTGCCAAAGTGTTGTGGGAGAAATACTTCATCCACTATGGACTGCCAAAGCGAATACACAGTGATCAAGGTAGAGACTTTGAAAGTAGACTTATACATGAGTTGTTGTTCATGCTCGGGATTGAGAAGTCAAGAACTCCATACCATCCTCAGGGAGATCCTCACCCTGAGCGGTTTAACCGTACTTTGTTAGACATGCTTGGAACGCTGGATTCAAAGTGAAAGATCAAGTGGAGTCGGCACATTGGACATCTTGTTCATTCTTATAATTGTACCCGAAATGACGCTACTGGTTTTTCACCGTACTACCTCATGTTTGGACGTGAAGCGAGGATGCTGGTGGATTTGTGTTTCGGAGTATCCAGTGATGGCACATCACAGAGAACTTACCTCAAGTATGTATCTGACATGAGAAAGGAATTGCAAGCTGCTTATGAACTTGCTGAGTCTGTTTCTGCCAAACAGAATAAAGGAAATAAGCAGAGGTATGACCAGAAGATCCGTTTTTCCCAACTAATGCCTGGTGACCGAGTTCTCATACGGAACCTAGGACTTCAAGGGAAACATAAGTTAGCAGACCGCTGGGCTTCTACACCTTACATTGTTGAAAGTCAAATGTCACAACTACCTGTGTTTCGGCTAAAACCTGCAGGTGGGAATGGACCCATAAAAATACTGCACCGGAATCATATCCTGCCATTGGGACAGCAAGTGCGTCTGGATCCGCTAGCGGATAATGAGCCGACACCTAGTAGGAGAACCCTGCAGAGAAGAAGGAAAAGAACGAGAAACCAGGAAAACTTTGTTCCAGAAGACAGAAAACCCATGACACAGTGTGTGGATCATGAGGAACCTGATGAGTCGGAAGATGAAGAATGGGATCTATGGTACGAACTCCCAGAAAGACGCATAAGACAGAATCTGGATGAATTGTCTGAACCATTTAGCTCAGACTTGGACATGGTCTGGGAAGAACCAGATGCTTCCGAGAAGGAGATAAAAGAGACTGAAAGGCATGATAACTAAGGAACCAACGCCTCCAACGTAGTTGAAGGAACTGAAGACCGGGTATCCGAAATAAGGAACTCACAGCGAGTTAAGAAGGTTCCTGAAAGATTGACATGCAGTACACTAGGAGTGCCAAGTGTAATGATAGCCCCTACGGTTCGATATGTTACCTCCCTTTATGCATGGTTGGGAAGCATGCAACCACTTATGTGTAAAGTTCATTAGTCATGGGGACATGCCTATATTTGGTAGGGGGGGGGAGTGTAATACCCACTGGAAATGTTATGTATGATAAGTATGGTTATCAATCTTTAACTTAGACACTGTATTATCATTGTTATAAATCCCTGGGTTAAAGTTGCCCATGTGAAGGTACGGCAAGAACTTTTAAGGACACAATGTGACTAAGAGCAGACTTTCCATAATTCTGCACCAATATCAACTGTTGCAGTGAGGCTGCGCGGTCTCCAGGCAGAAACCCCAGAAGGGGTGGAGTCGGGTTTTTCGAGCGGGAAACGGGAGCGACTGGAAGAGGGCAGGAGCTCTGAAAAGAGGGCTCAGGAGGCAAATGGCTGCCGCATCCCGTCCCGGGCTTCAAAACTCGGCCGCCGCCCTTCGTATTAGTAGCTCTGCATCCAGAACTCAAAGTGGGATTCAGTGATCGTGAAGAGAATTCAACGAAGGGGTTCGGAGTCGTAGGTCTTGCAGACATTATACATACCATGAGCTCCAACTTAAGTGCGCCAACGAAAGAGTGCACTCGAATTTGGACACAGGGACAGATTCTCCTTTGAATCCATATAAATGGAGAATGTATGTTTATTATGTCTAGATTCATTCTAATGTATGCAAATGTCTAATTTAGGTCATTGACCCGTAATCTTCTTATACTGTCTGACGTTAAAACTATAAAGTAAGATAATTAGAATTAAGCCATTGCAGTAGTGATCTCCTTACTGGACTATAGAATACTGTCTACAACAGAGACCACATCTCACATATATCTAGAGAACCGTGAAGGGGTTACATGTATAAATGTTGATCAAAGTTCTACCTTTTCATGTTCAAACAGCAATGTGAAAGTGACACTTTCTGTATTGGCAACTGTAGTTAAAAGTCAGATTTTCATACTGAAAATTTCTCACACAGATATGATGCAAATGTGGTAGATGTTTTGTTTTACTGTAGTACTTTTCTATAAAATAAATAGTGATTCATTCTTTGAGAACATAGTGTTCACTGTTCGTCCCAAACACAAAATGCTTTACTTGTAAAAACAGGGACTGTGGGTGCTTGCTGATTCTTAAGAGGGGAGATTTTCAGCTCGTCTGCTAAATCTATCCTGGGAGTCACCTTCCCAACTAATCCATGAGTTCCCTTTTAATGAACTCTAACTATAGAAGAATTAAAACATTTTGAATGTTTCTTGTATGTATTTAGATTAAGTGTCAGCCGTGGCTCCGTAGTAGCATGCTCACCTCTTAGTCAGGAGGTTGTGGGTTCAAGCCCCAGATTGGCCCAGAAATTCGGGTTGGAGGCTTCCCGCGGGTGCAAGCCCCCGACCTGCACTTACATAGCGCGCCTGCCGTTGTGTTGTGGGCTCGTGTGGGATTCCGATCCTGGGCCTCCTCCAGCTGCCAGCGCGCAGTGCTCGCGTATCCCAGGGGCGCAGTTAGTTCGAAGCATCCCCTGGGATCACGTGGGCCATGGAGAGCCAATCGTAGCAGGGAATCTCCATTCATAAATTTGACAGGAAGACCTGTCAAATCTATGAATAGAGATCAGCCCCAAAACCTAACTAAAACTTGAAATAATTTTTTTTTTAAATCACATTTTTAAAATAACTATAAATTACATAAAATAACTATTTTAAACAATAATTTAAATGTTTGAAAAAATTAATTAGTTTTTAACAGGGCTAAAAATAAACTTACCTTTCTTTAAAGTATTTAAAAATAATAAACCTGTGGAAAAAATATTTTAATTTTACTTAATTCACCACTTACCTTGTTAAAAGCTTTTAAAATGCGCAGCTGCTGGAGACTTACCCTCCCGGAGAAACCTGTATTAAAAAAAAACGGACGTTCTAGGCGCACGCGCTGCCTCTTCGGTGCACGCATTTGACCTGTGAACCCCTTCCTTCAAGGGAATGGAAGTTCCGGTTTCCAGCGCATGCGCAGTGCATGCATGAACCGACACTTTCGTTGGCCCTACGCATGAGTACACAACGTGTACTCACCTGTGGGGACCCGAATTTCTGGCCCATTGGTCATTATCGCATTGCTGTGTGCAAATTGGCTGCCGCACTTCCTACATTACAACAGTGACTACACTTCAAAAGTTCTTTATTGGCTGTAATGTGCTTTGGGACATCCTGAGGTTGTGAATTGTGCTATATAAATGCAAGTCTTTCTCCTTTAGATTGTAAGATTTGAGAAAATATTTGAGAACATGCAAGAGGATTTGAAAATGGCATAGAAATTTGCATCACAGGTTATAGGGCAAGCTTATGTGGCATATTGCTTTCAAGTATTAATAATTGGGTCAGAATTGTCTTAGATTTGTATTGCTTGTTTTGATATTCATCCCTCCCTTAAATTTAATATCTAAGTGTATCTGACTTCAGACAGTTCAGAATAATCTAGAGGGTAAAATCTGAGTTTCCTTACTCTAATAATTGAGTTGCAGCTACAGCCCCTGTCCTATCTTTCAATCTGTGGGTGGGTGTACAGGCACAATTTTGTCTTCTCACCTCCTGGAACAATTCTTACACCATTATGTTCCAATCCGATTTTAATTTGGCAGCCACATCACCATGATTGGCTGCTGCCCTGTAATACACTCCTGAATACCCATTACCGTACAGGCAGTTCTTTTGTTCATTATTATCACAGGGAATTTTCTGCTTTGACAATTATTTATACACATGGTGCAATGTACTATGGTGAGATTCATTTAATTCAATAGCCCTGTGAAGTTTATACAGCAATATATCAAATTACTTTTCAATGAGCAGAATTAATAGCACAGACTTGAGGGATAAATATTGGCTGGAGCATTGGGTGAACTCCCCTGCTCTTTTTAAAATAGTGTCTTGGGATCTTTTATGTCCTTTTGAGAGGCCAGATAGAACCTCGGTTTAACGTCTCATCCAAAATTTAATGTCCCGACCTCCGACAGCACAGCACTCCCTCACTATTGCACTGGTCTGTCTTATGTGCTCAAGTCCTGGAGTGGGGCTTGAACCCACAACCTTCTGACAGAGGTGAGAGTGCCATCATTGAGCTAAGGTTGACGGTCAAATGCAAATGAAAATTGTCTCTTTCTTTGGGGGGAAAAAAATACAATTTTATGCTTGAGTAAAATTGTTTGAGCACAGTGCATTGATATATTTCACCATAATTAATCGGGCTTTAAAAAAGAAGCACTTTCTATTAAACTTTTTTACTGTTTAAACTAGGCTTTGCAGTAGCAAAGGGGAAACTGGAAGCAAAAGAAGAAGGAATTCAAGGTACTGAGGTAGCCGTTGAAGCTAATGAATAGTTTAAAGCTGATCACAACTCAGTTTAATAGTATAATGCAGTTATATAAAGGTAGCTCTTTTTATAACAATATACTGGGAATTACAAATCAATGTGTGTATAAATGTGATGCAATCCCACTAGATACCTTAGGCACTGTGCCTACATCAAAGAGATTAAATAATCTTTTTTTCCCCCTTTCTGAGTTTGTGACCTTGTAGCAGTTTGGCATTAACTGAATTTATATACTTAGAATGGGTTGAGTGCTACGTTCAGAGGTTAATCTATTTTATTTGTCTTTACCAAACACGAGTTTGTTTTCTGCAACTCTCCTTTATCGTTATAAACATAATACAATGAGCTGTATTGATTACAACTTGGATCAATTAACGGAATAAGAACAAAGAGCACATACGTTAAAACTGCTATCTTTCTCTGATGTAACTATTTCTGTTTCTTGACCAAAACTAACTTTTAACCATCAAAATAAGCAATCAGAGCCCAGCAAATTGAATTATTGGCATTTAGCAAAAAAGAGTCGGCTTAATTATTATAAATAAAACTCAGTCAAAAACATTAAACTCCCACATGAAGGCTACTGCCCTCACACAGAAAATCATTTCAATGTAAAAGGCAATCCACTACCCTCACACGAATACATTTTTCCTTTTAATTTTAAGGAAAGAATTTGCAGTGATGTAGTGCTTTTCATGAACCTCAGGATGTCCTGTTGGTCTTCACAGCCAATGAAGTATTTTTGAAGTGTAGTCACTGTTGTAAAGTAGGGAAACGCAGAAGCCAATTTGCGCACAGAAAAGTACCTCAAACAGTAATAAGCTAAATGAGCAAACACTACTTTAGTTGTGTTGGTTGAGGGATAAATGTTGGCCAAGACACCAGGAGAACTCTTTTGCTCTCTTTTCATTTCAGTGGAGTTGCTCATTTTTCTCTTGGCTGGAACAGAAAGTTGAAAAGTGAATCTTGGTGCGAAACAGCCTTTGTAAAGAGTTACAAAAACGCGTCATTTACTTTAATGCCCTTTTTCTTCTTATTGATTTTGACCACAATATTTTTGTTTAAACAAAATGGGGAAGAGAAAATTAGGAAAAAGGATAGGGTAAGCAGTAAAAGTATTTTTTAAATTATTATTTTTATGTATACAATTGTTTGTGTTTATTCATTAGTTTAGTGTTGCAGTATTAAATCTACTCCTGACATTTGATTAATTGTATTACAATGATATTAGCATTTTTCAGCATCAATGTGTGTGAGCTGAAAACTTCAAAATGATCCAGGAAGACTGGAATTTCCTTGGACCTGTTAGTGGTCTAAAGGTTAACAGTTAACTCTTCGTAAATTCAATCTTCTAAAAAGTGTACCAGTTATAATTACCCTTTAAATAAGGGTAATTGTTTTTTAAAAAATAAAACAGAATAAATAATGTCACAATGTACACAAGTGCTAACTCCTTTCTGAAATCTAAGATAGTTGAACTCTAGAATTGTCACATTTTAGAATATTTCATTTAACTCTTGGGTTTTTCATCATAATTAAGTTGTGCTTCATAACAAATTTCCAGACTTGAAGAATATTTAATTTAACTCTGGCTGTATAGCACCAAGTTTTATGGAAGTGATTGTGCTGTAAATTATGTAACTGATCAGAACAAGGAATTACTGTCACCTTTTTAAGTACATAAGGTGCACAGTGAAAATGTTTAACCACCAGCTGAGGTGCAGAAGTACTTTCAACTGTAATTTTACATTTATTGTTTTCTCTTTACAATATATTGTTCACAAAGACAGGGTGACTATACACTTTTCACAAAATAGCAGTAACTTTAACAGGAAGAGTACAGAGGCATGCAGAAAACATTCCAAATAAATCAAAACATGGCTGTCGATGACAGACTAAGAACAAAATACAATAAAGTAATCCTCACATCAAATGAAGGAGCTAATCTAATAATGGAAGACAGTGGTTACATCATTTTACAATAAGGATTATATTGTATGACTTATCATCAGGTGTGCCTTATAAGGTAGTGAAACAGAACTGTGAGGTAGCAGGCTGCACTCTAATCAAGTGAAAGGGGATCAAGTTCCTATTTTGAGGACTCTTTGGGCTTTATATATTTTTATTTATGAAAAGCCCAAGCATTTCTCACAATTTTATAAGGAACATTAACCACTGCTAATGGTCTATTAGCCCCTAAACTATTTATATATTGTCAGGCTTTTAAATGAATATTCTAGGTTGATCTACATTTTGAATGGGGTGTCAAGTAGATTCCTTTAGAAAATGAAACAAAAAAGAACCATTTTAGGGTAACTTGTAAAATTTACTAAACAAGGGCAATGCAAACTGAGTTATCTTGTGGCATTTTCTGGGAAGGTGTGCTCAAACCATGCACATGCCTAGAAACAGGTTTACTTACTTCCTGCAGAAACTTGATTACATCAATTATTAGCAACTGATAACATGGATTTCATCTTTGTGATTAAAGTACATTGTGTAGCAAGTTAAACTTACAGGGGTTTTATATCTGGACATTGTATTGGATAGTATGGTTTTGCATATCTGATCAGATCATCAAAACCTATTGTCTTGATCATTTGAATGTGAAATAAAGTTTTCTACTGTCAAGTCAAACTGTTACACGGTTCTTACTATGGGCACCACTATCGAAAGATTCATCTTTTAAGACTGTCCTAAAATGGTCATATTGGATGGTTCACATATACTGGATGGACACTGATAGGCATAGATACATTGGGTACCAGTTGTTGCACATCAACCACCTGATCTTATTCAAAAGTGGTTATCTTTCTATGGCCATTTGTGGTAGGACAGAAGGAAACAGTGTGGCATTAGATGACAGATTGTAGCAAATAAGTGTATCTTAAGTGGGCTATACTAACTAAGCAAAAACTAAAGCAAGATTGCTTAAAAAAAATTGTGATCAGAAGGAAGATTTTTTTTATCAGAAGATGATTTTGCAATGTAAATTGAAAAAATATATTGATGTGTGCATTTATACATATAATAATGAAAGTTTGGTGACAATATTAATTTAATGCTACACAATATATATTTTTTTCTAATTTACTAATCATTGGTATGATTTTGCCAGTATCATATTTCTGAGACAGAAAGGATAACTTCACTAAATAATTAGCAGATAATGTGATTTAATGGTATTCTAGTTAAAACTATCAATAAAGATGCAATTTTTGTTAGACTTGAATAAGGTGTTTAATAAATAAAGAATTAACAACTACCAATAAAATTATAGAATGATATAAAATTACAATGTTGCATAGGAAAACTCACTAGTGGTATGAATATGTACAACACAGGAAATGAAATAGTTTAATTTATCCAACAGGTACATTGTTGATACAGAAACTACAATAAATAGTAATGTTAAATATTTACAATATAGAATAAATGTAATCAGTAGACGAACATGTAGACCTTCACAACAAACTTTGCCTTGTACAAAATTACCCAAGAAATATCAAATGATAAAGATTTTATCCTGAAATAAAGAAGGTGTTCTGATTTTGTTTTTAAATTAAAAAGGAAACTTACATGCATGCTGAGGTGGCTTGTTGAGTGAGACAATTGATATAATGTTAAGTTTCAAGTACAGTAATTATGGGATATATGTTGCACAGCATTCTAGGATTGTAGTTTTTTTAAAAAATTTAAGTGAAGTAGGGAAACTGACTGCTGAGACGAACTACAATTCCCAGAATATTTTGCAAGCCACACAAATCCCATTCTAGGGTGTATGTGTTGGAATGTCCATAATATGGAAATGGGTGCATGGAAAGTCCTTACGACTAAAGGCCTTTCATCTTCTGATATCTGACAACTCAATGGCATCACCAATATGAGCATGTTCCTCGGTTATTCGCCGTGAAGCCTGACCAGCACCTCGGGCACGTGCATGGGCGTTCGGGTGAACTTTTCCACTTTTCTCCTTTTCTCCTTTAGGGCTCCTAGCATTCTCCCTGTCATTCTCAAGATAGTTTATATCTGCTCTACCCTTGTGGCCCTTACGGTTATCCCCTTGTTTTTTGTCAGGAGCTGCCGTTGTCGGGGTGACTTGATCAGCCTGTTTGCGAGAAGAGCAGGAATCCTCTTGCAAGATCTGTCTTAGAAATTCAAGGTTCTGTCCAAATCGGGATCTCACACTTTTCTTTACGGCTTCCACAACGTCTTCATGACAACGGAATAGAGCCTTTATAAACTCCAGGTATGACCTTTTTTTTGAAAAAACAATACAATGATATATGAGTATCTGTTCAATTTTCTAATATAAATACTCTCCACACTAGGAAATGGAGGATTTTAGGAGACTGAACTTGTTTATTACACATAGTTTTTCTTTTAATTGTAGAGATTAAAATGGTCCTGGTTGAACAAAATTCAACATAAACATTATGGCCTAGAAATTGGCCTGAGGCGCCCAAGCGGCGCAAAGTTCGCCTGGGCGCTGGAATTTGCGCCGTGATCGCCGCATTAGCGATTGCCGCAAATTCAGTTGAAGTGCCCCTAGAGGGAGACAGGGTGCGGTTCGAGGCGCTCCGCGTCCCTCTTAGGGTGCTGAAAGTGAATTTCGCAGCGCTACGTGCCGCAGCGCCATACGCTGCGGCACGGCACGCTGCGGTACTGCAGGCCTTCCTCCCACTGTTAAGGGGGAGGGGCCTGCAACAGCGCGAGCCCCGATCGCGAGTGCCGGCAAAAGAGCCCGGCACCAAGGAGAAGTGCCGGGCTCTCGGGAAACAGCTGGCAATGCCGCAGGGGGGGCGACCAGGAGGCCGGGGACGGAGATGCTGGCAGGCGGCCGCCGAAAAAGCGGCCACCCCGCACCTCCACCTTAACTTGCGCCTCTGCCGGCGCAGCAAGGCCCCGTGAACCAGGCGCGGGTAGCGAACGGCGCTACAGCGGTGTTCGCTACCAAATATCGCGATCGGGGCGTGAATGGGGCGCTGCGCACACCGATGACGTCATCGGTGGCGGCGCAGTGCAAAAGGCTAACGCCACCATTAGCGCCCCTGCTGAATATCGCGGGAGGCGCAGCCAGTGGCGCTACAGCCACCGACTGCCTCTTTAGGCGCTAACAGGTGGCGCTACTCACCCAATTTTTCCCCCTATATGTCATGTTTAAGTTGGTAAATCTATCATTTTCCATTGATTAACTGTGAATAAGCAGACTTTATAGCCCATTTATATATCTAATCTGGGTCAAGAAACAATATGTTGGATTTTTGAAAATTTACATTTTCAAAAGTAATCATAATTCAGTATAATGTAGTATTTCGGTAGAACATGAAAATAATAGGTAAATAACTAGGTTAACATCTCTGTTGCAAGGATTGTCAGAGGAATGATATACAAATACATTAAACATTTGTCCATTAATATCACCACAGTAATTTTTATCCTATGGGAATCCATCATATGTATCTTACTCAAGAGGCCATTCCTCATGTGTTAACATAGAGTGTTCGTGGATTATTTGAGTATAGAGGGTAGCATAATACTTCCTCAATTCAATGGCGGAATCATTCCTCCAATCATCATCCAACCCTATCCATTCTTATGCTAACGATTCCACTCTACCTCAAGTGCCTCCAGATCACATGGCTTCAGTGCACACAACCTCTAGCTTTCTAACAGTTCAGTGATTGAATCACAATGTTTTCATCTCCTCCATGCCCCAAGTGAAGCAATCTAAATCATATTTTTTTAATTCTTCAAAGACAATTTCTTTGGACTAGATTTTTCTGCCCATTCATAATCAACTTAATATCTATGAAATGTCTCTCAGAAGTCTAAACAACATTTATTAGCCTTACCTTTGATTATTCTACCCTTATTTCTTCTTTGTGTCAACATTTTTGGTCTCACTGTCTCCTCTAACCTCAATTTAGAAATTCTACATTTCTTTAATTTCTAAAGTTGCCTCCAAGCAGCTTTGTTTCCTCTTTCACACCAAATGCTTCTTTACTGCTGAGGAGCTCTCTATAAATGTATGACCAAGACTTCAATACTGCTTCTAAATCTGGGGTCTCTTCTAGGACCTCTCTCATACTACTGGACAAGATTCATGAAATAGCATCTCATTTGATAAGCAATCCCCTTTTCACCTTTAACCTCCAAACCCTCTACAGTGCAACTTTCCTTCTCTCTCTGTTTCTCTCTCTCTCTGTTCAATCAGCATCTCTCCTCTTCTCTCTAAGTTGAATATACCAATATATAGTTCTGATGAAGGGTCTTCGATCTGAAACGTTAACTCTGTTTCTCTCTCCATGGATGTTGCCTGGCCTGCTGAGTTTTTCCAGCGTTTTCTGTTGTTATTTTGGATTTCCAGCATCCGCAGTATTTTGCTATCACACCAATATATAGTCTTTCTCCTCCCTAACTCCCCCACCTTGAAATCCAGATTTATTGCAGTTTCCTAATCGAATTCATTCTTTTCCAAGATCCTAAACTTGGAACTTCTCATCTCCCTCAATATTTCTTTCTTTAATCTTTAGGCTTTTAAGACTCGAGGGGGCAATTTTCAACTTTGGGCAATGGTGTAAAATAGGTGAGATCAAATTAGCTGTCCATTATACATCACGCCTTATTTTCCTTTCCATTTAAGTCAATGAAGGGAAAATTGGAATGGCTGTAAATTGGGCGGCCAATTCGCTATCACCCATTTTACACCATCGCCCAAAGTTAAAACTACTCCCAAATTTTCAAAATGAAAGCTCCCCAATGTCATTCTGAGTAAAGGCCCAGTGTAGCGCTGAACCATACAAACCAGAAGGTCCCAGGTATGATCACCAGTCTAAGCTGCGTTAGCCTACAACTCAGGCATTACCTGGTTGCTACTTCTTGCTTTACCTCATTTTTTTTACTCTTATCAGCACTGGTGGTTTCTTGTACTTTTGAGCCTTGGCTTTTCACCTTGGTTTCTCAATTTAAAAATAACAACTGAGCTCTATCCTATCCTTAACAAATGTCCATACAAACATACATTTTCCATTTGAGAACACTGGAGTCAGTCACAAGCCTGAAGTACTATATTGTTGGATCCAAAATGGTGCCCCAGGGTGATTCAGCATCAACTGGGGATCATAACTTGGACGTTCTGATTTGTATGTTTCAGTATTACACAGGGCGATTGCTTGGGGGGCTCAATTTTGAAAGTGTTAACTAAATTTCACAAATTTAATTTCAAATAAAGTATAACATGTTAATATAGGAACATAAGAAATAGGAGCAGGAGTAGGCCATTTGGCAATTCGAGCCTGCTCTACCATTCAAAAAGATCATGGCTGATCTACCTCATCTCCACTTTCCAGCACTATCCCCATATCCCTTGAAATCCCTTAATATTCAAAAATCTATTGATCTCTGTCTTGAATATACTCAACGACTGAGCCTCCACAGCCCTCTGGGGTAGAGAATTCCAAAAATTCACCACCCTCTCAGTGAAGAAATTTCTCCTCATCTCAGTCCTAAAATGGCTGACCACTTATTCTGAGACTGTGACCCCTGGTTCTAGACTCCCCAGCCAGGGGAACCATCCTCCCTGCATCTACTCTGTCAAGCCCTGTAAGAATTTTGTATGTTTCAATGAGATCACCTCTCATTCTTCTAAACGCCAGAGAATATAGGCCTAGTCTATTCAATCTCTCCTCAAAAGACAATCCCCCCATCCCAGGAATCAGCCTGATGAACTCCCTCTATGGCAAGTATATCCTTCCTTAGGGAAGACCAAAACTGTACACAATACTCTAGGGCCTAGAAATTGGGTATAGCCCCGTTTGGGGCGCTAGTTCTGGCGAAGCGCAAAGCCTAGCGCCAGTTGCGATTTAGCACCACCTGGCGCGATATTGGGTCGTTGCGCCCCTGAGGGTGATTGCGGCACTAAATCAGGCGCTGCACGAGGCTCTTAAGGCGCTAACCCGGGGGCGCAACCCAATTTAGCGGCGGCGGGGCGCAGCACAGGTGCTTTCAATAATCACCTTCCCTGAGACACACTGGCGCCGGCCAGCTCTTAAAGGGGCAGGTCAATTGGCATCACCAGACACACTCACTGCCTTGTAGGCCTTCAAAGCGGTGGGAGCCTACCTGTGGCGCACCAGCCTAGCAAGAAATGGAAAGGGTGAGGCAGAGGGCGGAACGTCTCACTGATGGGGCATTTTGGTTGGCGCAGTGGAATCAAGGCCAAGGAAGATGGTCAGAATGTGATTTATGTTTTGGACAGTCTCCCGGGTGTGAGAGGCAGTTATGTGTCAGTGTATTAGTTTTGCTTTCTGTTGCCATAGCTTTCTCATGTTTGAAGGAACCACATTTTGTGTAATGAAACACTTTCTTCATTTACAATGGCCATGCCTGCTATTTACATGCATCTTGCCCTTCACAGGCTTGGGGGTATCAGACCGGTTCCATTCCTGTTCTTGGAATGGCAGCAAGCATTCCGTGAGAGGGGCCTAGAAGCTACTTCTGATCAGCCTCTGACGCGCAGCCTGAGAAGAGCCGCTCACGTAGAAGTTCAGGCCAGCTGGCATCTTCTCAGCCACCGACAGAGATGTCCTGCACCTTATCTGAGGCTGCAGATCTGGCTGAAGCAGCTGGCACAGCTCAGTCACCATCTCCTTTCTAAATCGCAGCCTTCTGACACACTGCTCCTCCGGCATGTTCATGTAGGAAAACTGCTGTCGGAAAACCCTGCCAACGTAAGTTCTGCTGTGGCGACGTCTGTTGGCCCTCATCCGTCTGGCCATGCCCGCCCCCCTCTCCCAGAGTCTCAGTGCCCTTTCCAGATGATTCAGCAGCAGGACGTTCCCCTCCAATGCCGCCCCCATAATAAGTGGCCACAGGAAGATTCCCTGTTGTCAAGGCTCACCAACAGCAAGGTGATGGTCAGAAGGCTGAAGATCGTCTGCCTGCGCTGGCTCAGTGGTCAAATGGCTCTCAGTGTGCAGCTCAGCAACTCTTTGGAGCTCTCGAGGAAGTTGTGCACCAAAAATGGCTGCCGCTTTTAAACCACACCAGTCCCCTTTAAATAACGCTCCTTCAGCCCGAGTGTGACTTGGTAAGGCCCAGGTAAGCTGTCACTATTAGCGCCAGGCGCTACGGAGGGGGGCGCCACTGAATTTCCAGTCCGGGGTGCCAAAAAGGCGTTGCACACTCAAATGACATCATAATCAGCCTGCGCCCATGAGCGGGCGCTAAGATTTAGCGCCGGTGCTAAATGCATGCTAAATATGGGGCGAGGCACTAGGCGCCTTGCACCCACCCGGAAATTGGCTAACGCCCCACTTCTCGGCCTCTTGAGGCGTTAATCAGTGGCGCAACCAACCAAATTTCTCCCCCTAGGTGTGGTCTCACCAGGGCCCTATATAATTGTAGTAAGACATCTTTACTCTTATACTCAAATCATCGTGTAATAAAAGCCAACATACCAGTTGCTTTCCTAATTGCTTGCTGTACCTGTATGTTACCTTTCAGTGATTCAGCTACATAATCTGTTACAGATTATTTTACTTGAACTGACTGCCTTTGTGATCCTACATATCTAACTTTACATATGGCAGTTGCAAAATAACCACTTATTTTTATTCAATTGTCTGTACTGACAAATAGACCAAAAGGTTGCAGTGCTTGCTTGTGGGATGAAGTTAAACAAAATATCCAACTTGCTGCAGATATTTTAATCTGCAAATGTTAGTCAAAATATAATTAATATATTCAAGAGGTTTTGATGATCAAAATAACTCCAAATCTTCTGGAAGGAAAACCTGACTGTGTCCTTCATATGTAATAAAACTCTAAAGTATCATAAGCTTAAGAACTCTTAAACATGATATAAAAATGAAGCATAGATTAGTTACAGCACACTCCATTGTATTCTCTTTACTTCTCATTTCAGCTTTCAATTTACTTCAGTGGGGAAAATGAGAACCCAATTTTCAATGACAGCAATGTGTGGTGCAAACTCATTCTTAGATCAACATTGCTTAACATTATTTATATATATTTTTTTCATTATGGCAATATCCTCCTACTATTAATGCCTTATGTTAACTATGGTCATTTTAGTGCAGCTGATTTTATCTCACTAAGTATAACTGGTAAACAATTTTTCTTTTTTTTAACAAACCCATATTTAAGATGTATAAACATACAAATCCATCTGTATCTATTACTTACAGGTCTAATAGTAAAAATGACAACCATTCTCTGACAGTCTGCTGAATGTGTTTCCCATGACCTTTTAAAGCACGTTAAATACTGTGTGTTTGCCTTATCTGTGCAGTCCTTGAGTAGAATACACAGAACAGTATTATTTTGCCCAGAAATATTTAGACAAGGCCATATATATGATGCAAGTCCTACTCTGTACGATTGTATGTTGCAGAGTAAGCAAATCATAGGCAACCTGCTTTACTACTTACCCTTTTGAAAGCAGATGTCGAATGTGAATCATCTCCACGACCACATTAATGTTCTCCTTGGCGGTGGAACAGAGGTCATGTTTGAGGTAGCACTCTTGCTGCAGCTGAGACACCATCTCCTGGATAGTGGAGCACTTACGACTGATGCAGCTAAATTTTATTCTCAGTCCATGAGCCATACACTTCAGAGTATCTTTAATAAAAGATTTGCCCTGGACAGATTTTAAGAATATAATTTGTAATATTGTTGTGAAAATACAGTTGCATTCATTTACACTAATAAAAGTTTAGGTTAGGTGTTTTGGGGGGGGGGGGGTGACAAGCCATACACTTCAGAGTAACTTTTATATAAAACATCACCTTGGACAGGTTTTAGGAATATAACTTGTAATATTGTTGCAAAGATACAGTTGCATTAATTTACACTAATCAATGTGTTTGGTGGGAGAGGAATTACAGGTTACCCTTTATTGATTTGGCTTTCTCCCTCTCTGGTTTCATTACCTGGGCATCAAACTTCCCAGCGTTGTGCAGGAAGGCCAAGCATATGTCATGTGGTCCATGGGTTTCGCAGGAGTTGTTTTCAAAACATTCAAAAACTCCACATCCAACGTCGCCAGTATTCACCAGGCAGTGTTGTATTTCAGCTAGAAACAGACGTGAAAAGGGGCCAACGATGAAAAAAACCTGGTATTTCAAACCATTTGGGACTACACTTCAAAAGTACTTTAATGGCTGTTAAGCGCTTCGGGATGGCCGGAGGCCATGAAAGGCGCTATATAAATGCAGGTGGAACTTTTTATTTATGCCCGGCTATATCAAATAATGAAGTGGAAATGTCGGAGGTGGCGTTTATCTCCGCTATAAACCTAATTTGCCGTGTGGGTGATCCGGATGTGTGTATCTGCCTTGTTAGCGGATGGAAAGTTTAGGGGACGTGATTGGGGCTTTGGTTGATCAAGAGTTATCTACCAAGCCTTTCGCCGTTTTTTTGTTGCGTGGGAAAATCTGCCTGGGCTCACATCTTCAAGCCATACGAACGATTTGTCTCCGCCGCTTTCGGTTGCCCCACATGTTACGAGTTCTCGCTGACCGAGGCACGGCTGCTCTGCCGGCAATGGACACTCGCGTCTCTTTGCTCTCTATGTTTCTGCCACTCTCACTCACACACAGTTGCCACCAGTTAACTCTTTAGAAACCTGTTTTAAGTTTCGTTGCACTTTTTTTTTCTTTTAAACGCCTACTTAGTTTCAGGCAAATAATTGTTTCTTTTTGGTTTCCGGAACCTGCGTTGCTGCTGCTTCTTCCTCCCTCCCAAAGCGTAAACGTGCAAGCCAGCACTCACCCTCCTCGCCACTGGTTCTCAAGGGGTTAATATGCTAACGAGGTGTGCGTGGCTGTCGACACGGAGTCTTCCCAATGTGATACAATGCAATCCGAGCACGGGACAATGGTCCATCGGAATTGCATCATGCTATACTCCACAGGCGTGCTTTACTACTTTGGGATGGGGTTTATAAATAATTTATCCCGGGTTACTTAAACTGCTAGTTTTTCCCCTTGTCAATTCGGCCACCGGAATCCTGAATACTGCGCTTGCATCACGTTCTCGTGATCATTTCACGTTTTAAACGGTGCCCACAGTCAATTTCAATTCCGTTTCAGTTCCGTTCATTTAGAGTTATACCAGGGTGAAAATCAAAAGTGAAGGCATATTTGAGACCGGTTCCAGATTTATTACGTGTCTCATTCAACAATTTTGCGATTGACTTCCATTTGCGAATATGGATAACCCAATCCTTATTAAATGTATTAATGATCCCAAGCACAAACAGAATAAGGCTGCACACTAACACCGCGCAGGCACTGTTTACCGTCTCGGACCACATACCTGTATTCTGTAGCGAAAGACGAGCTTTTTGCTGGTTGGTCAACTTGTCCCGTTCGTGGTGGTTTTCCGGTAAATCGGCCTCGTCCGTTCCAAGAACGAGATCAGGCCGTGTAAAAATCAGCAGGATTGTCAGTACACTCGCTAACATGACTGTGTACATAGCCGCGAGGGCTGGGGCCAGGAGCGACACGCGGTGCAGGAGAAACGCTTCTGACGGATCACACGAGCGGCTCTTTGCTTCAGTTGCGCACTGTATCTGACTCGAAATCGAGAGAGAAGGAGAGAGGGGGGTGACTAAATATACCAGAACCGTGGCCCCTGGCGTTTCTGTCACTTGAATGAAGGCAAGAAGCAGGTGTTGTCATTGGCTCGGGCCAATCAGGCGCTCAGAAACCTTGCCCAAGTTTGACAAATCAGGATGGGAGGCGCATGGCCAGGACTACGCGGATTCCACGCTGGGACCTTTGTGGGGAGAACTGCACGGTGATCCCGTCAACCTTCCGCACGCGTTTGTAATATCACAACAGGAGCACGTGCTACGATGTTTAAGCATCGTTCTAGCTCGCTTCCAGTAGCAGGAAGGATTATATGTGCTGTAAATCCACAGGCAGAATCCCTACCCCCAACCCAGTCAATGCGAGTTTGACGGCTCTTGGAACATAAAACTGGACTTCTTAAAGTGGCTCTGACTGTGTTCAGGTCCCGGCTTTATAATAGAATCATGCAGCACAGAAGGAGGCCATTCGGTTCATCGTGCTTGTGCCGACTCTTTGAAAGAGCTATCCAGTTTAGTCCCACTCCCCTGCTCTTTCCCCACAGCCCTGCAAATTTTTTCCCGCTTCCTTTTCAAGTATTTATCCAAATCTTTTTTGAAAGTTGCTATTGAATCTGCTTCCGCCAGCCTTTCGGGCAGTGCATTCCATGCTTTCACTGGTCCCTGTTACGTTAACCAACAAAGAATCTTCCCAGTCCCCCGTGTTATGGCTGTTTTAACTCTTGTGTAGGGCCGCTGTGTGCACCGGCAGTCGCGCACACACGGATCCCGCAGCGCCAGAGTGACAAAGGGACGAAAGCGGAATCTTTGTGCAGTTAAAGCCGCGCTGTCTCAGCGATGTGGCAGAACGTGACTATGCGCGAGTGTGCTACGAAGTTCTACCGCTCCGGCACGGTACCTGCGCTCTCCCGAAGTTTGCCCATTTATGTAACTGGTCACTTGCAGGCGGCATACTGCGAAAATGAGACGACTGTCAGCTTTTCTACTGCATTGGATTGAATGCATGGAGAGTGAAGACTATATTATTATATATACTGTATAATATATATACCTATCATGTATGTATACATATTTAGCATGTAGAGCATAAATGTAGTAACCTAAGAGCTGTTCCGGATATAGAAAAACAAAACCTAGCGAAATATGCGACAGGCTCTTGTATGAAGCCTGTGCTAAAAGGCAGCATCCTGTCCCACCCCATTTGTTCTGTACTTTGTAGTAAATGCCGCCAGGCTGAAACCATAGAGACGCGAGAGGCACTAGTAATTCCTGGCAGGAGTTACATCATTCATCCATCAACAGCTGCTCCATTCAGAGAACAGACAGAAAGGATTCTTCAGAGATCTGCAAAGCCGGCCATGTGACTGGGATGAAGGAAACATTTGTATACATTTCAGTCTGGGCACATGCCCTCTTGAACATATAAAATATATATATTTAATATTATCACTGACTAACGCTGGTGTGAGCCGAGTTGCAAGGAGTATGTGCTGCTATTTCTGGTTTGTGTGGGAGTTCAGTAAATCTTTCTAATATGGTATATGACATAAATATTTTCGTTTCTAGACACATGCAAGCACGTATTTAGCATAGGACCACATAAACAATGTGCTATTGATAAACAGTAGCTGACCGTTATATTACTAAGTGCTTTTTGTCTGGCAATGGTCAACATGTGCCTTGCAGATGTTATTGAACCTTGTGGCTCATGTCTATGCAGTCAGCAGAGTGCCTGTTAATGATCCCCCTGTGAATAAACCATTGACATTTGAATTTTATAACTCTTTACATTTTAAATAAACCAACAGGTGTAGAAAATAGTTTACGTGTCAGCAGATTTCTTTTTTTTGGATATAAATTTTTTATCATATACATAAATATTTTACGTAAAGTTGTTGTAGACACATATCTCATCCACAGATACATCGCATCTAATTGCATTGTTTAATTAATATAGCAACATAAGGTAAATAAGTTAATCAGTGCAATCTGAAAGTGCCGATACGGAGCATTCATTGATTGTGGATAAAGATTAATCCAGAAAATAGCTATTGCTGACCGACATTAACTGAATTGATTAACTTTTGTCCATTTATAATGGATAGCTAAATGCTATCGATCGAGCTCATTAAAAACTAAAACGGTAACAACACCAAGTTTCAACCTTTTACTTGAAGCGCCACTGAGTCAAAAAATGAATATTTCTCAAGTTTATCTTAATTTCTTCAATGTGGCTATTATCAAATGAGTCCGATCGACTCACTTGTTGTATAAATCGAGCACTCTTATGTAAAATTCTAATTTATATACTTCGTTCATGATATGAAATGAATTATTACAATTCAGGTATAAAGCGAAATTTTATACCTATAAATGTTATGTTGCTGCGGTCGAAAATATTTGTAAGACTAACGTGCAAAATAAAAATGCCTTTTTAATCTGATATTGGGCGGCGTAGATTTGGAACAGGGGTCACAGTCTCGGTATATCCGCAAGAAGGGTCGTTCCAAAATGGATCTGCAGAGAAGCTGTGCAGTCATTTTTTAACGACTAGTTCTGAGTCTATGAAAAGGCTTGCGATAACTCTCTCCGAGCTGGACGAGTTACGCTGCCCGCACTCTGCTGGAGTCTCAGTTCCACTGAAGTGTGTCCGAGGTCCAACCCCACTGCAGAGCAAGAGACACACCCTCGGCGGCGGCCAATCGGAGCGAAGCTCAGCGTGCCCGGCTCCCCGGCAACCAAACAACAACACAATGGAGCGTTTGTGACGAGCAGAACATCGAGCTGCAGCGTCCCAAACAATCAGACCCGCTGCAAACTGTTCACTCTCAACCCAGTCACAATCAGACCGGCTGCAAACTGCTCACTCTCAACCCACTCACAATCAGACCGGCTACAACTGCTCACTCTCAACCCACTCACAATCAGACCGGCTACAACTGCTCACTCTCAACCCACTCACAATCAGACCGGCTACAACTGCTCACTCTCAACCCACTCACAATCAGACCGGCTACACCTGCTCACTCTCAACCCACTCACTCACAATCAGACCAGCTACAACTGCTCACTATCAACACACTCACTCACAATCAGACCAGCTACAACTGCTCACTCTCAACCCACTCACTCACAATCAGACCGGCTGCAAACTGCTCACTCTCAACCCACTCACAATCAGACCGGCTACACCTGCTCACTCTCAACCCACTCACTCACAATCAGACCAGCTACAACTGCTCACTATCAACACACTCACTCACAATCAGACCAGCTACAACTGCTCACTCTCAACCCACTCACTCACAATCAGACCGGCTGCAAACTGCTCACTCTCAACCCACTCACTCACAATCAGACCGGCTACAACTGCTCACTCGTAACCCACTCACTCACAATCAGACCGGCTGCAAACTGCTCACTCACAACCCACTCACTCACAATCAGACCGGCTACACCTGCTCACTCTCAACCCACTCACAATCAGACCGGCTACACCTGCTCACTCTCAACCCACTCACTCACAATCAGACCCGCTGCAAACTGTTCACTCTCAACCCACTCACTCACAATCAGACCGGCTACAAACTGTTCACTCTCAATCCACACACTCACAATCAGACCGGCTACAACTACTCACTCTCAACCCACTCACTCACAATCAGACCGGCTACAACTGCTCACTATCAACACACTCACTCACAATCAGACCAGCTACAACTGCTCACTCTCAACACACACACAATCAGACCGGCTACACCTGCTCACTCTCAACCCACTCACTCACAATCAGACCGGCTACAACTGCTCACTCTCAACCCACTTACTCACAATCAGACCCGCTGCAAACTGCTCACTCTCAACCCACTCACTCACAATCAGACCTACTACAACTGCTCATTCTCAACCCACTCACAATCAGACCGGCTGCAAACTGCTCACTCTCAATCCACACACTCACAATCAGACCGGCTGCAAACTGCTCACTCTCAACCCACTCACTCACAATCAGACCCGCTGTAAACTGCTCACTCTCAACCCACTCACTCACAATCAGACCGGCTGCAACTGCTCACTCTCAATCCATTCACTCACAATCAGACCGGCTGCAAACTGGTCACTCTCAATCCACTCACTCACAATCAGACTGGCTGCAAACTGCTCACTCTCAACCCACTCACAATCAGACCAGCTGCAAACTGCTCACTCTCAACCCACTCACTCACAATCAGACGGGTTGCAAACTGCTAACTCTCAATCCACTCACTCACAAGCAGACTGGCTGCAAACTGCTCACTCTCAACCCACTCACTCACAATCAGACCGGCTGCAAACTGTTCACTCTTAACACACTCACTCACAATCAGACTGGCTGCAAACTGCTCACTCTCAACCCACTCACTCAAAATCAGACCGGTTGCAAACTGCTCACTCTCAACCCACTCACTCACAATCAGACCGGCTGCAAACTGCTCACTCTCAACCCACTCACTCACAATCAGACCGGCTGCAAATTGTTCACTCTCAATCCACACACTCACAATCAGACCGGCTGCAAACTGCTCACTCTCAACCCACTCACTCACAATCAGACCGGCTGTAAACTGCTCACTCTCAACCCACTCACTCACAATCAGCCCGGCTACAACTACTCATTCTCAACCCACTCACTCACAATCAGACGGGCTGCAAACTGCTCACTCTCAATCCACTCACTCACAATCAGACTGGCTGCAAACTGCTCACTCTCAACCCACTCACTCACAATCAGACTGGCTGCAAACTGCTCACTCTCAACACACTCACTCACAATCAGACCGGCTGCTAACTGCTCACTCTCAGCACACTCACTCACAATCAGACCGGCTGCAAACTGCTCACTCTCAACCCACTCACTCACAATCAGACCGGCTGCAAACTGCTCACTCTCAACCCACTCACTCACAATCAGACCGGCTGCAAACTGCTCACTCTCAATCCACTCACTCACAATCAGACCGGCTGCAAACTGCTCACTCTCAACCCACTCACTCACAATCAGACCGGCTGCAAACTGGTCACTCTCAACACACTCACTCACAATCAGACCGGCTGCAAACTGCTCACTCTCAACCCACTCACTGACAATCAGACCGGCTGCAAACTGCTCACTCTCAACCCACTCACTGACAATCAGACCGGCTGCAAACAGCTCACTCTCAACCCACTCACTCACAATCAGACCGGCTGCAAACTGCTGTCTCTCAATCCACTCACGCACAATCAGACCGGCTACAAACTGCTCACTTACAACCCACTCAAAATCAGACCCGGTACAAACTGTTCACTCTCAACCCACAAACTCACAATCAGATCGGCTGCAAACTGCTCACTCTCAACCCACTCATTCACAATCAGACCGGGTGCAAACTGCTCACTCTCAACCCACTCACTGACAATAAGACCAGCTGCAAACTGCTCACTCTCAATCCACTCACTCACAATCAGAGCGGCTGCAAACTGCTCACTCTCAACCCACTCACTCACAATCAGACCGGCTGCAAACTGCTCACTCTCAATCCACTCACTCACAATCAGACCGGCTACAACTGCTCACTCTCAACCCACTCACAATCAGACCGGCTACAACTGCTCACTCTCAACCCACTCACTCACAATCAGATCGGCTGCAAACTGGTCACTCTCAACCCACTCACTCACAATCAGACCGGCTGCAAACTGTTCACTCTCAATCCACTCACTCACAATCAGACCAGCTGCAAACTGCTCACTGTCAACCCACTCACTCACAATCAGACCGGCTACAACTGCTCATTCTCAACCCACTCACTCACAATCAGACGGGCTGCAAACTGCTCACTCTCAATCCACTCACTCACAATCAGACCGGCTGCAAACTGCTCACTCTCAACTCACTCACTGACAATCAGACCGGCTGCAAACTGCTCACTCTCAACACACTCACTCACAATCAGACCGGCTGCAAACTGCTCACTCTCAATCCACTCACTCACAATCAGACCGGCTGCAAACTGCTCACTCTCAACCCACTCACTCACAATCAGACCGGCTGCAAACTGCTCACTCTCAATCCACTCACGCACAATCAGACCGGCTACAAACTGCTCACTCACAACCCACTCAAAATCAGACCCGGTGCAAACTGTTCACTCTCAACCCACAAACTCACAATCAGACCGGCTGCAAACTGCTCACTCTCAACCCACTCACTCAAAATCAGACCGGCTGCAAACTGCTCACTCTCAACCCACTCACTCACAATCAGACCGGCTGCAAACTGCTCACTCTGAGTCCACTCACTCACAATCAGACCGGCTGCAAACTGCTCACTCTCAATCCACTCACTCACAATCAGACCGGCTGCAAACTGCTCACTCTCAATCCACACACTCACAATCAGACCAGCTGCAAACTGCTCACTCTCAACCCACTCACTCAAAATCAGACCGGCTGCAAACTGCTCACGCTTAATCCACTCACTCGCAATCAGACCGGCTGCTAATGTAATGATCAGTAACATGTCATTCTAGAATGGTACACTAGGTGGAGCTGTATGTTTAGTAGTGGGCTACCCACAAGGCAGTAGTCAAGATGGATGCCTGTACACTAGTCCACATGGCTGAATAAATAACTAGCTCAAGCTAGCTGTTCATAATGAAAATGTCTATTTATTTATGAACATAACATTGTACCAGGATTGGTAATATCTGCTGAATATTGTGAAACATGACATGGAGAATTTGAAGCCACCGGAGGGTTTGAAACTCATGGGGAATGTCGACTGCAATTGGCAGACTTTCAAACAACAATTCGAACTCTACATTGCCGCCATCGGGTTCGGTACGATGCCAGACGCAAGGAAAATAGCGTTACTGCTCATGGTTGCAGGCCCGCAGGCAATAGAGGTATTTCATATGTTTGTATTTGATCAAGAGGAGGACAGGGAAAAAATGGACGATGTGCTGAAGAAGTTTGATACACATTGTTCTCCCAAAAAGAACGAGACCTATGAGAGGTACGTGTTCCATTCACGGACACAGCAGCAAAATGAGACTTTTGATAGCTTTGTGACCGATCTGAAACTGAAAGCACAGACATGTAATTTCTCTGAACTGAAATCATCCATGATTCATGACCAGATTGTGTTTGGTATTCATGATAAAAAGGTCAGGGAACGTTTGTTGAGAGAAACCGAACTAACATTGGAGGATGCTGTGAAAATATGCCATGCCAGTGAGCTAGCTCGGCAGCACGCAAAGACTTTCAGTGAAATTAATAATGATGCGACTGTAATGAGTGACTGTGCTGCTGTCGGTGCTGTGTCCTACGAGGGGAAGAAACGTGGGCAGAACAGAAATGCAAAGCATTCAGAGGATGGAATTTTTAATTGTAAAGCCTCTGGTTACCAGCACCAGTCAAAACAATGCCAGGCATTTGGAAAAATGTGCACAAAATGTAATGGAAACAATCACTTTGCCAAACAATGCTTTTCAAAAGTAAAAACAAAGAAAGGGCAACAAGTCAATGTGATTGAGGACACTGATTTAAGTGAGACATTTTTTGTAGGAATGGTGTCATGTGACAATTTCGAAAAGGATACAGAAAATGTGCAGCCCTCAGGAATGGACAATGCTGAACATAAAGTTAATGCAGTAAAAGAGGACAAATGGATGATGCCACTGCAGGTAAATGGAGCATTAGTTACATTGAAACTAGACACTGCGGCAAAAGCAAACTTAATCAGTATGAGTGACATTAAAAATATGAAAGAAAAGCCCAAAATACAGAAAAAGTCAGTACTACTGAAGAACTATAATGGACAGAAAATAGATAGGTTAGGTGTATGCAGACTTAAAGTGACAGTCAAAGACAAAGTGCATCATCTCATGTTTTCTGTTGTGGCTGAAGGACTTGTTTCACTACTAGGTGACAAAGCTTGTGAGGACTTAGAACTGGTCAAGAGAGTCTACCGTATAAACTGTGCCATAAGCAGACCAGATGACTCAGTGGATTCTGTAGTGAGTAATTTCCAGGATGTGTTCAAAGGATTTGGAGTCCTACCATTCACTTACAAGATCCAGCTAAAGGAGGATGCTCAGCCAGTGGTACATGCTCCACGGAGAGTTCCAGCACCCCTGCGTGACCGGCTCAAGAAAGAACTGGACAGAATGACCACACTAGGAGTTATCAGGAAAGTCGAAGAGCCAACAGACTGGGTTAACTCCATGGTATGTGTAAAGAAAAAGAACAATGATCTAAGAGTATGCATGGATCCAAAGGACTTAAATGCAAACATAAAACGTGAACACTACCAGATTCCCAAGCGAGAAGAAATCACCAGTGAAATGTCAGGTGCCAGATACTTCACAAAGCTTGATGCCTCACAAGGATTTTGGCAACTAAAACTGGATGAAGAGAGCACCAAATACTGTACCTTCAACACACCATTTGGCAGGTATTGTTTCCTCAGAATGCCTTTCGGGATAATATCTGCATCTGAAATCTTTCATAGAGCGATGGAACACATAATTGAAGGTCTGGAAGGAGTTCGGGTCTATGTTGATGACATCATCATCTGGGGCTCCACACTGAAATAACACAATGAGAGACTGGCTAAAGTGCTTCAGAGCATACGCCAGAATGGACTGAAGCTCAACAAAGCCAAGTGTCAGTTTGGCGTCCAGGAAGTCACTTTCCTGGGAGATAATCTATCTGGTAAAGGAATAGAGCCAGATATGGAAAAAGTAAACGCCATACTCAACATGCCTCGACCCACTGACAAAAAAGGAGTGCTACGCATCATGGGGATGATAAACTTCATTGGAAAGTTCATTCCTAACTTATCAGCCAAGACAGCCTGTCTGCGAGGCCTGCTACATAAAACAAATGAGTTTGCATGGACAGAAAGACATGAACAAGAGTGGATGAACCTCAAAACAGTGCTGACAACCACACCTGTACTCACCTTCTTTGACCCAACAAAGAGAATCAAAGTGTCAACGGCTGCATCAAAAGATGACCTAGGCGCGGTCTTGCTACAAGCAGAGGGTGAAGATTGGAAGCCTGTTGCCTATGCCTCCAGGTCTATGACTGACTCTGAGTGTCGATACGCCCCGATTGAAAAGGAATGTCTAGGCTTGGTAGTTGGACTAGAAAAGTTCCATGGCTACATATATGGACTTCCCACCTTCACAGTTGAGACAGACCACTGCCCATTGGTTGCCATCATAAAAAAATCTGAATGAGATGTCTCCAAGGATTCAACGACTCATGATGGAGCTGCAAAGATATGACTTTGAACTGATCTACACACCAGGCAAACACATAGGCCTAGAAATTCGGTTGGTTGCGCCAGCGATTAGTGCCTAAAGAGCCCGAGATTTGGGGCGTTACCCAATTTTCAGATGTGCGCAGTGATGCTAGCGCATCCAGCCATATTGAGTAGCCTGTTCGCGCCGGCGCTAAGTCTTTGCACCCGCTCGCAGGCACAGCCAGATAATGACGTCATTTCATTGTGCAACGCCTTTTTGGCACCCCGTACCGGAAATTCAGTGGCACCCCCCTCCATTCCGCCTGGCACTATTCGTGACAGTTGGATGGAATGTTACCAGGTCCTTCTCGGACTCAGGGGGCGCTCTTTAAAGGGGACAGCACTAGTATAAAACTGGCAGCCATTTGGCCCGGCCATACTGCTCGCTGCTGGAGAGAGTTGCAGTCCTTCAGTGGCACAGACTTGTTCTTATTGAGCCAGAGGAGCCTTGGGACCTTCAGCCCTGTTCAGAACAGTTGGATCCAGAAAGCTGACTGCGTCTTACTCATCGGCCAGAATAATGGGAGCTGCTTTGGAGGGGAACGTCATCCTTGCTGAACAACTGGCAAGGTCACAGGGACGGAGGGAGAGAGGGCCGGGATTGGCCAGAAGGAGGAGGGCCAATGGACATCGCCAAATCCGCCCATACGCTGCCAGGGTTTTCAGGCAGCAGGTCTCCTACCTTACCATGTCGGAGGAGCAGTGTCTGCAAAGGCTCCGATTTGGTAAGGATGTTGTCACTGAGCTGTGCCACCTGCTTGCTGGGGATCTGCAGCCGCAGATACGGTGCAGGACCTCTCTGTCGGTGGCCGTGAAAGTCACTGTTGCGCTCAACTTTTACGCCAGCGGATCGTTTCAGGCAGCAGCTGGGGACATATCTAATATTTCTCAATTTGCGGTGCATTGCTGCATCCGGCAAGTTACAGCTGCCCTCTACAAAAGAAGGCGCAAATTCATCACCTTCCCTGTGACCCTGGAGAAGCAGGGGGAGCGCGCACAGGGCTTCGCGGCTATTGCGGACTTCCCCATGGTGCAGGGGGCCATTGATTGTACACACGTGGCTTTGTGGGCGCCATTGCAGAATCCGGAGGAGTTCCACAACCGAAAGGGCTTCCACTCCCTTAATGTGCAGCTGGTCTGTGATCACCGGCAGATGATCATGGCGGTGAACGCACAATTCCCTGGCAGCAGCCATGACGCCTTCATCCTGCGGCAGACCTCAGTGGCTGACCTTTTTGAGGCCCCGGCTCACCCACGAGGCTGGCTTCTGGGCGACTAGGGCTAGCCTCTCTGCCCATGGCTCATGACCCCGCTCCGTTTGCCCAGGACCCCGGCAGAAGAGCTTTACAACAGCAGTCATCAGGCCACCAGGAACATTGTGGAGCACACAATTGGTGTGCTGAAGCAGCGCTTCCGCTGTCTAGACCATTCGGGGGGCGCCCTACAGTACTCGCCGGAGCATGTGGCGTGCATCGTTGTTGTCTGCTGCGTGCTCCACAACCTGGCCATTCGACACACCCAGCCAATGCCAGCCGACCCTCTAGGTCCAGCAGAGCAGGCGGACGAGGAGGTGGAGGAGGAGGAGGAGGAGGAGGAGCATGCGGGTGAGGAGGATCAGGAGGAGGAGGAGGAGCAGGAAGATGGGAGGGCTCCAGAAACTGGAAGGGCCGTTCGTCAGAGGCTCATAAGGACTCGGTTCTAGGCCCCTCGGACGGAATGGTGGCTGTGATTCGAACAGCACCCTCCAGTTCGCTGTAAGCCTATGAAGGCATCGATGAATGTAAATAGTGTACAGGTTGATTGTAAATAAAACCTTTTCTTTATTTTCAAACAAATGCTTCCTTCCAGCATGACAACGTAATGGCAACAGAAATCATAACTAACAAACTAACAGATAACTGTGTGGCAACCCGGCGAAACTAACCAAACCATAACAAACAAACACAACAGGTGTGGACTGCCTTAAAACGGGAAAAAGAGACGTCTTAGCACCTCCCTCTACTGGTGACCCCTTGATGGAGACTGTAAAGTCTGTGGTTTGTATTGTAAATAATACACAGACTCCAAGATTAACAAACAAAACAGGTCTTTACTATTCAGAGGTTCAGACGATTCTGCCCCAGCAATCATGCCACAACACTTATATACTGGTGTGGTCACTATCGGTATTACAGTATACAGAAGCCAAACAAATAGTGCCACCCGAAAGTAGTCCTCTTAAAGGTGAACGGTTACATTCAATAGTTCCCTTAAAGGTAGACGGGTACATACACTACAATCCTCCCTTTTTAGCTTATTACTTACTAAGTCCATAGTGAACATACATTCTAACATATATACAGGTTTATGTAAGACAGTTCATAGATTCAGTCTTTCCGGGGGTTTCCGGATTCTGTCAGGATAACGCCGCAGTGGTGTCGTCATTTCAGGCGGGCTAGGAGGTGCTTCTGGCAAGGTCGATTCGGCTTGAAAAGCCGTGTCAGGTTCAGCAGACTCCAATATCACTAGATCGGAAGTAGGTGTTCTGGGTATCTCAGTTTCAACATCACCCGGATAAGGTGGTGAAGTCGGTGGCCTATTTGTGGCGGACCCTATGATTTGGTCAACATAGTGCCTTATTATATTGTCTCCAATGTCCACGGTGTACATCAATGGCCCCAGCCTTTTCCCAATAGTTCCAGGCTGCCATTTCTCAGTACGGTAGTCCCGGGCCAAAACTCGTTGACCGATCTGGAAAGATCTAGTGACCCTGTCGTTCATGCCCTGGAATTGCCGGTTCTCTACGTCTCTTCTGACGTTTGGTTTTAGTAAATCCAGCCGGCATCTTAGGCGTCTATTACAGAACATCATTGTGGGAGTTTGATTTGTGACCGCATGTGTCGCATTTCGGTATGCCAACAAAAAGCTATCCACCTTATGTTGCAGACTTATATTTTCATTACTCATGGCCTTTACGGCCTTCTTGAAGGTCTGGACAAACCTTTCAGCCAACCCATTTGAGGCGGGATGGTATGGGGCTGACGTGTAATGTTTAACCCCATTGCTCTTTAAGAATTTCTTGAATTCTTCGGACACAAATTGTGGTCCATTATCAGAACAGATCTGTTCCGGCAGGCCATTCCGAGCAAACATAGTCCTTAACACTGCGATGGTTTTTTCCGTCATGGTGGTGGTCATCTTAATTACTTCCGGCCACTTGGAGTGGGCATCCACCGCTATTAGAAACATCGAGTCCATAAATGGACCAGCAAAGTCGATGTGTACTCTTTGCCAAGGCGATGAGGGCCACTCCCATGGATGCAGAGGAGCCTGGGGTGGCGCGTTCTGAACCCCCTGACATCCTAGGCAGTTCTTCGTGATCTCCTCTATGTCTCTATCAATGCCTGGCCACCACACAAACGCTCTTGCTAGATTTTTCATCTTTACTCCCCCCAGATGTCCTTCGTGCAGCTCCTTTAGCACCTTCTTTTGGAGTTTGGGTGGGATCACCACTCTAGATCCACACATCAGGGTTCCTCGACACACTGACAGTTGTTCTTTCCTCTGTGCAAATGCTTGCAGTGTTGGTTCGCTCTGTGCTGGCCATCCCTCCACCGTTACATCATAGACTCGTGAAAGAGTCGGGTCATTCCTTGCCTCATTCTCAATCATTGAGTTTGTTATCGGTAGACACTCCACTATGGAGGAGTGGAACAACTCTACTGGGTCCACTATACTCGCTTCTTCTACCATCGGCAATGGCAAGCGTGACAACCCATCAGCATTTCCATGCTGTTTAGACCTTTTGTACTCAATTTCGTATTGGTGTGCCCCAAGTAACACGGACCACCTTTGTAACCTTTGTGCTGTCATGGTGGAAACGGCCTTATTTGGGTTGAATATGGACACCAACGGCTGGTGGTCTGTCAGCAATGTGAACTTTTTACATTGTAGGTAATGGTTGAATTTCTTCACGCCCCACACAAGACTGAGGGCCTCCCTATCTATTTGGGCGTAATTTCGCTCCGCGGGTGTCAATGATCGGGACGCGAAAGCCACTGGCCTTTCCGAGCCATTTGGTAGCCTATGCGAGAGTACTGCCCCAATTCCGTACGGGGAAGCATCGCAAGCTAGACGAAGGGGTAATGCTGGGTTGAAATGAGCCAACACTTCTTCAGAGGTAATCAACTCCTTGCTTCTGCGAAAAGCCTTTTTGCATTCCTCACTCCACTTCCATGGTGTTTCTTTCCGCAACAGGTCATTCAGCGGATGCAGTACCGTGGATAAATTTGGCAGAAACTTGTGATAGTAATTAATCAACCCCAAGAATGATCTTAACTGTGATACGTTTCCTGGGGCGGGGGCCTTCACAACCGCTTCTATCTTTTCGGGTGACTTATGCAGTCCCTCTCGGTCAATGACATGACTGCAGTATGAGATCCGTTTTTGGAAGAACTCACACTTCTTGCGATTAACCCGAAGGCCATACTCCTTCAACCTGGTGAGTACCAGTTTCAAATTCGTGAGGTGTTCTTCCTCATCTTTTCCCGTGATTAAAATGTCATCTAAGTAGCACTGCGTGCTTGGAATTCCTTGTAACACCTGTTCCATGGCCCTCTGCCAAATTGCTGGCGCCGAAGCTACCCCAAAGACCAGTCTATTGTAGCGATACAAGCCTCTGTGTGTGTTGATGGTGAGGTACTGGCGTGACTCTTCCTCGACCTCCATCTGTAGATATGCTTGAGCCAGATCTACTTTCGTGAAATGTTTCCCTCCAGCCAACGAAGCAAAGATATCTTCAATCCGCGGAAGTGGGTATTGTACCGTGTGAAGCACCGGATTCACAGTAATCTTGAAATCTCCGCAGATACGGACCTTCCCCGGTCCCCCAGGCTTATTACTCGGTGAGGACTTCATGACGGGAACAATGGGCGTGGCCCACTCACTCCAGTCCACTTTTGACAGAACCCCTGATCGTTCAAGTTCTTCCAGTTCTGCCTCCACAGCTGGTCATATTGCGTAAGGAACTGATCTGGCCTTAAAAAACTTTGGGCTTGCATTTTCTGCAATCTTAACCTTTGCTTTAATACCTCGCAGCGTTCCCAGTCCTTGCTGGAATACCTCCTTAGCTTCGTCCAATATTCTGGACAACCGTTCAGGTTTGACATCCTCTTTTTCAGAATCCACCGTCATGGTGTTTAGGAACTGCCAGTCCAATTTTATTTTTCGGATCCACTCCTGTCCCAGAAGTGGTGGTCCTCCCTCAGGCAATACATACAGGTCCAACCGGTGATGATCTTTATCCTTGTATCTCACCTTGACTTCTATCATTCCGATGGGGAATACTTTGTGCCCCGTGTATGTCTGTAGTACTAGTTCCGTATCCCGTAGTGGAATATGCTTGAAAAATTTCTTATAGTCATGCTTATTCATGACCGTCACCGCCGATCCGGTGTCTACTTCCATTTTTACTTGGACCTTTGCAATCTGTAGCGTTATCCAGATAGTTTGTCGGTCAGCTTCATTGCTCACGTTGTGAATTCTCAGACTGTCCAGTCCTTTGCATTTGGAGTGTGAGACCAACTTCTGTTCCCTCAGACTCTTCTTAGTCACCTCTTGTACCTTTCCGTACCATTTTTGTGGTGACTTCTTATTGTTGCACGTTGCTCCTGACCGGCATACCTTAGCTATGTGCCCGATCTTGCCACATTTCCTGCATTCTTGGTTCTTAAACCAGCACTGATTCTGGTCGTGCGTTGTCTTTCCACAACGGTAGCATTTGGAAGTGCATGCAGTAATTTGGTCCACCCCGAGTGCCGCCGCCTTTAGCTGCATTTCCGCCGTTCCTTTCGCTGCAGCTTCGTGCGATGAAGCTATGAGGACAGCCCTGTCCAGTGTGAGGTCGTTTTCTTCCAGAAGTCGCTTCTGCGTTCCTTCTTTGGCCAAGCCGCATACGAACTTGTCCCGCAGCGCCTCTGTCAAATTCCCTCCAAACTGGCAGTATTTCGCTAGCTTACGCAGTTCGACTAAGTATTCCGCATTGCTTTCATTAATATTTCCTCGCTTAGGCATCTTCTTCTCTTCTCGAGAACAACACAAGTATTTCTTTACTTATTATTGTTTTTCTAAGATGGCGGTTTCCCGCTTCTGTCTTCTTCCCCGGCGGTTTTCCCGCGAAAAATGGCGGCTTTCCCGCGCTTCTCGGCTCTCCCCGCCCACTTTAATGGTGGTTTTCCCCGCGCTCTTCTGTTCTCCCCGCCCACGGCAATGGCGGTTTCCCGCTTCTTCCCCTGGCGGGAGGGGTACACTTTCCCCCGCGGGCGATGGCTGCTGGCTACCGGTCCCCAGCCTGTGCGTCGGCTTCAGCGCTCTCCGCTGGCTTTCAGACCCCCAGCCCGCGCGTCGGCTTCAGCGCTCTCCGCTGGTTTTCAGATCCCCAGCCCGCGCGTTGGCTTCAGCGCTCTCCGCTGGCTTTCAGATCCCCAGCCCGCGCGTTGGCTTCAGCGCTCTCCTTCCCGCGGCAGGCAACCGGCTCCGGGTACCCCCGATGACGGCGGACAGTTACAGCCTCTGAACTGGCTCTCGGCCAATTCCCGATTTCTCGGCTCTGTCTCACCCGGCCTGCTCCCGGTCTCAGCGCCTCTGGACCCGACTTTGTCTGGCTCCTTTCCCCCTCGACCGTGGTCGAGTGTACCGCCCTTATCCTCTGGTTTTACTCCTTCCTTATTTTCTTTTACTGTTCCCTTACTCACAGTCCGTGGCAGCCTTGCCTCTCTTGTTGATCGGCTCGCTCCTCACTGTGGCAGAAGGGACCGTCAGTGCCTGTTGCAGATGGAAGTTTTCAATGCCAAAATCTTCCTCTTTGGAGTTGCTTAGTTGCTTAGGAACTACAGTTGCCGCAGGGTACAATCGGCCTCGTCGCCATTGTAAAGTCTGTGGTTTGTATTGTAAATAATACACAGACTCCAAGATTAACAAACAAAACAGGTCTTTACTATTCAGAGGTTCAGGCGATTCTGCCCCAGCAATCATGCCACAACACTTATATACTGGTGTGGTCACTATCGGTATTACAGTATACAGAAGCCAAACAAATAGTGCCACCCGAAAGTAGTCCTCTTAAAGGTGAACGGTTACATTCAATAGTTCCCTTAAAGGTAGATGGGTACATACACTACAGAGACCGACTCCTCTTACGAGGTCGGCCCCTTCCCTCCCTGCAGCTCCTCCGTAATTGTACCGCAGTGGCTGCGTCAAGGCTGGGGGACGCCTGCTGAGTGTCTGGAAGCGCTGAAGCCCCTGAGGGATGGCCTGGATGACCTCTGGGCTTGGGGGTTCCGCAAGCAGGCTGCTCCAACTGGGCATGTCTGCTAGCAGTGTGCCGCACAGGTGGTGGCAGCTGCTCTGCTGACGTGCCAGCGGTGGCATCAGGACTGGTCACATGCAGAGAGAGGACACCTGCACCGTTGTCAGCCGACACACTGGCACTCTGACGGTGCCGCACCGGATCATCCTCCGCTATCGACTGCTCCACAGATTCATGGCCTGCTGTGGTGCTGCAAGGGCCTGGGGTGATCCTGCCTGATGCAGCTATGGTAGGAGCAGTGAGTGTTCGCGTGGCCTCAATCTGCATGTGGACGAGGCCAGCAAGTGACTGCGTGGCAGCCGTGAGGACCTGCGTGGCAGGTGCCAGTGCTTCGGAGAAGCCATGGACAGTCCTTTCCACTGCTTCGGACAAGGCCGGAACAGTCCTTTCCACTGCTTCGGACAAGGCCGGAACAGTCCTTGCCACTGCTTCAGACAAGCCCTGGACAGACCTTTCCATTGCTGCCCCGAAGCCCTGGACAGTCCTTTCCATTGCTGCCCCAAAGTCCACCACACTCTTTGCCAGTGTGTCGATGGACTCAGGCATCCTCCCCACTGCAACCATAACCTCAGTGTGCCTGAGCCGGGCCTGGGCGCTCATTTCGGCAAGGCACCGCACCTCCTCTGCACTCTGTGCAGCAGTCATGGTGGCCTGCCTCGCCCTCCGGGGAGACGGCCCCCGAGCATCACTACCCCCTGCGCGTTGCTGCAGGCCGCTGGTCCCTGCAACTGGCTCCTCATCAGAGCCCCCCCCTCCCCTCAAGGGAACTACTTGATATACCTATCAATTCATTCCATGAAAAGCGACAAGTTAAGATAGTAACTATAGGTTTTTATTGGCTAAATAACAGAGCCCACCCTCGTGGGCGATCGGTTCCAACAAGGGAGAATACTAGCCAAGCGGTCACCTTTATACCTGGGCAAGCAGGCGGAGCCATGGGCGGAGTCAGCTGAGGTAAGCCCAGGTATAGCAGTGTGCGTGGCAAGAGGTAACCTTGTGTAGCGATAACAACAGTGTAAACAGTGATAACAACAGTGTAACAATAGTGAACGGTTGTGAACGGTAACAGTGGTTTACCACATTCACCCCTTGTTTAAAATTGAGTCCGGCGGGGTGAAGTGTACTACCAGTTCATGTATGTCAGTCTCTCAGGAGGCCTCGTAAGCCTTTCTGATCGGCGCAACAGCGGCGGCGGTGGTGCAGTATCCGATGGTAATGCTGGTGTCTGCGTGGTTGATGAAGGCTCCTGGGGTTCCGGCATGCCGTCTACAGGAGCTGGATTTGGGGGAGTGGTGGGGGGTAACGGTGGTATCTCGGGGGTGCCCAAGGGTGCGAGGTCTCGCAAGGAGACAGTGTCCTGCCGCCCGTCTGGGTATGCCACATAGGCGTACTGGGGGTTGGCGTGCAGGAGGTCCACCCTCTCGACCAGGGGGTCCGTTTTATGGGCCCTCACGTGCTTCCGCAGCAAGACGGGCCCCGGAGAAGTCAGCCATGTTGGCAGCGAGGTTCCCGTAGTCGACTTCCTGGGGAAAACAAACATTCGTTCATGGGGGGTGGCGTTAATGGCAGTGCAAAGCAGTGACCAGATGGAATGGAGTGCTGCCGGGAGGACTTCCTGCCAGCGAGAGATTGGGAGGCCTTTAGACTTTAAGGCTAAGAGGACGGCCTTCCAAACTGTCGCGTTTTCTCTTTCCACCTGGCCGTTCCCCCGGGGGTTGTAGCTGGTGGTCCTGCTCGCAGCAATACCTCTCGCGAGCAGGAACTGGTGAAGTTCCTCGCTCATGAAGGATGCGCCCCGGTCGCTATGTATATAGTTCGGGAACCCGAACAAGGCGAACAGGTCGTTCAGGCATTTGATGACCGTGGTACTGGTCATGTCTGGGCAGGGGATGGCAAAGGGGAAACGGGAGTACTCGTCAATAATACATAGATACATAGAGATAGGAACAGGAGTAGGCCATTCGGCCCTTCGAGCCTGCTCCGCCATTCAATGAGATCATGGCTGATCTTACCAGTTCAGTACCCCGTCCCCGCCTTTTCTCCGTAACCCTTAATCCCCTTAGCCTTCAGAAATATATCCAATTCTCTCTTGAAAATATTTATTGAATTAGCCTTCACAGCCCTCTGTGGCAGGGAATTCCACAGGCTCACCACTCTTTGAGTGAAGAAATTCTTCCTCATCTCTGTTTTAAATGATTTGCCCGCTATTTTTAGACTGTGGCCCCTGGTTCTGTGCTCCCCGGCCATTGGAAACATTCTCTCTGAATTCAGCCTGTCCAGGCCTGCCATAATTTTATATGTTTCGATGAGATCCCCTCTCAATCTTCTAAACTCCAGTGAGTACAAGCCCAAACTATTTAATCTCTCTTCGTAGGTCATTCCCGCCATTCCAGGTATCAGCCTGGTGAATCGCCGTTGCACTCTTTCCATGGCAAGAACATCCTTCCGCAGATGGGGCGACCAAAACTGTACACAATACTCCAGATGCGGTCTCACCAGCACCTTGTACAGCTGTAGTAAGGTATCCCTATTCCTATACTCGAACCCCCTTGATATGAAGGCCAACATACCATTTGCCTTCTTAATCGCCTGTTGCACCTGCATGCTCTCCTTCAGTGACTGGTGCACAAGAACACCCAGGTCCCTCTGCACTTCCCCATCTCCCAATCTATTGCCATTTAGATAATAATCCACCCTCCTGTTTTTACCCCCAAAGTGGATAACCTCGCATTTATCCACATTATAGTGCATCTGCCACGTATCCGCCCATTCCCCCAACCTGTCCAAATCGCACTGTAGCCTCCTGACATCCTCATCAGAGCCCACCCCTCCTCCTAGTTTAGTGTCGTCAGCGAATTTGGAAATATTGCATCCAATTCCCTGATCCAGATCATTTATATATATTGTGAACAGCTGGGGTCCCAGGACAGATCCTTGCGGCACCCCGCTGGTCACTGCCTGCCACTCCGAAAACGAGCCGTTTATTCCAACTCTCTGTTTTCTATCCGCCAGCCAGTTCTCTATCCACGTTAATACTTTGCCCCCAATCCCATGAGCCTTAATTTTGCATGATAATCTTTTGTGTGGAACCTTATCGAAGGCTTTCTGGAAGTCAAGGTACACCACATCCACTGGCTCTCCCCCATCTATTTTACCAGTTACTTCCTCAAAAAATTCCAGCAGATTAGTCAAACACGATTTACCCTTTGTAAATCCATGTTGATTCTGTCCGATCCTTTCCCCATTTGTCAAGTGCTCCGCTATTTTATCCTTAATAATGGACTCTAGCATTTTGCCCACAACCGATGTAAGGCTTACTGGTCTATAATTCCCTGCTTTCTCTCTACCCCCCTTTTTAAATATTGGGGTAACATTAGCTACCCTCCAATCCACGGGTACTGTTCCCGAGTCAATGGAGTTCCGGAAGATGATCCTTAGAGCATCTGCTATCTCCAGGGCCACCTCCTTAAGTACCCTAGGATGTAGTTTATCAGGCCCCGGGGATTTGTCGGCCTTCAGTCCCCTCAACTTACCCAACACCATATCCCTAGAGATACTAATTTCTGTCAGCTCCTCCCTCTCATTAGTCCCTATGTTTGCCGATATTCCTGGGAGGTTATTTGTGTCCTCCTTTGTGAATACAGAACCAAAGTATGAGTTTAATTGGTCTGCCATTTCCTTATTCTCCATTATATATTCTCCCGAATCGGACTGCAAGGGACCGACTTGGGATTTTACCAGTCTTTTCCTCCTGATATACCGATAAAAGCTTTTGCAGTCTGTCTTTATGTTTGCTGCAAGTTTACTTTCGTATTCTATTTTCCCCTTCCTGATTAATCCCTTTGTCCTCTTTTGCTGTATCCTGTACTGCCCCCAATCTTCCGGTCTGGTGCTTTTTTTTGCCAGTTGATATGCCCTTTTTTTTGATTTTATGCTGTCCCTAATTTCCCTCGTTATCCACGGTTGAGTCACCTTTTTAGGTTTATTTTTATGCCAAACCGGTATAAACATGTTCTGGAATTCTTCCATTCTATCTTTGAATGCTTGCCATTGTCTCTCCACTGTCAATCCCCCCAGAAACACCACCCAATCAATCTTACCCAATTCCCGTCTCATACCCTCGTAATTCCCTTTATTTAAGTTCTGGACCTTAGTCTCTGATTCAATTTCCTCACTCTCCATCTCGACTGAGAGCTCGATCATATTATGATCGCTCTGACCCAAGGGGCCTCGTACAAGAAGATTGCTGATAAGTCCCTTCTCATTGCACAATACCCAGTCTAAAATGGCCTGATCTCGAGTCGGCTCCTCGACATATTGGTCCAGATAACCGTCCCGAAAACATTCCAGGAATTCCTCCTCCTCAGAATTTTTACTAATTTGGGTAGTCCAATCAATATGTAAATTAAAGTCACCCATGATGACAGCTGTGCTCTTATCGCACGCTTCTCTAATTTCCCTTTTTATGCCTTCCCTCACCTCCATATTACTATTTGGAGGCCTATATATCACACCCACTAACGTTTTCCTCCCCTTGCTATTTCTCATTTCTACCCATACAGATTCCGTTTCATCCGAGTTAATATCCTTCCTTTCCATTGCATTAATCCCCTCCTTTACCAGCAATGCTACCCCACCTCCCCTACCTTTTTGCCGATCCTTCCTAAATATTGTATATCCCTGGATGTTAAGTTCCCAGCCTTGCCCACCCTGCAGCCACGTTTCTGTAATCCCAATCAAATCATACTTGTTTACCTCTATTTCCACAACTAATTCATCCACCTTGTTCCTAATGCTTCTAGCATTAAGATACAAAGCCTTCAGGCTTGCTTTTTTCACACTCTCATTATGAATTAGTTTGGCCCTTTGTGTTTCTCTCCTTTGCTTATTGCTTCTCACCTTTCTACCATCTATTTCTGACTTCATATGACTTCCCTCTTTTCCACTACCTAGGTTCCCATCCCCCTGCCAAATTAGTTTAAATCCTCCCGAACCGCCCTAGAAAATATTACCCCGAGGACATCGGCTCCCTCACAGTTCAGGTGTAGACCGTCCCCTTCGTACAGGTCACTCCTCCCCAAGAACTGGTTCCAATGCCTCAAGAATTTAAATCCCTCTCCCTTGCACCACTGCTCAAGCCACGTATTTAGCTTATCTATCTTACTCTCTCTAAACTTATTTGCTCGTGGCACTGGTAGCAATCCAGAGATTACTACCTTTGAGGTCCTACTTTTCAATTTAGCTCCTAACTCCCTAAATTCAGCTTGTAGGACCTCCTCCCTCTTTTTACCTACATCGTTGGTACCTACATGTACCACGACAACTGGCTGATCCCCCTCCCCCTTCAGAATGCTCTGCACCCGCTCCGAGACATCCTTGACCCTTGCACCAGGGAGGCAACATACCATCTTGGAGTCTCGGTCTCGGCCACAGAAACTCCTGTCTATCCCCCTTACAATTGAATCCCCTATCACTATAGCCCTATCCCTCTTTTTCCTGCCCTTCTGTGCAGCAGAGCCAGTCATGGTGCCCTGAACCTGGTTGCTGGTGCCTTCCCCTGATAAGTCATCTCCCCCAACAGTACCCAAAACGGTAAACCTGTTTTGGAGGGAGATGACCGCAGGTGACTCCTGCACTACCTTCCTGCCTTTACCCTGCCTTTTGGTCACCCATTTACTGTCTGAGCTAGCCTTTACCTGCGGTGTGACCAACTCACTGAATGTGCTATCCACAAGATCCTCAGCATCGCGTATGCTCCAGAGTGAGTCCATTCGCAGCTCCAGCGCCGCCATGCGGTCCGCTAGGAGCTGCAGCTGGACACACTTCCTGCACACATAGTTGTCAGGGACAGTGTCCCTGATTTCCCACATGGCACAGGAGGAGCATGACACGGGTCTGCGCTGCCCTTCCATGACTTAACCCTTACAAGACCCTTTTATTTACTACGATTTAGCTTAATTATTGAATTCTACTTAGAATAAGTTTGTGAAAGTACTCACCAACCAGTCACCTACCTGTTTTCTGGTGTTGTATTTTCACTGCCGCCTCCTGTCCTGGAACCTTTTCCACCTAGGTTAGGCTCCTGAAATAAAATAAATTGAACCTACCTTTTCAACTTCCCCTAACCCCTAAAAGGTTAGAGGAGGTGGAAGGGTGGGAGACACTACACTGTAGTGTTTCGGGTTTAGCAACAGCTCCACCTATATAAGAGTTACTGGCCTCCTGCTCTCCCGACTGCACCAGCTGCTCCCTGGTGACGTCACACACTGATTACTATTTACCCCTCTCCTCTGCTGTTGATTTGGTACACCTCGCAACTGCCGCCGGTTTTTAAGCCGGGCTCCTCCTCGCTGCTCTCTGCTGCTCCAAGTGCTCTCGGGCCTCGCGGGTTTTTATACCCGACTGCTCCTCCTCTGCTCCCGCTGCTCCGAGTGCTCTCGGGCCTCGCTGGTCGTGGGTTTTTATACCCGACTGCTCCTCCTCTGCTCCCGCTGCTCCGAGTGCTCTCGGGCCTCGCTGGTCGTGGGTTTTTATACCCGACTGCTCCTCCTCTGCTCCCGCTGCTCCGAGTGCTCTCGGGCCTCGCTGGTCGTGGGTTTTTATACCCGACTGCTCCTCCTCTGCTCCCGCTGCTCTGAGTGCTCTCGGGCCTCGCTGGTCGTGGGTTTTTATACCCGACTGCTCCTCCTCTGCTCCCGCTGCTCCGAGTGCTCTCGGGCCTCGCTGGTCGTGGGTTTTTATACCCGACTGCTCCTCCTCTGCTCCCGCTGCTCCGAGTGCTTTCGGGCCTCGCTGGTCGTGGGTTTTTATACCCGACTGCTCCTCCTCTGCTCCCGCTGCTCCGAGTGCTCTCGGGCCTCGCTGGTCGTGGGTTTTTATACCCGACTGCTCCTCCTCTGCTCCCGCTGCTCCGAGTGCTCTCGGGCCTCGCTGGTCGTGGGTTTTTATACCCGACTGCTCCTCCTCTGCTCCCGCTGCTCCGAGTACACATTACGGTCAGAGGACGGGAGGGGCCCCTTAAAATCGATGCTCAAGCACTCAAAGGGGCGGGTGGCCTTGATCAGGCTTGCTCTGTCCAGCCTATAGAAATGCAGTTTGCATTCGTCACAGGTTTGGCAGTTCCTGGTCATGGTCCTGACCTCCTCGATGGAGTAGGGCAGGTTGCGGGCCTTAATGAAGTGGTAAAGCCTGGTGACCCCGGGGTGGCAGAGGTCGTTGTGGAGGGTCCGTAGTCTATCAACTTGTGCGTTTGCGCAAGTACTTCGTGATAGAGCATCCGGGGGGTCGTTGAGTTTACCAGGCCGGTACAAGATATCGTAATCGTAGGTGGAGAGCTCAATTCTCCACCTCAAGATCTTGTCGTTCTTGATTTTGCCCTTCAGCTTGTTATTAAACATAAAAGCAACCGAACGCTGGTCGGTGAGGAGGGTAAATCGTTTGCCTGCCAGGTAATGCCTCCAGTGTCGTACCGCCTCCACAATCGCGTGGGCCTCCTTCTCGACAGACGAGTGTCGGATCTTAGGGCCCTGGAGGGTCCTTGAGAAGAAGGCCACAGGTCTCCCCGCCTGGTTAAGGGTTGCCGCTAGGGCGAAGTCGGAGGCATCGCTCTCCACTTGGAAAGGGATGGACTCATCCACAGCGTGCATTGTGGCCTTCGCAATGTCTCCTTTTATGAGGGAGAAGGCTGCGCCTGCTTCTGCTGTCAGGGGGAAGGAGGTGGACTTCATGAGGGGTCTGGCTTTGTCCGCATAATTCGGCACCCATTGGGCATAGTAAGCGAAGAGCCCCAGGGTTCTCTTCAGCGCCTTTGGACAGTGGAGGAGGGGAAGCTCCATGAGGGGGCGCATTCTTTCGGGGTCGGGGCCGATGACTCCGTTCTCTACTACGCAGCCGAGGATGGCCAGGCGCGAGGTATTAAACACACATTTATCCTTATTGTAAGTGAGATTCAGCCGTTGGGCCGTACGGAGGAATTTCTCCAGATTAACATCATGGTCCTGCTGGTCGCGGCCGCAGATGGTGACGTTATCTAGATAAGGGAACGTGGCCTGAAGCGCGTTCTGGTCGACCATCCGGTCCATCTCCCTTTGGAAGACCGAGACTCCGTTGGTGACGCCGAAGGGAACCCTAAGGATGTGGTAGAGGCGGCCGTTCGCCTCGAAGGCGGTATACTGGTGGTCCTCAGGGCGGATAGGGAGTTGGTGATGGGCTGACTTGAGGTCGATGGTGGAGAATACCCGGTACTGTGCAATCTGGTTGACCATATCAGATATGCGGGGAAGGGGGTATGCGTCCAGCTGGGTGTACCGGTTTATGGTTTGGCTGTAGTCGATGACCAGGCGCTGTTTATCGCCGGTCTTAACGACTACGACCTGGGCACGCCAGGGGCTGGTGCTCTCCTCGATGATGCCCTCCTTCAGGAGTCGCTGCACCTCAGAGCTAATAAAAGCTCTGTCCCCGGCGCTGTACCGCCAGCTCTTGGTAGCGACGGGTTTACAGTCACTGGTGAGGTTAGCGAACAAGGAGGGGGGCGGGACTTTGAGGGTGGAGAGGCCGCAGGTGGTACGTGGTGGGCGGTTTAAAATTTGCTGGTTGTAGACTGTGAGTGGGGGGAGGGGTCCACCGTAAGCCAAAGTGACACTTTGAAGGTGGCATTGGAAATCCAGCCCTAGTAGGATGGCAGCGCAGAGCTGGGGCAGGACGAGAAGTTTAAAATTTTTATATTCCGTGCCCCTAACCAACAGGGTCACTACACAGTAGCCGCTAATGTCTGTTGAATGGGACTTCGCCGCCATCGAGATCCGATGGCGCGCTGGCCGGACAGTGAGGGAGTAGCAGCTCACCATGTCTGGATGAATAAAACTCTCCGTGCTTCCGCTGTCGAACAGGCAGGACATGGCGTGGCCGTTTACTTCAATGTCCATCATGGACTTGGACAGATGATGCGGGAGAGCTTGGTCAAGCGTGACGGAGGCCAGTGTATGGCTGAGCGAGCTGCTGTATGCTGTAGTCTGCAGGCGAGGCGGTGGTCGGGTCTGGAGACAGAACGGCGGCCGAGTGCGGCGAACAAAATGGCAGCGCCCATGACGTGGGTCCCCACGAAGTTGGACAAAATGGCGGAGAAGATGGCCGCCCCCACAACTCACATGAGGCACTGCTGGCGTCTGTGGCCTTGATCAAAGATGGCTGCCCCCACGACCCACCTGAGGCAATGCTGGCGTCTGTGGCCTTGATCAAAGATGGCCGCCCCCACAACTCACATGAGGCAATGCTGGCGTCTGTGGCTTTCCCCCTGCAGGCGTTTACAAAGTGGCCTTTCTTTTTACAGCCGGAGCAGGTCGCGTTCCTTGCAGGCAGCGCGCCCTTTGATGTCTCGCCTGGCCACAGAAGAAGCAGCTGGTGGCCCGATCGCGGAGGTCCGCTGCCACAGCGGGTCCCGGGGGTGGCGGTCCCGATCGATTCCGGGACACCGACGCCGTGGTGGGTCCCAGGGGTGGCGGTGCGAGGGGAATTGCGGCCGGAGTCGGGCCCGAGTCCCAGGGTCGCGCAGCACAGTACCTGGAGTACGCCTCGAGGTCCCGATGGGCCACTTCCAGAGAGCGAGCGAGGGCTGCAGTTGTATTCAAGTTGAGGTCCTTTGATTCGAGCAGTCTTTGCCGTGAGTAGTCGGACCGAAGGCCTTTCACGAAGGCATCGTGGATATTCCCTTCGGTATTTTCTGCAGCCGTTACAGCTTTAAAGTCACAGTCCCTGCTGAGTGTTTGTAGCGCCAATAAAAATTCATCTACAGACTCTCCTGGCTGTTGCGAGCGGGATCTTAGGAGATGTCTGGCATACATAGAATTTACAGGGCTCCGGTACTGCTCTTTCAGCAGGTTGAGGGCGTCCTCGTATGTAGCAAGGTCCCGGATGAATGCAAATACTTTAGGGCTCACCTGGGCAGTCAGAACTCTTAGTTTGGATCCCGGAGGCACGCCGGATTCTCCCAGGTAGGATTCGAAACAGCTCAGCCAGTGTTCGAAGTCGAGGGCTGAGTTCGCTGCCTGTGGGTTTAGATCCAGGTACGGCGGTCAGAGGGCTCGCAGCCAGGCCGGCTGCTGTGGCTGTTGTAGCTGGCCGTTTGGCTGGTCGTTTGGCTGCTCCGATCCACTCATTTCAAAATTTAGCCAATAAAATTGATATACCTATCAATTCATTCCATGAAAAGTGACGAGTTAAGATAGTAACTATAGGTTTTTATTGGCTAAATAACAGAGCCCACCCTCGTGGGCGATCGGTTCCAACAAGGGAGAATACTAGCCAAGCGGTCACCTTTATACCTGGGCAAGCAGGCGGAGCCATGGGCGGAGTCAGCTGAGGTAAGCCCAGGTATAGCAGTGTGCGTGGCAAGAGGTAACCTTGTGTAGCGATAACAACAGTGTAAACAGTGATAACAACAGTGTAATAATAGTGAACGGTTGTGAACGGTAACAGTGGTTTACCACACTACTAGCCCCAGTCTCCACATGCGGTGGCTCCCCTGAGGCTGGCACGGATGGTCCGGCTTCCTCCTGGTCGTCGCCTCCGGAGGCACTTGCACTGGCAGCTTGAGGGGCCGGCTCCCGAGCTGGTGATGCAGCATCTGAAAGCAGGGAGGTTGAAGAGTGGCTTTAGCAAAAGGACAGTTTGGCAGCAAGGGATGCAACAGCGTGGCAATGCTATGCCATGGGTCCACATTGAGAAAGCATGCTGGCGGGGGAAACAACTGGAAGGTGACAGCTGTAATAGTAGAGAACCTTACCATCGCTGTGGACAATGGGGTCGGCAGCTGCAGTGGTGACAGGACCACTCAGACGTCCTCCCACAATCTGGTGGACTCTCTCCTCGAGATCCATCAGAGGCTCCACTTGAGGACGGCCTCCTCCGTTGCGAAGCTGCTCCTTTCGGTTCCGCGCCAGCTTGGCCTGCAGGGTAAAGGACGGGAAGTGATGTAACATGATGCCCTCAGTTATCATCTCATGTCCCCCATGGTGGAAGAGCCCTTACATGATGCCCTGAGTGATGATCTCATGCCCCCCATGGTGGAACAGCCTTACATGATGCCCTGAGTCAAATGTGGATGTGTGTGACCAGAAAGGGCCATGGGTGAATGCTGACAGATGGCCATTGGGGTATCGCGCACCCTGTAGCCATAAAGTCAGGTGCTCATGGAGGGATGCATAAGGTTACATTAACTCCACTCATCCTGACGACCCGAGTGAGGTCGTTGAATTTCTTCCTGCACTGGACAGGGCTCCTGGTCGCCATGCTGCTGGAGTTGACCCTCTGAGAAACATCCCTCCAAGCTCGTCGGTAGTCCTTATGATTAGGCCTCCTGCCATTGTCTGGGTATAGGACATCTCGCCGGCGCTCCACTGCAGACACCAATTCCTCCAGAGACTCAGTGCTGAAGCGCCGATTTGCAGGCCTACAAGGCGCAGAGTGTGGATGCTGGAGCTGCCTGACCCACCCCTTTAAGAGCTGGCCAGCGCCTGCAAGTCTCATGGTCATGGGTAATTGAGAGCACCTGCGCTGCGGCTGGACGCCCCGATATTGGGTTGCGCCGGCATGTTAGCGCCTTAGGTGCCCCGTGTAATGCCTGAACTCACGCCACAATCACCTTTGGGGCGCTGCAACCCAATATTGCACAAGGTGTCGATAAGTTGCGCCTGGCTATAAAATTTGCGCTCCGCCAATTCTAACACCCCAAGCGGGGCTATACCCAATTTCTAGGCCATAGTGTTAGCAGATGCACTATCCCGAGCACCCACAATGAGTTATGTGAGCTCTACTGAGGAAGATGTGGATGTTCATGTGAGTATGGTCACTGCTGCGCTGCCCGTGTCAGACACAAAATCAAAGCAAATAGCAGAAGAAACAGTAAAAGAACAGTAATAGAGAACATTCATCATGGTTGGCCAAAAGGTTCCTGTCCAAAGTACTATCACATCAGGTCAGAGTTAAGTGTCGCAAGTGGACTATTACTAAAACAGAACAGAATAGTCATTCCACAGGCTCTACGTCAAGACATGCTCAAAAGGATTCATGAGGGACACCTCGGAATTGAAAAATGCAAAAGGAGAGCAAGAGGCACTGTTTATTGGCCTGGCATAAATAAGGACATTGAGAACATGATAGGCATATGTGAGACATGTCAGAAACACCAAAGCAAACAAGCAAAGGAACCAATGATAGTAGCTGACTTACCAACAGCACTATGGCAAAAGGTTGGTATGGACCTCTTTCATTTGAATGGTAAAGACTATCTAATAGTGATTGACTACTATTCTAACTATCCTGAGATGGCGCTGCTCTCAAGCACATCAGCAAGCAGTGTCATAATGCATGTTAAATCCATCTTTGCCAGACATGGAATTCCCAGGATTGCCATTAGGGACAATGGTCCGTGCTTCAACTGGAAGGAGCGGCAACAGTTTGCAGCACATTATGACTTTCAACACATCACATCCAGTCCCCTGTATGCTCAGTCGAATGGTAAGGCAGAGAAAGGTGTTCAAGTTCTCAAACAGCTACTGAAGAAAGCAACAGAAAGCAAGTCTGATCCTTATCTCGCCCTGCTGAGCTACCGAGCTTCCCCTTTAGACTCTGGTTCTTCACCTGCTGAACTCCTAATGGGTCACAAGTTGCGCACCACGTTACCCTGCTGTGCAAAAGAAAAGCAGAGTAAGGAACTGAGACAGAGACTTCAACTGTTAAAGCTGAAACAGAAATCACACTATGACAAGTCATCCAAAACTCTGAAACCATTGACAAGGGATGATGTTGTCAGGATTGAGGATCCAAATGCATGGAACAGGAAAGCTACAGTTCTTGTGGAAGTAGGACCAAGGTCATACACTGTTAGAACTGAGGAAGGACAGATTCTCAGGAGGAACCGCCGTTCCCTCCTCAAAACACAAGAAACTATCCAAGAGCAAATCGATGACAATGCCGCAACTGAATCTTGTGACTCACCACCAGAACAATCTAACACAAACACACATACAGGCTCTCATGCAAACACATCAGAATTACCTGTGCTGAGAAGATCCACACGTGAAGTAAAAAAGCCTGATAGACTTAATCTTTGAGTACAAAGAAAACTATAATAAAAGAATGAAAAGCTTAGCGTTCATAAAGTAAAGCTTTGAAAATGTGCTGACTGTTGTGAAGATGTTTATGTTGTTATGATTGATTGATATTGATTGATATTGATTTTGTTTAACCTCTAAGTAAGGGGGATGTAATGATCAGTAACATGTCATTCTAGAATGGTACACTAGGTGGAGCTCTATGTTTAGTAGTGGGCTACCCACAAGGCAGTAGTCAAGATGGATGCCTGTACACTAGTCCACATGGCTGAATAAATAACTAGCTTAAGCTAGCTGTTCATAATGAAAATGTCCATTTATTTATGAACATAACAGCAAACTGCTCACTCTCAACCCACACACTCACAATCAGACTGGCTGCCAACTCATAGAGTCATAGAGTTATACAGCACGGGTGTAAAAGGGGAGGGGGTGTTGCAATATTAATTAAGGAGTCTATTACTGCTGTAAGGAGGGATGATATATTAGCGGGTTCCTCTAATGAGGCCATATGGGTAGAACTTAAAAACAAAAAGGGGTCAAGCACCTTGCTGGGAGTGTACTATAGGCCCCCAAACAGTCAGGGGGAGATAGAGGAACAGATATGCAGGCAGATATCAGAAAAGTGTGAAAATAATAGGGTAGTAATAGTGGGGGATTTCAACTTCCCCAATATAAATTGGGATAGTCAGAGTGTGAAAGGCTTGGAGGGAGCAGAATTCTTAAAGTGCATCCAGGAAAGCTTTTTGAGCCAACATGTAGAAAGTCCTACAAGAGAGGGGGCGGTACTGGACCTAATTCTAGGGAATGTAGCCGGGCAGGTGGTGGAAGTGTCTGTAGGAGAGCATTTTGGCGATAGTGACCACAATTCGGTGAGATTTAAGGTGGTCATGGAAAAAGACAAAGACGGCCCGGAAATCAGGGTTCTAAATTGGGGGAAGGCCGATTTTAATAAGATAAGACAGGATCTGGCAAAAGTGGACTGGGAGCAGCTACTTATAGGAAAATCCACATCAAAACAGTGGGAGGCTTTCAGAAGGGAAATAGAGAGAGTACAACACCAACATGTTCCTGTAAAGGTCAAGGGTGGGACCAACAAGCAAAGGGAACCTTGGATGACAGAGGATATACAAAAATGCATTAGGAAAAAAAGGGGGGCTTTTGGCAGTTACAAAAGACAAAAGACGGTGGAAGCCCTAGAGGAGTATAGGAGGTGCAGGGGCATACTTAAAAAGGAAATTAGGAGGGCGAGGAGGGGCCATGAAATAACACTGGCGAGCAAAATAAAGGAAAATCCTAAGATGTTTTATAAGTATATTAAGGGCAAGAGGATAACCAGGGAAAGGGTAGGGCCCATTAGGGACCAAAGTGGCAAGCTGTGTGTAGAGCCAGATGAAGTAGGTGGGGTTTTAAATGATTTTTTGGCCTCAGTGTTCACTATGGAGAAAGACGATGTAGATATAGAAGTCGGGCAAGGGGACTGTGACATACTTGAACATATTAGCATCGAGAGGGAGGAGGTACTAGCGGTTTTAGCAGGCCAAAAAGTGGATAAATCCCCAGGCCCGGACGAGATGTATCCCAGGCTGTTGTGTGAGGCAAAGGAGGAGATTGCAGGGGCTCTGACACAAATTTTCAGAACCTCTCTGGCCACAGGGGATGTACCAGAGGACTGGAGAACAGCTAATGTAGTACCATTATTCAAGAAGGGTAGCAGGGATAAACCAGGGAATTACAGGCCAGTGAGCCTAACATCTGTGGTAGGGAAATTATTGGAAAAAATTCTGAGGGACAAAATTAGTCTCCACTTGGAGAGGCAAGGATTAATCGGGGATAGTCAGCATGGCTTTGTCAAGGGTAAATCATGTCTGACCAATCTGATTGAATTTTTCGAGGGGGTGACTAGGTGTGTGGATGAGGGAAATGCTGTGGATGTGGTTTACATGGACTTCAGTAAAGCTTTTGACAAGGTCCCGCATAGGAGACTGGTCAAGAAGGTAAGAGCCCATGGGATCCAGGGGGCCTTGGCGCGTTGGATCCTAAACTGGCTGAGTGGCAGGAGGCAGAGGGTGATGGTCGAAGGTTGCTTTTGTGACTGGAAGCCTGTGTCCAGTGGGGTACCTCAGGGATCGGTGCTGGGTCCCTTGCTGTTTGTGATCTACATTAATGATTTGGATGAGAATGTAAAGGGTATGATCAGTAAGTTCGCGGATGACACGAAAATTGGTGGGGTGGTAAATTGCGAGGAGGAAAGCCTCAGGCTACAGGACAATATTAACGGGTTGGTCAGATGGGCGGAAAAGTGGCAAATGGAATTTAACCCGGAAAAGTGCGAGGTGATGCATTTTGGACGGACAAATAAGGCAAGGGAATACACAATGAGTGGTAGGACCCTAGGAAGTACAGAGGGTCAGAGGGACCTTGGTGTACATGTACATAATTCCCTGAAGGCAGCGGAACAGGTAGATAAGGTGGTTAAAAAGGCTTATGGGATACTTGCCTTCATTAGCAGAGGCATAGAATATAAGAGCAGGGAGGTTATGATGGAGCTGTACAAAACGCTGGTGAGGCCACAGCTGGAGTACTGTGTGCAGTTCTGGTCGCCTCACTATAGGAAGGATGTGATTGCTTTGGAGAGGGTGCAGAGGAGATTCACCAGGATGTTACCTGGGATGGAGCGCCTCAGCTATGAAGAGAGACTGGACAGGCTGGGGTTGTTTTCCTTGGAGCAAAGAAGGCTGAGGGGGGACCTGATTGAGGTGTACAAAATGATGAGGGGCATAGATAGGGTAGATAAAGAGGAACTTTTCCCCTTAGTAGGGGGGTCAATAACAAGGGGGCACAGATTCAGGGTAAGGGGCAGGAGATTTAGGGGGGATTTGAGGAGGAACTTTTTCACCCAGAGGGTGGTTGGAAGCTGGAACTCACTGCCTGAAAGGGTGGTAGAGGCAGGAACCCTCACAACATTCAAGAAGCATTTGGATGAGCACTTGAAATGCCATTGCATACAAGGCTATGGACCAAATGCTGGAAAATGGGATTAGACTGGACAGGGAGGGATGGGCGGCGCAGACACGATGGGCCGAAGGGCCTCTTTCTGTGCTGTAAAACTCTATGACTCTATGAGAGGCCCTTCGGCCCATCGTGTCCGCGCCGGCCATCAAGCCCTGTCTAATCTAATCCCATATTCCAGCATTTGGTCCGTAGCCTTGTATGCTATGGCATTTCAAGTGCTCATCCAAATGCTTCTTGAATGTTGTGAGGGTTCCAGCCTCCACAACCCTTTCAGGCAGTGAGTTCCAGACTCCAACCACCCTCTGGGTGAAAAAGTTCTTTCTCAAATCCCCTCTAAACCTCCCGCCCTTTACCTTGAATCTATGCCCCCTAGTTATTGACCCTTCTACTAAGGGAAAAAGCTCCTTAGTATCCATCCTATCTATGCCCCTCATAATTTTGTACACCTCAATCATGTCCCCCCTCAGCCTCCTCTGCTCCAAGGAAAACAAACCCAATCTGCCCAGTCTCTCTTCATAGCTGAAGCGCTCCAGCCCTGGTAACATCCTGGTGAATCTCCTCTGCACCCTCTCCAAAGCTATCACATCCTTCCTGTAGTGTGGTGACCAGAACTGCACACAGTATTCCAGCTGTGGCCTAACCAGTGTTTTATACCGCTCCATCATAACCTCCTTGCTCTTATATTCTATGCCTCGGCTAATGAAGGCAAGTATCCCATATGCCTTTTTTACCACCTTATCCACCTGTTCCGCCGCCTTCAGGGATCTATGTACTTGCACACCCAGATCCCTCTGACCCTCCGTCTTGCCTAGGGTCTTACCATTCATTGTGTATTCCCTTGCCTTGTTAGTCCCCCCAAAGTGCATCACCTCGCACTTTTCCGGGTTAAATTTCATTTGCCACTGTTCCGCCCATCTGACCAACCCATCTATATCGTCCTGCAGACTGAGACTACCCTCCTCGCTATTTACCACCCTACCAATTTTTGTATCATCCGCGAACTTACTGATCATACCTTTTACATTCATATCCAAGTCATTAATGTAGACCACAAACAGCAAGGGACCCAGCACCGATACCTGTGGTACCCCACTGGCCACAGGCTTCCAGTCACAAAAACAACCTTCGACCATCACCCTCTGCCTTCTGCCACTAAGCCAGTTTTGTATCCAATGTGCCAAGGCACCCTGGATTCCATGGGCTCTTACCTTCTTGACCAGTCTCCTGTGCGGGACTTTATCGAAGGCCTTACTGAAATCCATGTATACCACATCCACTGCGTTACCCTCATCCACACACCTAGTCACCCCCTCAAAAAATTCAATCAAATTAGTCAGACATGATCTTCCCTTGACAAAGCCATGTTGACTATCCCTGATTAATCCTTGCCTCTCCAAGTGGAGACTAATTTTGTCCCTCAGAATTTTTTCCAATAATTTTCCTACCACTGATGTTAGGCTCACTGGCCTGTAGTTCCCCGGTTTTTCCCTACTCCCGTTCTTGAATAATGGTACTACATTAGTGGTTCTCCAGTCCTCTGGCACATCCCCTGTGGCCAGAGAGGTTCTGAATATATGTGTTAGAGCCCCCGCAATCTCTTCCTTTGCCTCACACAGCAGCCTGGGATACATTTCGTCCGGGCCTGGGGATTTATCCATTTTTAGGCCTGCTAAAACCGCCAATACCTCCTCCCTCTCGATGTTAATATGTTCGAGCATATCACAGTCCCCCCGCCCTATTTCTATGTCTACATCGTCCCTCTCCATAGTGAAAACAGATGCAAAAAATTCATTTAGAACCCCTCCTACATCTTCCGGCTCCACACACAGATTGCCATTTTTGTCCCTAATGGGCCCTATTTTTTCCCTAGTTATCCTCTTACCCTTAATATACTTATAAAACATCTTAGGATTTTCCTTTATTTTGCTCGCCAGTGTTATTTCATGGCCCCTCCTTGATCTCCTAATTTCTTTTTTAAGTATCCCCCTGCACTTTTTGTACTCCTAGCCTTTTGTATCTGCCAAAAGCCCTCCTTTTTTTTCTAATCCATTCTCGTATATCCCCTGACATCCAAGGTTCCCTGTGGTTTTTGGAACCACCCTTGACCTTTACGGGAACATGTTGCCATTGTATGATCTCAATCTCCCTTCTGAAAGCCTCCCATTGCTCCGATGCGGATTTTCCTACAAGTAGCTGATCCCAGTCCATTTTGGCCAGATCCTGCCTTATCCTATTAAAATCGGCCTTCCCCCAATTTAGAACCTTTATTTCCGGCCCATCCCTGTCCTTTTCCATGACCACCTTAAATCTCACCATATTATGGTCACTGTCACCAAAGTGCTCACCTACTAGCACTTCTTCCACTTGGCCGGCCACATTCCCTAGAATTAGGTCCAGTACCGCCCCCTCTCTTGTAGGACCTTCTACATGCTGGCTCAAAAAGCTCTCCTGGATGCACTTTAAGAATTCTACACCCTCTGTGCCTTTCACACTCTGACTGCTTACTCTCAACCCACACACTCACAATCTGACCGGCTGCAAACTGCTCACTCTCAATCCACTCTCTCACAATCAGACCGGTAGCAACCTGCTCACTCTCAACCCAGTCACAATCAGACCGGCTGCAAACTGCTCACTCTCAATCCACACACTCACAATCAGACCGGCTGCAAACTGCTCACTCTCAACCCACTCACTCACAATCAGACCGGCTGCAAACTGCTCACTCTCAACCCACTCACTCACAATCAGACCGGCTGCAAACTGCTCACTCTCAACACACTCACTCACAATCAGACCGGCTGCAAACTGCTCACTCTCAACCCACTCACTCACAATCAGACCGGCTGCAAACAGCTCACTCTCAACACACTCACTCACAATCAGACCGGCTGCAAACTGCTCACTCTCAACCCACTCACTCACAATCAGACCAGTTGCAAACTGCTCACTCTCAACCCACTCACTCACAATCATACTGGCTGCAAACTGCTCACTCTCAACCCACTCACTCACAATCAGACCGGCTGCAAACTGCTCACTCTCAACCCACTCACTCACAATCAGACCGGCTGCAAACTGCTCACTCTCAATCCAATCACTCACAATCAGACCGGCTGCAAACTGCTCATTCTCAACACACTCACTCACAATCAGACCGGCTGCAAACTGCTCACTCTTAACCCACTCACTCACAATCAGACCGGCTGCTAACTGCTCACTCTCAACCCACTCACTCACAATCAGACCGGCTGCAAACTGCTCACTCTCAATCCACTCACTCACAATCAGACCGGCTGCAAACTGCTCACTCTCAACACACTCACTCACAATCAGACCGGCTGCAAACTGCTCACTCTCAACCCACTCACTCACAATCAGACCGGCTGCAAACTGCTCACTCTCAACCCACTCAATTACAATCAGACCTGCTGCAAACTGCTCACTCTCAACACACTCACTCACAATCAGACCGGCTGCAAACTGCTCACTCTCAACCCACTCACTCACAATCAGACCGGCTGCAAACTACTCACTCTCAATCCACTCACTCACAATCAGACCTGCTGCAAACTGCTCACTCTCAACACACTCACTCACAATCAGACCGGCTGCAAACTGCTCACTCTCAACCCACTCACTCACAATCAGACCAGCTGCAAACGGCTCACTCTCAACCTACTCACTCACAATCAGACCGGCTGCAAACTGCTCACTCTCAACCCACTCACTCACAATCAGACCGGCTGCAAACTGCTCACTCTCAATCCACTCACTCACAATCAGACCGGATGCAAACTGCTCACTATCAACCCAGTCACTCACAATCAGACCGGCTGCAAACTGCTCACTCTCAATCCACTCACTCACAATCAGACCGGCTGCAAACTGCTCACTCTCAACCCACTCACTCACAATCAGACCGGCTGCAAACTGCTCACTCTCAACCCACTCACTCACAATCAGACCGGCTGCAAACTGCTCACTTTCATAGGAATATATAGCTACATAGGAACAGAATTGGCCATTTGGCCCCTCAAGCCTGTTCCGCCATTCGAAGAGGTCATGGGGGAAAAATTTGGTATCGCCCCATATGGGGCGCCATTACTGGCGGTGAGCAAAGTTTAGCGCCTGGCGCTAATTATCGCCTCCGACAGCAAACTTGGCTTTTATCGCCCCTGGAGGTGATTGGAGCCCTAAATTAGGCGTTACACAACTCTCTTAAGGTGCTAAGGCCGAGATGGGATACTTGCCTTCATTAGCCGAGGCATAGAGTATAAGAGCAGGGAGGTTGTGATGGAGCTGTACAAAATGCTGGTAAGGCCACAGCTGGAGTACTGTGTGCAGTTCTGGTCGCCTCACTATAGGAAGGATGTGATTGCATTGGAGAGGGTGCAGAGGAGATTTACCAGGATGTTACCTGGGCTGGAGCGCCTCAGCTATGAAGAAAGACTGAACAGGATGGGGTTGTTTTCCTTGGAGCAAAGAAGGCTGAGGGGGGACCTGATTGAGGTGTACAATATGATGAGGGGCATAGATAGGGTAGATAAAGAGGAACTTTGCCCCTTAGTAGGGGGGTCAATAACAAGGGGGCATAGATTCAAGGTAAGGGGCAGGAGGTTTAGAGGGGATTTGAGGAGGAACTTTTTCACCCTGAGGGTGGTTGGAGTCTGGAACTCACTGCCTGAAAGGGTGGTAGAGGCAGGAACCCTCACAACATTCAAGAAGCATTTGGATGAGCACTTGAAATGCCATTGCATACAAGGCTATGGACCAAATGCTGGAAAATGGGATTAGATTGGACAGGGCTTGATGGACGGCGCAGACACGATGGGCCGAAGGGCCTCTTTCTGTGCTGTATAATTCTATTCTATGACTCTATTCTATTCTATTCTAGGGCGGGCGCAGCGCAGGTGCTGTCAGTTAGCGATTGAACACAGACACACTGGCGCCAGTCAGTTCTTAAAGGGGAGGGTCGATCTTGCTCTGCAGCCACACCCTGCTCACTGGAGCCTTGAATCTCGGCCTGGGCAGTCCTGTGGCTAAATCTAGCAGCCATACACTATGGAAAGGGCCAGGGAGCGAGCACAGTGCTTCAGCGAGTGGGCTTTGGAGGCTCTGGTTTGCGGGGTGGAGTGCAGAAGATCCATTCTGTACCCAGAGAGTGGCAGGAGGCCTTTGCCACGTGAGTACCGAAGAGTGTGGAGGGAGGTGGCTCAGAGAGTATCCTCAAGCAGCATGGTGCCTAGGACCCATGTGCAATGTAGGAAAAAGTTCAATGACCTCACTCGGGTCATCAGGGTGAGTGCCTTTTTTTCAAAACCTCTTCATCCCTCCATCTCAACTTCATTTTATGGCCAGAGGGTCCTGAAAGCCCCAATGCCCAACACTCATTCAACACCAATGGCCCTTTCATCATACACACATGCACATTCCACACTTTGCATACAATAAGGGCTATTCAACCATGGGATGCATTTCAGGCAAGATCATGGCTGCTTATTTACTCAGACGCCCTCCTTTTTCTTGCAGGCCAAGCTGTCTCATAATAGGAGACAGCAGCAATGGACCGGCGGAGGGCTGCCTCACCTCAACCCCTCAGCGATCTTGAGGTGCACGTCCACAGGATTGTGGCAAGCTGGGTGAGTGGTCCCGTCGCCACTGGAGACGCCGACCCCGTTCTGGACAGCAATGGTAATGTCATCACCTTTTTGTCCTCTCTCCTTCCACTTGTTCCTCATAACACCAGCCTTTGACACTTTCAATCCAAATCACTAAATCGCTGCACTCATGCCTCCCTTGCTGCCACCCTGTCCTCACACTAAAGCCACTCTTGTACCTCCCTGCTTTCAGATGGTGATTCACCAGGTGAGGAGTCGGGCCCTCAAGCTGCCAGTGAGAGTGAAGCTGAAGGCGAGGAGGAAGAGGAAGCCGGACCATCAGCGCCACCCTCTACCGAGGCAGCCCATGCCCATACTGGGGACACACCTTCCCTGGAGGGGAGCAGGGGGTAATGGTCTGATGAGGGTGAAGCGCCAGGACCCAGCTGGCTGCAGCAACGTGATGGGGGTAGGGAAGCTCGGGGGCCTTCTCCCTGGAGGGAGAGTATGCCAGCGAGTCCTGCTGCACTGGACGCAGACGAGCAGTGGGTCCTCGCTGAAATGAGCACCCAGGTGGAGCAATGGCACACTGAGCTCATGGCTGCAGTGGCATGGTTGCCCGAATCCATTGAATCAATGACAAGGAGTGTGGAGCACTTTGCTGTAGCACAGGCGGCTGCCACGCAAATGCTAAGTGCTGCAATGCAGTCAGTGGCTGGTCTCATGCAGACGCAGATTGAGGCCACGCGAGCACTGACTGCTGCCACCCTCGCTGGATCGGGCAGATTTCCCCGGGGCTCTCACCGCGCCGCAGCAGGACAGCAATCTGTGCTCCATCAGATTGCTCCGGATGCTGAAGTGCTGCCGCGTGGGTGTGCCAGTGTGTCGGTCGAGCAGGGAGTAGCTGTCCTCTCTCAAGATGACAGCATTCCTGCTGCCACCACTGGCACTTCTCCACTGCAGTTGCCACCACCTGTAGGACAGACTGCTGCCGCCCATGCAGAGTGGTGCAGTCAGCAGTCGGGCCCTCCAGGCCCAGAGCTGGTCCAGGCCATCCCTCAAGGGCATCTGCAGTCTCAGTTTCTGACACACAGCAGCCTTCCCCCAGCCTTGCTCCAGCCACTGGGGTCCCATTACGGAGGAGCTGCAGGGTGGGAAGGGAGGAATTTTGCAAGGGAAGCAGATCACCCTCGAAGGACAAAAAGTAGGAGGTGTGGCAAAATGTTTTTCACTGTTTTATTGAAGACTGAGGTTCATGGTCACATGTAAGGGGTTTTCGATCGCCGAGGTCTCTCTCTCTCTCGCTCTAGAGGCCTCTCTCTCTTGCACAGTAATTCACCGAGTGGTTTGACCCACTCACCCCTTAGGTTCTATACACTGGACTTTGAGGCAGGAACTACAATGCAGAGAATACTCTATAGACCAGGGTTAATGAAACAAAATGAAATTTTATTGCATAAGGAAAAATTGAAAGTAAACCAAATTAAGGTACATGGGAGGGAAAAACAAATCATAATATAGTACGAACCAACATATCTACAGGCATATTATGCTTTACAAGGTTCATCATGAAATAGGGAAGCACACGGAACATCGAGGGACAACAACTCATTGTTAACTATCCCCTAAAATGCACACGCCCTAAACCTAGCTAGAGGAGATTATGAGGGGCCAGAAACATGCTCACCAATCCCAGTTAGAAAACAGAGGTTTTGAAGTCTGCGTTTTGGTCCTCTCAGGCGTCCTGTCTCCACGTGGTCAGCGGAAGGCAGTGGGCTGCGACACACTCTTTCCTCCCTCGAGGTAATGGACTCGGACAGGCTGGATGTTAGCAGGACTGGACATCGGTGTGGAGAGAGGCCATCTGTTTTACCATTATCACATGGGTTTCTTCTCGTCTCGTCAACGTCCCGGAGTTGGTCGATGATCTCCTGACAGTTACCCCGGGGCTGGATGCTGACTTGATTTCCCCTCTCGAACCTCTCTCTCCCTCTCGAGCTTCTCTCCGAACTCGAATCTCGATCCTCCGAACCCGATCCTCTCCTCGATCGTTTCCACTCGAACTCTGCACCAATGAAGCTGATGCTCCTCAATGGCTACCTCAATCGCCACCTGATGAAGCTGCCTCCCAACTCCGCAGCTGCCAAGATGACTTCCCAGGTATCCAGTTATACTTTTCCATGGAGGCCCTTATCTCCCGCCAAATCAAGGTTAGTCTTTGTTTAACTTTTGGCGGGCTTGTAGCACAGCGGGGTAGTCTTTGTTTTTAAAGTATCTTCGGGATGGCTGGTAACTGCCATCTCTGGTCTGGAATGACGTTGTATTGTCTTTAATGTCCCCCTTTGAACTTGAATCTGTTCCCCTTTGTCTGGGTAAACATTTAGATGGCCTTTATCCACAGGCCGATCTGATCGGATCTGCATCCAATCTGTATGTATGGGCTCTGTCTGGTTTCGTTTACTCCGAAACTGCCTTCCAGAACTTACTGTGGGCTGAATCCACAAAAGCTGTCTGGGGACTGCAGGAACCATTTTAAAATGTCCCAAAAGCTGGTCACGGGGTCTGGTGGCCATTTTGTGTGTCCCTTTATCTGGGTTTCTTTTAAAACAATCTTTTAAAATTAAGGCCTTTTCTGCCAATAGACCCTTATAGGACAATGTTCAATTTTGCAAATTCTACAGTCCTCCCTGATGATACTATAACTTGCTTGAAGTATCATAATTCTGGGTGAGCAAAATTTTTTGACTCTCCATAATCAAACCATCCCCTGTATTTACCTATCTATGACCCCACGACACATGCATTTCCCATTTCAGAAAACCCACAGTGTACATTAAGCATCTATAGATGGCAATACATTGGAATTAAAATCTGACACACACATTTTCAGGCGTGGAGGGGGGCCTAATACCCCTACACCACCTGGTTCATACATATTATTTTTATTAATAACAACACATTTAATAAACTTTAATAAAAATAATGAAGAAAGAAAATACACACAAAATCACACATGAATACTATCAAAAATAGAGGAGGGAGGGAAACTCTAATTCTATACATAGCAGCAAAAATTTAGATGGGTGTCTCCTCGCCTACCCGCACATAATGCTCCCTCCATTCTCCTCTGTTCTCATACCTCTGAAAACGTTTGTCCCTCTTACAATGTACAAAGAGTAAATAAATCACAATAAAAATCTGACATACTACGAGGATGTGGGAGGCTACCCTAATCCATGAAGGGACTTCTATATTAGTGAACAAGTCCCACCACTGTGGGGTCACTATATCTAATATGTCTGCCCCTATTTCCAATGTCTTCTGCTCCAGCGTGTAAAAATGTTTCTGTGAAACGGCAACGGCTTTTAGTATCTTGGTGAGGTGTTCAGGGAGAGGGGGAATGACGTAGCCAAAATGTGCAACGAATCGTTGCAGATCAGTGAAATTTTCCTTGACAGTGAGGTGAACAGTGGAAGGCTCAGGAATAGGGACAATTCGCTCTTGGGCCACTTGAACTTCTGCCTTGGGTTTGAAGCAGAAACTGCTATCACTGACCGGACACCAGCCGTGCTGTCCATGTTGGTAGTGGGGCGCTGCTGTGGTGACACGGTATGTCCCACCTCCTATATATGCCACCTGTGGGGGCACATGGCCTTGTGCCATTGCCTCCATGGTGCAACTTATAGGCTTCGCGCCAGCAGTTCTGAACCCGCACTGTGGTTTCGAATAGGCATTCAAGTGCTGGTGACATAGGATGATGTGTGCTCCCCGGCTCCAGCACCTCGAGAGGTTGGTACCCAACATTGCATGCTCCCATCGAATGACGTAAGGTGGGACCGCTGTGTAGTGAATGTGTGCACCCCCTTGAATGACTCCAATGTTCTCCACCCTGTATACCGGGGCGGGTTTAGCTGTCTTTCCCATAACCGGCATTCTTACCACTATACCCATAATGGTATGATTAGACCGCCCACAGTCCACTGGGACTGGGTAGGCCTCTGAAGCTAGTCTGAGCTGGCACAGACTTAATGCGTTCTCAAAAGGGTGGAGGGCTGTGAGGTGCTTATTGCTGATCCAGGAGGGGACCAAACCTTGTTTTAAATCCTCCAGATTACTGCGGCCCTCGCCCAGTAACCATGCCCCGTACAGCACGCACACCTCGTTCTGCGCAGCCTGATCTGATGCATTCCGATCCTCTCTGATGAGAGCATTTACCATTTTAACGTGTTTCTCCAGCTCAGCTATGATTTCTTTTAAGTGTAGTGTCATGGCCTGGTCCTCATGTAACTCAGAACCCACTACCTTATTCTCATCCATCAGTATCTTTCTTAACCACGCTTTTAAACCATTGATCTGGGTCTGCAGCTCCACATCATCCAGAGTGTTGATGACGGAAGTCCCTGTGTTAAAGGTGGTAAAAATATCATTGACTGTACCCCTTCTTTGTCTCCCTACCCTGTCCAAGACCTCATGTGGTGTGGTGTACAATCCGGCTCTGTCGACATTGGCAAAGTCGAACTCATAAAACTGTCTGAACATATTTGTTAACAGGACCTGGTACAATTGCTCCATTTCCTTGGGGCACCACTCTGGTAATCGCACCTCGGTGAGGTTTAAAATCACCGAGGCCACCGCATAGTGCACCCCTTGGTATAGCACCTGACCTGTGGGTACCAATACCAGTCCATTCCCGGGTCCCTTGGTAGTGGCGGTTGCACCCTACCTTGCGGTCTTTGGCTACCGGAATCGTGGGCAGGGGCTTGCGGGGGCGGGTGATGAGCTCAGTGGCATTCACCGGGATCTGAGAGTATGGGACTCCACACGCCCGTGTACTGACGTCCCACCTCATCCCTTTCCCAGCATCCTGCCACTGTCTTTGGAAAAAGATGGAGACGCCTGTGGGGCAGACGCGTTCTGAACCCCACATGCAGATGTAAATCCCCTCATCTGGTTCCCACCATTTGTCCCAACAGACACTCAATCCCCCATGAGTCTCCGTAATAGTCCGATGGGTATTGTTACCCAGTCGCTCCCACTCGACCGTGGAGTTTTTCATGGTCTTACTCAGCTTCCGAAGCCACCACCACCTGTCCAAAGGAACATGTCCATTGCATATCAAGCAAATCTTCCTTCCAACGGTGACGCTGACTCTGGGCGCGATAATCCTCACCCTGGGACACATTAGGGAAGTCTCTCTGTATGCAAACCCGGACTGGCTGGAGTATTCCGTAGAGTTCGACCCCAGCCATCCTGGCCACCTCCCTTCGTGGAAGTAGGTGGCTGTTTCCTCAACGTCCCATTCACCTGTCCCATCAGTCGCGATGGGGGCTGTGTCCCCGGAGCATCCATACACGATGGAGTCCTTGGTGTAGCCCCGATAGGCCAAGCTACACCCGATCACCGCGAACATGATGAGAATCCTCTCCATGGTACCTTTGGTTCCTGCAACAGATTAAACGATACAGCCAGGCTCCCGAGAGATTCTGGCCTAGGTGAAGGCATGATCGGGTCTTTCGACCTCGATCCAAACAAACACACATGCTGGGCAGATTCCAAAACTATTTCTTATAACACCCATCACCTTAAAAAATTTACACACCTTATACTTAACGAAACTTAAACTTAACTAAACTTATGTACAGCGCCGCCCGTCCCCGGGCGGCCTGCCTAATCCCTGTTCGGACTGCAGCTCACCGCTCCCTGTGGCGGAGCTGCACTGACCTGTAGCTTGAGTCCCCCGCAGCCTTTTGCTGCCAATTGGGGACTGCGTCTTTCTAGGGATTTCCCAAATCGGTGTCTGCTGAAGTAAGGGGAATCGGGCCAGAGCTTTACTGGCTGAGGCGTCCGAGACGACCTGCGAGGGGGTGCCTTGGGCAAGGCTCCCTTAGCGAGTCGACCTTTGGTTGGGGCTTTAGCCTCACAGCCCGTGGCTCCTCCACGACTGCCGGCTTTGGCTCCCGTCCCTCAGACTCCGCCCCTTCGGGATTTGGGTTTGTGGTGGACGACTCCTCCCTACCTGCCCCTACAGGTGGAAAATCTCCGCCCCCAAGTTCTACCTCCCCTACGCTTGAGTCGAGGGCGGGACCTCCGTCCTCCGACTCCACCTCCTCCAGAATCGTGTCAGGGGCGGGGCCTAGCTGTTCGGGCTCCCCCCTAACTGTGCTCGGGTCAGATGACCTGCGAGGGGTTACTTCGGGCGAGGCTTCCTTTGCGAGTGGTCCTTTGGTCAGGACTTTAGTCCTCACAGCCCATGGCTTCTCCACGACTGTCGGCTTCGGCTCCCTTCCCTCAGACTCCGCCTCTTTGGGATTTGGGTCTGTGGCAGACGACTCCTCCCTACCTGACCCAACAGGTGGAGAATCTCTGCCCCCAAGTTCTACCTCCCCTAAGCTTGAGCCGAGGGCGGGACCTCCGTCCTCCGACTCCACCTCCTCCAGAATCGTGTCGGGGGCGGGGCCTAGCTGTTCGGGCTCTTCCCCGTCCGAGTCCCAGGTCAATGGGGAAACCTCCCAGGTAAGCGGGATAGCTCCTCCCGTGAAGCAGGCTGCGGTTCCAGCCTGTGTGGTCTGTGACTTTTTGCACGCCTCAGGCTGAGGATTTTTACCCTCAGATCTGGCCTTGGTTGTTGGCTCTTTTGCACCTGGCTTGAATAGTTTGCACTGGTTTACGTGAAACCATTTAGTGCGTCGGGGCACCTCCACTGCGCAGGTGGTGGGGACCGGTGGGTCTTGTACCAGTTCCCGTCTAGCCTTGTCTATGGCTCCCTCTCCAGCGCGATGGTCAGACCCAGGCATTTTACTTCCTGCTGGCCGACCCGTGCCTTCTTTGGTTTCACCTTGAAACTCGTTTTTCCTTTCTCACCCGTACTCGTTCCCCAGAGACAGTGATTTCTCAGATCCATGAGAATCCTGTGTTCTACTAAGAAATCGGACCCAAGGATCCCTTTTCCACCCTCCACCTCCCACTTCATCAGTACACACTTCCACGTGGCATGTGGTGTGGAGTGGTCCTAAATGAATGGAGAGAGGGATGGAGAATGTGCCAGCCTGTTCTTTGCCCGTGAAGCCCGACAGAATATATGGAACCCCGGTGGACAGAGGTGAGGTGGTAGGGCTAGCTGTGTGGATCACGGTGCACGATGCCCCCGTATCCAACAGATAGGTCCCCTTTTCCTTCTCTACCTTCATCTCCACAAGGGGTCACCTCCATACATCATATCGCAATGAACACAGGTAGACGGGCTGCGCTGGTCCTAGTCATTGGGGTGAAACGGTCGGGGCTGCGGGAACGACAGAACCAGTGGTGACGGCTACCCTCCCCTGTGAGATCATAAGAGACCGCATTGTCTCTAAAATTGACTCTATTGCAGTGGGATCCATGGCTGCACCGGTTCCCTTTTCTGGGACAGGGGCTGCGGCTTGGGCCTGGACTCGTGCTGGGGCGGCGGTCTGGGCTTGGGCTTGGGCTGCGGGAGATCTTCCTTTATTATCCTTCCACGGATTTTTACAGTCCCTGCGCTAATGTCCATCCTTCCCACACCCGTAGCAATTGAGCTTGGCTTGGGGAGGGCGATTCCCCTCCAGATGCCACTCCTTTTTACTTGGGGCTGCGGGTTTTGCCTCATGCACTTTTCCCTTAGAGGGAGGTGCCTCCCGACTCCTGCAATTCTTATATGCAATGGTGAGCTGTCGGAGCACCGTCTCCTCTGTGGTACCGGGACCTTGGGGGTCAAACCAAGATTTGGCTTGGGCCTGTATCTGCGGTAAGCTGTTGGCAACCAGGCAGCGGAGCCAATGAACCCACTGGACATTGTTCATTGCGGCCCGTTCAGGCATGCCCGGACAGCTGCGCCGATACACTGGCCACAGCCTTTCTGCGAAAACCCGTGGGGGTTCTCCAGTTAGTTGTACAGTCCCTTCCACACGGAGGAACGGGTTGCCATCGTCCACTCCCATAACCTCCAGGACCTCGTCCCGGAGTTCCTCATACCCTCTCTGCCCCCTCTTACTCCCGTCTGAGAGGCACTGAAGGATTGTGCTATCCAGGGAAAATAGCAACATCTTAGCCTGTTCTGGACCATCACAGTCATTGATGGCGGCTGTCTGCTCTATTTTCCTGAAATGGACCGAGGGATCTCCCTTCTCGGAGAGTTTTGGAAGGTGGCTCACCATCGCTCTGAGTTGTTGGGCACTGTGGGGTAACACGATCTGGTTGAGGAGGGGTCCATCAGCGCCATTTGCGTCGACGGGACCGTACCTCTGGTGCCGAGTAGGACACATTGGTGCCGGCTCCGGCTTCACTACCGGGGGTTGTTCTTTCTCCGGTTCTACCTCGGCTTCCTCCCCTTCTACCACTCCCCCTTCAGGCCAAACCTCACTATAGCTCGGCAGTGCTGAGGGTTCAGTGGCTGGTGCCACAAGTACTTCGCGTGGAATCGGTCTTTTGGATTCCTTCAGGAAGTCTATGTGACTGGCTTTTGGGCTTACGAGGCATACCATGCCTTTTGCCTTCGACAGGGCCGTTCTTAGGTCTTCTAACGCCTTCTGGCAGGGGCCGTGGTCTGCGCTCTCAAACCCGTTCTCAATGGCCAGCTTGTAAGCTGCCTTAACCTCTACTACTCTCTCCTCCTGTGCTCTTAGCTTTTGTGCGAGGTGGGCGCTTTTCTCCCGTACTCTCGCTTCATGAATCTTTGCCTCAGTAACCTGGCATTCCAGGTACTCTACTTTAGCCTGATGTTGGCTGGCTACAATTTGGCATTCCTGATTCAGCGTGTGAAGCGCTGCGATCAGCTTTTCCCCACCCATGGCCTTTTCCTCTATTTCTGATGCCTGGGTTTTGATCTTGGCTGCCTGCGCTGCAACGACTCTGTCCAAAATCTGGACTTGTCTTTTGTAGCACATCAGCCACACTGCCTTCTCTACTGACTTTTTATGTTCTTTACTCTCTGTCCACCTGACGGCTGCGTCTACCGGACGCCCATCCAGTAAGAGATCGGAAATCCACTGCTTAGTGAGATTTACCTTACCAAAAACATAATCCGCTAACCTCTCATCCATAACATTTCGTCCATTTAAACCTGGGTCTAATACATTGCAATCCTGCTGCCAATGTCCTGCTGCAGTCGCCATTTTCTGTAAGGGGTTTTCGATCGCCGAGGTCTCTCTCTCTCTCGCTCTAGAGGCCTCTCTCTCTTGCACAGTAACTTACCGAGTGGTTCGACCCACTCACAATTCACAATTCACAATTCAAATCGCTTTATTGGCATGATAAGTTACATCTTATGTTGCCAAAGCATCAAAATACATTTATGGTTTAGCACATAAACGCAGTTCTATTCATACAGTGTATAAACAGGTATATCCCTGAGTGTATAAATATACATTTGCATTGTTTATATATATTCTTTTCTTAGTTTACTGGTTGTCTCTCTGTTCATGGCAAGCTGTAACATAGTGTGCCGCCAGTGTCATACAGCTTCTCTCCTCTCCCAGTAGGAATGGGAGTTTTTGGTTGTCATTCAGATTTCTGAAATCAGGGCATATTTGTGAGAATTTTTGGTAGAAATTCTCCCTGATGCCCTGATATTTTCCACAAGCTGTGAGGAAGTGCATCTCTGTCTCCACCACTCCCTGACTGCAGTGAGAGCATATCCTGTCCTCTCTTGGCAGCCTGGTCTGCCTGTGTCTGCCTTTTTCGATCGCTAGGCTATGTTCGCTAAGTCTGTACCTTGTCAAGGTTCTTCTCAGTTTGTTATCCTTTACCATGGTCAGGTAATCAGTTGTGTTGTATTGTCTATTTAGGGCCAAGTAGCAATTGAGTTTGCTTTGGGTTTTTGTTGTTTCTGCCCAATATGTCAGATATTTTTCCTTTTGCTTAGCGACGATTGTGTTGGGTCGAATTCTTTGTGTTACCCTGTCACTGTCCTGGGGCTGGTTATTGTTAGTATTGTTAGTAATTACTTCACTGAGTCCCAGGACTAGTTGACTGAGGGTGTTCTTCTTTATGGTCAGCTCTTGGCATTTCAGGGCGTCGTAGTGATAGCATTGGGGATTGCTCATTTGTAGGTGATTCCAAAATTTGGTGGCTCTTTTTTGGATAGTGATTATTAATGGATATTGGCCTAGTTCCGCCCTGCATGCATTGTTTACTGTTTTCCTTTGAGTCCAGAGGATACTTTTACTGAATTCTGCATGTAGGATCTCAATTGGGTGTTTGTCCCATTTTGCAAACTCTTGTTGAGTTAGCGGTCCCCATACCTCACTGCCATAGAGTGCAATTGGTTCAATTACTGATTTGAAAATTTTGAGCCAAATGCTAATTGGGATTTCTATTTGGATTGATTTTTTGATGGCATAGAAAGCCCTTCTTGCTTTCTCTTTCAGTTCATTCACAGCCAGTTTGAAGTTTCCCGTAGAACTGATTTTTAAGCCCAAGTATGTGTAGTTAGTGGTTTGTTCAATTTTGGTTGTTCCTACTGTGAAATTTATTTTGGGTCCCTGATGTTTGGATCTTTGCTGGAACACAAGGACTTTGGTTTTTTGGGGATTTATTGTCAGGGCCCAAGTCTGGCAGTACGACTCCAGCAGGTCCAGGTTTTGCTGTAGCCCCTCTTTAGTAGGTGACAGCAGAACCAGGTCGTCTGCATAGAGGAGGAATTTAACCTTGGATTCATATAGGGTGAGGCCGGGTGCTGTAGATTGTTCAAGTAGTTTTGCCAATCCATTTATGTAAATATTAAAGAGTGTCGGTGAGATTGGCGAGCCCTGCGTCACCCCCCGCCCCTGTGGGAAGTATTTTGTTTGTTTGTCTCCAATTTTAACTGCACATTTGTTGTTTGTATACATTGATTTAATTACATCATATGTTTTCCCTCCTACCCCACTTTCGATAAGTTTCAGGAATAAACCGTCATGCCAGATGGAGTCGAAAGCCTTCTGGAAATCTACAAAGCATGCGTAGATTTTGCTTTTGTTATGGTGAACGTGTTTGTCAATTAGGGTCTGTAGGGTGAAGATATGATCGGATGTTCTATAGTTTGGCAGGAATCCAATTTGGCTTTTACTCAAGACATTGTGCTCCTCAAGGAAGTTTATAAGTCTTTTGTTTATGATGCTACAGAATACCTTCCCCAGGTTACTGTTTACACAGATGCCTCGATTGTTGTTTGGGTCGATTTTGTCCCCACTTTTGTATATGGGCGTTATGAGTCCTTTGTTCCAGATATCAGGGAAATAACCGACACTCAGAACCAAGTTGAAGAGTTTTAGGATAGCCAGTTTCATTTTGTTGTCTGTGTGTTTAATCATCTCGTTTAGTATGCCGTCTGTCCCGCAGGCTTTTCCTGGTCGCAGGTCCTTGAGTTTTTCAAGAAGTTCTTTTTCTGTTATTATGGCGTCCAGCGGGTTTTGGTTATCTTTTATGGCCATTTCTAGCTTTTCCAGTTTTTTGCATATTTGGTGTTGCTCTGGTCTTAGTGTGTTTTTCTGGTATAATTTTTCAAAGTGGTTTACCCATGTGTCCCCATTTTGAATGGCCAAATCATCGTGTTGTTTTTTGTGTAGTGTTTTCAAGTTTTCCCAGAAACAATTAGAATCAATGGATTCCTCCATGGAGCTGAGTGTATTCTTAATATATTGCTCTTTTTTGGTTCTGAGTGTGTTTCTGTATTGTGTTAGTGTCTGACAATAAGTAAGGCGTAGTTCCTCGTTTTCTGGATGTCTGTGTTTTTGGTTTGATATTTTTCTAAGTTTTTTCCTCATGTTATGGCAATCTCGGTCAAACCATTTTTCATAGTTTTTTGTTTTGGGTTTGTTCTTGCGAGCTTTCAAGTTTGCATTTGTTGCCAAATTATCAAAAATATTGTTTAGTTTACTAACTGCCCGGTTTACGCCTTCTTTATTGTGAGTGTATATGTTATCCAGAAAGGTGTCTAAGAGAGCTTGAGTTGATGCATTGCTAATTGTTTTCTGGTATTTTTCCGTGTCGTTTTTGGCCCATCTGTACGATTTTTTGGTGTTGTACAGTTTACTGGGTTGTGTTTCTATGTTGTTTGTTTCTGTCTTTTTGAGGAACATAGTAATTTGACTGTGATCTGACAGTGTTGTTTGTGGTTTGACTGTGAATGCTCTGAAAGAGGATGGGTCTAAGTCTGTAATCATATAGTCTACTGTGCTGCAGCCAAGAGGTGAGCAATAGGTCGATCTTCCTAGGAGGTCTCCTATGAACCTACCATTGACAATGTACAGACCCAGGTTTCGACAGAGCTGTAGTAGCTGTTTTCCGTTGGTATTTGACTGCTTGTCGCAGTTATGCCTGTATGGAAGGGAAGGGATGTCAAAGTGGTTATTCCCGAAAATGTAATTGTTTCCCTGATTATTGGTGAAGTCTGGTTCTTCGCCCGTTCTTGAATTGAGGTCCCCACAGATCAACACGTTCCCCTGGGCCTGGTATTGGATAATTTCCCCCTCCATGTTGGAGAAGGTGTCCTCTTTAAAGTACGGGGAATCGATTGGAGGGATATAAAGTGCGCAAATGTAAACATCTTGGGTGTTTGAGATAATCTCCCTCTCAAGTTTGAGCCACATATGGTCACCCCTTAGGTTCTATACACTGGCTTTGAGGCAGGAACTGCAATGCAGAGAATACTCTATAGACCAGGTTTAATGAAACAAAATGAAATTTTATTGCATAAGAAAAAATTGAAAGTAAGCCAAATTAAGGTACATGGGAGGGAAAAACAAATCATAATACAGTACTAACCAACATATCTACAGGCATATTACGCTTTACAAGGTTCATCATGAAATAGGGAAGCACACGGAACATTGAGGGACAACAACTCATTGTTAACGATCCCCTAAAATGCCCACCCCCTAAACCTAGCTAGATGAGATTATGAGGGGCCAGAAACATGCTCACCAATCCCAGTTAGAAAACAGAGGTTTTGAAGTCTGCGTTTTGGTCCTCTCAGGCGTCCTGTCTCCACGGGCTGCGACACACTCTTTCCTCCCTCATGGTAATGGACTCGGACAGGCTGGATGTTCGCAGGTCTGGACATCGGTGTGGAGAGAGGCCATCTGTTTTACCATTATCACATGGGTTTCTTCTTGTCTCGTCAACGTCCCAGGGTTGGTCGATGATCTCCCGACAGTTACCCCGGGGCTGGATGCTGACTTGATTTCCCCTCTCGAACCTCTCTCTCCCTCTCGAGCTTCTCTCCAAACTCGAATCTCGATCCTCCGAACCCGATCCTCTCCTCGATCATCTCCACTCGAACTCTGCACCAATGAAGCTGATGCTCCTCAATAACTACCTCAATCGCCACCTGATGAAGCTGCCTCCCAACTCCGCAGCTCCCAAGATGACTTCCCAGGTCTCCAGTTATACTTTTCCATGGAGGCCCTTATCTCCCGCCAAATCAAGGTTAGTCTTTGTTTAACTTTTGACGGGCTTGTAGCACAGCGGGGTAGTCTTTGTTTTTAAAGTATCTTCAGGATGGCCGGTAACTGCCATCTCTGGTCTGGAATGACCTTGTATTGTCTTTAATGTCCCCCTTTGAACTTGAATCTGTTCCCCTTTGTCTGGGTAAACATTTAGATGGCCTTTATCTACAGGCCGATCTGATCGGATCTGCATCCAATCTGTATGTATGGGCTCTGTCTGGTTTCATTTACTCCGAAACTGCCTTCCAGAGCTTACTGTGGGCTGAATCCACAGAAGCTGTCTGGGGACTGCAGGAACCATTTTAAAATGTCCCAAAAGCTGGTCATGGGGTCTGGCGGCCATTTTGTGTGTCCCTTTATCTGGGCTTCTTTTAAAACAGTCTTTTAAAATTAAGGCCTTTTCTGCCAATAGAGCTTTATAGGACAATGTTCAATTTTGCGAATTCTACACACATTTTTGTTACTGTTTTGGACATTGTCTCCAGGTTGTGAGAGCCAGTTATGTGAATGACTGCTTATTTTTGTGTTTCTTTCTATTACTTTGTCATGCAGAAATGAGACACACAGAGTTTGTGAAATAAAGAAGTGTCTGTATTCAAAATGTACATGTTTGGTCTTTGCACTCATTATTGCCTTGACCGGCTTAGGGGTTGTGGGATTGTTTCATTCAGGTTGTTTTAATGGTAGAAGTCATTCCCTCAGAGGGGGCCTAGAAGCAACTTGCTATGAGCCTTTGACGGATGGCCCTTCCACTTTGTGCCTCCCTCTCGCCTTGGTGCTGCTGATGATCATCCTCCTCATATTCCTCCTCCTCCTCCTCAACTGGTGCTCCAATGTCTGGTGGCATTGGCTGGGTCCTGAGGATTGCAAGGTTATGCAGCATGCAGCACACAACAACGAAGTGGGAGACTCGCTCAGGCAAGTACTGCAGGGCTCCTCCAGAATGGTCCAGACAGCGGAACCATTGCTTGAGCACGCCAATTGTGTGCTCAACGATTTTCCTGGTAGCTTGATGGCTCTCATTGTATCGCAGCTCAGCAGGGGTGCTGGGTGAACGGAGCGGTGTCATCAGCCAGGTGCACAGATATCCCTTGTCCCCGAGAAGCCAACCTCCTGGGTGATGCGGTGCCTGGAAAAGGTCGGCCACAGAAGTCTGGCGCAGGATGAATGCACCGTGGCTGCTGCCAGGAAAGTGGGCATTGACAGCAAGTATCAGCTGTCTGTGGTCACAGACCAACTGAACGTTTAAGGAATGGAAGCCCTTTCGGTTGTGGAAATCCTTGGCATTCTCTTGCGGCGCACGCAAAGCCACATGCGTGCAGTCAATGGCGCCCTGCACCATGGGGAAGCCCGCTATCATCGCAAAGCCCATTGCGCATTCTTGCTGCATGGGGAAAGAGATGTACTCTCATCTCCTTTTAAAGAGGGCATTTGTTACCTGATAGATGCAGCAATGCACCGCGAACTGGGAGATATTGGCGATGTCCCCAGTAACTGACTGAAATGAGCTGGTGGCATAAAAGTTGAGAGCCACTGTTATCTTCACTGCCACTGACAGAGACGTCCTGCTCCTCAGTTGAGGCTGCAGATCTGGCTGAAGCAGGTGGCAGAGCTCAGTGACCACCTCCTTGCTGAATCGTAGCCTTCGCAAACACTGCTCCTCAGACATATTAATGTAGGAGAACTGTTGGCAAAAAACCCTGGGAGGGTAAGGTCTCCTGTACCAAGGCCTGTTGGCCCTCCTCCGTCTGGCCATGATTGCTACACTCTCTCTGCGTCTCTGTTCCCTCTGAATGTGATGGAGAAGGACGACATTCCCATCCATTGCAGCCTCCATAGTATCTAGGCAATCAAAGTTATGAAGGTCAAAAAGCAAAGTACCTGCAAAGTTATGGTCAGAAGCCAAAACTACCTCAGACAGCGTTGACTCAATGCAGAAGTCTCTCTTTCTCTCTTTGTCTCTCTCCATACCCCTCTCTCTCTCTCAGAACGAGTGGTGCAAAAATGGCTACCACACAAAAGTCAGGAAGAGGCCCCCTTTAAATAGCGCCACCCCAGCCCCACAGCGACTGGGAAGCGTTCCAGTCAACCTGTCGTTGGTAGCGCTAGGCGGAAAGGAGGAGGGCGCCACTGAATTTCCGGACTGGGGCGCCCCAAGTGCGTTGCACTCTCGAATGACGTCAATATCTGCGTGCGCAGGAGATCGGGCGCTATTGTTTAGTACCGCCGCAAAAAGTCCGGTCAATTTCGCGAGAGGCACAGATATTGCCACGCCCGGGCGCTAGTTGGTTTGTGCCCCACTTAGCGCCCTCTTAAGGCGCTAACGGGTGGCGCTACCAACTGAATTCCCCCCCCCATAGCTCATCTATGACCAAAGAACTCCATTTGCCCCATATCTGTAAATACCTTTGGTTCACAAAAATCTATCACTCTCAGATTTAAAATTAACGATTGACTCAGCCAATTGCCGTTTGCGGTGAGAGTTCCAAACTTCTACCACCCTTCGCGTGTAGAAGTGTTTCCTAACTTCACTCTTGAAAGGCCTGGCTGTAATTTTTAGGCTATGTCCCCTAGTCCCACAGGGTCAGGAACAGACGGGGCTGCAAACTACTCACTCTCAATCCACAGGGTCAGAAACAGACCGGGCTGTAATCTACTTGCTCACTCTCAATCCACACTTAGACATTCCATATGGACATTTGTCAATAATCAATTTCACCAATGTTTCCGTCGGCCCATATGGATATTTGCATATTCCCCCCTTTTTAGGTATTTTGTTCCAATACAATCTTTTAAAGTTCAATTGATGTTTTTGCACTACTCTCTGTCAGAGCAAGAACTACCGCCAGATTGCTGGGTGACTGAAAGAAAAGAAACAACCCCATCCAGGTCAGGTAGAATGAAACGAACAAATTTCTATCACATCGCGCAGAGAAATGTACTTCTTTATCAAGGTGCACATGCCCGCATTCGACGTAAACCTCAAACCTAAACGGCAAATGTTCAAATTTTTGTATTCCTTGGCCTGATTATAATGATGCGAATGGAAATTCCACACTGTAATATAGCACTTCATAAATATTATCGCCTGACAGGTCGAATACATACTTTGTAGGTTGCTGCTGTTCCAGTTACTTTGATTTAAGGGTTTCGAAACAAGGAAAGCTTTCAGAGTGTATTTCGACAAGACCACAAGACGAATGGTCCCCGGCAATGATTTACACAACTAAAAATGCACTTAGACTCGGCTCTTAACTGTTTTGTTGTCATTTATTATTAATCTTCAGCCACAGTTTTCCGTGACAGTAATTATAAACTGCATCGTTACGGGCCATTTCAGTGAACATAGCCCGCCAGAAAACAACAATTTTAAAATAAAATTCTGTTGGCAAAATGTTCTCTGCGAATACCGACAACTACTGTCCAAATCTCACACTGAGGATAGTTTGTATTTTATGATTATTAACTGTACTTGATTTTCGGTTCAGTGTTCAGGTTAACAGAACAGAAGGGATGTTTTAGGAACAAACAATGTACATAGCTGAAATATTTCTTGATAAGGAAGTTTTGAGGCAAATCGTTTTGTAGGGAGGATTCCGCTGTAACATATTTCGTGAAATCATGGATAATAGATTAGGTTTTGGACTTGCAAGTTTTTTGGGGGAAGGTACAGAATGTAAATATTAGATTGTAACAAACAGGAAGATTTTCATGTAAAAAAGGCAAACAAAAAATCTGCAGATGCTGGAAATCTGAAAGAAGAACATAGAAACATAGAAGATAGGAGCAGGAGTCGGCCATTCGGCCCCTCGAGCCTGTTCTGCCATTCAATGAGATCATGGCTGATCATCCAAATTCAGTACCCTGTCCCTGCTTTCTCCCCATATCCCTTGATCCCCTTAGCCTTAAGAAATATAGCTAACTCTTTCTTGAATATATTTAATAAGTTGGCCTCAACTGCCTTCTGTGGTAGAGAATTCCGTAGGTTCACCACTCTCTGGGTGAAGAAATTCCTCCTCATCTCAGTCCTAAATGGCTTACCCCTTATCCTTAGACTGTGACCCCTGGTTCTGGACTCCCCCACCATCGGGAACATCCTTCCTGCATCCAGTCTGTCTAGTCTTGTTAGAATTTTATAAGTTTCAATGAGATCCCCTCTCATTCTTCTAAACTCTAGTGAATATAAGCTTAATCGATTCAATCTCTTTTCATACGTCATTCCTGCCATCCCAGGTATCAGTCTGGTGAATCTTCGCTGCACTCACTCCATGGCAAGAACATCCTTCCTCAGATAAGGCGACCAAAACTGCACACAATACTCTGTCTGCCAACCAGTTCTCTAACCAAGTCAGTATCTTACCCCCAATCCCATGTGCTTTAACTTTGCACGCCAATCTCTTATGCGGGACCTTATTGAAAGCCTTCTGAAAGTCCAAATACACCACATCCACTGGTTCTCCCTTATCTATTCTACCAGTTACATCCTCAAATAATTCCAGTAGATTAGTCAAGCATGATTTACCTTTTGTAAATCCATGTTGACTTTGTCCGATCCTATCACTGTTTTCCACAGGAAGTGCTGGAGACATACAGCAAGTGAGTCAGCGCCTGTGGAGAGAACATGACCCGTTAACGATTCGGGTGTAGACCCTTGGTCAGAACACATGTGACACTGGATCAGAGAACCAGGTTCCTGAGGTGTTTTCAGTATTTGTAATTAATACCAAGTACTTGTGTAGAAACCCAAATCCTGGCCAGCGATGATAAATCAATGGAGTGTATATATATTTACGATAGCAAAATACTGCAGATGCTGGAAATCCGAAATAACAACAGAAAACACTGGAAAAACTCAGCAGGCCAGGCAACATCCGTGGAGAGAGAAACAGAGTCAACGTTTCGGGTCGAAACCCTTCTACAGAACTGAGAAAAAAGGCAGGAAATGAAAAGATTAAAAGGCAGTTTGGGGGCTGGGAAATGGGGGAAGGGATGAAAGAAGAGACATTAAGAGATATTCAAGGTGAGACGAGATAGTAATAGAACAGGTAAAGAAACAAACAATGGCTCTAGATGAAGTGTGAAATGCGCTGGCAGAGTGAAAGACAGCTGCATATATTTATATTTATATTACTTTAGGGCCGTGGTTTTCAAACTCTTCTCTGTATGGAACCTTCTGTAATTATTAAAACACTCCAAAGGAGTTCTTCCAATATTGATATAATCCTGGGGACCCCGTTCCAACTTTTGAAAGGCAATGTCAGTTGTAAAGGAGCAACAGTGATATAATTATTAAAATTATTAGTTTACGGCAACAGAAATAATATGATAGTAAGTCAACAAATATAAATTCCGATGACAGAAATGTGAGGGGGGACTCGATCGAAACTCTGAAGGGTTGATAGCTTAGTGCAATCATTGGCAATTGTGGTGTATGTGCCTTTAAGAGCCCCAAGTGTGCGTAATGCCGGTAATTGCCACTTGGGCTATATAAGCCTGTGTATTGTGTATATCCTTTAGAACCCCCCCCCAGACTTGCTTAGTAAATACCTATGAACCAACTCCTGTCTTCAGTGTCTTTATCTACACACGGACACTACAGTGGCGATGAAGTGGAAACGGACTTACCTGCAATTCGGCAGCACCTCAAGGACATTGATTCCTCCAGCGTCCAGAAGACTCAAGGAAGTTATAGAAACTGTGGTTTCACCAGCTGTCCAAGCTGGTGGCAGGTACTGCGCTAATCCTTCCTGGGCGTCAGGCTGGGGCTCCAGCGTCGGGCTCTACAGCTGAGACAGGCAGCGAAATCGGAGGCAAGCAATAACGGACTGGGAGGGTGCACTCGGGAGACGGCCGGCGCGGCAAGCAGGTCAGCGTTTAGACCTCCGTCGGGAACGAGTCTCCAACAGTGAATAAACGGAAACCACAGTAAAACAGCGTTGTTATCGGTAGCAGCGGCGGGAAAGCGCAGGAAGCGCCATATCGTTGCTACAGAGGAAAAAAAAGCGCGGGAAGCGCCATATCTTTTTTTTTGAAATGCCTAAGTCTGGCAATATGGATGCTTTTGATAACGAAACAGAGCCTAACTTTGGCAATATTGATGTTTTTGATAACAAGATAGAGAATTGGACCACATATGTAGAAAGAGTGGAGGTGTTTTGCACCGCAAATGGAATAGAAGATGAAAAAAAAGCTTCAGTGCTTCTGGATCTAATGGGCGCAGAAACATACAAGCTGTTACGCAACTTAATCACTCCAGCCGAACCGATGGACAAGAATTTTGAGGAGATTGTTGATACCCTACACTGCCAATTCGAGGCAGATTCTCTGCAAGACAAATTCATCTGCGATCCCCTAAGTGTAGAAACACAAAAAAAGGTATCTTCTGGAAAAGATTTAACACTGGACAAGGCTTTCAGTGCAATAGGAGCGGCAAAGATACAGCAAAGGCCACAGGACTTCGGCACCCATGAAATGACACGGGGTTTCAAGAGATGTTATCGCTGCGGCAGATCCAACCATGACCAGAGGGATTGCTGGTTCAAAGAAAAAGCATGCAGGCGATGCGGAAAGATGGGACACATTCCATGTGTATGCCGATCTGAAAATAAAAAATCCACTAACGGGAAAAGAATCAATAAGGAAAAGCACAGAAAGGTACAAATGATGACGGACAGTAGCTCCAAAGACCAGAAGAGCGATAGCGACTCCGGGAACAAGAGACTAAGCTCTCTCAAATTACATAATGTAATTGCCAATGAAGATTACCAGACCATTTAGGTTACCCTCATAATAGCAGGGTCCCCAGTTAAAATGGAGCTAGATACAGGATCAGCTCTAACCGTAATAAATCGACGAGATTACGAGAGGCTATTTTCGCATATACCTCTAAAAGACACATCCATTATCTTAAAAACATATACGGGGCAGAAAGTATACCCCAAAGGAAAAATAAAGGTGCCTGTGGTATACAACGGCAAAGAAATACAAAAGTTGTATTTATACATTCTACAAGATGGTGGTCCACCGTTGTTGGGACGTGAATGGATAAGGAAGATACGTTTAGACTGGCACTCCATTCAGGCACTGACGGTGACCAGTAAGGAAAAAAACAAGGATGACATCATACCTGAACGATTAAAAGACATCTTGGCCAACGCCAAAGAAGTGTTTCAAGAGAAACTAGGAACCTTGAAAGGCATCACCGCCTCAATAAAAGTGGAAGATGCAGCAATTCCAAAATTTTTTAAGGCAAGACCGGTGCCATACGCAATATGTCCGGCAGTCGAGGCAGAGCTGGAGAATTTGGAAAAGGCAGGCGTATTATCCAAAATAGATTGGAGCGAATGGGCAACACCCATCGTTCCAGTCATGAAAAAAGCATTGAAAAATAACTCTGAGGAACAGAGAAAAATTCGCATCTGTGGGGACTTTAAGGTGACTGTAAACCCGGTCCTTCACACGGTACAGTATCCTCTTCCGAGGATAGAAGATATTTTCGCCTCACTATCCGGAGGGAAACGTTTCACAAAAATTGACTTGGCACAGGCATATCTACAGATGGAGGTTGAGGAGACCTCTAAAAAGTATCTCACAATAAACACACACAAAGGCCTGTACCAGTACAATCGACTGGTTTTTGGAGTAGCATCAACTCCAGCTATCTGGCAAAGAGCTATGGAGCAAGTCCTGCAAGGGATTCCGGGGACTCAGTGTTACCTAGACGACATCCTTGTAACAGGAGAAAACGACAACGAGCACCTTGCCAATTTGGAGCAGGTGCTCACTAGGCTGAAAGAACGGGGCCTACGAGCAAATCGCCCCAAGTGCGAATTTTTCCAAAATCAGATATCATATTGTGGCCACATAATTAATAAGGAAGGGTTGCATAAGTCACCTGAAAAAATTGAAGCAGTTATAAAAGCCCCAGCACCTGAAAATGTTTCACAATTGAGGTCATTCCTGGGATTAATAAATTACTATCATAAATTTTTACTGAACTTATCAACTATTCTACACCCTCTTAATGATCTTCTACACACAGGAGTGATTTGGAAATGGAACGAAGACTGTAAACGTGCCTTCCATAAATGTAAAGACTTAATCACATCCGAGAAAGTTTTGGCTGATTACAACCCATCACTACCAATCAGACTGGCGTGCGATGCATCCCCTTACGGCATAGGAGCGGTATTGTCCCATAGATTCCCTGATGGCTCGGAACGGCCGATAGCTTTTGCGTCACGCTCATTGAACTCAGCTGAGCGTAACTATTCCCAGATAGACAGGGAAGCACTCAGCCTGGTATGGGGAGTGAAGAAATTCAACCATTACCTACACGGACAAAAATTTACCTTGCTGACTGACCATCAACCCCCCATCTCCATATTCAACCCTAAGAAAGGTGTCCCCATTATGACGGCACAAAGACTACAGAGGTGGTCCCTTTTTCTAGGGGCACACCAATACAACATTGAATACAAAGGGTCAAAACAGCATGGGAATGCTGACGGTTTATCGCGCCTGCCGTTGCCAACGATAGAAGAGGCACCTACAGTAGACCCAGTAGAGATATTCCACTCTACCATAGTGGAATGTCTACCGGTGACAAATTCTGCCATTGAAAGGGAGACCAGAAATGACCCTACTCTCTCACGGGTCTACGATTTAACAATGAAGGGATGGCCAGCACATGGCGAACCACTGTTGCCAGCATTCTCGCAAAGAAGAGAACAGCTGTCAGTGTGCCGAGGAACCTTGATGTGTGGATCCAGAGTGGTGATTCCACCCAAACTCCAGGATAAAGTGCTAAAGGAGCTTCACGAGGGGCATCTGGGTGGAGTGAAAATGAAGAACCTAGCTAGGGCGTTTGTATGGTGGCCAGGTATCGATGGAGACATCGAAGACATGACCAAGAGCTGCCTAGGATGCCAGAAGGCCCAAAATGCTCCGCCACAGGCCCCTCTACATCCATGGGAGTGGCCCTCATCTCCCTGGCAAAGGGTGCACATCGACTTTGCTGGTCCATTTATGGACTCCATGTTCTTAATCGCAGTTGATGCACACTCCAAGTGGCCGGAGGTAATAAAGATGTCCTCCACCACCACGGAAAAAACCATCACAGTATTAAGGACCATATTTGCCAGGAATGGGCTGCCGGAACAGATATGTTCTGATAATGGACCGCAATTTGTGTCCGAAGAATTCAGAAAGTTCTTAAAGAACAATGGGGTAAAGCACTACACGTCCGCCCCATACCATCCCGCCACCAATGGATTGGCTGAAAGGTTTGTCCAGACCTTTAAGAAGGCCATAAAGGCCATGGGTAATGAAGACATAAAACTTCAGCACAAGGTGGATAACTTCTTATTTGCATATAGGAATGCAACACATATGGTTACAAAGCAAACTCCCGCCATGATGTTCTACAATAGAAACCTAAGATGCCGGCTGGATTTGGTCAAGCCCAACATCCGAAGGGACGTGGAGAACCGGCAGTTTCAGGGCATGAATGAAAGGCCAACTAGGGCCTTCCAGATAGGCCAACCGGTTTTGGCCTGAGACTACCGTACCGAGAAATGGCAGCCTGGAACTATCTGCACACGACTAGGACCACTGATGTATACCGTGGACATCGGAGAAAGCATAATAAGGCGCCATGCTGACCAAATCATCAAGTCATCCGAAAAGGGACAACCTACACCACCACGCTATACATCTAACGATGAAGTAGAGATACCCATATCTACCTCCGATCCGGTGATACTGGAACCCGATGAACCCGACACTGGCCTTCAAGCCGAATCAGCCTTGCCAGAAGAACCTACTACACCACCAGAAACTACTACACCCCCGAGGCGTTATCCGGACCGAGTCAGGAAGCCTCCTGAGAGACTAACTTATAATTAATTAATACAGCAATGTATATTATTTTGCATATAACATATAATTAATAATTACTTAAAATATGATGCACTAGTTAGCTAGAAGGGGAGGAATTGTGGTGTATGTGCCTTTAAGAGCCCCAGGTGTGCGTAATGCCGGTAATTGCCACTTGGGCTATATAAGCCTGTGTATTGTGTATATCCTTTAGAACCCCCCCCCAGACTTGCTTAGTAAATACCTATGAACCAACTCCTGTCTTCAGTGTCTTTATCTACACACGGACACTACAGCACTCGCACATTAAACTTCACATGCTTTAATAAAGAGTATGTCTTCTTTGGGGAGGTCAAACAATATCACGAATATTGTTTTTACCTTTCGCAGTTGCTTAATGAGTTCCCTGTGGTAACTGAAAAGCAGCGGTAGTGAACTCGGTGTCCTGGCCAACATTTATCCCTCAACCAACATCACTAAAGCAGATGATCTGTTCATTATAAGCACTACCTCTAAAATAAATACCAAGAAACAGACAAGGAAATTCAACACCTATAGAAGTTGCATATTTAAAATATTTGGAAGAAGTTTCAGAGGGACGTTGCTGCCTTTAGTCCAACGTGGCCTTGCAGAGAGGAGGGAGAAAATGTAAAAAAAAATTCAACCTGTTTTTGTTTTCTCTTAGCTTAACCTTTTCTGCCTCCATCTATTCCCCATTTGATTTCACTCCTCTCACTGTCATCCTCTAGTTACTTCATTTTTCCTATCTACTCCACATCTGCTGGTACCTATTTGACATCCTTCACATACCTGTTTCTTTTTGACTAAGTTGCTACCCTTCTGTCAGTTTTCGTTTTCTGAGTTGTCTTTGATGCCTGTCTGCGTCCCACATGCTACTGTGAGCAGGTTCAGTGACCTTAATGACCTATACATTCAACACTGTGGAATTTGTTAACCCGTCTTATAAACTGATGGTTGTAGTTGTTGGAGGCCAATCATCTCAGCCCCAGGAGTTCCTCAGGGCAGAGTCCTAGGCCCAACCTTTTTCAGCTGCTTCATCAATTACCTTTCCTCTATCATTTTTTAAAAATTCGTTGATAGGATGTGGGCATCGCTGGCATGGCCAGCATTTATTGCCCATCCCTAATTGCCCTTGAGAAGGTGGTGGTGAGCCGTCTTCTTGAACCGCTGCAGTCCTTGTGGTGATGGTACTCCCACAGTGCTGTTAGGTAGAGAGTTCTAGGATTTTGACCCAGTGACGATGAAGGGTCATAGGGTCAGAAGTGGGGATGTTCGCTGATGATTGCAGTGTTGAGTTCCATTCGCAACTCTTCAGATAATGAAGCATTCTATGCCCGCCTAAAACAATACCTGGAAGATATTCAGGCTTGGGCTGTTAAGTTGCAAGTGGCATTCACACCACGCAAGTGCTGGGCAATGACCATCACCAACAAAAAAGAGTCTAACTACCATCCCTTGACAATCAATGGCATTACCATCGCCAAATCCGCCACCATCAACAATATGGGGCTCACCATTGACCAGAAACTTAACAGGACTAGCCAGATAAATACTGTGGCTACAAGAGCAGGTCAGAGGCTGGGTATTCTGTAGCGAGTATCTCTCCTCCTGACTCCACAAAGCCTTTCCACCAACTGCAAGGCACAAGTCAGGAGTGTGATGGAATACTCTCCACTTGCCTGGATGAGTGCAGCTCCAACAACACTCAAGAAGCTCGACGCCATCCAAGATAAAGCAGCCCGTTTGATTGGCGCCTTATCTACCAACTTAAACATTCACACCCTCCACCACCGGCATACCATGTCTGTAGTGTGTACCATCTACAAGATGTACTGCAGCAACTCGCCAAGGCTTTTTTGACAGCACCACAACCTCTACTACCTAGAAGGACAAGGGCAGCAGGCGCATGGGAACATCACCACCTGCAAGTTCCCCTCTGATGGGCCTTCAATAACCACAAAACTAGAAGTTATAGACTTAAACAAGTTGGCTTTTAATCACTAAGATCAGAGCTAACATCTCAACACGCCGACTGGTTCACAGGAATGAGTCATACAGATCCTGGGATCTTTATGTAAGAGAAGTCAGGGGCGGAGCCAAGAGCGAAGACCTGGAACCTCCCAGGTTAGTCGGGAAAGAGGAAGTGAAACTATACACAGTGGGGGAGGGTAATATACATGAGTGCAAAACGAATACAGGATCAAGACAAACAGATTTCATTACATTCACCCCTTCTATAGATTTAGTCCATCGGGGTGATGTTTCTTAAAAGTTGGTATAAATGAGTCTGTCAGGAGGTTTTGCAGTTCTCAGTGATCGGCGCAAAGCCGGTTGGGGTGCCTCTAGGGGAGTGGATTCTGGTTCCTCCGCTGTCCGGGCCTCCGCAGTGTCTTCTAGGTTATCTGCAGTGTCCTCCAGGTTAAAGTTGGGTATTGATACCTCTGGGCGTCCTGTCTCTTTGTAGTGTAGGTCTTCATCGGGTAGTCTCCCATCGTTCTCTCCGCTCCCCGAGGGAGCGAGGTCTTTTATGGAAACAGTGTCCTCTCGCCCGTCAGAGTATTCGATATAGGCGTACTGAGGGTTTGCATGGAGGAGCTGTACCTTTTCCACAAGGGGGTCCATTTTATGGCCTCTCACGTGCTTCCGCAATAGTACTGTCCCCGGAGACATCAGCCACGTGGGTGGAGATATGCCCGAGGTGGATTTCCGGGGGAAAACGAACATCTTTTCGTGAGGGGTAGCATTAGTGGCAGTACATAACAGAGACCTTATGGAGTGGAGCACGTCTGGGAGGACTTCCTGCCAGCGGGAGGTCAGAAGGCCTTTTGACTTTAAGGCTAACGTGACAGCCTTCCAAACAGTAGCATTCTCCCTTTCCACTTGCCCATTACCCCGGGGGTTGTAGCTAGTGGTTCTGCTAGTGGCTATCCCCTTCGAGAGCAAGAACTGGCGCAGCTCGTCACTCATGAATGACATCCCCCTATCGCTGTGTATGTAGTTCGGCATGCCAAACATGCAGAATAGATTACAGAGACACTTGATGACCGTGGCACTGGTCATGTCTGGGCAGGGAATGGCGAAGGGGAAGCGGGAATATTCATCAATGATATTGAGGAAGTATACGTTACGGTCGGCAGAGGGAAGGGGTCCCTTGAAGTCCAGACTTAGGCGCTCGAATGGCCGTGTGGCTTTGATAAGATGTGCACGGTCAGGCCTGTAGAAATGAGGCTTGCATTCCGCACAGATGCGGCAGGCTCTGGTCATTGCCCTGACCTCCTCGATGGAGTGGGGCAGATTGCGGGACTTTATAAAATGGTATAGTCGGGTGACCCCTGGGTGACAGAAGTCATTGTGGAGACCCTGTAATTTGTCCGTATGAATGCTGGCATACATTCCCCGCGATAGGGCGTCTGGGGGTTCATTAAGGGCTCCCGGCCTGTACATAATATCATAGTCGAACGTGGATAGTTCGATCCTCCACCTGAGTATTTTGTCATTCTTGATTTTCCCCCTTTGTTTGTTATTAAACATGAAAGCCACCGACTGTTGGTCAGTGAGCAGGGTGAAACGTTTGCCGGCTAGGTAGTGTCTCCAGTGCCGCACTGCCTCCACTATAGCCTGTGCCTCCTTCTCGACAGAAGAGTGCCTGATTTCAGGTCCCTGAAGGGTTCGGGAGAAGAAGGCCACAGGTCTCCCAGCCTGATTGAGGGTCGCAGCTAAGGTAAAGTCTGACGCATCGCTTTCGACTTGAAAGGGAATGCATTCGTCCACTGCACACACTGCAGCCCTTTCAATGTCCTGTTTAATACTGGTGAAAGCCTCCCGAGCTTCAGCTGATAGTGGGAAGGACGTCGATTTAATGAGGGGTCGGGCCTTATCAGAGTAATTGGGCACCCATTGGGCATAATACGAAAAAAATCCCAGGCACCTTTTTAAAGCTTTGGGATTGTGTGGCAGGGGCAGTTCCTTTAGGGGACGTAATCGGTCAGGGTCCGGTCCAATTACCCCATCTTCCACCACACAGCCGAGGATACAGAGACAGGTTGTGTTGAAGACACATTTGTCCAAAGATGTACGGGTTAGGTTGATTGGCCATGATAAAAATTGACCCTTAGTGTTAGGGGGGATTAAATACGTGGGGTTACGGGGTTACGGGGATAGGGCTTGGGTGGGATGGCTGTCGGTGTAGGGACTGGGTGCTAGGGTTTGGATGATCAGCCATGATCTCGTTGAATGGTGGAGCAGGCTCGAAGGGCTGAATGGCCTACTCCTGCTCCTAGTTTCTATGTTTCTATGTTTCTATGTCTTCGTTGTAGGTTAGATTCAGCTTTAGGGCAGTTTTTAAAAATCTCGCAAGATTTAGATCATGGTCTTGCTGGTTGTGCCCGCAGATAGTGACATTGTCCAGATAGGGGTAGGTAGCTTGTAGTTTATTCTCGTCAACCATGCGGTCCATCTCACGTTGGAAGACCGAGACCCCATTTGTTACTCCGAAGGGCACTCTGAGAAAATGGTAGAGGCGCCCGTTCGCCTCGAAGGCGGTGTATGGGCGGTCCGCCGTTCTAATGGGGAGCTGGTGATACGCGGATTTGAGGTCGATAGTCGAGAAGACTCGGTATTGTGCAATCTGGTTGACCATTTCTGATATGCGGGGTAAAGGGTAGGCGTCCAGCTGGGTATAAATATTAACAGTCTGGCTGTAGTCAATTACCATCCGTTTCTTTTCGCTATTTTTATCTATGACTACTTGGGCACGCCACGGGCTGGTACTGCATTCAATAATGCCTTCCCGCAGGAGTCTGTCCACTTCCGCCTTGATAAAGTGTCTGTCTTCCAGGCTATACCGTCTACTTTTGGTCGCTATGGGCCTACAGTTCGGAGCGAGATTAGCGAATAAAGAGGGCGGGCTGATTTTTAAGGTTGATAGGCCACAGACTGTGAGTGGCGGCTGGGACCCGCCATATGCTAGCGTGACACTTTCGTGGTGGCACTGGAAGTCCAGGCCCAAGATTACATTAACACAGAGTTCTGGCATCACGAGGAGTTTAAAATCCTTGTAGTCCGTGCCTTTTACAGTCAGTGTTACCACACTGTAGCCCAAAATGTCCGAAGTGTGGGGCCTAGCAGCCATAGCAATTCTGCTCCGTGTAGGGGTTACCGTTAATGAGTGCCGCTGTACCAGGCTAGGGTGGATAAAACTCTTGGTACTCCCACAGTCAATTAAACATTTTGTTAAATTCCCGTTTACCTGTATGTCCATCATGGATTTTGTCAACGGGTGTGGCCTGGATTGATCCACTGTGATCGAAGCCACTGTTGGGCCCTGGGCGGCCGTTGAGTCGGGAAAAGATGGCGGATCCCAAGATGGCGGCCCGCACGGCACGCACGAGGCGGTGACGGAGTTGGAAATCGGATTCCCCCTGCAGACTTTGCTAAAATGCCCTTTTTTCTTACATTTGAAGCATGTAGCGTCCTTCGCTGGGCATCGTTGTCTGGGGTGCTTGGCCTGGCCGCAGAAGTAGCATTTCGGGCCTCGAGACATTGCCGCTGTAGTAGGACTCCTGGGTGAACTTCTGTGTGGGGACTCCGGCGGCGTAGAGCTGGTCTGAGACCTGGATGGGGAAGATGGCTGATTCCAAGATGGCGGCCCCCTCGGCGCGCACGAGGCGGTGAGGTCCGCATGGCCGGAAGAATAAGAGTCAGAGTTTTTCTGGGCCACGTCCAGCGATTGCGCAGTGGCCACTGCCTTTTTTAAGTCCAGGACCTCCTTCTCCAGCAGTCTCTGCCAGATATAATTCAACTTGAGGCCCGTGATGAAGGAATCGCGGACCAATTCGTCAGAGTACGCGTTGGCCGTCACGGCCTTGCAGTTACAGTCCCAGACCAGGTCCTTTAGGCCCTGTAAGAAATCGTCCATTGATTCCTCTGGTCGCTGCCTGCGTGTAGCCAGCAGATGTCTGGCGTACACTTCGTTTACCGGCCTCTGGTATTGGGCCTTCAGGATAGTGATGGCCTCCGTGTAAGAGGTGGCGTCCCGGATGAACGAATAAATCTGATGACTTACGCGAGTAGTCAGTAGACTCAGTTTATCTACCTCGCTAGCGGATGAGGCCCCCGCGAAGAGTTCGAAGCATTTGAGCCAGTGTCCAAATTGATTTGATGCTTCAGCAGAATGTGGATCCAAGTCCAGATGCTCTGGTTTTAGGAGTCGATCCATCCTAGTATTCTTTAGTGATTAAAATTGATGGGCCTTCAATAACCACAAAACTAGAAGTTATAGACTTAAACAAGTTGGCTTTTAATCACTAAGATCAGAGCTAACATCTGAACACGCCGACTGGTTCACAGGAATGAGTCATGCAGATCCTGGGATCTTTATGTAAGAGAAGTCAGGGGCAGAGCCAAGAGCCAAGACCTGGAACCTCCCAGGTTAGTCGGGAAAGAGGAAGTGAAACTATACACAGTGGGGGAGGGTAATATACATGAGTGCAAAACGAATACAGGGTCAAGACAAACAGATTTCATTACACCCTCCAAGTCACACAACATCCTGACTTGGAAATATATCGCCTTCCTTCATAATCGCTGGGTCAAAATCCTGGAACTCCTACCCCAACAACATTGTGGGTGTACCTTCACCACATGGACTGTAGCGGTTCAAGAAGGTGGCTCACCACCACCTTTTCAAGGGCAATTAGGGATTTCCAAATCCCATGAACGAATAATTTTTAAAAATCTACAAAAATGATCAACAATGACTACACTTCAAAAGTAATTCTTTGGCTGTGAAGCACTTTGGGGCATCTTCAGGTCATGAAAGATGTTTATATAAATGCAAGTTAATTCCTTATTCATACAGTTCAAAGATGCACAGACATATACATTGCAAAAGTATTGTGGATGTTTTTGTAGATACCCTGTACTACAATTATAAACCATTGTATAAATAGAAATAACACTGAATCATAAAATGTTACAGCATAGAAACAGGCAAATCTCTATCAATTCGGTACCAATTTTTTTCTCCACATAAACCACCTAGTCTAATCACACTCTTCTGTTTTGTCCCCCAACTCTTCAATATTTCTCTTTCTCAATCAATTAATTCCCTTTCAGAAGAATCTATGGTCTCTGCTTCAACAATGGATTTGTGGCAAAGAATTCTACATCCTAACCACCCTCTTTTTTCTAGCCTCCTTTAATTGCTTTTGTGATTATCCTACATGTGTGTCCTCATTACCACCCTGGCCCTGCTGTTGCCATGCTTGGAATTTATGCCGCATTAAAACATATGGCCCAAAAATTCCAATATAGAGCCATCATTTCCATACAGCTCCCAACTGTGTTGCTTCCTTCAAGGGCTACCAAGAATAGTGGTCTGGAAGGTAGAGTAGCATTGTGTTGGTTCTATATTAGAAGGAGCTCACATACTGTCCCATAAGCCAATACACCTCATCACATTTTTTAAATGATTGTGAAATCAAGTTGAACAGTGAACGATCATGGTGGAGATCACAACCAAGGTGAAAAGGATAAAAAGATTAGACAAGGTGTTTGTAGTATTGTAGTACAGAGACAGTGATATAGAGGTTCATGTGACAGTAGGTGAGTGTAACATATACCAACCAGATTATGCTGGCTGTACAAACTGGACACTCCAGATTTTCAGAACACCATCATGCATGTGTAGGAATGGGACATGATATGTGATGCAGCAGGTACATGCTTGTGGATTCACAATGCTGTTCCAAGTTTCAGCGGCGCCCAATGTTTTTGGGCTAGCATAGTCTGACCGGTACAATTGAGACATATCAAATAATCTCACCTCAGATGTGTTGGTTTGCAGGTATAGCAAGGACATTGTGCAATCTATGGACCCCACCCAATATAACGCATATATCGTGAGTTTGCTTGTATGACGTGTGACTAAGTTCATTGCTTATTCAAATATGGTATTGTGCCAAGACTAGTGTGGCACCCTGTGAAGGACTATAAGAATGTTAACATTACAGATTGCTGTGTGATGACTGTTTATTCATAATCAAGAACAGTTGTACTGTAACAAGTATTCTTCTGACATTTATATTTGTAACAGAATCACTAAATAAAGTATTTTCCATGATATGCTGCTTATTTCACGTTGTGACCAAATGGAACTTTACTGGAATATAATTAATTACATTGCTGCCTTTCTGAACAATCCAATTTCACAATCACATGCTCAATGGAAAACCAAGGGCAGAACACTCGGCCTAAGCTAAATTAAGCAAAAATGAATGGAGTCCAGATGGATTTTGTTAATCATGATTTATGATTAATTTCTTCTGGCGCCACAAAGTACATGCTGATAATATTGGTTATCCAACAACTATGCTTCAATAATGATTCATTTCAGTTGTTCTGCACACAATGCACATTTATTAAGTTTCACATTAGTAGGATTTTTAATTGTCACGATTTTGGTTGTATTTTGATTTAGTTGTTTTTACTATTTCACATTACTGAATGTTCTGAGGCAAATATTTCTGTTTTTTTTTAAATTTCACGAATTTTCATAAAACCAGAAAAATTATGAAAACCCATGAAAAGAAAGTCCTTTTCTTTTGGCTAGCCACACATTGGCACTCTTTTTTGCTTTCATGAAATGTTATTGGGATTATATTTAATTCAGTTTACACCATTTTCCTGTGCAGGTGCTATTAGATTAATTCTGTGTTAGTCATAGTCATAGAGGCATAGGGCAGGATTTTCATTGGGCCGTGGAGGCGGGATTGGAGGCATGTGGGGGGTTAAAATCTGGAAATCGGGGGCCACAAACCCATCCCGCCTCCATGCCAGTTTCAAAGGAGGCGGATACCTGACCAGCACTGGGACCCGCCTCCCCGAGGCAAGAAGGGGATTAGTGCCAATTAACTGCCTGTTAACAGGTAGTTAACAGGCAGTTTTTAGCCTAATCCCTATTTTTAATGTTGAAGTGTAGGATTCCCGATGGCTCCAAACCACGCCAAGTTAGAGGAGGCGGACTGTCAGGATGAAGGGCTTGGAGGGGTCGAGATGTCCGGTGTTCAGGTGAGTGATGGGTGCATGAGTGCAAAGGTAAGTGTGTTTGGTGTGTGTAAAGTGTTTAAAGAAGTTCTACTAACCTTTACTTACCTTTGCAGCCTTCCTTCCTTCAGGTCTTGGGAGTCCCTCATCTCACCGGCACAGAAAGCAGAATGGCTGCGAGCTGTCAAAAATTGCAGCATTCAGCTTCCTATTCTGGGGAAATCAATAAATCAGCCTGAGAGGAAGGAATTAACTTAAAGTACAGATTGTCAGTGTTTGACAGCTTCAAACAGCTGTGAAACGCTGATATTTCATCTGTCAAAAGGGCTTGACAGATGAAATTTCAATCTGTGACATCACCTGTTGCCAGGTGGCCCTTAATTGGCCTGCTGAGCCCGCCCAGCAGGCTAAACAAGGTCAATCAAGTCAAAATCGCATGGTTTGGCTAGAACTCGATGGAGGCGGGACTACAACCCCGAAAGTTGTAGTCCCGCCTCCTACCTGACTCCTCAATGAAAATCCTGCCCTTAGAGTTATACAGCACAGAAAGAGGTCCTTCGGCCCATTGTGTCTGCGCCAGCCAACAAGCCCTGTCTATTCTAATCCCATTTTCCAGCACTTGGTCCATAGCCTTGTATGCTATGGCATTTCAAGTGCTCATCTAAATGCTTCTTGAATGTTGTGAGTGTTCCTGCCTCTACCACCCTTTCAGGCAGTGAGTTCCAGATTCCAACCACTCTCTGGGTGAAAAGGTTTTTTCAAATCCCCTCTAAACCTCCTGCCCCTTATCTTGAAACTATGCCCCCTGGTTATTGACCCCTCTACTAAGGGGAAAAGTTCCTTCCTATCTACCCTATCTATGCCCCTCATAATTTTGTACACCTCAATCAGTTCCCCCCTCAGCCTTCTCTGCTCTAAGGAAAACAACCCCAGCCTGTCCAGTCTCCCTTCATAGCTGAAGCGCTCCAGCCCAGGTAACATCCTAGTGAATCTCCTCTGCACCCTCTCCAATGCAATCACATCCTTCCTATAGTGTGGCGACCAGAACGGCACACAGTATTCCAGCTGTGGCCTAACTAGTGTTTTGTACAGCTCCATCATAACCTCCCTGCTCTTATATTCTATGCCTCAGCTAATGAAGGCAAGTATCCCATATGCCTTTTTTAACCACCTTATCCACCTGCCCTGCTGCCTTCAGGGATCTATGTACATGCACACCAAGGTCCCACTGATCCTCTGTCCTTCCTAGGGTCCTACCATTCATTGTGTATTCCCTTGCCTTGTTAGTCCTCCCAAAATGCATCAGCTCACACTTTTCAGGGTTAAATTCCATTTGCCACTGTTCTGCCCATCTGACCAACCCATCTATATCGTCCTGTAGCCTGAGGCTTCCCTCCTTGCTATTTACCACTCCACCAATTTTTGTGTCATCTGCGAACTTACTGATCACACCTCATACATTCATATCTAAATCATTAATGTACACTACAAACAGCAAAGGACCCAGCACCGATCCCTGCAGTACACCACTGGACACAGGCTTCCAGTCACAAAAACAACCTTCAACCATTACCCTCTGCCGCCTGCCACTAAGCCAATTTTGGATCCAATATGCCAAATTGCCCTGGATCCCATGGGCTCTTACCTTCTTGACCAGTCTCCAATGCGAGACTTTGGCAAAAGCCTTACTGAAGTCCATGTAGACTACATCAACTGCATTACCCTCATCCACACACCTAGTCAACCCCTTGAAAAATTCAATCAAATTGGTTAGACATGATCTCCCCCTGACAAAGCCATGCTGATTATCCTTGATTAATCCTTGCCTCTCCAAGTGGAGACTAATTCTGTCCCTCAGAATTTTTTCCAATAATTTCCCTACCACGGATGTTAGGCTCACTGCCCTGTAATTCCCTGGTTTATCCCTACTACCCTTCTTGAATAATGGTACTATGCTAGCTGTTTTCCAGTCCTCTGGCACCTCCCCTGTGGCCAGAGAGGTTCTGAAAATTTGTGTCAGAGCCCCTGCAATCTCCTCCCTTGCCTTACACAGCAGCCTGGGATACATCTCGTCTGGGCCTGGGGATTTATCCACTTTTAAGCCCACTAAAACCGCTAGTACCTCCTCCCTCTCAATACTAATTTGTTCAAGTATATCACAATCCCCCTGCCTGATTTCTATGCCTACATCGTCCTTCTCCATAGTGAACACAGGTGCAAAATATTAATTTAAAATCTCACCTACATCTTCCAGCTCTACACTCAGATTGCCACTTTGGTCCCTAATGGGCCCTACTATTTCCCTGGTTATCCTCTTGCCCTTAATATACTTATAAAACACCTTGGGATTTTCCTTTATTTTGCCCGCCAGTGTTTTTTCATGCCCCCTCTTCGCTCTCCTAATTTCTTTTTTAGGTACCCTCCTGCAATTTCTATACTCCTCTAGGGCTTCCATTGTTTTTAGTCCTTTGTATCTGCCAAAAGCCTCCCTTTTTTTACCTAATCCATTCTTGTATATCCCTTGACATCCAGGGTTCCCTGGGCTTGTTGGTCCCATCCTTGACCTTTACGGGAACACGTTGGCGTTGTACTCTCTCTATTTCCTTTCTGAAAGACTCCCACTGCTCTGATGTGGATTTTCCTACAAGTAGCTGAACCCAACAGCTGATCCCAGTCCACTTTGGCCAGATCCTACCTTTTCATATTAAAATCGGCCTTCCCCCAATTTAGAACCACAGGCAAAAATAACTCATCACTTCACCCACCCAACTTTTTTCTTTTATCCAGCTGTGCTGGATATTAAACTCCAATACTGTGCTAAAAATGAAAGGGAAAGTCATTTCACCTATTGGCTTCCACTGGCCAGAAACTGTAAAAAGATTTTTTGAAATGGTTGGAAGGAAATCTTCATAATTATTTTGCAATCGTCCTACACAATGACTTTCAGATTAATCAAGTATTTTGCCTGCCTAATTCATATCCAAAATCAATGATTATGTTACAAAACTACAAGAAAAATATTGTCATATTAGAATGTAAAAGTGAAAACATATTTTCTGAATAAGGTTGCAGTGTAGAAAATGGTGCATTGCAATCAAAATGGATTGCAGATGCCTTTTATAATATGACCCTGAAGTAAATTTTTGTGGATGGTATTATACTATCCTGACCAGCTTCTAACTGGAGTATTTGGAAGATTCAAATTTGTTGCATAAATTTGTAACATGATAATGGGGTTGCTTATCATGTGTAACTTTGGCCGAGTAGAATCCAAGTCTATGCTGCGTGTTGTAAAGTCCAGGCCCAATTTTTGCAACAGCAAAAACCTCTTCATTATTAATTTTTAGCAGTTCTCAATTATTTCCAATGTGGGCAAAATAGAGTCAAGTTCCTGATCTATGGAAATGGTGCTGTAGTAACAGTGGGCGCAGGATTGGCATCCTGTGACATCAAGGGCCAATTGGGCACAATTGGTGATCCGGGTGCAAATTGCGCTCAAAATTACACTTGTTTTCAGAAGTGTTTTTTTTCTCAAATTTCCGCTCAAACTCATTTACATATCACCAAACCTAAAATCTGCCATGAACCAGCGCAATCAAACAACATTTTAGAACGTAATTTATTTTTTTAATTTGCAAAAAATATTCCTTGATATATTTAAGAGTAGTAACATGGTGCAGCTTTATTAATACAGCTGAATGGGTTTATCACAAAAAAATAAGCAATTTAATCACAGTGATCTATTCCACCACCTGCGAGAAACCTGACTTTAAATGACTGAACATAACTTTAAAAAAAGTTTACAGAACCATTTACTAGTTACATTGGTGTCAGTTTCTTAGCAAATTAAAAAAATGCTTAAAAGCTTTTAAAACATGCCTACTACTATCCTTGCACATAAAAAACCTTAATTTTAAGAGCCTCCTCAAATGCCCACAAACAGGAGCAATTAACAGAAACTCACAATGGTGATTAATTCGATCTGGGGGCCTGTCCAGTTTTGTGGGCGGGGACAGCTGCTAGCGCGATGTGTAAGACGTTTCCTTTCGGGACGTCACAGGTTTAAGATTCTGACCCGAGAATTATAAGTGAGTAATTGACACAAACGCGGATTCTGACTTAACTCAACTTTATTGCGACGTCAGAGAGCAAAGGTTACAATATAATGTCAAAACTAAACTTGTTACAATACAATGCCCATCACCATTAACATATGTTGCAGATAGGATATACATACAATCACCCACGGATGGGCAGTTTGTGTTGATTGTAGGATCTTTGGGCCGACCGACCAAGTCACAACCTTCTTCCGGCTGCAGCTCTATCCTCGAAGGTGAGATGACTGGCCAGACCACCTCTTCCAACTGCATTGAAGTTATCTTTTTGGGTGTTGTCTTTTCATAGAAATCATAGAATCATAGAAATTTATGGCACAGAAGGAGGCCATTTGGCCCATTGTGTCTGTGCCGGCCGAAAAAGAGCTATCCAGCCTAATCCCACTTTCATTGCTCTTGGTCCGCAGCCTTGTAGGTTACGGCACTTCAAATGCATATCCAAGTACTTTTTAAATGTGGTGAGGGTTTCTGCCTTAATCACCCTTTCAGGCAATGAAATCCAGAACCCCAGCATCCTCTGGGTGAAAAAAGTTCTCAACTCCCCACCATTCCTTCTACCAATTACTTTAAATCTATGCCTCCTGGTTATTGACCCTTCTGCTAAGGGAAATAGGTCCTTCCTATTCACTCTATCTGGGCCCCTCATCATTTTATATACCTCAATTAAATCTCCCCTCAGTCACCTCGCTTCCAAAGAAAACAAACCCCAGCCTATACAATCTTTCCTCACAGCTAGAATTCTCCAATCCTGGAGAACTTACCGTTATAACTTATACCGGTTTCTGCTTTGGAAATTATATCCCTCTGAGCAGCATCAAATCCGGTTCCAATCTTGGAGGTTCTGATGTAAGGGAATTAAGAAAAGTCGAATTACATTGGGCTGGGCATTCTAAACTAGGACAACTGCTTGGAAGGCAGCAACGCTCACCACTATAACAGCATCGCTCAAAGCCAGAGACAAATCTAGTGTTTCTGTGGAGTTGGGGACTGACCTGCTCCCTATGGGTTTCTCGTACTTTAATCACAGACAGTAAAAACAATCCTAAACATCAGCCCCTGAACAGGCTGTGGGATTTGCATCTTATTTCAGCACAGTCACTATTTCACAACCCTGACCGAGGGATTAAAGTGGTACTTTACGAGGGTTAGAAGGAGTTTTCCGAGGAGCAAAAAGGACATATCCTTCTTGGTAACCCACTCTGTGCTGCAAAGGGGCATTCCCTCCTTTCTCTGGTATGTGGGAGGAGTTGGTCGAGTTGGCATTCTTCCATTGTGTCCTGAGTCCACTGGCTATTGTCAGCTATTAACGTCTTATAAGAACATAAGAAATAGGAGGAGGAGGAGGCCATTTGGCTTTTCTAGCCTGCTCTGCCATTCAATAAGATCATGGCTGATCTTCTACCTCAACTCCACTTTCCTGCACTATCCACATATCCCTTGATTCCCTTAATATTCAAAAATCTATCGATCTCTATCTTGAATATACTCAATGACTGAGCCTTCACAGCCCTCTGGGGTAGAGAATTCCAAAGGTTCACCACCCTCTGAGTGAAGAAATTTCTTCTCATCTCAGTCCTGAATGGCCGACCCCTTATTCTGAGACTGTGACCCCTGGTTCTAGACTCCCCAGCCAGGGGAAACATCCTCCCTGCATCTACCCTGTCAAGTCCTGTAAGAATTTTGTATGTTTCATTGAGATCACCTCTCATTCTTCTAAACTCCAGAGAATATAGGCCTAGTCTACTCAATCTCTCCTCATAGGACAATCCCCCCATCCCAGGAACCAGTCTGGTGAACCTTCGTTGCACTCCCTCTATGGCAAGTATATCCTTCCTTAGGTAAGGAGACCAAAACTGTACATAATACTCCAGGTGTGGCCTCACCAGGGCCCTATATAATTGCAGTAAGACGCCTTTATTCTTATACTCAAATCCTCTTGTAATAAAGACCAAGATACCATTTGCTTTCCTAATTGCTTGCTGTACCTGCATGTTAACTTTCAGTGATTCGTGTATGAGGACACCCGGGTGCCTCTGAACACCAACATTTCTCAATCTCTCACCATTTAAAAAATACCCTGCTTTTCTATTTTTCCTAACTTCACATTTCTCCACATTATATTCCATTTGCCATGTTATTGCCCACTCACGTAGCCCCTTGAAGCCTCCTTGCATCCCCCTCACAACTTACATTCCCACCCACTTTGTATCTCCTTATCAGACTCGAGGTCACTTAAACAATGTCTGAGAGGGTTTCAACATTTGCAGAGGGGATCAGCAACACAATATACATTGTGCAAAGGTCGTTGACTTGTGTTCTGTCTGCAAGGCCTCCTTTCAGGATGTCTTGATTGTAGCTTCGTAACACCTCATTGTCTACTTCCTTATCTGTAAATAGCTTGTAGCCACAAAAGTTCGATTGTTGATTATGGAATTTGTCCAGCAACATGGCCTTCGGTCAAGTATAATGACAGCCAATCTTAATCAGCAAAAGACGTTTTGCTACAGATGTTTATTGTGCTGGTTTGGCTGATTTTAGGCGAATTGCGCTGAAAAAACCAGCACAACCGAGCGGAAACTCCTGCCCCATATTAATAGCAGTGAGACACAGTCCCAACAGTTAGTTACAAATGGATAGAGATCTCCTCTTCATTCGAATCTTAAATTGCCCAAAATGTCAGACTGAGTTTGATTATTCCACCCTTGGTCATTCCTCGTACATTGACATTTTTGGCTTCACTATCTCATCTGATCTCAAATGGAATGTCGACATCTCTTCCATTCCGAGAGGTGGTTTCAAGAAGCTGAATTTTCTCTTCTGTGCTGAGCATTTCTTTCTGTATCAACAACAATGAACTCTCTACAAAGCCGAACACTTGAATACTGACTTCATATTTGGGGAAACTGTTCCTGGGCCGAATACACGAAAAAGCTTGTACAGCTGTAGCTTGATAGGTAATGCTCTCATCTTTAACCTCCAACCCCTGTCCCGTTGGGTTGTGGGGAATCGTATGGGGACTTGTTCAGAGTGTTTCTCTAGCACTGGGGAACTTGTATCATTTAAAATAAGGATCAGCAGTATTTATTTTAATGGAGTGACTTCTGCGCATTAATCTGGAAGCTGATATCGATGATGTTTCTATTTTTCCCAGACCCCATGAGACCCGAAGGCCTGCTCCATACTCCCAGCACTTTTTCCCAGACCCCATGAGACCCGAAGGCCTGCTCCGTACTCCCAGCACTTTTTCCCAGACCCCATGAGACCCGAAGGCCTGCTCCGTACTCCCAGCACTTTTTCCCAGACCCCATGAGACCCGAAGGCCTGCTCCATACTCCCAGCACTTTTTCCCAGACCCCATGAGACCCGAAGGCCTGCTCCGTACTCCCTGCACTTTTTCCCAGACCCCGTGAGGCCCGAAGGCCTGCTCCGTACTCCCAGCATTTTTTCCCCAGACCCCATGAGACCCGAAGGCCTGCTCCGTACTCCCAGCACTTTTTCCCAGACCCCGTGAGGCCCAAAGGCCTGCTCCGTACTCCCAGCATTTTTTCCCCAGACCCCATGAGACCCGAAGGCCTGCTCCGTACTCCCAGCACTTTTTCCCAGACCCCATGAGACCCAAAGGTCTGTTCTGTACTCCCAGCACTTTTTCCCAGGCCCCATGAGATCCGAAGCGAACAACTAAAAAAACACTGACTGCACATGCACAACTACTTCAACTTCGTTGGCAGCAGTCGCGTCCTTATTTTAAATAATACAGGTTTCCCCAGACACATGCTTTTGTGAAATCGCCAGACAGTTATGCGCCTCTGCTTCTCCTCTCGCCCCCACTCCTCCCCACCCGTGCGAGCGGGTTACCCCACTGCATCCATTAGGAAAATCTGAGAAAATGATTTTCAAATCTATGTAAGAAGTACACGTGGCCAAAAACCACTGGAAGTGAAATTGCTCTGCTGGGATAGTAGGGAGTTGCCCTGGGAAAATTTGCTGGCAATACAGTGTAATAGATGTGAAGTATTGCACGTTGATGTGATCGCCAGATGCAAGTAGGAAAATGTCACCTTTGCTAGGAACTCTCAGCTCTCACTAAGATGAGCCCACCCATTTTTCTTAGGCCCAAAAGATAATGGGGGAAAAATTCGGTATCGCCCCATATGGGGCGCCATTACTGGCGGTGCGCAAAGTTTAGCGCCTGGCACTAATTATCGCCTCCGACAGCAAACTTGGCTTTTATCACCCCTGGAGGTGATTGGAGTGCTAAATCAGGTGCTACACAACTCTCTTAAGGCGCTAAGGCCGAGGAGCGAGGCACTACCTCAGAGGGCGGGCACAGCGCAGGTGCTGTCAGTTGAACACAGACACACTGGCGCCGGTCATTTCTTAAAGGGGAGGGTCGATCTTGCTCTGCAGCCACACCCTGCTCACTGGAGCCTTGAATCTCGGCCTGGGCAGACCTGTGGCTAAATCTAGCAGCCAAACACTATGGAGAGGGCCAGGGAGCGAGCACAGCGCTTCTGCGAGCGGGCTTTGGAGGCTCTGGTTCGTGGGGTGGAGCGCAGAAGATCCATTCTGTACCCAGAGAGTGGCAGGAGGCCTTTGCCACGCGAGTACAGAAGAGTGTGGAGGGAAGTGGCTCAGAGAGTGTCCTCAAGCAGCATGATGCCTAGGACACATGTGCAATGTAGGAAAAAGTTCAACGACCTCACTCAGGTCGTCAGGGTGAGTGCCTTTTTTTCAAAGCCTCTTCATCCCTCCATCTCAACCCCACTTTATGGCCAGAGGGTCTTGAAAGCCCCAATGCCCAACACTCATCCAACACCTGTGGCCCTTTCATCAAACACACACGCACATTCCACGTTTTGCATACAGTAAGGGCTATTCAACCATGGGAGGCATTTCAGGCAAGATCATGGCTGCATACAGTAAGGGCTATTCAACCATGGGAGGCATTTCAGGCAAGATCATGGCTGCATACAGTAAGGGCTATTCAACCATGGGAGGCATTTCAAGCAAGATCATGGCTGCATATTTACTCAGACGCCGTCCTTTTTCTTGCAGGCCAAGCTGTCTCATAATAGGAGACAGCAGCAACGGACCGGTGGAGGGCGGCCTCACCTTCAAGCCCTCAGCGATCTTGAGGAGCGCGTCCACAGGATTGTGGCAAGCCGGGTGATTGGTCCCGTCGCCACTGGAGATGCCGACCCCGTTCTGGACAGCAATGGTAAGGTCATCACCTTTTTGTCCTCTCTCCTTCCACTTGTTCCTCACAACAGCAGCCTTTAACACTTTCAATCCAAATCACTAAATCGCTGCACTCATGCCTCCCTTGCTGCCACCCTGTCCTCACGCCAAGCCACTCTTGTACCTCCCTGCTTTCAGATGGTGATTGACCAGGTGAGGAGACGGGCCCTCAAGCTGCCAGTGAGAGTGTAGCTGAAGGCGAGGAGGAAGAGGAAGCCAGACCATCAGCGCCACCCTCTACCGAGGCAGCCCATGCCCACACTGGGGACACGCCTTCCCTGGAGAGGTGCAGGGGGGAATGGTCTGATGAGGGTGAAGCTCCAAGACCCAGCCGGCTGCAGCAATGCGATGGGGGTAGGGAAGCTCGGGGGCCTTCTCCCCGGAGGGAGAGTATGGCGTCGAGTCCTGCTGCACTGGACGCCGACGAAGAGCGGGTCCTCGCTGAAATGAGCGCCCAGGCGGAGCAAAGGCACACTGAGCTCATGGCTGCAGTGGCAAGGATGCCCAAATCCATTGAATCACTGGCAAGGAGTGTGGAGCACTTCGCTGTAGCACAGGCGGCTGCCACGCAAATGCTAAGTGCTGCAATGCAGTCAGTGGCTGGTCTCATGCAGACGCAGATTGAGGCCACGCGAGCACTGACTGCTGCCACCCTCGCTGGATTGGGCAGATTTCCCCGGGGCTCTCACCGCGCCGCAGCAGGCCAGCAATCTGTGCTCCATCAGATTGCTCCGGATGCTGAAGTGCTGCCGCATGGGAGTGCCAGTGTGTCGGTCGAGCAGGGAGTTGCTGTCCTCTCTCAAGATGACAGCATTCCTGCTGCCACCACTGGCACTTCTCCACTGCAGTTGCCACCACCTGTAGGACAGACTGCTGCCGCCCATGCAGAGTTGGTGCAGTCAGCAGCCAGGCCCTCCAGGCCCAGAGCTGGTCCAGGCCATCCCTCAAGGGCATCTGCAGTCTCAGTTTCTGACACTCAGCAGCCTTCCCCCAGCCTTGCTCCAGCCACATTACGGAGGAGCTGCAGGGTGGGAAGGGGGGAATTTCGCAAGGGAAGCAGATCACCCTCGATGGGCAAAAAGTAGGAGGTGTGGCAAAATGTTTTTCATTGTTTTATTGAAGGCCGAGGGTCGTGGTCAAATTTTTGTTACTGTTTTGGACATTGTCTCCAGGTTGTGAGAGCCAGTTATGTGAATGACATGCTTTTTTTTGTGTTTCTTTCTATTACTTTGTCATGTGCAAATGAGACATGCAGAGTTTGTGAAATAAAGAAGTGTCTGTATTCAAAATGTACATGTTTGGTCTTTGCACTCATTGTTGCCTTGACCAGCTTAGGGGTTGCGGGATGGTTTCATTCAGGTTGTTTGAATGGCAGAATCCATTCCCTCAGAGGGGGCCTAGAAGCGACTTGCTATGAGCCTTTGACGGATGGCCCTTTGTAGCGGGTGGCGTGTGCCCAGTCAGCTCTGCCCCTGACTGTCTCTGAGCAGTTCGAATCACTCCCCCACCCCTGGGTTCTAGACATCGGACTTAGTTACAGGCGGCGATACAGAAAATCGAGTAGACAACTGGTTTGTTACAAGAAAACCGCAATTTTATTAAAAGGCACAATAAAACACAATGCTGAGAATTACTGGAATAATTACAGGCACATAAAATTACATTTATTTGGGAAGGGGGAACACACGACACATCGAGAGAAACAAATACATAAAAAATCCCCTTATCCTTATCCCGCCCCCAATACCTAACTAGATTAAGCTACGAGGGGCCAGGAATTCATGCTCACCAATGAGCTTTCTTTTACGGTTCGAAACCTGTCGATTAAGCCGGTTGTTGTTTTTGGGGTTCGCTCTTGTTGTCCTTTGGGCCTGCTGTCATCACGTGGTCACAGGGCGCGGCGATGGAGTTGTCTGTGCAAAGTACCCCTCTTTTTCCTTCGTCAGATTAAAGTCTTTTGTGGGGTACTTCACCTTGCAAGAATGGTTGTTCTTCTGGTGGTGGTTTGGTCGCCGACGGTTTTGTTGCGGTTGGGGCTCGGTTGGCGGTTTTTACCGTCGATATTGATTTTACTATCCAAGCTTCAAACGCCAGCTTATAACTAGGCCGCTTGTCCCCAATGCTTCTTCTTCGCTGCCCTTCTCTGCCTATCGGTTTTACTGTTCGTCTTATTTTGTCTGCCCGTTTGTGGCCTGTGTGTCTTGTGCGTGTTTGATTCGGTTCCATTCTCCTCCCCGCGTCTGGCCTCCGTTGTTGTAATGGGTGTCCTCGGTGTCGGGAGGGGCAAGAGCAAGAGGCAAGCGAGCGAGCAAGAGGCCGAGCAAGAGGGCGAGCGCTACCGGTGGGCCTACAATTATACCCAGTTCTTCACCCCTTATCTGTGCGCCATATCAGGTCAGTTCTTTGTCTAGCTTTTGGCGGGCTCATCTAAAATGATTACAGTCATTTACTTTAACGACACCTGGGGCGGTTGTCTCCTTGTTTAATGGCTTCGATGTCCTGGCTGTTTGTTATTTATGAAATTTAATCGACTTTCCTGGCTTGGTAGCTGCCTGTGAGCTGTTACCGATTATATATGCGAAAAGTTAATGGCCTCAAGATTAGGTCCATCCTGACTTGATCTGTTCCAAGGTGAAGAATGCATATTCTGTGTTTACCTAGCTGTCTGGCTTTAGAAAATGGCAAAGTCTTTCACAGATCCATGCATGTTAGGTTTTGTTTCAGGATTTGAATGGGCCTGCCTTCTGCATGGCCTTGCTTTTAAAATCCTACAAGCCTTGGTCACGAGGTTTCAGGAGCCATTTTGGGTACCCTTATTACTAACTTGTCCATACAGGGTCCCTTTATCCATAACTTTTGGGGAATGTGGGAATTTTGAGAACCCTACACTCCCCCCTGTTGATACTAAACTCGCTTTAAGTATCATCCTGACGAGGTGAGCAAAATTTCCGACCCTCTATAGTCAATCTTCCCCTCTAATTACCTATCTATGATCCCACGATACATGCATTTCCCATTCTGTAAAAATGTAGTGTACATAAGGATACATAGACACAATACAGGCATTTACACACATCCAAGCATGGAGGGGGTCCAACACCCCTGCACCACTTGGTACACATACATCTTTATTAAAACAACACGTTGAAAATCTTTATTAAAAACAACAAAACATAAAAAACAATCTTTATTCAGAAATACAAAAAATTCAAATAGGTGTAACTCCCTCCACCTTAACATAATGTTCCTTCCAGATCCTTTGGTCTCGAAATTCTAGTATTTGGCCTTTTCCCTTGCACTGAGTGCACATTAGGTACAGTACTATTCCCAGCTGGCAAACCACGAAGATGTGGGAAGCCAGTCTAATCTATGAAGGGACCTCTATGTTTTCAAAAATGTCCCACCAGGGTGGAATCACAATGTCCAATATTTTGGCCCCTATCTCTACCGCCTTCTGCTCCAGAGTGTAGAAATGTTTCTGTGAGACTATAACTGCTTTGAATATTTTGGTAAAGTGTTCTGGGAGAGTGGGGATTTTGTAGCCGAAATGCACTACATACTTTTGCAGGTTGGTGAAATTCTCCTTTACAGTGAGGTGAAAAGTGGAGGGTTCAGGAATGGGGACAATTCGTTCCTGGGCCATTTGAACTTCTGCCTCGGGTTTAAAGCAGAAACTGCTGTCACTTACTGGACACCAGCTATGCTGTCCATGCTGGTAGTGGGGCACCCCTGTGGTGACACAATGTGTCCCACCTCCTATATATGCTACCTGTGGGGGAACATGGTCTTGTGCCATTACCTCCATGGTACAATTTATAGGTTTTGCGCCAGTAGCTTTAAACCCGCACTGTGGTTTTGAATAGGCATTCAAGTGCTGGGGACACAGTATTATGTGTGTTTCCCTGACTCCGGCACCCCGAGAGGTCAGTACCTGTCATAGCGTGCTCCCACTTTATGATGTAAGGTGGGACTGCTGTGAAATGGATGTGTGCACTCCCTTGAATGACTCCAATGTTCTCTACCCTGTATACCGGTGCAGGTCGGGCTGTCCTACCCATGACCGGCATTCTTACTACTATACCCATGATAGTATGGTTTGAACATCCACAATCTACTGGGACTGGGTAGGCCTCAGAAGCTAGCCGGAGTTGACACGGGCTTAATGCATTCTCAAATGGATGGAGGGCTGTGAGGTGCTTGTTGCTGATCCAGGAGGGGACTAAACCCTGTTTTAAATCCTCCAGATTACTGCGGCCCTCACCCAGCAACCATGCCCAGTACAGCACGCACACCTCGTTCTGTGCAGCCTGGTCTGAAGCATTTCTGTCCTCTCTTATGAGGGCATTTGCAGTTTTGGTTTGTCTTTCCAGCTCAGCTATTATTTCTTTTAAATGGACCGTCATGGCCTGGTCCTCATGTAACTCTGACCTACTACCTTATTTTCATCCATTAGGATTTTCCTCAATTGTGTTCATCTGTGTCTGCAATTCTATGTCATCCAGACTGTTGATGACAGAGGACCCTGTGTTAAACGTTGTAAAAACATCATTCCAGGCGCCCCTGCTTTGTCTCCACGCATTACCAAAATACTCATGGTGTGTAGTGTACAGTTTGGTTTTGTCTACATTGGCAAAATCGAACTCATAGAATATCCTAAACATGCCTTTCAACATGGCCTGGTATAGCTGCTCTGCCTTTTTGGGGCACCACTCAGGTAAGAGTCCCTCGGTGAGGTTCAGGATCACGGAAGCTACCGCGCAATGTACCCCCTGGTATAGCACCTGTTCCGTCGGCACTGGTACCAGCCCATTCCCTGGTCCCTTGGTGGTGGCAGGGCACCCTTCTCTTTGTGTCCTTGCTGCCTGAGTCGTGGGCAGGGGCTTCCGGGCACGAGCCACTAGCTCAGTGGCTTTGACTGGGGCTGGGTAACGTGGGACAATGCAGGTGTGTAGGTGGGAATCCCATTCCACCCCCTTCCCCTTATCCTGCCATGATGCGAAGAAGATGATGGATATACCTGTGGGGCAGGCCTTTTGTGACCCCCACATGCAGACATAAATTCCCTGTTCCGACTCCCACCACTTATCCCAGCATACGCTAGTCCCTCCTTGGGTCCCTGTGACCGTCAGGTGGGTGTCATTCCCCATTCGTTCCCAGGCAGCTGTATGGTCCCCCATGTCTGTGCTCAGCTTCCTGAGCCACCACCACCTTCCCAGAGGAATCTGTCCTCTGCAAGTCAGGCACACACATTTCCCCTCAGTGACCCCGACCCGTGAGGCCACAATCTGTATGTTGGAGCAGGGGAGGGAGGCCTCCCCATAGGTGAACCCAGTCTGGCTGGAGTAACGGGTGGAGTTGGATCCCAACCACCCGGGCCATCTTCCCTCATGGGAATAGATGGCGGGCTCTTCCGCGCCTTGTTTGCTGCTCCCAGCAGTCACAACTGGTGCTTTCTCTCCCGAGCACCCATAGATGTGGGAGTCCTCCATGTCACCTCGCTTTCCAATGCTCATCCCTATCAGGGCGAGTCGGAGTACGCCCCCCTTCATCCTGAAATCCTTTCCTGCAGAGACACAAGAGCATATAGCCAGGTCCCGAGGAGATTCTCTGGCTTGGGTGAAGTATAGTCGAGTCTTGCGACCTCGACTCAAATACAAACACTCTTAACAATACTACTACTATTTAAAACTACCCATTAAAGCCAGTGACCACGGTTTCCTTGGCTGTGGCGTTCGTGCGGACCTTCTGGGGACTTTGGCGGTGCGGTTTTCCTGGCTGGTGGGCCTTTAACCCGAGCCACTGCCCCCTCCGGTGCGGTCTGTGCACTTACCACTACCGCTGGCTGGGGATCTTCATCCTCAGGCTTTACCTCTCCTGAACCTGGGCTGGGGCAGGTAGCTCTTCGCAGCCTGATGATGCGGGCTGGGGGGTCCTCGCTCTCAGGTCCCACCTCATCTAAACCTGGGTCAGGGGCGGGGTCTTCGCCCTCGGGTCCCACCTCCTCTAAACTTGGGTCAGGGGCGGGGTCTTCGCCCTCGGGTCCCATCTCATCTAAATCCCAGAAGAGTGGGGGAGTGTCCCAAGCGGTCAGCGGGATGGCCCCTCCCCTTAAACAAGCCATTGCACCTGCCTGTGCAGTCTGTGAGTTTCCTCCTGCTGCAGGCTGAGGATTTCTATCCTCAGACCTTGCCCTAACTGGCTGTTCCCTTCTCTCGGGTGTACGGATAACTGTAGCTGTTGCAAAGACAGCAGGGTTTGATTGACAGCTGGTTGACATCCGGGGCCGGGATCTGACACCATCTTGGCCATGCTAGAGATACTGTACTAGAGACACAGAGTCAGGACTGAATAAATGGCACTCCTCTACAGCTGCTTGTGAGACTCGTAATTACATTATTAAGATAACATTACATGGTACCAGGATTTATAGAACTCACGATAAGGACATACTACAACAATGGAAGGAATAAAACCTCTGGCTAGCCTGCAACTAGAAGGAAATGTGGATGAAAATTGGCGTGTCTTCAAGCAACGCTTTCTTCTCTACCTCACAGCGATTGACGCTTCGATTGGTCTGGAACACGTAAAGTAGCTTTGTTGCTAACAGTGGCTGGCTCGCAGGCAATCGAGCTGTTTAATACATTTACGTTTGCAGCCAAAGATGATAAAAAATGATCTGGACAAGGTGATAGAACGGTTTCACGAATACTGCACTCCAAAAAAGAATGAAACGTATGAGAGATTCGTGTTTCGCTCCCGCATGCAAAAGCAAGGAGAATCCTTTGATGTTTTTTTGACAGAGTTGAAAATAAAAGCACAAACATGCAACTTTAGGGACCTGAAGGAATCGATGATACGCGAGCAAGTCGTTTTTGGAATACTCGACAAGAAGGTGAGGGAGAGAATGCTTAGAGACAATGACCTAAATTTGGATGCAGCAGTGAAAATATGTCATGCTAGTGAACTCTCAGCCATGCACACGAAAACTTTCGAAGGGAGCAGCACAGCAGAAGGGAGCGCCCTGGGGCTGAAAAACCTGCCGGTGTACGTGGTACACAAAAGGGACACAAGTGGGCCCATGGAGTTCAAGACGATGCCTCCTTACGAATGCAGACGGTGTGGTAATAAACACATAGCCAGACAGTGTCCTGCTTATGGGAAGAACTGTGCAAAATGTAAAGGCAGGAATCACTTTGCCAAGATGTGTTTTTTGGAAGAGAAAACTGAAGGTAAAAAGACAGTGCATGCTATTGAGACAGAAGAGACAGGAGCAGAGACTTTGTTTGTTGGAATGGTGCAAAATGAGTCAAAACAGGGCAAAAATGCTAATGAAGTGCACTCTGTAGGACCAAAGACTGAAGTTTGGATAGCTCCCTTGCTGGTAAATGGCACCATTGTTATCTTTAAGCTAGATACAGGTGCTAAGGCAAACCTCATAAGTTGGAGTGATGCACGGAATCTCAAAGTGTGACCTAAAATACTGAACAAGACAGTGTCTTTGAAGGCATACAATGGACAAAGCATTGAAACAAAAGGAACGTGCAGGCTGAATGTTAAGGTAAAAAATCACATTCACCCTTTGACCTTTGTTATAGTGCCTGAAGGACATGAGTCACTGTTGGGGGACAAGGCCTGTGTGGATTTGGGCTTGGTAAAATGAATCTATACTATCAATGAACGGAACTGTGTGCAGAGTGCCCCCCAAGATAGTACAAATCTGACTCATGAGACTATAGCACACAAATATGCAGATGTCTTTCAGGGTTTCGGAGCACTGCCCTTTACATACTCCATCAAACTGAGAGAAGATGCACAACCTGTGATTCACGCACCCAGGAGAGTTCCAGTGGCTCTCTGTGAAAAACTGAGGAAAGAGCTAGACCGCATAGAGGGACTAGCTGTCACAAAGAAGATTGAGGAACCGACTGACTGGGTAAATTCCATGGTCTGTGTCAATTCAAAGAAAACTGATAAATTGCGTGTCTGCATGGATCCCAAGGACCTTAACGCCAATATCAAAAGAGAGCACTGCCAAACTCCAAAGAGAGAGGAAATAGTCAGCGAAATGACAGAAGCGAAAGTCTTCTCCAAGATGGACGCCTCGCATGGTTTCTGGCAGTTGAAACTTGATGAAGAAAGTGTTAAGCTGTGCACTTTTAACACCCCGTCTGGTCGATACTCCTACCAGCGTCTGCCCTTTGGTATTAGCTCCGCCCCAGAAATCTTTCACAGAGCAAATCCTCCAGGGCCTGGAGGGAGTGCGGGTGTACGTGGATGATCTGGTAGTATGGGGCTCCACTCGGGGAGCACGACACCAGACTGGAGAAAACACTTCAGAGAATACGGTGGCATAGTGGTGCAGCACGGTGACATAGTGGTTAGCACTGTTGCCTCACAGCGCCAGGGACCCGGGTTCGAATCCGGCCTCGGGTGACTGTGTGGAGTTTGCACATTCTCCCCGTGTTTGCGTGGGTTTCCTCCGGGTGCTCCGGTTTCCTCCCACAGTCCAAAGATATGCGGGTTAGGTTGATTGGCTATCATAAATTGACCCTTAGTGTTAGGGGGATTAAATACGTGGGGTTACGGGGATAGGGTGGGATATGTGTTGGTGTAGGGGTTACGGGGATCGGGTGGGATATGTGTCGGTGCAGGCTCGATGGGCCGAAATGGCCTCTATCTGCACTGTGGGGTTTCTGTGATTCTGTGATTCTGTGAATACAGCAGTATGGACTCAAACTAAAAAAAGACAAATCACAGAATCACAGAATCACAGAAACCCCACAGTGCAGATAGAGGCCATTTCGGCCCATCGAGCCTGCACCGACACATATCCCACCCTATCCCCGTAACCCCACGTATTTAATCCCCCTAACACTAAGGGTCAATTTATCATAGCCAATCAACCTAACCCGCATATCTTTGGACTGTGGGAGGAAACCGGAGCACCCGGAGGAAACCCACGCAAACACGGGGAGAATGTGCAAACTCCACACAGACAGTCACCCGAGGCCGGTCAGTTCAGTGTCAATGAAATCACATTCCTCGGAGACAAGATCTCTTCAGAGGGGATTCAGCCAGACAAGTCAAAGGTAAAGGCTATACATGACATGGAGCAACCAAAGGACAAGAAAGGGGTTCAGCGGGCCCTTGGCATGGTTAACTACCTAGGAAAATTCATTCCAAATCTAGCAGTGAAAACTGTTCATCTGAGAAAACTGCTGCACCAAGAGACAGAGTTCCAATGGGGACATGAACATGAGAGAGAATGGAAGGGGCTGCTACACATTCTAGCAAGTGAACCCCTACTGAAGTTCTTCTGCCCTAAAAAGAGGACAAAAGTGTCCACAGATGCCTCTAAGAATGGATTAGGGGCTATCCTTCTACAGGAAGATGAAGGAGAATGGCGACCAGTGGCATATGCGTCACGCTCCATGATGGCTACAGAGTGCCGGTACACGCAAATTGAGAAGGAGTGCCTTGGCTTGGCATTTGGGTGTGAAAAATTTCATACCTACATCTATGGTCTTCCCAAAGTTATCCTAGAAACGGACCATAAGCCACTGCTAGGGATCGCAAAGAAGAATTTGTGTGACATGTCACCACGGATACAATGCCTAATGATGAGACTTCAACGTTACGATTTTGAGCTAACATATGTGCCAGGGACACAAATGTTCATTGCAGACACACTATCCAGGGCTGCGCCTTACACCACACAAAACAGTGAATCAGAAGAGGATGTGGCTCTTCATGTGGATATGGTCTACGCAGCATTGCCCGCCACACAGGAACAACTATCAGTGATAGTCACAGAGACATCAAAGGACCCAGTCCTGAGTAAAGTAATGAGAAATCTTCAAGAGGGCTGGAAGAAAGGGTCATGTAAACAATATTATCACATTCAGTCTGAGCTCTCTGTGGTCAATGGACTACTGCTTAATTGTGACAGGATAGGAGTGCCCACCTCTATGCGATGAGAAATGCTCAACAGGATACATGAAGGGCACCTGGGTGCAGAAAAGTCAAAAAGGAGAGCACGTGAGGCACTCTACTGGCCAAACATGAACTCTGATATTGACCAGTTGATCAGCGAGTGTGCTACATGTCAGGAGTATCACTACAAGCAAACAAAAGAGCCCCTCATTACCACAAAGCTCCCATCACAACCTTGGGAAAAGGTCGGAACTGATATATTTCACTATGAAGGAAAAGAGTATTTGTTAGTTATTGATTATTATTCCAATTATCCGCAGATGGGTCTCTTGTCCAGTACCACATCAAGAGCTGTGATAACTCACCTGAAGTCAATCTTTGCCAGGCAGGGCATCCCTCTAACCCTGGTCTCTGATAATGACCCTCCCTATGCCAGTCATGAGTTTCAGTCATTTGCTTCAGAGTATGAGTTTAATCATGTAACCTCCAGTCCGCTCTATCCTCAGGCTAATGGAAAAATGGAGAAGGGGGTACAGATTGTGAAAAGACTATTAAAGAAAGCAGCACACAGCAACACTGACCCATATCTGGCCCTGATGTCATACAGGGCGGGCCCGCTAGCAAGTGGCAAGTCTCCAGCTGAGCTCTTACTGGGTAAGAAAATCCGTACACGACTTCCCAGTTATGTCACACCTGACCACAGAGATGAGGTGTGGGCAGCCAAGGCTTGGAAACTACAACAGAAACAAAAAACACTTCATGACCGCACAGCCACTACACTAGTGCCTCTACAGGAGAAGGATATAGTTCGCATTGAAGGGCCTGAGTCATGGTGTACAAGAGCCACCGTTCTACAACAGGTCACCCCCAGGTCATACAGTGTCATGACAGAGAATGGCAAATGTGTTTCGCAGAAACAGGAGGCACCTACTGAAAACCACAGAGACCTTTCAGCCTCAGGAGGACAGAGAGGATGACGAGATGAGGGAAATGCCACAAAGAGACGAGATGAGGGAAATGCCACAATGTGACGAAGGACACAATAGTGATAATGTGACAAGGGATCTGTGTGGTACAGACATGAACTTAAGGGATACAACTGGGGTGGTTCAGCAAACACCCGTTCAGCCACGCAGGTCACAGCGCACCAGAAAGCCTGTAGTTAAACTTGACCTGTAGACAGGGATTGATAAGACTGTAAACAGTTAATGGACATTGTAATGTATGTACCTTTAAGGGAGAGAACTACTTTTTACAGCTCCTGTATACTGTAGTACCGGCAGTGACCACACCTGTATATAAACCCTGAGTAGTGATCTGTACAGTAAGTTCTAGAGTAACCCTCATTCAGTAAACACCTGTTGAATCGTTCCCTGCAGTCTGTTGGCTGATTATTGAAGGACACAACATTAAGATACACGGATCTAACAGTGGCGACGAGCAAGTTCGAACCTACCTGCAACTCTGCATCACCTCCCAGGGATTAGCTCCTGGAGAACAGTGGAAGAAGGTCGAGTCCAGAAGCACGGGCGTCGACCACGGGCAACCGCCCAGTCATCCAGCGGAGATTTGAGCATCGCAGGGGAGGCTGTCGAGAGCCAGGCTTGGCTTTCCAGTCACGGTGGTCCAGCGAAACGGGCTGGCAACATGTACTGCGCAGACCTTTCCGGGACAGCGACGGGCTACAGCCCGACCGAGCGGCACAGAAAAAGGCCGAGCAGCGTCGACGGGGGAGAGAGAGAGGGCAGAGCGCACAGGGCGCAGCCGGTGTTCAGGACCGAGCGGCGTCAACGGGGGAGAGAGACGAGAGAGAACAGAGCGCAGCCGGTGTTCAAGGGCCGAGCAGCGTCAATGGGGGAGAGAGGTGCGCAGGAAAACACAAGGCGCTGCCATTGCCATGAGGACCGCAGAGAGCGGCGTTGGCAGCAGCGCAGGAGCAGCGCACGAAACCCACAGGGCATCGCCATTTGCCACGAGGGCCGCCGAGAGCGGCGTTGGCAACAGCGCGGGAGACGCCATTTTAAGCCACAGCGGGGAAGAAAGGAAAGTGCGGGAGACGCCATTTTAAGCCGCAGCGGGGAAGAAAGGAAAGCGCGGGAGATGCCATTTTAAGCCAGTCTAACCACACCCAAAAATGCCGAAGAGTGGCAGTATCACAGTGTTCGACAATGAAGTCGAAGATTGGACGACATATGTTGAACGCATAGAAGTATACTGCAAGGCGAATGAAGTGCCAGATGACAAGGAAGCACTGGTATTGTTGAATTCAATGGGTGCAAAAACATATGGCTTACTACGAAACCTAGTAACCCCAGAGAAGCCAGTAGAAAAGGATTTTGAAAACATAGTGTCAATCCTACAGGACCACTTAAACCCCACACCGCTGCTGATAGCAGAAAGATTTAAGTTTCACAAAAGGAACCAGCATAAAGATGAAAGCAATGCTGAGTATTTAACGGAACTGCGCAAGCTATCGAAACACTGCCAGTTTGGAATGGGACTAGCAGATACTTTAAGGGATAAGTTTGTGTGTGGGCTTCAAAGTGAAGGAACCCAGAAATGGCTTCTATCAGAAAAGGATCTTACGCTGGACAAGGCTTTCAGCATTGCAGTATCACACGAAGCAGCAGCACGGGGCGCTGCAGAGATACAACGGAGACCGCAAGAATATGGCACAAATGAAATGTCATATGGAACAGTGAAGTGCTATCGCTGCGGCAGAACAACACACAACCATAATGATTGCTGGTTCAAGGACAAAGTGTGCAGACAGTGTGGAAAAGTAGGACACATAGCAAGAGTCTGCAGGTCGGGAAAGAAAACCAGCAGCAAGAAATCTCCACAGGAGAAGTACAAGAAGGTACATAAGGTGACGGAGAGTAGTTCAGACGAACAGAAGAGAGATACAGACTCCGGAAGCAAGGAGCTGGGTTGTCTGAAACTACATAATGTGATCAAAACGGAGGATCACCAAACTATCTGGGTCACGCTCAAGATAGCAGGAGTCCAAGTGAAAATGGAATTGGACACCGGATCAGCCCTAACAGTCATAAACCGAAGGGACTACAAGTGGCTATTCTCACATATACCCTTGAGAGATACAAAGATTGTCTTGAAGACGTACACGAGGCAAAAAAGTCTACCCCAAAGGAAAAATAAGGGTGAATGTTATATATAACGGCAAGGAAACACCAAAAATGGACCTATATGTATTGCCAGATGGAGGACTACCATTACTGGGATGTGAATGGATCCGGAAGATACAGCTAGATTGGCATTCCATACAGGCACTGACTGTGGCTGACAAAAAGGATGACGACGTCACACCTGGGCGACTGTCAAAGATCCTAACTGACGCGAAAGAAGTGTTCCAGCAAGGACTCGGAACACTAAAAGGCATGACAGTGATGATTAAAATTGAAGAAAACGCAAGCCCAAAATGTTTTAAGGGCAGACCGGTACCTTATGAGATCCGCCCAGCCGTCGAAGCAGAGCTGGAGAGTCTGGAACGTTCAGGTGTACTGTCCAAGGTAGACTGGAGCGAGTGGGCTACACCCATCGTCCCTGTGATGAAAAAGTCGTTGAGCAGCACGCCTGGGGAACCAAGGAAGGTTCGCATCTGTGAGGACTTTAAGGTAACAGTGAACCCGATCCTTCACACCGTACAATATCCACTTCCGCGGATTGAAGATATTTTCGCCTCGCTATCTGGAGGGTAACACTTCACTAAGATTGATCTGGCCCAGGCGTATCTGCAAATGGAGGTAGAAGAAGGATCAAAAAATACCTCACAATCAACACCCATAAAGGTCTCTACCAATACAACCGGCTGGTATTCGGGGTAGCATCAGCTCCGGCTATTTGGCAGAGGGCAATGGAACAAGTCCTGCAAGGGATCCCAGGGACCCAGTGTTATTTGGACGACATCCTGTTCACGGGCGAAAATGACAGTGATCACCTTGCCAACCTGGAGCAGGTGCTCACTAGATTGCAGGAATATGTGCTCCGAGCTAACCGCCCCAAATGCGAGTTTTTTAGAAAACAGATCTCGTATTGTGGCCACGTTATCGATAAAGAGGGGTTACATAAGTCCCCAGAGAAGATTGAGGCAGTAGTCAAGGCTCCAGCACCGGAAAATGTGTCACAACTGAGGTCGTTCCTCGGGCTGGTAAACTACTACCATAAGTTCTTGCCAAATTTGTCTACAATGCTACACCCACTGAACACCCTACTGCAAACTGGGGTGCCATGGAAGTGGAGTGACGAATGTAGACGAGCTTTCCAGAAAAGCAAAACACTAATCACATCGAAAGAGGTATTGGCCCATTACAACCCGGCATTACCAATTCGGTTGGCATGTGATGCGTCACCCTGCGGCATTGGAGCGGTGCTGTCGCACAAATTCTCGGACGGCTCAGAGAGGCCAATAGCCTTTGCATCACGATCACTAACCTCAGCCGAGCGTAACTACGCCCAGATTGACAGGGAGGCCCTCAGCCTAGTGTGGGGAGTGAAAAAGTTCAATCACTATCTGCACGGGCAGAAGTTCACCTTGCTGACTGACCACCAACCACTTGTCTCCATCTTTAATCCAAAGAAGGGCGTTCCAGTGATGACTGCGCAACGGCTACAAAGATGGTCCCTTTTTCTAGGGGCGCACCAATATGAAATCGAGTATAAGGGCACAAAACAGCATGGAAACGCTGATTTGCTATCACGCCTGCCACTGCCTACTGCGGAGGAAGCACCAGCAGTGGATCCTGTTGAAATATTTCATTCGACTATAATTGAATGCTTGCCAGTAACTAACGCTGGTATAGAGAAGGAGACCCGAAATGACCCGACACTGTCTCGGGTATATGATTTGACGGTGAAGGGATGGCCAGCGCATGGCGACTCACTGTAGCCAGCATTCTCATCCAGAAGAGAACAGCTGTCAGTATGCCAGGGTACCTTGATGTGTGGATCCCGAGTGGTAATTCCACCCAAGTTAAGGGAGAGAGTGCTCAATGAGCTTCACGAAGGTCATCTGGGAGGGGTGAAAATGAAAAGCCTTGCTAGGGCTTAGGTGTGGTGGCCGGGGATCGATCAGCAAATCGAGGACCTGACAAAGAATTGCTCAGGATGCCAGAAGGTCCAAAATGCACCACCACATGCCCCTCTACACCCATGGGAGTGGCCCTCATCTCCATGGCAACGGGTGCATATTGATTTTGCTGGTCCATTCATGGACTCAATGTTTTTAATAGCCGTGGATGCGCACTCGAAATAGCCTGAGGTCATCAAAATGTCCCCCACCACCACGGAGAAAACTATTGCAGTCCTACGGACCATTTTTGCCAGGAATGGCTTGCCAGAACAGATTTGCTCCGACAACGGACCACAGTTTGTGTCTGAATAGTTCAGGAGGTTCTTGAAAAAGAATGGGGTAAGGCATTACACATCCGCCCCGTATCATCCAGCCACAAATGGATTGGCTGAGAGGTTCGTACAAACCTTTAAGAAGGCAATAAATGCTATGTACAATGACAACATTCTGCTGCAGCACAAGGTGGACAATTTCCTGTTAGCCTACAGAAATGCGACACATGCAGTCACCAACCAGGCCCCGGCCATGATGTTCTTTAACCGAAGGTTGAGATCTCGTCTGGATTTGCTCAGACCAAGTGTACGAAGAGATGTTGAGAGTGAGCAATTCCAGCACATCAATGAGAAGCCGACAAGGAGCTTCAATGTAGGGCAACCAGTCTTGGCCCGCGACTACCGAACAGAGAAATGGCAACCAGGAACGATATGCACACGGCAGGGGCCACTAATGTACACAGTGGATGTTGGGGAGAACATTGTGAGACGCCATGCTGACCAGATCCTAGAGTCACAGGAACGAGTCAACCCCATGTCTCGGCCATACGTACCTGGTGAGGAACCCGACGTACAGGTCGCATCTACCCCAGAAACAGTAGCATTGGAAGCTGATGAACCAACCGACGACAGGGGGCCAGAATCGCCTCCGCACCAAGAGCAAGACACTCGGGAAAGGCGCTATCCAGAAAGGATCAGGAAGCCTCCCAAAGAATGAATTTATAAATAGACTATTTTCAGCTAATGTTGCATGTTAAAAGTGTTAATTGTAATTAGTTTGATATTTAATTGTTAAATGAGTGTTATGGTACTGTTAATCTAAAAGGGGAGGATTTGTAATGTATGTACCTTTAAGGGAGAGAACTACTTTTTACAGCTCCTGTAGACTGTAGTACTGGCAGTGACCACACCTGTATATAAACCCGGAGTAGTGATCTGTATAGTTAGTTCTAGAGTAACCCTCATTCAGTAAACACCTGTTGAATCGTTCCCTGCGGTCTGTTGTCTGGTTATTGAAGGACACAACATTAAGATACACGGATCTAACAGACTCCTGGGTGTGGGTAAGTTTTATACCTACCTGCAATTAGTTCAACGGCGTAGTTACACTGACTGGTTCTATATGATGTTAACAAGTGTTCTATGTGTTATGTTATGTTATGTTGTTATTGTGTTATGTCTTCATTGAAGGGGGAAGATGTACGGATAACCATAGCTGTCGTAAAGACAGCAGGGTTTGATTGACAGCTGGTTAACGGCTGATGTCATATCCGGGGGCAGGATCCGACGCCATCTTGGCCATGCTAGAGATACTGTACTAGAGACATAGAGTCAGGACTGAATAAATGGCACTCCTCTACAACTGCTTGTGAGACTCGTAATTACGTTATTAAGATAACATTACACGGGCTTAAACAATTTGCATTGATTAATGTTACTAGAAGCCTGCCAGTAACCCTGTTTTAAAGTTTCGCCCGCTGCCCCGAACGGGCCTTCTATGGACTCCCCATTCTTTCTCCTTACCGGGACAGCCTTAAGGACGGGATCTTCGGCTTGGACCTGCTTTAGGCCCGGGGCCAAAGCTACCCCCTGTGTGCCTTCCTTGTCCTGGATTGCGGCTAGCGAACCTGTCCGATAGGGGTCCCAAGAGTCTCCTTCCCTAGCCCTCTGCTTGGCCACCTCGTGGGTCCTTTGGATACCCTCCCACGTGGTATCGAGGGATCCTAAATCTATGGCCAAAGGTTTGGCCATTTCCCCAGCCTGCTCGTTCCCTGTGAATCCCATTAGGCTAAATGGGACCTCGTTAGACCTGGGTGAATTGGTTGGGTCTTCCGAATGGACCACCGTGCTGGAAGCTCCAGTGTCCACTGAATATCTCCCCTGCACCGTCTCCGCCTGCATCTTAATACAGGGCCTGCTCCCCTCATCGTTTTCAAGGGGACACAGGTTGGCAGGCTGCAGTGGTTCTAGTCAGGGCTGTGGGTTGGATGGGGCTGATGGGGTCAGAGCACCGGTAGCAGCTGCTACTCTCCCCTGGCCAGTCAATAGGAACCTCATGGTGTCCAAAAATGACTCGACTGCGGCGGGAGGGATTCCTGCCTCTGCCTTTTGGGCTGGGGCTGTGGAATTCTTTCCCTTGTTATCTTTCCAAGGGTTTTTGCACTCCTTCCTCCAGTGTCCATCCTTCCCACAGCCGTAACAATTAAGCTTAGTGCTAGAAGGGTTATTCCCTCCCTGATGCCACTCCTTCCTACCCTGTCCGGGTTTTACCTCATGCACCTTCCCCTTAGGTGGGTGTGCATCGGTTCCCCTACCGTTCTTATAGGCTAGGGTCAACTGTCTGATCACCGTAAGTTCGGTGGTCAGGGGATTCCTGGGGTCGAACCAGACTTCCACCTTGGCCCGGACCTGTGGCAAGCTGTTTGCCACCAGGCAACGGGGCCAGTGGGCCAGCTGATCCCGGTTCAGGAACGCCCGGTTAGGTGCCCCAGGAGAGGCGCTCCTATATACCGGCCATAACCTGTCCGCGAAAGCCTGCGGGGTTTCCCCTGCGAGCTGCACTGTCTTCTCCACACGGGAGAAAGGACTTCCCTCATTCATCCCCATGGCCTCCAGCACTTCATCCCTGAGCTCCTCATACCCACTCTGCCCCCTCTTACACTTGTCAGGGAGGGACTGGAGGAGCCTACTCTCCAAAGAGAACAGCAGCATTTTGGCCTGCTCAGCATCATCGCACTCGTTGACGCTGGCTGCCTGCTCCACTTCCCTGAAGGGGACCGAGGGGTCCCCTTTTTCGGAGAGCTTTGGGATATGGCTCACCATAGCCCTAAGCTGTTGGGTGCTGTAGGGTAATACGAACTGGTTTTGGAGGGGTCCCTCATCCTCACCATTAATGGGTGGGCCGAACCTCCCCTGCCGGGCCGGGCACATCGGCCCTGGTTCCGGCCTCTTTTGCGGGGGTTGTTCCACCTCCGCGTCTACCCGTAACCTCACCCCTCCTTGCTGCCAGACCTCGCTAAAACCTGGCACTACGGGTGGTGGTCGTGGGACCTCCTATTCCTCAACCGGGTTGTCCCTTGGCACTACCTGTGGTGTCTGAACCGTTCTCCCCAGGTTCCCTGTAAAGTCGACCTGGGCTGCCTTCGGGCTTATGAGGCACACCATGCCCTTTGCCATCCTTAGGGCAAGGCTCAGATTCTCTACCTGTTCTTTGCAGGGGCCATGATCTGCATCTTCAAACCCCTGTTCGCTCGCTAACTTGTAAGCTGCCTTTACTTCTGTTACTTTCTCCTCCTGCTCTCTTACTTGTCTCGCTAGGCGGGCGTTCATTTCCCGCAACTTCAACTCACTGCTCTTGGCTTCGGTGACCTGGCACTGTAGGTATTCCAACCTGGCCTTATGATCTCCCATTAACTGTACCCTTTCCTGATTCAGGGCCTGCAATGCTACCAGTAACTTTTCCCCTGCTAGAGCCTTGTCCTGGATCTCCAGGGCTGACTCCTTTATCTCGGCTGCCTGTGCTGCAACGAGCCTGTCCAAAAGCTGGACCTGCTTCTTGAAGCACATCAACCAGACTGCCTTCTCTAGGGATTTCTTATGCTCCTTCCCTTCTGTCCACTTAGCTGCGGCATCTACCGGATGCCCAGTTTTAACAGATTGGTGATCCACTTCTTCGTGATATTCACTTTACTGAACACATAATCAGAAATCCTTTCCTCCATCATGGTTCGCTCTTCCGAACCATTGTCTACTGTATCGCACCCTTGTTGCCAGAGTCCTGCCGCGGTCGCCATTTCTGCAGGGGGGGCGTGTGCCCAGTCAGCTCTGCCCCTGACTGTCTCTGAGCAGTTCGAATTGCTCCCCCACCCCTGGGTTCTAGACATCGGACTTAGTTACAGGCGGCGATACAGAAGATAGAGTAGACAAGTGGTTTGGTGCAAGAAAACCGCAATTTTATTAAAAGGCACAATAAAACACAATACTGAGAATTACTGGAATAATTAAAGGCATATAAAATTACACTTATTTGTGAATGGGGAACACATGGCACATCGAGGGAAACAAATACATTAAAAATCCCCTTATCCTTATCCCACCCCCAATACCTAACTAGATTAAGCTACGAGGGGCCAGGAATTCATGCTCACCAATGGGGTTTCTTTTACGGTTCGAAACCTGTCGATTAAGCCGGTTGTTGTTTTTGGGGTTCGCTCTTGTTGTCTGTTGGGCCTGCCATCGTCACGTGGTCACAGGGCACGGCGATGGAGTTGTCTGTGCGAAGTACCCCATCTTTTTCCTTCGTCAGATTAAAGTCTTTTGTGGGGTACTTCACCTTGCAGGAATGGTTGTTCTTCTGTTGGTGGTTTGGTCGCCGACGGTTTTGTTGCGGTTGGGGCTCGGTTGGCGGTTTTTACCGTCGATATTGATTTTACTACCCAAGCTTCAAACGCCAGTTTATAACTAGGCCGCTTGTCCCCAACGCTTCTTCTTCACTGCCCTTCTCTGCCTATCGGTTTTACCATTCGTCTCGTCTCATCTGCCCGTTTGCGGCCTGTGTGCCTTGTGCGTGTTTGATTCGGCTCCATTCTCCTCCCCGCGTCTGGCCTCCGTTGTTGTAATGGGTGTCCTCGGTGTCGGGAGGGGCAAGAGCAAGAGGCAAGCGAGCGAGCAAGAGGCCGAGCAAGAGGGCGAGCGCTACCGGTGGGCCTACAATTATACCCGGTTCTTCACTCCTTATCTGCACGCCAAATCAGGTCAGTTCTTTGTCTAACTTTTGGCGGGCTCGTCTAAAATGATTACAGTCATTTACTTTAACGACTTCTGGGGCGGTTGTCTCCTTGTTTAATGGCTTCGATATCCTGGCTGTTTGTTATTTATGAAATTTAATCATCTTTCCTGGCTTGGTAGCTACATGTGAGCTGTTACCGATTATATATGCGAAAAGTTAATGGCCTCAAGATTAGGTCCATCCTGACTTGATCTGTTCCAAGGTGAAGAATGCATATTCTGTGTTTACCTAGCTGTCTGGCTTTAGAAAATGGCAAAGTCTTTCACAGATCCATGCATGTTAGGTTTCGTTTCAGGATTTGAATGGGCCTGCCTTCTGCAGGGCCTTGCTTTTAAAACCCTGCAAGCCTTGGTCACGAGGTTTCAGAAGCCATTTTGGGTACCCTTATTAATAACTTGTCCATACAGGGTCCCTTTATCCATAACTTTTGGGGAATGTGGGAATTTTGAGAACCCTACATTTTCCACTTTGTGCCTCCCTCCCGTCTTGGTGCTGCTGATGATCATCCTCCTCATCTTCCTCCTCCTCCTCCTCCTCTGCTGGTGCTCCAATGCCTGGTGGCATTGGCTGGGTCCTGAGGATAGCAAGGTTATGCAGCATGCAGCACACAACAACAAAGTGGGAGACTCGCTCAGGTAAGTACTGCAGGGCTCCTCCAGAATGGCCCAGACAGCGGAACCGTTGCTTGAGCATGCCGATTATGTGCTCAACGAAGTTCCTGGTAGCTTGATGGCTCTCGTTGTATCGTAGCTCAGCAGGGGTGCTGGGCGTACGGAGCGGTGTCATCAGCCAGGTGCACAGAGGATATCCCTTGTCCCCAAGAAGCCAACCTCCTGGGTGATGCGGTGCCTGGAAAAGGTCGGCCACAGAGGTCTGGCGCAGGATGAAGGCATTGTGGCTGCTGCCTGGAAAGTGGGCATTGACAGCGAGTATCAGCTGTCTGTGGTCACAGACCAACTGGACATTTAAGGAATGGAAGCCCTTTCGGTTGTGGAAATCCTCGGCATTCCCTTGCGGTGCACGCAAAGCCACATGCTTGCAGTCAATGGCGCCCTGCACCATGGGGAAGACCACTATCATCGCAAAGCCCATTGCGCGTTCTTGCTGCTTGTCATGGGGAAAGAGATGTACTCTTGTCTCCTTTTAAAGAGGGCATTTGTTACCTGACAGATGCAGCAACGTACCGCGAACTGGGAGATATTGGCGATGTCCCCAGTAACTGATTGAAATGAGCCGGTGGCATAAAAGTTGAGCGCCACTGTTATATTCACTGCCACTGACAGAGACGTTCTGTTCCTCAGTTGAGGCTGCAGATCTGGCTGAAGCAGGTGGCAGAGCTCAGTGACCACCTCCTTGCTGAATCGCAGCCTTCGCAAACACTGCTCCTCAGACATATTAATGTAGGAGAACTGTTGGCGAAAAACCCTGGGAGGGTAAGGTCTCCTGTACCGAGGCCTGTTGGCCCTCCTCTGTCTGGCCATGATTGCCACTCTCTCTCTGCGTCTCTGCTCCCTCCGAATGTGATGGAGAAGGATGACGTTCCCATCCATTGCAGCCTCCATAGTATCTAGGCAATCAAAGTTATGAAGGTCAAAAAGCAAAGTACCTGCAAAGTTATGGTCAGAAGCCAAAACTACCTCAGACAGCGTTGACTCAATGCAGAAGTCTCTCTTTCTCTCTTTGTCTCTCTCCAAATCTCTCTCTCTCTCAGAACGAGTGGTGCAAAAATGGCTACCACACAAAAGCCAGGAAGAGGCCCCCTTTAAATAGCAGCCCCCCAGCCCCACAGCGACTGGGAAGCGTTCCAGCCAACCTGCCGTTGGCAGTGCCAGGCGGAAAGGAGGGGGGCGCCACTGAATTTCCGGTCCGGGGCGTTCGAAGGGCTTTGCACTCTTGAATGACATCAAGGTCTGCGTGCGCAGGAGATCGAGCGGTATTGTTTAGCGCCGCCGCAAAATGTCCGGTCAATTTCGCGAGAGGCGCAGATATCGCCGCGCCCGGGCGCTAGTTGGTTTGCGCCCCACTTAGCGCCCTCTTAAGGCGCTAACGGGTGGCGCCACCAACTGAATTTTTCCCCCAACGGCTCCGATATTTATAGGGAGGCAGGGAGGGTGCGGAGGAATGTGGAGTGGGTGGGAAACACGGAAAGGCTGGGGACTCAAAGGTCCTGCCAATATTAACAGCAGGACCTCATTATCGTTATCTTCTTCCATTTCCTGCCTCGCAGCCAGCCAAATTGACAGGCTGACCAGCTGCCAGGTGGGGAATCCAGCGGCTGTAGGCTGCAGCTGCAGCTGGGGACCATTGGGGATAGTTCCCGGTAATTTGGTTTGGTGGGGGGGGGGCGGTGGGGTGGTGTGTTGGAGCTCCGGCAATCGGGAAATCGGGAGAGATCAGGGCTTGATGGGGGGTGGGGTCGGAGCCCGGAAATCGTGAGGAAGAGATCTGAGCTTGGTGGGTGCGGGTGGGGGGAGGGTCGCCGATCGCGGCCTCTCCTCACTGCAGAAGGGAGGCCGAAGGCTTTCTTGAAGTGTCCCATGGCCTCGCCCCTCCCTATCTCTGTAAAATCCTTCAGCCCCACAACCCCCCGCGATATCTGCGCTCCTCTAATTCTGTCCTGTTGAGCAACCCTGATTTGAATTGCTCAACCATTGGTGGCCGTGCCTTCTGTTGCCTAGGCCCTAAGCTCTGGAATTACCTGCCTAAACCCCTCTACCTCACTACCTCTTTTTCCTCCTTTAAGACGCTCCTTATAACCTACCTCTTTGACCAACCTGCCCTAATTTATCCTTATGTGGCTCGGTGTCAAATTTTTTGCCTTATAATAGTCCTGTGCAGCGCCTTGGGACGTTTTACTACGTTAAAGGCGCTATATAAATACAAGTTGTTGTTGTCAGGTGATGCACTCCTGCTCCTCCTGGCTCACTAGGAGTGCTGTAAAAAGCACTAACATGCTGGAGTCGGCAGCTCTATCTCTATTTTGCTGCCATGTTTCTCGAGCTGCGGCAAACCCAGCCGGCAGCTGTCAAATTTAAATCAGGCTCCCAACTGTACTGTGGGAACCTGATTTAAATATGATAATGAAGCATTCCACCTTTCCAAAACGAGAAACACGTACGGCATGCAACCCACCGCCGTAAAAATGGCAGCAGGCACGTACACGGCGTGTTGGGGCCGCGTTCCCCAATTTCTTTATTTTTAACCTCCCCCGACCCTCTCCCACCCGTTGTGCGAGCGTGGTTAATATCAAGGCCAATATGTTTCTTATTTTCTGGTGATTAAAAATTGCATTTCAGTTTAGCTTTATGCAACATTTATGTCTTTATTAGAGATAATTTCTGGATATAATATCAAATAGGTTTACAAAATGGACTCAAGATGGTTCACAAGCATTCAGAAGGAACTGGGTAGTTAGTATAGTCAACAGACAGGAACTGCAAGTGGAAGTATGTTGAATAATGAAACACAATTCTGTAAAATAAAGTTTGGAATGGGAAGAAATGGAAGCTTTAGTTTGGTATTTACTTTAAATAATTAACTTTGGAAAATTTTAGAAATCTTTTTCTAGCCCCTTCAATAAAAAGTAGATCAGCTGTCCCAGCCGTGGTTGATGCTTAAAATTCCTAACTATATTTGTGATTAGTGTAGTTAGTTTTCAGGCACGGTATTAGAATAGCATTCTTCCCCTCAATAAAATCTGACACTCTATCCATCTTACATCGCTGCATGTCTGACTTTTGCCATCTGTGCAATGGAGCAGTTCTGGGATCAGAAGTCACATGATCCATTCAGATTACTTTTAAATTGTTAACATCCTGGGTGAATTAACTACAGTTTTACCATCAGAGAAACAAAAGTTAAAGTGTAAGCACAGTGTTACTATGGAAATCAATAAAGTCACAGTGAATTAGTTAAAAAATTATCTTTTCTCTCTTAGTCCTGCACCTTTATGGTAACAGATTTTACCATATTTTACTGAAGTAAAATTACTCTATTTTAAATCATGGCAATTGAATCAATGTTCTGTGGGAACAGTGCTATTAAAAACTCTGCACTCTACCTCTAACGCATGCCTGGCTGGCCTCCCAAGTTCTACCCTCCGTAAACTTGAGGTTATCCAAAACTCTGTATCCCGTGTCCTAACTTGCACCAAGTCCCGTTCACTCTGTGCTCGCTGACCATCATTGGCTCCCGTTTAAGCAACACCTCGATTTTAAAATTCTCATCCTTGTTTTCAAATCCCTCCATGGCCTCGCCCCCTCCCTATCTCTATAAACTCCTCCAGCCCCACAGCCCTCCGAGATATCTGCGCTCCTCTAATTCTGGCCTCCTGAGCATCGCCAATTTCAATCGCTCCACCATTGATGGCTGTGCCTTCAGCTGCCAAGGACCTAAGCTCTGGAATTCCCTCCCTAAACCTCTCCGCCTCTTTACATCTAAGATGCGCCTTAAAATCTACGCCTTTGACCAAGCCTTTGATCATCTGCCATAATACCTCCTTATGTGGCTCGGTGTCAAATTTTGTTTTGAAATGCCCCTGTGAAGTGCTTTGGGACATTTTACTATGTTAAAGGCACTATATAAATACAAGCTGTTGTTGTTGTGTTCTTGATCAGGCTAACGTCCCCAGCATCGAAGCTTTGACCACGCTCAATCAGTTCCGATGGACGGGTCACATTGTCCGCATGCCCGATACGAGACTCCCAAAACAAGCGCTCTACTCGGAGCTCCGGCACGGCAAGAGAGCCCCAGGTGGGCAGAGGAAACGCTTCAAGGACACCCTCAAAGCCTCCTTGAAAAAGTGTAACATCCCCACCGACACCTGGGAATCCCTGGCCCAAGACTGCACAAAGTGGAGGAGAAGCATCCGGGAAGGTGACGAACACCTCGAGTCTCTTCGCCGGGAGCAAGTGGAAGACACTCGCAGGCAGCGCAAGAAGCGCATGTCAACCCAAGCACCCCACCCACCCACCCCTTCAACCACCATCTGCCCCACCTATGACAGAGACTGCAGGTCCCGCATTGGACTCATCAGTCACCTGCGAACTCATTTTTAATGTGGAAGCAAGTCATCCTCGGTTCCGAGGGACTGCCTAAGAAGAGAAGTTGTTGTTGTACTGCCATTCAAACTGATTGTACTGAAGTCAATGATACAGTATAATAGCCTAATGTTATAGTTTTCAGATTCAGTCTCAGATATTATAAACCAGACTTCAAAAGTGCCATATTACAACAGGTTGAGATAGATTCTCAACATAATTAAATATTATCTTGAAGATGGTCACAGTTACGGCGTCTCTGAGATCCCCTGGCATGCTCTCCTCCTTCCAGATAAGAGAAATGAGTTCATGATTTCGTGCCAGTAGTGCTTCTCCGCCATGCTTTAGTGCCTCGGCGGGGATTCCATCTGCTCCTGAGGCCTTGTTGTTCTTCAGTTGTCGGATGGCCTTTTCAACCTCATGCCGGGCTGGGGTTGTGCTGAGATGATGGCGGGTAGCATGCTGTGGGATGGAGTTGAGGACACTCGTGTCGAAGACAGAGTCGTGGTTAAGGAGATCTTCGAAGTGCTCCTACCAGTGGGCACTGACTGCCTCTCTGTCCTTAATGAGTACCTCTCCGTCCTTGGCCCGCGGTGGGGAAGGGCCTTGGGTGCTTGGGCCGTAGATGGTCTTGACTGCGCTAAAGAATCCACGCACGTCATGGTTGTCGGCTAGCTGCTGGATTTCCTGCGCTTTCTCCACCCACCATTTGTTCTTTAGGTTGCAAGTCTTTTGTTGGACCTTGGCCTTCAGGCTTCTGTAGAGCTGCTTTCATGCTCTCGAGTTCTGTTGCTGTTTCCAGATCAGGAATGCGTTGCGCTTGCGGCTTATTAGCTCCTGGATCTCCTGGTCATTCTCGTCGAACCAGTCTTGGTGTTTCCTGGTCGAGTGACCGAGCGTCTCGTCACAGGTGCTGATTATGGAGGCCCTGAGTGCAGACCAGACACTGTGGGCACTCTGTGCCTCTGCATCACTGGGAGTCGTCAGGTTGTTTGTGAGGCGCAGGCTGAATAGGGCTTTTTTAGCGGGGTCTTTGAGTGCTCCAGCGTTAATTTTCCTGCGGCATTGTTTCGTTTGCCGCCGCTGTTTTGGGGCTACATTGATGGAGATGACAGAGCGGATTAGGCGGTGGTCTGTCCGGCAGTCATCAGCTCCTGTCATGGCGCGGGTGATGCAGACGTCCTTGCAGTCCCTCGCTCGGACGATGACGTAGTCCAGCAGATGCCAGTGCTTGGAATGAGGGTGCTGCCATGAAGCCTTGTACTTGTCTCTCTGACGGAACAAGGTGTTGGCTATGACGAGGCCATGTTCTAAGCATTTCAACAGGAGGAGGGTACCGTTGGAGTTGGCTTTCCCTACCCCCTCTCTGCCGATCACACCTCCCCAGAGGTCTGTGTCCTTTCCAACTCTGGCGTTAAAGTCGCCAAGGAGGATCATCTTGTCGCCTGTTGGGACTCGGGACAGGGATTGTTCGAGGCTGGAGTAGAATTCCTCTTTGGTCTTGTCTGTGGCTTCCAGTGTTGGGAGTACGCACTGATGACCGTAGTGCACTGGTCATCAGTCTAGACCATCTCCAAGAAAGGTGACAAGTCCGATTGTGGTAATTACAGAGGAGTTTCCCTGCTGTCTGCCACAGGGAAAGTCAGCGCAAGAATCCTCCTCAATCGTCTTCTCCCAGTGGCCGAAGAGCTCTTCCCAGAGTCGCAATGCGGATTCTGCCCACTAAGGGGCACAATGGACATGATCTTCACTGCACGTCAATTACAAGAGAAATGCAGGGAGCAGCACCAACCGCTGTATATGGCCTTCTTTGATCTCACAAAGGCCTTCGACACTGTCAACCGTGAGGGATTATGGAGTGTCCTCCTCAAATTCGGCTGCCCTCAAAAGTTTGTCACTTACCTCCACCTGCTTCACGACGACATGCAAGCCGTGATCCTGACCAACGGTTCCACCACTTTCCAACTCTGGCGTTAAAGTCGCCAAGGAGGATCATCTTGTCGCCTGTTGGGACTCGGGACAGGGATTGTTCGAGACTGGAGTAGAATTCCTCTTTGGTCTTGTCTGTGGCTTCCAGTGTTGGGAGTACGCACTGATGACCGTAGCGCACTGGTCATCAGTCTAGACCATCTCCAAGAAAGGTGACAAGTCCGATTGTGGTAATTACAGAGGAGTTTCCCTGCTGTCTGCCACAGGGAAAGTCATCGCAAGAATCCTCCTCAATCGCCTTCTCCCAGTGGCCGAAGAGCTCTTCCCAGAGTCGCAATGCGGATTCCGCCCACTAAGGGGCACAATGGACATGATCTTCACCGCACGTCAAGTACAAGAGAAATGCAGGGAGCAGCACCAACCGCTGTATATGGCCTTCTTTGATCTCACAAAGGCCTTCGACACTGTCAACCGTGAGGGATTATGGAGTGTCCTCCTCAAATTCGGCTGCCCTCAAAAGTTTGTCACTTACCTCCACCTGCTTCACGACGACATGCAAGCCGTGATCCTGACCAATGGTTCCACCACAGACCCAATTCACATAAGGACCGGGGTCAAGCAAGGCTGTGTCATCGCACCAACGCTCTTCTCGATCTTCCTTGCTGCAATGCTCCATTTCACCCTCAGTGAGCGCCCCACTGGATTGGAGCTAATTTACAGAACAAACGGGAAACTGTTCAACCTCCGTCGCCTCCAGTCTAGATCTAAGGTCATCCCATCCTCTGTCGTTGAATTACAGTATGAGGATGATGATTGCATCTGCGCTCACTCGGAGGTCAAACTCCAAACCATTGTCAACACCTTCACCGAAGTGTACGAGAGCATGGGCCTTACACTAAACATCCGTAAGACAAAGGTCCTCTACCAACCTGCCCCCGCCACACAGTACTGCCCCCCGATTATCAAAATCCACAACAAGGCCTTGGACAACGTGGACCACTTTCCATGCCTCGGGAGCCTACTGTCAACAAGGGTAGACGTCGACAACGAAGTCCAACACCGCCTTCAGTGTGCCAGTGCAGCCTTCCGTCGCCTGAGGAAGAGAGTGTTTGAAGACCAGGACCTCAAACCCGGCACTAAGCTGATGGTCTACAGAGCAGCAGTGATACCCGCCCTGCTGTATGCCTCAGAGACATGGACCATGTACAGCAGGCACCTCAATGCACTGGAGAGGTACCACCAACACTGCCCCCGCAACATCCTGCAAATCCATTGGCTGGATAGGCGCACCAACGTCAGTGTTCTTGCTCAGGCCAAAATCCCCAGCATCGAAGCTTTGACCACGCTCGATCAGTTCCGATGGACGGGTCACATTGTCTGCATGCCCAATACGACACTCCCAAAACAAGTGCTCTACTCGGAACTCCGGCACGGCAAGAGAGCCCCAGGTGGGCAGAGGAAACGCTTCAAGGACACCCTCAAAGCCTCCTTGAAAAATTGTAACATCCCCACCGACACCTGGGAATCCCTGGCCCAAGACCGCACAAAGTGGAGGAGAAGCATCCGGGAAGGCGCCGAACACCTCGAGTCTCTTCGCCGGGAGCAAGCAGAAGCCAAGCGCAGGCAGCGCAAGGAGCGCACATCAACCCATGCACCCCACCCACCCGCCCCTTCAACCACTGTCTGCCCCACCTGTGACAGAGACTGTAGGTCCCACATTGGACTCATCAGTCACCTGCAAACTCATTTTTAATGCGGAAGCAAGTCATCCTCGGTTCCGAGGGACTGCCTTAAAAGAAGAAGAATTAAATATTAAATATTGATTATTGTGTTCTATTTTTGAATAAACAATTTAAAATAATTATAAACCATCTTATGTTCAGGCAGTGAAAGCAATAACTAATTGGATAAGAGAAAGTTGTCCAGGACTAGAAATAACTTTTGCAACGGTCTCACATAGCCTGTTCAATAAGCAAATAAGAAGAGAGGCTCTCTGTAGCATGCAAAACACGTAGCTGTTAAATAAACTCCTTCTATTATGCTACTAGTTCTACCTTTAACAGTAATATTACATATACACCTTCCCTGGACACCTTTCTAGTTTTATTCAAGTGAGAAAGAAACTTCTAAAGCTCACTGTTTACAATATATTTGTATTAATCTTTTGCTAATGTTTAAGATTAACAGTTCTGACAATTCTGAAAAATGAATATTGTTAACTTAATGCACTGCCATGATTTCAGAAACAATGCAGATTTGGGTTCACACATAATATACATATAGCCACATATGGCTGTGTTTCTCCAATAGTCTGATGCTGTATTATGCTGACTGTTCAACAGAATACAGTTGTTGTATCATATTTCCAGTATGGTATGCAATATAAGAGACATAAAACTTAAAAATAGTGCTGCTGAGAAACTTCTATTAATAACACCTGCTTCAATAGTCCAGTAGATTTTCTGATAGAGTATCAGTTTTGGAACATTTTTATATAAGAAAACATTTCCAAATTTTTTTATTGGAAACAAAGCTTAAGTTTGATGCTTTAAAGTGGCAGAGTAAAAGCTGTTTAAAGAACTTGCAAATTTGAGGAACGTAGTCATGGAAGAAGCTTCAAGAAGAGAGAAGCAGGAAAGGTAAGGGTTTAAATTCCCTGTATTTAATCTCCTCAGACAAATGTAATTAATGACGTTTACTTTGCATTTAAAAATGTCCATCAGTTTGAATGCATGCTATGCTAAGTAATGCGGTTTGCTTCATTACGTTTTTTATTCAGTGTAATTTTACACCTAACTCAAATGTATAGAAAAGGAAACCAGTCTGAAATATTTCTTGCTGAGAGGCCCCGAATAAAAGTTGACTATTATTAAAAAGGAAGTTGTGGTAACTTAAAAAGATGCTGCTCTGGGAAGAATCTAAGAAATTGCAAGTTAAGCTGTGGTTATTTGCATGTTACTGTTTCCAGAATGAAACAACACAATTTTATTTTTCAAAGGGACCATTAATACATTTGGCAGCTTCTATCTATTTTCACATAGTAGGCAGTCATTTCCCTACAGAACAGCTAATTTTAAGTTGAATCAATGGGTCTAATTGAGTACATCTGTCTTAGGAGGGTATGGAAATATTTGAGGGTTTAACTTTTTCATGATCATGCTGTGGTCACGACCTAATGACATGTCACTCTGTCCAACATATTAATGTATGTTGGTGTCGGTTTTTCATTCATCTCACTTGTCAGCTTCTGCTTGAAATAACAGTGATCAGGCAACCTACAGCTGCACAATTTTATGAGTTTTGATCTCTTAGAAAGCTGTTACATGATTCACCTGTCATATTGATTAACAGTTCCCTCCTCCCTTCCCCCTCCCTGCATACACAGGAGGAACAAGATGAAATGAAATGAGTACGGTATCTTGAGATAGAGGATCAGCCATGATCATATTGAATGGCGGAGCAGACTCGAAGGTCCGAATGGCTGACTCCTGCTCCGATTTTTCTATATTTCTATGTTTCAGCTGTGGCTCAATGGGTAGTACTTTCGCCTGTAAGTCAGAAGGTTGTGGGTTCATAGTCCCACTCCGGAGACTTGAGGACAAAAATCTAGGCTGATATTCCAGTGCAGTGCTGAGGGAGTTCCTTCATTGTTTAATAGGAAAATTAAGTAATGTCAGTTTAATTTTGTGGCCTTCTATTGTGACCCTACCCAAGGTCAAAAAAGGGTTTGCACACCAATGTTTTAACAGTTGCCTCAAGTTTCCAGGTCTTTATATTTGCCCAAGCTTTGTAGCTCTGCTCTTCATAAAACACGGTTGTACATTTTATATGAAATTTCTCCTCTTACTTAAATTATGCTGTTGATTTTTTTCCCCAACAGCAATGTAGTCCTGTATACAAACTGAAAAATCTGGTTTCCTAGTATCTAATCTGTTTTGAAATACATTTAACAAATTATGATTACCTGCTATACAGGTTTGCTCTTACAACATATGTAGAGTTAATTATGTGCATGCAGTGTGTATGAAATGAAAAAGAAAAAGAAAGACTTGCCTTTATATCACGCCTTTCATAACCTCAGGATGTTCCAAGGTGTTTTACAGCCAATGAAGTACATTTTGAACTGTAGTTACTGTTGTAAGAAATTTTGCAGCCAGTTGCGCTCAGCAAGTTCCCACAAACAGCAATGTGATAATGACCAGATAATCTGTTTTAGTGATGTTGATTGGCCTGGACACAAGGGATAACTCCCCTGCTCTTCTTCAAAATAGTGCCATGGGATCTTTGACGCCCACCTGAGAGAGCAGACAGGCTCTCGGTTTAATGTCTCATCCAAAACACGGCACCTCCGACTGTGGTGTATGTAACCTGTTCCACCTTAAGAAAGGTACTACTTTCTTTGGCTGCTGTATACGTAATACCGGTGGTGACCACACCGGTATATAAGCACAGTGTAATAATATTGTATTCAGTATAGTCCTGACCTCCAACCAGTAAAGACCTGTTGAATTTACTCTTGTGGTCTGTGTAGTAATTCTCACTATAACACACAGACTTAACAGTGGCGACGAGTCCGATTCGTACCCTGCTGCAGTAATTTCCACGGCGACTTCGTCCACAGACAGGACGTCGAAGAGAGGTTTCCACCCTCATCACCTACTGGAAGATACGTCGAGCGGCAGGCATCGAGCAACCGGAGTGCAGAAGACATCCTGACCTCGAAGCCTCCATCAGCGACTGTCAGCTTCTTCTACTACCTCGTGGTGGGTAAACCGGGCAGCGACGCGACAGAAAGCCAACCGTGTTGGCTGTACAGACGGGGCTGGGAAGATGGAGGAATAAGGGCGGTGAGGTCGATCGCGACCGGAGATAAGGGCCGGGACGCTTTCGAGCGAGAGGCGCAGCGCGGGACATCGATCGCGACCGGAGATAAGGGCCGCATTTGGGCTAAAGGCGCAGCGTCTGGGGAAACTGAAGGCGCGAGAGCCGCGGTGAAGCGGAGACAGTGTCGGGGGACGGGTGAAGACCGCCAAACGCGGGAAAACCGCCATTTTGTGGGCGGAGGACGACGACAAGAGCGGGAAGCCGCCATCTTGGATAACATTAAAAATACAATAAATTGCTACGATGCCTAAACATGGGAACATTAATGCCTTCGACAGTGATATAGAAGACTGGGCTATGTATGTAGAACGCATACAAAACTATTGTAAGGCAAATAAAATTCCTGATGCAGATAAAGCACTAACATTACTAAACTTAATGGGTGCGAAGACATACGGGCAATTGAAACACCTGTTATCACCAGATGAACCGGCGGATAAGACGTTCGAACAGATTGTTACTGTCCTAAATAATCATCTTAACCCCACGCCACTGATGCTAGCGGAACGATTTAAATTTTACGATAGAAGACAGCTGCAAAATGAAAGCAATGCTGAATATTTGATGGAATTACGTAAGCTAGCAAAATATTGTCAGTTTGGAACGGGGCTGACAGAGGCACTTCGAGATAGATTTGTGTGTGGTTTATTTAAACAGGATACACAAAGGCGACTGCTCGAGGAGAATGAGCTGTCTCTCGAGAAGGCGGTCACTATGGCAGCAGCACACGAGGCCGCAGCGAGAGGCACGGCAGTAATGCAGCTACGGCCACCGGAACTCGGTACAAACAAATTGGGTTTGAGTTCTGTCAAATGTTATCGTTGTGGAAAGACAACGCACGATCAGAACCAGTGTTGGTTTAAAAACCAAGAATGCAGAACGTGTGGCAGGCTTGGCCACAAAGCTAAAGTATGCCGGTCAGGAAAGAAGACCAGCAACAAAAAGTCACCGCAAGGAAAATATGCAAAGGTACACAAGGTGACAAAGAACAGTTTGACCGAACAGAAGTCAGGTTCAGACGCTAGCAGTAATGAACTGGATAGCTTAAGAATACACAACGTTGGTAAGGATACAGACCTCCAGACAATTTGGGTCACTCTTCAGATAGCAGGAGTCCAAGTAAAAATGGAATTGGACACTGGATCGGCATTGACGGTCATGAATAGGAAAGATTACAGAAGGTTATTCCAACATATTCCCTTACAGGATACGGAGATTATATTGAAAACGTACACGGGGCAAAGAGTGTACCCCATCGGAAAAATAGAGGTAGAAGTGGTCCACAAGGGCGAAGGAAGCCAAGTAATGGACTTATATGTGCTACCTGAAGGAGGTCCACCACTACTAGGACGGGAGTGGATTAGGAAAATGAATATGGACTGGCACTCCTTGAAAGCACTAATGGTAGATTCCGGGGAAACAGCTGTCAAACCTAAACGATTGTCCAGAATATTGGATGAGGCTAAAGAGGTGTTCCAGCCGGGATTGGGAACACTGAGAGGAATTACGGCAAACATCAAGATTGATGAACATGCACAACCAAAATTTTTTAAAGCCAGACCGGTACCCTATGCATTACGACCTACGGTTGAAGCGGAGCTGGAAGCACTAGAACGTTCAGGTGTACTGTCTAAAGTAGATTGGAGTGAGTGGGCTATGCCCATTGTTCCCGTTATGAAATGTCCTGCGAACAATAAGCCAGGAGATACAGGGAAGGTTCGCATCTGTGGAGATTTCAAAATCACCGTTAATCCGGTGCTTCACACGGTGCAGTATCCGCTTCCACGGATTGAGGATATTTTCGCTTCACTGTCTGGCGGGAAACACTTCACCAAGATAGACCTGGCACAGGCATACTTGCAGATGGAGGTTGAAGAAGAGTCACGCCAATACCTCACGATCAACACGCATCGAGGGTTGTACCGGTACAATAGGCTGGTTTTTGGAGTGGCATCGGCTCCAGCAATTTGGCAGAGGGCCATGGAGCAGGTATTACAGGGAATTCCAGGCACACAATGTTACCTGGACGACATTCTGATCACAGGTGATGGTGATGAACAACATCTCGCTAACTTGGTACTGGTGCTCAACAGACTGAAAGAGTATGGACTTAGAGTAAATCGGCAGAAATGTGAGTTCTTCCAGAAGCGGATCTCATACTGTGGTCATGTCATTGACCGGGAGGGGCTTCATAAGTCTCCTGACAAGATAGAGGCAGTTGTAAAGGCTCCCGCTCCGGAGAATGTCTCTCAGTTGAGGTCGTTTCTAGGATTAATTAACTATTACCATAAATTTCTGCCAAATCTATCCACGGTACTGCATCCATTGAACGCTCTTTTACAGAAAGGGGTACCATGGGACTGGGGCGAAAACTGTAAGAAGGCATTTTGCAAAAGCAAAGAATTGATCACCTCAGAGGAAGTGTTGGCTCACTTCAACCCGACACTGCCTATTCGGTTGGCTTGTGATGCTTCTCCATATGGTATTGGGGCAGTACTCTCACATAAATTGCCAAATGGCACGGAAAGGCCAGTCGCGTTTGCATCCAGATCATTGACCTCCGCTGAGCGCAACTATGCGCAGATCGATAGGGAGGCCCTTAGCATTGTATGGGGAGTGAAGAAGTTTAATCATTACCTACAGGGCCAAAAATTCACACTTCTGACGGACCATCAACCGTTGGTGTCCATTTTTAACCCTAAGAAGGGTGTTTCGGTGATGACAGCACAGCGTCTCCAGAGATGGTTTCTTTTCTTAGGGGCACATCAATATCAGATAGAATTCAAAGGTACGAAACAGCATGGCAATGCTGATGGCTTGTCGCGCCTGCCACTACCTGAAGATGAAGACACGACGAAAGTTGACCCTGTTGAGTTATTTCATTCGACCATTATCGAGTGTTTACCTGTCACCAATGCAAGTATTGAAAGAGAAACCAGGAACGACCCGACACTGTCCAGAGTCTACGAGGTGACAGTGAAAGGATGGCCAACACGGGGTGATCCTCTGTTACCGGCATTCTCGGCAAGGCGAGACCAGCTGTCCGTCTGCCATGGTACTTTGATGTACGGGACAAGAGTGATTATTCCTCCCAAGTTAAGGGAAAGAGTTTTAAAAGAACTACATGAAGGTCATCTGGGGGGAGTTAAAATGAAAAGTCTTGCTAGGGCTTACGTATGGTGGCCGGGTATTGACCAACAAATTGAGGAGTTAACAAAAAGCTGCGCTGGGTGTCAAAAAGTGCAAAATGCACCTCCGATAGCACCGCTACACCCATGGGAATGGCCTTCAGCCCCATGGCAACGCGTACACATTGACTTTGCTGGTCCATTCATGGACTCCATGTTCCTAATCGCGGTGGACGCACATTCCAAATGGCCAGAAGTCATCAAGATGAATACCACTACTTCAGAAAAGACAATTGCGGTGTTAAGAACAATATTCGCAAGGAACGGATTGCCAGAACAGATCTGTTCGGACAACGGACCACAGTTTGTATCGGAAGAATTCCAACAATTCTTAAAGAAGAATGGAGGTCAACATTTTACCTCTGCCCCATATCATCCGGCGACAAACGGGTTGGCTGAAAGATTTGTCCAGACATTCAAAAAGGCTATTAAGGCCATGAATGATGATCAGATTCCGCTGCAACACAAGGTCGATAAGTTCCTGATGTCATATAGAAACGCCGATCATGCCGTGACTAACCAAAGTCCTGCTATGATGTTTTATAACAGGAGGTTGCGGTCCAAGTTGGACTTGTTAAAACCAAATGTGCGGAGGGAAGTGGAAAACAAACAGTTTCGGCATATTAACAGCAAGACCACTCGAACTTTCGACGTAGGACAACCAGTGATGGCAAGGGGCTATGGAAACGAAAAATGGCAGTCCGGAACAATCCGGGCCAGACAAGGACCTCTGATGTACACCGTAGATATTGGTCATAATGTGATAAGGCGTCATGCGGATCAACTGGTAGAGTCGAGAGCAAGGGTCGAACCCATGGTTGTGACAGAGCCAGCTGTGGAAGACGTTCATGAACCTGCAGCATCTACCTCGGCCGAGAATGTACTTGATGATGATGACACCCAATACATTGGCAACCAACTAGAGGAGGCACCTCAACAACAAGAATCAGAGACCACTGAAAGGCGTTATCCAAGCCGAATCAGAAAGCCTCCTGAGAGACTGAACCTTTGAACTGTTATACCTGAAGTTATATATGTATATATGTTATGTTTATTTGGGGATATGACTGTTAAGCTAAAAAGGGAGGATTGTGGTGTATGTAACCTGTTCCACCTTAAGAAAGGTACTACTTTCTTTGGCTGCTGTATACGTAATACCGGTGGTGACCACACCGGTATATAAGCACAGTGTAATAATATTGTATTCAGTATAGTCCTGACCTCCAACCAGTAAAGACCTGTTGAATTTACTCTTGTGGTCTGTGTAGTAATTCTCACTATAACACACAGACTTAACACCGACAGTGCAGCACTCCCTCAGTACTGCACTGGAGTGTCAGCTTAGATTTTGTCCTCAAATCTCTGGAGTGGAACTGTGAACCCACAACCTTCTGACTCAGAGGCTGAGCCACAGCTGACACCATGCTCAAATATTCATGCGTGTACATTATAGAGTCATAGAGTGAGTCATAGAGTTATACAGCACAGAAAGAGGCCCTTCGGCCCATCGCGTCCACGCCGGCCATCAAGCCCTGTCTAATCTAATCCCATTTTCCAGCATTTTGTCCGTAGCCTTGTATGCTGTGGCATTTCAAGTGCTCATCCAAATGCTTCTTGAATATTGTGAGGGTTCCTGCCTCTACCACCCTTTCAGGCAGTGAGTTCCAGATTCCAACCACCCTCTGGGTGAAAAAGTTTTTCCTCAAATCCCCTATAAACCTCCTGCCCCTTACCTTGAATCTATGCCCCCTTGTTATTGACCCCTCTACTAAGGGGAAAAGTTCCTTTCTATCTACCCTATCTATGCCCCTCATAATTTTGTAAACCTCAATCAGGTCCCCCCTCAGCCTTCTCTGCTCCAAGGAAAACAACCCCAGCCTGTCCAGTCTTTCTTCATAGCTGAAGCGCTCCAGCCCAGGTAACATCCTGGTAAACCTCCTCTGCACCCTCTCCAAAGCAATCACATCCTTCCTATAGTGTGGCGACCAGAACTGCACACAGTACTCCAGCTGTGGCCTTACCAGCGTTTTGTACAGCTCCATCATAACCTCCCTGCTCTTATATTCTATGCCTCGGCTAATGAAGGCAAGTATCCCATATGCCTTTTTAACCACCTTATCCACCTGTTCTGCTGCCTTCAGGGATCTATGTACATGCACACCAAGGTCCCTCTGATCCTTTGTCTTTCCTAGGGTCTTACCATTCATTGTGTATTCCCTTGCCTTGTTAGTCCATCCAAAATGCATCACCTCACACTTTTCAGGGTTAAATTCCATTTGCCACTTTTCCGCCCATCTGACCAACCCATCTATATCGTCCTGTAGCCTGAGGCTTCCCTCCTCGCTATTTACCACCCCACCAATTTTCATGTCATCTGCGAACTTACTGTTCATACCTTTTACATTCACATCCAAATCATTAATGTAGACCACAAACAGCAAGGGACCCAGCATTGATCCCTGCGGTACCCCACTGGACACAGGCTTCCAGTCACAAAAACAACCTTCCACCATCACCCTCTGCCTTCTGCCACTAAGCCAGTTTTGGATCCAATGTGCCAAGGCACCCTGGATCCCATGGGCTCTTACCTTCCTGACCAGTCTCCTATGCGGGACTTTATCAAAAGCCTTACTGAAATCCATGTAAACCACATCCACTGCACTACCCTCATCCACACACCTAGTCACCCCCTCGAAAAATTCAATCAAATTGGTCAGACATGATCTTCCCTTGACAAAGCCATGCTGGCTATCCCTAATTAATCCTTGCCTCATCCTCATGCTTTCATTCTGCCAGCGCACTTCACACTTCATCTAGACCCATCCTTTGTTTCTTTACCTGTCCTATTACCATCTCGTCTCGACTTGAATATCTCTTAATGTCTCTTCACCTCTCATAGACCTTCCCTTTTGTTCTTTCATCCCCTCCCCCATTTCTCAGCCCCCAAACTTGCTTTTTAATCTGTTTCATTTCCTGCTTTTTTCTCAGTTCTAATGAAGGGTCTTTGACCTGAAATGTTAATTCTGTTTCTCTCTCCACGGATGTTGCCTGGCCTGCTGAGTTTTTCCAGCGTTTTCTATTGTTATTTTGGATTTCCAGCATCTGCAGTATTTTGCTATCATAATAAATCTAATGTTCTATTGGGGTCGAAGTACTACTTCTCCTGATCCATGTGTAAATCATGGATTCCTTATTTTTAGGAAATTTATTTACAATAAAGGTTATTTTTTCCACGTCATGGAAGTGTGTGTGTGTAAGTGTGAGTGTGTGTGTTAGATTATTGTAGTTATTGCATAATCAGCATATAAGTGCACATAAATGTTAAAACAGTTCTGTTCTATAAGCTTGTTGTGATTATTGGCATGAAACTATTGTTGAGACAAAGCCAACGCAAAGTTGAGGTCGCACAGCAACCAAAGCCGCCAGGAACATGGGCCACCAGGGATCAGATTCTGATGGTAGATTAATTGGGCATTCATCTGATTGCTGTTTGTGGGACATTGCTGGTGCAGAATGGTTGCCATGTTTGCCTACATAACAGCTTCACTGCACTTCTTTTTTATTATTTATTCATTCTCAGGATGTGGGTGTCACTGGCCAGGCCAGCATTTATTGCTCATCCCTAGTTTACCCTGAGAAGGTGGTGCCTTCTTGAACCGCTGCAGTCCATGTGGTGAAGGTACTCCCACAGTGCTGTTAGGTAGGGAGTTCCAGGATTTTGACCCAGCGACGATGAAGGATTGGTGATATATTTCCAAGTCAGGATGGTGTGTGACTTGGAGGGGAACTTGGAGGTGGTGGTGTTCCCATGCGACTGCTGCCCTTGTCCTTCTAGGTGGTAGAGGTCGTGGGTTTGGGAGGTGCTGTCGAAGAAACCTTGGCAAGTTGCTGCAGTGCATCTTGTAGGTGGTACACATTGCAGCCAGGGTATGCCGGTGGTGGAGGGAGTGAATGTTTAAGGTGGTGGATGGGGTGCTGATCAAGCGGGCTGCTTTGTCCTGGATGGCCTTGAGCTTCTTGAGAGCTGTTGGAGCTGCACCCATCCAGGCATTTGTGTGAATCACTTTAAGATGTTTTGACATGATATAGTGTTGTAAAAATGTAAGCATTATAACATTATTACAGCTTCCTGAGATTACTTGGTATATCACACACCAAATGATTGGTAGACCTTGGTATTTATAAGTAGAGTGCCAGTATACATCGATATATATATTCTTTACCGAACTACATCAAAGTGGACAACATTCAAAATGTGAGAGCAATGGGGTGCAATGTAAAGAATCAGTTAGATCCATTTCAGAGGAGGTTAGTGATGCTATTGTCATTGTCTTATTTTATGTTATGTTATATCTCTGGGATGAGAAAAGTCCATTCGATCCATATACGCTCACCCAAGTCTTTGCTGAACTTATCCTCAAGTACCTAGCCTTCCTTCCTCCACCTCACATCACCTCCTGCTTCAGGCAAAAAAAACAACAAAGGTAGATAATTCCAAGATCATCCGTCAAAAGTTTCCCCTGATCCCTCAAAAGGTGACCAGGCAAACTCCCCAGGAGGTACCTTCTACAGTTCCCTCACCTGAGACACTTATTTATACAGGTTGGGCAACATTTACTATATCTGTTTCTTCCTGTTAGTTTAGCAATTTTAACCTAGCAGATGGTGGCAGTTGTAGAGAAGGAGCTGTAAAAACATACTGCGTGCAGTCTTTTCCTTCCTCCTCCCTTCGCTCCACCATTGGCAACCATGCCTTCAGCCCCACATTCTGGAATTCCCTCCCTAACCCTTTTGCCTCTCCACCTCCCTCTTTTCCTTTAAGATCCCCCTTAAAATCCACATTGTTGACCAAACCTTTTGATCGTCGTCCGAATACCTTCTCTTTTGGCTTGGCAGACATTTTTTCCTTACACCTCTCTGAATCATCTTGAGATGTTTTACTACATTAAAGATGCTATATAGCCATGAGTTATTGTTGTTTAACACACCACCTATTCCCCCTTTTCCTGAAGCCGCTAGGAAAATCTGATCAGCCATAACCTTCACTATAATGTTTATCATCAGTACTTCAAGCTCAGTACCTGTTGTGTAGCAACTTTGCTTTTCTGGTCTGATCCTTTCGGATAATAATTTATTCAATGTTTTTTCAGTCCTTAATTTAATAATTAAAGCAACAAAACTAATTAGAGACAGCGACTGCCGATATTAATCGATTAGATGGAAGAAGTTGTAGGATTCGCAAAATTGAACTTTATATTAATAAGGGTCAAATGGCAGAAGAGGCTATGATTTTAAAGACTGTCTTAAAAGAAGCCCAGAAAAAGGGGCATACAAAATGGCCACCATACCATGTGACCAGCTTATTGGGACACTTTAAAATGGTTCCTGCGCAACCTCAGACAGATTTGTGGATTCAACCCACAGTAAGTTTTGGAAGCTGTTCCTGAGAGAACGAAACCAGACCCACAGGTATGCATATGGTTTTGATGCAGATCTAGTCAAGATCGGCCTGGAGACAGAGGCCATCAAAACGTTGCCCCAGACAAAAGGGGACAATTTCATATTCATGAGAACAGCACCCAGAACTAGATAACGAGATCAGCAGGCCATTAAAAACAATGGAGGTAATTCCAAACCAGAGATGGGCCTGTTACCAGCCGTTTAAGACATTTTAAAATATAATGGCTACCCCACTGTGCTCGTAGACCGCCAGAAATAAAACAAAGACTAACCTGATTTTGGGCGGGAAGTGAAACCTGTGGAAGAAAGGTATATCTGGGAGAGACTTTTCGGCAGTTGAAACAAGCTGGCAGCTGGAGGACATGCAGGCACACAGGCAGACACGCCGGGTTGGAGAGCTGGAAACACGCAGCTTGAATCCGGACACCCAGAAGAAGGAGCAGTCAATCGCAGGAGGAAGAAGAAAGCCAACATCGAGAAGGCCGTCTTGAAACCGGCGTTCCGCCCCGGGGAAGCACATCGGGAGATCATCGACCGTCCCCGGGCCGTTGCCGGAACGAGAGGCCATCGACACAACTTGGGAGAAGAGACAAAAAAAATAAAACCCCAAGCGAAGAAACCTTCCAGCCGCCCCGGCTCAGGAGAAGAGAAAGGAAACTGAAGAAGCGATGGGAGCCAGCCCAAGACTCCTCTAACCAGGGTCGAGCCGACGATCCTTGACCCTGCCGACATCCAGGCCCGCCGGTGTCCAGCCGCCCCCGACCCCCACCTCAGGAGAGAGGTGTGGCGCAGCTCGCAGGGGCTCCACGATCCACGTGGAGACAAAACACCTGAAAGGACCAAACACAGACTCGATTTCAAAACCTTGCACTTCCTAGTGGGATTGGTGAGCATGTTTCTGGCCCTTCACAATCAGATCTAGATAGGTTTAATAAGGGGATGGATTTAAGGGTACAATTAACATGAGTTGTTGTCCCTCGATGTTCCGTGTGTTTCCTTATTTCATGATAATCTTTGTAGAGTATAAGATGCCTGTATTTGCTTTAGTTAGTACTGTGTCGTTATGATTTGTTTGTGTGTTTTTCCCTCCCATGTACTCCCTTATCTGCTTGCAATTGATTTAAAATTTTCCTTATGCAATAAAATTTATTTTGTTTCATCAAACTTGGTCTACAAGAGTTTTCTCTACATTGTAGTTCCTGCGCCTAAGTCCAGAGTACAGAATCTAAGGGGCGGGTTTTTCGAACCACTCAAGGTTTACTGTGCAAGAGAGCGAGGCCTCTAGAGAGAGAAACCTCAGGGAAACCGCTCGAGGAAAACCCCTTACAGAAAATGGCAACCGCGGCAGGACTCTGGCAGCAGGATTGCAATGTAGTAGATCCAAGTTTGAATGGTCGAAATGCAATGGATGAGAGGATAGCGGATTATGTCTTTGGCAAGGTAAATCTCACTAAGCAGTGGATTTCCGATCTCTTGCTGGATGGGCGTCCGGTGGACACAGCCATCAGGTGGACAGAGAACAAAGAGCATAAGAAGTCAGTGGAAAAGGCAGTGTGGCTGATGTGTTACAAGAAGCAGGTCCAGATTTTGGACCGGGCCGTTGCAGCACAGGCAGCCAAGATCACAACCCAGGCAGCAGAGATAGAGGAAAAGGCCATGGGTGGGGAAAAGCTCATTACAGCGCTTCACGCGCTGAATCAGGAATGCCAAGTGGTAGCTAGTCAATATCAGGCTAGGATAGAGTACCTGGAGTGCCAGGTTACTGAAGCAAAGATTAATGAAACGAGGATACGGGAGAAAAGCGCCCGCCTCGCACAACAGCTAAGAGCGCAGGAGGACAGAGTAGTGGAGGTTAAGGCAGCTTACAAGCTAGTCCTCGAGCACGGGTTTGAGAGCACAGATCACGGACCCTTCCAAAAGACCATAGAGGACCTAAGAACGGCCCTGGTTAAGGCCAGAGGCATGGTGTGTCTCGTCATCCCGAAAGCCAGTCACATGGACTTTTTAAAGGAATCAAAACAGCCGATTCCAGCTGAGGTAATTGTGGTACCAACCACCGAGCCCTCAGCACCGCCGAGCTATAGTGAGACTTGGTCGGAAAAGGAGTGGGTAGCGAAAGAGGAGGTGGCCGAGGTGGAGTGTGTGGAAGAACCACTGGTCGAAAAGCCGGGATTGGCACCGATGTGTCCCGCTCAGCACCAGAGGTTCGGTCCCAACACTGTCGATGGCAGTATCGGACCCCACCAGAACCAGCTCGTGGTGCCCTACGCTGGCCCGCAATTAAGGTCCATGGTGAGCCACCTCACACGACTCACAGTAAAGGGAGATCCCTCGATTCACTTCAGGGAGATAGAGGAAACAGCAGCCATTGATGACTGCGATGAACAGGAACAGGTCAAACTATTCCTTTTCTCCCTGGATCCCACAATCCTTCAGTGCCTCTCAGAGGATGGTAAGAGGGGACGGAAAGGGTATACGGATCTCAGGGAGGAAGTTTTAGAAGTAATGGGAGTGGACGACGGTAGTCCGTTCGACCGTGTAGAAGGGACCGTGCAGCTATCTGGAGAACCCCCACGGGTTTTCGCAGAAAGGCTGTGGCCAGTGTATCGAGGCAGCTGTCCGGGTATGCCTGAACGGGCTTTAATGAGCAACGAACAGCGGGTTCATTGGCTCCGTTGCTTGGTCACCAACAGCTTGCCAGAAATACGGGCCCTAGCCAGATCATGGTTTGATCCCCAAGGTCCCGGTGTCACGGAAGAGTCGGTACTCCATCAGCTTAATGTAGCGTATAAGAATTGCAGAGGTCAGGAAACGCCACCCCAGAAAGGAAAGGTGCATGAGGCAAAACCCGCAGCCCCAAGCAAGCAGGAGTGGCGTCAGGAGAGGAATCGCCCTGTCCAAGCCAAGCTCAATTGCTATGGGTGTGGGAAGGATGGACATTGGTGCAAGGACTGTAGAAATCCGTAGAAGGATAATAAAGGGAAATTTCCCACAGCCCAAGCCCAAGCCCAGACCGCCGCCCCAGCACCAGCCCAAACCCAAGCCGTAGCTCCTGCCCCAGCACAAGGAGCTGGTGCGGTTATGAATCCTGCTGCGATTGAGTCAATCATACAGACAATGCAGTCTCTGATGACCTCGCAGGGGAAAATAGCTGTTACCACCGGCCTTGTCACTCCCGAAACTCCGATCACTGTACCCAAGTGACTAGAGTCGGCGCAGCCCGTCTACCTGTGTGCGCTGCGATATGATGTATGGAGATGACCCCTCGTGGAGATGGAGGTGGAGGAGGTGAAGGGAACCTATCTGTTGGATACGGGAGCATCGTGCATCGTGATCCACGCAGATAACCCCACCGCCTCGCCTCTGTCCACCGGGGTCCCATATCTTCTGTCGGGCTTCACGGGCGAAGAACAGGCTGGCGCACATTCCCTTCCCCTCTCCATTCATTTAGGACCACTCCGCACCACGTGGAAGTGTACCCCGATGAAGTGGGAGGTGGATCGGGAGTCCTGGGGTCTGATTTCTTGGTAGCCCACGGGATCCACGTGGACCTGAGAAATCATTGTCTCTGGGGAGAGGGTACGAGTGTGAAGGAGATAGAGAGTGTTAAGGAAACCCCTACAAAGGCGCGGGTTGGCCGGCGTGAAGTAAAATTCTTGGGTCTAACCCTATGCGCTGGCGAGAGAACCATAGACCAGGAGGACGAGCCGGAATCGGTGCAAAATCCGCCGGTCTGTGCCACTCACACAGTGGAGGTGTCCCGACGCAACAAGTGGTTTAGCATGAAGCGGTGCAAACTGTTTAAACCGGGTGCAAGAGCATCAGCAACCGAAGCCAGGTCTGAGGATAAAGATCCTCAGCCTGAGGCGCGCGATGAGTCACAGACCACACAAGCTGGCATTGTAGCCTGCTTGGAAGGAGAAGAGGTCCCGCCCACCTGGGGGGAGCTTTCTCCGGTGGCCTGGGACTCGGACGAGGAGGGGCCCGAACAACAAGGTCCCGCCCTCGACACGATTCTGGAAGAGGTGGAGTCGGAGGACGGAGATCCCGCCCTCGACTCAAACGTGGGGGAGGTAGAAATTGCGGGCAGAGATTCTCCACCTGTAGGGACAGGTGAGGAGGAGCCATCTGCCACAGGCCCAATTCCCGAAGGGGCGGAGCCTGCGGGGAGGGAGCCGAAGCCTACAGTCGTGGAAGAGCCACGGGCTGTGAGAGCTGAAGTCCCACCCGAAGGTCCACTCGCCAAAGGAGCCTGCCCGAATCCCAAAGGGGCGGAGCCTGAGGGAATAGAGCCGAAGCCTACAGTCGTGGAAGAGCCACGGGCTGTGAGAGCTAAGGTCCCACCCGAAGGCCCACTCGCTAAGGGGGCCACACCCAAAGTATCTTTTCGCAGGTCGACTCGAACGCCTCAGCCTGTAAAACCTTGGCCCGAGTCCCCCACTCCCAGTGAACACCGACTTCAGAAATCCATGAAAAAACACAGTCCCCGATTAGCAGCAAAAGGCTGCGGGGAACCAAAACCACAGGTCACTGCAGCCCCGCCACAGGGAGCGGCGAGCTGCAGTCCAGAGCCACAGGTCACTGCAGCCCCGCCACAGGGAGCGGCGAGCTGCAGTCCAGAGCCACAGGTCACTGCAGCCCCGCCACAGGGAGCGGCGAGCTGCAGTCCAGAGCCACAGGTCACTGCAGCCCCGCCACAGGGAGCGGCAAACTGCAGTCCAGAGCCACAGGTCACTGCAGCCCCGCCACAGGGAGCGGCGAGCTGCAGTCCAGAGCCACAGGTCACTGCAGCCCCGCCACAGGGAGCGGCGAGCTGCAGTCCAGAGCCACAGGTCACTGCAGCCCCGCCACAGGGAGCGGCAAGCTGCAGTCCGATCAGGGATTAGGCAAGCCGCCCGGGGATGGGCAGCGCTGTACATAAGTTTAGTTGAAGTTTAAGTTTAAGATGTGTAAATAATAAGATGATTAGAGGTTTAAGTAGTTTTAAATCTGCCCAGTATGTGTTGTTTTGGGATCGAGGTCGAAAGACCCGATCATGCAGAAGACTCTAGAGATAGGGGCAGACATATTGGACATAGTGACCCCACCATGGTGGGACCTGTTCACTAATATAGAAGTCCCTTCCTGGATTAGGATAGCCTCCCACATTCTTGTAGTGTGCCAGGTTGTCATTGTAGTGTATTTACTGTTTGTACACTGTAAAAAGGTCAAACATTCGCAAAGGTATGAGAATAAAGGGGAATAAAGGGGACTAGAGCGGGCCTGTGTGGGAACACAGCATCGGCGGCAGTTCAAACCGGTGGCAGTGAGTCAGGAGCAGCCCAACTAGAGCGGGCCTGTGTGGGAACACAGCATCGGCGGCAGTTCAAACCGGTGGCAGTGAGTCAGGAGCAGCCTGACTAGAGCGGGCCTGTGTGGGAACACAGCATCGACGGCAGTTCAAACCGGTGGCAGTGAATCAGGAGCAGTATACCAGTTCAACAGCAGGGGACAGAGCTAAAAGTAATCAAAGTGTGACGTCACCAGGAAGCAGGTAAGTGATTGGTTGTTGAGTATTTGGTTGGTGAGTATATCTCTTTTTTTTTAAACTTTAACTCTGGTTTATAGTTTCTAAGGTCTCTCTGGTGTAGCAGGGACTGTTGGTAAACCAGTTAACTGTAGTGTAATTAGTGGGATTGATTGATTTAATTTAAATTCAATTAATTAAAGGGTAAGTCATGGCAGGAAAGCCGGGCCCCGTGATCTGCTCCTCCTGCGATATGTGGGAACTCAGGGACACTTCCTGTGTCCCTGACAACTACATGTGCAGGAAGTGCATCCAGCTGCAGCTACTGACAGACCGCATTGCGGCGCTGGAGCTGCGATTGGACACATATTGGAGCGTTCACGATGCTCAGGACAACGTGAATAGCACATTTACGGAGTTGGACACACCGCAGGTAGAGGTTGGACAGGAAGAAAGGGAACGGGTGACCAACAGGCAGAGTACTAGGCGCAGGCAGGTAGTGCAGGGGTCCCCTGTGGCTATCCCCCTCTCCAACAGATACACCACTTTGAGTACTGTTGGGGGGGATGGCTTATCAGAGGAAGGCAGCAGCAGCCAACTTCCTGGCACCAGGGGTGGCTCTGCTGCACAGAATGGGAGGAAAAAGAGGGGTAGAGCTATAGTAATAGGGGATTCAATTGTAAGGGGAATAGATAGGCGTTTCTGCGGCCGCAAACGAGACTCCAGGATGGTGTGTTGCCTCCCTGGTGCAAGGGTCAAGGATGTCTCCGAGCGACTCCAGAACATCTTGGAAGGGGAGGGTGAACAGCCAGTTGTCGTGGTGCATATAGGCACCAACGATATAGGTAAAAAGCGGGATGAGGTCCTAAAAGCGGAGTATAGGGAGTTAGGAGATAAATTTAAAAACAGGACCTCAAAGGCAGTAATCTCAGGATTGCTACCAGTGCCACGTGCTAGTCAGAGTAGAAATAGAAGGATACTTCAGATGAATACGTGGCTAGAGGAATGGTGCCAGGGGGAGGGATTCAAGTTCCTGGGACATTGGAACCGGTTCTGGGGGAGGTGGGACCAGTTCAAACTGGACGGTTTGCACCTGGGCAGGGCTGGAACCAATGTCCTAGGGGGAGTGTTTGCTAGTGCTGTGGGGGAGGGTTTAAACTAAAATGGCAGGGGGTTGGGAACCTGAGCAGGGAGACAGAGGAAAGGGAAACAAGGATAAAAGCAAAAGATAGGAAGGAGAAAAACAAAAGTGGCAGTCAGAGAAATCAACGGTTTAAATCAAACATGGCCACAGTAAATAATAATTCTAATAGGTCTAAGAGCGTTAAAAAAACAAGCCTGAAGGCTTTGTGTCTTAATGCGAGGAGCATTTGTAATAATGTGGATGAATTGGCTGTGCAAATAGAAGTAAACAAATACGATTTGGTTGGGATTACGGAAACGTGGCTCAAGGAAGGCCAGGACTGGGAACTCAACATCCAGGGGTATTCAATATTCAGGAAAGATAGGCAAAAAGGAAAGGGAGGTGGGGTAGCATTACTGGTTAAAGAAGGGATTAACACAATTGTAATGAAGGATATTAGCTCTGATGAGGTGGAATCTGTATGGGTAGAATTGAGAAATACTAAGGGGAAAAAAAGTTAGTGGGAGTGGTTTATAGACCTCCAAACAGTAAGGCGGAGGTTGGGGATGGCATTAAATGAGAAATTAAAGAAGCGTGCAATAAGGGCACAGCAGTCATCATGGGTGACTTTAATCTACATATAGATTGGGCCAACCAAATGAGTAACAATACTGTGGAGGAGGAATTCCTGGAGTGTTTACGGGATGGTTTCCTAGACCAATATGTCGAGGAACCAACCAGAGATCAGGCCATCTTAGACTGGGTATTATGTAACGAGAAAGGATTAATTAGCAATCTTGTTGTAAGAGGCCCCTTGGGTCGGAGCGATCATAACATGATCGAATTCTTCATTAAGATGGAGAATGAAGTAGTTGACTCGGAGACTAGGGTCCTCAATTTAAATAAAGGAAACTATGATGGTCTGAGGAGCGAGTTGGGTAGGATTGATTGGGGAATGGCACTCAAAGGGTTGACGGTGGATAGGCAATGGCAAACATTCAAAGACCGAATGGATGAACTACAAAATTTGTTCATCCCAGTTTGGCATAAAAATAAAACAAAAAAGGTGACCCAACCGTGGCTAACAAGGGAAATTAGGGATAGCATAAAGTCCAAGGAGAGGGCATATAAATTGGCCAGAAAAAGCAATAATCCTGAGGATTGGGAGCAGTTTAGGATTCAACAAAGGAGGACAAAGGGATTAATTAAGAAAGGGAAAATAGAATATGAGAGTAAGCTTGCAGAGAACATAAAAACTGACTGCAAAAGCTTTTATAGATATGTGAAGAGAAAAAGATTGGTGAAGTCAAGCGTAGGTCCCTTGCAGTCAGAATCGGGGGAATTTATAATGGGGAACAAAGAAATGGCTGACCAACTAAATACATATTTTGGTTCTGTCTTCACAAAGGAGGACACAAATAACCTCCCAGAGATGCCGGGGAACATAGGGTCTGATGAAAGGGTGGAACTGAAAGAAATCAGTATTTGTAGGGAAATGGTGTTAGGAAAATTGATGGGACTGAAGGCCGATAAATCCCCAGGGCCTGATAATCTACATCCCAGGGTACTTAAGGAAGTGGCCCTAGAAATAGTAGATGCATTGCTGGTCATCGTCCAGAACTCGATAGACTCTGGAACGGTACCCATGGATTGGCGGGTAGCTAATGTTAACCCACTATTCAAAAAAGGTGGTAGAGAAAAGGCGGGTAATTATAGACCGGTAAGCTTGACATCGGCAGTGGGGAAAATGCTCGAGTCCATTATAAAAGATGTAATAGCAGAGCACTTGGAAAGCAGTGACTGGATCGGACAAAGTCAACATGGATTTACAAAAGGTAAATCATGCTTGACTAATCTACTGGAATTTTTTGAGGATGTAACTGGTAAAATATATAAGGGAGAACCAGTGGATGTGGTGTATTTGGACTTTCAGAAGGCTTTCGATAAGGTCCCGCATAAGAGATTATTGTGGTGTATGTGCCTTTAAGAGCAATTATGGTGTATGTGCCTTTAAGAGCCCCAGGTGTGCGTAATGCCGGTAATTGCCACTTGGCTATATAAGCCTGTGTATTGTGTATATCCTTTAGAAACCCCCCCCCCAGACTTGCTTAGTAAATACCTATGAACCAACTCCTGTCTTCAGTGTCTTTATCTACACACGGACACTACAGTGGCAACGAGGATGGGATTCGAACCCAAGGGCTGCTGGAGCAGCGGATGATGCCGAGTTGCTCCATGGTGGTGAACTCGGCCCGCGCGATTTCCAGCTTGGCCGGGTTGAGTCTGCGGGCGTGGGCAGAGACCGGGGGGCCGGTGGTGGGGATGTAGTGCTCCACACCGTGTTTGGCGGCTTTGGCCGAAAAGGTCGGGTTGGTGAGGGCGGGAAACTCGGCTAGAAGTGCCGAGTAGTCGTCCGTGGCTCTGGCGAGGCAGTAGGTCGTCAGGCCGGCCGAATGGGCCGGGGTGAATGCGCCAGGGATGGGGGCCATAGTGTTGATGTCGACGAGGCGGTGCCTCGGAATGTCGACAAGGAGGCCGTGGGCGCGTAGGAAGTCGGCGCCGAGGAGTGGGCAGAGGACCTTGGCTGTGAGGAACTCCCAGCGGTAGCGGCGGCCTGCGAGGTCGAGCGTGACCATGCGGGTGCCGTATGTGCGGATGTCAGAGCCATTGGCTGCGGCCAGCGTGATACCCCGTGTGCCGCGTTGGATTTCGAGGGCGGAGGCGGGGGTGATGCTGTGCTGGGCTCCTGTGTAGCACAGAAATCGGCGATTGGTGCTGTCGTCGGTGACGTACAGTAGGGGCCCCTTTTGCCCCGCGGCCATCGTGGGGGCCGGTGCGGGGCGGGTTTTGAAAGTGCACGGTGGCGTGCAGCGTTGGGCCCCAGTGCCAAAACGGGTGTGGTAGTAGCAGTGACCCGGAGTGGAAGGGCGGTCGGGCCTAGTGGGCCGGGGAGACCGCATGGTCGTTGCCGTGAGGTCGGGCGCGACGTCGTGGGCGGTCTGCGCGGAGAGCAGCCGGTCGGCCTGTTTGGCTATCTCATTCAGGTCCGTGGAGCCAGACTCCACAATGAGCGGGCGGATGCTGGCGGGTAGCTGCCGAATGAAAAGCGTGCGAAAGAGGGCACCGGGGTTTTTGTCATCCGAGAGGGACAGCATGTGGGAAAGCAGGTCCGACGGTGAAGCGTCACCAAGGCCTGGGAGGTCGAGGAGTTGGCAGTTGAAGCTGGTAAGAGGGCGCCTGAAATTTTTTAAGAAGCGCGGCCTTCAGATGTTCGTACTGGTGGATCCTGCAGCGCTGCCCAAACCTTGGGAACTGTGGCGTAGGTGAGAGAGGCGACGAGGTAGTCGTACTTCGTGACGTCGACTGTAATGCTTCTCAGCCGGAATCTGGACTCGGCTTGAACGAACCAGGCCTCGGCCAGGTTCTCCCAAAAGTCCGGTAGTTTAACCGTGACTGCGTTTGTATCCGCCATGCTAGCTTAGGATTCGTCCTGAGCGTCGGGGTCACCAGTGTTGAGATACCGCGGCAGACGTGGGAGTCGAGACCAGAGTTGGTGAAACACAGCTGCTTTAATCTACATCATGGCAAAGAGAGACTTGCAAAGCCCGCGCAACCACTGAAATGCTCCCCAGACAGGAAGTGCTCCCGGCAGCCTGTCCCTGTGGGAAACAAGTTGCCGGAGGAAAGGGCCCCCGGCTGGGGGCGGCTGCTGTCGGCAGTGCGCCTGCGTAAATTGTCCGTGCTGCCGTGAGCGGATTATGTCCAATGGTGGCGTGTCGCCACACTGCAAACATTGTATTTAACAAAACACATCTAAGAGGAAACAGTTTTTCATTTATTTTCCTCAAACAGTAGTACTAAGGACAACAACTTATATATTTATATAATGCCTTTAACCTACCAAAATGTTTCATGACATTTCATAACTGAGGGTCAGATGTATGAAATAGAAATATCAAATGTCTAGCCTACCCCTTAAACTTTGTAAGGGGTTTTCCTCGAGAGGTTTCCCTGAGGTTTCTCTCTCTAGAGGCCTCTCTCTCTTGCACAGTAAACCTTGAGTGGTTCGACCCACTCGCCCCTTAGATTCTATACTCTGGACTTAGGGGCAGGAACTACAATGTAGAGAAAACTCTTGTAGACCAAGTTTGATGAAACAAAATGAAATTTTATTGCATAAGGAAAAATATCAAATCAAATACAAGCAGATAAGAGAGTACATGGGAGGGAAAAACACACAAACAAATCATAACGACACAGTACTAACTAAGGCAAATACAGGCATCTTATACTCTACAAAGATTATCATGAAATAAGGAAACACACGGAACATCGAGGGACAACAACTCATGTTAATTCTACCCTTAAATCCACCCCCTTATTAAACCTATCTAGATCTGATTGTGATGGGCCAGAAACATGCTCACCAATCCCACTAGGAAGTGCAAGGTTTTGAAATTGAGTCTGTGTTTGGTCCTTTCAGGCGTTTTGTCTCCACGTGGATCGTGGAGTCCCTGCGAGCTGCGCCACACCTTTCTACTGAGGTGGGGGTCGGGGGCGGCTGGACACCGGTGGGCCTGGATGTCAGCGGGGTCGAGGATCGTCGGCTCGACCCTGGTTAGAGGAGCCTTGGGCTGGCTCCCATCGCTTCTTCAGTTTCCTTTCTATTCTCCCAAGCCGGGGTGGCTGGAAGGTTTCTTCGCTTGGGGTTTTACTTTTTTGTCTCTTCTCCCAAGTTGTGTCGATGGCCTCTCATTCCGGCAACGGCCCGGGGATGGTTGATGATCTCCCGATGTGCTTCCCCGGGGCGGAACGCCGGTTTTGAGACGGCCTTCTCGATGTTGGCTTTCTTCTTCCTCCTGCGATTGACTGCTCCTTCTTCTGGGTGTCCGGATTCAAGCTGCGTGTTTCCAGCTCTCCAACCCGACGTGTCTGCCTGTGTGCCTGCATGTCCTCCAGCTGCCAGCTTGTTTCAACAGCCGAAAAGTCTCTCCCAGATATACCTTTCTTCCACAGGCTTCACTTCCCGCCCAAAATCAGGTTAGTCTTTGTTTTATTTCTGGCGGGCTGCTAGCACAGTGGGGTAGCCATTATATTTTAAAATGTCTTAAACGGCTAGTAACAGGCCCATCTCTGGTTTGGAATTACCTCCATTGTTTTTAATGGCCTGCTGATCTCGTTATCTAGTTCTGGGTGCTGTTCTCATGAATATGAAATTGTCCCCTTTTGTCTGGGGCAACGTTTTGATGGCCTCTGTATCCAGGCCGATCTTGACTAGATCTGCATCTAATCCATATGCATACCTGTGGGTCTGGTTTCGTTCTCTCAGGAACGGCTTCCAGAACTTACTGTGTGTTGAATCCACAAATCTGTCTGAGGTTGCGCAGGAACCATTTTAAAGTGTCCCAGTAAGCTGGTCACATGGTATAGTGGCCATTTTGTATGCCCCTTTTTCTGGGCTTCTTTTAAAACAGTCTTTAAAATCATGGCCTCTTCTGCCATTTGACCCTTATTAATATAAAGTCCAATTTTGCGAATCCTACACTCCCCCCTGATGACACTGTAACTTGCTTGAAGTATCATAATTCTGGGTGAGCAAAATTTTCTGACCTTCCACAATCTAACCATCCCCAGTATTTACCTATCTATGACCCCACGACACATGCATTTCCCATTTCAGAAAAATCTAGTGTACATTAAGCATCTATAGATGGCAATACCTTGGAGTTAAAAATCTAACAACTTACTTCCAGGCGTGGAGGGGTCCTTATACCCCTACATCACCTAGTGCATACACATTACTTTCTAATAATAACATCACATCTAATAAAACTTCAATAAGAAAATAAAGTACATACATGAAAAATTCAAGAATACATGAATACATATCAAAAAGTAATACAGAGGAGGGAGGGAAAACTTTAACTTTATACAAAGCAGCAAAAATCTAAACGGGTGTCTCTTCTTCTAGCCGCACATAATGCTCCCTCCATTCATAGATACATAGATACATAGAAGATAGGAGCAGGAGTAGGCCATTCGGCCCTTCGAGCCTGCTCCACCATTCAATGAGATCATGGCTGATCATCCAAATTCAGTAGCCGGTCCCTGCCTTCTCCCCATATCCCTTGATCCCTTTAGCCTTAAGAAATATATCCAACTCTTTCTTGAATATACTTAATGAACTGGCCTCCACCGCCCTCTGTGGCAGAGAATTCCACAGGTTCACCACTCTCTGGGTGAAGAAATTCCTCCTCATTTCAGTCCTAAATGGCTTACCCCTTATCCTTAGACTATGACCCCTGGTTCTGGACTCCCCGGCCATCAGAAACATCCTTCCTGCATCTAGTCTGTCCAGGTCTGACAGAATTTTATAGGTTTCGATGAGATCCCCTCTCAATCTTCTAAACTCCAGTGAGTATAAGCCCAATCGACACAATCTCTCCTCATACGTCATTCCTGCCATCCCAGGTATCAGCCTGGCGAATCTTCGCTGCACTCCTTCCATGGCAAGAACGTCCTTCCTCAGGTAAGGCGACCAAAACTGCACACAATACTCAAGGTGTGGTCTCACCAAGGCCCTGTACAACTGCAGCAAGATATCCTTGTTCTTGTACTCGAACCCTCTTGCTACGAAGGCCAACATACCATTTGCCTTCTTAACCGCCTGCTGCACCTGCATGCTTACCTTCAGCGACTGGTGTACAAGAACACCCAGGTCTCTTTGCACTTCCCCTTCTCCCAATCTATTACCATTCAAATAATAATCTGCCTTCCTGTTTTTGCCACCAAAGTGGATAACCTCACATTTATCCACATTATAGTGCATTTGCCACGTTTCTGCCCAATCACCCAACCTGTCCAAATCGTGCTGGAGTTTCACGACATCCTCCTCACAGCATACCCTACCCCCCCAGCTTTGTGTCGTCTGCAAATTTGGAGATATTACATCCAATTCCCTCGTCCAGATCATTAATATATATTGTGAACAGCTGGGGTCCTAGGACCGATCCTTGCGGTACCCCACTAGTCACTGCCTGCCACTTGGAAAACGACCCGTTTATTCCAACTCTTTGCTTTCTGTCCGCCAACCAGTTCTCTATCCAAGTCAATACCTTGCCCCCAATCCCATGTGCCTTAATTTTGCACGATAATTGTAGTGTCCGTGTGTAGATAAAGACAATGAAGACAGGAGTTGGTTCATAGGTATTTACTAAGCAAGTCTGGGGGGGGGGTTTCTAAAGGATATACACAATACACAGGCTTATATAGCCAAGTGGCAATTACCGGCATTACGCACACCTGGGGCTCTTAAAGGCACATACACCATAATTGCTCTTAAAGGCACATACACCACAATTCCTCCCCTTCTAGCTAACTAGTACATCATATTTTAAGTAATTATTAATTACATGTTATATGCAAAATAATATACATTGCTGTATTAATTAATTATAAGTTAGTCTCTCAGGAGGCTTCCTGACTCGGTCCGGATAACGCCTCGGGGGTGAAGTAGTTTCTGGTGGTGTAGTAGGTTCTTCTGGCAAGGCTGATTCGGCTTGAAGGCCAGTGTCGGGTTCATCGGGCTCCAGTATCACCGGATCGGAGGTAGATATGGGTATCTCTACTTCATCGTTAGATGTATAGAGTGGTGGTGTAGGTTGTCCCTTTTCGGATGACTTGATGATTTGGTCAGCATGGCGCCTTATTATGCTGTCTCCGATGTCCACGGTATACATCAGTGGTCCTAATCGTGTGCAGATAGTTCCAGGCTGCCATTTCTTGGTACGGTAGTCCCGGGCCAAAACCGGTTGGCCTATCTGGAAGGCCCTAGTTGGCCTTTCATTCATGCCCTGAAACTGCCGGTTCTCCACGTCCCTTCGGATGTTGGGCTTGACCAAATCCAGCCGGCATCTTAGATTTCTATTGTAGAACATCATGGCGGGAGTTTGGTTAGTAACCATATGCGTTGCATTCCTATATGCAAATAAGAAGTTATCCACCTTGTGCTGAAGTTTTATGTCTTCATTACCCATGGCCTTGATGGCCTTCTTGAAGGTCTGGACAAACCTTCCAGCCAATCCATTGGTGGCGGGATGGTATGGGGCGGACGTGTAGTGCTTTACCCCATTGTTCTTTACGAACTTTCTGAATTCTTCGGACACAAATTGCGGTCCATTATCAGAACATATCTGCTCCGGCAGCCCATTCCTGGCAAATATGGTCCTTAATACTGTGATGGTTTTTTCCGTGGTGGTGGAGGACATCTTTATTACCTCCGGCCACTTGGAGTGTGCATCAACTGCGATTAAGAACATTGAGTCCATAAATGGACCAGCAAAGTCGATGTGCACCCTTTGCCAGGGAGATGAGGGCCACTCCCATGGATGTAGAGGGGCCTGTGGCGGAGCATTTTGGACCTTCTGGCATCCTAGGCAGCTCTTGGTCATGTCTTCGATGTCTCCATCGATACCTGGCCACCATACAAACGCCCTAGCTAGGTTCTTCATTTTCACTCCACCCAGATGCCCCTCGTGAAGCTCCTTTAGCACTTTATCCTGGAGTTTGGGTGGAATCACCACTCTGGATCCACACATCAAGGTTCCTCGGCACACTGACAGCTGTTCTCTTCTTTGCGAGAATGCTGGCAACAGTGGTTCGCCATGTGCTGGCCATCCCTTCACTGTTAAATCGTAGACCCGTGAGAGAGTAGGGTCATTTCTTGTCTCCCTTTCAATGGCAGAATTTGTCACCGGTAGACATTCCACTATGGTAGAGTGGAATATCTCTACTGGGTCTACTGTAGGTGCCTCTTCTATCGTTGGCAATGGTAGGCGTGATAAACCGTCAGCATTCCCATGCTGTTTTGACCCTTTGTATTCAATGTTGTATTGGTGTGCCCCTAGAAAAAGGGACCACCTCTGTAGTCTTTGTGCCGTCATAATGGGGACACCTTTTTTAGGGTTGAATATGGAGATGAGGGGTTGATGGTCAGTCAGCAAGGTAAATTTTTGTCCGTGTAGGTAATGGTTGAATTTCTTCACTTCCCATACCAGGCTGAGTGCTTCCCTGTCTATCTGGGCATAGTTACGCTCAGCTGAGTTCAATGAGCGTGACGCAAAAGCTATCGGTCGTTCCAAGCCATCAGGGAATCTATGGGACAATACCGCTCCTATGCCGTAAGGGGATGCATCGCACGCCAGTCTGATTGGTAGTGATGGGTTGTAATGAGCCAAAATTTTCTCGGATGTGATTAAGTCTTTACATTTATGGAAGGCACGTTTACAGTCTTCGTTCCATTTCCAAATCACTCCTGTCTGTAGAAGATCATTAAGAGGGTGTAGAATAGTTGATAAGTTCGGTAAAAATTTATGATAGTAATTTATTAATCCCAGGAATGACCTTAATTGTGAAACATTTTCAGGTGCTGGGGCTTTTATAACTGCTTCAATTTTTTCAGGTGACTTATGCAACCCTTCCTTATTAATTATGTGGCCACAATATGATATCTGATTTTGAAAAAATTCGCACTTGGGGCGATTTGCTCGTAGGCCCCGTTCTTTCAGCCTAGTGCGCACCTGCTCCAAATTGGCAAGGTGCTCGTTGTCGTTTTCTCCTGTTATAAGGATGTCGTCTAGGTAGCATTGAGTCCCCGGAATCCCTTGCAGGACTTGCTCCATAGCTCTTTGCCAGATAGCTGGAGCTGATGCTATTCCAAAAACCAGTCGATTGTACTGGTACAGGCCTTTGTGTGTGTTTATTGTGAGATACTTTTTAGAGGTCTCCTCAATCTCCATCTGTAGATATGCTTGTGCCAAGTCAATTTTTGTGAAACGTTTCCCTCCGGATAGTGAGGCGAAAATATCTTCTATCCTCGGAAGAGGATACTGTACCGTGTGAAGGACCGGGTTTACAGTCACCTTAAAGTCCCCACAGATGCGAATTTTTTTCTGTTCCTCAGAGTTATTTTTCAATGTTTTTTTCATGACTGGAACGATGGGTGTTGCCCATTCGCTCCAATCTATTTTGGATAATACGCCTGCCTTTTCCAAATTCTTCAGCTCTGCCTCGACTGCCGGACGTATTGTGTATGGCACCGGTCTTGCCTTAAAAAATTTTGGAATTGCTGTATCTTCCACTTTTATTGAGGCGGTGATGCCTTTCAAGGTTCCTAGTTTCTCTTGAAACACTTCTTTGGCGTTGGCCAAGATGTCTTTTAACCGTTTAGGTATGATGTCATCATTGTTTTTTTCCTTACTGGTCACCGTCAGTGCCTGAATGGAGTGCCAGTCTAAACGTATCTTCCTTATCCATTCACGTCCCAACAACGGTGGACCACCATCTTGTAGAATGTATAAATACAACTTTTGTATTTCTTTGCCGTTGTATACCACAGGCACCCTTATTTTTCCTTTGGGGTAGACTTTCTGCCCCGTATATGTTTTTAAGATAATGGATGTGTCTTTTAGAGGTATATGCGAAAATAGCCTCTCGTAATCTCGTCGATTTATTACGGTTAGAGCTGATCCTGTATCTAGCTCCATTTTAACTGGGGACCCTGCTATTGTGAGGGTAACCCAAATGGTTTGGTAATCCTCTTTGGCAAGTACATTATGTAATTTGAGACAGCTTAGTCTCTTGTTTCCGGAGTCGCTATCGCTATTCTGGTCTTCGGAGCTATTGTTCGTCATTATTTGTACCTTCCTGTACTTTTCTTTATTGATTTTTTGTTTTCTGTCAGTGGATTTATTTTGTCCAGATTGGCATACCCGTGCAATGTGTCCAATCTTACCACATTGCCTGCATGCTTTGCCCTTGAACCAGCAGTCCCTCTGGTTATGGGTGGATCTGCCGCAGCGATAACATCTTCCGAACTCCTGTGTCATTTTATGGGTGCCGAAGTCCTGTGTCTCTTGTTGTATTTCTGCAGCTCCTTTTGCTGCTGCTTCGTATGATACAGCCATACTGAAAGCTTTGTCCAATGTTAAATCTTTTTCAGAAAGCAGTCTTTTTGTGTTCCTTCACTTAAGAGACCGCAAACAAATTTGTCTCGAAGATAATCCGATAGTCCTGCTCCGAATTGGCAGTACTTTGATAGCTTTCTTAATTCGTTTAGGTAATCAGCGTTACTTTCATTCTTGTGTTGATTTCTCTTGAAGAACTTGAATCGTTCTGCTATCAGCAGCGGTGTTGGGTTTAAATGCTCCTGCAGGGTATCAACAATTTCTTTAAAAGTCTTGTCCTTTGGTTTGGCTGGAGTGATTAAATTTCGTAACAGCCCGTATGTCTTCGCGCCCATTAAGTTCAGAAGTACTGAAGCTTTTTTTTCATCTGTTATTCCATTTGCAGTGCAATAAACCTCTACTCTTTCCACGTATGTGGTCCAATCTTCTATTTCGCCATCAAAAGCCTCAATATTACCAGATTTAGGCATTTCAGAAAAGATATGGCGCTTCCCGCGCTTTTTTTTTCTCTCTGTAGCAACGATATGGCGCTTCCCGTGCTTTCCCGCCGCTGCTACCGATAACAACGCTGTTTTACTGTGGTTTCCGTTTATTCACTGTTGGAGACTCGTTCCCGACGGAGGTCTAAACGCTGACCTGCTTGCCGCGCCGGCCGTCTCTCGAGTGCACCCTCCCAGTCCGTTATTGCTTGCCTCCGATTTTGCTGCCTGTCTCAGCTGTAGAGCCCGCCGCTGGAGCTCCAGCCTGACGCCCAGGAAGGATTAGCGCAGTACCTGTCACCAACTTGGCCAGCTGGTGAAACCACAGTTTCTCTTACTTCCTTGAGTCTTCTGGACGCTGGAGGAATCGATGTCCTTGAGGTGCTGCCGAATTGCAGGTAAGTCCGTTTCCACTTCGTCGCCACTGTAGTGTCCGTGTGTAGATAAAGACACTGAAGACAGGAGTTCGGAAGATGTTATCGCTGCGGCAGATCCACCCATAACCAGAGGGACTGCTGGTTCAAGGGCAAAGCATGCAGGCAATGTGGTAATGAAGACATAAAACTTCAGCACAAGGTGGATAACTTCTTATTTGCATATAGGAATGCAACGCATATGGTTACTAACCAAACTCCCGCCATGATGTTCTACAATAGAAATCTAAGATGCCGGCTGGATTTGGTCAAGCCCAACATCCGAAGGGACGTGGAGAACTGGCAGTTTCAGAGCATGAATGAAAGGCCAACTAGGGCCTTCCAGATAGGCCAACCGGTTTTGGCCCGGGACTACCGTACCAAGAAATGGCAGCCTGGAACTATCTGCACACGATTAGGACCACTGATGTATACCGTGGACATCGGAGACAGCATAATAAGGTGCCATGCTGACCAAATCATCAAGTCATCCGAAAAGGGACAACCTACACCACCACTCTATACATCTAACGATGAAGTAGAGATACCCATATCTACCTCCGATCCGGTGATACTGGAGCCCGATGAACCCGACACTGGCCTTCAAGCCGAATCAGCCTTGCCAGAAGAACCTACTACACCACCAGAAACTACTTCACCCCCGAGGCGTTATCCGGACCGAGTCAGGAAGCCTCCTGAGAGACTAACTTATAATTAATTAATACAGCAATGTATATTATTTTGCATATAACATGTAATTAATAATTACTTAAAATATGATGTACTAGTTAGCTAGAAGGGGAGGAATTGTGGTGTATGTGCCTTTAAGAGCAATTATGGTGTATGTGCCTTTAAGAGCCCCAGGTGTGCGTAATGCCGGTAATTGCCACTTGGCTATATAAGCCTGTGTATTGTGTATATCCTTTAGAAACCCCCCCCCCAGACTTGCTTAGTAAATACCTATGAACCAACTCCTGTCTTCATTGTCTTTATCTACACACGGACACTACAATTATCGTGCAAAATTAAGGCACATGGGATTGGGGGCAAGGTATTGACTTGGATAGAGAACTGGTTGGCGGACAGAAAGCAAAGAGTTGGAATAAACGGGTCGTTTTCCAAGTGGCAGGCAGTGACTAGTGGGGTACCGCAAGGATCGGTCCTAGGACCCCAGCTGTTCACAATATATATTAATGATCTGGACGAGGGAATTGGATGTAATATCTCCAAATTTGCAGACGACACAAAGCTGGGGGGTAGGGTATGCTGTGAGGAGGATGTCGTGAAACTCCAGCACGATTTGGACAGGTTGGGTGATTGGGCAGAAACGTGGCAAATGCACTATAATGTGGATAAATGTGAGGTTATCCACTTTGGTGGCAAAAACAGGAAGGCAGATTATTATTTGAATGGTAATAGATTGGGAGAAGGGGAAGTGCAAAGAGACCTGGGTGTTCTTGTACACCAGTCGCTGAAGGTAAGCATGCAGGTGCAGCAGGCGGTTAAGAAGGCAAATGGTATGTTGGCCTTCGTAGCAAGAGGGTTCGAGTACAAGAACAAGGATATCTTGCTGCAGTTGTACAGGGCCTTGGTGAGACCACACCTTGAGTATTGTGTGCAGTTTTGGTCGCCTTACCTGAGGAAGGACGTTCTTGCCATGGAAGGAGTGCAGCGAAGATTCGCCAGGCTGATACCTGGGATGGCAGGAATGACGTATGAGGAGAGATTGTGTCGATTGGGCTTATACTCACTGGAGTTTAGAAGATTGAGAGGGGATCTCATCGAAACCTATAAAATTCTGTCAGACCTGGACAGACTAGATGCAGGAAGGATGTTTCTGATGGCCGGGGAGTCCAGAACCAGGGGTCATAGTCTAAGGATAAGGGGTAAGCCATTTAGGACTGAAATGAGGAGGAATTTCTTCACCCAGAGAGTGGTGAACCTGTGGAATTCTCTGCCACAGAGGGCGGTGGAGGCCAGTTCATTAAGTATATTCAAGAAAGAGTTGGATATATTTCTTAAGGCTAAAGGGATCAAGGGATATGGGGAGAAGGCAGGGACCGGCTACTGAATTTGGATGATCAGCCATGATCTCATTGAATGGTGGAGCAGGCTCGAAGGGCCGAATGGCCTACTCCTGCTCCTATCTTCTATGTATCTATGTATCTATGAATGGAGGGAGCATTATGTGCGGCTAGAAGAAGAGACACCCGTTTAGATTTTTGCTGCTTTGTATAAAGTTAAAGTTTTCCCTCCCTCCTCTGTATTACTTTTTGATATGTATTCATGTATTCTTGAATTTTTCATGTATGTACTTTATTTTCTTATTGAAGTTTTATTAGATGTGATGTTATTATTAGAAAGTAATGTGTATGCACTAGGTGATGTAGGGGTATAAGGACCCCTCCACGCCTGGAAGTAAGTTGTTAGATTTTTAACTCCAAGGTATTGCCATCTATAGATGCTTAATGTACACTAGATTTTTCTGAAATGGGAAATGCATGTGTCGTGGGGTCATAGATAGGTAAATACTGGGGATGGTTAGATTGTGGAAGGTCAGAAAATTTTGCTCACCCAGAATTATGATACTTCAAGCAAGTTACAGTGTCATCAGGGGGGCGTGTAGGATTCGCAAAATTGGACTTTATATTAATAAGGGTCAAATGGCAGAAGAGGCCATGATTTTAAAGACTGTTTTAAAAGAAGCCCAGAAAAAGGGGCATACAAAATGGCCACCATACCATGTGACCAGCTTATTGGGACACTTTAAAATGGTTCCTGCGCAACCTCAGACAGATTTGTGGATTCAACCCACAGTAAGTTCTGGAAGCCGTTCCTGAGAGAACGAAACCAGACCCACAGGTATGCATATGGATTAGATGCAGATCTAGTCAAGATCGGCCTGGATACAGAGGCCATCAAAACGTTGCCCCAGACAAAAGGGGACAATTTCATATTCATGAGAACAGCACCCAGAACTAGATAACGAGATCAGCAGGCCATTAAAAACAATGGAGGTAATTCCAAACCAGAGATGGGCCTGTTACTAGCCGTTTAAGACATTTTAAAATATAATGGCTACCCCACTGTGCTAGCAGCCCGCCAGAAATAAAACAAAGACTAACCTGATTTTGGGCGGGAAGTGAAGCCTGTGGAAGAAAGGTATATCTGGGAGAGACTTTTCGGCTGTTGAAACAAGCTGGCAGCTGGAGGACATGCAGGCACACAGGCAGACACGTCGGGTTGGAGAGCTGGAAACACGCAGCTTGAATCCGGACACCCAGAAGAAGGAGCAGTCAATCGCAGGAGGAAGAAGAAAGCCAACATCGAGAAGGCCGTCTCGAAACCGGCGTTCCGCCCCGGGGAAGCACATCGGGAGATCATGGACCATCCCCGGGCCGTTGCCGGAATGAGAGGCCATCGACACAACTTGGGAGAAGAGACAAAAAAGTAAAACCCCAAGCGAAGAAACCTTCCAGCCAACCCGGCTTGGGAGAATAGAAAGGAAACTGAAGAAGCGATGGGAGCCAGCCCAAGGCTCCTCTAACCAGGGTCGAGCTGACGATCCTCGACCCCGCTGACATCCAGGCCCGCCGGTGTCCAGCCGCCCCCGACCCCCACCTCAGTAGAGAGGTGTGGCGCAGCTCGCAGGGACTCCACGATCCACGTGGAGACAAAACGCCTGAAAGGACCAAACACAGACTCAATTTCAAAACCTTGCACTTCCTAGTGGGATTGGTGAGCATGTTTCTGGCCCATCACAATCAGATCTAGATAGGTTTAATAAGGGGGTGGATTTAAGGGTAGAATTAACATGAGTTGTTGTCCCTCGATGTTCCGTGTGTTTCCTTATTTCATGATAATCTTTGTAGAGTATAAGATGCCTGTATTTGCCTTAGTTAGTACTGTGTCGTTATGATTTGTTTGTGTGTTTTTCCCTCCCATGTACTCTCTTATCTGCTTGTATTTGATTTGATATTTTTCCTTATGCAATAAAATTTCATTTTGTTTCATCAAACTTGGTCTACAAGAGTTTTCTCTACATTGTAGTTCCTGCGCCTAAGACCAGAGTATAGAATCTAAGGGGCGAGTGGGTCGAACCACTCAAGGTTTACTGTGCAAGAGAGAGAGGCCTCTAGAGAGAGAAACCTCAGGGAAACCTCTCGAGGAAAACCCCTTACAAAGTTTAAGGGGTAGGCTAGACATTTGATATTTCTATTTCATACATCTGACCCTCAGTTATGAAATGTCATGAAACATTTTGGTAGGTTAAAGGCATTATATAAATATATAAGTTGTTGTCCTTAGTACTACTGTTTGAGGAAAATAAATGAAAAACTGTTTCCTCTTAGATGTGTTTTGTTAAATACAATGTTTGCAGTGTGGCGACACGCCACCATTGGACATAATCCGCTCACGGCGGCACGGACAATTTACGCAGGCGCACTGCCGACAGCAGCCGCCCCCAGCCGGGGGCCCTTTCCTCCGGCAACTTGTTTCCCACAGGGACAGGCTGCCAGGAGCACTTCCTGTCTGGGGAGTATTTAAGTGGTTGCGCGGGCTTTGCAAGTCTCTCTTTGCCATGATGTAGATTAAAGCAGTTGTGTTTCACCAACTCTGGTCTCGACTCCCACGTCTGCCGCGGTATCTCAACACTGGTGACCCCGACGCTCAGGACGAATCCTAAGCTAGCATGGCGGATACAAACGCAGTCACGGTTAAACTACCGGACTTTTGGGAGAACCTGGCCGAGGCCTGGTTCGTTCAAGCCGAGTCCAGATTCCGGCTGAGAAGCATTACAGTCGACGTCACGAAGTACGACTACCTCGTCGCCTCTCTCACCTACGCCACAGTTCCCAAGGTTTGGGCAGCGCTGCAGGATCCACCAGTACGAACATCTGAAGGCCGCGCTTCTTAAAAAATTTCAGGCGCCCTCTTACCAGCTTCAACTGCCAACTCCTCGACCTCCCAGGCCTTGGTGACGCTTCACCGTCGGACCTGCTTTCCCACATGCTGTCCCTCTCGGATGACAAAAACCCCGGTGCCCTCTTTCGCACGCTTTTCATTCGGCAGCTACCCGCCAGCATCCGCCCGCTCATTGTGGAGTCTGGCTCCACGGACCTGAATGAGATAGCCAAACAGGCCGACCGGCTGCTCTCCGCGCAGACCGCCCGCGACGTCGCGCCCGACCTCACGGCAACGACCATGCGGTCTCCCCGGCCCACTAGGCCCGACCGCCCTTCCACTCCGGGTCACTGCTACTACCACACCCGTTTTGGCACTAGGGCCCAACGCTGCACGCCACCGTGCACTTTCAAAACCCGCCCCGCACCGGCCCCCACGATGGCCGCGGGGCAAAAGGGGCCCCTACTGTACGTCACCGACGACAGCACCAATCGCCGATTTCTGTGCGACACAGGAGCCCAGCACAGCATCACCCCCGCCTCCGCCCTCGAAATCCAACGCGGCACACGGGGTATCACGCTGGCCGCAGCCAATGGCTCTGACATCCGCACATACGGCACCCGCATGGTCACGCTCGACCTCGCAGGCCGCCGCTACCGCTGGGAGTTCCTCACAGCCAAGGTCCTCTGCCCACTCCTCGGCGCCGACTTCCTACGCGCCCACGGCCTCCTTGTCGACATTCCGAGGCACCGCCTCGTCGACATCAACACTATGGCCCCCATCCCTGGCGCATTCACCCCGGCCCGTTCGGCCGGCCTGACGACCTACTGCCTCGCCAGAGCCACGGACGACTACTCGGCACTTGTAGCCGAGTTTCCCGCCCTCACCAACCCGACCTTTTCGGCCAAAGCCGCCAAACACGGTGTGGAGCACTACATCCCCACCACCGGCCCCCCGGTCTCTGCCCACGCCCGCAGACTCAACCCGGCCAAGCTGGAAATCGCGCGGGCCGAGTTCACCACCATGGAGCAACTCGGCATTATCCGCCGCTCCAGCAGCCCTTGGGCCTCGCCCCTCCACATCGCCCCCAAGCCCAGCGGAGGCTGGCGCCCCTGCGGGGACTACCGCCGCCTCAACGACACCACCACCCCCGACCGATACCCGGTGCCGCACATCCAGGACTTCTCGGCCCAACTGGCCGGACGAACCGTCTTTTCCAAGGTCGACCTGGTGCGCGGTTACCACCAAGTCCCCGTACACCCCGCGGACATCCCCAAAACGGCCGTCATCACCCCATTCAGCCTGTTCGAGTTCCTGAGAATGCCCTTTGGCCTCAAGAATGCAGCCCAGGCTTTCCAGCGCCTTATGGACTCAGTCCTTCGGGACCTGAACTTCCTATTCGTCTATCTAGACGACATTCTCGTGGCCAGCTCCTCCCAACAGGAACACCTCGAACACCTTCGCATCCTGTTCGGGCGCCTAGCCCAACACGGGCTCATCCTCAGCCCGGCGAAGTGCCAATTCGGCCTAGCCGAGATCGATTTTCTCGGCCACCACATCACCCCTGCGGGGGCCGTCCCCCTGCCCAACAAGGTGCAGGCCGTCCAGCAATTCCCCCGCCCCAAAACCATCAAGGGCCTCCAGGAGTTCCTCGGGATGGTAAACTTCTACAACAGGTTCATCCCCAGAGCAGCAGCCCTCATGAAGCCCCTATACGACTCCCTCCGAGGTAAATCCGGCAATATGGCCGTAGCCTGGACCACTGACACATCAGCCACCTTCGACGCCACCAAAAACGCGCTCGCCGACGCCACCCTGCTCGCGCACCCGAGGGCCGATGCCCGGGTCACGTTCACCACCGACGCCTCCCACCACGCGGTCGGAGCCGTGTTCGAGCAGTGGGTCAATGGCGCGTGGCAGCCACTTGCCTTCTACAGCCGTCAACTGCGCCCCCCGGAGGTCAAATACTCTACTTTTGACCGTGAGCTCCTCGCGCTCCACCTGTCGGTCCGCCATTTCAGGTTCCTCCTGGAGGGCCGTCCCTTTACCGCGTACGTGGAGCACAAGCCGCTCACATACGCGATGGCCAAGCACACCGAACCTTGGTCCGCTAGGCAGCAACGCCAGCTCGCGGCCGTGTCCGAGTTTACCATGGACATCCAGCACGTCTCCGGTAGAGACAACGTTGTCGCCGACTGCCTTTCTCGTCCCACCATCTGCGCGAAGCACCTCGCGGTCGACTACGCGCAACTAGCAGCGGCCCAGCTCACGGACCCAGACCTCCTCTCGGCGGCTACCAACCTGCCAGGGCTACGCCTAGCCAAGGTCGCGCACGGGCCCGAAGCCATGGCAGTCACTTGCGACGTCTCACTCGGCCAACCCAGGCCGGTCGTCCCTGCAATGTTGCACCACCGCATCTTTGACGTGCTCCACGGGCTCTCCCATCCGGGTTCCCGCGCATCCGTCAAACTCCTCTCCCAGCGCTTTGTCTGGCGCGGCCTCAGCAAAGATGTTCGGACTTGGGCCACCTCCTGCCTCGCCTGCCAACGGGCTAAGGTACAGCTGCACACAAAAGCACCCCTGGGAGACTTCGAGGTACCCAGCCGCCGCTTCGACCATGTACACGTCGACATCGTCGGTCCTCTGCCGCCATCACAAGGCCAAACTTATCTCCTCACGATGGTCGACCGCTACACACGCTGGCCTGAGGCAGTGCCGCTGACCTCCACCACCACAGCCGACATCGCCAGGGCGTTCGTTAACAACTGGGTCGCGAGGTTCGGCGTACCGGCCGACATAACCTCCGACAGAGGCGCCCAGTTCACCTCCGAACTCTGGACGGCCACAGCACGCAACCTCGGGGTGGCGCTCCACCGAACCATGGCGTACCACCCGCAGGCCAACGGGCTTTGTGAACGCTTCCACAGGTCACTCAAGGCCTCACTCCGCGCCGGCCTGCAGGACAGTACCTGGACTGACCGCCTACCGTGGGTGCTACTAGGCCTACGCACCACGGGCAAGGAAGACCTCCAGTCCTCAGCAGCGGAGTTAGTCTACGGACAACCACTGCGCGTACCAGGCGAATTCCTCCCGGAGGCTACCACGCCTTGGTCGGCCGAACAGCAGCGGCTCAACTCTTTCTCTTCCGCTCAACAGTTCGCCCCACATCCGGTCAACCGACACGGCGAACTCGCACCTCACGTCCCGCCAAACTTACAGCAGGCACGCTTCGTCTTCGTGCGACACGACGCGCACCGCGGACCCCTGCGACCCCCGTACGACGGACCGTATGAGGTACTACAAACCGGGGACAAGGTCTTCAAGCTGCGACTCGGCGACAGGGTCGAAACAGTCTCCATCGACCGGCTCAAACCAGCACACACAGAACCAGGGGAACAGGTCCCCGTGGCCCGACCTCCAACTAGAGGCCGTCCCGCCAGCAAGCCAGCACAGCCGGCGGCGAACCGCCCAGCCCCACCAACTAGACCGGCGACCACTCAGAGCCGCTCCTGCAGAACCATTAGACCACTGTCACGACTCGTCCACTCCTCCTAAGCGGATTCTGGGGGGAGCTCTGTGGCGACACGCCACCATTGGACATAATCCGCTCACGGCGGCACGGACAGTTTACGCAGGTGCACTGCCGGCAGCAGCCGCCCCCAGCCGGGGGCCCTTTCCTCCGGCAACTTGTTTCCCACAGGGACAGGCTGCCGGGAGCACTTCCTGTCTGGGGAGTATTTAAGTGGTTGCGCGGGCTTTTCAAGTCTCTCTTTGCCATGATGTAGATTAAAGCAATTGTGTTTCACCAACTCTGGTCTCGACTCCCACGTTTGCCGCGGTATCTGAACAGCAGTTTCATTTGATATGCTCTAGTCAAGTGAGAGGGTTAACAACTAACAATATAGGCAGGTATAAAGATATCACCAGTTTATAAACAGACGGTATCTTTCTATGAAATTGAGCAAAACATTTCCAAAAACAGCTACAGCCTCAGTCTTTTGACGAAATATAAAAACACAATTTTACATGAAAAGAAGTAGATGTACACACAGTCCACCTCAAAAGTATTACACTGGGATTGAGAGGAACGTGTGACTTGTAAGTTTGCTATGATTTATCCAAGTGTCAAACATTTTCTCCCAACTGTGTATATATAAGTAATAAATACAATTAATACGTATATTTAATGGTCTCAACTTACTTCTGATCCTGGTTCAAATACACCCTGCCTAGACCCTCAAATATGGTTATAATTTTTATTGGAAATATATGTCTCAAAAGGACATCTTTGTAATTCTGCCTTAACAGGAAATGTACATTAGCATAATACATTGCTCTGTTAAACTTCCAACAAGTTGTGACTTGCGAGGTCCCATATTAATCTTTAACTCCTACATGTGACTTTAGTATGTTTTCCTCTGGTATTATTATAGGTTTTAAAATGTGACCTCTTGGTGTGGAATCATTCCCCAGGCTAGAACATGATAGAGCATTTGCTACACTAGAATATCTTTGTGTTATATATGATCTCAAAGACATTTTTCATATTTTCTTCAAATATTTGGTGTAACTTTTTGACTTGTGGCCTAAAGTTTTATCAGTTCATTATTAAAATGTCATTTTATATGTAGTATAATATATTGAACATAACTTTTTTGAAAAGTGGAATTCAATGTTTCTAACCTCTTCACTGACACATTGGCCCCGATATTTAAGAGGAGGTGGGGCGGCTGTGGGGGAGGCCGAAGAGCCCAGCAAGGGCAAGGATATGAGGTCCTTCTGAACTTAATGGCATGACCTCATTCTAATTTTTTGTTCCATTTCCCATCCGGTGGCCAGCCAAATTGACAGCCTGGCCAATAGCTGGGAGTGAACACCAGTGGCAGGAGGTCGCAGCCGGGACCCTTGGGTACGGTCCTCGGGAATCTGGAGGGGGGAAGGTTGGCAAACGGAGCTGGAGGGAGAGAGAGGTCATCGGGACTGCGGGAGGGAGAGGTCATCGGGACTGGAGAGAGAGGTCATCAGGACTGGAGAGAGGGAGAGGTCATTGGGACTGGAGAGAGAGGTCATTGGGACTGGAGAGAGAGAGACAGAGGTCATCGGGACTGGAGAGAGAGAGCGGTCATCAGGACTGGAGAGAGAGAGGTCATTGGGACTGCGGGAGAGAGAGAGAGGTCATCGGGACTGGAGGGAGAGAGAGGTCATTGGGACTGCGGGAGAGAGAGAGAGGTCATCGGGACTGGAGAGAGAGAGGGAGACAGAGGTCATCGGGACTGGCGAGAGAGAGCGATCATCGGGACTGGAGAGAGAGAGGTCATTGGGACTGCGGGAGGGAGAGGTCATCGGGACTGGAGGGAGAGAGAGGTAATCGGAGTTGGAGAGAGAGAGAGGTCACCGGGACTGGAGAGAGAGAGGCCATCAGGACTGGAGAGAGAGGCCATCGGGACTGGAGGGAGAGAGAGAGAGAGAGGCCATCGGGACTGGAGAGAGAGAGAGAGGTCATCGGGAATGAAGGGAGAGAGAGGTCACCGGGATTTTGAGAGAGAGAGAGAGGTCATCGGGACTGGAGAGAGAGAGAGGTCATCGGCACTGGAGAGAGAGAGGTCAACATAAGAACATAAGAAGTAGGAGCAGGAGTAGGCCATACGGCCCCTCGGGCCTGCTCCGCCATTCAATAGGATCATGGCTGATCCGATTCTAGACTCACGTCCACTTCCCTGCCCTCTCCCCGTAACCCCTAATTCCCTTATCTGCTAGGAAACTGTCTATCTCCATTTTGAATTTATTTAATGTTGCAGCTTCTGCAGCTCTCTGGGGTAGCAAATTCCATAGATTTACTACTCTCTGAGTGAAGAAGTTTCTCCTCATCTCAGTTTTGAAAGGGCAGCCCCTTATTCTTAGATTATGCCCCCTAGTTCTAGTCTCACCCATCAGTGGAAACATCCTCACCGCATCCACCCGATCAAGCCCCCTCACAATCTTATATGTTTCGATAAGATCGCCTCTCATTCTTCTGAACTCCAATGAGTAGAGTCCCAACCTACTCAACCTTTCCTCATACGTCAACCCCCTCATCTCCGGAATCAACCGAGTGAACCTTCTCTGAACTGCCTCGAGAGCAAGTGTATCTTTTCTTAAATATGGAAACCAAAACTGCACGCAGTAATCCAGGTGTGGCCTCACCAATACCCTGTATAACTGCAGCAAGACTTCCCTGTTTTTATACTCCATCCCCCTCGCAATGAAAGCCAAGATTCCATTGGCCTTCCTGATCACCTGCTGCACCTGCATACTAACTTTTTGTGTTTCATGCACCAGGACCCCCAGATCCCTTTGTACTGTAGCACTTTGCAGTTTCTCTCCATTTAGATAATAACTTGCTCTTTGATTTTTTCTGCCAAAGTGCATAACCTCACACTTTCCAACGTTATATTGCATCTGCCAAATCTCTGCCCACTCACTTAGCCTGTCTATGTCCTTTTGCAGGTTTTTTATGTCCTCCTCACTCACTGCTTTCCCTCCCATCTTTGTATCATCGGCAAACTTGGATATGTTGCACTTGGTCCCTTCCTCCAAATCGTTAATATAGAGAGGTCACCGGGACTGGAGGGAGAGAGAGGTCACATGGACTGGTGGGAGAGAGAGGTCACTGGGGCTGGAGAGAGAGAGAGAGAGAGGTCATTGGGACTGGAGAGAGAGAGAGGTCATCGGGACTGGAGAGAGAGAGAGGTCATCGGGACTGGAGAGAGAGAGAGGTCATCGGGGCTGGAGAGAGAGAGGTCATCGGGACTGGAGGGAGAGAGAGGTCACTGGGACTGGAGAGAGAGAGAGGTTATCAGGACTGGAGAGAGAGAGAGGTCATCGGGACTGGTAGGAGAGAGAGGTCACCGGGGCTGGAGAGAGAGAGAGGTCATCGGGACTGGAGAGAGAGAGAGGTCACCGGGGCTGGAGAGAGGGAGAGGTCATCGGGACTGGAGAGAGAGAGAGGCCATCGGGACTGGAGGGAGAGAGGTCACCGGGACTGGAGAGAGAGAGAGGTCATCAGGACTGGAGAGAGAGAGAGGTCATCGGGACTGGTGGGAGAGAGAGGTCACCGGGGCTGGAGAGAGAGAGAGGTCACCGGGACTGGAGAGAGAGAGAGGTCATCGGGACTGGAGGGAGAGAGAGGTCACTGGGACTGGAGAGAGAGAGAGGTCATCAGGACTGGAGAGAGAGAGAGGTCATCGGGACTGGTGGGAGAGAGAGGTCACCGGGGCTGGAGAGAGAGAGAGGTCATCGGGACTGGAGAGAGAGAGAGGTCACCGGGGCTGGAGAGAGGGAGAGGTCATCGGGACTGGAGAGAGAGAGAGGCCATTGGGACTGGAGGGAGAGAGGTCACCGGGACTGGAGAGAGAGAGGTCATCGGGACTGGAGAGAGAGAGAGGTCACCGGGACTGGAGAGAGAGAGGCCATCGGGACTGGAGGGAGAGAGGTCACCGGGACTGGAGAGGGAGAGAGGTCATCGGGACTGGAGGGAGAGAGAGGTCACCGGGACTGGAGAGAGAGAGGTCATCGGGACTGGAGAGAGAGAGAGGTCACTGGGACTGGAGGGAGAGAGAGGTCATCGGGACTGGAGGGAGTGAGAGGTCACTGGGACTGGAGGGAGTGAGAGGTCACCGGGACTGGAGAGAGAGAGAGAGGTCATTGAGACTGGAGGGAGGGAGAGGTCACCGGGCCTGGAGAGAGAGAGAGGCCATCAGGGCTGGAGGGAGAGAGAGGTCATTGGGACTGGAGGGAGAGAGAGGTCACCGGGTCTGGAGGGAGAGAGAGAGAGGTCATCGGAACTGGAGGGAGAGAGAGAGAGGTCATCGGGACTGGAGAGAGAGAGAGGCCATCAGGGCTGGAGAGAGAGAGGTCATTGGGACTGGAGAGAGAGGTCATTGGGACTGGAGAGAGAGAGAGAGACAGAGGTCATCGGGACTGGAGAGAGAGAGCGGTCATCAGGACTGGAGAGAGAGAGGTCATTGGGACTGCGGGAGAGAGAGAGAGGTCATCGGGACTGGAGGGAGCGAGAGGTCATCGGAGCTGGAGAGAGAGAGGTCATTGGGACTGGAGGGAGAGAGAGGTCACCGGGTCTGGAGGGAGAGAGAGAGAGGTCATCGGAACTGGAGGGAGAGAGAGAGAGGTCATCGGGACTGGAGAGAGAGAGAGGCCATCAGGGCTGGAGAGAGAGAGGTCATTGGGACTGGAGAGAGAGGTCATTGGGACTGGAGAGAGAGAGAGAGACAGAGGTCATCGGGACTGGAGAGAGAGAGCGGTCATCAGGACTGGAGAGAGAGAGGTCATTGGGACTGCGGGAGAGAGAGAGAGGTCATCGGGACTGGAGAGAGAGAGGGAGACAGAGGTCATCGGGACTGGAGAGAGAGAGCGATCATCGGGACAGGAGAGAGAGAGGTCATTGGGACTGCGGGAGGGAGAGGTCATCGGGACTGGAGGGAGGGAGAGGTCATCGGAGCTGGAGAGAGAGAACTCAAAGGAAAACCGTAAACAATGCATGCAGGGCAGAACTAGGCCAATATCCATTAATAATTACTATCCAAAAAAGAGCCACCAAATTTTGGAAACACCTAAAAATGAGCAACCCCCACTGCTATCATTACGAAGCCTTGAAATGCCAAGAGAGGACCATAAAGAAGAATACCTTCAGTCAACTAGTCCTGGGACTCAGTGAAGCAACCACTAACACTACTAACAATAACCAGCCCCAGGACAGTGACATCGTAGCACAGAGAATTCGACCCAACACAATTGTCACTAAGCAAAAGGAAAAATACCTGTCATATTGGGCAGAAACAACAAAAAACCAAAACAAACTCAATTGCTACTTGGCCCTAAACAGACAATACAACATGGCTGAATACCTGACCATGGTAAAGGATAGCAAACTGAGAAAAACCTTGACAAGGTACAGACTTAGTGAACATAGCCTGGCAATCGAAAAAGGCAGACACAGGCAGACCAGGCGGCCAAGAGAGGACAGGATATGCTCTCACTGCAGTCAGGGAGTGGTGGAGACAGAGATGCACTTCCTCACAGCTTGTGGAAAATATCAGGGCAGCAGGGAGAATTTCTACCAAAAATTCACACAAATATGCCCTGAATTCAGAAATCTGAATGACGACCAAAAACTCCCATACCTACTAGGGGAACAGAGAAACTGTGTAACCTTAGCGGCACACTATGTTACAGCTTGCCATAAACAGAGGGACAACCAGTAAACCTAAGAAAAGAGTATATACAAATTATACGAATGTATATTTATACACTCAGGGATATATCTGTTTACACACTGTATGAATAGATCTGCATTTATGTGTTCAACCATAAATGTTTTTTGATGCTTTGGCAACATAAGATGTACCTTATCATGCCAATAAAGCGATTTGAATTGAATTGAATTGAATTGAGAGAGAGGTCACCGGGACTGGAGAGAGAGAGGCCATCAGGACTGGAGAGAGAGGCCATTGGGACTGGAGGGAGAGAGAGAGAGAGAGGTCGTCGGGACTGCAGGGAGAGAGAGAGAGAGAGGCCATCGGGACTGGAGAGAGAGAGAGAGGTCATCGGGACTGAAGGGAGAGAGAGGTCACCGGAATTTTGAGAGAGAGAGAGAGGTCATCGGGACTGGAGAGAGAGAGAGGTCATCGGCACTGGAGAGAGAGAGGTCAACATAAGAACATAAGAACATAAGAAGTAGTAGCAGGAGTAGGCCATACGGCCCCTTGGGCCTGCTCCGCCATTCAATAGGATCATGGCTGATCCGAATCTAGACTCACGTCCACTTTCCTGCCCTCTCCCCGTAACCCCTAATTCCCTTATCTGCTAGGAAACTGTCTATCTCCATTTTAAATTTATTTAATGTTGCAGCTTCCGCAGCTCTCTGGGGTAGCAAATTCCATAGATTTACTACCCTCTGAGTGAAGAAGTTTCTCCTCATCTCAGTTTTGAAAGGGCAGCCCCTTATTCTTAGATTATGCCCCCTAGTTCTAGTCTCACCCATCAGTGGAAACATCCTCACCGCATCCACCTGATCAAGCCCCCTCACAATCATATATGTTTCGATACGATCGCCTCTCATTCTTCTGAACTCCAATGAGTAGAGTCCCAACCTACTCAACCTTTCCTCATACGTCAACCCCCTCATCGCCGGAATCAACCGAGTGAACCTTCTCTGAACTGCCTCGAGAGCAAGTGTATCTTTTCTTAAATATGGAAACCAAAACTGCACGCAGTAATCCAGGTGTGGCCTCACCAATACCCTGTATAACTGCAGCAAGACTTCCCTGTTTTTATACTCCATCCCCCTTGCAATAAAAGCCAAGATTCCATTGGCCTTCCTGATCACCTGCTGCACCTGCATACTAACCTTTTGTGTTTCATGCACCAGGACCCCCAGATCCCTTTGTACTGTAGCACTTTGCAGTTTCTCTCCATTTAGATAATAACTTGCTGATACGCTTATCAATTGCTCCATAAAAAGCGATGAATTAGGAAAGTAATGAAAAGGTTTTTATTAACTAAAGAACAGAGCATGCCTCTCATGGACGACCGGTTCCAAGAAGGAAGTGGGTTGCCGGGCAGCCACCTTTATACCAGGTCATGTAGGCGGAGTCAGCTGAGGCATGCATAGGTACACAGTGAGTAGCAGGAGGTAACAATGTGCAATAACGATAACGGTAGTGAACGACAGTGAAAACAATAACAGTGGTTTACCACATTCACCCCTTGTTTAAAATTGAGTCCGGCGGGGTGAAGTGTACTAAGAGTTCGTGTAGGTAAGTCTATCAGGGGGCCTTGTATGCCGTCCTGATCGTCGTAGCAGCGGCGGCGGTGCTGCAGTATCCAACGTCGAATCTGGTGTCTGAGCGGTCGGCGAAGGGTCCTGTGGCTCCGGCATGCTGTCTACAGGGGTTGGGTTGGGAGAAGTGGTGGATAATAACGGTGGTGGTTCAGGGGCGCCAGAGGGTGCGAGGTCTCGTATGGAGACCGTGTCCTCCCGCCCGTCTGGGTATGCCACGTAGGCATACTGGGGGTTGGCATGTAGGAGGTTCACCCTCTCGACCAGGGGGTCCATTTTATGGGTCCTCACGTGCCTCCGCTGTAGGACGGGCCCAGGAGAAGTCAGCCATGTCGGTAGCGAGGTTCCCGATGTGGACTTCCTGGGGAAAACGAACATTTGCTCATGAGGGGTGGCATTAGTGGTGGTACAAAGCAGTGACCAGATGGAGTGGAGCGCCGCAGGGAGGGCCTCCTGCCAGCGAGAGGTCGGAAGGCCCTTAGATTTTAAGGCTAAGAGGACGGCCTTCCAAACCGTCGCGTTCTCTCTTTCCACCTGGCCGTTCCCCCGGGGGTTGTAGCTGGTGGTCCTGCTCGTAGCAATACCTCTCGCGAGCAGGTACTGACGAAGTTCGTCGCTCATGAAGGATGAGCCCCGGTCATTATGTATATAACTAGGGAACCCGAACAAGGCGAAGAGGTCATTCAGACATTTGATGACCGTGGTACTGGTCATGTCTGGGCAAGGGATGGCGAACGGGAAATGGGAGTACTCATCAACAATGTTGAGGAAGTACACGTTGCGGTCAGAGGAAGGGAGGGGCCCCTTAAAGTCGATGCTCAAGCGCTCGAAGGGGCGAGTGGCCTTGATCAGGCTTGCTCTGTCTGGCCTATAAAAATGCGGTTTGCATTCGGCACAGATTTGGCAGTTCCTGGTCATAGTCCTGACCTCCTCGACGGAGTAGGGCAGGTTGCGGGACTTAATGAAGTGGCAGAATCTGGTGACCCCGGGGTGGCAGAGGTCATTGTGGAGGGTCCGCAGTCTATCAACTTGCGCGTTGGCGCACGTACCTCGTGATAGAGCATCTGGGGGCTCATTGAGTTTCCCGGGCCGGTACAAGATATCGTAATTGTAGGTGGAGAGTTCAATTCTCCACCTCAAGATCTTGTCGTTCTTGATTTTGCCCCTCTGCTTATTATTGACCATAAAAGCAACTGAACGCTGGTCAGTGAGAAGGGTAAATCGTTTTCCGGCCAGGTAATGCCTCCAGTGTCGCACCGCTTCCACAATAGCCTGGGCCTCCTTTTCGACAGAGGAGTGTCGAATCTCGGGGCCCTGGAGGGTCCTTGAGAAAAAGGCCATGGGTCTCCCCGCCTGGTTAAGGGTTGCAGCTAGGGCGAAGTCGGACGCATCGCTCTCCACTTGGAAAGGGATGGACTCATCCACTGCGTGCATTGTGGCCTTCGCAATATCACTCTTGATAAGAGTGAAGGCTGCACCCGCCTCTGATGTCAGGGGGAAGGAGGTGGACTTGATGAGGGGTCTGGCTTTGTCTGCATAGTTCGGCACCCACTGAGCATAGTAAGAGAAAAACCCCAGGCATCTCTTCAGTGCTTTTTGGCAGTGGGGGAGGGGGAGCTCCATAAGGGGGCGCATTCTGTCGGGGTCGGGCCCAATGACTCCGTTCTCCACTACGCAGCCGAGGATGGCAAGGCGCTTGGTGCGAAACATACATTTCTCCTTATTGTATGTTAGATTCAGCCGCTGGGCCGTACGGAGGAATTTCGCTAGATTAACGTCATGGTCCTGCTGGTCGTGGCCGCAGATGGTGACGTTATCCAGATAGGGAAAGGTGGCCTGCAGCGCGTTCTGGTCGACCATCCGGTCCATCTCCCTTTGGAAGACCGAAACCCCATTGGTGACGCCGAAAGGAACCCTAAGGAAGCGGTAGAGGCGGCCGTTTGCCTCGAAGGCAGTATACTGGCGGTCCTCATGGCGGATAGGGAGTTGGTGGTATGCTGACTTAAGGTCAATGGTGGAGAGTACCCTGTATTGCGTAACCTGATTGACCATATCAGATATGCGGGGAAGGGGGTATGTGTCCAGCTGGGTGTACCGGTTTATGGTTTGGCTGTAGTCAATGACCAGGCGGCGTTTATCGGCGGTCTTAACGACTACAACCTGGGCTCGCCAGGGGCTGGTGCTCCCTTCGATAATGCCCTCCTTCAGGAGCCGCTCCACCTCAGCGCTAATAAAAGCTCTGTCCCCGGCGCTGTACCGCCTGCTCTTGGTAGCGATGGGTTTACAGTCGCGGGTGAGGTTAGCGAACAGGGGAGGGGGGGACTTTGAGTGTGGAAAGACTGCAAGTGGTGCGCGGCGGGTGATTTAAAAACTGTTGGTTGCAGACTGTGAGTGGGAGGAGGGGTCCACCGTATGCCAATGTGACACTTTTGAGGTGGCACTGAAAATCCAACCCTAGCAGAACGGCAGCGCAAAGATGGGGCAGGACAAGAAGTTTAAAATTTTTATATTCGGTGCCCCTAACCGAAAGGGTCACCACGCAATAGCCGCCGACGTCCGTTGAATGGGACTTGGACGCCATAGAAATCCGATGGCGCGTTGGCAGGACCGTGAGGGAGTGGCTACGCACCGTGTCGGGGTGAATAAAACTCTCCGTGCTCCCACTGTCAAACAGGCAAGTAGTGGCGCGGCCGTTTACCGTAATGTCCATCATAGACCTGGACAGATGATGAGGGAGAGCTTGATCCAGCGTAACGGAGGCCAGTGTATGGCTGAGTGAGCCGATATGGTCGTCAGACGAGACGGTGGTCGAGTCCGGAGACAAAATGGCGGTTGAGTGCGGCGGGCAAAATGGCGGCGGCCATGATTCCGATCCCCACGCGGCCGGAGGTGCACAAAATGGTGAAGAAGATGGCTGCCCCCACGGTTCACACGCAGCGCTGCTGGCGTTCGCGGGTTTCCCTCTGCAGGCATTGGCGTAATGGCCTTTCTTCCCGCAGCCAGAGCAGGTAGCGGTCTTCGCCGGGCAGCGCGCTCTAGGGTGTTTTAACTGGCCACAGAAGTAGCATTTTTGGGCCTGGTTACGGGACATCGTTGCAGTAGTTGGTACCGGGGGTGGCGGTCCCAGTTGATTTCGGGACATTGCTGCAGTAGTTGGTACCGGGGGCGGCGGTCCCATGTCCCAAGGTCGCGATGGCCATGGCGCGGCACCGTTACATGAGTATGCTTCGAGGTTTTGGTGGGCCACATCTAGTGAGAGCGCAAGGGCTACGGCCGTCTTCAGGTCGAGCTCCTTGCTTTCAAGCAGTCTCTGCCGGGAGTAGTCGGACTGGAGGCCCTTAACGACGGCATCACAGATAAGTCCCTCCGCGTGCGCCACAGCTGTTACGGCCTTACAGTCGCAGTCCCTGCAGAGTGTCTGTAATGCCCGTAAAAATGTCTCTACCGATTCCCCCGGTTGCTGCCTGCGGGATCCCAGGAGGTGTCTGGCGTAAATCGTATTCACTGGGCGCGTGTATTGTCCTTTTAGCAGGTCGAGAGCCACCGTGTACGTAGTAGCGTCCCGGATGAGTGTATATACTTGAGGGCTCACCTAGGCGGTCAGAACTTTTAATTTGTTCTCCTCCGATGTCACAGCGGAGGCTTCTAGGAAGGATTCAAAGCAGCTCAGCCAGTGTTCGAAATTGGTAGATGAACCCGCCGCTTGGGGGTCGAGGTCCAGGGATGCTGGTCTGAGGGCTCGCAGCAACGCCTGCTGTTGTTGCTGCTCAGTTCCGGACATTTTACTTTTCGTCAATAAAATTGACACGCTTATCAATTACTCCATAAAAGGCGATGAATTAGGAAAGTAATGAAAAGGTTTTTATTAACTAAAGAACAGAGCATGCCTCTCGTGGACGACCGGTTCCAAGAAGGAAGTGGGTTGCCGGGCAGCCACCTTTATACCAGGTCATGTAGGTGGAGTCAGCTGAGGCATGCATAGGTACACAGTGAGTAGTAGGAGGTAACAATGTGCAATAACGATAACGGTAGTGAACGACAGTGAAAACAATAACAGTGGTTTACCACACTTGCTCTTTGATTTTTTCTGCCAAAGTGCATAACCTCACACTTTCCAACATTATATTGCATCTGCCAAATCTCTGCCCACTCACTTAGCCTGTCTATGTCCTTTTGCAGGTTTTTTATGTCCTCCTCACTCACTGCTTTCCCTCCCATCTTTGTATCATCGGCAAACTTGGATATGTTGCACTTGGTCCCTTCCTCCAATTCGTTAATATAGAGAGGTCATCGGGACTGGAGAGAGAGAGAGAGAGAGGTCATCTGGACTGGAGAGAGAGAGGTCATCGGGACTGGAGAGAGAGAGAGGTCATCGGGACTGGAGAGAGAGAGAGGTCAACAGGACTGGAGAGAGAGAGGTCATCGGGACTGGAGAGAGAGAGAGGTCATCGGGACTGGAGAGAGAGAGAGGTCATCGGGACTGGAGGGAGAGAGAGGTCACCGGGGCTGGAGAGAGAGAGAGGTCATCGGGACTGGTGGGAGAGAGAGGTCACCGGGGCTGGAGAGAGAGAGAGGTCATTGGGACTGGAGAGAGAGAGAGGTCACCGGGACTGGAGAGAGAGAGAGGTCATCGGGACTGGTGGGAGAGAGGTCATCGGGACTGGAGAGAGAGGGGTCATCGGGACTGGAGGGAGAGAGAGGTCATCGGGACTGGTGGGAGAGAGAGGTCATCGGGACTGGAGAGAGAGAGAGGTCATCGGGACTGGAGAGAGAGGGGTCATCGGGACTGGAGGGAGAGAGAGGTCATCGGGACTGGAGAGAGAGAGAGGTCATCGGGACTGGAGAGAGAGGGGTCATCGGGACTGGAGGGAGCGAGTGGTCATCGGGACTGGTGGGAGAGAGAGGTCATCGGGACTGGAGAGAGAGAGAGGTCATCGGGACTGGAGAGAGAGGGGTCATCGGGACTGGAGGGAGAGAGAGGTCACCGGGACGGGAGAGAGAGAGAGGTCATCGGGACTGGAGAGAGAGAGAGAGGTCATCGGGACTGGTGGGAGAGAGAGGTCGCCGGGGCTGGAGAGAGAGAGAGGTCATCGGGACTGGAGAGAGAGAGGGAGAGGTCACCGGGGCTGGAGAGAGGGAGAGGTCATCGGGACTGGAGAGAGAGAGAGGCCGTCGGGACTGGAGGGAGAGAGGTCACCGGGACTGGAGAGAGGTCATCGGGACTGGAGAGAGAGAGAGGTCACCGGGACTGGAGAGAGAGAGGTCATCGGGACTGGAGGGAGAGAGGTCACCGGGACTGGAGGGAGAGAGGTCATCGGGACTGGAGAGAGAGAGAGGTCACCGGGACTGGAGAGAGAGAGGTCATCGGGACTGGAGGGAGAGAGGTCACCGGGACTGGAGAGGGAGAGGTCACCGGGACTGGAGGGAGAGAGAGGTCACCGGGACTGGAGGGAGTGAGAGGTCACCGGGACTGGAGGGAGTGAGAGGTCACCGGGACTGGAGAGAGAGAGAGGCCATCAGGGCTGGAGGGAGAGAGAGGTCATTGGGACTGGAGGGAGAGAGAGGTCACCGGGCCTGGAGGGAGAGAGAGGTCACCGGGCCTGGAGGGAGAGAGAGGTCATCGGGACTGGAGGGAGAGAGAGGTCACCGGGCCTGGAGGGAGAGAGAGAGAGGTCATCGGGACTGGAGAGAGAGAGAGGTCATCGGGACTGGAGGGAGAGAGAGGTCACCGGGACTGGAGAGAGAGAGAGGTCACCGGGAGTGGAGGGAGAGAGAGATCACCGGGACTGGAGAGAGAGAGGTCATCGGGACTGGAGGGAGAGAGGTCACCGGGACTGGAGGGAGAGAGGTCATCGGGACTGGAGAGAGAGAGAGGTCACCGGGACTGGAGAGAGAGAGGTCATCGGGACTGGAGGGAGAGAGGTCACCGGGACTGGAGAGGGAGAGGTCACCGGGACTGGAGGGAGAGAGAGGTCACCGGGACTGGAGGGAGTGAGAGGTCACCGGGACTGGAGGGAGTGAGAGGTCACCGGGACTGGAGAGAGAGAGAGGCCATCAGGGCTGGAGGGAGAGAGAGGTCATTGGGACTGGAGGGAGAGAGAGGTCACCGGGCCTGGAGGGAGAGAGAGGTCACCGGGCCTGGAGGGAGAGAGAGGTCACCGGGCCTGGAGGGAGAGAGAGGTCATCGGGACTGGAGGGAGAGAGAGGTCACCGGGCCTGGAGGGAGAGAGAGCGAGGTCATCGGGACTGGAGAGAGAGAGAGAGGTCATCGGGACTGGAGGGAGAGAGAGGTCACCGGGACTGGAGAGAGAGAGAGGCCACCGGGAGTGGAGGGAGAGAGAGATCACCGGGACTGGAGAGAGAGAGGTCATCGGAACTGGAGGGAGAGAGGTCACCGGGACTGGAGGGAGAGAGAGGCCATCGGGACTGGAGAGAGAGAGAGAGGTCACCGGGACTGGAGGGAGAGAGAGGTCACCGGGACTGGAGAGAGAGAGGTCATCGGGACTGGAGAGAGAGAGAGGTCACCGGGACTGGAGGGAGAGAGAGGTCATCGGGACTGGAGGGAGAGAGAGAGAGGTCATCGGAACTGGAGGGAGAGAGAGAGAGATCATTAGGGCAGGAGAGAGAGAGAGAGAGAGAGAGGTCATCAGGGCTGGAGAGAGAGAGAGGTCACCGGGACTGGAGAGAGAGAGAGAGAGAGGTCATCGGGACTGGAGGGAGAGAGAGGTCACCGGGACTGGAGGGAGGGAGAGGTCATCAGGACTGGAGAGAGAGTGAGGTCATTGAGACTGGAGGGAGAGAGGTCATCGGGACTGGAGAGGGAGAGAGGTCACCGGGACTGGAGGGAGGGAGAGGTCACCGGGACTGGAGGGAGGGAGAGGTCATCGGGACTGGAGGGAGGGAGAGGTCATCGGGACTGGAGGGAGAGAGAGGTTATCAGGACTGGAGAGAGAGAGAGGTCACCAGGACTGGAGGGAGGGAGAGGTGACCGGGTCTGGAGGGAGAGAGAGGTCACCGGGACTGGAGGAAGGGAGAGGTCACTGGGTCTGGAGGGAGAGAGAGGTCACCGGGACTGGAGGGAGAGAAAGGTCACCGGGACTGGAGGGAGAGGGAGGTCATCGGGATTGGCGGGAGAGAGAGGTCATCGGGACTGGAGGGAGAGAGAGGTCATCGGGACTGGAGGGAGAGAGAGGTCACCGGGACTGGAGGGAGAGAGAGGTCATCGGAGCTGGAGAGAGAGAGAGGTCATTGGGACTGGAGGGAGAGAGACGTCATCGGAGCTGGAGAGAGAGAGAGGTCATCAGGGCTGGAGAGAGAGAGAGGTCACCGGGACTGGAGGGAGAGTTGTCATCGGGACTGGAGGGAGAGAGAGTTCACCGGGACTGGAGGCAGAGAGTGGTCACCGGGACTGGAGGGAGAGAGAGGTCACCGGGACTGGAGAGAGAGAGAGGTCACCGGGTAGGGAGAGAGAGAGAGGTCATTAGGGCTGGAGGGAGAGAGGTTATAGAAACATAGAAACATAGGAGCAGGAGTAGGCCATTCGACCCCTCGAGCCTGCTCCGCCACTCAATGCGATCATGGCTGATCATCCAAATTCAGTAGCCGGTCCCTGCCTTCTCCCCATATCCCTTGATCCCCTTAGCCTTAAGAAATATATCGAACTGCTTCTTGAATATATTTAATGAATTGGCCTCAACTGTCTTCTGTGGTAGAGAATTCCACAGGTTTACCACTCTCTGGGTGAAGAAATTCTTCCTCACCTCAGTCCTAAATGGCTTACCCCTTATCCTTAGACTGTGACCCCTGGTTCTGGACTCCCCCGCCATCGGGAACAGCTTTCCTGTATCTAGTCTGTCTAGTCTTTTTAGAATTTTATAAGTTTCAATGAGATCCCCTCTCATTCTTCTAAACTCTAGCGGATATAAGCCTAATCAACCCAATCTCTCTTCATACGTCATTCCTGCCATCCCAAGTATCAGTCTGGTGAATCTTCGCTGCACTCCCTCCATGGCAAGAACATCCTTCCTCAGATAAGGTGACCAAAACTGCACACAATACTCAAGGTGTGGTCTCACCAAGGCCCTGTACAACTGCAGCAAGACATCCTTGCTCCTGTACTCGAATCCTCTTGCTATGAAGGCCAGCATACCATTTGCCTTCTTAACCGTCTGCTGCACCTGCATGCTTACCTTCAGCGACTGGTACACAAGGACACCCAGGTCTCATTGCACTTCCCCTTTTCCCAATCTATTGCCATTCAGATAATAATCTGCCTTCCTCTTTCTGCCACCAAAGTGGATAACCTTGCATTTATTCACATTATACTGCATTTGCTATGCATCTGCCCAATCGCCCAACCTGTCCAAATTGTACTGGAGTTTCTCTGCATCCTCCTCACAGCACACAATTCCACCCAGCTTTGTGTCATCTGCAAACTTGGAGATACTCGTCTAGATCATTAATATATATTGTGAATAACTGGGGTCCTAGCACCGATCCCTGCAGTACCCCACTAGTCACTGCCTTCCACTCAGAAAAAGACCCATTTATTCCAAATCTTTGCTTCCTGTCTGCCAACCAGTTTTCTATCCAAATCAGTACTGTACCCCCAATTCCATGTGCTTTAACTTTGCACGCTAGTCTCTTATGCGGGACCTTATCGAAAGCCTTCTGAAAGTCCAAATACACCACATCCACTGGTTCCCCCTTATCTATTCTACCAGTTACATCCTCAAAAAATTCCAGTAGATTAGTCAAGCATGATTTACCTTTTGTAAATCCATGTTGACTTTGTCCGATCCTGTCACTGTTTTCCAAGTGCTCTGCTATTACATCTTTTATAATGGACTCTAGCATTTTCCCCACTACCGATGTCAGGCTTACAGGTTTATAATTCCCCATTTTTCTCTACCACCTTTTTTAAATAGTGGGGTTACATTAGCTACCCTCCAATCCATGGGAACTGTTCCAGAGTCTATAGAATTTTGGAAGATGACCAGCAATGCATCACTATTTCTAGGGCCACTTCCTTAAGTACCCTAGGATGTCGATTATCAGGCCCTGGGGATTTATCGGCCTTCAATGCCGTCAATTTCCCTAACACCATTTCCCTACAAATACTGATTTCATTCAGTTCCTCCCTCTCATTAGACCCTATGTTCCCTGACATTTCTGGGAGTTTATTTGTGCCCTCCTTTGTGAAGACAGAACCTAAGTATGTATTTAATTGGTTCCCCATTATAAATTCCCCTGATTCTGACTGCAAGGGACCTATGCTTGACTTTACCAATCTTTTTCTCTTCACATATCTATAGAAGCTTTTACAGTCAGTTTTTATGTTCCCTGCAAGCTTACTCTCATACTCTATTTTCCCCCGCTTAATTAATCCCTTTGTCCTCCTTTGCTGAATCCTAAACTGCTCCCAATCCTCAGGTTTGCTGCTTTTTCTGGCCAATTTATATGTCCTCTCCTTGGATCTTATGCTATCCCTAATTTCCCTTGTTAGCCAATGTTGAGTCACCTTTTTGTTTTATTTTTATGCCAAACAGGGATGAACAAATTCTGTGGTTCATCCATGCGATCTTTAAATGTTTGCCATTGCCTATTCACCGTCAACCCTTTAAGTAACATTACCCAATCCATCCTAGCCAACTCACGCCTCATACCATCATAGTTTCCTTTATTTAAATTCAGTACCCACGTATCTGAATCAACTACTTCACTCTCCATCTTTATGAAGAATTCTATCATATTATGATTGCTCCTCCCCAAGGGGCCTTGCACAACAAGATTGCTAATTAATCCTTTCTCATTACATAATACCCAGTCTAAGATGGCCTGATCTCTAGTTGGTTCCTCGACATATTGGTCCAGGAAACCATCCCGTATACACTCTAGGAATTCCTCTTCCACAGTATTGTTACTAATTTGGTTAGACCAATCTATTTGTAGATTAAAGTCACCCAGGATAACTGCTGTGCCCTTATTGCACGCATCTCTAATTTCCCGTTTAATGCCATCCCCAACCTCTGCATTACTGTGTTGGGGTCTGTATACAACTCCCACTAACGTTTTCTGCCCCTTGGTATTTCTCAGCTCTACCCATACAGATTCCACATCATCAGAGCTAATATCCTTCCTTACTATTGTGTTAATCTCCTCTTTAACCAGCAATGCTACCCCACCGCCTTTTCCTTTTTGCCTGTCCTTCCTGAATATTGAATAGCCCTGGATATTGAATTCCCAGCCTTGGTCACCCTGGAGCCATGTCTCCATAATCCCAATTATATCATATCCCTTTACATCTATTTGCACAGCTAATTCATCCAGCTCATTATGAATGCTTCTCACATTAAGACACAAGGCCTTCAGGCTTGTATTTTTAACACTCTTAGACCTTTTAGAATTATTGTTTACTGCGGCCATGTTTGATTTACACCCTTGATTTCTCTGACTTCCACTTTTGCTTTTCTCCTTCCTGTCTTTTGCTTCTATCCTTGCTTCCCTTTCCTCTGTCTCCCTGCACAGATTCCCAACCCCCTGCTATTTTAGTTTAAACCCTCCCAACAGCACTAGCAAACACTCCCCCAGGACATCGGTCCTGGTCCTGCGCAGGTGCAAACCGTCCAGTTTGTACTGGTCCCACCTCCCCCAGAACTGGTTCCAATGTCCCAGGAATTTGAATCCCTCCCCCTTGCACCATTCTTCTAGCCATGTATTCAGCTGAAATATCCTTCTTTTTCTACTCTGACTAGCACGTGGCACTGGTAGCAATCCTGAGATTACTACCTTTGAGGTCCTATTTTTTAATTTACCTCCTAACTCGCTGTTTTCAGCTTTTAGGACCTTATCCCATTTTTTACCTATGTCGCTGGTACCTATAAGCACCACAACAACTGGCTGTTCACCCTCCCCCTCCAGAATGCTCTGCAGCCGCTCCGAGACATCCTTGACCCTTGCACCAGGGAGGCAACATACCATCCTGGAGTTTCGTTTGCGGCTGCAGAAATGCCTATCTATTCCCCTTACAATAGAATCCCCTATCACTATAGCTCTCCCGCTCTTTTTCCACCCGTCCCATGCAGCAGAACCACCCATGGTGCCAGGAAGTTGGTTGCTGCTGCCTTTCCCCAATAAGCCATCCTCCCCAACAATATCCAAAGCGGTATATCTGTTTGAGAGGGGGAAGGCCACAGGGGACCCCTGCACTACCTGCCTGCGCCTACTACTCTGCCTGGCGGTCACCCATTCCCTTCTTGCCTGTGCAGCCTTTACCTGCGGTGTGACCAACTGATTAAACGTGATATCCATGATGTCCTCAGCCTCACGAATGCTCCAGTATGTATCCATTTACAGCTCCAGCACTGCAATGCGGTCTGCCAGTAGCTGCAGCTGGATACACTTCCCGCACTCATGGTCGTCAGGGACACAGGAAGTGTCCCTGATTTCCCACATAGTGCAGGATGAGCATGCCACAGGACCGATCTGTGCTGCCATGACTTACCCTTTAATTAATTTAAAATAAATCAATACCACCAATTATACTACAATTAAATGATATACTCAAGGGCTCTTGTTTCATAGCACTCCCCGCTACACAACATAGATCTTAGAAACTATAACCACAAAATTAAGACCTTCTAAACTTTATAAACTGTGAACCTTAACTGTCAAACGGGACTGGAGAGCAAGAGAGGTCATTGGGACTGGAGAGAGAGAGAGGTCATCAGGGCTGTAGTGAGAGAGGTCATTGGGACTGGGGGGAGAGAGAGGTTATCGAGACTGGAAGGAGAGAGAGGTCATCGGGACTGGAAGGAGAGAAATCATCGGGACTGGAGAGAGAGAGAGAGGTCATCGGGACTGGGGAGAGAGAGAGGTCATCGGGACTGGAGGGAGAGGTCATCGGGACTGGGGAGAGAGAGAGGTCATCGGGACTGGAGAGAGAGGTCATCAGGGTTGGAGGGAGAGAGTGGTCACCGGGACTGGAGAGAGAGAGAGGTCACTGGGACTGGAGGGAGAGAGGTCATCGGAACTGGAGGGAGAGCGAGGTCATCGGGACTGGAGAGAGAGAGAGGTCACCGGGACTGGAGGGAGAGAGGTCATCGGGATTGGAGAGAGAGGCCATCGGGACTGGAGAGAGAGAGGTCATCAGGACTGGAGAGAGAGAGAGACCATCGGGACTGAAGAGAGAGGTCATCGGGACTGGAGAGAGAGAGAGGCATTCGGAGCTGGATGGGGGAGGTCGGCGATCGTGGCAAGGAGAGAGAGGCTGTGATCGGAAGGGGGAAAGCTGATCGCTTCATTGAGGGGCCGGGTGGAGCACTCCTGCTTCTCCTGGCCCACAAAGTGTGCTGGAAAAGGTACTTGCCAAGCGTATCCGACAGCTCCTGCTTTCCTTTCACTGCTGGGTTTCCCGAGCCCTGGGGAAACCCCGCAGCAGCTGCAAATTTTAATTGGGGCTCCCAATTGCGCTGAGGAGGCCCAATTTAAGTATGTTAATGAAGTTTCCTGCCTCTCTTCCGTGGGACACTTGGACACCACGATATGCATGTACTCTTTTGTTTGGGTGATTAAAACAAATCAACAGTAACTTAATAAAACTTTAAATAAAACTTAACAAATTAAATTAAAATTGTGTTGGCCGGGCTGATGATGCACTCCAGTCCCCTCAAGCGTGCCAGCGGCCACCGCGTGCTCCATCTCCAGGGCTACTCGGGCGCGAACATGGCCGTGGAAGAGAGGCAGGCAATCGGGCCGAAATGATATGCGTGTATGCGTCGTGCTGGGGATGTGTTTCCCGTATTTAAGTTTTTAACCCCTCCTCCTGACCCTCTCCTGCCTGTCTTGGGTGGCGGGGTCACATCGGGGCCATTAAGTTTGCTTCTTGCTTACAGTAGATTGATATCTTCCTGATATCTAAACTACAACTTTACAAATCTCAAATTGCAGATCTCAGTGGTCCTCTTCATCTGGATCCTATGATCAACAAGGCAGGAAGGATACGTACTTTGATCCATCAATTTTGTTTCACTTCATTGCTTTTTATTTGCACTTTCAGTTCTGCATTTAAAGCATTCACTATGGCTAAGGTCTTACTGATGATGTGAAATTATATTTAAAGTTGCTTTTAAGTACTTGTTTAATTATTGTAAAATCCTATCTATAAGTCACAATTTATACATGTTTCATATCCTTTAAATATAAGGGAATGATTTATAATCCAGTAGAATTTACAATGTAGAGTGAATGGTACTTCTGCTAAAGCCTTAATTGAATTGAATTGAAGTGGTTCTTTATTTATGGATGCCTCACAGATTTGAAGTTATATTCATTGTACAAAGACAGGGGAAAAGCAGCTAATCAGTTACTATGGCTATAACGAGCGGTGCAGCATGCTTTTATGCTGTAAATAGGCAGCAGAATGCTGATTAAAGCATGAGGCACAGGCAAGTACTCTAATCAGCTCAATGTCCTCCACTCCAGCATTTATTGTTCTGGTAAGTGCATTTTAATTATTAGTAGACACTAGACAGGTTAAAGGCAATAGTGACAGTGTACAAGCCTATGCCATGCTGCTTTTATCTGTTAAACTTGATCTGGGACTCTGGATTTGTAGCTCACATTAATTAATACCTGCTCTCTCAGCCAATCATTACTTGTTTTGTATTAATTTACCTATCAGGGTGGGACAGTGGTGGAGCACATTGGAGCGTTACCAGCACTACAGAGTGATAGAACATGGATTTGTGTCAGCAAGGTCCCAATCTCAGCTGCGTCACTGAGAGGAAATACCAAGCGGAAGACCAGGTGCTTTCTCATAAGGATGGAGGAAAAATCAGAGGTAGTTCATTCCTGGGTCACTCGCTTACACTTTCTAGAGGCCAATGTGGAATGGCATTAGGAGCAACCTGGATCAGGTTGTCTGCTCTCCAGACCACAGTTGGTATGTGGTATGGAGAAAGCAGAGAGTGTGTACTATTTTGAGAATGGATTCCTTTCAAACCTATATGTAGCTTTGAAAAGGGTTGAGAATTCCATTTTCAATAATCTACTTGCTTATTTTTGGTAGATTTCATACATTTAAAAGTAATCATTTAAAGATTTCAAAATATGTAACTTTATTAGAATCATAACATCAGTAAATAGTTTTTGAAATAGCTATGAAATCTGAACATTTTACAAAAAAAATTCAGAATCCCAACAACTGTGGAGATTCAAATAGCACATTCTTTTTAAATAGATTTTGCTGAAGATGTATAAAAATTCAAGTAAAAAAAAGCAATAGAATTTGAATAAATTATTGGCCACAAGGAAAATATTTAGTGTTCATTTAAAGAAAGCAAAGAATATGTAGCTGAAGTGAATTGTAAGACAATTGTGATAGTCATAAAATCCAGCTGGCAACACAGTGAATATTCCAAATTAAAAATATAAAATTATTTTCTATATCTATTGCATTTAAATTAATTTATACCAGCAAATCATAACTTGGATGAGGATTCGGAAGAAGGGATTGATAATTAACATATTAAGTTGAATAAAGCCATAGAGCAGGAAAGTTATGCTTCAGGTTTAAATACCAAGAATGCATTAATGTATTTTTAGTCCTAGCTCCCTAAACGGTGGTAAATTAATCCTTATAGCATTCTAACTGTTAACCTGAACAGTTGGAGGAAATTAGTCGAGTCCTTGTAGCACTTGGAGAAAAACTGCTTTTAAGACTTACAGATAATCATTCATTCAATGTGCTTGATATATTTAGCTGTCTCAGGATTTTATTTTCTTTCAGGCAAAGCTTTTCACAAAGGTGCCCATATTGCAACATCCAGTGAAACATTAACTAGTTACATAATACCATTATATAATAATGGAATCTTTACTCAAAGATGTAATAGAAAAACATCTATAGCTGAAAATATAATAAAGAGTATATTTCACGGATTTCAAAGGGTCAGGTCATGCTTGACCAACATTATTGAATTCTTTGAAGAAGTAACAGGAAGTGTAAACAAGGGTAATTTAATATATTTCGGATTTTCAAAAGGCCTTCGATAAGGTACCACATAGTAGACTCATGACTAAGGTCAGGGGACAGGTAGCAGAATGGATAGCAAGAGGGCTACAAAACAGAAAACAGAGAGTAGGGGTTAAGGGCAGCTACTCAGACTGGCAAAAGGTAGGAGGTGGTGTTCCACAGGGATTGGTGAAGGGCCCCTTGTTGTTCACAATTTACATTAAAGATATGCTTGGGAATTGGAAGTACAATTTATAAATTTGTGGACAACCTCAAATTGGGGGGTGTAGTTAATACAATGGAAAAATGCAACAAAATTCAAGACGACATTAATAAACTTGCAGAGTGGGCATTTAATTGGAAACTGAATTTCAATATAGATAAATGTGACGTAGTGCATTTTGGTATCAAGAATAAGGAGGCCACATAATGCTTGGATAATAAGAGTCTTAATGGGGTAGAGGAGCAAAGGGATCTGGGGGTACAGATATACAAATCACTGAAAGTACTGACGCAGGTTAATAAGGCCATAAAAAAAGCAAACAAAGCACTGGGGTTCATTTCTAGAGGGATAGAATTGAAAAGCAGGGAAGTCATGTTAAACTTGTATCAAACCTTGGTTAGACCACCCTTGGAATACCGTGAACACTTCTGGTCTCCATATTATAAAAAGGATATGGAGACATTGGAGAAGGTGCAAAAAGATTCGCAAGGATGAAAGCAGAACTGAGGAGTTATAATTATCAGTAAAGGCTGAACAGGCTGGGGCTCTTTACTCTAGAAAAGAGAAGGCTGGGTGGTGACCTGATAAAGGTCTTTAAGATAATGAAGGTGTTTGATAGGGTAGACCTAGAGAAAATGTTTCCACTTATGGGGAAACCAAAACTAGAAGTCATAAATATAAGATAGTCACTAATCAATCCAATAGGAAATTCAGGAGAAAAATCTTTATGCAAAGCGTGGTAAGAATGTGGAACTTGCTACCACAAGAATTAATTGAGGCAAATAGCGTAGATGCATTTAAGGGGAAGCTAGATAAGCACATGTGGGAGAAAGGAATACAAGGGTAGGCTGATTGGGTTAGATGAAGAGGGGTGGGAGGAGGCTTGTGTGGAGCATAAACGCTGGCATAGACCAGTTGGGCCGAATGGCCTGTTTCTGTGCTGTAGACTCAATGTAACAATGGTTGAAATTTTCAATCCATTGTGCTTTACTTTACCTTGAATTTATTTATAACAAAGGTGAGCAATAATAGAAAAGATCTTTAAAAAAGGCACGTTGTTTTGCTAAAGTCAGTAGTTTGTAATAATTTGCTGATAAGCTTATGGGCCGTATTTTGCGACCCCTATGGGTGCGTACGAGGTGTGTACGCACCCATAGAGGTCGCGCAAGTTCCGGGTTTAGGCATGCGAAGTGCATGTGCTAAAACCTGGAACTTGCGAAGATTCTTGACAGATCCTCCGCATCCCTGGGAGAAGGGCCTCTGCGGGTGGAGAGTTGCGCTATTTGCCCAACTTCCGCCCGCTGAATGCCTGTCAAATTCTTATGCCTGGTAAAAGCAGGTGTAAGGCCCGCTTTTACTAGCATAAGAGTTTTAAAAAATAGAAAAATAAAATTTTATCACTCATTTATACATTAAAAACCCTAACCAATAAGGTAAATTTATTTTTAGCCCCATTAAAACATATTTTTAAAAATCTCAAAAAATTACATTTTTGTTTAAAATATTTAAATGGCATTTTAATTCATTTTAAATATGTAATAAAAAAAAATATTTCATGTGTATTTTTTAAGTGATCCCCATTCATACTTGTGGGAGTACCGTATGTACGGAGCTCTCACAAGTATGAATGGGGATTCCTTTCTTTTATTGGTTGGGCCAGCCCACGTGATCCCAGGGGTGCTTGTGAACTGCATGCACCCCTGGGATATGTGGGTCTCTGCCAGCGCGTACCCCGAGAAGCCCAGGATCGCAAGTCTCCATACCTCCCGGGCCACCAGGTAAATGCATAGAATTTTTACAGGTCGGAGGCATCTGCCCGTGGGAAGCTTCTGATCGCAAATTTTGGGCCAAGAAATTATGCTAGAAAACAACAGTGAACATACTCCAAAAAAACCAATTCATTGTATGTGAAAGGTTTTGGGAGGTTACTGAGAGAAGTGATCAGGCGCTATGTATATGTAATTTCTTTCCTTGCTTTCTTCTTTAAAAAGCTGTTAGTTGTGTCACAGCTGTCTTCCAAAATCCTTATCTTTAGTATCCTACCCAGAACAATGTTATTCACAACAAAATGCACAGAGAACAACTTTATAACATTTACACAAAGGAAGCCTCTAATACTCCATGGTTTTTAAATCTATTTATCAACACAGAAATCTAAGGTTTATTGACTATTGAGATTTAGCAGCAGACAGCCTAACACTGACTTCTTTTGTACAGCTTCAAACCTTGTAAAAATGCTTAGTAATGCAGTAAAATCCTGTTTTGGCAATGCAGTGGAATACTCATCTGTCTCTCTGTCTCCCACCTAGTGATGTTCTAATATGTTTTTTTCTGGTTTCCATAATACAGTGAATTTAGTTTAGCTTCATAACCATTGCAAACAATGTGTTGCATTTATCACTTTTTATTGCATTTGCTTGGCCTTGCATTGGTTCATGAATTAGTCATTAAAAGGGGTAGTTCTTATACATCAGGGAGGGTTTGGCCAAGAAAGGCTGCTTGGTTGATTTAGTGGAGGGTTGCCAATGTGCATGGACCCATACTACAACATGAGTCATCATGTGCTGGAATGGAGGGCTAAGGGGGGAGAATTTGAAGAGAAAACCCTAAATTAAATGTAATTGGCAATGGAGAATCTTTACAGTGATACTTTGGTATTCTGTGCAGTAAGCATTAAGAAGGATTTCTTCTTGACAGAGGGATATACATGAGTGCTGTGTAATGCTATAAGCAAATATTTATACAGATCAGACATGCTTTTTGTGTTTAAGGTTTTATAGTTTACTGTTCTCTAAAGTTATGTTAGTGGTTACTTTACAAATAGTCTCCCAAGTGCTGTAAAATAAAATTTACAGGTACACTTATTTTTGTGTTTTCTCTCCAAATTTTCTCTCCTTAGCCCTCTGCTTCTTACATTATGACTCATGTTAAGGTATGGGACCATGGACATTCACAGCCCCCCAATACAACAACAAAACAGCCATTCTTGGCCAGAAGCTCCCTGAGATTTATGAGATGTTCCTATTAATGATTACTTCATGAACCAATGAAACTAATTCAAGACCAAGTTATGAGTTTTTCCTTATTTTATTTTTGTATGTTAGTGGGAATTTCTGGCAAGTATTGGGTAATTATCACAGAATCACAGAAACCCCACAGTGCAGATAGAGGCCATTTCGGCCCATCGAGCCTGCACCGACACATATCCCACCCGATCCCCGTAACCCCAACACATATCCCACCCTATCCCTGTAACCCCACCTATTTCATCCCCCGAACACTAAGGGTCAATTTATCATAGCCAATCAACCTAACCCGCACATCTTAGATGTAAAAAGTGAAATATAGTTTAACATTTCGATTTTAACCTAGAACTTTATAAATTGTAGTTAACAGAAGCTGCCTGCCAGTGGTAGTTAACTGTCAGTCAGCTGTAAGTGTTTGTCTTGAATAGGTGCTAATCACCAGGAACAGGGGAGCTGAGTCAACACTTGTAAATTGGGTGAGGCTCCTAGAGTATAAGAGTAAACCGGTCTGCACAGAGCGGGTTTAAAATGGAGTGTACTTAAACAGTGGGCATTTTATTTGGGAATTTGGAAAGAGTGGGAATTCAGAGAAGAGGGGGAAGGGGTTGCTGCTTTTTTGCCTACACTACTTGTAGTGCTTTGTGTTACAGGTAGATATTTAAATTCAGTACCCATAACTTAATCTAGGTCAAGTAAGTAGTCAAGAAACTACACTGTAAACTAAGTTACCTAATTATAAATTTAATTAACTAGAACAAGGTCATTTAGGGATGGCAGTGTAGGTGGTGTGCTGCAACTGCAGCATGTGAGAGTTTGTGGAGAGCATTGATATCCCAGACAACCATGTATGTAGTACGTGTCTGCATCTTGAGGAACTTTAGCTTAGAGTTTTTGAGCTGGAGTCTGAGTTGCAGACATTGCGGGGCATCAGGGACGGGGAGAGTTACTTGGACACTTTGATCAAGGAGGTAGTCACACCCCTTAGGTTAGGTAATGGTACAGGTCTGGTTAGTGGTCAGGGACAGGAGGGTATGACTGCCACTCAGGCAGGTAAGAGGACCCCAGGTGCAGTGCTGGAGGAGCCTCAGCCTTTGCACTTGTCCAACAGGTATGAGGTTCTTGCTGCCTGTATGGATGAGGGAAAAGCCTGCAGGATGGATGAGCAAGCTGACCATGGTGCAGGAGGCCATTCAAGTGGGGGGAGTGAAGGGGAATGTAGTTGTGGTAGGGGACAGTATAGTCAGGGGAATAGATACTGTTCTCTGCAGCCTCGACTGCGAGTTCCGAAGGTTGTATTGCCTGCCTGACAGTAAGTCAGGGTTAAAGACATCTCCTCGTGGCTGGAGGAGAACTTGGAATGGGAGGGGGAGGATCCAGTTGTCGTGGTCCATGTAGGAACCAGCGACATAGATAGAACTAGAAATGAGGTTCTGCTGAGGGAGTTTGAGGAGCTAGGATCCAAATTAAAAAGCAGAACCTCAAAGGTAATAATCTCTGGATTGTTACCTGAGCCACATGCAAATTGGCATAGAGACAAACAGATTAGAGGTTTAAATGTGTGGCTCAAAGAATGGTGTGGAAGGAAGGGGTTTCAGTTCATGGGGCACTGGCACCAGTATTGGGGCAAGAGGGAGCTGTTCCATTAGGATGGGCTCCACTTAAACTGGGCTGGGACCAGTGTCCTGGTGAGCTGAATAACTAGGGCAGTAGCCAGGGCTTTAAACTAATGAAGGGGTTGGGAGGATTCAGGAAAGAGTAAATTTAAAAGCAGCGAGAGAAATGTCAAGGCTCTAGAGCAGAGTTTTGGGTAAAAATAAGCAGAGTGGGCCAGGAAGGGACAGAGAGAGTATCGAAGGTAATAAGGCATCAGTGACTAAGGTGACATCAGGAAAAATAGAAATAAGTCAAAGCTAAAGGCACTATATCTGAATTCATGAAGCATTTGCAACAAAATAGATGAATTAATGGCGCAGATAGAAATTAACAGGTTTGATCTAATAGCTATTATGGAGATGTGGTTGCAATGTGGCCAAGGTTGGGTGCTAAATATTCCAGGATACTTCTCTTTCAGAAGAGATAGGCAAAATGGAAAAGGAGGAGGGGTAGCCCTGATGATAAATGATGGGCTAAAGACAGTAGAGCGAAAGGATCTTCGCTCCAAAAATCAAGAAGTAGAATCAGTTTAGGTGGAGCTAAGAAACAGCAAGGGGCAGAAAACATTGGTGTGAGTTGTTTATAGGCCCCCAAATAGTAGCTGTAATGTAGGGCAGCGTATAAATCAAGAAATTAGAGGTGCATATAACAAGGGTAATACAGTAATCATGGGGGACTTTAATCTACATATAGACTGGGCAAACCAAATTTGCAGTAATAGTGTGGAGGACGAATTCATGGAATGTATGCAAGATAGTTTTCAAGATCAGTATTTTGAGGCACCAACTAGGGAACAGGCTATTTTAGATCTAGTATTGTGCAACGTGAAAGGGTTAACTAATAACCTTGTACTAAAGGGGCCTTTAGGGAAGAGTGACCATAATATGTTACAATTTTATATTGAGTTTGAAAGTGTTTTAGTTAATCCGAAACTAGGGTCTTAAATCTAAACAAAGCAAACTACGTAGGTCTAAGGGGCGAGTTGGCTAAGGTAGATTGGGAAACTACATTACATTAAAAGGTATGATGGTGGAGAAGCAATGGCTAGCATTTAAAGAATTAGAAACATAGAAACATAGAAAATAGGAGCAGGAGTAGGTCATTCGGCCCCTCGAGCCTGCTCCGCCTTTCAATGCGATCATGACTGATCGTCCAAATTCAGTACCCGGTCCCTGCTTTCTCCCCATACCCCTTGATCCCTTTAGCCTTAAGAAATATATCCAACTCCTTCTTGAATATATTTAATGTATTGGCCTCTACTGCCTTCTGTGGTAGAGAATTCCACAGGTTCACCACTCTCTGGGTGAAGAAATTCCTCCTAATTTCTGTCCTAAATGGCCTACCCCTTATCCTTAGACTGTGACCCCTGGTTCTGGACTCCCCGACCATCGGGAACATCCTTCCTGCATCTAGTCTGTCCAGTCCTGTCAGATTTTTATAAGTTTCAATGAGATCCCCTCTCATTCTTCTAAACTCCAGCGAGTACAAGCCCAATCAACCCAATCTCTCCTCATACGTCATTCCTGCCGTCCCAGGTATCAGCCTGGTGAATCTTCGCTGAACTCCCTCCATGGCAAGAACATCCTTCCTCAGATAAGGCGACCAAAACTGCACACAATACTCCAGATGTGGTCTCACCAAGGCCCTGTACAACTGCAGCAAGACATCCTTGTTCCTGTACTCAAACCCTCTCGCTACGAAGGCCAACATGCCATTTGCCTTCTTAACCGTCTGCTGCACCTGAATGCTTACCTTCAGCGACTGGTATACAAGGACACCCAGGTCTCGTTGCACTTCCCCTTCTCCCAATCTATTGCCATTCAGATAATAATCTGCCTTCCTGTTTTTGCCACCAAAGTGGATAACCTCGCATTTATCCACGTTATAGTGCATCTGCCATGCTTTTGCCCAATCACCCAACCTGTCCAAATCATCCTGGAGTTTCTTGGCATCCTCCTCACAGCACACAACCCACCCAGCTTTGTGTCGTCTGCAAATTTGGATATATTACATCTAGTTCCCTTATCTAGATCATTAATATATATTGTGAATAGCTGGGGCCCAAGGACCGATCCCTGCGGTACCCCACTAGTCACTGCTTGCCACTCGGAAAAAGACCCGTTTATTCCAACTCTTTGCTTTCTGTCTGCCAACCAGTTCTCTATCCAAGTCAATACTTTGCCCCCAATCCCATGTGCCTTAACTTTACACGCTAATCTCTTATGCGGGACCGTATCAAAAGCCTTCTGAAAGTCCAAATACACCACATCCACTGGTTCTCCCTTATCTATTTTACCAGTTACATCCTCAAAAAATTCCAGTAGATTAGTCAAGCACAATTTACCTTTAGTAAATCCATGTTGACTTTGTCCGATCCTGTCACTGTTTTCCAAGTGCTCTGCTATTACATCTTTTATAATGGACTCCAGCATTTTCCCCACTACCGATGTCAGGCTTACCGATCTGTAATTCCCCATTTTCTCTCTACCACCTTTTTTGAATAGTGCGGTAACATTAGCTACCCTCCAATCCATGGGTACTGTTCCAGATTCCATCGAATGCTGGAAGATGATCAGCAAAGCATCAACCATTTCTAGGGCCACTTCCTTAAGTACCCTAGGATGTAGATTATCATGTTTCAGGTCGATGACCTTTCGTCAGAACTTCATCATCGACCTGAAATATTAACTCTGTTTCTCTCTTCACAGATGCTGCCTGACCTGCTGAGTTTCTCCAGCATTTTCTGTTTTTATTTTATGAAAGCCTAAGGATTGGGAGGATTTTAGAATTCAGCAAAGGAGGACCAAGAAATTGATGAAGAAAGGGAAAATAGAATATGAGAGTAAACTAGTGTGAGACATAAAAACAGTCTATAAAAGTTTCTATAGGTATGCAAAAAGGAAAAGATTAGTGAAAGTAAATGTAGGTCCCTTATAGGCTGAGACAGGAGAAATTAAAATTGGATATAAGGAAATGGCAGAGAAATTAAACAAATTCTTTGGGCTGGATTTTGTCAATGGGGGCGCATTGGGGGCGGGACTGCTGGTTTTTGGGTTTCAGTCCCACCCCCAATGACGTTTGGACAACCCACACTATTTTTCTTTGATTGACCTTGTTAATCCCACCCTGCAGGCTTACCGGCCAATTAAGGGAAAGCTGGTGGCAGGGGACGTCAGTGTATGACGGTTCATCTATCAAATTTTTTGACAGATGAATTGTCAGCATTTGACAGCTTTGAGAAGCTGTCAAACACTGTCAATCTCTGTTCTAAGGTGAGCCCGTGCACAGAAGGATCACCAAAACCTCTTTCCTCAGCAGAAATCAGATAGCTGCTGCATCTGAGAATGCAGCAGCCATTCTGTCATCTCTGCTGTTGAGATGAGGCACCTCTGGATCCCTAAAGGTTGAAGCATGCAGAAAGAAACAAAGGTAAGGAAACTTTTGCCAACACTTTGCACTCGCCTCTCATACTTACCTCTCCACACTTGCACCCATCACTCACCTCTACAGTGGACTTTTCAATCCTCTCACCCCCGCAGACCCACTACTCACCTCGCTGATCCTGGTGAGGTTCACGGCCATCGGGAAGCCCGCACGTGCAGTGGTAAAATGGGGATATGCCTCAAAACTGTCTATTAACTACCTGTTAACAGGCAGTTAATTGGCTCTAATCCCCTTCCTGCCTCGAGGAGACGGGTCCCTACACGAGCTGGGGACCCGCCTCCTGGGAAGATGGCACGGAGGTGAGTTTCTGCCATTTTCCCGGCAGTTCCGCCTCCATACCCGCCTCCCCAGGGCTGGGAAAATTCCCCCCTTTGTGTCTGTCTTCATGGAAGAAGACGCAAAAATCTTCCCAGAAATAATGGAGAACCAAGGGTCTAGCGAGAATGAGGAACTGAAAGAAATTAGTACTAGTAAAAAAAATAGTACTGGAGAAATAAATGGGACTGAAAGCCGATAAATCCCCATGACCTGATGGTCTACATCCTAGGGTTTTGAAAGAGTTGGCTATAGAGATAGTGGATACGTTGGTTGTCATTTTCCAAAATTCCATCGATTTTGGAATGGTTCCCGCAGATTGGAAGGTAGCAAATGCAACCCCACTATTTAAGAAAGGAGGGAGAGAGAAAATGGGGAACTACAGACCAGTTAGCCTGACATCAGTAGTAGGTAAAATGCTAGAATCTATTATTAAGGACGTAGTAACAGGGCACTTAGAAAATAATAACAGGATTGTGCAGAGTCAAGATGGATTTATGAAAGGGAAATCATGTTTGATGAATCTGTTAGTTTTTTGAGGTTGTAACTAGCAGAATAGATAAAGGGGAACCAGTGGATGTGGTGTATTTGGATTTTCAGAAGGCATTCGATAAGGTACCACACAGGAGGTTATTAAACAAAATTAGGGCTCATGGATTTGGGTTAATATACTAGCATGGATTGAGGATTGGTTAAGGGCCAGAAAACAGAGAGTAGGAATAAACAGGTCATTTTTGGTTTGGCTGGCTGTAACTAGTGGGGTACCACAAGAATCAGTGCTTGGGCCTCAGTTATTCACAATCTACATCAATGATTTTAGATGGGGGGCCAAATGCAATATATCCAAGTTTGCTGATGCTACAAAGCTGGGTGGGAATGTAAGTTGTGAGGAGGATGCAAAGAGGCTTCAAGGGGATGTAGACAAGCTAAGTGAGTGGGCAAGAACATGGCAAATGGAATATGATGAGGAGAAATGTGAAGTTATCCACTTTGGGTGGAAAAATAGGAAAGCAGAGTATTTTTTAAATGGTGAGAGATTGGGAAATGTTGGTGTTCAGAGGGACCTGGGTGTCCCCCGTACATGAATCACTGAAAGTTAACGCAGGTACAGCAAGCAATTAGGAAAGCAAATGGTATGTTGGCCTTTATTACAAGAGGATTTGAATATAAGAGTAAAGATGTCTTACTGCAATTATATAGGGCCCTGGTGAGACCACACCTGGAGTAATGTGTACAGTTTTGGTCTCCTTACCTAAGGAAGGATATACTTGCCATAGAGGGAGTGCAGAGAAGGTTTACCAGACTGATTCCTGGGATGGGGAGATTGTTCTTTGAGGAGAGATTGAGTAGACTAGGCCTATATTCTCTGGAGTTTAGAAGAATGAGAGGTGATCTCATTGAAACATACAAAATTCTTACAGGGCTTGACAGGGTAGATGCAGGGAGGATGTTTCCCCTAGCTGGGGAACCTAGAACCAGGAGTCCGTCTCAGAATCAGGGGTCAGCCATTTAGGACTGAGATGAGGATAAATTTCTTCACTCAGAGGGTGGTGAATCTTTGGAATTCTCTACCCCAGAGGGCTGTGGCGGCTCAGCTGTTGAGTATATTCAAGACAGAGATCGATAGATTTTTGGATATTAAGGGAATCAAGGGATATGGGGATAGTGCAGGAAAGTGGAGTTGAGGTAGAAGATCAGCCATGATCTTATTGAATGGCGGAGCAGGCTTGAGGGGCCAAATGGCCTACTGCTGCTCCTATTTCTTATGTTCTTGGGTAACAAGAGTGTGTTCCCGAGGGCAAGTGTAACAAGGGCAGGTGTGTTAAGAATGTGAACTTTATGGTTGCTTGAAGCTCAGAAAGATTTGCAGTCTTTATAAGGAAGAATTGCACATTATCGGCGAGGGCATGCAAGAGAATCATGGCTACAATGCTGTATCTGATCTCTGACCCATGCTCCCTGCAAGTGTGACTTCCCACTGTTAGTGCAGCATCACAGAATTTACCCTGGTACCAATCCACAAATCAGATTTCCCACATTATTTGATTTATATAATAATATGATGCATGTGTGTGTAAAGGACCAAGATCCATAGCGTAGGATAGCACCAAGACTGAAAACAATAGGAGGGAAGACTATGCAAATCATAATCTGTGACCAACCACCCATCTTTCCCCGTTGTCAGGGACCATCCCCAACAATCCCCGGCTGTGGCCTTCTACGGCTCGCTTTCCCACCCAGCAACCGGCCAGTCTGTTAATCTGGCCAGCTGCCAGGCAGGAAACGGAATAAAAAACGAGGTCCTGCCGTTAAATTCGGTAGGACCTCCGCTTTCCCAGGATTTCCGGGTTTCCTCCATGCTCCCTCCCCGCCTCGCTGTAAATATTGGGGCCATTGAGTTCCATAAAGAAATTAGTTAGAATGTGACAAAATGGATGAAGAGCTGAGAAACCAGAAATTTAAGGGGATGGGGACAAGAGAAGATAAAGCTCAAGTGAATGGTTAAAAATGAGACGGAGTGGATTGATAGTAAAAAAGAGAGTTGGCAGTTACCACCTCACACTGGGATATCATTATGGGACTTAGTGGTGCTACATAGGTGATTGGCGAGTCAGAAAGCAAAAAATTAAGAAAAGTTACTGAAAGCTTGGTTGTAAAGATAATTTTTGAGAAGATGTTTAAAGGAGGGAAGAGAGAGGTGGAGAGGTAGAAGGCTTTCAAGAGGCAATTCAGTGTAGTATCTGCTCACAATGGTGGAGCAGAGTCAGAAAAATAGTGGTTGCAGAGGCGGGTGGGGCGGAATATAGGTTTGGAAGAGATGGAATGGTACGAGACCATGGAGGGATTTAAACGCAAAAACAAAGATTTCAAATTTAATGGGCCAAAAATTGTGGTCGGAAGCGTAACTCTGGAGTACGCCACCGACCTGTGAAAGAATTACGAAACTGCTGGCAGCGAGGCTGGGAAAAGTTGCTGTCTGAGGCTGCGAGGCGGAGGGCAGCGTAATGACCCATGGATCCTAGGGACACGGGTGGTGCGGAAGCGTACCTAGGATCATGTGGGCCTGGTCCTCCTATAACAAAGCTGAATTCCATTTTAATCATTACCGAAGGTAATCCCCTAATGATATGCAATGGAATCCTGTAATCTAAGCTAATTATAATTTACAGAATTGGAATTTTATTCGTAATTACCTTCATTCCACCAGCCTCACACAAAATTAAATTTTTTGATAATTTTAGACATCATTAAAACTGTAAGCCAGGCCAATACTTGCAGAAAAAGTGCATCTGTATAATTTACGATCTGAAAATGTTTTATTAATGCCTTAGGTATCCCCTTACCTTGACATTTTCATACGCAATTGCTGGCCAGTCGGTGGACAAATAGTCCAAATTTGCGCCAGCGATTGCTTTTTCCCAGTCCGCGTGAATGGCCTGTCAACGCATACGTTGACAGACCGCAAGTTCTGGATTTCACGCATGTGCAAGCGCATACGGAAATCTTGAATTTGCGGTGAATTTCAAAAGAGGTATGGTCGCGTACTCTGAGAGCAGACTAAGAAAGACTACAAAATATTCAAAAATGGGTTTAGAATGTATGTACGCAAACGCACAAAGTTTGGTGAATAAGGTTGGTGAGCTACAAGCACAATTAGCCGTGTGGCAATAGCAGAAACGTGGCTTAAAAACGGTGAGGACTGGGCACTTAATATTCAAGGGTACTAGGTGTTCAGAAAAGATAGGGAAGGGAAAAAGGGAGGTGGGGTGACAGTGCTGATTAAGGAAGACCTTGTAGTGTTGGAAAGGGAGGATGTTCTTGTGGGGACAAGGACAGAATCCATTTGGTTAGAGTTGAGGAGCAAATAGGATATGATTACGCTATTGGGGGTATTCTACAGGCCTCCAAATAGTGAGTGGGAAGTAGAGGAGCAAATCTGCAGGGAAATCGCAGGGATATGCAAGAGCTACAGAGTGGTTATATTCGGGGACTTTAATAACCCAAATATCGATTGGGATAATGCTAGGGTAAAGGGAAAGGAGGGGGAGGAATTTCTGAAAGGTGTTCAGGAGAATTTCCTTGACCAGTATGTTCTTGGCCCAACTAGGAAGGAGGCATTGCTGGATCTGGTGCTGGGAAATGAGGTGGGCCAGGTCGACCAAGTGTCTGTGGGAGAACACTTGGGTACGAGTGATCATCATATCATAAGATTTAGAGTAGCAATGGAGAGGAGCAAGGAACCATCTAGAGTGGAACTTCTAAATTGGAATAGGGCTAACTTCAATGGGATGCGAAAGGATCTAGCCAGGGTAAAATGGAACCAAAGACTGACAGGAAAAACTGTAACGGAACAATGGGTGACCTTTAAGGAGGAGATGTTCCAAGTACAGGCTAGGTACATTCCAACAAGAGGGATGGATAAGGAAACCAAAGCAAGGGCTCCTTGGATGACGAGGGAGATAGAAAAGTTGATGAAACAAAAAAAGAGGGTGTATGATGCATGTCAGGTGAATTCTTCAAGAGAGAACCTGACCAAATACAGTAAGTTGAGAGGGGAAGTGAAGATGAAAATCAGATTGGCAATGAGAGAATATGAGAGTAGAATGGTGGTTAACATAAAAGGGAACCCAAAAATCCTCTACCGGCATGTAAACAGTAAGCCAGTAGTAAAAGGCGGGGTGGGGCCTATTAGCGACAAAGAAGGTATTATATGCTTTGAGGCGCAGGGCAAGCCTAGAATACTCAATGAGTACTTTCGTGGATGCTGACAAAATATCGGTAGAAGTGGAAAAGGTAGAAGCAATGGAAGGGGTGAAAATTGATAGACAGGATGTACGAGAAGGCTGGGTATGCTTAGAGTGGATAAGTCACCTGGTCCAGATGGCTTGCATCCGAGATTGCTAAGGGAATTGGGGGAGAAGTTCGCGGAAGGGCTTGCTATAATTTTCTGATCTTCTCTACATGTGGGGGAGGTGTCTGAGGATTGGAAAGTGGCAAATGTGATACCATTGTTCAAGAAAGGGTGTAAGGACAATCCTAGTAACTACAGGCCGGTCAGTTTAACATCAGTGGTGGGTAAAGTTTTAGAAACAATAATCAAGGAAAAAATTAATGGGCACTTGGAGCGGTTATAAGCTAATTAAAAGAGCCAACATGGATTTGTAAAAGCCAGATCATGTTTGACTAATCTAATTGAATTTTGAAGTAACAGGGAGGATCAATGAAGGGACTGCAATGGATGTTGTCTATATGGATTTTCGGAAGGTGTTTGATAAAGTACCACAGAAGGCTGGTTAACAAAATTGAGGCTCATGGAATAGATGGATCAGTGGCAGCTTGGATAAGGAATTGGCTTAAGGACATAAAACAGCGAGTTGTGGTAAATGGCTGTTTTTCAGACTGGAGGATGGTAGACAGTAGTGTTCCCCAAGGGGCAGTGCTGGGGCCACTGCTTTTTTGATATAAATGACCTGGATATTGGAATAAAAAGTAGAATTTCTAAATTTGCCGACGACACCAAACTTGGGTGTGTGGCAAACAGTGAGGATGATACCAATCAACTGCAACAGGACATAGAAAGGCTAGCAGAATGGCAGACAAGTGGCAGATGGAATTTAATACAGAGAAGTGTGAGGTGATGCATTTTGGCAGAAGGAACAGGGAGAGACAATATACACCTAATGGCACAGTTTTAAAGAGTGTGCAGCGACAGAGGGACCTGGGAGTTAATGTGCATAGGTCCCTGAAGTTGGCAGGACACATTGAGAGAGTGGTTAGCAAAGCATATGGGATCTTGGGTTTCATAAATAGAGGTATTGAGTACTAAAGTAAAGAAGTTATGCTGAATCTTTATGAAGTGCTGGTTAGGCCATTACTGGAGTATTGCATCCAGTTCTGGTCATCACACTTTAGGAAGAATGTGAAGGCTCTTGATAGGGTGCAGAGGAGACTTACCAGAATGGTTCTGGGGATGGGGGATCTTCGCTACAAGGACAGGTTGAAGAAGCTGGATTTGTTTTCATTTGAGCAAAGGAGGTTGAGGGGTGATTTGATAGAGGTGTACAAGATTATGACGGGTTTGGATAGGCTAGACGGGGAAAGGCTGTTCCCATTAGTTGATGGTACAAGGACTAGGGGATACAGATTTAAGGTTTCGGGCAAGAGATACAGGGGGGATGTGAGGAAAAACTTTTTTATCCAGCGAGTGGTGAGGACTTGGAACTCGCTGCCGACAGAAGTTGTGGAAGTGGACATGCTCAATGTTTTCAAGGGGAGACTGGATAGGCACTTGAGGGAAATAAACTTGCAGGGCTACAGGGATAGAGCGGGGAAATGGGACTGACTGGATTGCTCTGCAGAGAGCTGGCACGGACTCGATGGGCTGAATGGCCTCCTTCTGTACCGTTATGACTCTAGGGCTAGAAATTCGGTTGGTAGCGCCAGCGATTAGTGCCTAAAGAGCCCAAGAATTGGGGCGTTACCCAATGTTCGGGCGGGCGCAGTGAATATAGCTCCACCTCCCATATTGAGTATCCTTTTAGCGCCGGCGCTAACTCTTTGCAAGCGCCCGCGGGCGCAGGCAGATCATGACGTCATTTCAGTGTGAAACGCCTTTTTGGCACCCCGGACCGGATATTCGGTGGCGCCCGGAACCTTTGCGCCTAGCGCTGTTAGTGACAGTTCGATGGAACGTTACCAGGCCCTTCTCGTAGTCGGGGGGTGCTATTTAAAGGGGACAGCTCTAGTATAAAAGCTGCAGCCACTTGGCCTGTTCATTGTGATCGTTGCTGGAGAGAGTTGGTGAGTTACTGTGGAGCAGATTTTTTGGAATTTAGCCTTAGAATACTTGGGACCTTCAAACCTGTCCGGAGCAGTTGGAGCGCTACACCTAACAGCGTTTTGACCAACTGGCATCGGAATGGGAGCTGCTTTGGATGGCAATGTCCTCATGGCCGGACACTGTGAAGGGGCAGAGAGACGGCGGAAGAGAGGGCCGGGATTGGCCAGAAGGAGGAGGGGCAATGGAGGTCGGCCAATCCGAGGGTACGCTGCGAGGGTATTCAGGCAGCAGGTCTCATACCTTGCAATGTTGGAGGAGCAGTGTGTGCGAAGGCTCCGATTCGGGAAGGAGGTTGTAACTGAGCTGTGCCACCTGCTTGCTCAGGATCTGCAGCCGCGTCTACGGTGCAGGACCTCTCTGTCGGTGTCCGTTAAAGTGACTGTTGCCCTCAATTTCTATGCCACCGGATCCTTTCAGTCAGCCACTGGGGACATTGCGAATATCTCTCAGTTTGCAGTCCATTGTTGCATCCGGCAAGTTATAGCTGCCCTTTATAGACGAAGGTGTCAATTCATCACCTTCCCTCTGAGCCTGGAGAAGCAGGCGGAGCGCGCGCAGGGCTTCGCTGCTATTGCGGACTTCCCCATGGTGCAGGGGGCTATTGATTGCACACATGTGGCTTTGCGGGCGCCATTACTCAATCCTGAGGACTTCCGCAACCGCAAGGGGTTCCACTCCCTCAATGTGCAGCTGGTCTGTGACCACTGCCAAATGATCATGGCAGTCAACGCCCAATTCCCAGGGAGCAGCCACGATGCCTTCATCCTGCGGCAGACCTCAGTTTGTGACCTTTTTGAGGGGCCGACTCGCCCACGCGGCTGGCTTCTTGGGGACAAGGGCTATCCTCTCTGCCCATGGCTCATGACACCACTCCGTTTGGCCGCCACCCCAGCAGAAGAGCTGTACAACAGCAGCCATCAGGCGACCAGGAACATTGTAGAGCACACTATTGGTGTGCTCAAACAGCGTTTCCGCTGTCTGGACCATTCGGGGGGAGCCCTGCAGTACTCGCCGGAGCAAGTGGGTCACATCGTCGTCGTCTGCTGCATGCTCCACAACTTGGCGATTCGACGCACCCAGCCAATGCCAGCTGTCCCTCAAGGTCCAGCAGAGCAGGCAGACGAGGAGGAGGAGGAGGAGGAGGATGAGCAGGCGAACGAGGAGGAGAAGGAGGAGCATGCGGACGAGGAGGAGGAGGAGGAGCATGCGGATGAGGAGGAGGAGGAGGAGGAGGAAGATGAGAGGGCTCCTGAAAGTGGAAGGGCCATCCGTCAGAGGCTCATCAGGACTCGGTTCCAGGCCCCTCTGGCGGAATGATGGGTGTCATTCGTCCTGCGTGGTTCGGATCTTTGAAAGGCTCTGAAGGCCAGCATGACTGTAAATAGTTACGTGTACCATTGCAAATTAAAACTTTTCTTTATTGTCACAAAAATCCTTCCTTCCAGCATAACAACGTCATGTCAACAGAAACCATAACTAACAAAATAACAGTTAACTCTTCGGCAAAGCTGCAAAAGTAAACAAACCATTTCCAACAATCACAACAGGTGAGGGAGTCCTTGAATTTGGCCAAAGAAACGTCTCTGCACCTCCCTCTACTGCTGGCCCCTTGATGGAGAACGACTTCTCTTTCGCGGTCGGCCCCTTCCCTCCCTGCTGCTCCTACGTAATTGAACCCCAGTGGCGGGGTCAAGGCTGGGGGATGCCTGCTGACTGTGTGGAAGCGCAGAAGCCCCTGAGGGACGGCCTTGCCGAACTCTGGTCTTGGAGGGTGCGGACGCAGGCTGCTTGATCTGAGCATGGCTGGAAGCAGTGTGCCCTGCAGGTGGTGGCAGCTGCACTGCAGACGTACCAGCGGTGGCATGAGCAATGGTCAACTGCCGAGAGAGGACACCTGCACCATGGTCGGACGACACACTGGCTCTCTGAGGGGACCGGTTCGGCTCAACCGCCACAATCGCCTGCTCCACTGATTCCCGGCCTTGTATGGTACTGGAAGGGCCCGGGGTGATCCTAGCTGATGCAGATACGGTGGCTGCAGTGAGAGTTCGCGTTGCCTCAATCTGGGTGTGGACGAGGCCAGCAAGTGACTGCGTGGCAGCAGTGAGGACCTGTGTGGCAGGTGCCAGTGCTTCGGAGAAGCCCAGGACAGTTCTTTCCATTGCTTCGGACAAGGCCGGAGCAGTCCGTTCCACTGCCTCGGACAAGCCCTGGACAGACCTTTCCAGGGATTGTCCGAAGCTCTGAACAGTCCTTTCCATAGCAGCCTCGAAGCCCTGGACAGTCCGCTCCATTGCTGCCTCGAAGCCCTGGACAGTCCTCTCCATTGCTGCTCCAAAGTCCAACACACTCTTTGCCAGTGTTTCTATCGACTGAGGCATCCTCCCCACTGCAGCCATCAGCTCAGTGTGCCTGAGCCGGGCCTGGGTGCTCATTTCAGCCAGGCTACGCACCTCCTCTGCACTCTGTGCAGCAGTCATCACTCCCTGCCTTGCCCTCCGGGGAGCCGGTGGAACTTGCCTAACCCCCTCGCGTTGCTGCATGCCGCTTGTTCCGGCAACTGGCTCATCAGCAGAGCCCCCCCCCCTCCCCTCCAGGGAACTACTCTCCCCAGTCTGCAGATGTGTTGGCTCCCCTGAAGTTGGAACGGATGCTCCGGCTTCCTACTGATCCTCGCCTCCGGAGGCACTGGCACTGGCAGCTTCAGGGCGCAGATCCCGAGTTGGTGATGCAGCATCTGAAAGCAGGGAGGTAGAAGAGTGGCTTTAGCAAAAGGTCAGGTTGGCGGCAAGGCATGCCAGATTGCGGCAAGGCTCTGACATGGCTGCACACTGAGAAAGCATGCTGGCGGGGGGACCAAGTGGAAGGACAAACTGAAAAAGGTGAGAGCCTTACCCTCGCTGTCGAGAATGGGGTCGGCAGCTGCTGTGGTAACAGGACCACTCAGACGTCCTCCAAGAATCTGGTGCACTCTCTCCTCGAGATCCGTGAGAGTGACCACTTGTGGAGGTCCGCCACCGGTTCGACGCTGGTCCTTTCGGATCGTCGCCAGCTTGAACTGCAGGGGAAAGAAGGGGAAGTTTTGTTACATGATGCCTTGAGAGATCATATCATGCCCCCCATGGTGCAAGAGCCCTTACATGATGCCTTGAGAGATCATCTCATGCCCCCCATGGTGCAAGAGCCCTTACATGATGCCTTGAGTCAAATGTCCATGTGTGTGCCCAGAAAGGGCCATGGGTGCTTGCTGACAGATGGCCATTGGGGCATCATGGCAACAGAGTGCGCGAAGTCAGGTGCAGATGGAGGAATCAGAAGTTTGCATAAACAACACTCGCCCTAACGACCCGAGTGAGGTCGTTGAATTTCTTCCTGCACTGAACAGGGCTCCTGGTCACCATGCTGCTGGAGTTGACCCTCTGAGGAACATCCCTCCAAGCTCGGCGGTAATCCTTTTGATTCGGCCTCCTGCCATTGTCAGGATACAGAACATCTCGACGGCGCTCCACTGCGGACACCAACTCCTCCAGAGCCTCCGTGCTGAAGTGCCCTGCTCTCTGTCTCGCCTTCTCCATCCTGACCAAGTTTTTTGCGCCAGCGAAGGAAGAGCGCCGATTCTGATGCTTACAGGGCGTTGAGTGTGGAAGCTGAGGCTGACTGACCCACCCCTTTAAGAGCCGGCCGGCGCCTGGAAGTCTCGTGGTTATCGGTAATTGAGATCACCTGCGCTGCGCCCATCCGCGCCGATATTGGGTAGCGCCAGAAGTTTTGCACCTTTAGGAGGCCTGTGCAATGTCTGAATTCACGCCTCAATCCCCTTTGGGGGCGATGCAACCCAATATCGCGCCAGGCGGCGATAAGTTTCATCTGGCTATAAACTTTGCGCAGCGCCAGTTCTAACGCCTCAAGCGGGGCGATACCCAATTTCTAGGCCTAGGACTCTGTACACAGCCATACTGACTGCAAATTCCGGACCAAAAGTTTGGATGATGGGTGTAACGATCAATAACATGTCATTCTATAGTGGACACTAGGTGGAGCCGTAGAGCTGTATATAGCTGTATGTATAAGACTACACTACCCAGCTGTATATATATATTAAGACTACATTACCCATGAGGCACTAGGCTACCCACAAGGCAACAGTCAAGATGGCAGCCTGCACACAGGAGCACACATGCTGCATCTCTACAGATACTGTACCTAGAGAACGTGTACTGAATAAATGACTAGCTAGAAGCTAGCTGTGTTCATAATAAGAATGTCTATTTATTAATGAACATAACAATGGGAAGCCAACACAGTTGAGTAGGGACTGGGTGATGAGCAAATGGGACATGATATGTGCAGCAGAGTTTTAGAAAAGTTGGAGTTTACAGAGGGTGGAGAAAGAGAGGCCAGAAAGAAAAGTGTTTGGAGCAGTCGACTGTGTAGGTGACAAAGGTGTGGATAAAGGATTCAGCAGCAAAGGGGTTGAGGTAGGGTAGAGCTGGACAATGTTACAGAGGTGAAAATAAGTAGTCCCTGCCTTGGATACAATATGGGGTCTGGAGCTCAGCTCAGCGTTGAGCAGGACAGAAAGGTTGTGAATGGTCTGTTTCAGCTTGAGACAGTGGCTGGGAAGTGGATGGAATCAGTGACAAGGGAGTGGAATTTTTTGGCAAGGGCCAAAGAAGCTGGCTTTGGTATTCTCAGAGTTGAGCCAGAGGAAGCTATTCCTCATTCCAAACTGAATGTAGTTGGACAGCGCAGAGGCAACTGAGGGGTTGAAAGAGGTTGGTAAGAAGTGGAGCTGGGTGTCATCAGCATATATGTGGAAGTTGACCCCATGTCTGTTGATAAATGTAGCTGAGGGGCAGCATGTCGATGAGGAAGGGAAGGGGCACAAGGATAAATCCTTGGAGGACTTTAGAGGTGATGATGTGGGGGGAGGGAAGGGAAGCCATTTTTGGAAATTTGATAGCTCCGTTCAGATAGTTAGGAATGGAACCATACAGGTGTAGTTGCACAAAGCTAGGTGATGGAGCAGAGACATTGGAGAAGGACTAGTGGGGTACTGCAGGGATCGTGCTAGGACCCCAGTTATTCACAATATATATTAATGATCTAGACAAGGGAACTAGATGTAATATCTCCAAGTTTGCAGACGACACAAAGCTGGGTGGGCGTGTGTGCTGTGAGGAGGATGCAGAGAAACTCCAATATGATTTGGACAGGTTGGGTGATTGGGCAGATGCATGGCAGATGCAATATAACGTGGATAAATGCGAGGTTATCCACTTCGGTGGCAAAAACAGGAAGGCAGATTATTATCTGAATGGCAATAGACTGGGAAAAGGGGAATTGCAACGAGACCTGGGTATTCTTGTGCACCAGTCGCTGAAGGTAAGCATGTAGGTGCAGCAGGTGGTTAAGAAGGCAAATGGTATGTTGGCCTGCATAGTGAGAGGGTTCGAGTACAGGAGCAAGGATGTCATGCTGCAGTTGTACAGGGCCTTGGTGAGACCACACCTTGAGTATTGTGTGCAGTTTTGGTCACCTTATCTGAGGAAGGATGTTCTTGCCATGGAGGGAGTGCAGCAAAGATTCACCAGATTGATACCTGGGATGGCAGGAATGACGTATGAAGAGAGATTGGGTCGATTGGGCTTGTATTCACTAGAGTTTAGAAGAATGAGAGGGGATCTCATTGAAACTTATAAAATTCTAACAGGACTAGACAGACTAGATGCAGGAAGGATGTTCCTGATGGTGGGGGAGTCCAGAACCAGGGGTCACAGTCTAAGGATAAGGGGTAAGCCATTTAGGACTGAGATGAGGAGGAATTTCTTCACCCAGAGAGTGGTGAACCTGTGGAATTCTCTACCACAGAAGGCAGTTGAGGCCAATTCTTTAAATATATTCAAGAAGGAGTTTGATATATTTCTTAAGGATAAAGGGATCAAGGGATATGGGGAGAAAGCAGGGACAGGGTACTGAATTTGGATGATCAGCCATGATCTCATTAAATGGCGGAACAGGCTCGAGGGGCCGAATGGCCTACTCCTGCTCCTATCTTCTATGTTTCTATGAAACAGAAACACACTCAGACCAGATTCGAAAAACACAGTCAATAAGAGAGAAAAGAAAATCCTTTCTCTGAGATGTGTTATATTCACAGCACAATTCAGTGTACTTTTATCCTGTGGAGGATACTTTTATCCCCATCACAAGTAAATGCAAATAAATAATTTTAGCGTACATTGCTGAACACTCATTTTTTAACATAAAATTTACTGGTACTATTGCATGGAGACAACATTTTTGTAAAATGTACTTATAAATATTTATGCTTATGACAATGTTTATATAATTTTGAAATGATGCAACCCAAATCACATACTTTGTAAATCAAGGCAGGACCCACAGTGTAAAAGAGAGCACATAGTTCAGGCCATTCCAGAAGCTCTTCAATAACCAGACATCAGCTTCCACAGCCTGCGCTGGGGATGGAAAAGCTGACATTTGAAAGTTTGTCAGACTTTGCTAGTGATGGAGTTGCTGGTATTTGAGAGCTGGCTATGGACAAAAAATGGTGACCTCCAGTGCAGTAAAGAGGGATCTCACAAGTGCATGCATCACATTGACTGGATAGCTGAACTGTTGTAACAATTGGACTGAACACTATCAGGAAACATTTTTCAATGTGCTACACCCTACACATGATTCAACCCACATTGCATTATATTAATATATAAGTTTATGTGGCCGCTAACATATGGGGCTAAGTTTCCCCTCTTTTATTCTATTGAATCATGTTGGGGGATAAAGGTATGTTTACCCTTACTTGTGTTAGCCCTGAGGGTACTTCCACGGGAGAAATTGCCTTCTGCCACCTGACTACATTTTAGTGCCTGCTCCTTATATGTACTTTGTTGCACCTTTTTCATTTATGTGCCTTACTCGGCCACACGATGTTCTTTTGTACTGGGCAGATACCTACACCTCCTCATGAATTGTTGTTGTAATCTCGAGGAGAATGTGTGAAGGAATAGCCATGATTCAGAGAAATACACGATACCATGAACAGATTTCTAATATTATTAATCAAAGACATACTGGGTTTAAAAGACACAAGTCTCAGCAGGCAGGCTGTAAACAGAAATACAGGCTTCTGAGAAAAGATCAGTTGATAACAAAGCTGTAAACAAGCTTTGAAATGGGAATTAGTTAAATATTCTAAAACAATGAAAGATTGAAGCAAAGCATTGGTGGTTCCGAAGAGTCTAGAGTTTGGGTGTAACACAATGGAAGACCCAAGTGATGTGTGAAGAGCTGACAGGATAAAACAGAAATACAAACATTAAAAGAGGCATGTGCCTTTGAAACATGACATCAAGAAAAGAAACATCTGCTGGTCAAATAGTTTTATGTTAAACTTGGAAAACAGGAACCACAAGATTAAATATGCAACCAATTGAGATAGCTAGAAAACAAGTAAACACACAGTTAAAGTGGTTTTGATTTACATATAGCAAAAACCATACCAACAAGACTTTGAAGATATAACTTCAATAGAGACACCAAGCAATTGAATTGTGTTTGTATTGAACATGGAGAATAAGGAAAGACACAATGTCTGCAAAAAAGCAGTTAAGCCAATATTAAGAATCTTCGGTAAGAATGGCATCAAACAGAAACCATAGCTGTCATTGTTTTTATGATGGTTTTTGGAACACCTAAAAGTAGAGAAATAATTATGCATGCAATAGTTGAATTGATAGTAACATAGAAAGCATTCAAACAGAGGGATCAATAAAGACAATTAGCTGACATCAGCAGAGAACATCAAAGAAGAAACCAAAGCCAAAAGGGTATAAAAATAAGACCTTTTTTAATAGAACGTCAGAATATGCTGAAATGGCAGGGCGTTTCTCAACTTTCCAGAGGCATCTCTGTAAGTTTTTAACTGAGTCTCGGGTAAATCAAAGTGATTGATTGATTTTTGGTAGATGTTCTAGATTTAGAAATAAGAAATAAGAAATATAACGAAGTAAAGATTTGAGAATAAGGATCTCTGAGAAATAAGAAATGTAAGCTAATTGTACTTTGAATTGTTAATGTTGCGACAGATTCAACAGGTGTTAACTGAATGCCAGCTCTTAAATAAAACTATATGGGGGAGAAATTCAGTATCGCCACGTTTGGGGCGTTATACTTGAGTGGGCACGAAATTTAGCGCCACCTACTGCTAAATTGACCTGCTTCGCCCCAGGAGGTGCTTGGAGCGCTAAAACAGGCGCTGCACAACTGTCCTAAAGCGCTAAGCCGGAGAAGCGAGGCGCTACCACCGAGGGCGGGCGCAGCGCAGGTGCGGCCAGTTAGCGATTGCATGCAGACACGCTAGCGCCGGTCAGCTCTTAAAGGGGAGGGTCGATCTTGGATTGCAGCCACACCCTGCACATCGGAGCCCTGATTCTAGGCCTGGACAGACCTGCTGCCACATTCTAATGCCTAGGACCATGGAGAGGGCCAGGGAGCGAGCGCAGCGGTTCAGTGAGGGGGCCCTGCAGGTTCTGGTTGGCGCGGTGGAGCGCAGGCGATCTATCCTGTTTCCGGACAGTGGCAGGAGGCCGCTGCCCACTGACTATCGCAAAGCTTGGAGGGAGGTGGCTCACAGAGTGACCTCCAGCAGCATGGTGCCTAGGACCCCTGTGCAATGCAGGAAGAAGTTCAATGACCTCACTCAGGTCATCAGGGTGAGTACCCTTTTCAGTATCCTCTTCATCCTTGCATATGCACCTCACTTTATGGCCAAAGGGTCCTGAAAGCCCCAATGCCCAGCCCTCATCCAACACCTTTGGGCCTTTCATAAAACTCACACGCACATTCAGCACTTTACACACTGTAAGGGCTATTCCACCATGGGAGGCAGTGCAGCCAAGATCAGGGCTTCACACTGTACTCAGAGCCCGTCCTTTCTCTTGCAGGGCAAGCTGGCCCATAACAGGAGGCAGCAGCAACGGACTGGGGGAGGCCGGCCTCACCTTCAAAACCTCAGCGATCTGGAGCAGCAAGTCCAGCGCATTATGGCAGGCCAGATGATTGGCCCCGTCACCACTGGAGATGCCGACCCTGTTCTGGACAGCAATGGTAAGGTCATCACCTTTTTGACCTCTCTCCTTCCACTTGTGCCTCACACCAGCATCCTTTGCCACTATCGAACCAATACAGTGCATTGCAGCACTCATGCCTCCCTCGCTGCCGCCCTGTTCTCATGCTAAAGCAACTCTTGTACCTCCCTGCTTTCAGATGCTGATACACCAGGTGAGGAGGCGGGCCCTCAAGCTGCCACTGTGAGTGATTCTGAAGGCGAGGAGGAAGCCGGACCATCAGTGCCACCCTCAACCGAGGCAGCCCATGGCCATAATGGGGACACGTCTTCCCTGGAGGGGAGCAGGGGGGAAGGGGCTGAGGAAGGTGAAGCTCCGGGGCTGGCCAGCGGGCTGCAGCAACGCGAGAGGGGTAGGGAAGCTCGGCGGCCTTCTCCCCGGAGGGAGAGTCTGGCCTCCAGTCCTGCTACAGTGAGCGCAGAAGAGGTGCGGCGCCTCGCTGAAATGGGTGCCCAGGCGGAGCAGAGGCACACTGAGCTCATGGCTGCAGTGGCAAGGATGCCCGAATCCATTGAGTCACTCCAGGACTTCGGTGCAGCACAGGCAAGGAGTCTGCAGGACTTCGGTGCAGCACAGGCAAGGAGACTGCAAGACTTCGATGCAGCACAGGCAAGGAGTCTGCAGGACTTCGGTGCAGCACAGGCAAGGAGTCTGCAAGACTTCGGTGCAGCACAGGCAAGGAGTCTGCAGGACTTCGGTGCAGCACAGGTGGCTTCCACGCAAGTGCTTAGTGGTGCAATGCAGTCAGTGGCTGGTCTGATGCAGACGCAGATTGAGGCCACAAGAGCACTGACTGCTGCCACCCTCGCTGGATCGGGCACGAATCGCCGGGGCCCTCTTCGCGCCGCAGCAGGCCAGCAGTCTATGCTTCAGCAGATTGCTCCGCATGCTGCAGTGCTGCCCCGTGGGAGTGCCACTGTGTCATCCAACCAGGGAGTGCCTGTCCTCTGTCAGGATGGCAGCATTCCTGCTGCCAACATTGTCGCTTCTCCACTGCAGCTGCCACCACCTGTAGGACAGACTGCTGCCGCCCATGCAGAGTTGGAGCAGTCAGCAGCTGGGCCCTCCAGGCCCAGAGCTGGTCCAGGCCGTCCCTCAAGGGCATCTGCCGACTCAGTTTCTGACACTCAGCAGTCTTCCCCCAGCCTTGCTGCAGCCACTGGGGTCCCATTGCAGAGGAGCTGCAGGGTGGGAAGGGGCCAATCTCGCAAGCGAAGCAGATCACCCTCGAAGGGCAAAAAGTAGGAGGTGAGGCAAAATGCTGTTAATTTTTTTTACTGAAGGCCGAGGATCATGGTCATTTTTTGTTTACTCTTTTGTTCATTGTGTCCAGGTTGTGAGAGTCAGTTATGTGTCTGACTGCTTTTTTTGGGGTTTCTCTCTATTACTTTGTCATGCGGGAAGGGCACACAGTTTGTTAAATAAAGAAGTGTCTTTATTCAGATTGTGCATGTTTGCTCTTTGAACTATTTGTTGCCTTGACCGGCTCAGGGGTTGCGGAACGGTTCCATTCATGTTCTTTCAATGGCACAAGCCATTCCCTCAGAGGGGGCCTATAACCGACTTGCAATAAGCTGCTGATGGATAGCCCTTGCACTTTGTGCCTCCCTCCCGTCTTGGTGCTCCTCCTCCTCCTCCTCCTCCCCTGCTGGTGCTCCAATGTCTGGTGGCAATGGCTGAGTCCCGAGGATTGCCAGGTTATGCAGCATGCAGCACACTACAACAAAATGGGAGACTCGCTCAGGTGAGTACTGAAGGGCTCACCTGGAATGGTCCAGACAGCGGAACCGTTGCTTTAGCATGCCGATTGTGTGCTCAATGATGTTCCTGGTCACTTGATGGCTCTCATTGTATCGTTCTTCAGCAGGGGTGCTGGGTGCACGGAGCGGGGTCATCAGCCAGGTTCACAGAGGATAGCCCTTTTCCCTGAGAAGCCAGCCTTCTGGGTGAGCCAGGGCTTCGAAAAGGTCTGCCACAGAAGTCTGGCGCAGGATGAAGGCATCGTGGCTGCTGCCTGGAAAGCGGGCATTGACAGCTAGTATCAGCTGTCTGTGGTCACACACCAACTGGATGTTCAACGAATGGAACCCCTTCCGGTTGCGGTAATCCTCGGCATTTTCTTGCGGTGACCGCAAAGCCACATGCATGCAGTCAATGGTGTCCTGGACCATGGGGAAGCCCGCTATTCTTGCAAATCGCATTGCGCGCTCTTGCTGCTTGTCCAGGGTCATGGGGAAGGAAATGTACTGAAGTCTCCTTTTAAAGAGAGCATTCGTGACTTGGCGGATGCAGCAATGCACCGCGAACTGGGAGACATTGGCAATTTCCCCAGTAGCGGATTGGAAGGAGCCAGTGGCATAGGAGTTGAGAGCCACTGTCACCTTCACTGCCACTGACAGAGACGTCCTGCTCCTCAGTTGAGGCTGCAGATCTGGCTGAAGCAGGTGGCAGAGCTCAGTGACCACTTCCCTGCTGAATTGAAGCCTCCGAAAACACTGCTCCTCAGACATGTTGAGGTATGAGAACTGTTGGTGGAATACCCTGGGAGGGTAAAGCCTCCTGTGCTGCCGCCTGTTGGCCCTCCTCCGTCTGGCCATGATTGGAACTCTCTCTCGGCGTCTATGAGCCCTCTCAATGCAATGGAGAAACCCAACGTTTCCACCCATTGCAGCCCCCATAGTATGTGGCCACTCAAGGTTATGCCAGTGAAAAAGCAAACCAACTACAAAGCTCTGGGCCGAAGCCAGACGTACCTCTGTGAGCGCTGACTCAATGCAGAAAGCTCTCTCCCTTTGTCTCTCTGCAAATCTCTCTCTCTCTCTCTCTCTCTCACACAGAAGGAGTGGTCCAAAAATGGCTACCACAAAGAAGCCAGGAAGAGCCCCCTTTAAATAGTGCCCCCCCAGCCCCACAGCGACTGGGAACTGTTCCAGTCAACCAGTCGCTGGGAGCGCCAGGCGGAAAGGAGGGGGGCGCCACTGAAGTTCCGGTTCGGGGCGCCCCAAGGGCGTTGCACCATGAAATGACATCAGGATCTGCGCGCGCAGCTGAGCGGGCATTGCGGTTTTGCACCGCCGCTAAATGTCCGCTCAATTTCGCCAGAGGCGCAGGTCTCGCCGCGCCCGGGCGCTAGCCGCATCGTGCCCCACTTATCGCCCTCTTAAGGCGCTAACGGTTGGCGCTAACAACTGAATTTCTCCCCCTATATTTCTAGAATTGTCTCAAAGAGTGAATCTGTATAGACTCGCGAACCCACAAATTCTGTACACTCTTTTGTAAGGAGTTGCAGAATTCTGGGGGGTATTCCGGACCCTTATAATATCCGGAAGGTTACAGTCTAGTTCAACTTATTAAAAGTACTATCCGGAGGATGGTAACATCTTTAGTCGTTCCTTTCCTTTAGGGAGAGATAGCCTGAACCTTTAGACCCATTTAAGCATCTTATGGAATTCGGCTATCTCTAACTTAAGTTGAGGGTGAACGTCTGGGGAATATGCCTGATCTGGAATAGCCCAAAAGGGCTAGGACTGTAATTAACCCTTCAAATGCATGGGCACTGGAAGCAGTAGGGCAGTTGGGTCCTCACCAATTGCATTGGCCCCCATATTTACTCATAGATGCATTGGGAGCTGGTGGGTGGCGGGTGGGGTCTGTTATTGCATGGGAAACCCAGAAGAAAGTTCAACGCGTCTGTCAGTGGCTTTTTAACGCAGCCAGCTCATTTTCATTTTACTTCCGGGTTTGCCATCCAATACACGGCAGCGGGTGTGATGATGGCCCACATAACGCAATCTTAACTCGAGTATTTAAAGGGACAATCCAAAGCTGGAAGTTGGAGGAGTTGGATTTTGAAACAGCAGAAGAGAAAGTTTCAGAATGGATTTCAGATGGGCAAAGGCTGTGCCACGCTTCAATGACGCCTCCCTTGATGTACTGCTGTGAGGAGCCGCAGGGAGATACTCTTCCTCAGCAATGGGAGGAAGAAACCTGCTGCTGACACCAAGAATGCTTCTTGAAAGGTGGCCCAGGTGACGAGCAGCAGCAGCAGCGTAGTGCCATGTTCATGGATTCAGTGCAAGAAGTGCTTTCGTGACAAAAGGAGCACAAAAGGTGAGTACAGTTGCACATGCACTTACATCCTGCTGTGTGCATCACCCCACCTGCTCACTCTACCTTCTCAAGCCTACTCCATCACATCACTCCTCACACCCACTTATCTTGCACACCCACCATCCTTCTCTTTCTATGCACTTCCGCACATACCCATCTATCAATCCACCACTCGCCCTCATCCTTATGCAATTTCATGCCGCTCCCTCATAGTCACCCTCTCCAAATGCACTGCATCCATCAGGTGAACACATGACCTTCACTCATAGTTCTGTTCTTCTCTTGTTGCAGGAGAAGAGAGTACAGAGCAAGAGGGAGAAGGAGAGAACTGGAGGTGGGCCTCCACACATTTCCCAGCTTACACGTGCAGATGAGGAGGCGCTGGAGATAAGGGGAGTTTCAGCATCCCTGGCCGATGGGGAGACAGGGACCTCTCAGCTACCTGGTGACACAAGTAAATATTAGCGACCCACTTGTCATAATGTCATGTTGGCTTGATTTCAACAGCGAGTGAAATATGATCATCTTCATAATGATATCTTGCAACATTCTTACCTTGCCAGGACTAATTCATGCCTTTTATCTCTCATAGGGCCTACACGCATGCAGCAGAAGTCACCGGAGGTCACGGACAACGATTCCTCAGAAGAGTTGATTCCTTCTGGGGGTGTACCATCACCGGACTCATGCATACCATGCACCAGCTCAGATACTCTCACTTCCGTGGGACCAGTTAGTCAGATAGATGAGTTTTTACTTGGTGACTCACACTTCACAAGTGAGCAAGAGCAGATGGTGGTGGCATGGACAGCAGTGGAGAGTCCGCGTCAGAGGGCACAGCCCTCTTTAAGGTATGCTCAGCTGGACACAGATGCTGTACCCTGGGGGCTGTTGATGAAAAGAAGAATCATTGAGTGGCAGCAGAGAATGTATGATGTGCTGACAGGTCTTCCAAGCAAACTGACCACGATTACAGAGAGAATGGTGGAGTCTGCCTCAAGCATGAGTGGGTTGATGTCGCAGGGCATTATGATGATGTGTTCTTCCATGGATAGAGTGGCCAGCATCAAATGCTCCAATCAAATGAGGCCATGCATGCCTTGACCATGGCTGTGCAGACTCTGAATGACAACATGTCTGCCACATTAAATAGGATGACAGATACCTTAGCCTTGACCTTACAATGCCGCACTGATCTGCACCAAAATGGTCTCTAGCGCATTGGTAGCAGTGAAATGCGGCTGGGCCATGAGAGGGATAATGGCAAAAAGGGACATGGAATGATGGACTCTGTAATGATCAGTAACATGTCATTCTAGAATGGTACACTAGGTGGAGCTGTATGTTTAGTAGTGGGCTACCCACAAGGCAGTAGTCAAGGTGGATGCTTGTACACTAGTCCACATGGCTGAATAAGTGACTAGCTCAAGCTAGCTGTTCATAATGAAAACGTCTATTTATTTATGAACATAACATGGTACCAGGATTGGTAATATCTGCTGAATATTGTGAAACGCGACATGGAGAATTTGAAGCCACCGGAGGGTTTGAAACTCACGGGGAATGTCGACTGCAATTGGCGGACTTTCAAACAACAATTCGAACTCTACATTGCCGTCATTGGGTTCGGTACGAAGCCAGACGCAAGGAAAATAGTGTTACTGCTCACGGTTGCAGGCCCACAGGTGATAGAGGTATTTAATACATTTGTATTTGATCAAGAGGATGACAGAGAAAAAATGGACGATGTGCTAAAGAAGTTTGATACACATTCTTCTCCCAAAAAGAACGAGACCTATGAGAGGTACGTGTTCCATTCACGGACACAGCAGCAAAATGAGACTTTTGATAGCTTTGTGGCCGATCTGAAACTGAAAGCACAGACATGTAATTTCTCTGAACTGAAATCATCCATGATTCGTGACCAGATTGTGTTTGGTATTCATGATAAAAAGGTCAGGGAACGTTTGTTGAGAGAAACCGAACTAACATTGGAGGATGCTGTGAAAATATGCCATGCCAGTGAGCTAGCTCGGCAGCATGCAAAGAATTTCAGTGAAATTAATAATAATGCGACTGTAGTAAGTGATAGTGCTGCTGTCGGTGCTGTGTCCTACAAGGGGAAGAAACGTGGGCAGAACAGAAATGCAAAGCAATCAGAGGATGGAATTTTTAATTGTAAATGCTGTGGTTACCAGCACCAGTCAAGACAATGCCCAACATTTGGGAAAATGTGCACAAAATGTAATGGAAAGAATCACTTTGCCAAACAATGCTTTTCAAAAGTAAAAACAAAGAAAGGGCAACAAGTCAATGTGATTGAGGACACTGATTTAAGTGAGACATTTTTTGTAGGAATGGTGTCATGTGACAATATCGAAAAGGATACAGAAAATGTGCAGCCCTCAGGAATGGACAATGCTGAACATAAAGTTAATGCAGTAAAAGAGGACAAGTGGATAATGCCACTACAGGTAAATGGAGCATTAGTTACATTGAAACTAGGCACTGGGGCAAAAGCAAACTTAATCAGTATGAGTGACATTAAAAATATGAAAGAAAAGCCCAAAATACAGAAAAAGTCAGTACTACTGAAGAACTATAATGGACAGAAAATAGATAGCTTAGGTGTATGCACACTCAAAGTGACAGTCAAAGACAAAGTGCATCATCTCATGTTTTCTGTTGTGGCTGAAGGACTTGATTCACTACTAGGTGACAAAGCTTGTGAGGACTTAGAACTGGTCAAGAGAGTCTACCGTATAAACTGTGCCATAAGCAGACCAGATGACTCAGTGGATTCTGTAGTGAGTAATTTCCAGGATGTGTTCAAAGGATTTGGAGTTCTACCATTCACTTACAAGATCCAGCTAAAGGAGGATGCTCAGCCAGTGGTACATGCTCCACGGAGAGTTCCAGCACCCCTGCGTGACCGGCTCAAGAAAGAACTGGACAGAATGACCACACTAGGAGTCATCAGGAAAGTCGAAGAGCCAACAGACTGGGTTAACTCCATGGTATGTGTAAAGAAAAAGAACAATGATCTAAGAATATGCATGGATCCAAAGGACTTAAATGCAAACATAAAACGTGAACACTACCAGATTCCCAAGCGAGAAGAAATCACCAGTGAAATGTCAGGTGCCAGATACTTCACAAAGCTCGATGCCTCACAAGGATTTTGGCAACTAAAACTGGATGAAGAGAGCACCAAATACTGTACCTTCAACACACCATTTGGCAGGTTTTGTTTCTTCAGAATGCCTTTCGGGATAATATCTGCATCTGAAATCTTTCATTGAGTGATGTAACACATAATTGAAGGTCTGGAAGGAGTTTGGGTCTATGTTGATGACATCATCATCTGGGGCTCCACACTGAAAGAACACAATGACAGACTGACTAAAGTGCTACAGAGCATACGCCAGAATGGACTGAAGCTCAACAAAGCCAAGTGTCAGTTTGGCATCCAGAAAGTCACTTTCCTAGGAGATAATCTACCTGGTAAAGGAATAGAGCCAGATATGGAAAAAGTAAACGCTATACTCAACATGCCCTGACCCACTGATTAAAAAAGGAGTGCTATGCATCATGGGGATGATAAACTTCATTGGAAAGTTCATTCCTAACTTGTCAGCCAAGACAGCCTGTCTGCGAGACCTGCTACATAAAACAAATGAGTTCACATGGACAGAAAGACATGAACAAGAGTGGATGAACCTCAAAACAGTGCTGACAACCACACCTGTACTCACCTTCTTTGACCCAACAAAGAGAATCAAAGTGTCAACGGATGCATCAAAGGATGGCCTAGGCGAAGTCTTGCTACAAGCAGAGGGTGAAGATTGGAAGCCTGTTGCCTATGCCTCCAGGTCTATGACTGACTCTGAGTGTCGATACGCCCAGATTGAAGAGGAATGTCTAGGCTTGGTAGTTGGACTAGAAAAGTTCCATGGCTACATATATGGACTTCCCACCTTCACAGTTGAGACAGACCACTGCCCACTGGTTGCCATCATAAAGAAAAAATCTGAATGAGATGTCTCCAAGGATTCAACGACTCATGATGAAGCTGGAAATATATGACTTTGAACTGATCTACACACCAGGCCAACACATATTGTTAGCAGATGCACTATCCCGAGCACCCACAATGAGTCATGTGAGCTCTACTGAGGAAGACGTGGATGTTCATGTGAGTATGGTCACTGCTGCGCTGCCCGTGTCAGACGCAAAATCAAAGCAAATAGCAGAAGAAACAGTAAAAGATACAGGCCTAGAAATTGAGTGCCCTTAGCGCCGATTTTGCGGCGCTAGAGGGCCTAGCGCTGCAATTGGCGCCGGCGCCGAAATTGCCTGGGGCCCTTCTGCCGCGGTAGACCGGTAGCGCTGCGCCGGCACCGATGACGTCATCGGTGTGCGCAGCGTCCCGGTTGCCGTGGTAACCCGGCCCCAAGCCGAAATTCAGTTGCGGCCGCCTCGCCAGTGGCAGCCGCAACTAAGACTCCGGCAAACGAGTGCTGCCGGAGTCTGCGCCGGCGCTTTAAGGAGGCGCGGCGGCCGGCCGCTTTCCCGCCGGCCGCCTGCCCGCAGCTCCCTCCCCGGACTTCTCCCCCCCGCCCCCCCGGAACAGATGCAAGCCCGGCACTTGTCCGAGGTGCCGGGCTCATTTTTGAAGAGGTTTGCGCGGGCCGCGGCCGGGTGCAGGCAGCTCCTCCTTAACGGAAGGAGGAGGCCTGCACTTCCCGAGCCTGCCGCACCGCATCGGGCGCCGCAGCGCCGGAATAACGCCGCAATGCGGCGCGTAGCGCCAGTTTTCAGGCGTAAACAGCCTTCAGTAGCGCCGGCAGCCGTTTGGGCGCGGCGCTACTGAATTTTTGGCGCGCACAGCACGACTTAGCACCGGCGCTAAATTTCCGGCGTTAAGCCCCGGCGCAGCGCAACCTCAATTTCTAGGCCACAGTGTTACAAACAGTAATAGAGAACATTCATCATGGTTGGCCAAAAGGTTCCTGTCCAAAGTACTATCACATCAGGTCAGAGTTAAGTGTCGCAAGTGGACTATTACTAAAACAGAGCAGAATAGTAATTCCACAGGCTCTACGTCGAGACATGCTCAAAAGGATTCATGAGGGACACCTCGGAATTGAAGAATGCAAAAGGAGAGCAAGAGACACTGTTTATTGGCCTGGCATAAGTAAGGACATTGAGAACATGATAGGCATATGTGAGACATGTCAGAAACACCAAAACAAACAAGCAAAGGAACCAATGATAGTAGCTGACTTACCAACAGCACCATGGCAAAAGGTTGGTATGGACCTTTTTCATTTGAATGGTAAAGACTATCTAATAGTGATTGACTACTATTCTATCTATCCTGAGATGGCGCTGCTCTCAAGCACATCAGCAAGCAGTGTCATAATGCATGTTAAATCCATCTTCGCCAGACATGGAATTCCCAGGATTGCCGTTTGCGACAATGGTCGTGCTTCAACTGTAAGGAGTGGCAACAGTTTGCAGCACATTATGACTTTCAACACATCACATCCAGTCCTCTGTATGCTCAGTCGAATGGTAAGGCAGAGAAAGGTGTTCAAGTTCTCAAACAGCTACTGAAGAAAGCAACAGAAAGCAAGTCTGATCCTTATCTCGCCCTGCTGAGCTACCGAGCCTCCCCTTTAGACTCTGGTTCTTCATCTGCTGAACTCCTAATGGGTCGCAAGTTGCACACCACGCTACCCTGCTGTGCAAAACAAAAGCAGAGTAAGGAACTAAGACAGAGACTTCAACTGTTAAAGCTGAAACAGAAATCACACTATGACAAGTCATCCAAAACTCTGAAACCATTGACAAGGGATGATGTTGTCAGGATTGAGGATCCAGATGCATGGAACAGGAAAGCTACAGTTCTTGAGGAAGTAGGACCAAGGTCATACACTGTTAGAACTGAGGAAGGACAGATTCTCAGGAGGAACCGCCGTTCCCTCCTGAAAACACAAGAAATTATCCAAGAGCAAATCAATGACAATGCCGCAGCTGAATCTTGTCACTCACCACCAGAACAATCTAACACAAACACACATACAGGCTCTCATGCAAACACATCAGACTTACCTGTGCTGAGAAGATCCACACGTGAAGTAAAAATGCCTGATAGACTTAATCTTTGAGTACAAAGAAAACTATAATAAAAGAATGAAAAGCTTAGAGTTCATAAAGTAAAGCTTTGAAAATATGTTGACTGTTGTGAAGATGTTTATGTCGTTATGGTTGATTGATATTGATTTTGTTTAACCTCTAAGGAAGGGGGATGTAATGATCAGTAACATGTCATTCTAGAATGGTACACTAGGTGGAGCTGTATGTTTAGTAGTGGGCTACCCACAAGGCAGTAGTCAAGATGGATGCCTGTACACTAGTCCACATGGCTGAATAAATGACTAGCTCAAGCTAGCTGTTCATATTGAAAACGTCTATTTATTTATGAACATAACAGACTCCACTCAAAGTACTTCCACTTCTCACCTGTTGCCTGCGCCCCCCCCCCCCTCAGTCAGTAGCCCATGTGCTGCCCCTGTGCAGGTGGAGTAGTCTTTGGTGGGGCCCTCCTGGGCTCCTAAACCCAGAGGTCGTTGGTCAAGCGCATCTGAGCAGTCAGAGCAGTGATCTGAGCAGCCTGCCTCTACCTTTGCTAAAGCCACAGGGGTTATAGCATGTAGGAGTGGAAGGGAAAGAACATAAGAATTAGGAGCAGGAGTAAGTCATATGGACACTCGAGCTTGCTCCGCCATTCAATAAGATTATGGCTGATCTTTGACCTCAATTCCACTTTCCAGCCAATCTCTATATCCCTAGGTTCCCCATGAGTCCAAAAATCTATCTATCTCGGCCTTGAATATGCTCAATGATTCAGCATCCACAGCCCTTTGGGGTAGAGAATTCCAAAGCTTCAGAACCCTCTGAGTGAAGAAATTCCTCCTCATCTCAGTCTTAAATGGCCAACCCCTTATCCTGAGTCTATATCCCCTAGTTCTAGACTCTCCAGCCAGGGGAAACAACCTCTCAGCATCTACCCTGTCAATCCCCCTTAGAATATTATATGTTTCAATGAGATCACCTCTCATTCTTCTAAACTCCAGAGGGTATAGGCTCAATCTCTCCTCATAGGACAGCCTTCTCATCCCAGGAATCAATCTAGTGAACCTTCATTGCACCGCCTCTAAGGCAAGTACTGTATATCCTTCCTCAGATAAGGAGAACAAAACTGTGCACAGTACTCCAGGTGTGGTCTCACCAAAGCCATGTACAATTGTAGCAATTGAAGTCTTCCTTACTCTTGTACTCCAACCCCCTTGCAATAAAGGCCAACATGCCATTTGCCTTCCTAATTGCTTGCTGTACCTGGATGCTAACTTTCTGAATTTAAATAAAGGAAACTACGATGGTATGAGGTGCGAGTTGGGTAGGATTGATTGGGGAATGTTACTCAAAGGGTTGACGGTGGATAGGCAATGGCAAACATTCAAAGATCGCATGGATGAACTACAGAATTTGTTCATCCCTGTTTGGTATAAAAATAAAATTTAAAAGGTGACTCAACCATGGCTAACAAGGGAAATTAGGGACAGCATAAGATCCAAGGAGAGGACATATAAATTGGCCAGAAAAAGCAGTAAACCTGAGGATTGGGAGCAGTTTAGGATTCAGCATAGGAGGACAAGTGGATTAATTAAGAGGGGGAAAATAGAGTATGAGATTAAGCTTGCAGGGAATATAAAAACTGATTGTAAAAGCTTTTATAGATATGTGAAGAGAAAAAGATTGGTGAAGTCAAGCATAGATCCCTTGCAGTCAGAATCAGGGTAATGTATTAAGGGGAACAAAGAAATGGCAGACCAATTAAATACATACTTTGGTTCTGTCTTCACAAAGTAGGACACAAATAACCTCCCAGGGATGTCAGGGAACATAGAGTCTAATGAGAGGGAGGAACTGAATGAAATCAGTATTTGTAGGGAAATGGTGTTAGGGAAATTGAGGGGAGTGAAGGCCGATAAATCCCCAGGCTCTGATAATCTCCATCCTAGGGTACTTAAGGAAGTGGCCCTAGAAATAGTAGATGCATTACTGGTCATCTTCCAAAATTCTATAGGCTCTGGAACAGTTCCCATGGATTGGAGGGTAGCTAATATTACCCCACTGTTCAAAAACGGTGGTAGAGAGAAAACAGGGAATTATAGATCGGTAAACCTGACATCAGTAGTGGGGAAAATGCTAGAGTCCATTATAAAAGATGTAATAGCAGAGTACTTGGAAAACAGTGACAGGATCGGACAAAGTCAACATGGATTTACAAAAGGTAAATCGTGCTTGACTAATCTACTGGAATTTTTTGAGGATGTAACTGGTAAAATAGATAAGGGAGAACCAATGGATGTGGTGTATTTGGACTTTCAGAAGGCTTTCGATAAGGTCTCGCATAAGAGATTAACGTGTAAAGTTAAGGCACATGGGATTGGGGGCAAGGTACTGACTTGGATAGAGAACTGGTTGGCGGACAGAAAGCAAAGAATTGGAATAAATGGGTCTTTTTCCGAGTGGCAGGCAGTGACTAGTGGGGTACCGCAGGGAATTGGTCCTAGGACCCCAGCTATTCACAATATATATTAATGTTCTAGACGAGGGAACTAGATGTAATATCTCCAAGTTTGCAGACGACACAAAGCTGGGTGGGCGTGTGTGCTGTGAGGAGGATGCCGAGAAACTCCAGTATGATTTGGACATGTTGGGTGATTGGGCAGATGCAGCATAATGTGGATAAATGCGAGGTTATCTACTTTGGTAGCAAAAACAGGAAGGCAGATTATTATCTGAACGACAATAGATTAGGAGAAGGGGAAGTGCAACGAGACCTGGGTGTCCTTGTGCACCAGTCGCTGAAGGTAAGCATGCAGGTGCAGCAGACGGTTAAGAAGGTATGTTTGCCTTTGTAGCGAGAGGGTTTGAGTACAGGAACAAGGATGTCTTGCTGCAGTTGTACAGGGCCTTGGTGAGACCACACCTTGAGTATTGTGTGCAGTTTTGTTCGCTTTATCTGAGGAAGGATGTTCTTGCCATGGAGGGAGTGCAGCGAAGATTCACCAGACTTATACCTGGGATGGCAGGAATGATGTATGAGGAGAGATTGGGTCGATTGGGCTTATACTCGCTGGAGCTTAGAAGAATGAGAGGGGATCTCATTGAAACTTATAAAATTCTAACAGGACTAGACAGACTAGATGCAGGAAGGATGTTCCCGATGGCGGGGGAGTCCAGAGCCAGGGGTCACAGTCTAAGGATAAGGGGTAAGCCATTTAGGACTGAGATAAGGAGGAATTTCTTCACCCAGAGAGTGGTGAACCTGTGGAATTCTCTACCACAGAAGGCAGTTGAGGCCAATTCATTAAATATATTCAATAAGGAGTTAGATATATTTCTTAAGGCTAAAGGGATTTGGGGAGAAGGCAGGGACAGGTTACAGAGTTTAGATGATCAGCCATGATCTCATTGAATGGCGGAGCAGGCTCGAGGGGCCGAATGGCCTACTCCTGCTCCTATCTTCTATGTTTCTATGTTTCCTGTATGAAGACACCTAAAAATCTCTGACCACCAACATTTAATAGTTTCTCACTATATAAAAAATATTCTATTTTTCTATTCTTCCAACCAAAGTGAATAACCTCACATTGCCCCACATTATACTCCATCTGCCACCTTATTGCCCACTCACTTAACCTGTCTATATCCCTTTGCAGGCTCTTTGTGTCTTTCTCACAGGTTCCTTTTCCACCTAGCTTTGTATCATTAGCAAACTTGGATACGTTACACTTGGTCCCTTCATCTAAGTGATTAATATAAATTGTAAATAGCTGAGGCCCAAACACTGATCCTTGCGGCACCTCACTAGTTACAGCCTGCCAACCTGAAAATGATCCATTTATCACTATTCTCTGTTATCTGTCCGAAAGCAATCCTCTATCCATTAATATATTACTCCAAATCCCATGAGCCCTTACCTTGCGAAACAACCTTTTCGGAAGCTTGTTACTCAAGGTAAGGAAGAGGAAAGCTTTGCAGTTACAGAAGGGTATGCATATGGGTGTATGATAAAATGTAATGTTAAGTTTCTGTTGTTTAGTTAAAGCACATCAATTTTATTCTTTTGCACCACTTTCCCATCTTGCCCATTCTTAGTTGTTGGGTGGCAAGTCGCCTTTTAACTTTTTTGATGATGAATGGGAAGACATGAATTGATGGGGCCCAATGGGGGGATGTGCAAAGTGTGTCTGTGGGACTGTTTTGCATCAGTGGCATAGGGGTGCATGGGAAGAGTGGCCGTTGCATGTGCTTCTGATATCGGAGCAACTGGTGCAACGTAAGTGACCCTTGCATTAATAAGTGCATTCCTGGCATCCCGGGCAGCAATTTGAGCAGCTGGGGAGTGCATTGCCCTCATCACGCTCCTCCTCCTCGGAATCGTCCGAAGAGGATCTGAGATCTTCACATTGTTCCTCCTGCAGGTCCAAACTTTGCTGCTGTGCAATGTTTTGCAGAGCGCAGCAAACCACAACCATTCTGGAGACCCTGGTTGGTGTGTACTGAAGGGCGCCTCCAGATCTGCCTAGGCACCTGAAGCGCATCTTCAGCATGCCGATGGCTTGTTCACACATCTGGTGGTCATATGGCATTCATTGGAGCATTATTGGGCTTCATTGGTCGGGTTTCTGATGGGTGTCCTCAGCCAATTTTGAAGTGGGTATCCCTTTTCTCCTTGCAGCCACCCCTTAAGTATGCTTGCAGGTTCAAAGACGTCAAGGAGCTTGGACTGCCACAGGTCAGAGGCTGGGTATTCTGTGGCGAGTGTCTTACCTCCTGACTCCCCAAAGCCTTTCCACCATCTACAAGGCACAAGTCAGGAGTGTGATGGAATACTCTCCACTTGCCTGGATGAGTGCAGCTCCAATAACACTCAAGAAGCTTGACACCATCCAGGAAAAAGCAGCCCGCTTGATTGGCACCCCATCCACCACCTTAAACATTCACTCCCGCCACCACCGGCGTACCGTGGCTGCAGTGTGTGCCATCTACAAGATGCACTGCAGCAACTCTCCAAGGCTTCTTTGACAACACTTCCCTAGCTCGCGACCTTTACCACCAAGAGGGGGAGAAGCATCCGGGAAGGTGCCGAACACCTCGAGTCTCTTTGCAGGGCGTAAGCGGAAGCCAAGCGCAGGCAGCGCAAGGAGCGCACGTCAATCCAAGCACCCCACCCACCCGGCCCTTCAACCACCATCTGCTCCACCTGTGACAGAGACTGTAGGTCCAGCATTGGACTCATCAGTCACCTGCGAACTCAATTTTAATATGGAAGCAAGTCATCCTCGGTTCCGAGGGACTGCCTAAGAAGAAGAGAGTGACAAATACAAAAGTTGCAGGATCACAAGTGGTGGGAATTGGTCTATAATGTGGGAATGCACCATGGTATCCAATAATTTCCATGTGCTTTGTAATAGTGCAAGTGATTGTATTAAATGTTTTAATTATCTTGGTATTTTGGCTTAAGCATGTGATGCAGTGATTGTCACGGCAAATGTATAATTATCAAATTATATCAAATGTATAATTATCAATCAACTATCATTGACTAAGTAATTTGGGATCAAAAATTACTGTTCACCTTCAAGGTGGGGAGTCCGTAAGGATTTAGAAATTGACATCTTTTGCTATCTACTCTACCATCATGACTTACGTAGTCAAATAGACCTAGTTTAAACCTGTAAACAACTGCTAATGCATTAAGAGAGAACAAAGAATATTGAAACTTGCATAATCACATCAGGAGGGCATCGTCAGATAAGGAAGTGCTAGTATCTGTGATTACCTGAAACAATGGGAAAAGCAGAACTGGTAACCAGATGGCCCCTGATCACATAAAACGTCTCAGCCATGAGTGAGACATCTCATGTTATTTTGATATGCCAAAGGGAAACAAAGGTTAACTTGATCAAGCAGCCAAGTCAGAAAGCAAACAGTATACACACTGCTTGATAAGCGAAGCCAAAACTCAAAAGGTGCTAACTATGACAGTTTTGATGGTTCATCTATTCCAGTTCCTGCTTTTTTCCAGTTCTGACGAAAGGTCTTCGACCTGAAACGTTAACTCTGTTTCTCTCTCCATGGATGCTGCCTGGCCTGCTGAGTTTTTCCAATGCTTTCTGTTGATGGTTCAGGGGTTGTGTGACTGAAAGGGGAATAAGTCTTGTGCTCCAGAACTAGCTGTGCCTCTAGTCAAGCTATTCAAGTAGAGCTACAACACTGGCATCTATCCAACAATGTGGAAAACTGCCCAGGTATGTCCTGCCCACAAAAAGCAGGACAAATCCAATCCAGCCCATTACCGCCCCATCAGTATACTCTCAATCATCAGCAAAGTGATGGAAGGTGTAATCGACAGTGCTGTCAAATGGCATTTAATCACCAATAACCTGCTCACTGATGCCCAGTTTGGGTTCTGCCAAGACCACTCAGCTCCCAACCTCATTACAGCCTTAGTCCAAACATGGACAAAGGAGCTGAATTCCAGAGGTGAGGTGAGAGTGACTGCCCTTGACATCAAGGCAGCATTTGACCGAGTGTGGCATCAAGGAGCCCCAGTAAAACTGAAGTCAATGGGAATCGGGGGGAAAACTCTTCACTGGCTGGAGTCATACCTAGCACAAAGGAAGATGGTTGTGGTGGTTGGAGGTCAATCATCACAGCCCCAGGACATCGCTGCAGGAGTTCCTCAGGGCAGTGTCCTAGGCCCAACCATCTTCAGCTGCTTCATCAATGACCTTCCCTCCAAAATAGGGTCAGAAATGGGGATGTTTGCTGATGACTGCACAGTTTTCAGTGCCATTCACAACTCCTCAGATAATGAAGCAGTCCATGCCCGCATGCAACAAGACCTGGACGACGTACTGGCTTGGGCTAATAAGTGGCAGGTAACATTTGCGCCACACAAGTGCCATCAATGACTATCTCCTACAAGCAAGAGTCTAACCATCTCCCCTTGACATTCAACGACATTACCATCACCGAACTCCCACCATCAACATCCTGGGGGTCACCATTGACGAGAAACTTAACTGGACCAGCCACATAACTATTGTGACAACAAGAGCAGGTCAGGGGCTAGGTATTCTGTGGCGAGTGTCTCACCTCCTGACTCCCCAAAGCCTTTCCAACATCTAAAAAGCACAAGTAAGGAGTGTGATGGAATACTCTCCACTTGCCTGGATGAGTGCAGCTCCAACAACACTCAAAAAGCTCGACACCATCCAGGACAAAACAGCCTGCTTGATTGGCACCCCATCCACCACCTTAAACATTCACTCCCTCCACCACTGGCGTACCGTGACTGCAGTGTGTACCATCTACAAGATGCACTACAGCAACTCTCCAAGGCTTCTTTGGCAGCAGCTCCAAAACCCGCGGCCTCAATTTTAAAATTCTCATCCTTGTTTTCAAATCCTTCCATGGGCTCTCCCCTCCCTATCTCTGTAATCTCCTCCAGCCCTACAACTCTCCGAGATATCTGCGCTCCTCCAGTTCTTGCCTCCTGAGTTTCCCTGATTTTAATTGTTCAACCATTGGTGGCCGTACCTTCAGCTGCCAAGGCCCTAAGCTCCGGAATTTGCTCTCTAGACCTCTCCATTTCTCTACTTCTGTTTCCTCCCTTAAGATGCTCCTTAAAACCTACCTCTTTGGCCAAGTTTTTGGCCATCTGCCCTAATATCTCCTTATGTGATTTGGTGTCAAATTTTAATCGCTAATGCTCCTGCAAAGCGCCTCAGAACGTTTTACTACGTTAAAGGCGCTATATAAATACACGTTGTTGTTGTTGTTTTCCCTCTCCACTCTGTGGTACTTCTGTCTGCAACCTATCTGAACCTTTCCTTTACAAAAGCAAAATACTGCGGATGCTGGAAATCTGAAATAAAAACAGAAAATGTTGGAAATACTCAGCAGGCCAGGCAGCATCTGTAGAGAGAGAAACAGAGTTAACGTTTCAGGTCAATGACCCTTCATCAGAACTGGAAAATGTTAGCGATGTAACAGATTTTAAGCAAGTGTAAGGGGCAGGGAAAGGGGGGAGGGGGAGGAAAGATCAAAACAAAGGTCTGTGATAGGATAGAAGGCAGGAAAGATTAAAAGACAAAAGGAATGATGGTGCAAGGCAAAAGGAGAAGGTAATGGGACAAGTTAAGAAACAAAAGATGTCTCTAGATGAGGTGTAAATGGCAACCGCAGAATCATCAACAGCTGCCATGTGAGAGAAAAAAATTACATGCATGTTTGATACACGTATCATTAAAAATAACAGGTTTAAAATAACTTTGCAGGGATTCCTTTGTAGCAAAATGTTATTTACTACAATAACATTTCAAATGATTAGGAATCATAACTGAATATAAATGAATAGAGGAATGAATGAGTTCAAATAGATTAACAGCACAAAGTGAAATTGACTTGAAATAAATACATTCTCCACACAGACTAAGTGCTGAATCTTGACAGGGGTGGTTGCATAGGCGGGGGTGTGGAGTTTCTGTTGGGATATTTGTTTTAGAGAGTGAGTATTGACACCACTGTGTCAGCCAATGAGTTGGAGCTGGTGCGGGACTTACAGCTGGACTTACAGCAAAATGAATCCATTTTACAGCATAGTCTATTTTACAGCAAACAGCAAACAGAGTCTATTTAAACAAAGTCCCTACGCACCACAGCAAACAGAATTCACGATCGAAACTCTCCTGAAAGTCTCCCAATAAAAGCAAGATTATTTCTTCAGCAAAATGCAATGAGTGGAGGATAGTTGCATAATACAAATTACGTGCGTAAAATCAATCCCAATCACTTACACTGATGAGGGAATTACCCAATCAACTCCAATCTCACCAGGATTTGTGGTGTCGCTGTATGCAGCCTTTGTTTTATATCTGTCGAATTAACAGAACACCACCTTCATGAAAAAGTGATCGGCAAACATGTTTTGGTTTTTGCAAATGCAGTGCACACTAATATAATTTGTATTAGAAAGCATCATTGTGTCACTTTTGCATGACAACAATTATGCACAGCTGTCTTATCTCTTCTCACTCCCAAACAAAAAAAGGTCTGCAGGTCCTCTTCTTTCAAGACAGTGATCTTTTAAGATGCTTTAATTCAACATCTTACGTAATCGTGAAAAAATGGGTGTACTTTGGATTTCGTTCAACAATTATTGGTTTGCCAAAAACATCCCAGACAGGTTCTAACCCACTCATTCTTGTGATGTTTGTATAGTATGACATCCAGCATCTCTAGTGGGGTATTAAATTATTTTTTAACATATATTAACTGCAGCATTGTATAACATTTGATTACATGTACCGATTTAATTGCGCCCAGTAGCAAAAGCTGCGCAATAAACTTGTTTGCAGATTTTATTACAGTTTAACAGTTTCAACCTGTCTCTTAAAGCTTGCTTCCCAGCTCAATTTATGTCATAACTGTCTTGGGGGTACTCAAGGGGCAGCTGTGAGCAGTTGTCTCACTGCCATTCTTTTGCACACCGTTAATAATCTGTCATGTCCCACAGCTCTTTTGCATTAGTGCTGCATAGACTCAATCAGTGTTTGAATATTGCTCACTCCATGCAACGCGTCATCTGTGACCGAGTACCCTTCTTACCATATACGGTGGCCCACATTACGCACATTCAACTCAACAGGTGCACAAAACATTATATCCTTATTTGCAAAATGGATTGAGCAAGGTGCTATGTGAAATCATCACAAATTCTGACATTACACAGAATAACAATATTTTAAAAGTTTTAAAATTATTTTTAACCTAGATATGTCACATTTGTTGTTAACTGTGTTCGAACAAGTTAAACGTATATACTGCACTGTACAGCATGCTTCGCAATTTAACAAAAATCAAAAATAGGAAATGATTTGAAACAATACGCAACTGACACAAATGTGCAATTTAGCAGACATCTGAGTAAGTAAAGGTTGGCTTTAGAGATTAGAAGTAGTAAGAGGCATTTTGCCAATGGACGAGGACAACATTTATGAAATTCTTTACACTGGGCTGACAAGTTGTCTTTGCAGGACCACAAAGCTTTGTTGGTATAATGGTGCCACAGAGGACGTCCACAGAGGACGTACACAATGTTCCAGTCAATTGAATGCTAAGTAGTGAACTGGTGGTTTATGTACTATCCAAAAGCGCAAGAATGCAGAAAGCTCAAGCCCTGAAGAGTTTTGTAATGCTAAATGAATGCCATATGTTCCACATTTTGAATAACTAGGGCAAATATTTCCCACATTAGAATAATTTCCCTGCCAATCCACAAGGAGCATCACAATTACAAATTTGGCGAATGATTGATTTATTGTGTCTTATATTTGATTATTTAGCTGGCAAGATTTATACAGTCATTTTAGAATAAAAACCAAGCTGTAACTTTAAGAAAATGAAGTTGTTCTTTAATAGCTGATGTGTAATATAGTTATGAGTGAAAGGTGTTGTTTGAATCTGACTAATGGTTGCAATTTTATACCAACATCCATCATATTATTGAGGGGGGGAGGTCACTTTGTCCAGATATTTTTTTAATTGGGAATAGAAGGTAAAGTGTTAGAGCCCATAGTGCAGGACATCACCAAGATTGTAAAGGGTAAAAGAAAAGACAAAGTAAATCAGGATTTCATGATTAGGTGACATCTATAATGTATGTACCTTTAAGGGGAGAACTACTTTTTACAGCTCCTGTATCCTGTAGTACCGGCAGTGACCACACCTGTATATAAACCCTGAGTAGTGATCTGTACAGTCAGTTGCAGTTTGAACCCTCATTCAGTAAACACCTGTTGATCGTTCCCTGCAGTCTTTGTCTGATTATTGAAGGACACAACATTAAGATACACAGATCTAACATTGGCGACGACGCAGATTCGAACCTACCTGCAACTCTGCATCACCTCCCAGGGATTCGCTCCTGGAGAACAGTGGAAGGAGGTCGAGTCCAGAAGCACGGGCATCGACCACAGGCAACCGCCCAGTCATCCAGCGGAGATTTGAGCATCGCAGGGGAGGCTGTCGAGAGCCAGGCTTGGCTTTCCAGTCACGGTGGTCCAGCAAAACGGGCTGGCAACAGGTACTGCGCAGACCCTTCCCGGACAGCGGCGGCTAGAGCCGACCGAGTGGCACAGAAAAAGGCCGAGCAGCATCGACGGGGGAGAGAGAGAGGGCAGAGCGCACAGGGCGCAGCCGGTGTTCAGGACCGAGCGGCGTCAACGGGGAGAGAGACGAGAGAGAGCAGAGTGCAGCCGGTGTTCAAGGGCCGAGCAGCGTCAACGGGGGAGAGAGGCGCGCAGGAAAATGCGAGGCGCTGCCATTGCCATGAGGACCGCAGAGAGCGGCATTGGCAGCAGCGCAGGAGCAGCGCATGAAACACACAGGGCGTCACCATTTGCCACGAGGACCGCCGAGAGCGGCATTGGCAGCAGCGCGGGAGACGCCATTTTAAGCCACATCGGGGAAGAAAGGGAAGCGCGGGAGACACCATTTTAAGCTGCAGCGGGGAAGAAAGGAAAGCGCGGGAGATGCCATTTTAAGCCAGTCTAACCACACCCAAAACTGCCGAAGAGTGGCAGTATCACAGCGTTCGACAATGAAGTCGAAGATTGGACAACATATGTCGAACGCATAGAAGTATACTGCAAGGCGAATGAAGTGCCAGATGACAAGAAAGCGCTGGTATTGTTAAATTCAATGGGTGCAAAAACGTATGGCTTACTACGAAACCTAGTAACCCCAGAGAAGCCAGTAGAAAAGGATTTTGAAAACATAGTGTCAATCCTACAGGACCACTTAAACCCCACGCCGCTGCTGATAGCAGAAAGATTTAAGTTTCACAAAAGGAACCAGCATAAAGATGAAAGTAATGCTGAGTATTTAACGGAACTGCGCAAGCTATCGAAACACTGCCAGTTTGGAACGGGACTAGCAGATACTTTAAGGGACAAGTTTGTGTGTGGGCTTCAAAGTGAAGGAACCCAGAAACGGCTTCTATCAGAAAAGGATCTTACGCTGGGCAAGGCTTTCAGCATTGCAATATCACACGAAGCAGCAGCACGGGGCGTTGCAGAGATACAACGGAGACCGCAAGAATATGGCACAAATGAAATGTCATACGGAACAGTGAAGTGCTATCGCTGCAGCAGAATAACACACGACCATAATGATTGCTGGTTCAAGGACAAAGTGTGCAGACAGTGTGGAAAAGTAGGACACATAGCAAGAGTCTGCAGGTCAGGAAAGAAAACCAGCAGCAAGAAATCTCCACAGGAGAAGTTCAAGAAGGTACATAAGGTGACGGAGAGTAGTTCAGATGAACAGAAGAGTGATACAGACTCCGGAAGCAAGGAGCTGGGTTGTCTGAAACTACATAATGTGATCAAAATGGAGGATCACCAAACTATCTGGGTCACGCTCAAGATAGCAGGAGTCCAAGTGAAAATGGAATTGGACACAGGATCAGCCCTAACAGTTATAAATCGAAGGGACTACAAGCGGCTATTCTCACGTATATCCTTGAGAGATACAAAGATTGTCTTGAAGACGTACACGGGGCAAAAAGTCTACCCCAAAGGAAAAATAAGGGTGAACGTTATATATAACGGCAAGGAAACACCAAAAATGGATCTATATGTATTGCCAGATGGAGGACCACCACTACTAGGATGTGAATGGATCCGGAAGATAGAGCTAGATTGGCATTCCATACAAGCACTGACTGTAGATGCCAAAAAGGATGACGACATCACACCTGGACGACTGTCAAAAATGCTAACTGATGCACAAGAAGTGTTCCAGCAGGGACTCAGAACACTAAAAGGCTTAACAGCGACGATCAAAATAGAGGAAAATGCAAGCCCAAAGTTTTTTAAGGCCAGACCGGTACCTTATGCGATCTGCCCAGCCGTTGAAGCAGAGCTGGAAGGTTTGGAACGTTCAGGAGTACTGTCCAAAGTGGACTGGAGCGAGTGGGCTACACCCATCGTTCCTGTAATGAAGAGGTCGTTGAGTAATACGCCTGGGGAACCAAAGAAGGTTCGCATCTGTGAGAACTTTAAGGTGACAGTGAACCCAGTCCTTCACACTGTACAATATCCGCTTCCGCGGATTGAAGATATTTTCGTCTCGCTATCTGGAGGGAAACGCTTCACTAAGATTGATCTGGCCCAGGCGTACCTGCAAATGGAGGTAGAAGAAGCCTCAAAACAGTACCTCACGATCAACACTCATAAAGGTCTCTACCAATACAACCGGCTGGTGTTCGGGGTAGCATCAGCTCCGGCTATTTGGCAAAGGGCAATGGAACAAGTCCTGCAAGGGATTCCAGGGACCCAGTGTTATTTGGACGACATCCTGGTCACGGGCAAAAATGACAGTGATCACCTCGCCAACCTGGAGCAGGTGCTCACTAGATTGAAGGAATATGGGCTCTGAGCTAATCGCCACAAATGCGAGTTTTTCCAGAAGCAGATCTCGTATTGTGGCCACGTTATTGATAAAGAGGGGTTACATAAGTCCCCTGAAAAGATTGAGGCAGTAGTCAAGGCTCCAGCACCGGAAAATGTGTCACAACTGAGGTCGTTCCTCGGGCTGGTGAACTACTACCATAAGTTCTTGCCGAATTTGTCTACCGTACTACACCCACTGAACACCCTACTGCAAACGGGGGTACCATGGAAGTGGAGTGATGAATGTAAACGAGCTTTCCATAAGAGCAAAGCATTGATCACATCAAAAGAGGTGTTGGCTCATTTCAACCCAGCACTACCAATTCGGTTGGCGTGTGATGCATCACCCTATGGCATTGGAGCGGTGCTGTCGCACAAATTCCCGGACGGCTCGGAGAGGACAGTAGCCTTTGCGTCTCGGTCACTAACCTCAGCCGAGCGTAACTACGCCCAGATTGACAGGGAGGCCCTCAGCCTAGTGTGGGGAGTGAAAAAGTTCAATCACTATCTGCACGGGCAGAAGTTCACCTTGCTGACTGACCACCAACCACTTGTCTCCATCTTTAATCCAAAGAAGGGCGTTCCGGTGATGACTGCACAACGGTTACAAAGATGGTCCCTTTTTCTAGGGCGCACCAATATGAAATCGAGTATAAGGGCACGAAACAGCATGGAAACGCTGATGGACTATCACACCTGCCGCTGCCTACTGCGGAGGAAGCACCAGCAGTGGATCCTGTCGAAATATTTCATTCGACTATAATTGAATGCTTGCCAGTAACTAACGCTGGTATAGAGAAGGGGACCCGAAATGACCCGACACTGTCTCGGGTATATGATTTGATGGTGAAGGGATGGCCAGCACATGGCGACTCACTGTTGCCAGCATTCTCATCCAGAAGAGAACAGCTGTCAGTATGCCAGGGGACCTTGATGTGTGGATCCCGAGTGGTAATTCCACCCAAGTTAAGGGAGAGAGTGCTCAATGAGCTTCACGAAGGTCATCTGGGAGGGGTGAAAATGAAAAGCCTTGCTAGGGCTTATGTGTGGTGGCCGGGGATCGATCAGCAAATCGAGGACCTGACAAAGAGCTGCTCAGGATGCCAGAAGGTCCAAAATGCACCACCACATGCCCCTCTACACCCATGGGAGTGGCCCTCATCTCCATGGCAATGGTGGCATATTGGTTTTGCTGGTCCATTCATGGACTCAATGGGCTGAAAATTCAGTAGGGTTAGCGCCCATTTTGCGGCGCTAGAGGGCCTAGCGCCGCAATGATAGCCGTTTCTGAAATTCACTTCGGCGCTGCCATCGGCGTTAGCCGGTTGCGCTGCGCCGGCACCGATGACGTCATCGGTGTGCGCAGCGTCCCGGTTGCCGTGGCAATGCGCCCGAACGCCGAAATTCAGTTGCGGCCGCCTCGCCCGTGGCAGCCGCAACTAAGACTCTGGCAACCGAGTCTTACACAAGTTAGCGCCGGCGCACTAAGGTCGCGCGGCGGCCGGCCGCTTTCCCGCCGGCCGCCTGCCCGCACCTCCCTCCCCGGACTCCTCCAACCCCCCCCGGCGGAACAGATGCGTCTGGCCTGCAAGCCCGGCACTTGTCCGAGGTGCCGGGCTCATTTTTGAAAAAATCAAACGGCCAGCGATCGGGTGAAGGCAGCGCCTCCTTAACGGGAGGAGGAGGCCTGCACTTCCCCAGCCTGCCGCACCGCATCGGGTGCCGCAGCGCCGGATTAGCGCCGCAATGCGGCACTCAGCGCCCATTGGGAGGCACTCACGCCCGCCAGTAGCGCCGGCAGCCATCTGGGCGCGGCGCTACTGAATTTTTGGCGCGCGCAAGGGAATTAGCGCCGGCGCTAAATTTCCGGCGCTAAAGCCCTGGCGCGGCATCAGCTCAATGCCGTGGATGCGCCCTCGAAATGGCCTGAGGTGATCAAAATGTCCTCCACCACCACGGAGAACACTATTGCAGTCCTATGAACCATTTTTGCCAGGAACGGCTTGCCAGAGCAGATTTGCTCTGATAACGGACCACAGTTTGTGTCCGAAGAGTTTCGAAGATTTATGAAAAGGAATGGGGTAAGGCATTACACATCCGCCCCGTATCATCCAGCCACAAATGGATTGGCTGAGAGGTTCGTACAAACCTTTAAAAAAGCAGTAAAGGCCATGTGCAATGACGACATTCCACTGCAGCATAAGGTGGACAATTTCCTGTTAACCTACAGAAATGCGACAGATGCAGTCACCAACCAGGCCCCAGCCATGATGTTCTTTAACTGAAGGTTGAGATCTCGTCTGGATTTGCTCAGACCAAATGTACGAAGAGATGTTGAGAGTAAGCAATTCCAGCACATCAATGAGAAGCCGACAAGGAGCTTCAATGTAGGGCAACCAGTCTTGGCCCGCGACTACCGAACAGAGAAATGGCAACCAGGAACGATATGCACATGGCAGGGGCCACTAATGTACACAGTGGATGTTGGGGAGAACATTGTGAGACGCCATGCTGACCAGATCCTAGAGTCACAGGAATGAGTCAACCCCATGCCTCGGCCATACGTACCTGGTGAGGAACCCGACGTACAGCTCGCATCTACCTCAGAAACAATAGCATTGGAAGCTGATGAATCAACTGACGACAGGGTGTTAGAATCGCCTCCGCACCAAGAGCGAGACACTCGGGAAAGGCGTTATCCAGAAAGAATCAGGAAGCCTCCCCAAAGACTGAATTTATAAATAGACCATTTTCAGTTAATGTTGCATGTTAAAAGTGTTAATTGTAATTAGTTGAGATTTAATTGTTAAATGAGTGTTATGGTACTGTTAATCTAAAATGGGAGGAATTGTAGTGTATGTACCTTTAAGGGGGAGAACTACTTTTTACAGCTCCTGTATCCTGTAGTACCGGCAGTGACCACACCTGTATATAAACCTCGAGTGGTGATCTGTACAGTCAGTTGCAGTTTGAACCCTCATTCAGTAAACACCTGTTGATCGTTCCCTGCAGTCTTTGTCTGATTATTGAAGGACACAACATTAAGATACACGGATCTAACAACATCAAGCTTGGTTTTAAAAGCCAGACGATTGTAGGATGAAGGAAAAATCAAAGGATCTGGCGGGGTGGGGGGAAAGAGCAGCAAATTATAAATGTATCTTGTTTGCAACTTATGAGTAGGCTCAGTGCTGTGGAAGAGTAGAAGAATTTAGGAGTGTGGATTAGGATGTTGCCTGATATAAGGAAATACAAATAAAAATAAAAACTTGGTTTTTTCATTTTTGTTAGAATAGATTAGAAGCAGAATGTTTCCAGATTTCCAGTAGTTGAGGGACGAGCATGAGCTGCCATAGATATGAGGTTAAATATAAGACATTTAGAACAGAGGGCAGGAGAAACTTCTTTACACAGAGAGTTATGAGGCTGTGGAATTCACTTCCAAAGTTAATGGTTGAGACAGCAACTATGTTAACATTCAGGATTAGATTGGATGAGCGGATGGCAGAAAAGGAGTTGAAGGGATATGGGAGCAGAGTGAGTAAATATGATCAGAATGATTTGCTCGAACAGAGATAAATGCCAACACGGACTGGTTGGGTTGTATTGGAACTCTATGGCCTAGAAATTGAGTTGACGCCGCGCCAGGGCTTTAGCGCCGGAAATTTAGCGTCGGCAATTTAGCGCCGGCGCTAATTCCCTTGCGCGCGCCAAAAATTCAGTAGCGCCGCGCCCAGACGGCTGCCGGCGCTACTGGCGGGCGTGAGTGCCTCCCAATGGGCGCTGAGTGCCGCATTGCGGCGCTAATCCGGCGCTGCGGCACCCGATGCGGTGCGGCAGGCTGGGGAAGTGCAGGCCTCCTCCTCCCGTTAAGGAGGCGCTGCCTTCACCCGATCGCTGGCCGTTTGATTTTTTCAAAAATGAGCCCGGCACCTCGGACAAGTGCCGGGCTTGCAGGCCAGACGCATCTGTTCCGCGGCGGGGGGGGGGGGTGGAGGAGTCCGGGGAGGGAGGTGCGGGCAGGCGGCCGGCGGGAAAGCGGCCGGCCGCCGCGCGACCTTAATGCGCCGGCGCTAACTTGTGTAAGACTCGGTTGCCAGAGTCTTAGTTGCGGCTGCCACGGGCGAGGCGGCCGCAACTGAATTTTGGCGTTCGGGCGCGTTGCCATGGCAACCGGGACGCTGCGCACACCGATGACGTCATCGGTGCCGGCGCAATGCAACCGGCTAACGCCGATGGCAGCGCCGAAGTGAATTTCAGAAACGGCTATCATTGCGGCGCTAGGCCCTCCAGCGCTGCAAAATGGGCGCTAACCCTACTGAATTTTCAGCCCTATGTATTTCTAACAAAAAGGAGAAGGAAGAGCATAGAAGATCGTGGCCTAGAAATTCAGTAGGCCTAGCGCCCCATTTGGGGCGCTGGAGGGCCTAGCGCCGGAGTTATGGCCAGTTTAAAAATTCCCTGGGGCCCTGGAATCGGCGGTAGACCGGTAGCGCTGCGCCGGCACCGATGACGTCATCGGTGTGCGCAGCGTCCCGGTTGCCATGCCGACAGGCCGCAGCGCCGAAATTCAGTTGCGGCCGCCTCGCCCGTGGCAGCCGCAACTAAGACTCTGGCAACAGAGTCTTACACGACTTTGCGCCGGCGCATAAAGGTGGAGCGGCGGCCGGCCGCTTTCCCGCCGGCCGCTTGCCCGCACCTCCCTCCCCGGACTCCCCCACCACCCCCCCCCGCGGAACAGATGCTTCTCGGCTGCGAGCCCGGCACTTCCCCGAGGTGCCGGGCTCATTTTTGTGGCGATTTTACCGGCCAGCGGGCGGGTGCAGGCAGCTCCTCCTTAACTGAAGGAGGAGGCCTGCACTTCCCGAGCCTGCTGCACCGCATCGGGCGCCGCAGCGCCGGAATAGCGCCGCAATGCGGCGCGTAGCGCCAGTTTTCAGGCGCAAACACCCTTCAGTAGCGCCGGCAGCCGTTTGGGCGCGGCGCTACTGAATTTTTGGCGCGCGCAGGGGGACTTAGCGCCAGCGCTAACTTTCCGGCGCTAACGCCCTGGCACGGCGCCAACTGAATTTCTAGGCCGGTGTATTTAAAGTTTAGGAGAAATAAAGGAGGAAAGTTCAGAGGAGCATGACCCATAATAATATTGTTAAAATAGGGAAATACAAGGGTGGTTGCAATAGAAAATTGGATTGGAAGGCAGAGTTGAGAAATGGATTAACGATCATATAATAAGCTTTATTTCTTAACCTGTTCAGGAGTTTGAGACAGGTGGCCTACTCCTGCTACTAATTCATCTGTTCATATGTATGTGTTAGAAGAGTTTCCCAAAATATGGAGTTAAAATGGTTGAGAGGAAAAGAAATGTGTGGCATGAAAAAAGAAACTAAGCTTCTTGAAGACAGCTTTAGCAATGAAAAAAACGAGGAAAGAATATATTATGATGAAGAAGTTTGAAGGATGAAGGCCTCAATGTCTTTTTCTCCTATGCCTGCACAGTCACCTCCAGTGATTCCCTAGGTTCTATCCTCAACTCTCGCCAGCTCCTCATATATATGTGCATCTTGGCTGCAAACATCTGCAAACACGGTATCAGCTTCCATATCTACAATGATGATACCCAATCTCTCTGCCACTATCCTTGACTCCACAGCTGTTGCATCAAGTTGTGGATAAGCCAACAGTTTCTCCAGCACAACATCAGCAAGACAGAAGTTATCCTTTAGCCCTTGCCAGAAACTTTTTGACTTAGTCTTTGATTCCATTCCCTTTTCCAACTGCTCAGTCAGGCTGAACCTAACAGTATGTGACCTTGTTGTCCAGTTTGACCCTAAATAAGCTTCAAATTTCACATCTGGTCTATCCCCAAGACCATTCTATTGCCAAGACCACCTAAGTTCCACCTCTGCAATATTGCCTATCTTTGTCTCTCGCTTCCATTGTTGCTGAAACCCTCATGCATCTCCAGGGGTGACTTCTCTAATGCTCTTTTTGTCAGTTTCCCAAATGTTACGTTATACAAACTCCAACACATCCAGAAATCCACCGCTTACATTCTGTTGTGTACTAATTTCTGTACTCACTGACCTCCACTGGCTCCTCATCTCCCAGTACATTGATTTCAAAATTCTTGTTCTTGTCTGTAAATCTCTTCATAGCCTTGCACCTCTGCAACATGCTCCTGTTCTATGACCCAGATTGCACTCTGCTCTTCCAACTCGAACCTTCTGTACGTGGGAAGCGGCAGAGCCTTCAATCATCAAGCCTTCCACCTTACCACATCTCTCACCACTTTTAAAAAGGCACCTCAAAATCTACCTCTTTAACTGTACCTATAGTCACGTCTCTTAATCCTGCGTGCAAACTCTTGCTTTCTTCTTTGTAAAGCGTCAGGGACAATTGCTATGTTAAATATACTATATAAATGCAACCTTGAGGGGTTAACTTTTCTAAATGAGCTACCATTGCCCGGAGCTGCTGGGTTCCATGGGGAATTACAAATTGGCTCTCCAGGGCCCCTTGTCCCTGACCACCATTGCCGGCACCATACTTTTGTTGTCGGATCGGGCACATCGGCCCGATCCTGACACCCCTTGTATTTCCTCGGTGCCGCGCTCTCTCTGTACTGCCAGGCTTAACCTCGGTAGGGCTACAGCTGGTGGTTGGGCGTCCCTTTCTGCCACTCTATCCCCCTCTACTCCCCCTTGCGCCTGCACGTCTCCCTTAGGAGCGCTTGGGCTTATCAGGCATACCATCCCCTTAGCATTAGATAGGGCCTGGGTTAAACCTTTTATCTTGGCCTCACAGGGCCCGTGATCCTCCACCCTGAAGCCCTTGCTACTGGCTACTTTTTAGGCTGCCTGCACATCCCGTATCCTCTCCTCCTGTTTTCTTATTACTTTTGTTAGGTGGGCATTTTCCCCCCGCAGCGCTAGCTCATTCCCCTTTGCCTCTGTTACTTGGCATTGGAAATAGACCTGCTTATTCCTGTGGGTCTCTTCTAGCTGTAATCTGATATGCTTTTGTTTAGTTAATTCCTCAAACATTTTCTCCCCTGCCATAGCCCTTACGGCTGAGTGCTCTTTGGATTCCCGGAGCTCTGCTACCAATTCCTTGACCTCCCTATCCAGCAACTGGATCTGTCTTTGGTAGCAGACCAACCAAATAGCCTTCTCTATTGGCCTTTTATGGTCCTTGCTCTCGGTCCACTTAGCAGCTGCATCTACTGGACGCTCAGCCCGTAACAGGCTTATATAAGACCCACTTTTTGGTAATATTTACTTTCTTAAATACATATTTGGAGATTCTTTCCTCCATTTTTGTTCTTTCCACCAGAACCGAGTCTACATCCTCACATCCTTTGTACCAAGCTCCTACCTGGCTCGCCATTATGTAGGGGGTGGTGGGTTTGTCGGCCTTTTAAATTGACCTTGACGGTTCGAATCGTCCCACTCCCTGGTTCTGGGGCTTGGAATTATTTAGGGGATGTGATAGATGTAGGCAGACAACTGTTTGGTACAAGAACAAATATTTTATTTAGAAATCGCACACCACCCGAATTAACTAAACAAAAACATATACGCAACGGGTACAGAGGTTATGCAGTGAGAGAGAAAAAAACAAAACAAAATAAAACCACCTCCCACCACTACACTAATTAAGTTAGGCTCTGAAATTACAGGGACTATGCTCACCAAAGGATTTCTCCACAGTTTAGACCAGTTGCACACTGCTTTCTCTTTCAATCTTGTGGACTCCTTGGCTGGTTGCAGCGTCTTCGGTATTAGCACTGGTCAACATTTTGATGGTAAACAAGTTTTTACTAGAGTCAGCGCTGGATGATGGTTGATCTTTCAGTGACTCCGAGGCTTCTTGTTAGGTTTTCTTGTTGCGTTGCTGTAACCTCATGTGGCAAGTTAGATGTTTCAGAGTCAAAGAGCCCAGAGTCCAAGTGTTTTTCCAGCGTGTTCTCGGGTGCGTTTCTTCTGCTCCGGTGTGCTGCTGCTGCTGCCTGCCGGAATTCTCTGTCTTCAGCCCGTCTGTTGAGGTCTCTTTAGCTACTAGCAAGCCCCCAGTTATACCTGAGAGGCTGCTTAAACTTTTGCGCCAAAACTCGGGTGCATAATTGATTTTAGATGACTCCCTTTTGTGCGATTTGGCAGACTGATCAACTCTGATGTGATCCCTTTGTGAGAATTTTGGTGGGCTGATTGAGCATTAGCATGATAAAAGATTCCCAAAGGTGTTGATGGGGTTTTTGAATGGTGCTGTTAGAATGTAATCAGGTCTTGATACTGTCCATTGTGTGTTTTGCTGATGCCAGGGTTTTTCTGTATAGCCGTTTTAAGAACTATTAAAATATGTATGTATCTGGGTCCCTGGTAAGTGGGCTTTTGTTAGACTGCTAATGTCTCCCTGGGGGCCTGCCTCCCAGGTGGGTTAGCAGCCCTATAAGGATCCCATTTCCCTGTGCAGATCCAGCACACAATTGAAAATGTCCAAACTCAATCCAATAGGCCCTAGTTTAGTCCAAAGGCACCTAATAGTGAGATATTTCTGTCCACATTTCTCCTCCAAAAGGTCCAATACAGTCCCTTTTTAAATTCCAGACACATGTCCATTGAATAGGGGGTCCCGGAATTTTGTGAATCCTACAGATGTCAGCCATCCATTATGCACCTCTCCAGATTTTCATTTCCATTGAAGTCAATGGAAAGTGAGAACAAAGATCTCTAATAATTATTATAGTCTGAAATTTACTAGTAATAAGATACTACAAGGTTACAGTGGAGATTATTGAATAAAACGCTTGTTCGCTCAGTATTACTAGTTCTTGGCAATGCTGTCTATCAGACAGGTATTGCATACACCCACGTATTATTACATTAAATAATCCTAGCACACCTTGAAATCCAAAAATATCTTTGCTTGTAATCTGGGGGGTAGGGAAATTACCTCTGTAGAAAAACTGTAAACATACTCTTTATACATGCTGTTATGCAGCATTCACATTTCTTGAAGCATGCATATACGATCTCAATTAGGTTGCAGAACTGCAGTTTTATAATAACTGGACACATAAGTCGGGGGTGGGGGGTGTGGGGGGAGGGGGGCGGCAGTGGGGGGAAGGGTGCTGGTAGAGCGCAGGAACATGGACATTTTAATTTCACAGCTTGCACGTGATGTCATGGGCAGGTTCCCCGCCTGGAAGTCAATCTGATTAACAGTAGGACAAGAGGCCGCAGGACCAGGTAGGTGCCAGACCTGACCCCGGGGCATGGGGCACGGGGAGGTCCGATCCCCAGCCCGGGGCGGGGGGTGGATTTGTATGGTGTGGGGGCTAATGGTGGGGAAGCTTGGGGGGCCGGGAGGAAGTACTCCTGCTCCTCCCGGCCTACAATGGTTGCTCCCCAAGGCTGTCCTCACCTCACTGCAGCACCCGTGAATCCCGAGGCCAGGGGACCCCGGTCGGCCACAGTTAAATCTGAGGCTTCCAGCCTCATTCTAATATTTAAAGTACCAACCTGCCTCCCGGGAGCAGGTTGGCTGCCCGCCCCTGTCCCACCTCCATTAAAACTGGAAGTGGGTGGGTTGGAGGTGGGTTGGGGGTTGAGATTCATGTCTTTAACACTTTAACCTCCCACCCAACCGCAACGCACCATTTTTGGGGGTTAAAAGCCCCCCCCCTCCATAGAATGGTATTGACAATGGCAATGTCAGAGGAGTCTGCTACTCACCTCTTTCTCACAGCATGGGATTGACAGGTTAGTGAGGGCACCCTAGATCACTCTTCCTTTCCGACTTCAAGAGGCTGCGTGGTGTTGAATGCATCATACAGGTGAACTAAATTTAACTCTAACTTACAGCAGTGTCTTGTCCTTTAGTGTCACCCAAAGCAATTAATATTATGGTTTTGTAAATTACTTCAGCACCTTCTTTGCATAACTCTAGCTAAATTCAGCAGCAAACTATTTCTATTGGAAAACTGCAATGTCCCTTCCAAAGTAACATGCCAACAATCTCAAAACATCTGTTGAACTAAACATTGCTCTGTGGGTTGCTCTACATAAAATAAAAGGGCCACAAGTAAATTGACTTGATTACTCTGCTAAAATTAAAAGGGATGCAAATCAGAAATTGACCATTACCTTGGAAGTAGCAGTGAAGCTAACCACAATTTTAATAATTATTACATATTGAAAGTTTCCAAGCCAGAACCTTAATCCATATCTTAGAAACTATTCATAATAACTTTATGAAAATAGCAGCAGTCTTTTTTTATTCATTCATGGGATGTTGGCGTCGCTGGCAAGGCCAGCATTTATTTCCCATCCCTAATTGCCCTTGAGAAGGTGGTGGTGAGCCGCCTTCTTGAACTGCTGCAGTCTGTGTGGGTGAAGGTACTCCCACAGTGCTGTTATGGAGGGAGTTCCAGGATTTTGACCCAGCGACGATGAAGGATCGGTGATATATTTCCAAGTCAGGATGGTGTGTGACTTGGAGGGGAACTTGGAGGTGATGGTGTTCCCATATGCTTGCTGCCCTTGTCCTTCTAGGTGGTAGAGTTCACGTGTTTGGGAGGTGCTGCCGAAGAAGCCTTGGTGAGTTGCTGCAGTGCATCTTGTAGATGGTACACACTGTAGCCACGGTACGCCGGTGGTGGAGGGAGTGAATGTTTAAGGTAAAGTCTGCATGCTTGAGACACCTGAATTGTCAAAAATCAGTTTCTCTGTTTGCCAAAGAAAAATTAATTGTGTGAATGATTTTCTAAGTAAATTAAACCAAAAACTACAGAAATGTAAATGTGCAAGCAGGATATTTTATTTTATTTATAAAGGCAAAGGGATATTAAAATTACTATTAACCAATTCAAAACTTGAACAATTCTGCAATTTGAGTTCAACAAGAAGGACAATTGGAGACAATACCTTGTGGTAATTTATTGGCCTTAGCAACAGTCTAGCATTTATCTAGCGCCTGCTTCCTTTGCTAATAGGAAAGAGCAAACTAAAGTGAATGAAAGAGATAGAAAGGAAGTCTAAATCTCGCTCACTGTACAGCTGCCACTTTGGACCTGCCAACAGTGCTGTTCACTGGCTTATTTTGGAAATTTTCAATGCCAGTGGTTTGGCTTGAGATTGAGAACCATTATGCGTGAGAGTGGGTAAAAATGCATGTGTGAGACTGAATATATCTGGGACAAGGCCAAGCTGAAATGTGGTATGGATCTCCTTGGGGGACATGCTGTATCTAATTCCTAGAAATCACATGACTTGTAAAAACAGCACAATCTGATTATAGTTCACAAAAGCTTAGCTCCATCATTTCATGAGAAATCTTTATAAGGGAATTTAAATATGCTATTTTTCGGGAGGGGTTTGGAAAAGATTTAAATAAATTCTCTAAGTTGTAAGATCCAGATCACAGGCTCACACAGATTACCCAACAGGGCTTTAGAAGTTGTAAGGCTTTTATTAAAGAGCTACAGTTTTAAAGCATAATCAGATATTACATATGGCTTAAGCTGAGTATAATAGACATACAACCCGTGACAGTATAAGTGATCTACGACTCCTGAATCGGAATGCCACGACCGGACGGACGGGGAGGCAGTACGGTGGTCTCGGATTGGGTGGATTCATGCAGTCTGCTGCAGTGGTCACTTCCGTCGGGTCATCTCTCAAGCTGTTGGAGGTGTGAGGCCATCAGCCACCTCAGAGCCTAAACTTGACCAAGGTGTTAGGCTGTAACCACCTTGGGGAAGCCTTCGCCCCTGACTGCCTGATTTCCTCTCTCGGTCGCCTATATTTACAGTTAATTCGGTGGGCTGGTAATCACCCGGTGTCAATCATTTGATCCCCCATCCTATTGTCCAATTGTGAAGCGGGAAGGCATCCCTCACCGTCCCTTTCTGCATGGCTGACGAGGCCTCCCTCTTATCTTTCTGACGAATGTTTTGTTATGTTTCTTTAAGGACATTTTATGACTTTTCGGCTCCATTTTTGTCTATTATCCCACCACCCTGTGATGTTTTGCATTTTACGATTCTCTTATCATTTCTATTTGTCTTTTGATGCTTGCTATTCGACCTTGCTGGCATTTCTGCTATCTGTTCCCAGCTGCATGTTGTCAGTCTCTGTTCTAAGAATTAAAACCCATCTTTGAATCTAACAGCTATTTCTTACAATTCCCTTCTTTGAGAAGGGAATATCCTTATTGACTTCTCACAATCGGCTCTTGACTAATCTAGGTAGTTTTTATTGCTCTCTCAACTTGGGCATTAGTTAGTAGGGAGTCTTGAAGATTTCTCCCTTCCTTACAGTCCTTTGAGGAGAAGGAGCAACCTCTGACCCTTTACTCAAATTCAGTTCACTGTTCCAGTGTTCCAATTCTGCCCCGCCTGGGAATTCCTCTGTTTCTTTTATCTTTCCTGATGTTACCCCACCTGGGGTCTCCTCCCCATTGCTTCGGATCTTCTCTTTTGGTGTGCTCAATTAATTTGTTAGTGCTGGTTAGTCATAGGCATGAGTACCCAATTGGCTTATGTATCATAGTCTTACTACATGCGTTACCTATATCAAATACACTATCATTACAAGTTGGAGAAGTATCAGAGCGTGTGAAATAATACGAACCAAAGGGTGTGCTGATGTATTAAGCCCAATATCCCACCAGTGTGAGTCATCGCCTATGCTGTCCATTTCAATATCCATTCTCGAGTTGTCTTGCTCCAAAACATAAAAAAGCTTTAGGGAGGAGTTCAGTCGCATCACGAGCTCACTGAAGCAGTCAGACAACAGGGGAATGTCGTATCCGAGTATCCAAATTGTGCCACATAATTGTGCAGCTCATACTTAAGTATCTCATTTACTGTCAATTTCACTTGACCATAGGTTTTGATAGTGAGTAAAACATGTTGGTTGATGGGACAGGTCCTGTTAGACCCGTAAAGCATGGTAGTTGCGGTAGTAGTGACACAGGAGGCACCACCAAAAGCACCTCATACTGGATTCGTACTGGCTTTTCCCATGCTCTGTTACCCACAAAATACAATTATTGTCACAGTTAAATTCAGTCTTACAATCATTTCAAGCGACATTACAGTTTAACATCTAATCAACAAATCATGGACTTAAAAGATTCTCCAGATCTCTCTTTTACTCGTATCTATTTTGTGGATAATTCTTACTAAACATGATTTCTCCTTAGCCTCAATTGTACCAATCCAGATTCCATGTAACTCTCCACTTCAACTTCAATTTCAATCCCTCTAACAGGTGTGTTTAACTCTATTCTGATTGTTTCATGAATTAGATAGTTTCTCGATGGAGTATGTGTCAATGCTTTAAAAGTTGTCTCGCTTTCCTGAGTCACATTAACCATTTCACGTCTTGCTGTTGTCAAGTAACTGAACATGTCTGAGACCCGTTCTTCAGTGTAAACTCACCACGCATTTCTGGATGGTAATTGCTTCATATGTAACAAATCACATTTGCACACTCATACCGGTATCTCCATATCATGCCATCCGATACAAGCCTTTCTCGGGCTTTCAGGTATCTTATCAAAATATTGTCTGGAGATTTTTGTTCATCTTCCTCTGCATGGTCCCAATGTCTTGGATAGTGACCAGACTATCAAATTCAGTTTTCTTAAAAAGTTCATTATAGGCAGGGACACAAATGTCTCCAAGAGAAAGCTATCAATTTACTATTCTTAACTACACTTTCCTGACTTTCACTAGAAAGTTTTGGAAAATTCCCAATTGGTGGTGTAATTCTCCTGTTTCTATCTCATACCCTCAATCACTTCCTTTCTCCATTTTACACATACCATTAATTACCATTCATATCTCATTCATGAGCCCTGGAGGAACTTTACTGTCCAGTACAATATTTAAGATTGAAAACATAGATCAAACATTCTCACTTGGTCCAAGTTATTAACACTTTTTATTTATCATTATTTTAGAGGATCATTTATTTTCCCAAAAGTAACCCAATATATAGTGCCTGAGTCCATTTTGTTATTACAAAATTATCCCAAAATCCAAACAGCAGTATTGTTGAACCGACAGGTTTTGTCAATGTTCAATTTCATTTCTACCATTTTATCTTATCAATTCCAATTTCAGAAACAAGTGATTTCCAGGCTAGGTGGCTTACACAGTATTTTAACATTAGAAACAGAAGTGCTGCAATTAGTTTATACGATAACTTCCATATAACAAAAGAAAGAAGAGACTCCATTGTGACTCAACTTAGAGCACAAGGGGTTAATTTATCAAATCATAATTTTCCTTCTGTCATTGTGGGGAAATATTAACTTAAAATTAAGAAACTTACATTTAATAATGTCCAATATCTTTAAATTTCATACTAAAGTTGTTGCTTGGTGAACTTAAATAGATGTCAGTGGAAAGGGTTAACTCCTTTGCAGGTTTTTAAGAAGGTGGAGCAAAATATTATCAGGCGCATGCAATTGCGTCACTTCACGTAAATTAAAAAAAACTTTCTCGATCAAAAAGACAGTTGTGTTTTCACACTTTAACTAAACATGAACAGAACAGATAAAACAAAACAAAATAGCACATTCTTGCAGAAAACAGTAAATTACCTCATATTCCTTATTGTCCTTTCTTCAGATGTCTTTCCAAAATACTGTAAAAACATTGAATATAACTGGAGAAAAATTAGTTTTTCACATTTAAACAAATCAAATTAAACTGTTTTAGAAGATTTCACCATAGCAACCGTGACTCCAAGGTTAAATCTTTGACTGAAATGTAATCTTTTGTTAAACAAACTTTTTGTTGTTCGTCTCAGTTTTTACACACCAGCTTAACTTAAATTAGTTCAAAGTTTCTTTTCCAATTCTTGGGGCACGATCTTATTCGTATTCTTAAAACTTACAAAAGACAAGACAAAAGTTTTAAACGCTTTTAACACAGAGAAGTGGGTGGAGCTAAAACAAACATAACAGAATCTTTCTTTTAAAGACAGACTTTCAGACAAAAGAAATGAAATTCCAGCATTTTTTTAAGGTTCCTTTCACTCAGCAAATCTTGGGGGAGAAATTCGGTATCGCCCCGTTTGGGGCGTTAGTATCGGCCGGGCGCGAAATTTTACGCCCGGCGCTAGTTATCGCCACCTACTGCTAAATTGGCCTCCTTCGCCCCAGGAGGTGCTTGGAGTGCTAAAACAGGTGCTGCACGACTGTCTTAAGGCGCTAAGCCGGAGGAGCAAGGCGCTACCTCCGAGGGCGGGCGCAGCGCAGGTGTGGCCAGTTAGCGATTGCACACAGACATGCTGGCGCCGGTCAGTTCTTAAAGGGGAGGGTCGATCTTGAATTGCAGCCACACCCTGCGCATCGGAGCCCTGAATTTCGGCCTGGACAGACCTGTTGCCACACACTTAAGCCAAGGACCATGGAGAGGGCTAGGGAGCGAGCACAACGGTTCAGCAAGGGGGCCTTGGAGGCTCTGGTTGGCACGGTGGAGCGCAGGCGATCTCTCCTGTACCCGGAGAGTGGCAGGAGGCCATTGCCCAGCGACTATCGAAAAGCTTGGAGGGAGGTGGCTCACAGAGTGACCTCCAGCAGCATGGTGCCTAGGACCCCTGTGCAATGCAGGAAGAAGTTCAACGACCTCACTCGTGTCGTCAGGGTGAGTGCCCTTTTCAGAATCCTCTTCATCCCTGCATGTCGACCTCACTTTATGGCCAAAGGGTCCTGAAAGCCCCAATGCTCAGCCCTCATCCAACACCTATGGCGCTTTCAGGAAACTCACATGCACATTCAGCACTTTGCACACTGTAAGGGCTATTCGACCATGGGAGGCAGTACAGCCAAGATCAGGGCTTCACACTGTAAGGGCTATTCGACCATGGGAGGCAGTGCAGCCAAGATCAGGGCTGCACACTGTAAGGGCTGTTTGACCATGGGAAGCAGTGCAGCCAAGATCAGGGCTGCAGACTGTAAGGGCTATTCGACCATGGGAGGCATTGCAGCCAAGATCAGTGCTGCACACTGTACTCAGAGCCCGTCCTTTCTCTTACAGGGCAAGCTGGCGCATAATAGGAGGCAGCAGCAACGGACCAGGGGAGGCCGGCCTCACCTTCAAGCACTGACCGATCTGGAGCAGCAAGTCCAACGGATTATGGCAGGCCGGATGATTGGCCCCGTCGCCACTGGAGATGCCGACCCCGTTATGGACAGCAATGGTAAGGTCATCACCTTTTTGACCTCTCTCCTTCCACTTATTCCTCACACCAGCATCTTTTGCCACTTTCGAGCCGAATCAGTACATCGCAGCACTCATGCCTCCCTTGCTGCCACCCTGTCCTCATGCTAAAGCCACTCTTGTACCTCCCTGCTTTCAGATGCTGATTCACCAGGTGAGGAGGCGGGCCCTCAAGCTGCCACTGTGAGTGATTCTGAAGGCGACGACGAGGAGGAAGCCGGACCATCAGTGCCACCCTCAGCTGAGGCAGCCCATGGCCATAATGGGGACACGTCTTCCCTGGAGGGGAGCAGGGGCAAATGGTCTGAGGAGGGTGAAGCTCCGGAGCCCAGCGGGCTGCAGCAATGCGAGAGGGGTAGGGAAGCTCGGCGGCCTTCTCCCTGGAGGGAGAGTCTGGCCTCGAGTCCTGCTACAGTGAGTGCAGAAGAGGTGCGCCCAGGCGGAGCAGAGGCACACTGAGCTCATGGCTGCAGTGGCAAGGATGCCAGATTCCATTGAGTCACTGGCAAGGAGTGTCCAGGACTTCGGCGCAGCACAGGCAAGGAGTGTCCAGGACATCGGCGCAGCACAGGCAAGGATTGTCCCGGACGTCGGCGCAGCACAGGCGGCTGCCACGCAATTGCTAAGTGCTGCAATGCAGTCAGTGGCTGGTCTCATGCAGATGCAGATTGAGACCACACGAGCACTGACTGCTGCCACCCTCGCTGGATCGGGCAGGATTCCCCGGGGCCCTCACTGCGCCGCAGCAGGCCAGCAATCTGTGCTTCAGCAGATTGCTCCGCGTGCTGAAGTGCTGCCCCTTGGGTGTCGGCTGAACAGTGAGTCAGTGAGTTGCTGCCCTCTCTCAGGATGACAGCATTCCTGCTGCCAGCACTGTCAGTTCTCCACTGCAGCTGCCACCACCTGTAGGACAGACTGCTGCCGCCCATGCAGAGTTGGAGCAGTCAGCAGCCGGGCCCTCCAGGCCCAGAGCTGGTCCAGGCCGTCCCTCAAGGGCATCTGCAGTCTCAGTTTCTGACACTCAGCAGCCTTCCCCCAGCCTTGCTGCAGCCACTGGGGTCCCATTACGGAGGAGCTGCAGGGTGGGAAGGGGCCAATCTTGCAAGCGAAGCAGATCACCCTCGAAGGGCAAAAAGTAGGAGGTGTGGCAAAATGTTGTTAATTGTTTTATTGAAGGCCGAGGATCGTGGCCGTATTTTTGTTACTGTTTTGGTCATTGTCTCCAGGTTGTGAGAGCCAGTTATGTGACTGACTGTTTTTTTGGGGGTTTCTTTATATTACTTTGTCATGCGGGAAGGGTACACAGTTTGTTAAATAAAGAAGTGTCTTTATTCAGAATGTGCATGTTTGCTCTTTGAACTAATTGATGCCTTGACCGGCTTAGGGGTTGCAGGACGGTTCCATTCAGGTTCTTTGAATGGCAGAAGCCATTCCCTCAGAGGGGGCCTGGAAGCGACTTGCTATAAGCCGCTGATGGACGGCCCTTGCACTTTGTGCCTCCCTCCCGTCTTGGTGCTGCTGCTCCTCCTCCTCCTCCTCCTCCTCCTCTGCTGGTGCTCCAATGTCTGGTGGCATTGGCTGAGTCCTGAGGATTGCCAGGTTATGCAGCATGCAGCACACAACAACGAAGTGGGAGACTCGCTCAGGTGAGTACTGAAGGGCTCCTCCGGAATAGTCCAGACAGCGGAACCGTTGCTTGAGCACGCCGATTGTGTGCTCAACGATGTTCCTGGTAGCTTGATGGCTCTCATTTTATTGTTCTTCAGCAGGGGTGCTGGGCAAACGGAGCGGGGTCATCAGCCAGGTGCACAGAGGATAGCCCTTGTCCCCGAGAAGCCAGCCTCCTGGGTGAGCCGGTGCCTGGAAAAGGTCTGCCATAGAAGTCTGGCGCAGGATGAAGGCATCGTGGCTGCTGCCTGGAAAGCGGGCATTGACAGCGAGTATCAGCTGTCTGTGGTCACAGACCAACTGGACGTTCAACGAATGGAACCTCTTTCAGTTGCGGAAATCCTCGGCATTCTCTTGCGGCGCTTGCAAAGCCACATGCGTGCAGTCAATGGCGCCCTGCACCATGGAGAAGCCCGCTATTCTTGCAAAGCCCATTGCGCATTCTTGCTGCTTGTCCGGGGTCATGGGGAAGGAGATATACTGTCGTCTCCTTCTAAAGAGGGCATTCATGACTTGACGGATGCAGCAATGCACCGCGAACTGGGAGATATTGTCAATGTCCCCAGTAGCGGATTGAAAGGAGCCGGTGGCATGGAAGTTGAGAGCCACTGTTACCTTCATTGCCACCGAGAGAGATGTCCTGCTCCTCAGTTGAGGCTGCAGATCTGGCTGAAGCAGGTGGCAGAGCTCAGTGACCACCTCCTTGCTGAATTGCAGCCATCGAGAACACTGCTCCTCAGACATATTGATGTATGAGAACTGTTGGCGGAAAACCCTGGGAGTGTAAGTTCTCGTGTGCCGACGCCTGTTGGCCCTCCTCCGTCTGGCCATGATTGCCACTCTCTCTCTGCGTCTCTGTGCCCTCTCAATGTAATGGAGAAGCACAACGTTCCCATCCATTGCAGCCCCCATAGTATGTGGCCACTCAAAGTTATGCCGGTGAAGAAGCAAAGCAACTGCAAAGTTCTGGTCAGAAGCCAAAAGTACCTCAGCGAGAGCTGACTCAATGCAGAAAGCTCTCTCACTTTGTCTCTCTGCAAATCTCTCTCTCTCTCTCAGAAGGAGTGGTCCAAAAATGGCTACCACAAAGAAGCCAGGAAGAGCCCCCTTTAAATAGCGCCCCCCCCCAGCCCCACAGCGACTGGGAACCGTTCCAGTCAACCTGTCGTTGGGAGCGACAGGCGGAAAGGAGGGGGACGCCACTGAATTTCCGGTCCAGGGTGCCCCAAGGGCATTGCACTCTGAAATGACGTCAGGATCTGCGTGCGCAGCTGAGCCACTAAATGCCCGCTCAATTTCGCGAGAGGCGCAGGTATCGCTGTGCCCGGGCGCTAGCTGGTTCACGCCCCACTTATCGCCCTCTTAAGGCACTAATGGGTGGCGCAACCAACTGAATTTCTCCCCCCTTGTGTTTTATTTGTCTCGGCATAGATGTTAATAACTTCCATGCCGGTAAAACTTTAAATTTATCTTTTTTTCCCCTTTTTAAATTGGTGCCTCAGCAGCTTTTCCTGGCTTTCCAAATCCCTATTTTTCCCCTTCCTTTGCTGAGTTTTCAGATTGGTTAGTCTACAAATTAGATCTTTTTCCTTCTCTATCTCCCCCGCGCTCTCCTGCACTTTATGCTTTACCTCCTTCAGGCTATCTATCAACTGTTCCCGGTGATATGCCAATGCCATTGTATTTCTGGTTTTACCTTTCAACAAGCCCTTTACCGCTCCCTTCTTTCAGAGAGAAAAAAACACTATACACAGTCTAAGCAACAATCACGTATGTTCGACCGGTCCCTCCGGTCACCCCGACCGGAACCTTACAACTCCTAACTCTGTGATCCCACTTCTGACACCACTGTAAGATCCGGATCACAGGCTCACACAGATTACCCAACAGGGCTTTAGAAGTTGTAAGGCTTTTATTAAAGAGCTACAGTTTTAAAGCATAATCAGATATTACATATGGTTTAAGCTGAGTATAATAGACATACAACCCGTGACAGTAGAAGCGATCTACGACTCCCGAATCGGAATGCCATGACCGGACGGATGGGGAGGCAGTACGGTGGTCTCGGATTGGGTGGATTCATGCAGTCTGCTGCAGTGGTCACTTCCATTGGGTCATCTCTCAAGCTGTTGGAGGTATGAGGCCGTCAGCCACCTCAGATGCTAAACTGGACCAAGGTGTTAGGCCGTAGCCACCTTGGGGAAGCCTTCGCCCCTGACTGCCTGATTTCCTCTCTCGGTCGTCTATATTTACAGTTATTTCGGGGAGCTGGTAATCACCTGGTGTCAATCATTTGATCCCCCATCCTATTGTCCAATTGTGAAGCGGGAAGGCATCCCTCACCGTCCCTTTCTGCATGGCTGACGAGGCCTCCCTCTTATCTTACTGAGAAATATTTTGTTATGTTTCTTTAAGGGCATTTTATGACTTTTCGGCTCCATTTTTGTCGATTATCCCACCACCCTGTGATGTTTTGCATTTTACGATTCCCTTATCACTTCTATTTGCCTTTTGATGCTTGCTATTCGACCTTGCTGGCATTTCTGCTATCTGTTCCCAGCTGCATGTTGTCAGTCTCTGTTCTAAGAATTAAAACCCATCTTTGAATCTACATAGACAGATAGAAGATAGGAGCAGGAGTAGGCCATTCGGCCCCTCGAGCCTGCTCCACCATTCAATGAGATCATGGCTGATCATCCAAATTCAGTACCCTGCCCCTGGCTTCTCCCCACATCCCTTGATCCCTTTAGCCTTAAGAAATATATCCAACTCCTTCTTGATTATATTTAATGAACTGGCCTCCACCGCCCTCTGTGGCAGAGAATTCCACAGGTTCACCACTCTCTGGGTGAAGAAATTCCTCCTCATCTCAGTCCTAAATGGCTTACCCCTTATCCTTAGACTATGACCCCTGGTTCTGGACTCCCCGGCCATCGGGAACATCCTTCCTGCATCTAGTCTGTCCAGTCCTGTCAGAATTTTATAAGATTCAATGAGATCCCCTCTCAATCTTCTAAACTCCAGTGAGTATAAGCCCAATCGACACAATCTCTCCTCAAATGTCATTCCTGCCATCCCAGGTATCAGCCTGGTGAAACTTCGCTGCACTCCTTCCATGGCAAGAACATCCTTCCTCAGATAAGGCGACCAAAACTGCACACAATACTCAAGATGCGGTCTCACCGAGGCCCTGTACAACTGCAGCAAGACATCCTCGTTCCTGTACTCGAACCCTCTTGCTACGAAGGCCAACATACCATTTGCCTTCTTAACCGCCTGCTGCACCTGCATGCTTACCTTCAGCGACTGGTGCACAAGAACACCCAGGTCTCTTTGCACTTCCCTTTCTCCCAATCTATTGCCATTCAAATAATAATCTGCCTTCCTGTTTTTGCCACCAAAGTGGATAACCTCACATTTATCCACATTATAGTGCATTTGCCATGTTTCTGCCCAATCACCCAACCTGTCCAAATCGTACTGGAGTTTCACGACATCCTCCTCACAGCATACCCTCCCACCCAGCTTTGTGTTGTCTGCAAATTTGGAGATATTCCATCCAATTCCCTCGTCCAGATCATTAATATATATTGTGAACAGCTGGGGTCCTAGGATCGATCCTTGCGGTACCCCACTAGTCACTGCCTGCCACTCGGAAAACGACCCGTTCATTCCAACTCTTTGCTTTCTATCTGCCAACCAGTTCTCTATCCAAGTCAATATCTTGCCCCCAATCCCATGTGCCTTAATTTTGCACGCTAATTTCTTATGCGGGACCTTATCGAAAGCCTTCTGAAAGTCCAAATACACCACATCCACTGGTTCCCCCTTATCTATTTTACCAGTTACATCCTCAAAAAATTCCAGTAGATTATCAAGCACTATTTACCTTTTGTAAATCCATGTTGACTTTGTCCGATCCTGTCACTGCTTTCCAAGTGCTCTTGTGGCAGAGCCACTGAGGGACTCTGAACAACTGTACATAATTCCCTTTAACGATGTGTTAGCTATAGACTAAATCTGTACCATTGTATATACTGTTTGCATGTACAGTGCATGGCCCCTTTAAGAGCGCGGGCAAACGTGATGACGTCATGCCGCTAATCACGTGATCACCCAAACGCGGGAAAAACGTGATGACGTCATGACACCATCCACGGGACCGCCCAGGCCACCCTCGTGGAGCCTCCGACCTGTTAAGACCTGTATTCATAGTTCTCTTGCATCAATCTGTTTAAACTCGTTAGTTTGACATTAAAAACCTTTTAGATTGATTGCCTGCGTCGAACTCAATCTGTAGATAGGAATTTGACCATTCCTACTTTGGTGACCCCAACTTTTGTGAACGGATTTCGCAAAAGGAACACAGCATGGAGACGAATGCCGTTTCGTTGAAGCTGCCGCAGTTCTGGGAGCAACAAGCAACCTCGTGGTTCATCCAAGTCGAAGCCCAGTTCGCCCTGAGAAGCATCATTGAGGATCAGACCTGATACTTATACGTGGTCTCCGCACTCGACGGCTCTACCACCTCGCGGATCTTCAGTCTTCTCGGGAATCCCCCAACTGACAGCAAGTATGAGACCCTCAAGGCGCGGTTGCTACAGGTTTTCGGGCTCACGAAATCTGAGCGCACCCGTCGGCTGCTAGCTATGCCCGGGCTCGGGGACTCCAAACCTTCTGAGCTGATGAGCCAAATGCTCACACTCCTCGGCTCCGAACCGGAATGCTTTCTCTTCAGAGAGTTATTCCTCAGCCAATTACCGGAGCAAGTGCAAGCAGCTTTGGCGAGATCCGAGGTCGAAGACTGCGCAGCGCTCGCTGCCGAGGCAGACAAAATATTCGCAGTTACGCAACAGTACTGCGCTGCCATGAGGCGCCCATCCCCCACAGATGCCGCCCCAGCTCCTCAGTCCACGGGGCTGTGCTTCTACCATGCGCAGTTTGGCGCGAAGGCGAGATGTTGCCGCCCTCCCTGCAGCTTCTCTCAAAAAAAAACAACAACTCCGTCCAATGAAGAACGGGTCTAACGGGTGCCCCGCGGCCGCGATGGCAATCGGCAATGCAGGCAAGCTGCTCTTCATCACAGATACCCTCTCCGGTCGTCGGTTCCTATGCGACACCGGAGTGCAGTGCAGCATTCTACCCGCGTCAGCTCTTGATGTACAGGCTGGGAGGCACGGCCTCCCCGTCGAAGCGACTAATGGTGGAGCTATTCGGACCTTCGGCAGACGGCGGGTCCAGGTGTGCTTCGGCGGCCAGCGGTTTGTCTGGGAATTCGTTACGGCCAAGGTTTCGCAAGCCATTCTCGGTGCAGATTTCCTGTGCACCAACGGCCTCCTGGTCGATGTAAGGAACTGGCGGCTGGTCAACGTGGCCACGTTTCACTCTGTCCCTTGCCACCGTAGTGACACCATGTCGCGCACCGTCTCCTGCGCTTTCCCGACTCCGAATGAGTTAGCTCGCCTGCTAGGCGAATTTCCAGATCTGACCAGGCCCACGTTCACCTCCACAGCCACGAAGCATGGTGTGGAACACCACATCACCACCACCGGCCCCCCGGTCCACACGCGGGCCCGGCGCCTCGAACCTGGCAAGCTAGCGGTCGCGAAGGTGGAGTTTGCTACAATGGAACGCTTAGGGATTATTCGCAGGTCGAATAGTCCCTGGTCTTCGCCTCTTCACATCGTTCTGAAACCTGGCGGAGGATGGCGGCCCTGCGGCGACTATCGACGCCTAAATGACGCCACCACTCCTGATCGATACCCGATCCCCCACATTCAGGATTTCTCTGCCCATTTGGCTGGAAACAACTTCTTCTCCAAGGTCGACCTCGTCCGGGGCTACCACCAGGTCCCGGTGCACCCGCAGGATGTCCAGAAGACCGCAGTCATCACCCCATTTGGCCTTTTTGAATTTCTGCGCATGCCTTTCGGCTTAAAGAACGCTGCCCAGGCTTTCCAATGCCTGATGGATTCCGTGCTGCGGGACCTCAACTTCCTCTTCATCTATCTGGATGACATTTTGATCGCCAGCCCCACTAAAGAGGAGCATCTTTGCCATCTACGCCCCCTTTTTCAATGCCTCAGTCAACACGGCCTGATTATCAACCCGGCTAAGTGCCAATTTGGCCTGCGACAAATCGATTTCCTGGGGCATCGCATCACCGCAGAGGGAGCGGTTCCTTTGCAAGTGAAGGTGGAGGCGGTGACACACTTCCCATGCCCGCAGAACATCAAGGCTCTGCAAGAATTCCTAGGCATGGTGAACTTCTACCACCGTTTCATGCCTAAGGCAGCACTGCTCATGCAGCCCCTGTATGAGGCCCTTAAGGGCAAATCTGGCAAGGATCCGGTGGGCTGGACGGTTGACATGGACCGGGCATTCACCGACACCAAGAGCGCCTTGGCCAACGCGACCATGCTGGCACACCCGCTACCAGGAGCCACCATCGCCCTCACCACCGACGCATCAGATTACGTAATCGGCACCGTTCAGGAGCAGTGGGTAAACTTAGCGTGGCAGCCATTGGCATTCTTCAGCCGTCAACTGCGGTGTAACGAGCGGGCGTACAGTACTTTCGACAGGGAGTTGCTAGCCCTTTTTCTGGCCATCCGCCATTTCAGGTTCTTGTTGGAAGGATGTCCTTTCACCGCTTTCGTGGACCATAAGCCACTGACTTTTGCCATGGCCAAGACCGCCGAACCGTGGTCATCTCGACAACAACGTCAGCTGACATACATCTCCGAATTTACCACAGATATTCAGCACGTGGCCGGTAAAGACAACCTGGTGGCAGATTGCCTCTCCCGCGTGACCGTGCATGCGGTCCAGCTGGGCATCGACTACGCCCTCATGGCAGCAGACCAAGTCTCAGACCCAGAAGTGCAGGCTTACCGCACCAACACCACTAGCCTCCAGTTGGCCGACGTCAGGTTCCATTCGGCTGGTACCATGTTGCTGTGTGACATCTCCGTTCGGGACCCTCGCCCTATTGTGCCGGTCGCCTGGTGCCGCAAGGTGTTTGACGTCATACATGGGTTGTCACACCCAGGAATGAAGGCTTCTCAGAAGCTAATGTCATCTAAGTTCATTTGGTGGGGCATGCATAAAGATGTCCGCGACTGGGCCAACACCCGCGTGGTCTGCCAAAAGGCCAAGGTACAGCACCACATCAAGGCTCCATTGGCCACCTTTGCAATTCCTGAGCGACGGTTTGACCACGTTAATGTGGACCTGGTAGGACCACTTCCACCTTCCCATGGTTTTACGCACATCCTGACCATAGTAGATCGCACCACCAGATGGCCGGAGGCGGTTCCCCTGTCATCTACTACTTCGGCGGATGTGGCCAAGGCATTCATCTCTTCATGGGTCGCCCGTTTTGGAGTGCCTGCTGACATCTCTTTGGACCGGGGACCGCAATTTTCCTCTGAACTCTGGAATGCGGTGGCTCAACGACTCGGTGTCAAGTTACACCGCACCACCGCCTACCACCCACAAGCGAACGGTCTGTGCGAACGTTTTCACAGATCGCTTAAGGCCGCACTGAGGGCCAGCCTCCAAGACGCTGGATGGGCAGACAAGCTGCCGTGGGTAATGTTGGGCCTTCGCACGGCCCCCAAGGAAGATCTTCACTCTTCCGCGGCAGAGCTCGTTTATGGTCAGCTGCTGCGAGTGCCAGGGGATTTCTTGCCAACACCAATGGAGCCATGGTCCGCCTCATGCCAGCTTATCAGTCACCAGGAAGCAGCCAGATGTTTCGCGCCGGTTCCCACATCGCATCACGGGTTTCAGGGCTCTCACGTTCCAGCGGAGCTGAAACAAGCCGACTATGTGTTCATCCACCATGATGCTCACCGGGATCCGCTCAAGCCCCCATACACTGGTCCTTTCCGCGTGTTAGAGGCAGGAGACAAAACCTTCAAGGTGGATGTCGGTGGTAAACCGGACCACATTTCGGTTGACCGTTTGAAGCCGGCACACCTGGACCTTGACCATCCCGTCGAGAGCGCACAGCCACCGAGACGAGGTCAGCCGCCCACCGTCATCACCCCAGAACAAGTGCAACCACCCGCCAGTCCGCCCGCCGTCCAACAACTTCCGCTTCGGGAATACAGGAGTTGTTCTGACAGGCTTATCAGACCCCCTCACCGTTTGACTTTTTCCGTTAAAGACAATTCTGGGGGGGCGCATGTGGCAGAGCCACTGAGGGACTCTGAACAACTGTACATAATTCCCTTTAACGATGTGTTAGCTACAGACTAAATCTGTACCATTGTATATACTGTTTGCATGTACAGTGCGCGGCCCCTTTAAGAGCGTGGGCAAACGCGATGACGTCATGCCGCTAATCACGTGATCACCCAAATGCGGGAAAAACGTGATGACATCATGACGCCATCCACGGGACCGCCCAGGCAGTCCTCGTGGAGCCTCCGACCTGTTAAGACCTGTATTCATAGTTCTCTTGCATCAATCTGTTTAAACTCGTTAGTTTGACATTAAAAACCTTTTTGATTGATTGCCTGCGTCGAACTCAATTTCTAGATAGGAATTTGACCATTCCTACACTCTGCTATTACATCTTTTATAATGGAATCTAGCATTTTCCCCACTACCGATGTCAGGTTTACCGGTCTATAATTCCCTGCTTTTTCTCTACCACCTTTTTTGAATAGTGGGGTAACATTAGCTACCCTCCAATCCATGGGTACTGTTCCAGAGTCTATCGAGTTCTGGAAGATGACCAACAATGCATCTACTATCTCCAGGGCCACTTCCTTAAGTACCCTAGGATGTAGATTATCAGGCCCTGGGGATTTATCGGCCTTCAATCCCTTCAACTTCCCCAACACCATTTCCCTACAAATACTGATTTCTTTCAGTTCCTCCCTCTCATTAGTCCCTATGTTTCCCAACATCTCTGGGAGGTTATTTGTATCCTCCTTTTTGAAGACAGAACCAAAATATGTATTTATTTGGTCAGCCATTTCTTTGTTCCCCATTATAAATTCCCCTGATTCTGACTGCAAGGGACCTACGCTTGACTTCACCAATCTTTTTCTCTTCGCATATCTATAAAAGCTTTTACAGTCAGTTTTTATGTTCCCTGCAAGCTTACTTTCATAATCTATTTTCTCCCTCTTAATTAATCCCTTTGTCCTCCTTTGCTGAATCCTAAACTGCTCCCAATCCTCAGGTTTGCTGCTTTTTTTGGCCAATTTATATGTCCTCTCTTTGGATCTTATGTTCTCCCTAATTTCCCTTGTTAGCCATGATTGAGTCACCTTTTTTGATTTATTTTTATGCCAAACTGGGATGAACAAATTCTGTAGTTCAACCGTGTGATCTTTAAATGTTTGCCATTGCCTATCCACCATCAACCCTTTGAGTAACATTTCCCAATCAATCCTACCCAACTCGCGCCTCATACCATCGTAGTTTCTTTTATTTAAATTCAGGACCTTAGTCTCTGAGTCAACTACTTCACTCTCCATCTTATTGAAGAATTCTATCATATTATGATCGCTCCGACCCAAGGGGCCTCGCACAACAAGATTGCTAATTAATCTTTTCTCATTGCATAATACCCAGTCTAAGATGGCCTGATCCCTATCCCTAGTTGGTTCCTCGACATATTGGTCCAGGAAACCATCCCGTATACACTCCAGGAATTCCTCCTCCACAGTATTGTTACTAATTTGGTTAGCCCAATCTATATGTAAATTAAAGTCACCCATGATGACTGCTGTATTTTACAAAGTATTTTACATGCAATGGAATTTAAGAAAAAGCTTTTACAAAAAATCGAGATTAAGAAATTAACTAAAATAAGCAGTTGCGCTTCAGTAAACTTTGGCCACTTTTTGAGTTTAGTCTCCACCTCCATTTTATACCATTTCCCTCTACTAGCATATACTGTCATATTCAGTATCAATACTTACTACAACTGCATTCCAACCTCCCACTACCACCACATATTAAGTTAACACCACAAAGTAAGTTTTTGTGTCTATCTTGCAATCAACATTTAATATTAACCCTAACAGGTAATGTGTCCAATTTTTTCACATTGAATGGGGTAATTTGAATAATTCCAAGTAATTTCTGATTGGATTTCTTGTGTCCCCTTTATATTACAGAACAACTCTAACTTGAAGCGAAATAACAACAGAAAATGCTGGAAAAACTCAGCAGGCCAAGGCAGCATCCGTGGAGAGAGAAACAGAGTTAACGTTTCAGTTCGATGACCTTTCGTCAGAACTGGAAAAAAGCAGGAAATGGAAAGCAGGTTTAGGGGCTGGGAAAAGGGGGAGTGGAGGAAAGAACAAAAGGGAAGGTCAGTGATAGGATAGAAAGCAGGAGAGATTAAGAGACATTGAGAGACGTTAAGAGATATTCAAGGCGAGAGGAGGTGGTACTGACGAAAGGTCATCGACCTGAAACATTAACTCCATTTCTTTCTCCACGGATGCTGCCCTGGCCTGCTGAGTTTTTCCAACATTTTCTGTTGTTATTTCTGATTTCCTGCAGCCGCAGTATTTTGCTTACTTGAAGCGGTTCTGCAATATGCAGGGGCTTCTGTTACTCTATAACCTGTCCCACTTCCACTGCAAAGGTGTATCTTAGGACACAAGTGTCAACGGTGAAACAACTGCACGTAGCTGGGCATGGTTATAGGTGCGCATCTGCAGTCACAATTTTCATTTTCTGTCTGTAGATCTTTCCCAATGTCAGGACAGGTCCATGCCAGCCAGCAATATGAAGACTTGTACTGTAAGGGTATGTATTGGCAGGTGGAAATCAGGCATGAGAGAAAATGGCGCTCACAATGCTGGCAATATCACTAGCAGCACTGTTTTTCTGTCAAAGCCTCGGGGAACCAGTTTGGCTCCGCTGGTGGCAGTAGCGCCATTTCATTTTATATTACAACATTTCTGATGGTGACAAGACTATAATATAAAAGAAACATTTTCTTACTCCTGTTGTATTCTAAGAAAGAAAGAACTAGCATTTAAATGCATTCAAAGTGTAGTCATTGTTGTTATGTGGGCAAACGTGGCAGCCAATTTGTGCACAGCAAGCTCCCACAAACAACAAATGATGATAATCTCAATTAGCTGAAGGAAGAATGTTGGCCAGGACACCAGGAGAACTCCCTGCTCTTCAACAAATCAGATGATAAGATTTTTTATATTCACCTGAGCTTAGTTTAACATCTCATCCAAAAGACAGCACTTCTAGCAATGCAGTACTTACTGACTGAAGCGCCAGCCTAAAACGTGCAAAATGCCAGCTTAGTTTAATTCAGTTTTAAAACAGATTTAAAAACAACAAAAAACAAAGAGTGAGGTCACAGGGCAGCAGGTAGGTGATTGGTTGGTGAGCTAGGATAGTGGTTTAAACTAAGAGCAGGAAACTTTAACGTACTTTATCAAATTAAAAACTTAACTCGATAAAGTTATTAATATAACAATAAATAATCATTGAATAAAGATTTTAACTAATTAAATAAATAAAACAAGGTTAGACTAAGATATGGCAAAGCAGGCTGTGTGCCTGGACTGCAGTATGTGGGACGGCGAGACTGTCCCAAATGAACACGTCTGTAGTAGATGTCTCCATCTCGAATCTCTCCGGATCAGAGCCATTGAGCTGGAGTGCGAGTTGGTGACACTCTGGCACATAAGGGAGGGGGAAGGGTATCTGGATAGTTTGCTCTAGACTTCAGTCACACCTCGTAGAGAGGTGCAGGTTCAGAACAGGGTTGGTGTGACCGATAGCATGCAGAGTAAGAGGAACCCAGTTAAGAAAGGGAACAAGAATCCACAGAAACTGATCCTATCCAAAAGGTACAATGTACTTGCTACCTGTGAGGATAAGGATAAAGACTGTCTGAAGGACAGCCAGAATGTGGACCATGGCACTTTGGAGCAGGAGGCTGTCCTAAGGGGGGAGGAGGAGGAAGAAAGGACACGTAATGTGTAGTTGTAGGGGAATCTATAATTAGGGGACAGATAGCATCCTTTGTAAGCAAGATCGAGAGTCCCACATGGTATGTTGCCTACCTGGGGCCAGGGCGAGGGGCATCTCGAACCGGCTTGAAAGGATATTGGAGAGGGAGGGGGAGGATCCAGTCGTTGTGGACCAACAATGTAGGGAAGAGTAGGCAAGAGGTCCTGTTTGGGGAGTACCCGGAACTAGGAGTTAAATTAAAGAACAAGACCTCAAGAGTTATAATTTCAAGGATTATTACCTGAGCCACGTCCAAATTGGCATAGGGATAAGTTGATTAGGGAAGTGAACATGTGGCTAAAGGAGTGGTGTGGGAAAGAGGGGTTCCATTTCATGGGGCACTGGCACCAGTATTGGGACAGGAAGGAACTGTATCATTGGGACGGGCTCCACCTGAACTGGTCTGGCACCAGGGTCCTAGTGGAAAGGATTAATAGGGCGGTCACAGGGACTTTAAACTAGTAAATGGGAGGGGGGGGAGGGCTTAGGTGGAAATTGTAGTACAAATAGTTGTTCAAAAACAAACAAAAGGGAAGAGAGAAGAGTAACTGTGAGAAATTGTGCTTTAGACACTACAGGTAAAGGGAAAACTAAAAGATGTAAAGCGATTAAACCAGGAGAGAGAAATAAGAAACATTTGAGTAAAACATTAGAGCTGAAGGACAGGCTAGGGTGTATGGCCCAAATAAGCATTCTTATACAAACACACGGAGTATAAGGAATAAATTGAATGAACTGCAGGTGCGAATTCAAGTTGGAGAGTATGACATGGTAGCCATTACTGAGACGTGGCTGCAAGACGGTCAGGACTGGGAACTAAATATAACAGGTTATACAGGAAAGATAGGGAAAATGGCAGAGGGGGAGGAGTAGCCTCAGCGATTAAGGGTGAAATCACTTCAATGATAAGAGAGGATATAAAGACAGGTAAGCAGGCAGTGGAGACTTTATGGGTAGAATTAAGAAATAGGAAAGGATTTGAGAATGTTGTGGGAGTTGTGTATAGGGCTCCTGGTAGCAGCTGTGAAGTTCTAGATTGTGTAAATGCAGAGATTAGACAAGCATGTAGTAAAGGCAGAGTGGTTTTAATGGGGGATTTTAACTTTCATATAGGGCTGGATTTTCTCAATGGAGATGTACTGGAGGTGGGACTTCTGGTTTCCAGGTTTCAGTCCCGCCCCCAGCGATATCTGACCAACCCACACTATTTTCCCTTGATTGGCCTAGTTAAGCCCACCCTGCGGGTTTACTGGCCAATTAAGTGAAAGCCGGTGACAGATGACGCCAGTGTATGACGCTTCATCTGTCGAAAATGTTTTGACAGATGAATTGTCAGCGTTTGACAGCTTTGAGAAGCTGTCAAACACTGACAATCTCTGTTCTAAGGTGAGCCCTTGCACAGAAGGCTCACCAAGACCTCTCTCCTCATGCAGCAGCCATTCTGTCATCTCTGCCGTTGAGATGAGGCACCTCCGGATCCTCAAAGGTTGAAGCCTGCAGAAAGAAGCAAATGTAAGGAAACTTTTTCCAACACTTTACACTCACCTCTCATACTTACCTGTCCACACTTGCACCCATCACTCACCTCTACAGCAGACATTTCACCCCCCGCAGACCCACTGCTCGCCTCGCTGACCCTGGTAAGGTTCGCAGCCATCGGGAAGCCTGCAAATGCAGGTGTAAAAAAAAAGTTTTTTATGGGGCTAAAAATAAACTTACCTTTTGTTAAAAAGTATTTTTAAATTATAAAGGAGTGAAAAAATTATTAATTTTTTAAAACATTTTTTCAATTCTTATGCTGGTAAAAGCAGGCATTTCACGTGCTTTTACCAGGTGTAAGATTTCTAAGGGTTTTCTGCGGGTTCTCCAGAAAGCAGAACTATCCACCTGAGGCTCCCGGCCAATTAATAGGAAATGGGTCTGATGACATCATTTGATGATGCGTCATCAGCTAGTTTCCTTAAAAGGGCCATGTTCAAATTGATCTTGACAGTTCTGTTGTCAATGTTCTACAGCAGTGAGGTGCTGTAAACACTGACAAGCACTGCACAAAGGTGCATGGCTGCACCCAGGCTCTCCCATTACTCCCTCCATATGCTTATGGAGGGAGTCACAGCACGCAGGGAGGTTCTCTTCCCTTCCCATGGGTGGAAGAGACCTCCCCAGGAGATCAACACAGTCTGGTTGCACATTGCACAGGAGGACACAAGCAGAGATGTCAGGAGTCCCTGGCTTCAGTGGCGCCAACCTTTCAATGATCACAGTGGATCACAAAATTTACTGCAAAGCCACACTCAACCTCATCCTGCTGTGCCACTCATCACATCCCCATCACTCTGCTTTCCCTACCCTACTCCTGCACATCCTTACTCACACCAACTTACCTTGCACCTCCACCTATCCCTCTCTATCTACATTATCATTTCCCCATCTCACTAGCCACCCCTCACACTCACCCTCAACCTACTGCAAGCATACCAACTAATAATACACAAGGGTAGGCACTTGGGTGGTTTAGCCAATGTTCATGTGAAGTTTCTGGTAATGTGCTGTCAAACATTGAAACCTTTATTTTCAGCACTTTGCGTTCTTGGACAGATTTGTGTGCACCTTTGGAAGTGGCTTAGTGAGTAGTAGTGAATGGTGAGACATAAGGGTACCGCCCGCAATGCTGATGAGTGTGAAAGGGATGGCTTGGACATTGTAAGGATTCTTTAAGGTATTGGTGTTGGGTGGTGCCAACCTGGTGCAATGTGGTCGGGTGCTGATGCCCCGTGCCCTGTGCAGCATCAGGTGATTGCGGAGAAAGTTGGTATTGTTGTTGGTGATGTTGGTGTGCCTGGTGATGTTGGTGCTGGGGCTGATCATGGAAGGATTCAGAGGGCCAAGGTGAGATTTTTTAAGGGCACCGATGTTGCTGGAATACATGGCAGCTGAAGTTGAGATGACAGAAGCGATCTGTCAATGGTGAGAGAGGTTGCTCCAAGGAGGTAACAGTGGATAGAGGGTTTACTCCAAACAATTCCAAACTGCATAAAGCTCAAAAGTGTCTTCCAAGTCCTGAAGGCTCAAGCTTCTGACATTGGAAAGTGAACAGCTGTGAAATGGTGGCTTTCACACCACTTTTGCAGCTGTCACCTATTCACAGCAATGGGGAGACAGAGAACCCGACCTACTTACCTCACGTGATCTCTGAACAACATGAAGTCTGTTAAAAAAGTGGTAAAATAGAAATAGGCTGGCAAAATAGTAGTTAACAAGCGTTTAACAAGCATCTAACTATCTTAAATGTCTCCCCCGCCGCTTGGTGTCGGGTCTGTTCTGAAACCGCAGACCCGACACTTTGGAAACTTACCTGGGGGCGGGTTCAGAGCGGGATCCCAAACCGCTGTCAATCATTGCAATTTTGACAGCGGACCCATCTCCGAACCTGCACTCTGAGCACCGGCAAAATCGCGACCTATGATTCCAGATTCAGGTAAGGCCGATTCAACAGGATGAGGCAGAGACTGTCCACAGTAAACTGGGCAAATCTGTTAATGGGTAAAATGACAGAAGATCTGTGGGAGATGTTTAAAAAAGAATTTAATGTGATACAGAACTAGTTAATACCCCTGAGGGCAAGAGCTCTGCTTGCCCAAAAATACAGCCATGGATGACTAAAGAGGTAAGAGACAGCATAAAACTAAAAGAAAAAGCATACAAAAATGCAAAAAATAGCACAGATCCTGGCGAATGGGAAAGATACAAAAAACAGCAAATGGTCACAAAAATATAACAAGAGCTACAACAAGGGAGCATGAAAAGAAACTAGCAAGGGATATCAAAATCAATACAAAGGGGGAGAAATTCAGTATCGCCCCATTTGGGGCGCCGTTATCGGCTGTGCGCAAAATTTAGCGCCTGGTGCTAATTACCGCCTCCGACGGCAAGCTTGGCTTTTATCGCCCCTGGAGGTGATTGGAGCACTAAATCAGGCGCAACACACCTCTCTTAAGGTGCTAAGGCAGAGGAGTGAGGCGCTACCTCAGAGCGCGGGCGCAGCGCAGGTGCTGTCAGTTACCGATTGAACACAGTCACACTGGCACCGGTCAGTTCTTAAAGGGGAGGGTCGATCTTGCTCTCCAGCCAAACCCTGCACATTGGAGCCTTGAATCTCGGCCTGGACAGACCTGTGCCTAAATCTTGCAGGCAAGGACTATGGAGAGGGCCAGGGAGCGAACACAGCGCTTCAGCGAGCGGGCCTTGGAGGCTCTGGTTGGCGCGGTGGAGCGCAGAAGATCTATACTGTACCCAGAGAGTGGCAGGAGGCCTTTGCCGCGCGAGTACAGAAGAGTGTGGAGGGAGGTGGCTCAGAGCATCTCCTCAAGGAGCATGGTGCCCAGGACCCATATCCAATGTAGGAAAAAGTTCAACGACCTCACTCGGGTCGTCAGGGTGAGAGGCTTTTTTTCAAAATCTCTCCATCCCTCCATCTCAACCTCACTCTATAGCCAGAGGGTCTTAAAAGCCCCAATGCCCAACACTCATCCAACACCTGTGGCCCTTTCATCAAACACACACGCACATTCCACACTTTACATACAGTAAGGGCTATTCAACTATGGGTTGCACCTCAGGCAAGACCATGGCTGCATACAGTAAGGGCTATTCAACTATGGGATGCACATCAGGCAAGACCATGGCTGTATATTTACTCAGACGCCATCCTTTTTCTTGCAGGCCAAGCTATCTCATAATAGGAGACAGCAGCAACGGACGGGTGGAGGGTGGCCTCAGCTGCAACCCTTCAGCGATCTTGAGGTGCATGTCCACAGGATTGTGGCAAGCCGGGTGATCGGTCCCGTCGCCACTGGAGATGCCGACCCCGTTCTGGACAGCAATGGTAAGGTCATCACCTTTTTGTCCTCTCTCCTTCCACTTGTTCCTCACAACACCAGCCTTTGACACTTTCAATCCAACTTACTAAATCGCTGCACTCATTCCTCCCTTACTGCCACCCTGTCCTCACGCTAAAGCCACACTTGTACCTCCCTGCTTTCAGATGGTGATTCACCAGTTGAGGAGATGTGCCCTCAAGCTGCCAGTGGGGGTGAAGCTGCAGGCGAGGAGGAAGAGGAAGCCGGAGCATCAGCGCCACCCTCTCCCGAAGAAGCCCATGCCCACACTGGGAACACGCCTTCCCTGGAGGGGAGCAGGGGGGAATGGTCTGATGAGGGTGAAGCTCCAGGACCCAGTGGGCTGCAGCAACATGATGGGGGTAGGGAAGCTCGGGGGCCTTCTCCCCGGAGGGAGAGTATGCCATCGAGTCCTACTGCACTGGACGCAGAGGAGGAGTGGCTCCTCGCTGAAATGAACACCCAGGCGGTGCACAGGCACACTGAGCTCATGGGTGCAGTGGGAAGGGTGCCCGAATCCATTGAATCATTGGCAAGGAGTGTGGAGCACTTCACTGCAGCACAGGCAGATGCCACGCAAATGTTTAGCGCTGCAATTCAGTCACTGGCTGCCATGACCCCATCTCAGACTGCTGCTCTCTTGCAGACTCAGATTGAGGCCACACGAGCACTGACTGCTGCCATCCTCACTGGTTCGGACACATCTCCCTGGGGCTCTCACTGCACCGCAGCAGGCCAGCAATCTATGCTCCAGCAGATTGCTCCGGATGCTGAGGTGCTGCCCCGTGGGAGTGCCAGTGTGTCGGTCGAGCAGGGAGGTGCTGTCCTCTCTCAAGATGACAGCATTCCTGCTGCCACCACTGTCACTTCTCCACTGCACTTGCCACCGCCTGTAGGACAGACTGCTGCCGCCCATGCAGAGTTGGTGCAGTCTGCAGCCGGGCCCTCCAGGCCCAGAGCTGGCCGAGGCCATTCTTCAAGGGCATCTGCAGTCTCAGGTTGTGAGAATCAGCAGCCTTCCACCAGCCTTGCTGCAGCCACTGGGGTCCCATTACGGAGAAGCAGTAGGGTGGGAAGGGGGAAAGTGCGCAAGGGAAGGAGATCACCCTCGAAGGGCAAAAAGTAGGAGGTGTGACAAAATGTTGGTCTTTTTTTATTAAAGGCTGAGGCTCGTGGTCAAATTTTTTTTAGTGTTTTGGACATTATCTCCAAGTTGTGAGAGCCAGTTGTGTTAATGACTGTTTTTTTTGTGTGTTTCTTTCTATTAGTTTGCCATGCAGAAATGACACACACAGAGTTTGTAAAATAAAAACGTTTTTGTATTCAAAATGTACATGTTTGGTCTTTGCAATCATTGTTGCCTTGGCCAGCTTAGGGGTTGCGGGTTGGTTTCAATCATGTTGTTCTCAATGGCAGAAGCCATTTCCTCAGCAGGGGCCTAGAAGCGGCTTGCTATCAGCCGTTGACAGACGGCCCTTCCAGTTTCGACATTGTGTGCCTCCCTCTCGCCTTGGTGCTGCTGATCATCATCCTCCTCATCTTCCTCCTCTTCTTCCTCCTCCTCCTCTGGTGATGCTCCAAGGCCTGGTGGCATTGGCTGGGTCCTGAGGATTGCCAGGTTATGCAGCATGCAGCACACGACGAAGTGGGAGACTCGCTCAGGCGAGTACGGCAGGGCTCCTCCAGAATGGTCCAGACAGCGGAACCGTTGCTTGCGCACGCCAATTGTGTGCTGAACGATGTTCCTGGTAGCTTGATGGCTCTCGTTGTACCGCAGCTCAGAAGGGGTGTTGGGCGTACGGAGCGGTGTCATAAGCCAGGTGCACAATGGATATCCCTTGTCCCCGAGAAGCCAACCACCAGGGTGATGCGGTGCCTGGAAAAGTTCTGACACAGTAGTCTGGCGCAGGATGAATGCATCGTGGCTGCTGCCAGGATAGTGGGCATTGACCGCGAGTATCAACTGTCTGTGGTCACAGACCATCTGAACATTTAAGGAATGGAAGCCCTTTCGGTTGCGGAAATCCTTGGCATTCTCATGCGGAGCACGCAAAGCCACATGCGTGCAGTCAATGGCGCCCCGCACCATGGGGAAGCCCGCTATCCTAGCAAAGCCCATTGCGCGTTCTTGCTGCTTGTCCGGGGTCATGGGGAAAGAGATGTACTCTCGTCTCCTTTTATAGAGGGCATTTGTGACCTGACGGATGCAGCAATGCACCGTGAACTGGGAGATATTGGCGATGTCCCCAGTAGCTGATTGAAATGAGCCGGTGGCATAAAGGTTCTGAGCCACTGTTATCTTCACTGCCACCAACAGAGATGTCCTGCTCCTCAGTTGAGGCTGCAGATCTGGCTGCAGCAGGTGGCAGAACTCAGTGACCACCTCCTTGCTGAAGCGCAGCCTTCGCAAACACTGCTCCTCAGACATATTAATGTAGGAGAATTGTTGGCGAAATACCCTGGGAGGGTAAGATCTCCTGTATAGAGGCCTGTTGGCCCTCCTCCATCTGGCCATGATTGTCACTCTCTCTCTCCGTCTCTGTGCCCTCCGAATCTGATGGCGCAGGACAATGCCCCCATTCATTGCAACCCCCACAGTAACTTGGCATTCAAAGTAATGAAGGTCAAAAACCAAAGTACCTGCAAAGTTATGGTCAGAAGCCAAAACTATTTCAGACAGCGTTGACTCAATGCAAAAGTCTCTCTTCCTCTCTCTCTCAAAATCTCTCTCTCTCTCTCAGAATGAGTGGTGCAAAAATGTCTACCACAGAAAAAGCCAGGAAGCGCCCCCTTTAAATAGTGCCCCCCCCCCCAGCCCCACAGCGACTAGGTAGCGTTCCAGTCTACCTGTCGTTGGTAGCGCCAGGCGGAAAGGAGGGGGGTGGCACTCAATTTCCGTTCTGGAGCACCCCAAGGGCGTTGCACGCTCGAATGACGTCAAGATCTGTGTGCGCAGGAGATCTGGCGGTATTGTTTAGCGCCGTCGCAAAATGTCCGGTCAATTCCGCGAGAGGCGCAGATATCGCCTCACCCGGGCGCTAGTTGCTTTGCGCCCCATTCGCTCCCTCTTAAGGCGCTAACGGGAGGCGCAAACCAACTGAATTTTTCCCCCAAAGAATTTTTATAATTACATTAGCAAAAAGAGGGTGGTCAGGAGCAATGTTGGCCCTTTAAAAGCTGAAAGTGGTGATATTGTCAAGGATAATATGGAATTCGTAGACATATTGAATAATTACTTTGCATCAGTATTTACAGTAGGAAATCCCAAGGAAATTAATATTGAATTGGGGACAGGGACTCAATAAAATTAACATAGGTAAAATGACAGTAATGAAGAAAATAATGGCACTAAAGAGTGACAAATCCCCAGGACCAGATGGTTTCCATCCCAGCATTTTAAAGGAGGTAGGTGAGCACATTGCAGATGCCCTAACTATAATCTTCCAACATCCTCTAGATTCAGGAACCGTTCCTTTAGACTGGAAAATTGCACATTTCACTCCACTATTTAAGAGTGGCGAGAGAGGGAAACTAGGGAATTATAGACCAGTTAGCCTAACATATGTTATCGGTAAATTGCTGGTGTGTATAATTAAGGATAGGGTGACTGAACACCTCCAAAATTTTCAGTTGATCAGAGAGAGCCAGCATGGATTTATAAAAGGTAGGTCATGCCTGACAAACCTGATTGAATTTTTTGAAGAGATGACTAAAGTAGTGGACATGGGAATGTCTACGGATGTTATTTATATGGAATTCAAGGTGGCATTTGATAAAGTCCCCCATAAGAGATGTGGTAGAAGCCCATGAAATTGAGGGCAAATTATTGACCTGGTTAGGAAATTGGCTGAGCGGCAGGAGACAGAGAGTAGGGATAATGGGTAGGCACCCAAATTGGCAGGATGTGACTAGTGGTGCCCCGCAGGGATCTCTGTTGGGCCCTCAACTATTCACAGTATTTATTAATAACTTGGATGATGGGATAGAAAATCATATATCCAAATTTGCCGATGACACAATGATAGGTGGCATTGTAAGCAAATGAAAGCATAAAATTACAAAGGGATATTGATAAATTAAGTGAATGGGCAAAACTGTGGCAAACGGATTTCAATGTAGGCAAATGTGAGGTCATCCACTTTGAACCTAAAAAGGTTAGAACAGGGTATTGTCTAAATGGTGAAAAGCTAAAAACAGTGGATGTCCAAAGAGACTTGGGGGTCCAGGTACATAGATCACCAAAATGTCATAAACAGGTACAGAAAATAATCAAAAAGGCTAATGGAATGTTGTCCTTTATCATAGAATCATAGAATCATAGAAAGTTACAGCACGGAAGGAGGCCATTTTGGCCCATCGTGTCTGCGCCGGCCGACAAAGAGCTACCCAGCCTAATCCCACTTTCCAGCTCTTGGTCTGTAGCCTTGTTGGTTACGGCACTTCAAGTGCACATCCAAGCACTTTTTAAATGAGGTGAGGATTTCTGCCTCTACCACCCTTTCAGGCAGTGAGTTCCAGACCCCAACCACCCTCAGGGCGAAGAAATTTCCCCTCAAATCCCCTCTAAACCTCCTACCAATTACTTTAAATCTATGCCCCTTGGTTGTTGACCCCTCTGCTAAGGGAAATAGGTCCTTCCTGTCCACTCTATCTAGGCCCCTCATAATTTTATACACCTCAATAAGGTTTCCCTTCAGCCTCCTCTGTTCCGAAGAAAACAGACCCAGCCTATCCAATCTTTCCTCGTAGCTAAAATTCTCCAGTCCAGACAACATCCTCGTAAATCTCCTCTGTACCCTTTCTAGTGCAATCACATTTTTCCTGTAATGTGGTGACCAGAACTCACGCAGTACTCTAGCTGTGGCCTAACTAGTGTTTTATACAGTTCAAGCATAACCTCCCTGCTCTTGTATTCTATGCCTCGGCTAATAAAGGCAAGTATTCTGTATGCCTTCTTAACCACCTTATCTACGTGGCCTGCTACCTTCAGGGATCTGTGAACTGCACTCCAAGGTCCCTTTGTTCCTCTACACTTCTCAGTGTCCTACCATATAATGTGTATTCCGTTGCCTTGTTAGCCCTCCCCAAATGCATTACCTCACACTTCTCCGGATTGAATTCCATTTGCCACTGTTCTGCCCACCTGACCAGTTCATTGATATCTTCCTGCAGTCTACAGCTTTCTTCTTCATTATCAACCACACAGCCGATTTTAGTATCATCTGCAAACTTCTTAATCAAACCCCCTACATTGAAGTCTAAATTATTGATATATACCACAAAAAGCAAGGGACCTAGTACTGAGCCCTGCGGAACCCCACTGGAAACAGCCTTCCAGTCACAAAAACACCCATCAACCATTAGCCCTTGCTTCTTGCCTCTGAGCCAATTTTGGATCCAACTTGCCACTTTGCCCTGGATCCCATGGGCTTTTACTTTCGTGACCAAGTCTGCCATGTGGGACCTTATCAAAAGCCTTGCTAAAATCCATATACACTACATCAAACGCACTACCCTCATCAACCCCCCTTGTTACCCCCTCAAAAAATTCAATCAAGTTAGTCAGACATGACCTTCCCTCAACAAATCCATGCTGGCTATCCTTGATTAATCCATGTCTTTCTAAATGAAGATTTATCCTGTCCCTCAGAGCTTTTTCCAATAATTTTCCCACCACCGAGGTTAGGCTGACTGGCCTGTAATTACTTGGACTATCCCTTTCTCCCTTTTTAAAGAAAGGTACAATGTTAGCAGTCCTCTGGCACCACACCTGTAGCCAGAGAGGATTGGAAAATGATGACCAGAGCCTCTGCTATTTCCTCTTTTGCTTCTCTTAACAGCCTGGGATACATTTCATCCGGGCCGCGGGCTGTATCCATTTTCAAAGCTGCTAAGCCCCTTAATACTTCCTCTCTCACTATGTTTATTTCATCTAATATTTCACACTCCTCCTCCCTGATTGCAATGTCTGCATCGCCCCTCTCCTTTGTGAAAACAGACGTAAAGTATTCATTAAGAACCATACCCACGTCTTCTGCCTCCACACACAGATTACCTTTATGGTCTCTAATAGGCCCTATTCTTTCTTTAGTTATCCTCTTGCTCTTAATGTATTTATAAAACATCTTAGGGTTTTCCTTGATTTTACTTGCCAAAATGTTTTCATGCTCTCGCTTTGTTTTCCTAATTTCCTTTTTAATTGCATCCCTGCACTTTCTATATTCCTCTCTAGTTTCTGCAGTTTTGAGCCTTGCTTTTTTTCTTTATCCTACCCTGTATGCCCCTTGACATCCAGAGGGCTCTAGATTTGTTAGTCCCACTCTTTTTCTTTAAGGGAACATACTTGCTCTGAACCCTCAGGATCACCTCCTTGAATGCCTCCCACTGCTCTGACACTGATTTACCTTCAACTAGCTGTTTCCAGTCCACTTTGGCTAAATCCCATCTCAGCTTAGCAAAATTGGCTTTCCCCCAATTGAGAACTTTTACACCTGGTCTATCTTTGTCCTTTTCCATAACTACCCTAAATCTAATTGAATTATGATCACTAGCACCAAAATGCTCTCCCACTGATACCCCTTCCACCTGACCAGCTTTATTCCCTAAAACTAAATCCAGAACCGCCTCCCACCCCCCCTTGTTGCATTTGCTACATACTGGCTAAAAACGTTCTACTGAATGCATTTTAGGAATTCCACACCCTCTATACCTTTCACACTAATTTTATCCCAGTTTATATTAGGGTAGTTGAAATCCCCTACTATTACTGCCTTATAGTTTTTGCACTTCTCAGAAATTTGCCTACATATTTGCTCTTCTATCTCCCTCTGACTGTTTGGGGGTCTATACTACACTCCCAGCAGTGTGATCGCCCCTTTTTTGTTCTTCAATTCAACCCATATGGCCTCAATTGATGATCCTTCTAACATATCATTTCTCCTCACAGCTGTAATTGTTTCTTTAATCAATACTGTGACCTACCCCTCCTTTTTTACCCCATCTCTATCCCGTCTGAAAACCCTGTAACCAGGAATATTGAGCTGCCATACTTGCCCTTCTTTCAGCCATGCCTCAGTAATAGCTATGATATCCTACTCCCAAGTGTCTATCTGTGCTCTCAGCTCATCTGCCTTATTACTTACACTCCTTGCATTGAAGTATATACCATATAGCACTGCCAAACTCCCTTGTTCTCTATTTTCTAGCTTTTGCTTCCTCTGTCTTCCAAATTCACTTTCTACTTTTCTGCTTTCTAATTTCAGCTTTGCTTCTCTCCCTTCTGAATCTATTCTCAGGTTCCCATCCCCCTTCCAAGCTAGTTTAACCCCCCACCCCCATAGCACTAGCAACCGCGCCCCCCCCCCCCCCACCGCAAGGATATTGGTCCCGGCTCTGTTGAGGTGTAACCCATCCATCCAGCTTGTGCAGGTCCCACCTCCCCCAGAAACCGTCCCAATGCCTCAGGAATCTAAAGCCCTCCCACCTGCACCATCTCTCTAGCCATGCATTCATCTGCTCTACCCCCCAATTTCTGTACTCACTAGCACGTGGCACCGGGAATAATCCGGAGATTACTACCTTTGAGGTTCTGCTTTTTAATCTCTTTCCTAGCTCCCTAAACTCTGCATGCAGGACCTCATCCCTCTTTCTACCGATGTCATTGGTACCGATATAGACCACGACCTCTGGTTGTTCATCCTCTCCCCCCAGAATGCACTGCAGCTGCTCGGTGACATCCTTGACCCTGGCACCAGGGAGGCAACATACCATCCTGGAGTCAAGTCTGTGGCTGCAAAAATGCCTGTCTGCTCCCCTAACTATCGGATCCCCTACCACTATTGCTGTTCCATTCTTCTTCCTCCCCACTTGTGCAGCTGAGCCACCCGTGGTGCCGTGGACTTGGCTCTGGCTGCACTCCCCAGAGGAACCATCACCCCCCACCAGTACTCAGAACAGAATACTGGTTGGAGAGCGAGATGCACTCAGAGGACTCCTGCACTACATGCCTTGCCATCCTCTTCTGTCTGGCAGTCACCCATTCCCTCTCTGCCTGCACACTCTTAAGCTGCGGGGTGGCCACCTCTAGAAACATGCTAACCACGTAACTCCCAGCCTCGCCGATGCACCGCAGTGACTCCAGCTGGCGCTCAAGCTCCGAAACCCAGAGCTCGAGTTGCTGTAGCTGGCGACACCTCCTGCCCATGTGGTCGTCCAGGCTACGCGAAGCGTCCTGGACTTCCCACATGGCACAGGATGTGCACTCCACGGGACTGAGCTGTCCTGCTATTAGATTATTAGATTAATTAACTAAAGTTTTTAGTATATCCCTTTGTCCTTAGTTAGAGACTAAAAGACAACAGACAAAAAAAACAGTGATACTCACCAGCCCCGAATCTGAATAGCAAAGAAAAACGATGTGACCAATACCAACCAATCAGTTACCAGCTATCCTGTGACGTCACTCCTTGTGGTTTTTTTTTCCCTCGCTGCTGTCGCTGCCGGTGTGTCTGGGCCTCACTCTCTCTCCCACTCCTTATACTCCTCACTGTCCTCGCTCAGGCTCCACCCAGGGCCACTCTTGCTGCTGATGCTGCCAGTGAGTCTAATAGACTAAGAACTAACTTAACAGAAATAAACTTAAAACTTTAAAAAAACACCCACCAGCTACTCACCAATCAACTCCTTCCCTTGTGCCGACGTCACTTTTTTCACTCTGACGTCACTCTTTTGAATTTTGCCTCTCGGGTCCCACTGCCGCTCCCACACAGGTCAGCCGCCAGAGGAGGACTAGAATATAAGGGAGTAGAAGTTATGCTGCAGTTATACAAAACACTGGTTAGACCACACCTGGAGTACTGTGAGCAGTTCTGGGCAGCACACCTTAGGAAGGATATATTGGCCTTGGAGGGAGCGCAGCGTAGGTTTACCAGAATGATACCCAGACTTCAAGGGTTAAGTTACGAGGAGAGATTACACAAATTAGGGTTGTATTCCCTAGAATTTAGAAGGTTTCGGGTGATCTGCTCGATGTTTTAAAGATATTAAGGAGAACAGATAAGGTAGATAGAGAGAAACTATTTCTGCTGGTTGGGGATTCTAGGACTCAGGGGCATAGTCTAAAAATTGTAGCCAGACCTTTCAGGATGTGAAATTAGGAAACACTTCTACACAGAAAGGGTGGTAGAAGTGTGGAACTCTCTTCAGCAAACGACAATTGATGCTAGATCAATTGTTAATTTTAAACTGAGATAGATAGCTTTTTGTTAACCAAAAGTATTAAGGGATATGGGCCAAAGGCGGGTATATGGAATTAGGTCGCAGATCAGCCATGATCTCATTGAATGGCGGAACAGGCTTGAGGAACTAAATGGCCTACTCCTGTTCCTATGTTCCTGTGTTCCTAAGTTACATATGCTTCCCACTAATATAAATACTTTACTGCAGATGGACTTAATTGCATGTGCAAATCATAGAGTAGTTCTAATTAACTTATGTTGTGCTACTTTCAGTGGTAATATACTGCATAATATATATTGTCACTGTTTAATCACACCACCATTTTCCCTTAACCAAATTTACTTCTCATCATTAATATGTGGTCAAATAGTTGCTATCTGACTTCTGTTTGGCAGTTCCTCGTAATCTGCTAGGAGGTGTTTATATTTTGCCTTGCAGTGTTGCTGTAGGGAAGAGATTATAAACTAAAGGACTGTATTCCTCCATTTTTCTCACTAATATAACTGAGCATGCACTTATGTACGTTATAGTCCACAGAAGCTCAAATACTGGTCACCAGAGATCATGCCTTTGAATTAAGCTTCGTGAGTACACAAGTGCCTGGACAAATCTGTCCCAAATTCTAAAGCAACCTGAATTCTCAGTCTTTGTGTGAAGGGGATAACTTAGCAATGGGAGGTTTGTAATAGGATAAAAAGTTTGTTAAAATAGGATTCCAGTGTGCTGCATGATATTATATCTGTCATTCCTACATTGCAACAGTGACTACACTTCAAAAGTACTTCATTGGCTGTAAAGCGCTTTGGGACATCCTGAGGTCATGAAAGGCGCTGTATAACTGCGAGTTCTTACTTTTTTTTATTGTGGCACAGCTAGTGATAAACTTCAAGGTTAATATTGAATTTTGGTTGCAAGATAGATGCAAAATCATACTTTGTGGTGTTGAATTAGCATGTGGTGGTAATGGGAGGTTGGAATGCAGTTGTATTAAGTGTCAGCTGTGGCTCAGTAGGTAGCACCCTCTAGGTGGGAGGGGCTAGGAGTGAACAGGTGTTACTGGTTGCCTGATTGCAGCAGGGAGTTGGAGTGAGTTTGTAAAAAGTTGGTGGTGGGTTTTGGGGTTTTTGTTTTCAGGTTTTAGGGCCTTTTTGGCCCATAAAAAACAGTCAGATGGCTGTTGAGGGGTCCGGAGTGCCGGGCCCCTCAGAGGAAAGTGTTTCCAAGAGGAACTTAATTAGGGAAGAAACTGTGGTTGGAAGGGAAAGAAAAAGGCCCAAAGATTTGGGTCGGGACCCCAGGAGGTTTGGAAAAGAAAACTGTTGTGTCGGTACCTTTCTACCTAGACACAATTAGAACTCAGAACCCAGAGATTCAAACATGAAGTGCTTTATTCAGGAAGGAAAGGAAAGTTCTGGAGAGTTCCGAACAAAGAGAGCTAAACTTAACCAAGAGAACGCCCAACCATTTATCTGCTGTGACAGCGCCACCACAGGTAGGAGGAGAACACACAATACATAACATATTCCTCCCCTCTTAAATGAAAGGACAGCATTATTCCTCAACAGGTAAGTTACTTTCAATGCACTCAACTAACCAAGGTTAGAGGTAGACTGCCTCAAACCCTGACTTTACCCTGGGGTTTATTCTGCCCCAGTCTTGTGGGTAAGTCACTAAGCCTACAGATCCAAGCGTCTTGGAGGCCACCGCTCTCTGACAGGATACCGGCGGTCATCGCTGGCTTCCACAGCAGTAGGCATTGATACAGGCCTAGATAGAGAAGGTGCCTGTGTCAGTCGAAAGTCAGGAGTTTGCACAGGTGGAACAGTCTCTATGACTTCCTGTGTTGGAGAAGAGCACTGTGGCAAAGGATGCTGGTTTGCGGTATCATCCGGAAACAGTTCAGGCCAACCAGCCGTTGGAGCCTCTGTGGCTGTCTCTGCTCCTAGCAACAGTTGATCTGTGTGTCTTCTCCAGACGACGTCCTCGGCAGTCTCAACCGTGTAAGACACAGGGCCCGTCTGCGCAATCACCGTAGCAGGAACCAATTTCGGTCCAGTGTTGTAGTTTCAATCTAGGACGTGCTCTCCAGGGTGAAACCGTCTCTCCTTTGCTCTTTTCTCTCTCTTTTCAACTTGAGCTTGTTGTTGACAATGGACAACCTGTTCTGCCCTTGGAGGTTTGAGTAAGTCAAAACTTGTCTGCAACTGCCTCTTCATCATGAGCTAAGTGGGGGAAGTTTTGGTTGTGGCATGCGGCTTGTTCCTGTAGGACAACAGGAAGCTGTTCAGACGTTGGTGGATTGAGCCCTGACCTTCCGATGCCTTCAAGGCGTGCTTCAAAGTTTGCACGAACCTTTCTGCCAGGCCGTTAGTAGAGGGATGATAGGGCGTAGACCTGATGTGTTGGACACCATTCACATGCAGGAAGGTTGCAAACTCCTGTGATACAAATTGTGGACCATTGTCACTTACGAGTTGTTCCGGTGAGCCATAACGGCTGAACATCTCACCAAGTTTCTCAATTGTTTTCTCTGCCGTGGTAGACCTCATCACAGCGACCTCCGGCCACTTGCTACGAGCGTCCACAACCACCATAAACATCTTCTCTTCGAAAGGACCGGCGAAGTCCACATGTACTTGCTGCCACACTTCTGCAGGCCAATCCCAGGGGTGTAGGGTTGCCAGCTGTGGAACATTCTGGACCCTTTGACATGGGGAACATGTTTTGGCTTTCTTCTCAATATCTCCATCGAGACCTGGCCACCAGAAGTAGCTTCTTGCCATTTCCTTCATCCGAACCATCCCACTGTGGCCTGTATGAAGTTGTTGCAGTATAGGTTCCCTCAGAGGTGGCAGAATGATGACACGGCGTCCCCAAATAAGACAACCTGCCTGGACGGAGAGCTCATTTCTTTTTGAAACGTCAGGTTTCAAACTAGGAGAATCTCCTATAGCTCTCTCTCGAATGACATCGTCCATTACCTCAGACAGGACTGGATCGTTGCGGGTGTACCTTCGCACCTGAACTGCTGTGACAGGTGCTCCCTCCACTTGTCTAAAGTAGAAGATGTCTATCTGACGAGGCTCTGGGGGAGTAACAGGCAAGGGTAGCCTCGAGAGACTGTCTGCGTTGCCGTGCAAGTCCGATTTGCGATATTTGATGTCGTATGTGTGTCCTGACAACAGTAAAGCCCACCTTTGCATCCTGCTTGCAGCAAGAGACGGAATTCCGGTGTGGGGCCCAAAGATTGAAGTCAATGGACGGTGGTCCGTCAGGAGTGTGAACCTTCTCCCAAACAGGTACTGATGAAATTTTCGAATTCCAAAAACTATTCCCAAGGCCTCGCGCTCAATCTGTGCATAGTTACTCTCGGCCTTGTTCAAGGTGCATGATGCGAAGGCGATAGGTTTCTCTTCACCAGAAGGCATGATGTGGGATATGACTGCTCCCACACCATATGGTGACGCATCACATGCTAACTGCACGGGTAGCTTTGGGTCGAAGTGTGTCAGGACCTCCGATTTCAGCAATGCTTTCTTTGCTTGGGCGAAAGCTTCGTTGCACAGTTCAGTCCATTTCCATGTTTTGCCTTGACATAGCAACTGATGTAACGGCTTCAGCAATGTTGCTAAGTCTGGAATAAACTTCCCATAGTAGTTAAGTAGCCCCAGAAATGAACGTAACTGGCTCACATTCTGGGGTGCTGGGGCCTCCACGATCGCCTTGACCTTTGACGGCGCCTTATGCAGGCCAGTAGCGTCAATCACATGCCCCAGGTACTCAACTGAAGACTGAAAGAATTCACATTTGTCTTTACGAACTCTGAGTCCGTACTCTTGCTGTCGTTGTAGTGTTGCATCCAAGTTCAGAAGATGATCCTCCTCATTTGTCCCAGTGACAAGGATGTCGTCCAGGTAGCACTGGACTCCTGGCAGTCCACTCAAAATCTGATCCTTTGCCCTTTGGAATAGAGCAGGGGCCAATGTAATTCCAAATGGAAGGCGGCAGTACCTGTATAGCCCCTTGTGTGTCACCATTGTCAGCAGCTCCTTTGATTTGTCATCGACATGCATTTGTAGATAAGCCTGGCATAAGTCTATTTTGCTGAACTTTTGCCCTCTGGCCAGGCCCGTAAAAAGATCATCAATGAGGGGAAGAGGGTACTGATCCGCAGACAGCACCGGGTTAATAGTCACTTTAAAATCCCTGCAGATTCGAACAGATCCATCCTTTTTCAGGACAGGAACAATGGGTGTGGCCCATTTGCTCACGCTCACAGGCTCCAGGACTCCATTCTCGACTAAGGCCTCCAAGTTAGCCTCAACTTTTGGCCTAATCGCATAGGGTACAGGTCGGGCTTTGTGAAACTTCGGCTTGCTGTCAGGTTTAATGTCCAGTCTCACGCTGATCTTTTTCATGCTCCCAAGTTCCCCATTGAAGAGTTCTGCATGTTTGTTTAACACTGCAATCAGACCTGACTCCCCTTTTGACATCTTGCGGACTGCAGGCCAGTCCAGCGTGATTTTCTCTAGCCACGCACGTCCCAGTAGCGATGGGTAATTTCCCTTTACCACATATAGTGGCAGTTTCGCAGTCTGTCCGTTCAATTTAACTGTCACCTCAATGGCGCCTCTCATGGCCACAGGTTCGCCGGTATACGTCTTTAGCACAATGTTTGTTGGCTGAAGGGTAAGATGCTTTAGCATTTTGTTGTAGACAGTGTCTGAAACAAGGGACACAGCTGCGCCTGTGTCCACCTCCTTCCGCACTGATTGTCCCTCCACCAGTGGTGACACCCAGTAGCCATTTGAACCACCTGCAACCGTCAGTATGTGCACCTCTTCCTCCTCAGAGGTGTCGCTCCCCTCTGTTTTGCTTGTTCCATCATACTGCACTGAATGAACACTCTTTTTCCTCTCTTGTCCAAATGCAGACATTTTGCTGCCATGCTTCCCAGGTCTGTCTGTTCTTTTTTTACCTCTACAGGCGCGTTCAATGTGACCCTTTTTGCCACAATTTCGGCATTCCAGCTCCATACACCAGCAGTCATTAGCGTGATGGCCCGTTTTCCCACAACGGTAACATGTGCCGTTCCGCGCACCTTTAGGCTCAGACGACACCTTGTGAACGCTCCCTGTTGAACTCAACTGGTGAGCCTCCTTTTCCACCATCTCCATGGAGACACTAACTTCTATGGCCTTTTCAAGATTATGGTTGTCCTCAGTAAGAAGGCGCTTCTGTGTGGCTGCACTTTGCAGACCACACACAAGTCTGTCTCTAATGGTGTCATTCAGCACCTCCTTGAACTCGCAGTGTTCTGACAACCTTTTTAAAGCAGCAATAAGCATCATCACTGATTCCCCCTCCTCTTGATTCCGTTTGTGAAATCTAAATCTCTCAGCAATAACCAGAGGTTTTGGTGAAAAATGTGCTCCAAGAATTTCCACTAGTTGCTTATATGTTTTAGTTCCTGGCTTATCTGGCTGCACAAGGCTGTGAAGTAAATTGAATGTCTTCGGCCCCATTACACTCAAAAAGGTAGGCACGACCTTTTCATTTGCCACCGCATTCGCCAATACAAAATAGTCAAAACGTTCCATATAAGCGCTCCATTGCTCCACATTTTCATCAAAATCACCGATGTTTCCTAATATAGTAGCCATCTCATGTTTCAAATTAAAATTTATGTTTACTCACTGCACCCGTAATGTTAATGTGATGCTGCAATCTCTGTTCCGAGTGTTTTGTAGTCGAAAACAAGAAAGTTCCCACAACGCAGATTCATCCGATCCTCGTCGCCACTTTGTTGTGTCGGTACCTTTCTACCTAGACACAATTAGAACTCAGAACCCAGAGATTCAAACATGAAGTGCTTTATTCAGGAAGGAAAGGAAAGTTCTGGAGAGTTCCGAACAAAGAGAGCTAAACTTAACCAAGAGAACACCCAACCATTTATCTGCTGTGACAGCGCCACCACAGGTGGGAGGAGAACACACAATACATAACGAAAACACAGTGGTGGTTCAGTGCGAGGATAAGGAGATATGAGCTTGGGATATTATCCAAGCGGTACATGAGGACTGTGGCGAGGGAAGCTGCTTTGCCTGCCGACCAAAGCCGAATGTTGGGTTCAAGGTGACTGTCAGTGGCCGAGAGGAGGTGGAAAGACTTTCACTCAGTCTGAAAGTTGGTGATAAGTTCTTGGAGGTATCTCTGCTATATTCGAAAGAGGTGGTGTTCTCATTCTTAAACTTGCCAGTTTATATTGAGGCTGATGTGCTAATCAAAAAGTTGGAGTCGTGGGACATTAAACTTTGCTCAGCAATAAAGAGGAGGTACTATCCAGGAACACGGGTAGCAGATGGAACCCGTTACGTAAAGGTGCAGTTCCCAGAGGGGGTGAAGTCATTACCATACAGCATGAAATTCGAGACACTGGAAGGAGTGCAGTACTTTCGAGTACTGCATGATAACCAAATTAAGGTTTGTAATTATTGTCTTGGACATGACCATCTTGTAAGAAACTGTCCAGACTTGTACTGTTGTAATTGCGGCGAGTCTGGACACATCGCTTGGAGCTGCAAGGCAGCGAGCTGTGGGGTGTGTCACAAAGGCCCCATCCGCTGTGAGTGTGAGGCAGAAGGAAGCTCTATGAGTGACGAGGAGATGGGAGAAGGAGCAGGAGGTGTGAGTGGAATGGCTGGAGGAGCGGAGAAGTCGGAGGACACAGCTGGTAAATTGAAGGAGAAAAGAGCACAGGAAGAGGCAGAAAATTTCAGAGCAGAGAACAGGATGGAGACGGTGGAAAACACACCAAGTACAGTGGAAAAGAACAAGGACAGCAGCGGGCAGCAAGGGTCGAGTGCAGACTCGAGCCTTAATACGGTTCAGCTCTCCCTAAAGAACCTGGTGTCCGCGGGGGGAGAGGAGGCGGGAGCGGGGTGCGTGGTAAATGCAAGTACTCCAAAGAAAGACGGGGAGCTGGACATCTTGGTGAGCAGGAGGGGGCAAGACAAGGAGAGGGTGCAAGAGGCAGGAGCCTTAATGGGGCAGCAGGAGGGGATCGGCGAGACAAAGACACCAGAAGGGAATAATATAGGTGCGCCATTGCCCCAGAGAGAGAAGGATCAGGGAGCAAGGGTCAGAGGTGGAGATGAGGTCGAAGGCAGAGGCACTGTTGGAGAAACCGCGATAGCAGGAAGACTCTCTATGGGAGATGATGTATCTGACGGGGAGCAGGATTATGTATCTGACGGGGAGCAGGCACAGAGGGATACAGAAGAGCTTGAGAGTGAGGAATTAGAGGGGGACAGAGACATGGTAGTCGGGGGTGGGGTGGCATCATGTGGAAAGGGAAAGGTTAGTGAGGGGCAGAAGGAGGAAGAAAGGGCAGCTCCCAGGCCCAAACTTAATGCAAGGAAGAGGCTGAAACAGCAGGGAAGGTTCAAACAGGAGGTGAAACACAGTCGGAGGCTGCAGGAAAAAGCAACAGCTGGCCGAAAAGTTGGGAAGGAGCATGTGAGGAGGGAAGGGCCAGAGATTAAATGATGGGGAGATTATCAGGCATACTTCCCTTCTTTGGAGCCATGATTACATTGGTCTCGATTAATGTGAACCGACTGAGGGGTGAGAAGAAATTGCAGCAGTTGTTGCAGGGTTTTAAAGGTACGGACTTGTTGTGTCTGCAAGAAACCTTTTGGGATGAGGATATCCTAGAACGAGTTCAAAAGTTTTGGAAGGGAGAGGTGTTTGCAAGTTGTGCAAACAATAACCGTAGAGGGGTGGCTGTTTTGGTGAGTCCGTCCATAAAAGAGAACGTTGCCTTGGTGGACAAGGACACTGAGGGGAGATTTTTACGGCTTAGGGTAAAAGTGGAGGAATTTAATTGCGATCTCTTTAATATCTATGCACCGAACGACCATTGCAAGCGTTGCGAGTTTTTTGGGGGGTTATTCATTGAAGTGGCAGAGGTGGAAAATCCTTGTATAATGGGGGATTTTAATGCATTTTTATCGCGGATGGATATCTCAGCCCAGATGACCTTTAAGGATGATAACTCCAGAGGGATGATTGTAAAAATGATGGCAAATTGAAATTTGAGAGAGTTATGGAGGGACCGGAACCCCATAAAAAGGGATTTCTCCAGATCAGGTTGGGTGGGTGATGTTTTAAAACAGAGCCGAATAGATTTTGTGTTAATGCGGGAAGGGTTAAGTTCTGAGGTGATGGAGATTTATTATAAAAAAGCATTTTTTAGTGATCACTCGGCTTTGGTTCTTAGAATTAGGAACAGCAGAGTTAAGATCGGTTCAGGGGTGTGGATTTTAAACAATCAATACCTGAAAGAAATTGCTTACAAAGAAGGGATTTTAAATATAATAAAGAATGCTTGGAAGGAACCTTTGTTCTTGAAAGAAAGAAGAGTTTGGTGGGACAATTTCAAATATGAGGTAAAAGTTTTTCAGTACGTTATGGGAAAAAGAGGGCGGCAGCTAACCGGCGTCGAGAAAATATAAATAAAAGGTTTACGGATGCCTGTAAAGCAGTTGACGGAGGGGATAAGGGAGCTGAGACTAAGTTCCAGGTGCTAAAGGAAGAGTGGGAATTATTGCAAGCTGAAAAATGCAAGGGGCCATTCTCCATGCAAAGGCTAGAGATGCATTGGAGGGCGAAAGATGCACTAGATATTTTCTAGAGCAAGAGAAGCTGCGACAGAGATTATCATTAATTGAAGAGTTGAAAGTTGGGGAGAAGATCATTCATGAAAGTGGGGAGATTTTAGAGGCGGCTAGCAGCTTTTATCAAGAGTTATATACAAAAGAAGACATTTCCAATTTGGCGATGGAGAAGGTTACTGCTTTTATTGAAGAGGGTTTAAAGGAGGATGAGAGAAGCATGTGTGACAAAGAAGTAGGATTAGCGGAAATAAAAGTAGCTATTAGTGGAATGAAGGGGGGAAAAGCCTAGGGTCCGATGGACTAAATGCAGAATTTTATAAAGAATTTTTCGAGATTTTAAGTCCATTGCTCTTAGAAGTTTTTAAGGAAATTAAAATTGAGGGAAGCCTGGCCCCATCTATGAGGAGCGGTATCATAAGCTTAGCTTATAAAAATAAAGGGTATAGACGGGATCTGAAGAATTGGAGGCCCATCACATTATTAAATGTGGATTATAAGATCTTGGCGAGGGTTATGGCAAATCGTTTGAAGAAGGTGTTGCCGCAGATAGTTTTGCCCTCTCAGTCCTATGGAGTCATAGGCCGGGACATCGCAGACTCTGTGGTCTCAATCCGAGATGCGATAGAGCTCATGGAAGAGAGTGGGAGGGAGGCTTATGTATTAAAGATAGATCAAGAGAAAGCCTTTGATGGGGTCTCTCATGAATTTTTATTGAAGGTTTTGGAAACATTTGGTTTCAGGGAAAATTTCATTCAGTGGATAAGGATTTTTTATTCAAACATATTTACCTGTGTTAAATGTAATGGTTTTTTATCCAAGTATTTTCCGATACAGAGATCAGTGAGACAGGGTTGTCCCCTGTCCCCATTGTTGTACACATTGGTAGCAGAACCATTAGGTTACATGATGCGAAAGAAACAAGGTGTAGTTGGGATTGTGGTTCCCAGTTCTGGGCTGGTGTCGGTGATACACCAATATGCAGATGACGCAACCTTAACATTGAGAAATGGGGAGTCAGTGAGAATAGCTATGGATGTAGTGAAGGAATATTGTAGAGCTTCAGGAGCCAGAGTGAATTATAGTAAGTCCCAATGCCTGGTTGCAGGAAGGGGTAGGGGGAATGGTTGGGGGAGAGTTCCTTTAAGGTGGTGGAGGTTTTGGATGTTCTGGGGGTGCATATGGGGTGCAAGAAAGACAGGGATGAAGTGGATCGATTAAATTGGGAACCGAAGGTTATGAAAATTAAAAAGATTTTGGGAAGATGGGAAAGAAGGTGGTTGAAAGTGCAAGGAAGAGTGACAGTGGTGTCTGCTCTCCTGCTATCTAAGCTATGGTACTTATTGACGGTGGAGGATATTCCTGAGTGGGCGGAAAAGCCCATCCGAGAGGCTTGTGTGAGGTTTTTATGGGAAGGGAAACCAGCCTTGGTGGCTTACAATACCATCATTGGACGGAGAAATCAGGGAGGACTCAATTTCCCAGATATTGATTTGAAGAAAAAATCCTTTAGAATCAAATGGGTGAAGAGATTTCTTCAGAAGTCAAATACAAGTTTTTGGAAGAGTTGTTTTGAACATTTTTTAAAACGAAGTGGGATAGGAGGGCAGGGGATATTGTATATGGAATACAATAATATATTTTTGAAATCGATTAAACTTCTCCCGAGGTTTTATAAGGGGGTTGTAGAGACTTGGGCCCAATTTTTAATAAGTGTGCAGTTTATGCCCAAGGGGGCTGAGGAATTTTTAGAACAGCCCTTATTTTTGAACAGGTGGGTCAACATTGAAGGAGAGGTTTTATTTAATCAAGCTTTTATAAAAGCTGGTATTATATGTGTGAAAGATGTATTATACAAGGTAATTCCAGGTTGGTTGTCAGAAGCGATAGTGAGGGACATGGTGTGGGAGGAGGATCAGGAGGTAGAGGAAAAAGCAATAGGGATCATGTATGAGAAGATTGTGAGGGCAATGCCACAGGATTGGATGGAAGACATAAATGCGGAAATCTCCAAAGGAAGCAAAATGCGTCCTGCTTTTCCAAGTTTTCTGCTGGAGAAAGGGGGAGACTTGGTCCAATTTGACAACTGTAATACTCGAGATTTCTATGAGGTATTCAGAGACTGGAGATTCAAGACACTTGCTGGTCAGGAGTTTTGGCAGAGTATATACCCACAGCTGGACTTCAACAGGATTTGGAAGGGAGTGTGGGTGAATTTTAAATGTCCAGAATGATTGAACTGGATTTCAAATTGGCTCATAACCGGATTTTTACCATGACGGTCTTGTGCAAGATTGAACGAGTGGAGGGGGCAACTTGCTCAGTGTGTGGGACACGGGATGAGACTCTGTCCCATTTACTGGTGTTACGTCCGCAGTTAAATGATTTTAAGTACTATGTTCGACAGTTGTGTGAAGCATTTTTGCTGGGTGGGGACCGAAGAGCGAGAATGGAAATCCCGTGGGACTCAATTTTGAGATGGGGATTGCAGGAGAGTCTGCCAGAGTCTAGCGGAGCGACAATTAATTTAATGTTCAGTTTGGCTAGATTTGTGATTGTGCAAAGAAGGAATGCTCTGTTTTTTAAGGGGAGGAGAATCAATCTAAAAGAATATTTTAAATATAAGCTAAAAGATCATTATAAGGCTCTGTGGATGTTTTATTCAGAAAGGAATTTAAAGATAGTATTTTACAACCAATTTTTAAAGTACAATCGATTAATATATGTTACAGGAGACAAATTAAACTTCAGGTTTTGATGTTAAAATGTGATGGCGGAATGGCTGTGCAGAGCAGCGGAATTGATTTGTATCATGCAATGAAATGATCATGATGTTGTAAATGTTCTTAATGTTCAATGAAGTATATTAATTTTAAAAAAAGTAGGTAGCACGCTCGCCTCTGAGTCAGAAGGTTGTGGGTTCAAGTCCCACTCCAGGGACTTGAGCACAAGAATCTAGGCTGACACTCCAGTGCAGTGCTGAGAGAGTGCTGCACTGTCGGAGGTGCCATCTTTTGGATGAGACATAAAACCAAGGCCCCGTCTGCTCTCTCAGGTGGACGTAAATTATCCCATGGCACTATTTCGAAGAACAGCAGGAGAGTTATCCCTGATGTTCTGGCCAATACTTATCCCTCAATCAAAATCACTAAAAAGAACAGATTGTCTGGTCATTATCCCATTGCAGTGAGAGCTTGCTGTGTGCAAATTGGCTGCTGTGCTTCCTACATTACAACAGTGACTACACTTCTGTGCCGTAAACTTTTATGATCCTATGAAATAGTACCATGTTCACCTGAGAGAGTAGGCAAGGTCTTAGTTTAGCAACTCAGCTGAAAGATGGCACCTCCAACAGTGCAGCACTGCCTCAGTACTGCACTAAAGTGTCAACCTAAATTTTTGTGCTCAAGTCTCTGGAATGGGACTTAAACCCACAACCTTCCAACTCAGAGGTGAGAGTGCTACCAACTGAGCCACAGCTGACACTACGTTTAAGGCGCTATATAAATGCAAGCTGTTGTTGTTGTTGTTAATGAAAGTGGACCGGCAGCATTTAAATAGCATTACAATAAGAATATCACAATTATTTACCAATAACTGTGATTCAAAAATACTTTGCTAATCATAGATTGGTTCTCTTTTTATATCATATTAATCATGAAGCATTCTAATCATAGTAATTATAATAAATCATTGGGATACACAACCATATGCCATCCTTGTAGATACAATGACTATTTTGTTATTTTAACCATTGAGTCATAACCACTTAAGGATGACTGTGTAATGTGCATAAAGGGTACTTTTATTTTAGGCAAGATAAGGCAACGGGCAAATTATGCTAATAGTATGTCTCTATTAAAAGGACAATGCACTTTTATTTTAAACTTTATTTCTTTCTTCACGTCAGTCCAAGGAGAATAAAAAGAAAACATTTCAAAACAGCCATGGTGATCCTGCAAGTAGTTAATTTCCTTCATTACCGTAGATAAACAAATAGTAAATATTAAAATGTTATTAAAATATCAAAAAAGTTTGCAATAACAGCTTCTACTCCCTTGAGTATATGAGATTGAGGGGTGATCCGATCGAGGTGTTTAAAAATTTGAAAGGATTTGATTGAGTGGATATGGAGAAACTATTTTCTCTGGTGGGGGAATCATGAACAAGGGAGCAAAATACTTAAATTAGCTCGGCTGTTCAGGAGCGGAATTAGGAAGTACTTTTTCCCACAAAGGGTAGTCGAAATTTGGAAAACTCTCCCCCAAAAGGCTGTGGGTGCCAGGACAATTGGAGATTCCAAGACTGAGAGAGGTAGGTTTTGTTAGGTAAGGGCGTCAAGGGATATGGAGCAACGGTGGGAAAATGGAGTTGAGGTGCAGATCAGCCATGATCTAATTGAATGGCGGAACAGTCCTGAGTGGCTAAGTGGCCTATTCTTGTTCCTATGTTCCTGAAATAGCTGAGGATTTCATTGTAGACAGAATAAGGAACCTTAAAGCAGATCAGATTGGCAATCCAGATGGCATGCACCCCAGGGTGATTAATGACATGGCACATGTGTTTTGCAAGCCTTTTGCCTACATCTTTAACAACTCACTAGAGTCTGCAATTGTTCCCTTGGGTTATGTAGTTCTGATTTTCAAAAAGGTTGACACGTCAGACCCAGAGAACGATAGCTCCATTAGCCTGATATCAGTTATAGATAAGATGCTTGAAGGGGTCATAAGATATGCTCTTTATGCTCACCTGGATAGAGAAGGAGTCATCAGAGACGCTCAATACAGCTTTTGGAAAAGAAAGTCATGTCTTACTATTGTGCTAGAGTTATTTGAATAAGTTACAAGGATAGTGGATGACGGTGTCCCAGTTGACATTGTCTATTTTGATTTTCAGAAAACCTTTCATAACAATAATTACTCTATAAAACAGAATCTTGTGGAATCAGTGGGAGGTTGCTAAAATGGATTAAGAATTGGCTGTGTTCCAGTCGGCAGAAAATTGTCATTAATGGTTGTGGCTCTGTTTGGAGGCCAGTTATCGGAGCATCCCACAGGAACTGTTATTAAGGCTATTGCTTTTTACTATCTTCATAAATGAGTTAGACATAGGTTTTGGGGGAATGGTCTGCAGTTTTGCGGATGATAAGAAAATTTGTGCAAGTGTTAGAACTGTGGAAGAGAACAGAATTTAGTTTAGAAGAATGAGAGGTTATCTCATTGAAACATAAGAAATTAAGCAATGCCTCCATTTTAAAATTCTCATGCTTGTTTTCAAATCTCTCCATGGCCTCGCCCCCTTCCTATCTCTGTAATCCCCTCCAGCCCCACAACCCTCAAGATATCTGCGCTCCTCTAATTCTGACCTTTTGAGCACCCCTGATTTTAATCACATAACCATTGGTGGCCGTGCCTTCAGCTGCCTAGGCTCTAAGCTCCGGAAACCTCCCTAAACCTCTCTGCCTCTCTATCCTCCATTAAGATGCCCCTTAAAATCTACCTCTTTGACTGAGTTTTTGGTCATCTGCCCTAATTTCTCCTTATGTGGCTTGGTGTCAAATTTTGTTTTATAACACTCCTGTGAAGCGCCTTGGGATGTTTTTCTACGTTAAAGGCATGATACAAATACAAATTGTTGTTGTTGTTGTCGTTGTAAGAGGCTTGACAGAGTAGATGCTGGGAGGATGTTTCCTCTGGCTGGGGAGTCTAGAACTAGGGGGTCACAGTCTCAGGATAGGGGTCGGTCATTTATGACTGAGATGAGGAGAAATTTCTTCACTCAAAGGGTTGTGAATCTTTGGAATTCTCTACCCCAGAGAGCTGTGGATGCTCAGTCATTGAGTATATTCAAAGCAGATAGATTTTTGGCTACTAAGGGAATCAACAGATATGGGGATAGTGTGGGAAGGTGGAGTTGATGTAGAAGATCATCCATGATCTTACTAAATGGCGGAGCAGGCTCGAAGGGCCGAATGCTCTACTCCTGGCTCTTATTTCTTATGTTCTTATGTAACAAGTTTCTGCAAGTAGATTTAGATGTGCTAGGGGAAAGAGACCAAACTCTGGCAAATAGTATTTAACCTTGACTCCTGGTGCTCCTGGTCCACAAGGAGTTCAAAGACAGGCAAAGCTTTTAAACTTACCTGGGCCTCTTCTGGCCAGATGGCTCCTCCCGCCATGTTGCTGCTGCCAGGCAGTAGCCAACGCGGGACTACCCCTGCGTGGACCTTATAATGTTGACGTGGCATCGATTACATTATCGGGCCACAACTTTTGAATCTTAAGTAGGCCCTTGCCTGCTTTTAGTGGGACCTTCGTCCAGGGCCTGAATCGTTGCGTAAGTATTATGACAACCGGCTTGGTGGCAGGATCTCGCTTTTTAGGATTTTAACCCCTCACCCGACCCTTTTCAGCCTGTCGGGGAGAGGTTAAAATCAAGGCCATTGTGCATGGTGTCTACACACTGAACTATCAAGGGAACCTCCGGAACATTTTAAATGCTTATTACTAAAGTGTGATTATCAGACCATTAATGACATACTTAGGCTTAAGTTACTTAAGTTCATAGCCTGATGAAATTTTTAAAACATTTTTTGCTTACTGACATAAGAAAACTACTAGGCACTTGGTCTAAGTATTAAACAAGGTTTTAATCAACTTTTTCACAACATGGAGGGCTAGTTGTCCTTCACTAGTTACTGTTTACAAAATGTCCTGAGCAAGCTGGGCCTGTGCCCGAGTATTTATACTGTCCCTGGACAACGCCACCAGCAGGCCGCCCAGTATTATTTCATAAGTCACTTCTACATGAATGGCAAGATTCATGTCATTCTTCCCACCTGAACGATTGGAAGTCCGGCGGCTGCTTTCTACCGAATTAATCAGACTAAGAATAGACGCAGTCGTTTGGATCTCCATCGGTGGCCGGAAGGCACGTCTCCTTGGACCGTGTTTTGGTCCCTGGGTCGCTTAGTTCGTACCAGCGGGCTGGCAGAGTCCGTGTCGCCTTGATTGACCTGAGGGGGACTGGGGAGATCGTGGCTCCGGGTGCGTTTGGATCTCTGTTGGTGGCCGGAAGGCACGTGTCCTCGGACCGTGTTTTGGTCCCTGGGTCACTTAGTTCGTACCGGTGGGCTGGCAGAGTCTGTGTCGCCTTGATCGACCTGAGGGGGACTGGGGAGATCGTGGTTCCGGGTGCGGGCCCTCACAGGTGCAGAGCTGGCTTCACCCTGCCTAGTAGTTAGTGACTGACCAGCGTCCTGGCTTCGGGTGGCTATCCCGCGGGGAGCGCTCTGTTCCCCAGGTTGATCCGGCGGAATAGCTGGCAGATCCCTTGACGTCCCGGGTAGGGCGTCATCCTCAGAGGAACACAGGGTATCGGCGTCATTAATACAGATCCCACCATCGAGTGGGTCCGGTTGGGCAGGGAGCCAGATTACCGCACGTATGCGTACGTGGGATTGACATCCGTCAGTTCCACTTCGTCGATGAGGGGATCACTCTTAGAGGATTGGACGAATCTTCGGAACAGCACAGGGCCAGGAGCTGCCAACCATGTTGGTAGGGATGTCCCATGAGTGGAGTGACGCTGGAACCCGAAGAATCGCTCGTCAGGAGTAGCGTTGGTGGAAGTAGAAATAAGAGACCTGATGGAATGCAATGCGTCAGGGAGCATAGTTTCCCACTGCTGGTCTGATAGGTTGTGTGACCTCAGTGCAAGACGAACAGCGTTCCAAATGATAGCGTTGTATCTCTCAACCTGTCCATTTCCAATAAGATGATACGGTGTCGTTCTACTTGTGGCGATTCCCCATTGGGAAAGATAACTTTTGAGTTTGCTTGACATGAAGGAGGGACCCCGAACAGAGTGGATGAAATTGGCCATACCGCAAAGGGAAAAGACCTGATCGAGGCATTTGATCACTGTGGAAGTAAGCATATTGGGACAGGGGAAAGCGTGAATATTCACCCACCATAGTAAGCAAGTAGGTGTTTTGCGTTGAGGAAGGCAATGGCCCTTTAAAGTCAATGCTGAGTCGCTGCATAGGCTGTGTAGCGTGTATGAGCAAGCCTGTAGGGGTTGGCCTGTGGCGGTGGCGCGTGCGCCCAGTCAGTTATGCCTCTGACTGTTTATGAGCGGTTCGAATCGCCCCCACGCCCCTGGGTTCTAGACACCGGACTTAGGTACAAGGCGGTGGTACAGAGAAGACTCGAGTAGGCAGGTGGTTGGATGAAAACAAAACCAAGATTTTATTGAAGAGAAAAAAATTGATACAATCTTATGGAAAATTACTAGTGTACACTTCTACAGGCAAAAATACAAAAGAATAACTATATACTTATACAGGGAATGGGGAACACACGGCACATCGAGGGAAAACAACTATCTTAACAATCCCCTTATCCTTATCCCACCCCCTATACCTAACTAGATTAAGCTATGAGGGGTCAGAACTTCATGCTCACCAATCAAAAGTGTTTGTTGGACTCAAAACAGCGGTGGGGTTCGGGGTTCGCTCTTGGTGCTCTCTGGAGCCTGCCGTCATCACGTGGTCTCCGGGTGCTTCAAGGGCATTGTCCAGGTGCGAGTACCCCAAAGTTAAATCTCTGTTTGGGTACTTTACCTTGCAGGGATGATTCTTCGTCGTCAGCTGACGGTTTGAGTTGGCGTGCAGATATTCGAAGGTCGGATGAGGCTGAAGGCCCAATAATTCGAAGCCTCCCCTCAGTTCGTCTTCTTCAGTCGGTCTTCCTCAGTTGGTCTTCCTAAGGTGGTCTTCCCTCCTCCCCTCGTCACGTCCTGCCTCGCCTGGCCTGAATTGTCCTTGTCCGTCCGATGCAATGCCGGGGCGATGGAGTGGCAAAAGGCACAGGCAAAGGCCAGGGGGGTAAGTGCAGGACGGGGAAAGAGCAGCATCCATGAGGGCGGGCAGAGGGAGAAGAGAAGAGAGCCCGCGATTGCTACCTGGGGGCCTTCAATTATACTCCTTTCGAAAACCCTTATCTGCGCGCCAAATCAGGTTAGTTCTTTGTCTTAATTTTGGCGGGCTATTTTAAATAATGGTAGCAATTCATACTAACTGTTTTTAGATGGCCAGTAATCGCATCTACTGGCCCGATAATTGACTTGTATTGTCATGAATGTTCCTTGATGGGCCTGTCCACCCTCGGTGGTTCTCTTAGTCTGTTTGTGATTATATATGTAGACTGCTCGATGGCCTTAACTATAGGCCTAAACTGAATTTAGATTTGCCTCCAATTCGGTCTAATACATAATTCAGAGTCCTGTCTGGTTTCAAAATACAAAGCCTCTCTTCACAGAAAACTGCAGCTTGGGTTTCAATCCACAAGCCGTCTGCGTTGCAGAGTCCATTTTAAAATCCCACAGGCTTTCTGCCACGAGGCACGGATGCCATCTTGGGTACCCCTTTTTGATTTAAAAATGTCCATGCAGGGTCCCGTTTATTAATAACAGCCTTCGGGGAAATGCAGAAATTTTGCAAATCTTACACTGCACCCTGTGATACTAAAACTTGCTTGAAGTATCATACTTTTAAGGTGAGCAAAATTTTTCTGACCCTCCATAGTCAACCTTCCCCTGTAATTACCTATCTAATTAGACACGACACATGCACTTCCCATTCCGCGAAAATGTAGTGTACATCAGCATACAGAGAGTAAAATTACAGACTTTACACACACCCTGCACCACTTGGTACACGCATTTTTATTAAACCGCATCGCAAAAAAACAACAAAAGAAACACCTTTAATAAAAACTAGCTGGGGGGGCCCGGCATTGCCAGGGCAGTTTAGAGGGCCGCACGGTTGACGGCCGGCTGCTGCCGCTCCCCCGCTCTGTGTCTCGGGCCGCGCGGTTGATGGCCGGCCGCTGCCGCTCCCCCACTCTGTGTCTCGGGCTGAGCAGTTGTCAGGCCCGGCCTGAGTGACCTCATGGGCCCGAGTGACCCCAACTCACCTCCCGCTCCGGCGGGCCGCCGCAGCTGGTAAAAGCAGGGGAAAAATGGCGGCAACATTTCGGGAGGCTGCAGGATTAGGTCCCGCCTGTGATGCACCAATTGGTCAACCATCAGGTCACTCAACGCTAATGAGCAGTAGGATTGGTCAACCGCTAATGAGCGGATTTTTGAACGTTTTTTGTATACTGTCCGAACAATTGTTGTCTGACCAAAAAGTAAATATGCCTATGACACTCCCCTGATCATAACCTTTCTTTTGATATAAACATATGTGTAGGTACGCTCTATAACTTTTGAGTGTATAGCGGACAGACAGACATACAGACATACAGACAGACATACATACAGACGGACGGATCCTTTTATATATATAGATAACAAACGCAAAGAAACAACAATCCTTTACTTATAATACAGGGAAAAGACTTAAACCGGCGTATCACCCTCTACCTTTACATAGTGTTCCTTCCAAATTCTCTGGTTTCGGAATTCTGACCACCGACCCTTTCCCTTACACTGAATACAAACTAAATACAACACTATCCCTAACTGGCAAACCACGAGAATGTGGGAAGCCAGTCTGATCTACGAAGGGACCTCTATATTACTGAAAATGTTCCACCAGGGTGGAGTCACTATATCCAATATCTTAGTCCCTATCTCTACTGTTTTCTGTTTGAGAGTGTAAGAATGTTTCTGCGAAACTATAACGGCTTTGAGTATTTTGGTATGGTGTTCAGGGAGAGGGGGAATTTCGTAGCCAAAGTGTGCTACGTACTTCTGCAAATCTGTAAAATTCTCCTTCACAGTGAGGTGAACAGTGGAGGGTTCAGGAATGGGGACAATTCGCTCCTGGGCCACTTGAACTTCTGCCTCGGGTTTAAAACAGAAACTGCTGTCATTAACCGGACACCAGCTATGCTGTCCATGCTGGTAGTGGGACGCACCGGTGGTGACACAATATGTCCCACCCCCTATATATGCTACCTGCAGGGGAACATGGCCTTGTGCCATTGCCTCCATGGTACAATTTATAGGCTTCGCGTCAGCAGCTCTGAACCCACACTGCGGTTTTGAAAAGGCATTCAAGTGCTGGGGACACAGGATTATGTGTGCTCCCTGGCTCCAGCACCCTGAGAGGTCAGTACCTGTCATAGCGTGCTCCCACTTAATGACGTAAGGCGGGACCGCTGTGAAACGAATGTGTGCGCCCCCTTGAATGACTCCAATGTTCTCAACCCTGTATACCGGTGCGGGTCGGGCTGTCCTACCCATGACCGGCATCCTAACGACTACTCCCATGATTGTGTGGTTGGACCGCCCACAATCCACGGGGGCTGGGTAGGCTTCAGAGGCTAGCTGGAGTTGGCACGCGCTTAATGCATTCTCAAAAGGGTGGAGGGCTGCGGGGTGCTTGTTGCTAATCCAGGAGGGGACCAAACCTTGTTTTAAATCCTCCAGGTTACTGCGGCCCTCGCCCAGTAACCACGCCCCGTATAACACGCACACCTCATTCTGCGCAGCCTGGTCAGAAGCATTTCTGTCCTCCCTTATGAGAGCATTTACCGTCTTTGCGTGCTTTTCCAACTCAGCTGTGATCTCCTTTAAATGGACCGTCATGGCCTGGTCCTCATGCAACTCCGAGCCCACTACCTTGTTCTCATCCAGTAATATCCTTTTTAACTGTGTTCTTAAACCGTTTATCTGGGTCTGCAGCTCTATGTCATCCAAGCTGTTGATGACAGAGGACCCAGTATTAAACGCAGTAAAAACATCATTCCATACACCCCTTCTTTGCCTCCCTGCATTACCCAAAAACTCTCGGTGTGTGGTGTAGAGTTTGGTCTTGTCAACGTGGGCAAAATCAAAATTGTAAAACTTCTTGAACATGTCCTTCAGTAGGGCCTGATATAGTTGCTCTGTTTTTTTGGGGCACCACTCCGGTAAATGTACCTGTGTGAGATTTAAAATCACGGAGGCTACCGCGTAGTGTACCCCCGGTATAGCATCTGATCGGTGGGGACTAATACCAACCTATTCCCTGGTCCCTTGGTGGCGGTGGGGCAACCTTCCCTGGGTAATCTTGCCGTCTGCGCCGTGGGCAGGGGCTTACGGGGGCGGGTTACCAGTTCAGTGGCGTTGACTGGGATCTGGGACTATGGGACCGCACACACCTTCCGGCTGGCATCCCACCTTATCCCCTTCCCGGTGTCGTGCCACTGCTGGTGGAACATAATGGATATGCCTGCGGGGCAGACCTCCTCTGGCCCCCACATACAGATGTAAATCCCTTGATCCGGTTCCCACCACTTGTCCCAACACACGCTTAGTCCTCCATGAGTCCCGGTAATCGTCCGATGGGTGTTGTTTCCCAACCGTTCCCAGTCGACTTCGGGTTCCTCATGTCCTTGCTCAAGTTCCTGAGCCACCACCACCTATCCAGTGGAATGTCCTTTACACGTCAAACATATTCGCTTTCCAACGGTGACGCTGACCCTCGTGGTAACGACTCGTACCCTGGGGCACAGGAGGGAGGCTTCCCCGTACGTGAATCCGGTTTGGCTGGAGTACTGAGACGAATTGGACCCCAGCCATCCTGGCCACCTTCCCTCGTGGAAGTAAACAGCGGTCTCCTCCGCATCCCGTTCACCGCTCCCATCGATCACCAGGGGTGCCTTGTCTCCCAAACACCTGTAGATATGGGAGTCCTGGACATCGCCCCTCCTCTCCACACTCATCCCGATCAGGGCGAATAGGATCACGATCCATTCCATTCCAAAAATCTTTCTGCAAAAAGATGTAAAAGAACATGCAGCCAGGTCCCCAAGAGATTCTCTGGCTTGGTGAAGCATGGTCGGGTCCCGCGACCTCGACCCAAAGATACACTCTTAACAGACTACTTAACTTAAAACTACCCATCACCTTATTTAACTTAAATATAAACACCCACACTTAAGCCAATTAATTACACTTTACTTAAACTTAACTTAAACTAAACTATATACATCCGCCGCCCATCTCCGGGCGGCCAGGCTAATCCCTGGTCGGACTGTGGCTCACCACCAACCCCGGCGTGACCGCACCATCCATGACTGTTGGTCCCTCGCAGCCCGTGGCTGCTGGCTGAGGGCCTGTGTCCTTGGGCCTCGCCCTGACTCAAGGGGCGGCCCTTGGTAACTGGAGGGCTGGTGACCATGGCTGTCTCGGCTGGGGCATCCGTGGGGACCTTCTAGGGGCTTTGACGGGTGGGGCTTTCTTGGCCGCTGGGCCTTTTACCCGAACCACTGCTCCCCCAGGCTTGACCCCTCCGGAACCTGGGCTGGAGGCAGGTAACTTTTCACAGCCTGCTGCTGCGAGCTGAGAGTCTCCGCCCCCAGGTCCCATGGCTGGGTCCGGGGCGGGGTTTTCAACCTCAGGTCCCTCCCTCTCTACACCTGGGTTAGGGGCGGGGTTTTCGCCCTTAGGTCACTCCTCCTCATCTGGATCCCAGAAGAGTGGGGGAGTGACCCAATCGATGGGCCGGATGGCCCCTCCCTTCAAGCAAGCCACAGTGCCTGCCTGTGCAGTCTGTGAACTCGCTCCTGCTGCAGGCTGAGGATCTTTATCCTCAGACCTTTTCCCAACTGGCTGTTTTCCCCTTTCAGGTGTAAACAGCTTACACTGGTTGATATGGAACCATTTTGTACGCCGGGGCACCTTTACGGCATAAACCATGGGGCTGGCTTTATCTACAATACTGTAGGGCCCCATGTACAATGGTTCCAAACTTCCTACTCGGGCATAATTCCTGACCATAACCTGATCTCCTATTTCCCACTCGTGGTGCTTTCTCGGTTCGAGCAGCAATCGGTTACTCCGATGCTGCCTTCCCATGTTCCCAGCCGCCTGCTCATGGGCCTGCTTTAGGAGCTTAAAGAGGTTTCGAGGAAACCTGTCCCGGTTTACCTCTCTGAGCTGACCCTCCGTGAGCACCGGGGCTAGTACATGGGTGGGGGTCCACATAATCCTGCCAGTCATTAGCTTGTACGGGGAGTACGCCGTGCTTTTAGACTGGCTGGCCCGGATCCCCATCAAAACCAACGGTAGGACTTCGGCCCATTTATGGGGCGAGTCCACTGTTTCCTTTCTTAACCTTTCTTTCAGGGTCCGATTCATGCATTCTACAATCCCTGATGACTGGGGGTTGTGGGCTACGTGCCATTTCCCTTCGATGCCTAGCAGCATCAGAGTGTTCTGCATCACCTGTCCGATGAAATGGCTCCCTTGGTCAGACTCCATAAACTGTGGTAGTCCCCACCTTGAGAACACTTCCTGGACCAGGATCCTGGCAGTACCCAGAGCTGTGACAGTCTTGCAGGGAAAAGCCTCTACCCACTTGGTAAACACATCCACCAGGACTAGGCAGTACTTATAGCCTCCCTGGGCGGTGGGCAGGGGCCTGATGTAGTCGACTTGTATCGACTGCCATGGTCCCTCTACCCTCCTGACGTGTCCCATAGGGACCTTCCTTTTGTGGGGGTCAGGGTTGTTCGCAGCGCACACAACACAGCCTGCACAGAACTCGCGGACATCGTCCCTGAGTCCCGGCCACAATCCCGCCTGTTCCACTCGTTGCCAGGTGGTCTCAGGCCCGGGGTGTCCCGCTCCTGGACCCTCATGGGCCAGTTGAAGGAATTCCCTCCAGTGCTGCTGCGGCACAACCCACTGTTCCCCCCGGAACAGCATGCCCTCTTTAACGGAGAGTCGCTGTGCCGTACAGAACTTCTACTTCCTTTCCCTCAGCAACTGCGCCGAGGACTGCTTTTAGGACGGGGTCTTGGGCTTGGACCGTCTTAAGGTCCGGGGCTAACGCTACTCCTGCACTCCCTTGGGTCCCGTCCCTACCTCTGACCGCCGCCATGGGTCTGGACCCAAATGGGTCCCAGAAAGTGCCTGTGCGGGTACCCTCCTTGGTGAGCAAGTCAGCCTGCTGGTTGCCTTGGCCGTGGGGTTCTGTGGAGGAATGGGCCTTCACCTTGAGAATGAAAACCTCCCCTTCCTCCCCCACTGCTGCCAGGATCTTTTCCAGCAGGGGCTTTACTGTGAGGGGTCTCCCGTCAGCGGAGGTGTATCCGCGGCGGGACCAGATGGCCAGGTACTCCGTACATGAATTGCACGTGAACATGCTGTCCGAGCAAATCGTGTAGGGGGTGGGGAAGATTTCGGGGTGTGTAACAAAGTACACCACCACGGACAGTTCAGCCTGCTGGGCGCTCATGGTGCTGGGGAGCTTAATCGCCAGGGCAATGTTTGCCGCTGGGTTGTAAACTCCACACCCTGTGAGACGCTCGCCAGCAGATCCCTTGTGGGAACCGCCTACATAGATCTCGCGGCCTGCGGGATGTATCCCGGCCCATAAACCTATGTTTACTTCCCAAACCCCTTCAATGGAACACCGATGGGCTGTTCCAGGATATACCATGTTGGCTGCGAGCTTTGGCTCACAGAGACCCTTCACCTTCAGATCCATCTGTGAGAGGAGCAAGGTCCAGCGGGCAATGCGGGCAGTGCTCACTGTTCCATCCTTGATCCTCCCATCCAGAAGCATCTGGGTGGGTGTATGATGGGTGAGGAGGGTGATGGGAGAGGTGCCTGTGAAGATCAATGATCTTTTTACAGCCCAATGTGTGGCCAAAAGATGCCGCTCACAATTGGAGTAGCTCCTTTCCACATCTGTGAGTATCCTGGAGGAGTAGACCACCGGCCGCAGCCGGCCATGCAGCTCTTGGAGCAGCACAGCATTGAGGCTGTTCCCGCTGGCTGCTACCTCCAGGAAAAACTCTTTCCCCCCATCTATAGCCCCTAAAGCTGGCATGGTCTGCAAGTCCTTCTTGAGCCGGACAAATGCTGCCTGGCAACCCTCATCCCAAAGCCACTCCACTCCCTTGTGTAGGAGTTGGAGCAGAGGGGCTGCAGTGGCTGCATAGTCCTCAATGAAGTCTCTACAGTACCCGGTCAGCACCAAGGAACGACCTCACATCCGTTACTGTGTTAGGGACCGATAGTTCTTGTACCGCCTCCCTCCTAGCCTTATCTATGGCCCTTTCTCCAGCGCGCACGGTCAGACCAAGGAATTTCACCTCCGGCTGGCCAATCTGCGCTTTCTTGGGATTTACCTTGAAACCCTTCTGTCCTAACAGCTCCAGTAGTTCGGCCAATAGCGGGCCATGCTCCTCTTTCAAATCAGTGAACAGGAGCAGGTCATCCACATATTGAACCAACTGTCTGGGCTGGCTAAAATCCTTCAAACCGTCGGCCATGCACTGATGCAAAATGCTGGGGCTGTTGTGGAAGCCCTGTGGCAAACAGTTCCACGTGTACTGTTGTCCTTTAAACGTAAAGGCAAACTTGTACTGATCCTCCCTCCTTACAGGGATGGACCAAAACTCATTTGAAATATCCAGCACCGTGAAAGTGGTCGCGGATGCTGGAATACTCCCGATGAGGTCGGCAACTGCTGCTACTGTGGGTGCGCAGGCTGGGATGTTACTATTGAGCACCCGGTAGTCCACCGTGGCCCTCCAGGAATTGTCCGGCTTTCTGACCGACCATAACGGAGAATTCACGTGGGTTGCTATCGGTCTCAGAACTCTCTGCTGCACTAATGAGGACATGGCTGCTTCCATGTCCGGCTCTGCTTCCCTGGGGAAGTTATACTGTTTCTGTGGTCGGGCCATGGGGTCCCCGTCTACGCTGACCTCAAACCCTGTGACCCTCCCGCAGTCGTGATTGTGAGTGGCAAATGTGGCCAGGTGGGCCTGCACAAATGCCTGGAACTCTGGTGGGGTGTTGCTGACCATGAGCCCGAGGTTATAATCCTCTTTGGGCTTCATGGTGCAGAGGGTCCCCTTCCCTTCCTTTCCCGGGATTACTACGATCTCTCCGTTCTTTACTTTACCTGCCCCCCAAAGGCAGTGATTCCTCAAATCCACTAGGATCCCGTGGCCTACAATAAAGTCGGCTCCCAGGATCCCTCTTCCACCCTCCACGTCCCATTTCATCAGGACACACGCCCTCTTGGAGCGGAGCAGTCCTATCTGAATGGCGAGCGGGATGGAAACCGAGCCGGCCTGTTCCCTACCCATGAACCCCGATAGACTGTATGGGACCCCACTGGAGAGAGGTGAGGTGATGGGGTTAGCTGAGTAGACCACGGTGCATGATGCCCCCATGTCCAACAGATAGGTCCCTGTCACCTTTTCCACCTCCATCTCCAAAAGGGGTCTCCTCCACTCATCATATCAGAGCAAACACAGATAAACAGGCTGCGCTGGCTCTAGTCACGGCTGTGGGTTGGATGGGGCTGACGGGGTGAGAGCACCGGTGGCGGCTGCTACTCTCCCCTGACCAGTCAGTAAGGACCTCATGGCGTCCAAAAGTGACTCGACCTCTGCGGAAGGGGTCCCTACCCCCACCTTTTTGGCTGGGGCTGTGGGCTGCTTTCCCTTGTTATCCTTCCAAAGGTTTTTGCACTCCTTCCGCCAGTGACCATCCTTCCCACACCTGTAACAATTGGTCTTTGTGTTGGGAGGGGTTACTCCCTTCCTGGTGCCATTGCTTTCTATTCTGCACTCCTGGTTTTATCTCATGCACCTTCCCCTTGGGTGGGTGTGCATCGGTTCCCCTGCCGTTTTTGTAAGCCAGAGTGAGCTGCCTAATTACCATGAGTTCTGTGGTCTGGGGATCTTTGGGGTCGAACCAGGCTTCTGCCTTGGCCCGGACCTGTGGTAAGCTGTTTGCTACCAGGCAATGGAGCCAATGCATGAGGGAATCCCCGTTCAGGAACGCCCGGCCCGGCGTCCCTGGGCAAGCCTTCCAGTACACCGGCCACAGCCGGTCCGTAAAAGCCTGCGGGGTTTCCCCAGAAAGCTGGGTCGTCTTCTCCACCCGGGAGAAGGGACTTCCCTCATCCATCCCCATGGCCTCTAGAACCGCATATCTAAGCGCCTCGTACCCGCTCTGCCCCCTTTTACACTCGTCAGAGAGGGATTGGAGGAGATTACTCTCTAGGGAGAATAGCAGCATGTTGGCCTTCTCAGCGTCATCGCAGTCGTTGACGTTGGCGGTCTGCTCTATTTCCCTGAAGTGGATCGGGGGGTCTCCCTTGGCGGAATGCTTCAGGACATGGCTTATCATCGCCCTAAGCTGTTGGGTGTTAAAGGGTAATATGAACTGGTTTTGGAGGGGTCCCTCAATATCGCCATTAGCGGGTGGGCCGAACCTCCGATGCCATGCTGGGCACATCGGTCCCGGCTCCAGCCTCTCGGGTGGGGGTTGCTCTACCTCCACCTCCACCCCAGGCTCCACTTTGGGTTCCACCCCCCCCTTGCTGCCAAACCTCGCTGAAACTTGGCACTACGGGTGGTGGCCGTGAGGTCTCCTCTCTCTCAATTGGGTCGTCCCTGGGCACCACCGGTGACGTTGGAACTGTCCTCCCCTCGTTCCCCATAAAATCTGCCTGCCGTGCCTTTGGGCTTATGAGGCATACCATGCCTTTTGCCTTCCGGAGGGCCCGGCTCAGATTTTCTATCCTTTCTCTACAGGGGCTGTGGTCTGCCTCCTCAAACCCCTGTTCACTTGCTAGCTTGTAAGCGGCTTTTACCTCCTGTACTTTCTCTTCCTGTTCCCTGATCTGCCTTGCCAAGCGGGCGTTCTTCTCCCGCAACCTGAACTCATTTCCCTTGGCCTCGGTGACGTGGCACCATAGGTATTCCAACTGGGCCTTGTGTTCTCCCACTAAATGTACTCTCTCTTGGTTCAAAGCCTGCAAAGCTACTAATAACTTCTCCCCTGCGAGAGCCTTATCCTGGATCTCCAGGGCTGACTCCCTTAACTCGACTGCCTGTGCTGCAACGAGCCCGTCCAAGAGCTGGACCTGCTTTTTGAAGCACATCAGCCAAACTGCCTTCTCTAAGGACTTCTTGTGTTCCTTTCCCTCTGTCCACTTAGCTGCTGCATCTATCGGACGCCCAGCCCTTAACAGAGTGGTGATCCACTTCTTAGTGATATTCACCTTGCTAAACACATAATCAGAAATTCTTTCCTCCATCACGGTTCGCTCATCCGAACCACTGTCTACTGCATCGCAACCTTCTTGCCGGTGTCCTGCCGTGGTCGCCATTTCTGTAGGGGGTGGCCTGTGGTGGTGGCGCATGCGCCCAGTCAGTTATGCCTCTGACTGTTTTGTGAGCGGTTCGAATCGCTCCCACGTCCCTGGGTTCTAGACACCGGACTTAGGTACAAGGCAGTGGTACAGAGAAGACTCAAGTAGACAGGTAGTTGGATGTAAACAAAACCAAGATTTTATTGAAGAGAAAAAAATTGATACAATCTAATGGAAAATTACTAGTGTACACTTCTACAGGCAAAAATACAAAATAATAACTGTACTTATACAGGGAATGGGGAACACACGGCACATCGAGGGAAAACAACTATCTTAACAATCCCCTTATCCTTATCCCACCCCCTATACCGAACTAGATTAAGCTATGAGGGGTCAGAACTTCATGCTCACCAATCAAAACAGCGGTTGGGTTCGGGGTTCGCTCTTGGTGCTCTCTGGAGCCTGCCGTTGTCATGTGGTCTCCGGGCGCTGCAAGGGCGTTGTCCAGGTTTGAGTACCCCAAAGTTAAAGTCTCTGTTTGGGTACTTTACCTTGCACGGATGATTCTTCGTCGTCAGCCAACGGTTTGAGTTGGTGTGCAAATATTCGAAGGTCGGCTGAGGCTGAAGGCCCAATAATTTGAAGCCTCCCCTCAGTTCGCCTTCATCAGTCGGTCTTCCTCAGTTGGTCTTCCTCAGGTGGTCTTCCCTCCTCCCCTTGTCGCGTCTCGCCTCGCCCGGCCTGAATTGTCCGTGTCCGTCTGATGCAATGCCAGGGTGATGGAGTGGCAAAAGGCACAGGCAAAGGCCAGGGGGGTAAGCGTGGGATGGGGAAAGAGCAGCATCCACGAGGGCAGGCAGAGGGAGAAAAGAGAAGCGAGCCCGCGATTGCTACCCGGGGGCCTTCAATCATACTCCTTTCGAAAACCCTTATCTGCGCGCCAAATCAGGTTAGTTCTTTGTCTTAATTTTGGCGGGCTATTTTAAATAATGGTAGCAATCCATACCAACTGTTTTTAGATGGCCAGTAATCGCATCTACTGGCCCGATAATTGACTTGTATTGTCATGAATGTTCTTTGATGGGCCTGTCCACCCTTGATAGTTCTCTTAATCTGTTTGCGATTATATATGTAGACTGCTCGATGGCCTTAACTATAGGCCTAAACTGAATTTAGATTTGCCTCCAATTCGGTCTAATACATAATTCAGAGTCCTGTCTGGTTTCAAAATACAAAGTCTCTCTTCACAGAAAACTGCAGCTTGGGTTTCAATCCATAAGCTGTCTGCGTTGCAGAGTCCATTTTAAAATCCCACAGGCTTTCTGCCACGAGGCACAGACGCCATCTTGGGTACCCCTTTTTGATTTAAAAATGTCCACGCAGGGTCCCGTTTATTAATAACAGCCTTCGGGGAAATGCAGAAATTTTGCAAATCTTACAAGCCATCCGATGGACGGAAGAATTGCGGTTTTCATTCCGCACAAATTCTGGAGCATGTTCATCTCACGTCTTCTGTAGAAAATGGGAGATTTTTAGATCGCACAAAGTGTAACATATGGGTAACACCAGCATGGCATAAGTCAGTATGAAGATCCGCAAGATTCGAAGTTGACATGGAAGAGCAGAATGCACGCGTGAGGGTACCCGGGGCCACATTCTCTTTGCCGGGTCGATAATGTATGGTTTAGCCAAAGGCGGACAATTCCATCCTCCAGAGCTGTATTTTGTTAATCTTGATCTTAGTGCGTTTCTGGTTATCCAGCATAAAGGCCGCAGAGCGCTGATCGGTTATAAGCGTGAAATGGTGACGAGCAGGAAAATGACTCCATTTACGTACTGCTTTGATGATAGCCATAGCCTCCTTCTCAACAGGAGGATAATGGAGCTCGCTACCCTGCAAAGTTCTGGACAGAAATGCAACGGGTCGACCACCCTGATTCAAGGTAGCAGAGATCGCCACCTCCGATGCATCGCACTCGACCACGAAAGGGAGATTTTCATCAATGGAATGAAGCGTGGTTTTTTCCAATTGTTGCTTGAGAAGGTCGAAAGCCGAAATAGCCGTTACCTCCATCGGAAATGATTCACCTGAAGCAGGGGCTGGATCTTGTCGGAAAAGTGGGGTATCCACTTCGCATAATAGGCGAACATGCCGAGGGCCTGACGAAGAGAGCCGAGATTCGTAGGAGGAGGGAGCTCCTGAAGCGGACGAAGTCGCTCCGGATCCAGTTTGATGACACCCTTGCCCACCCAGTAGCCAAGGATGTTAACTGATGGTACTGATTTCACAGATTTGGACTCATTTAAGGTTAAGTTGTGACGACAGAGAACGTCAAGAAATTTCTGGAGGTTGGCATCGTGCTCCTTCTGGTCATGACCAGCAATGGTGATATTATCCAGATATGGAAAGGTGTCCGTTAAGTTCTCCTGTTTGACTAGGCTATCCATTGCCCATTGGAAGATGGCCACCCCATTGGTGACCCCAAATGGAAGGCGTCAAAACCAGTAAAGCCAACCATTGGCTTCAAAGGCTGTATACTTTTTGTCAGAGTCCTTTAACGGTACTTGATATGGTGTTAAGGAAGCTAAAGGGATTGAAGGTGGACAAATCCCCAGGGCCTGATAACATGCATCCTAGGGTACTGAAGGAGGTGGCCCTAGAGATAGCGGATGCACTAAGGATGATTTTTCAGAATTCATTAGACTCGGGAACAGTGCCGATGGATTGGAGGGTAGCTAACGTTACCCCACTATTCAAAAAGGGGGGTAGGGAAAAAGCAGGTAATTACAGACCTGTAAGCCTTACATCAGTTGTGGGCAAAATGCTGGAGTCCATCATTAAGGATGAAATAGCGGAGCACTTAGCAAATGGGGACAGGATAGGACAGAGTCAACATGGATTTACAAAGGGTAAATCGTGCTTGACTAATCTATTGGAATTTTTTGAGGGAGTAACTGGTAGAATAGATGGGGGAGAGCCAGTAGATGTGGTGTACCTGGACTTCCAAAAGGCCTTCGATAAGGTCCCACATAAAAGATTAGCATGGAAAATTGAGGCTCATGGGATAAAGGGGAAAGTTTTGGCGTGGATAGGGAACTGGCTGTCAGATAGAAAACAGAGAGTTGGAATAAACGGCTCATTTTCTGAATGGCAGGCAGTAACAAGTGGGGTACCACAGGGATCTGTCCTGGGCCCCCAGCTGTTCACAATTTACATTAATGACCTGGATCAGGGAGTCGGATGCAGCATTTCCAAATTTGCAGACGACACTAAACTAGGAGGTGGGGTGGGCTCAGAGGAAGAGACCAGGAAGCTCCAGAGCGATTTGGACAGACTGGGCGATTGGGCGGATAAATGGCAGATGCACTATAATGTGGACAAGTGCGAAGTTATCCACCTTGGGTGCAGGAACGGGAGGGCAAATTATTATTTAAATGGCAATAGATTGGGAGAGGGGGAAGTACAGAGAGACCTGGGTGTTCTTGTACACCAGTCACTGAAGGCGAGCATGCAGGTGCAACAGGCGGTCAAGAAGGCAAACGGTATGCTGGCCTTCATAGCAAAAGGGTTAGAATACAGGAACAGGGATACCTTGCTGCAGCTGTACAGGGCACTGGTGAGACCACACCTCGAGTACTGTGTACAGTTTTGGTCGCCTCATCTGAGGAAGGATGTTCTTGCCATGGAGGGGGTGCAGCGGCGATTCACCAGGCTGATACCAGGAATGGCGGGAATGACCTATGAGGAGAGACTATGTAGTTTAGGGATGTACACACTGGAGTTTAGAAGATTGAGAGGGGACCTCATAGAAGTGTATAAAATTCTGACAGGTCTAGACAGACTGGATGCAGAAGGAATGTTTCCCTTGGCGGGTGAGAACAGAACTAGAGGACATAATTTAAGGATAAGGGCTAAACCATTTAGGACAGAGATGAGGGGGAATTTCTTCACTCAGAGAGTGGTGAACCTGTGGAACTCATTGCCACAGAGGGCAGTGTACGCCAGCTCATTAAATATATTTAAGAGGGAATTAGATATATTTCTACGGGCAAAAGGGGTTAAGGGTTACGGAGAGAAGGCGGGGACGGGATACTGAATTAAAGGATCAGCCATGATCTCATTAAATGGCGGAGCAGGCACGAAGGGCCGAATGGCCTACTCCTGCTCCTATCTTCTATGTATCTATGTATCTATGTATGTATTGATGGTGTGCGCTCTTTAATCAAAAGTTGAAACTATCTTGTAGTTGGCAAGGTTATTGACCATGTCATCGATGCGTGGTAGTGGGTAGGCATCCAGGTCAGTATACTGGTTAATAGTTTGCGAGTAATCGATGCAAAGACGTTTCTTGTGTTGCTTCAGAGGATTTTTAACAACGACAACTTGAGCCCGCCAGGAAGATGAACATGGCTCAATGATACCATCAGCTAGAAGGTGAGAGATCTCTGCCTCGATAAAGGATAGATCATCTTGGCTGAAAAATTGTGATTTAGTGACTATGGACTTACATCGGGGAGAAAGATTGGCAAACAAGGAGGGCTCGTCGAGCGAAGCTGCCGAAAGCGCACAAAACGGTACTTTGGAAATAGTAAGCTCTGGCTTTGACCCTCCAAACTCGAAAGTGAGTCTTTTGTGTTGTTTCTGGAATTCCTGTCCCAGGAGCACATCACTGCATAGGTTTTTGAGCACCCCGAGCCGGGTGTTGAAATAAGTGCGTCCATTGAGAATAAAATCGACAAGACAAAAGCCGGAAGATTTGATGGTCAGTGTCGTCAGAGCCATTGCAATTTCCCTGTCCGAGGGGTAAATACGCAGTTTTAACTTACTGACAGCCCGCTCACTGATGAAGCTGTCAGAGCTGCATGAGTTGATTAGTGCGCTCAATGTGTGTCCATTTACTGAAACCTTCATGGCTGCATGGGACAGGCTTTGGGGAAAACAGCTGTGATGGGAGGAGGAGCAGTTTTACCCTTGACAGCTGTAACCTTAGTAGTGGCTCTTGGGGGAGGAGCAGTTTTATAGATAGCAGCTGTAACCTTCGTAGTGGCTCTTGGGGGAGGAGCAATTTTATAGATAGCAGCTGCAAAACTAACAGGGGCTCTTGACTGGTATACCTTAGAAAAGTGACCTTTCTTACTGCAATGATTGCAGATTACATTACGAGCAGGACAACATTTCCTATAGTGGAATGTACCTCCCCAGAAGAAACACTTCCTTCCAGATTGCCAAGATGCCGCTAGGGCAGGGTTGTCATCAGTGAGGGCTTCTAGGGTAGGGTTGTCATCAGCTAGGATAGAGTCGTCACCAGTGAGGGCTTCCGCCCGAGGCCCATTGGAGGAGTCTCCAAAAGTGATAGCAGCAGTCCGGGCACGCGGTAAAAGATAGGCATCTGCATTTTTTTTTTGCTAATTCCAGAGAACATGCCTGGTCATAGGCAGCTTGTAGCTTGAGGGTTTTATTCCCCAACAGACGCTGGCATATGAAGGGAGACACAATTCCATTAATAAAAGAATCACAAATTAACTCCTCCTGGTACTGCTCAGCTGAGACAGCTTTGAGATTACAATCCTTGCTGAGCCTGTGAAGCTTTTGAAGGAATTTTTTCAAGTGATACCCCAGGTTGTTGTCGAGTTGTGGCCAGTAGATGCTGAGCAAAAATTTCATTTGGGGCCTTAACATATAGTTGCTGTAGTATTTGGATAGCGGAGTCATAGTCTACACAGTCTTCGATATAGTCAAACACATGAGGGGATACATAATTGGAAAGTATCTCTAACTTATCAGGAACATTCTCACCACACACCCTGAGGAAGTTGCTGAAGGTACGATACCAGTGCTTCCATACCTTAGCAGTTGTAGGTGAATTTGGGTCCAGGTCAAGATGGGTGGGTCAGAGTAGTTGCTCCATGATGGATTGATTACTACCTCTGGTTCCCTTCTACCGTTTGATCATAGCCGCTGTTCCCAAAACCACTCAGAGTGTGGAGCAGGTCCAGTTGATTAAATTGACGTAAGAAAACTACTAGGCACTTGGTCAGAGTATTAAACAAGGCTTTGCTTTAATCAACTGTTTCACCACATGGAAGTCTAGTTGTCCTTCACTTGTTCCTGTTTACAAAATGTCCTGAGCAAGCTGGGCCCATGCCCGAGTATTTATACTCTCCCTGGACAGCACCACCAGCAGGCTGCCCAATATTATTTCATAAGTCATTTCTACATGAATGGCAAGATTCATGTCACTTACCTTTCAATTCCTTGACATTTCCCAACTGCCATCTTCCAAGCTAAATAAAAACATTGTAAAAAAAAAATATTTGCATAATAAAAATACTTTTATTTGTCTTAAAATAAACATATTTATAAAACACAGAGGATTTTAGTGCCTCTTAATCAGACTATTGATAGCACTCCTGTTACAAGGCTGTGGGTTCAAGCACCACTCCGGGATATGAATCTAATCTCACTTGACACTCTGTTCTGCTGGTTCAGATGGATATTGAAGATCCCATGGTACTATTCAAAGACAAGAAAGAATTTCCCACAGTGTCCTGGCCAACATTCTTCCCTCAACCAACAGCACCAAACAGAAATTAACTCGTCATTCATTTAATTGCTTTTTGTAGGATCTTGTTATTTGAAAATTAGCTGCAGCATTTGCCTACATAACACTAGTCACCATATTTCAAAATAATTAATTTGGTATGATGTACTCTGAGATGTGATAAAGTGGTGCATAAATGCAAACTTTTCTTTCAATATTACTTCACAGACTATTCTTTTCTATCACTCTTCTTCCATCTACTCGCATCTCTATATATTAATTCAACCTGATTTTAAATTTGAAGTACAAAATGCCTCAGTACAAAGTAGCAGTTTCTTCCTTCATGCTCAGTCAAAATTTACTTTGGTCTTTCCATCCAATTTTTCTGATAATTGCATATAATTTTAAAAATGCTCCTTAGCTTTCTAGTTTTGTCACTAGTGTAAATATAGCTTGATATGGTTGCTTGTGTTATACTCTTAAGTTCTTTTTAAGGTATTCCACCTCCTGTGGTTTACGCCTGATATAAATTACTTTCAGTTTTCTTAGCTCACAAAAACAACCATGTTTTTTGTTTAAATGTTCTAGCACTAACTATTCTGACTGAAACAGTGGTTTTATTTTTCTTCCTCTACTCCCAGGTGTGCTCACAATAATTGAACATAGAATTAGTGATGATGCTGAAGCAAACTGAACAGTGACCTAAGGTTACCTGCTTCACTCTCACTCAAAGACTGCAAATCAGCCCATGTTTGGACCATTTTTGTGTCTTTTTGTTTAAGAACAAAAAATGGCCAAAGCACACTGCCGTGATATGGCACAAACTGATAACTGCACTCAAGAAGGCCAAAAGGCTAGCTGGTATCAGAAATTAAAAAAACTGAAGGGGTTGCTCTTCCAAGTTTGACAGTTAACAGGACTAGACAGACTAGATGCAGGAAGGATGTTCCCGATGGCGGGGGAGTCCAGAGCCAGGGGTCACAGTCTAAGGATAAGGGGTAAGCCATTTAGGACTAAGAAAAGGAGGAATTTCTTCACCCAGAGAGTGGTGAACCTGTGGAATTCTCTACCACAGAAGGCAGTTGAGACCAACTTATTAAATATATTCAAGAAGGAATTGGATATATTTCTTAAGGCTAAAGGGATCAAGGAATATGGGGAGAAACCAGGGACAGGGTACTGAATTTGGATGATCAGCCATGATCTCATTAAATGGCGGATCAGGCTCGAGGGGCCGAATGGCCTACTCCTGCTCCTATCTTCTATGTTTCTATGTTAAGACGGTGAGCAAAGAGTTCCACTGTCTGCTAGATGCATTGAAATAAAACTCCCACTCTTTTAAAATGAGTTTACAACTTTGCTACACTTAATGTACATCATCTAGAAATATTTGATGCTGACTGTGGGTGCAAAATTTGAAAAACACGCTCCTTTAATCCCATCAGAAAATTGTATTTGGATAAATGGATTTGATCTTATAATTCATGTGTTGCTGTACAAACATTTTTCTAGTTAGCAAATTTATAGGTGTATTTGTTCAGAAGGTCAAAATTATACTGTGAAGAAAGACAAATGTTTGTAACTTAATTGTTGTACTTAAACAGAAACTCTTTTAGCGAAAAACCCCATGCATATTAATGTGTAATTAAACATTAAGCTACATCAACATCTATCAAAGGGAATTCATTGCTTTTAACACTCTTCAGAAAAGTTTTTTATACAGTTCATCTTAAAAGTAATTAATATGCAGTGTTTGATGCATAAATTGCAGGGAGTTTTTAAACAAGAAAAGTTACTCATTTGCTCCTGGTAATGCTGCCTCTGTGATCTGATGTTTAGTTAAGACTTGTGGGGCTGAACATGTGACTATGGCATTTCACTGTATCATGCCGAAAAACTAGCTACAGTTTAAAAGAGCTTGATGTCACAATTTAAATCACAAGTTTCAATTGTTTTTTTTGCCTGATCCTGCCGGAACAATCTATGGTAGTGAAAAAAAAGACTTGTTTTGCTTGCTATTCTTCTGTTAGGATATTAATTTTATATGGTGTCATTAAGTATTATGGCGAATCTGTTTCTGTTGGGTGAGAACAGGATTGAGTTTAGTTGTGTTGCTTTCATTATTGACTAACCTACTGGCACTCACTGTTTAGGCTCACATCTGAAAAATGACTACTTGGGTGAGGTATTGGATCTCTGCTAGTGTCTGAGGGACCATAGACCAGCATCAATTGGCATCTTCAGGAAAGGAGGAGAGAAGACAGGATAGAAAATAGGGGAGAAACAAACAAAAAGCAAAAAACTATGTACAGTACAAAGTTTCTTTTTAATCGAAGTAGTGGGATGCAGGTTTGATTCCCTCATTCCATAGAGCTCCTGATCTCAGCTGTGCTGCTCTCAAATGGTATAGGTGGAGGTCAAGGAGGAAAAAAGGGAAAATTGGAGGCAAAGCAACACTAGACAGTTGTCATGCGTCTCTTAGCAATTATTTCAGAGCAACATATATGGGAAGTGGGCATCTATCCACCCTTTCTGCAACAATTGGTGTATCACAGAGAAAAATGGAGAGACCTAGCTCTCAAATAAAACAAGTTAGCGAAAAAAATGTTTTTATTGACTTGAACATTCAATAAGGTACTGCATAGTAGACTCATGACTAAGATCAGAACATGTGGAGTCAGGGGACAAGTAGCAGAATGGATAGCAAGCTGGCTGCAAAACAGAACACAGAGAACAAGAATTTGCAAAATGGGACAAACACCCAATTGAGATCCTACATGCAGAATTCTGTAAAAGTATCCTCCGGACTCAAAGGAAAACCGTAAACAATGCATGCAGGGCAGAACTAGGCCAATATCCATTAATAATCACTATCCAAAAAAGAGCCACCAAATTTTGGAAACACCTAGAAATGAGCAACCCCCAATGCTATCATTACGAAGCCCTGAAATGCCAAGAGAGGACCATAAAGAAGAATACCCTCAGTCAACTAGTCCTGGGACTCAGTGAAGTAACTACTAACACTACTAACAATAACCAGCCCCAGGACAGTGACAGCGTAACACAAAGAATTCGACCCAACACAATCATCGCTAAGCAAAAGGGAAAAATATCTGTCATATTGGGCAGAAACAACAAAAACCCAAAGCAAACTCAATTGCTACTTGGCCCTAAACAGACAATACAACATGGCTGATTACCTGACCATGGTAAAGGATAGCAAACTGAGAAAAACTTTGACAATGTACAGACTTAGTGAACATAACCTGGCGATCGAAAAAGGTAGACACAGGCAAACCCGGCTACCAAGAGAGGACAGGATATGCTCTCACTGCAGTCAGGGAGTGGTGGAGACAGAGATGCACTTCCTCACAGCTTGTGGAAAATATCAGGGCATAAGGGAGAATTTCTACCCAAAATTCACAAAAATATGCCCGGATTTCAGAAATTTGAATGACGACCAAAAACTCCCATACCTACTAGGGGAAGAGAGAAATTGTGTAACACTAGCGGCACACTATGTTACAGCTTGCCATAAACAGAGGGACAACCACTAAATATAAGAAAAGAGTATATATAAATTATATGAAAGTATATTTATACACTCAGGGATATATCTGTTTATACACTGTATGGATAGATCTGTATTTTTGTGAACAAACATGAATGTTTTTCGATGCTTTGGCAACATAAGATGTAACTTGTCATGCCAATAAAGCGATTTGAATTGAATTGAATTGAATTGAGTAGGCTTAAAGGTAGTTACTTGGATTGGTAAAAGGTGGGAAGTGGTGTTCCACAAGGATCGGTCCTGGAACCACTGTTGTTCACCATTTACATAAACGATTTGGACTCTGGAATCGGAAGTACAATTTCTAAATTGGCCAATGATACCAAATTGGGGAGTGTAGTTAATACAGAGGAGGACAGTAACAAAAATAGGAAGACATTAATAAACTTGCAGAATGGGCGTGTAATTAGCAAATGAACTTCAATATAGTTAAGTGTAAGGTAGTACATTTTGGTAGGAAGAATAAGGAGGCCACATACTCTTTGGAAAATAAGGTTGGAATTTTCTGTAGCTGGGCGGGTCGGGTGCAAGTGTTCAGCGTGGCATTCCACTGCAGAAATCGACTTTGCACTAATGGGGCCTGTTAAGTCCGCCCTACATGTTTCCCGGCCCTATTAAATGGTGCAGGCCTGATGACATCATCGATGACGCATTTTCAGCCGGGATATTTAAAGGAGCAATGGCCACATTGCATTTGAAAGTTCATCTAGGAGTGTGCAGGCAGCACAGTGGAGGTTTTGATTGCTCCAAACAGTTGGAGAGATGGCTGCACCCAGGTTCTCCACTGATTCTCTCCATATGTTTGTGGAGGGAGTCAGAGCATGCAGGGAGGTCCTCTTCCCTTCCAATGGGCGGAATAGACCTCCCCAGGAGACAAAAAGAGCCTGGCTCCAAATTGCAGAGGAGGTCATTAGCAGGGATGTGGTCAGGAGGACCTGGGTGCAGTGCCGCAAATGTTTCAATGATCTCAGTAGATCAGAAAAGGTGAGTACAAAGCCACACTGAACTTCATCCTGCTGTGCCTCTCATCACATCCCCATCACTCTGCCTTCCCAACCTGATTCCTGCACATCATTACTCACACCAACATACCTTGCATGTCCATCCATACCTCACTCTCTATCTACATTATCACATCCCCATCTTACTAGCCACCCCTCACACTCACCCTCATCCTAATGCAATCATACCAACTAACAACACGCAAGGAGGCCACTTGGCATTGCCACCCCAATCCATCATAGTCTCCCTCTAAAGATGTAACCCATCCATTCCGTGCACTTATTCCATCACGCTCACTCAACCTTCTTTCACTCCTTGTAGGAGGAGAGCCCAAAATAAGAGGGAGAGAACTGGAGGTGGGCCTCCATCACTTGCCACCCTCACCACAGCAGAGGGGGCTGTGTTGGAAGTATCAAGAGTGGCCGAGCAGATGGAGGTGGGAGAGAGAGAGAGGGAGACATCTCAGCAACCTGGTGACAGAATTAGATAGCATACAGCTACATGGCATACATCAGTCACTCATATGGGGATTAATGACATCAGCCACTGAATGGTCATCATGTGCATAATGGTATCTGTATCCATTCTTCATATGACATATCTAACTCATCTCTTTATTTTCTCACAGGTCCATCAAGAGCCCCCCGCATCCCCCCCCCCCCACCACCTACCACCACCCTCTGTTCAGGAGGAAGAGGAAGATGACTCCTCAAGGGAGCCTCCAGCCTCTGAGGGCGAACCATCACCAGACATGAGCGTACCCAGCACTAGCGCAGATACGCACACCTCGGTGGGTCTCAAGCGAGATAGAGTAGTGTTATCACTGGGTCCATCACAAGTCACAAGTGAGCAAGAGCAGATGGTGGAGACAGGGACAGTAGTGGCGAGTCCTCACTGGAGGGTGCAGGACGCTCCCAGCTCTGCTCAGCTACATCCAGACACTGAGCCTCGGGGGCCATCCAGAAAGAGGGCGATCCTGAAGGTGCAGGAAGAAGTGTAGGGGGCTCTGACAGGTTTTGCGACCGCGATGTCTGCAAGTATTCAGAGAATAGAGGAGTCCATCTCCAACATGAGCACCACCGTTTCATAGGCGATGGCGATTGTAGGCTCTTCCATGGAAAGAATGGCCACCTGCACGGAGCAGCTAATGCGCCACTCACAGAAGCACATGGTCTCTATGGAGAGTAGATGGCTATCTATGGAGGATAGATGGCAGAGGCTCATAGACCTCCTGTCTAGGAGGGATGTCAGAGTAGACATAGGCCCTCATGACCCCACTGATGTGCAGCAAGGCGCTCTCCAGCTCCTTGCTAGCAGGGAAGTGCGGGTGGCCCAAGACAAGGATGATGGTGAGAGGGGACATGAAAGTGTGGGCTCCTCTCAAAGCGCTGACACTTCTCCCCCATTGCCACCCCCTCAGTCAGAGCCCCAGATGGCTCCTTGGACATCGATGGCCGAATCTGTCCCTGCACAGTCGCAGGAGGAGCAGACTTTGGCAGGGCCATCACAGGCTCCAAAATGCAGAGAACATCCGCCAAGAGTGTCTAAGCAGTCACAGCAGGGAAGTGAGCAGACTGCCTCTACCTTTGCTGAAGCCACAGGAGTAGCACCTGGTAGAAGCACGTGGAAGAGAAAGATGACACACAAGTAGAATCACAAGGGTGAGAGCAGAGCCAGAGGACCTGGGTGAAACTGGAGTGGCAGCGGGAGCAGAATAAAGAGCGCGGCTAGAGGAGGCCTGAGAGCAGAGCCAGTGGACCTGGGCGGAACCGGAGTGGCAGCGGGAGCAGAATAAAGAGTGCAGTGAGAGGAGGCCTGAGAGCAGAGCCAGTGGACCTGGGCAGAACCGGAGTGGCAGCGGGAGCAGAATAAAGAGTGCAGTGAGAGGAGGCCTGAGAGCAGCGCTAGCGGGGGAGGAGCAGCGAGGCTCTGATTCAATAACAAAAAATCAAAGTGTGATGTCACAGGTAAGCAGGTAGGTGATTGGTGATGAGTATTACTTTTCTCTTAGGACTGAGGGCTAAGTTACAGTAAAGACCTATAGCATATAACTAAATTTATAACTAACTAAACTTATTTTAATAAATTAAATAAATTAAACAAGGTTATTACTTAGTTTACCTAGATTAAAAACTATAAATAGATAATTGATGGATATTGACATAATTAATTAAATAAAATACAATAGAGATGGCAGGGCAGGTGATGTGTTGCAGCTGTAGCATGTGGGAGCTGGTGGACACCAGTGTGATCCAGGGCGACCACAAGTGTCTGCAGTTCGAGGAACTTCAGCTTAGAGTTGATGAGCTGGAGTCCGAGCTGCAGACATTGTGATACATTAGGGAGGGAAAAAGTTACCTGGACACTTTGTTCCAGGAGGCACTCACACCCATTAGGTTAAATACTTCAGATTTGGCCCGTGGTCAGGGACAAGACTTTGTGATTGCAAGTGAGGCAGGTATGGGGATCCAGGAGGTAGCATTGGAGGAGCCTCAGCCCTTGCACTTGTCCAACAGTTACGAGTTTCTTGCAACCTGTGTGGACGAGAGCAGGGACTGCAGGGAGGTTGAGCAAACTGATCACAGCGCCGTGGTACAGCAGGCCATTCAAGTGGGGGGGGGGGTGACATAATAAAACTCACTACACACTTGGTTTGAGCATAAAGCAAGGCTTTAATCAACTTGTTTCAGAACATGGAAGTCTAGTTGTATCCACTAGCTCCTTGTCTTTACAAAATGTCCCTGGAAAGCTGGGGCCAACGCCCGAGTATTTATACTCCTTGGACGGCGCCACCAGCTGGCCATCCAGTGTTATTTCATAGGTAGTTTCTCGATGATGAGATTTATGACATTCTTCCTGCCTAAAAGATTTGGAAGTCTGACGACTTCCTCTTAACAGATTAGGCGGACTACGAATAGCCGCAGTCTTTTAGATTTTTGTTTACAGCCAGAAGGCACGTCTCCCTGGACCGTGTCTTGGTCCCTGGGCCGCTTGCTCCGTGCCAGTGGATCGACAGGGCCCCTGTTGCTCTGATCAACCCGAGGGAGGCTGGGGAGATCGTGACTCCGGGTGCGGGTCCCCACAGGCGCAGAACTGGCTTCATCTCGTTGGTTAGCCGGAGATTGATCGGCGTCCTGGCCCGGGGTGGCCATCCCACGGGGAGCGCTCGGCTCCCCGAGCGGATCCGGCAAGGCAGCCGGCAGATCCCTTGATGTCACAGGTAGGGCCTCATCCCCACGGGTCCCTCCATCAGTTGGGTCCACGGAACCGGCCAGACAGGGAGCCAGGTCCCGGAGCGAAATGGTGGACTCCCGGCCATCCGGGTACCGCACGTGGGCATACGTGGGGTTGATGCCTGTGAGTTCTACCTTGGCGACTAGAGGATCAGTTTTTGACGATCGGACGAATCTTCGGAGCAGCACGGGGCCAGGAGGTGCCAACCATGATGGTAGAGACGTCCCATGGGTGGAGCGACGCTGGAAGCTGAAGAATCACTCATGAGGTGTGACATTGGTAGAAGTAGAAAGGAGAGACCTGATGGAATGCAACGCGTCAGGGAGCATAGTTTCCTACTGCTGGTCTGGTAGATTGCATGACCTCAGCGCAAGACGAACAGCGTTCCAAATGATAGCATTGTATCTCTCAACCTGTCCGTTACCAATGGGATGGTATGGTGTCATTTTACTTGTGGCGATTCCCCGTTGGGAGAGATAACTTTTGAGTTCGCTTGACATGAAGGAGGGACCCCGATCAGAGTGGATGAAATTGGCCGTACCGCAAAGGGAAAAGACTTGATCAAGGCATTTGATCACTGTGGAAGTAAGCATATTGGGACAGGGGAAAGCAAAGGGAAAGCGTGAATGTTCGTCCACCATAGTCAGTAAGTAGGTGTTCCGCGTTGAGGAAGGCAATGGCCCTTTAAAGTCAATGCTGAGTCGCTGCATAGGCTGCATAGCGTGTATGAACGAGCCATCCGATGCATGGAAGCATTGCGGTTTTAACTCCGCACAAATTTTACAGGAGGAGAACGTTCTTTTCACATCTTCCGTAGAAAATGGGAGATTTTTAAGATCGCACAAAGTGCAACATACAGGTAACGCCAGGATGGCATAAGTCAGTATGAAGCTCCGCAAGAGTCGAAGTTGACATAGAAGAGCAGAATGCCCGCGTGAGGGAATCAGGGGCCACATTCTGTTTGCCGGGTCGATAATGTATGGTGTATCCAAAGGCAGCCAATTCCATCCTCCAGAGTTGTATTTTGTTATTCTTGATCTTAGCGCGTTTCCGGTTATCCAGCATAAAGGCCACGGAGCGCTGATCGGTTATAAGTGTGAAATGGCGACGAGCGAGAAAATGACTCCATTTACGTACAGCTTCGATGATGGCCATAGCCACCTTCTCGACAGGAGGATAATGGAGCTCACTACCCTGCAAAGCTCTGGACAGAAATGCAACGGGTCGACCACCTTGATTCAAGGTAGCAGAGATCGCCACATCCAATGCATCGCACTCGACCACGAAAGGAAGAGTTTCATCAATGGAACGAAGCGTGGCTTTTTCCAGTTGTCGCTTGAGGAGGTTGAAAGCTGAAATAGCCGTTGCCTCCAATGGAAATGACTTTGCGTGAAGCAGGGGCTGGAACTTGTCATTTCGCATAATAGGCGAACATGCCGAGTGCCCGATGAAGAGAGCCGAGATTTGTAGGGGGAGGGAGCTCCTGAAGCGAATGAAGTCGCTCCAGATCCGGTTTGATGACACTGTTGCCCACCCAGTAGCCAAGGATGTTGACTGATGGTACTGATTTCACAGATTTGGACTCACGTAAGGTTAAGTTGCGATGATGGAGAACGTCAAAAAATTTCTGGAGATTGGCATCATGCTCCTTCTGGTTATGACGAGCAATGGTGATATTATCTAGATATGGAAAAGTGTCTGTTAAGTTCTCCTGTTTGACTAAGCTATCCATTGCCCGTTGAAAGACGGCCACCCCATTGGTGACCCCAAATGGAAGGTGACAAAACTGGTAAAGCCGACAATTGGCCTCAAAGGCTGTATACTTTTTGTCAGAGTCCTTTAACGGTACTTGATGATATGCGCTCTTTAAATCAAAAGTTGAAAATACCTTGTAGTTGGCAAGGTTATTGACCATATCATCGATGCGTGGTAGTGGGTAGGCATCCAGGTCAGTATACTGGTTAATAGTTTGCGAGTAATCGATGCAAAGACGTTTCTTGTGTTGCTTCAGAGGATTTTTAACAATGACGACTTGAGCCCACCAGGAAGATGAATATGGCTCAATGATACCGTCAGCTAGAAGGTGAGAGATTTCTGCCTCGATAAAGGCTCGATCATCTCGGCTGAAACGTCGTGATTTAGTGACTATGGGCTTATATCGGGGGGAAAGATTGGCAAACAAGGAGGGCTCGTCGAGCGATGCTGCTGAAAGTGCACAAAACGGTACTTTGGAAATAGTAAGCTCCGGCTTTGACCCTCCAAACTCGAAAGTGAGTCTTTTGTGTTGTTTCTGGAAATCCTGTCCCAGGAGCACATCACTGCATAGGTTCTTGAGCACTCCGAGCCGGGTGGAGAAATAAGTGCAGCCATTGAGAATAAGGTCGACAAGACAAAAGCCGGAAGAATTGGTGGTCAGTGTCGTCAGAGCCATTGCAATTTCCCTGTCCGAGGGGTAAATACGCAGTTTTAACTTACTGACAGCCCGCTCACTAATGAAGCTGTCAGAGCTGCATGAGTCGATTAGTGCACTCAAAATGTGTCCATTTATCGAAACCTTCGTGGCTGCATGGGACAAACTTTGGGGAAAAACAGCTGTGATGGGAGGAGGGGCAGATTTACCCTTGACAGCTGTAACCTTGGTAGTGGTTCTTGGAGAGGAACAGTTTTATAGATTGCAGCTGTAACCTTAGTAGTGGCTTTTGGGGGAGGAGCAGTTTTATAGACAGTAGCTGCAAAACTAACAGGAGCTCTCGACCGGTATACCTTAGAAAGGTGGCCTTTCTTACTAACAGTGGCTCTTGACTGGCATACCTTAGAAAAGTGACTTTTCTTGCTGCAATGATTGCAGGTCGCGTTACGAGCAGGACAAAATTTCCTATAATGGAACGCTCCTCTACAGAAGAAACACTTCCTTCCAGATTGCCAAGATGCCGCTAGGGCGGGGTCATCATCAGTGTAGGTTTCTAGGGTAGGATTGTCATCAGCTGGGTTGGAGTTGTCATCTGTGAGGGCTTCCGCCCGAGGCCTATTGAAAGAGTCACTAAAAGAGATAGCAGTAGCCCGTGCATGTGGCAAAAGATAGGTGTCTGCATTCGTCTTTGCTAAGTCCAGAGAACATGTATGGTCATAGGCAGCCTGTAACTTGAGGGTTTTATTCTCCAACAGATGCTGACGTATGAAGGGAGACGCAATCCCTTTTATAAAGGAATCACGAATTAACTCCTCCTGGTACTACTCAGCTGTAACAGCTTTAAGATTACAATCCTTGCTGAGCCTACGAAGTTTCTGAAGGAATTCATCAAGTGATTCCCCGGGTTGTTGTCGAGTTGTGGCCAGTAGATGCCAAGAAAAAATTTCATTTGTGGACTTGACATATAGCTGCTGTAGTATTTGGATAGCGGCGTCATAGTCTACACAGTCTTCGATATAATCAAACACATGAGGGGATATGTAATTAGCAAGTATTTCTAATTTATCAGGAACATTTTCACCACACACCCTGAGGAAGTTGCTGAAAGTACGATACCAGTGTTTCCATACCTTAGCAGCTATAAGTGAATTCGGGTCCAGGTCAAGACGGGCGGGGCTGAGTAGTTTCTCCATGATGGATCGATTACTTGTCTGAGTTCCCTTCTACGGTTTGAGTCGTAGCTGGCTGTTCCCGAAATCACCCAAAGCGTGGAGTCGATATCAAGTTGATTAAATTGACGTAATAAAACTCACTACGCACTTGATTTGAGCATAAAGCAAGGCTTTAATCAACTTGTTTCAGAACATGGAAGTCTAGTTGTATCCACTAGCTCCTTGTCTTACAAAATGTCCCTGAAAAGCTGGGGCCAACGCCCGAGTATTTATACTCCTTGGATGGCGCCACCAGCTGGCCGTCCAATGTTATTTCATAGGTAGTTTCTCGATGAGATTTATGACAGGGTGTAAAAAGGAATGTCGTAGTGGTAGGCGACAGTATAGTTAGGGGGATAGATACTGTTCTCTGCAGCTGAGAGCATGAGTCCTAAAGGCTGTGTTGCCTGGGTTAAGGACATTTCCTCGGAGCTGGAGAGGAACTTGGAGTGGGAGGGGAAGGATCCAGTTGTCATGGTCCATGTAGGAACCAATGACATAGGTAAGAAAGAGGTTCTGCTGAGGGAGTATGAGCAGCTAGGGTCTAAATTAAAAAGCAGAACCACATAGGTAATAATCTCTGGATTACTATCTGAGTCACAAGCAAATTGGCATAGTGTCAATAAGATCAGAGAGTTGAATGCGTGACTCAAGGATTGATGTGGGAGAAATTGGTTTTGATTCATGGGGCACTGGCACCAGTATTTGGGAAGAGGGAGCTGTTCCGTTGGGACGGCCATCACTTGAACCATGCTGCGACCAGTGTCCTGGTGAATCGAATAACTAGGGCTGTAGATAGGGCTTTAAACTAAATAGTGGGTGGGGGGGAGTGTTCAAACAAGGGGAAATTTAGAAAGTTAAAGAGAAAGGACAGGGCAATAGTGCAGGGTAGTGATATGGGCAATGAAAACCGAGTGTGACAGGAAGGGACAAAGTGTACAAACATAAGAGTGTACCAACAAATAAGGTCAGAGTAGGGAAAAATGATAAAAAGACAAAATTAAAGGCTCGTAATCTGAATGCACATGGCATTCGTAACAAGATAGATGAATTGATGGCACGAATAGAAATAAATGGGTATGATCGAATAGCCATCACAGAGACACGGTTGCAATGTGATCAAGGCTGGGAACTGAATATTCAGGAGTATTTGACATTTCAGAAGGATAGACAGAAAGAAAAAGGAGGTGGGGTAGCACTGTTAATGAGGGATGATATCAGGACAATAGTGAGAAATGATCTTGGCTCGGAAGTTCCAGATGTAGAATCAATTTGGGTGGAGGTAAGAAATAGTAAGGGAAAGAAGGCACTGGTGGGAGTAGTCTATAGGCCCCCTAGCAATAGCTACACTATAGGACAGAATATAAATCAAAACATAATGGGGGCTTGTAAGAAAGGTACTGCAATAATCGTGGGTGATCTTAATCTTCATATAGATTGGACAAATCAAATTGGCAAAAGCAGCCTTGAGGATGAGTTCATAGAGTGTCTTTGGGATAGTTTCTTGGAACAATATGTTGTGGAATCGGCCAGGGAACAGGCTATTTTAGATCTGGTAATGTGTAGTGAAACAGGATTAATTAATGATCTCATAGTAAAGGATCCTCTAAGGAAGAGTGATCATAACATGATAGAATTCCACATTCAGTTTGAAGGTGAGAAACTTGGGTCTGAAACTAGAGTATTAAACTTAAATAAAGGCAATTACAAAGGTACGAGGAGAGCGTTGGCTAAAGTGGACTGGGAAAAAAGATTAGAAGGTAAGATGGTAGAAAAGCAATGGCAGACATTTAAAGAGAAGCCTCATAATTTTTTGGGGCTCTCAACAAAGATATATTTCAGTGAGAAAGATAGACTCGAAGAGAAGGATAAACCACCCATGACTAACCAAAGAAGTTAAGGATGGTATCAAATTAAAAGAAAAGGCATACAATGTTGCAAAGATTTGTGGTAGGCCAGAAGATTGGGAAAATTTTAGAAACCAGCAAAGGATGACTAAAAAAATAATAAAGAGGGAGAAAATAGCTTATGAGAGTAAACTAGCAAGAAATATAAAAACTGACAGTAAGAGCTTCTACAAGTATATAAAAAGGAAGAGAGTAACTAAAGTAAACGTTGGTTCCTTAGAGGACAAGACTGGGGAAATAATAATGGGAAACAAGGAAATGGCAGAGGCTTTGAACAAATATGTTATATCTGTCTTCACAGTAGAGGACAATAAAAACATCCCAGTAATAGAAAATCAAGGGGCAAAAGGGAGGAAGGAACTTAAAACAATCACTATCACTAGAGAAAAAGTGCTAGGCAAACTTTCGGGTCTAAAGGCCAACAAGTCCCCTGGACCTGATGGCCTGCATCCGAGGGTCTTTAAAGAAGTGGCAACAGAGATAGTGGATGCATTGGTTGTAACCTTCCAAAATTCCCTTGACTCCGGAAAAGTCCCAGCAGATTGGAAAACTGCAAATGTAACGTCTTACTCAAAAAAGGAGGGAGACAGAAAGCAGGAAACTATAGGCCAGTTAGCCTAACATCAGTCATTGGCAAAATGCTCGAATCGATTATTAAGGAAGTAGTAGCGGGGCATTTAGAAATCCATAATAAAACCATGTTGACTCTGTTTGATTCTATGAAAGGGAAATCATGTTTGACAAATCTATTAGAGTTCTTTGAGGAGGTAATGAGCAAGGTTGATAAAGGGGAACCAGTAGATCTGGTGTATTTGGATTTCCAAAAGGCATTCGACAAGGTGCCACATAAAAGGTTACTGCATAATATAAGAGCTCATGGTGTTGGGGGTAATATATTAGATTGGATAGAGGATGGGTTAACTAACAGAAAATAGAGAGTCGGGATAAATGGGTCATTTGTGGAGTGCCACACGGATCAGTGCTGGGACCTCAACTATTTTCAATCTATATTAATGACTTGGATGAAGGAAGCGAGTGTATTGTAACCAAATTTGCAGACGATACAAAGATAGGCGGGAAAGCAAGTTATGAGGAGAACATTTAGGGCTGGATTTTGCCAGCTGAGACGAGTTGGGGGCGGGACTGCTGCCTTCCAGGTTCTAGTCCCACCCCCAGCGACGTCTGTTGAACAAACGCTATTTTGCCCTGATTGGCCTTGTTAAGCCCGCCCTGCGGACTTGCCGGCCAATTAAGGGAAAGCCGGTGTCAGATGATGTCAGTACATGACGATTCATCTGCCGGTTTTGTTAAAGGGACAGGCCCCATATTTTTTTGACAGATGAATTGTCAGTGTTTGACAGCACTGAGGTGCTGTCAAACACTGACAATCACTGTCCAAAGGTGAGCCCTTGCACCCAGGCTGATCAACGACTCTCTCCTTAGGAGAAAACAGATGGCAGCTGCATGTGAGATTGCAGAAGCCATCTGTCAATTCTCCCGATCAGATGAGGCTTCACAGAAACATCAAATCTTGTCACCTGCAGATACATATAAACAGAATAAAAAATTTTCTCACTACATTCTCTCACCTGTCATACTTACCTGTGCACAATTGCACCCATCACACTACCTCTGCAGCTGTCAATTGCACACTTACACTGCAGCAGACCCACAGCTCGCCTCGCTGACCCTGGCGGGGTTTCCCGCCGTCGAGAAGCCAGCATCAGCAGGCTGAAAATGGGGAAAAGCCTCCAAACTACCTGTTAACAGGCAGTTAATTGGCTCTAATCCCCTTCCCGCCGCTAGGAGACGGGTCCCTGCGCGAGTCGGGGGCCTGCCTCCCGGGAAGATGGTTCAGAGGCGGGTGGGAGCAGGGCTGGGTCTTGCTCCCAATTTTTCCCATTTTCCCAGCAGTCCTGCCTCCAAACTCGCCTTTTCAGGGCTGGGAAACTCCAGCCCTAAAGGGTCTGCAAAGGGATATAGATAGGTTAAGTGAGTGGGAAAGAATTTGATAGATGGAGTATAATGTGGGAAAATGTGAAGTTATCCACTTTGGTAGGAAGAATAGAAAAGAAAAATATTATTTAAATGGAGAAAGACTACAGAATGTGGCGGTACAGAGGGATTTGGGTGTCCTCATACATGAAACACAAAAAGTTAACATGCAGGTGCCGCAAGTAATTAGGATGGCAAATGGAATGTTGGCCTTTATTCCAAGGCGGATAGAGTATTAACGTAGGGAAGTCTTGTTACAACTGTACAGGGTGTAAAGTCTGTGGGTTGTGCAGTTAATAAATACACAGGCTTCAGAAGTAACAAACAAACAGGTCTTTACTATTCGAAGGTCCGGGCGAATCTGCCCCAGCAATCATGCCACAACACTTATATACTGGTGTGGTCACTATCGGTATTACAGTATACAGAAGCCAAACAAATAGTGCCACCCGAAAGTAGTCCTCTTAAAGGTGAACGGTTACATTCAATAGTTCCCTTAAAGGTAGACGGGTACATACACTACAATCCTCCCTTTTTAGCTTATTACTTACTAAGTCCATAGTGAACATACATTCTAACATATATACAGGTTTATGTAAGACAGTTCATAGATTCAGTCTTTCCGGGGGGTTTCCGGATTCTGTCAGGATAACGCCGCAGTGGTGTCGTCATTTCAGGCGGGCTAGGAGGTGCTTCTGGCAAGGTCGATTCGGCTTGAAAAGCCGTGTCAGGTTCAGCAGACTCCAGTATCACTAGATCGGAAGTAGGTGTTCTGGGTATCTCAGTTTCAACATCACCCGGATAAGGTGGTGAAGTCGGTGGCCTATTTGTGGCGGACCCTATGCTTTGGTCAACATGGCGCCTTATTATATTGTCTCCAATGTCCACGGTGTGCATCAATGGCCCCAGCCTTTTCCCAATAGTTCCAGGCTGCCATTTCTCAGTACGGTAGTCCCGGGCCAAAACTCGTTGACCGATCTGGAAAGATCTAGTGACCCTGTCGTTCATGCCCTGGAATTGCCGGTTCTCTACGTCTCTTCTGACGTTTGGTTTTAGTAAATCCAGCCGGCATCTTAGGCGTCTATTACAGAACATCATTGCGGGAGTTTGATTTGTGACCGCATGTGTCGCATTTCGGTATGCCAACAAAAAGCTATCCACCTTATGTTGCAGACTTATATTTTCATTACTCATGGCCTTTACGGCCTTCTTGAAGGTCTGGACAAACCTTTCAGCCAATCCATTTGAGGCGTGATGGTATGGGGCTGACGTGTAATGTTTAACCCCATTACTCTTTAAGAATTTCTTGAATTCTTCGGACACAAATTGTGGTCCATTATCAGAACAGACCTGTTCCGGCAGGCCATTCCGAGCAAACATAGTCCTTAACACTGCGATGGTTTTTTCCGTCGTGGTGGTGGTCATCTTAATTACTTCCGGCCACTTGGAGTGGGCATCCACCGCTATTAGAAACATCGAGTCCATAAATGGACCAGCAAAGTCGATGTGTACTCTTTGCCAAGGCGATGAGGGCCACTCCCATGGATGCAGAGGAGCCTGGGGTGGCGCGTTCTGAACCCTCTGACATCCTAGGCAGTTCTTCGTGATCTCCTCTATGTCTCTATCAATGCCTGGCCACCACACAAACGCTCTTGCTAGATTTTTCATCTTTACTCCCCCCAGATGTCCTTCGTGCAGCTCCTTTAGCACCTTCTTTTGGAGTTTGGGTGGAATCACCACTCTAGATCCACACATCAGGGTTCCTCGACACACTGACAGTTGTTCTTTCCTCTGTGCAAATGCTTGCAGTGTTGTTTCGCTCTGTGCTGGCCATCCCTCCACCGTTACATCATAGACTCGTGAAAGAGTCGGGTCATTCCTTGTCTCATTCTCAATCATTGAGTTTGTTATCGGTAGACACTCCACTATGGATGAGTGGAACAACTCTACTGGGTCCACTATACTCGCTTCTTCTACCATCGGCAATGGCAAGCGTGACAACCCATCAGCATTTCCATGCTGTTTAGACCTTTTGTACTCAATTTCGTATTGGTGTGCCCCAAGTAACACGGACCACCTTTGTAACCTTTGTGCTGTCATGGTGGAAACGGCCTTATTTGGGTTGAATATGGACACCAACGGCTGGTGGTCTGTCAGCAATGTGAACTTTTTACATTGTAGGTAATGGTTGAATTTCTTCACGCCCCACACAAGACTGAGGGCCTCCCTATCTATTTGGGCGTAATTTCGCTCCGCGGGTGTCAATGATCGGGACGCGAAAGCCACTGGCCTTTCCGAGCCATTTGGTAGCCTATGCGAGAGTACTGCCCCAATTCCGTATGGGGAAGCATCGCAAGCTAGACGAAGGGGTAATGCTGGGTTGAAATGAGCCAACACTTCTTCAGAGGTAATCAACTCCTTGCTTCTGCGAAAAGCCTTTTTGCATTCCTCACTCCACTTCCATGGTGTTTCTTTCCGCAACAGGTCATTCAGCGGATGCAGTACCGTGGATAAATTTGGCAGAAACTTGTGATAGTAATTAATCAACCCCAAGAATGATCTTAACTGTGATACATTTCCTGGGGCGGGGGCCTTCACAACCGCTTCTATCTTTTCGGGTGACTTATGCAGTCCCTCTCGGTCAATGACATGACCGCAGTATGAGATCCGTTTTTGGAAGAACTCACACTTCTTGCGATTAACCCGAAGGCCATACTCCTTCAACCTGGTGAGTACCAGTTTCAAATTCGTGAGGTGTTCTTCCTCATCTTTTCCCGTCATCTAAGTAGCACTGCGTGCTTGGGATTCCTTGTAACACCTGTTCCATGGCCCTCTGCCAAATTGCTGGCGCCGAAGCTACCCCAAAGACCAGTCTATTGTAGCGATACAAGCCTCTGTGAGTGTTGATGGTGAGGTACTGGCGTGACTCTTCCTCGACCTCCATCTGTAGATATGCTTGAGCCAGATCTATTTTCGTGAAATGTTTCCCTCCAGCCAACGAAGCAAAGATATCTCCAATCCGCGGAAGCGGGTATTGTACCGTGTGAAGCACCGGATTCACAGTAATCTTGAAATCTCCGCAGATACGGACCTTCCCCGGTCCCCCAGGCTTATTACTCGGTGAGGACTTCATGACGGGAACAATGGGCGTGGCCCACTCACTCCAGTCCACTTTTGACAGAACCCCTGATCGTTCAAGTTCTTCCAGTTCTGCCTCCACAGCTGGTCGTATTGCGTAAGGAACTGATCTGGCCTTAAAAAACTTTGGGCTTGCATTTTCTGCAATCTTAACCTTTGCTTTAATACCTCGCAGCGTTCCCAGTCCTTGCTGGAATACCTCCTTAGCTTCGTCCAATATTCTGGACAACTGTTCAGGTTTGACATCCTCTTTTTCGGAATCCACCGTTATGGTGTTTAGGGACTGCCAGTCCAATTTTATTTCTCGGATCCACTCCCGTCCCAGAAGTGGTGGTCCTCCCTCAGGCAATACATACAGGTCCAACCGGTGATGATCTTTATCCTTGTATCTCACCTTGACTTCTATCATTCCGATGGGGAATACTTTGTGCCCCGTGTATGTCTGTAGTACTAGTTCCGTATCCCGTAGTGGAATATGCTTGAAAAATTTCTTATAGTCATGCTTATTCATGACCGTCAACGCCGATCCGGTGTCCACTTCCATTTTTACTTGGACCTTTGCAATCTGTAGCGTTATCCAGATAGTTTGTCGGTCAGCTTCATTGCTCACGTTGTGAATTCTCAGACTGTCCAGTCCTTTGCATTTGGAGTGTGAGACCGACTTCTGTTCCCTCAGACTCTTCTTAGTCACCTCTTGTACCTTTCCGTACCATTTTTGTGGTGACTTCTTATTGTTGTACGTTGCTCCTGACCGGCATACTTTAGCTATGTGCCCGATCTTGCCACATTTCCTGCATTCTTGGTTTTTACCCCAGCATTGATTCTGGTCGTGTGTTGTCTTCCCACAACGGTAGCATTTTGTTGTGCTCGAAGTAATTTGGTCCACCCCTAGTGCCGCCGCCTTTAGCTGCATTTCCGCCGTTCCTTTCGCTGCAGCTTCATGCGATGCAGCTATGAGGACAGCCCTGTCCAGTGTGAGGTCATTTTCTTCCAGTAGTCGCTTCTGCGTTCCTTCTTTGGACAATCCGCATACGAACTTGTCACGCAGTGCCTCTGTCAGATTCCCTCCAAACTGGCAGTATTTCGCTATCCTACGCAGTTCGACCAAGTATTCCGCATTGCTTTCGTCTTTCCTCTGCGTTCTTGCGTAGAATTTGAATCGTTCAGCCAGCATCAACGGTGTGGGGTTCAAGTGATCCTTCAGCGCTGCTACAATATCATCGAAAGTCTGATCTGCCGGTTTAGCTGGTGAGAGAAGATTCTTCAACACCCCGAATGTTTTCGCACCCATCATGTTAAGTAAGGTTAAAGCTTTTTCCTCCTTAGCTATTTTGTTAGCCTTACAATGTATCTCAATACGTTCTACGTACGTGGCCCAGTCTTCTATCTCCGAATTGAACTCGTTGATGTCCGCCCGCTTAGGCATCTTTCTTTCCTTGGGTACAACACAAGTATTTCTTCAAGTATTCTTATTTATTTGTTTATTTCTAAGATGGCGGTTTTCCCGTGAAAATGGCGGTTTCCCGCTCTTTCCTTCTCGCCCCGCCCACTTCAATGGCGGTTTCCCGCTTCTGGCGTCTTCTCCGCCTAATGGCGGCTTCCCGCGTTTCTTCCCGGTGGAAGGGGTACGCTTCCCCCTCAGCGGACAGGTTCAGCCGCTGGCTGGCTACCGCACAGCTCCCCTTACTCGGCTATGTCTTTTCCTCCCGCCCGCACGGCTCTACCGGCGCTGGGTACACCCCATTAGCGGAGGACAGTTCAGCCGCTGGACTGGCTCTCGCGCAGTCTCTCTCTCCGTACCCGGCTCTGTCTCTCGCACCCGCACGTTCGATGCTACCGGCCCTGGGTACCCCGTTGGTGGAGAACAGCTCACCGCTGGACTGGCTCTCGCGCAGTCTCTCACCCCATTTTCGGCTGTGTCTCTCACCCACTCCCGCACGTTCAGTTTTGCCGGCTCTGAGTACCCCGTTGGTGGAGAACAGCTCAGCCGCTGGACCGGCTCCTCGCAGTCTCTCTCTCCGCACCCGGCTCTCACCCGCACGGTTCCCGTTCGCCTCCCCAGCCCTCTCGCAGACCGGTGTTTCCCTACCCGGCTGCGGCTGGGTTTCTCTTCCCGCGCCTACTCGCAGGCTCAGCGCTTCGTGGCTGCGGTCGCTGCCCCGATTGTCCCGCCGATCGCGGTCCAGCTGTCACCCGACGCCGTTGGACCCGACTTTTGGCCGGCACAGCTCCCCCTCAACCGAGGTCGAGTGCTCTGCCCTTATCCTCCGGATGCTTCTACACCTTCCCCTACTCACAGTCTCTTCGGCCGCCTTGTTTCTTGCTGGTCGGCTCACTCCGCACCGTGGCAGAAGGGCAGTCAGTGCCTGTTGCTGATACAGCTTTTGTTGTTAGTCTTCCTCCTTTCTGTTGTTGCAGCCTCGTGTTTTCTTTTGGTAGCACGACGAGGGCGGTTGTCTCTCTTCGACGCTCTTCGTTGCTTATGGTAATCTTGCCGCAGGGTACGATCGGACTCGTTGCCACTGTAAAGTCTGTGGGTTGTGCAGTTAATAAATACACAGACTTCAGAAGTAACAAACAAACAGGTCTTTACTATTCGAAGGTCCGGGCGAATCTGCCCCAGCAATCATGCCACAACACTTATATACTGGTGTGGTCACTATCGGTATTACAGTATACAGAAGCCAAACAAATAGTGCCACCCAAAAGTAGCCCTCTTAAAGGTGAACGGTTACATTCAATAGTTCCCTTAAAGGTAGACGGGTACATACACTACACAGGGCGCTGGTGAGACCACACCCAGAGTACTGCATACAGTTTTGGTCCCCTTATTTAAGGAGGGATATACTTGCATTGGAGGCATTTCAGGAAAGGTTCACTAGGTTGATTCCCGGGATGGAAGGGTGACTTATGAGGAAAGGTTGAGTAGGCTGGGCCTATATTCATTGGAATTTAGAAGAATGAGAGGTGATCTTATTGAAACATACAAGATTCTGAGGGGGTTGGGCAGGGTAGATGCGGAGAGGATGTTTCCCCTTGTGGGGGAATCTAGAACAAGGGGGTATAGTTTCAGAATAAGGGGTCGCCCATTTAAGACAGAGATGAGGAGGAATTTCTTCTCTGAGTGTTGTGAATCTTTGGAATTCTTTACCCCAGAGAGCTGTGCAAGCTGAGTCAGTGAATACATTCAAGGCTAAGATAGGCAGATTTTTGAGCAACAGGGGAGTAAAGGATTATGGGGAGCGGGCAGGGAAGTGGAGTTGAGGCCAAAATCGGATCAGCCATGATCTCATTAAATGGCGGAGCTGGCTCGAGGGGCCAAATGGCCTGCTCTTGCTCCTATTTCTTATGTTCTTATGGTATGTTCTTATGTTTTAGTCAATGTTAATGTCAAGTTTCCGTTAATGTATGGTCAACCATAAAAATCTTTATATTCACCACTTTCCCATTTTGGACACATTGGTGTGCACCTTTGGAAGTGGCTTAGTCAGTTACAGTGAATGTTGTGACATAACAGTACCTCCAGCAATGGTGATCAGTGTGAAAGGAATGGCTTGGTCATTGTAGGGATCCTTTATGGTGTTGCTGTGGGATTGTGTCAACCTGGTGCAGCATGTGGCAGCCATATGGGTGTACTGAGTAAAGTTAAGTAAATCTGGACATGATGAGGCCATCCCTGGCCTCCCAGGCAGCAATGTGCTTGGGTGCTGGTGGGATCTGGCCCACAGGTTCCTCCTCCTCCTGTTGCTCCTCCTCTGAAGACGCTGTGCCCTCAGAGCCCTGCTCCTCATGCAGCGCTAATCCTCGCTGCTGTGCTATGTTGTGCAGGGCATGTAGGATTCGCAAAATTGGATTTAATATTAATAAGGGTTAAATGGCAGAAGAGGCCGTGATTCTAAAGACTGTTTTAAAAGAAGCCCAGAAAAAGGGGCATACAAAATGGCCGCCATACCATGTGATCAGCTTATTGGGACACTTTAAAATGGTTCCTGCGCAACCTCAGACAGATTTGTGGATTCAATCCACAGTAAGTTCTGGAAGCCGTTCCTGAGAGAACGAAACCAGACCCACAGGTATGCATATGGATTAGATGCAGATCTAGTCAAGATCGGCCTGGAGACAGAGGCCATCAAAATGTTGCCCCAGACAAAAGGGGACAATTTCATATTCATGAGGACAGCACCCAGGACTAGATAACGAGATCAGCAGGACAGTAAAAACAATGGAGGTAATTTCAAACCAGAGATGGGCCTGTTACCAGCCGTTTAAGACATTTTAAATATAATAACTACCCCACTGTGCTCACAGCCCGCCAAAATTAAAACAAAGACTAACCTGATTTTGGGCGGGAAGTGAAGCCTCTGGAAGAAAGGTATATCTGGAGAGACTTTTCGGCAGTTGGACAGTTGGGACAGGCAGGCCAGAGCGAGTTGGAAGGCAGACAGTTGCAAGCCTGCAGCTTGGACACAGACACGCCGGGTTGGAGAGCTGGAAACACGCAGCTTGAATCTGGACACCCAGAAGAAGGAGCAGTCAATCGCAGGTGTTCCGCCCCGGGGAAGCACATCGGGAGATCATCGACCGTCCCCGGGCCGTTGCTGGAACGAGAGGCCATAGACCCAGCTTGGGAGAAGAGAAAAAAATAAAGGTCCCAAGCGAAGAAACCTTCCAGCCACCACAGCTCGGTAGAAGAGAGGAAAGGAACCTGAAGAAGTGATGGGAGCCAGCCCAAGGCTCCTCTAACCAGGGTCGAGCCGATGATCCTTGACACCGCCGACATCCAGGCTCGCTGGTGTCCAGCCGCCCCCGACCCCCACCTCAGGAGAGAGGTGTGGCGCAGCTCGCAGGAGCTCCACGATCCACGTGGAGACGAGACGCCTGAAAGGACCAAATACAGGCTCGATTTCAAAACCTTGCACTTCCTAGTGGGATTGGTGAGCATGTTTCTGGCCCTTCACAATCAGATCAAGATAGGTTTAATAAGGGGGTGGATTTAAGGGTACAATTAACATGAGTTGTTGTCCCTCGATGTTCCGTGTGTTTCCTTATTTCATGATGATCTTTGTAGAGTATAAGATGCCTGTATTTGCTTTAGTTAGTACTGTGTCGTTATGATTTGTTTGTGTGTTTTTCCCTCCCATGTACTCCCTCATCTGCTTGCATTTGATTTGATAATTTTCCTTATGCAATAACATTTCATTTTGTTTCATCAAACTTGGTCTACACGAGTTTTCTCTACATTGTAGTTCCTGCGCCTAAGTCCAGAGTACAGAATCTAAGGGGTGAGTGGGTCGAACCACTCAAGGTTTACTGTGCAAGAGAGAGAGGCCTCTGGAGAGAGAAACCTCAGGGAAACCTCTCGAGGACAAAACCCCTTACAGGCGCAGCAGACCACGACAGGCGCAGCAGACCACGACGATTCTGGAGACCCTGGCTGGTGCGTACTGAAGGGCTCCTCCTGATCTGTCAAGGCATTTGAAGCGCATTTTGAGTATGCCTATTGTCTGCTCTATGACACATCTGGTGGAAATGTGGCTTTCATTATATCTCTCCTGGGCCTCAGTACTTGGCCTCCTCAAGGGTGTCATGAGCCACGTCTTCAGTGGATAGCCCTTGTCTCCAAGCAGCCAGCCGTAGAGTCTGTTTAGAGGTGCGAAGAGCTGAGGGAGGGTGGACTGGCTCAAGATGAATGAGTCATGGCAGCTGCCAGGGAATTTGGCGCACACATGCATGATGATCTTCCTATGGTTGCAGACCAGCTGCACATTGAGGGAGTGGAAGCCCTTGCAGTTGACAAAGACTCCTGGGTTATGATAGGGTGCCATGATGGCCATATGTGTGTGGTCGATGATTCCCTGCACCCGTGGGAAGCCAGCCAGAGTGGCAAAGCCGAGCACCTGCTCAGTAACACTGGCTTCATCAGTGGCAATGTTGATATAATTGGCTGACTTGTCAAAGAGAGCATCAGTGATCTGCGTGATGCATCTGTGGGCGGCCGACTGCGAGATGCTGAAAATGTCTGCTGCAGATCCCTGGAATGAGGCTGAGGCGAAGAAGTTGAGGGTGCTGGTGACTTTGACAGCTACTGGTAAGTTATGTCCACCCACTCCTCTGGGCTGTAGGTCTTGCTGGAGCAATGTGCAAATGTCTGCGATGACCTGGCACGATAGCCTGAGCCTCCTTTGGCACTGCTGCTCAGTCATGTTGAGGAAGCTCATCCTCTGCCTGTATACCCTGTGTTGGGGGTATCGCCTCCAGTGCAGTGCAGCTCTGCACTGATGCCCTGTGTTCTGTGCAGCATCAGGTTGTTGAGGAGAAGGTTGGTGGTGTTGTTGTCGGTGCTGATGGTGTGCCTGGTGCTGCTGGTGCTAGGGCTTATTGTGGTTCGATTCTGAGGTCCAAGGTGACACAGTATAAACGGCACCCATGCTGATGGAATAGATGGTAGGTTAAGCAGAGATCAGAGGAGTAAGCTGTCAATGGAGGGACAGATTGTACCAATGAGGTGACACTGGATGGCGACTTTGCTGGAAGCACTTGCAACCTGTAGAAAGCTAAATCTGCGCTAGGAATGCAGTCAGCAACAGCTTCTGCTTGAGGAAAGTGACCAGCTGTGAGGTGGGAACCTTTATAGTACATTTCATGCTGTCATCTAATCAGCTGGAGCAATGACCACTCAACTCCCACCTCAGGCTGACAGACGTGCTTCCCGAGCTGTGTGAAACCCGTGGGCAGCCAGGGAAATTCGAAAGGTAGGCTGAAAAAGGCTCTGAAGGGTCTGACAACTACCAGTTAATGATTTGAATTAGGTCGCCCGCCTCTGCCGTTCGGGTCACAGCTGCACCGGCAAATGTGCCCAAGGGAAAGGCACGTGGGGTGGGATGACGGCGGGTTCCCGCCCCACTGCAACTTATTTCAAATTTCCCACCCGACCGGCCTCTGCATGGACCCCAGAAAATTCCGGCCTGTCTAAATTGGGTAGAGGAACAAAGGGATTTGGGGGTACAGAAACACAGATCGCTAAAAGAAGCGATGCAGGTTAATAAGGCCATAAAAAAAGCAAACAAAGCACTGGGGGTCATTTCTAGAGGGATAGAATTGAAAAGCAGAGAAGTTATGTTAAACTTGTATGGAACATTGGTTAGACCACACTTGGAGTACTATGAACAGTTCTGGACTCCATATTATAAAAAGGATAGGGTGCAAAAAAGATTTACTAGAATGATACCAGAACTGAGAGATTATACCTCCAGGTTGAATGGGCTGGGGCTCTTTTCTCTAGAAAAGAGAAGACTGAGAGGGGTGATCTAATAGAGGTCTTCAAGATTATGAAAGGGTTTGATAGGGTAGATGTAGAGAAGATGTTTCTACTTGCGGACGAGACCAGAACTACGGGCCACATAAGCATAAGATAGTCACTAATAAATCTAATAGGGAATTCAGGAGGACTTCTTTACCCAGAGAGTGGTTAGAATGTGAATAGCATAGATGCATTTAAGGGGAAGCTAGATAAGCACATGAGGGAGAAAGGTATTGACGGATATGTTAACGGAGTTAGATGAAGAGGGGTGGGAGAAGGCTCGTGTGGAGCATAAACACTGGCTTGTACCTGTTGAGCCGAATAACCTATTTGTGTGCTGTAAATATGTTGTAACTTTGTAACATTGTTAGGACCACCATTATGGAATCAAGATTCCAAACCACTAGGCTATCATATCATGCACTAATTATAACATTGCTGTATTCCATTTTTTTTAACTTAAATTGACAATTTACCCTGCTGCAGAAGGATATTAAGGTTGACTTTAATCATTCTTTTAGCTAAATGGTCTTGGCGACATTTATGGCACGTTGTGGCGGAACCACCAGAGGACTACGGACAATTGTATATAATTCCTTTTACAGCAATGTAGTACAGCTGGGGGCTGCACCTTTAATGTATCTGTTAGCTGTACTAGGGCTTCTTTCCTGTAGTCCGCGTGATGACGTCATGCCGTCCGTCACGTGCTCTCTCAACGGCGGGAAGAACGTCAGGACATCAGAGCTCGGAACCTTCTAGCAGTTGAGCTCGGAACCTGCTAGCAGTTGAGCTTGGAACCTGCTAGCAGTTGAGCTCGGAACCTTCTAGCAGTTTCCAGAGAGGCTTTCAAGCAGACCAGACCTATTTACATTGTATCCTACAGTTTCCTGTACAGCTTCGTTTGTTCATTAAATTTTATTGTTTTTGATTTTCTGAGTCGATCTCAATTCTTCGGTTCGGAACCCCAGTTCCTACATTGGTGACCCCGATTTCTTCGAACAATTTTCGTTGAAGTTGTATCATGGACACGAATGCCGTCACCCTCAAACTGCCGCAATTTTGGGAGCAACAACCGGATGCGTGGTTTTTCCAGGCGGAAGCCCAATTTGCAACCCGGGGAGTAGCAGTGGATTCGACCCGTTATTATTACGTGGTCTCCGCCCTCGACAGCGCCACGGCCTCGCGGGTCGTCAGCCTCCTCGAGAGTCCACCAAACGATGGCAAGTACGAAGCTTTAAAAGCACATTTACTGCAGATTTTCGGTCTGTCCAAGTCGGAGCGTGCTCGCAGACTTATCTCCATGCCCAGCCTCGGGGACTCAAAACCCTCAGAGCTCATGAGCCAAATGCTCACGCTTTTGGGCTCGGAATCGCGATGTTTTCTGTTCCGCGAGCTATTTCTCTGTCAACTGCCAGAGCCAGTACAGACGGCCTTGGCCAATTCCGCGATCACGGATTGTGCTGAACTCGCCGCGGAAGCGGATAAAATATTCACCGTCTCACAACAATCTTGTGCAGCCACGAGGCGCCCATCCCCCACAAGAGCGAATCCGACTCCTCCTCCTGCAGGCTGGTGTGCATACCACGCTCGTTTCGGCGCGAAGGCCAGAAATTGCCATCCGCCCTGCAGTTTCTCACCCAAAAAAAAACCTATCTCAAACCAGCGGTTTCCGAGAAGATCAATAAGGCCTAAGGGACGCGCCGGAGTTGCGATGGCCGTCGGGTCCGCAGGGAAACTCCTATACATTACAGACTCCCTGTCAGGGCGACATTTTCTCTGTGATACTGGCTCCCAGTGCTGTATCCTACCAGCGTCGAAGCTAGATCTTCAATCCGACAGACAAGGTCCCCCCCTCGAGGCAGCCAATGGTGCGGCCATTCGCACGTTCGGAAAGCGTAGGGTCCAGTTGAGTTTTGGCGGCCAACGTTTGGTTTGGGAATTCATCACGGCGAACGTCTCACAGGCCATCCTGGGGGCAGATTTCTTCTGCGCAAATGGGTTTCTCGTCGACGTCCGACACTGCCAGCTAATCAGTGCCTCCACTTTTCACTCGGTCCCCTGCCACCGAAGCACCGCGATGTCTTGGTCAGTTGCCTGTGCAGTCCCATCTCCAAATGAGTTCTCTCGTCTTCTCAGTGAGTTCCCTGAGCTCACCAGGCCCACATTTTCTTCTTCAGTCGTGAGGCACGGTGTGGCGCACCACATTACCACGACAGGATCCCCCGTTTATGCGAGAGCTCGAAGGCTGGAACCTGGTAAACTCACGGCCAAGGTGGAGTTCCATACAATGGAATGCCTGGGTATTATTCGACGTTCGAATAGTCCTTGGTCCTCGCCATTACACATTGTTCCTAAGCCGGGCGGCGGATGGCGACGATGCAGCGACTACAGATGCCTAAATGAGGCTACCACACTGGATCGGTACCCAATTCCTCACATTCAGGATTTTTCGGCCCATCTGGCAGGGAATTCCATCTTTTCCAAATTAGACCTCGTCGGAGGCTATCATTGTAGTGTCCGTGTGTAGATAAAGACACTGAAGACAGGAGTTGGTTCATAGGTATTTACTAAGCAAGTCTGGGGGGGGGTTTCTAAAGGATATACACAATACACAGGCTTATATAGCCCAAGTGGCAATTACCGGCATTACGCACACCTGGGGCTCTTAAAGGCACATACACCATAATTCCTCCCCTTCTAGCTAACTAGTACATCATATTTTAAGTAATTATTAATTACATGTTATATGCAAAATAATATACATTGCTGTATTAATTAATTATAAGTTAGTCTCTCAGGAGGCTTCCTGACTCGGTCCGGATAACGCCTCGGGGGTGTAGTAGCTTCTGGTGGTGTAGTAGGTTCTTCTGGCAAGGCTGATTCGGCTTGAAGGCCAGTGTCGGGTTCATCGGGCTCCAGTATCACCGGATCGGAGGTGGATATGGGTATCTCTACTTCATCGTTAGATGTATAGAGTGGTGGTGTAGGTTGTCCCTTTTCGGATGACTTGATGATTTGGTCAGCATGGCGCCTTATTATGCTGTCTCCGATGTCCACGGTATACATCAGTGGTCCTAATCGTGTGCAGATAGTTCCAGGCTGCCATTTCTCGGTACGGTAGTCCCGGGCCAAAACCGGTTGGCCTATCTGGAAGGCCCTAGTTGGCCTTTCATTCATGCCCTGAAACTGCCGGTTCTCCACGTCCCTTCGGATGTTGGGCTTGACCAAATCCAGCCGGCATCTTAGGTTTCTATTGTAGAACATCATGGCGGGAGTTTGGTTAGTAACCATATGCGTTGCATTCCTATATGCAAATAAGAAGTTATCCACCTTGTGCTGAAGTTTTATGTCTTCATTACCCATGGCCTTGATGGCCTTCTTGAAGGTCTGGACAAACCTTTCAGCCAATCTATTGGTGGCGGGATGGTATGGGGCGGACATGTAGTGCTTTACCGCATTGTTCTTTAAGAACTTTCTGAATTCTTCGGACATAAATTGCGGTCCATTATCAGAACATATATGCTCCGGCAGCCCATTCCTGGCAAATATGGTCCTTAATACTGTGATGGTTTTTTCCGTGGTGGTGGAGGACATCTTTATTACCTCCGGCCACTTGGAGTGTGCATCAACTGCGATTAAGAACATTGAGTCCATAAATTGACCAGCAAAGTCGATGTGCACCCTTTGCCAGGGAGATGAGGGCCACTCCCATGGATGTAGAGGGGCCTGTGGCGGAGCATTTTGGACCTTCTGGCATCCTAGGCAGCTCTTGGTCATGTCTTCGATGTCTCCATCGATACCAGGCCACCATACAAACGCCCTAGCTAGGTTCTTCATTTTCACTCCACCCAGATGCCCCTCGTGAAGCTCCTTTAGCACTTTATCCTGGAGTTTGGGTGGAATCACCACTCTGGATCCACACATCAAGGTTCCTCGGCACACTGACAGCTGTTCTCTTCTTTGCGAGAATGCTGGCAACAGTGGTTCGCCATGTGCTGGCCATCCCTTCACTGTTAAATCGTAGACCCGTGAGAGAGTAGGGTCATTTCTTGTCTCCCTTTCAATGGCAGAATTTGTCACCGGTAGACATTCCACTATGGTAGAGTGGAATATCTCTACTGGGTCTACTGTAGGTGCCTCTTCTATCGTTGGCAACGGTAGGCGTGATAAACCGTCAGCATTCCCATGCTGTTTTGACCCTTTGTATTCAATGTTGTATTGGTGTGCCCCTAGAAAAAGGGACCACCTCTGTAGTCTTTGTGCTGTCATAATGGGGACACCTTTTTTAGGGTTGAATATGGAGATGAGGGGTTGATGGTCAGTCAGCAAGGTAAATTTTTGTCCGTGTAGGTAATGGTTGAATTTCTTCACTCCCCATACCAGGCTGAGTGCTTCCCTGTCTATCTGGGCATAGTTACACTCAGCTGAGTTCAATGAGCGTGACGCAAAAGCTATCGGCCGTTCCGAGCCATCAGGGAATCTATGGGACAATACCGCTCCTATGCCGTAAGGGGATGCATCGCACGCCAGTCTGATTGGTAGTGATGGGTTGTAATGAGCCAAAATTTTCTCGGATGTGATTAACTCTTTACATTTATGGAAGGCACGTTTACAGTCTTCGTTCCATTTCCAAATCACTCCTGTCTGTAGAAGATCATTAAGAGGGTGTAGAATAATTGATAAGTTCGGTAAAAATTTATGATAGTAATTTATTAATCCCAGGAATGACCTTAATTGTGAAACATTTTCAGGTGCTGGGGCTTTTATAACTGCTTCAATTTTTTCAGGTGACTTATGCAACCCTTCCTTATTAATTATGTGGCCACAATATGATATCTGATTTTGGAAAAATTCGCACTTGGGGCGATTTGCTCGTAGGCCCCGTTCTTTCAGCCTAGTGAGCACCTGCTCCAAATTGGCAAGGTGCTCGTTGTCGTTTTCTCCTGTTATAAGGATGTCGTCTAGGTAGCATTGAGTCCCCGGAATCCCTTGCAGGACTTGCTCCATAGCTCTTTGCCAGATAGCTGGAGCTGATGCTATTCCAAAAACCAGTCGATTGTACTGGTACAGGCCTTTGTGTGTGTTTATTGTGAGATACTTTTTAGAGGTCTCCTCAACCTCCATCTGTAGATATGCCTGTGCCAAGTCAATTTTTGTGAAACGTTTCCCTCCGGATAGTGAGGCGAAAATATCTTCTATCCTCGGAAGAGGATACTGTACCATGTGAAGGACCGGGTTTACAGTCACCTTAAAGTCCCCACAGATGCGAATTTTTTTCTGTTCCTCAGAGTTATTTTTCAATGTTTTTTTCATGACTAGGACGATGGGTGTTGCCCATTCGCTCCAATCTATTTTGGATAATACGCCTGCCTTTTCCAAATTCTTCAGCTCTGCCTCGACTGCCGGACGTATTGCGTATGGCACCGGTCTTGCCTTAAAAAATTTTGGAATTGCTGTATCTTCCACTTTTATTGAGGCGGTGATGCCTTTCAAGGTTCCTAGTTTCTCTTGAAACACTTCTTTGGCGTTGGCCAAGATGTCTTTTAATCGTTCAGGTATGATGTCATCATTGTTTTTTTCCTTACTGGTCACCGTCAGTGCCTGAATGGAGTGCCAGTCTAAACGTATCTTCCTTATCCATTCACGTCCCAACAACGGTGGACCACCATCTTGTAGAATGTATAAATACAACTTTTGTATTTCTTTGCCGTTGTATACCACAGGCACCCTTATTTTTCCTTTGGGGTAGACTTTCTGCCCCGTATATGTTTTTAAGATAATGGGTGTGTCTTTTAGAGGTATATGCGAAAATAGCCTCTCGTAATCTCGTCGATTTATTACGGTTAGAGCTGATCCTGTATCTAGCTCCATTTTAACTGGGGACCCTGCTATTGTGAGGGTAACCCAAATGGTTTGGTAATCCTCTTTGGCAAGTACATTATGTAATTTGAGACAGCTTAGTCTCTTGTTTCCGGAGTCGCTATCGCTATTCTGGTCTTCGGAGCTACTGTCCGCCATCATTTGTACCTTCCTGTACTTTTCTTTATTGATTCTTTGTTTTCTGTCAGTGGATTTATTTTGTCCAGATTGGCATACCCGTGCAATGTGTCCAATCTTACCACATTGCCTGCATGCTTTGCCCTTGAACCAGCAGTCCCTCTGGTTATGGGTGGATCTGCCGCAGCGATAACATCTTCCGAACTCCTGTGTCATTTTATGGGTGCCGAAGTCCTGTGTCTCTTGTTGTATCTCTGCAGCTCCTTTTGCTGCTGCTTCGTATGATACAGCCATACTGAAAGCTTTGTCCAATGTTAAATCTTTTTCAGAAAGCAGTCTTTTTTGTGTTCCTTCACTTAAGAGACCGCAAACAAATTTGTCTCGAAGATAATCCGATAGTCCTGCTCCGAATTGGCAGTACTTTGATAGCTTTCTTAATTCGGTTAGGTAATCAGCGTTACTTTCATTCTTGTGTTGATTTCTCTTGAAGAACTTGAATCGTTCCGCTATCAGCAGCGGTGTTGGGTTTAAATGCTCCTGCAGGGTATCAACAATGTCTTTAAAAGTCTTGTCCTTTGGTTTGGCTGGAGTGATTAAATTTCGTAACAGCCCGTATGTCTTCGCGCCCATTAAGTTCAGAAGTACTGAAGCTTTTTTTTCATCTGTTATTCCATTTGCAGTGCAATAAACCTCTACTCTTTCCACGTGTGTGGTCCAATCTTCTATTTCGCTATCAAAAGCCTCAATATTACCAGATTTAGGCATTTCAGAAAAGATATGGCGCTTCCCGCGCTTTTTTTTTCTCTCTGTAGCAACGATATGGCGCTTCCCGCGCTTTCCCGCTGCTGCTACCGATAACAACGCTGTTTATTCACTGTTGGAGACTCGTTCCCGACGGAGGTCTAAACGCTGACCTGCTTGCCGCGCCGGCCATCTCTCGAGTGCACCCTCCCTGTCCGTTATTGCTTGCCTCCGATTTCGCTGCCTGTCTCAGCTGTAGAGCCCGCCGCTGGAGCTCCAGCCTGACGCCCAGGAAGGATTAGCGCAGTACCTGTCACCAGCTTGGCCAGCTGGTGAAACCACAGTTTCTCTTACTTCCTTGAGTCTTCTGGATGCTGGAGGAATCGATGTCCTTGAGGTGCTGCCGAATTGCAGGTAAGTCCGTTTCCACTTCGTCGCCACTGTAGTGTCCGTGTGTAGATAAAGACACTGAAGACAGGAGTTGGTTCATAGGTATTTACTAAGCAAGTCTGGGGGGGGTTTCTAAAGGATATACACAATACACAGGCTTATATAGCCCAAGTGGCAATTACCGGCATTACGCACACCTGGGGCTCTTAAAGGCACATACACCATAATTGCTCTTAAAGGCACATACACCACAATCATCAAGTGCCCGTGCATCCTCAGGATGTCCCCAAAACTGCCGTCATCACACCTTTCGGGCTCTTTGAGTTCCTTCGTATGCCGTTTGGGCTGAAGAATGCAGCACAAGCCTTCCAACGTCTCATGGATTCCGTGTTGCGCGATCTGCCGTTCATCTTCATCTACCTAGACGACATCCTTATTGCCAGTAACAGCACAAAAGAACACATTACGCACTTGCGTACCCTTTTTTCTCGTCTCAGCTAACATGGCCTTATTATCAGCCCGGCCAAGTGCCAGTTTGGGTTGCACACCATTGATTTCCTGGGACACAGAATCACCTCAGAAGGCGCCGTCCCGCTGGCCATGAAGGTGGAAGCAGTCACCTCGTTCCCTCTTCCTCAGACCATCAGGGCCCTCCAGGAATTTCTGGGAATGGTCAATTTTTATCATCGGTTCGTCCCCAAGGCGGCATTGTTGATGCAACCTTTGTACGAGGCCCTCAGAAGTAAATCGGGCAAAGACCCGATCGATTGGACACCCCAGATGGACCAGGCTTTCCTCGACACTAAGAACGCTTTGGCTGCTGCGACCATGTTGGCACATCCCCTTCCGGGCGCAACCATTGCCCTTACTACCGACGCATCTGATTATGCCATCGGGGCAGAACAGGAGCAGTGGGTCAACGGCACATGGCAACCACTGGCTTTCTTCAGCTGCCAATTGCGGAAGAACGAACGCAAACTTACTTTTGATAGGGAGTTGTTGGCATTGTTTCTGGCCATCCGCCATTTTCGCTTCCTACTGGAAGGACGCCCATTCACGGCTTTTGTAGACCACAAGCCACTTACTTTTGTGATGGCCAAGACAGCGGAACCATGGTCGGCATGGCAACAACATTATCTTATGTACATATCTGAATTTACAACCGACATACAACATGTCTCGGGCAAAGACAACCTGGTGGCGGATTGTCTCTCCCGTGCCCAGCTCCACGCAGTACACCTGGGAGTCGACTATGTTGGTTTGGCAAAAGAACAGAAGGCAGATCCTGAAGTGCAGGCATACCGGACCGCACCTTCCAGCTTACAAGTGGCTGATGTCAGTTTCCAGGCCGCAGGGACCACACTCCTGTGTGGCATCTCGATGGGCGTCCCACGGCCAATCGTTCCAGTCGAATGGCGCAGGAGAATTTTCAACACCATCCACGGGTTGTCACACCCTGGCATGAGAGCGTCACAACGACTCATGGCAAAGAAATTCGTCTGGAAGGGCATGCATCTCGACGTCCGTGACTGGACCAATACCTGCGTGAGTTGCCAGAAGTCCAAGATACAACGCCATGTTACGGCCCCAGTCGCCACGTTTCCGGTTCCGGAGCGTCGATTCGACCATGTGCACGTGGACCTGGTTGGTCCTCTCCCTTCCTCTTGTGGGTACACTTACCTCCTCACCATGGTAGACCGCACCACCAGGTGGCCAGAGGCAATTCCTTTGGTTGCCACCACAGCGGCAGACGTCTCCAGAGCCTTCATCTCGTCGTGGGTAGCTCGGTTCGGGGTACCGGCTGACATCTCCTCCGACCGGGAGCCGCAATTTACCTCTGAGCTTTGGAACGCCGTAGCTCAAGGTTTGGGCACCAAGCTTCATCGTACCACCACCTACCATCCACAGGCAAATGGTCTGTGTGAAAGATTCCACAGGTCCCTTAAAGCCGCACTGCGTGCTAGTCTCCGTGGGCCTAGTTGGGTGGGCAGGCTCCCTTGGGTGCTGCTAGGTCTTCGCACGGCGCCTAAGGATGACCTGCATTCTTCTTCAGCAGAGCTGGTTTACGGCCAACCACTCAGAGTGCCTGGCGATTTTCTTCCTCCTCACACGGAACCCTGGTCCCCAGCTCAGCAGCTCGTCAGCCACCAGGAAGCGGCTAGGAATTTCATCCCAGTGCCTACGTCGCATCATGACCTGCAGCGCTCCCATGTCCCGGTGGATCTTAAGAGCGCAGAATACGTGTTCATTCAGCAGGATGCTCGCAAAAACCCGCTCAAACCGCCTTACACAGGTCCGTTCCGCGTCATCTCGTCAGGTGACAAGTCCTTCACAGTCGATGTCGGCGGTAAGCCTGACCACATCTCCATCGACCGATGAAACCGGCGCATCTGGATCTGAGCGAACCAGTCGTCACCGCTCAACCGCCTCGTCGTGGTCGTCCACCGTCGACTGCCAGTCCAGTACAGCCACAGTCATCCGCCGAGTCGCCAGTGCCCGCCTCACCGGGTCGACCACAGCCGGCCTCTTCTTCTCCTCCGCCTGTGGCGTCACCCCAACCACAGCCAACGGCCAGTTCATCTTCTAGCGCTCCGTTCCAGCTGCCGGGGTATCGCAGTCGGTCGGACAGACTCGTCAGACCCCCTTCTCGCCTTACCTTCTCTGTTAAAAGCAATTCTGGGGGGGCGCATGTGGCGGAACCACCAGAGGATTACGGACAATTGTATATAATTCCTTTTACAGCAATGTAGTACAGCTGGGGGCTGCACCTTTAATGTATCTGTTAACTGTACTAGGGCTTCTTTCCTGTACTCCGCGTGATGACGTCATGCCGTCCGTCACGTGATCTCTCAACGGCGGGAAGAACGTGATGACATCATGACGTCAGAGCTCGGAACCTTCTAGCAGTAGAGCTCGGAACCTGCTAGCAGTTGAGCTCGGAACGTGCTAGCAGTTGAGCTCGGAACCTGCTAGCAGTTGAGCTCGGAACCTTCTAGCAGTTTCCAGAGAGGCTTTCAAGCAGACCAGACCTATTTGCATTGTATCCTACAGTTTCCTGTACAGCTTCGTTTGTTCATTAAATTTTATTGTTTTTGATTTTCTGAGTCGATCTCAATTCTTCGGCTAGGAACCCCAGTTCCTACAACGTCATTTTTAAAAATAATTCCAGAATAGAATTTGAATAAGTATCTTATTTAATTTTGTTCAATATAGTGTTACAATCTTACCAATGCCAATTTCAAAAGAACTTGTTGGCCCTGAATTTCCGATTGGAGGCTTCCTGTGGGCGGATGCCTCCGATCAGAAAAAACTCTACGAATTTTCCTGCTGGTTCCGTAGATACCGAGGCTCCCGCTCCTGGGCCTCTCCTCTTCGAAATGCGCAGAGGCTCACGTAGCACAGGGGTGCATACAGACTTAGCGAACATAGCCTAGCGATCGAAAAAGGCAGACACAGGCAGACCAGGCTGCCAAGAGAGGACAGGATATGCTCTCACTGCAGTCAGGGAGTGGTGGAGACAGAGATGCACTTCCTCACAGCTTGTGGAAAATATCAGGGCATCAGGGAGAATTTCTACCAAAAATTCTCACAAATATGCCCTGATTTCAGAAATCTGAATGACAACCAAAAACTCCCATTCCTACTGGGAGAGGAGAGAAGCTGTATAACACTGGCGGCACACTATGTTACAGCTTGCCATGAACAGAGGGACAGCCAGTAAACTAAGAAAAGAATATATATAAACAATGCGAATGTATATTTATACACTCAGGGATATACCTGTTTATACACTGTATGAATAGAACTGCGTTTATGTGCTAAACCATAAATGTATTTTGATGCTTTGGCAACATAAGATGTAACTTATCATGCCAATAAAGCGATTTGAATTGTGAAAAAATTGCATGCGGTTCTCAAACACCCCCGGGATCACGTGGGCCAGGCAAACCAATGGAAGAAGGGAATCCCCCTTCATACTTTTGACAGTTCTGTACGCATGGAACTGTCAAAAGTATGAATGGGGATGATTGCAAAAATGCACCAACACACTGAAATAAATAAAGAAAAACCATTACATATGTGAAATAAATTAAAATGGCATTTAATTAAATATGTTAAACAAAAATTGAATTTTTTGAAATTTTTTTAATATGTTTTATACAGGGCTTAATATAACCTTACATCATTGGACAGGGTTTTTAATTAAGAGGTGAGTGATAAAATCTGCTTTTACCAGGCGTAAGAATTCTTTGGCCTTTCAGCAGGTGGAGGTTGACAAATACAGGAAACTCTCGTTTAAACGGCACCTAAATATCCGGAATTCTCTATTAACCGGCAAAATTCATACGCCGAAAACAACACCTTAATAACCGGAAATGTTGCCGAGTCCAAGTCCGAGTCTCCCGCGGTAGCCGAGTTAGTCAGTGGGGGTAGCTCTCCAAACTGCCACTACTCGGCTTCTTGGCGCTGTCGGAAGTCATGAAAGAGTTATGGATTACCCTCAACTGGCAGTACTGTACTTAATCAAGCATCTTCCACCATCCATTTAACACAACATTCTGTAGGTGAGTACCCAATTACTGTAATACTGCACATTTCTTGATTTTTTTATTTTTGTTTGTTAAAAATAGCCTGGTAGATAACCCTCTCCGTCATCCGGAATTTTTAATCAACCGGCACCATCCCGGTCCCGTCGGTGCCGGATACCAAAGAGTTTCGTGTAGCATAATTCTCCACCCGCAGAGGCACTTTTATTGGGCATGTGGATGATCTGTCAAGTTCCGGGTTTCAGCGCATGTGCGTCACATGCCTAAACCCGGAACTTGCGCGGCCCCTATGGGCGCGTACACACCTCGTATGCACCCATGATGGGTCAGAAATTCAGAGTCATTGTTGGTAGATTTCGTTTTTTTTAAATGTAAAAAAGGACAGCTGTATTTATTTTCACTCCCACAAAATTATAACAGCAATGAAGCCATTCGGGATAACATAAAGCACGTTGCATATATGTGGGAATCGTGTTGGAAAACATTAATTGGCATGCAGAGTGGATTGATACATTTTGTTTATGAAGTTTTCATTTAGAAAACAAAAATCAGCCCTGAATCACACAAGTAACACAGTTTGGAATGCTTTATGGGAGCTTCTTTGGCAAAGGATTTCAAAAATGTTATCAAAAAAATACTTAGCGTAGCCATGGGGAAATTTTTATTTCCTATCTGCTATGACTATTAATTTCACCACAGCTGATCTTAAAACAAATAAAAGCAAATATAGAACAAAGGAATCTAAAAGACAAAATTAATTAGGGTTTGAATCTTATGTGAATGCACGTTTTTAAAGGGAAATGGTCAAATCAGAAAAAAACACAATGCTTCCCATGAAAGAAATGGAAAACCTAATCTCACAAACTGGGTTTACATCTTTCTTCAGGGATAGTTTACATTGGCAAGTCAGTTCTGATATGAAGTTGCCATTGTGAATGGTCTGCAAACATGGTTGAAGGAACATAGTGTAGACTCCAACACAGGCTCTAAATCAATACCAGCTGTCTGACAGGACCTATGTTGTTTGCCAAAAGCTTCAGAACAGCAATCTCTTGCCAGACTAGGAATCCAGGATGTCTTGCCAAAGAAAATATTGGTCAGTGGCCAGGGTACTCCCAAGACCTGGCAAAGAAAAAAAAACTGCAATAGTAGCCTTGGCATGATGTTCAGGAATTGAGTATACGCTACAAAAGGTCACATCATAACTGATAAAGTATGACTTAAATATTACAACCGGCACTAACCTATATATGATCATTTAGATGGTAAGGTCTAGCAGCTTTCAGACAGAAAGATAGCAGTTAGAAAAAGGATGACACCAAGCTCAGTTTGCACAGTCAATTAGATTAAATTCAGAATAATGTAATCAAAACTGAATCTGATTTACTTACTTTTCACAATGGCCCAGATTTTGTGTTCAATAGCGACCGAACGGTGCTAGCCGTACATTAAACTTACACTTGCCCACAGACTTTCTATGGGGTTTTGCACTGGAACCTGACGTGATTACAGGGGATCTGGGACCTGTGTGAACAAGGCAAGCAACTATGTATCTCCTTAACCAATCAAGTTGAAGATTCCTTACGGAGGCGCGCAGAGTCTGAACCAGGATGTGTAAGTTAGAATATTTAATTCAATGTCAAATCAGGTACAGAAAGCAAAATAAATAGAGGAAAAGAAAGACGGGATTTAAAAAAAAATCTCCAACAATAATTAAAATCTGAAGGAATGAGACTCCACACTTCTAAAAGTTACTTTTCGGTGCCAGAGAGGTTGTTTGGCAGTAATTAAGACTTATCACGCTGTTAAAAATGTACTTACGCTGGAATGGAAAAGCCCCAACTTTTTCTGGCAATATTAGTGTGTATCTATCTCGTGAGTACAGCAACTTTATGTCATTCCATGTGTTTCAATGCCGAGTCTCTCGGCGAGATACCGATATAGTGAAGCTTCTGGACATGATCTAAACTTGATTACAAAAGTGGGAAGGCTGGCTGTGGGTAGGTGTGTAGGTAGAGACAGAGTAGCCCCATTACATAGGTAACCAGAATTTAAAACACCAACACTTCTCAGAACCAGTTTGTATAACATAAATAAACCTAATACCCATGTTAAGCTGTAAAACATCAGAAACAAGATCTGATCTGAAACAAGCACATAGATAATACATATAATCTCCTTTAATCAGCAATTGTTTGTTGCAAATATGTTATTTAACTGTTCCCTGACATTAATTTGTTCTAAAAGTGTCCTTGCATTGAAATTGTTAATACAAAAGCAAAATACTGCAGATGCTGGAAATCTGAAATCAAAACAGAAAATGCTGGAAATACTCAGCAAGTCAGGCAACATCTGTGGAGAGAGAAACAGAGTTAGCGTTTCAGGTCGATGATCTTTCATCAGAACTGAAAATAGTTAGAGATATAACAGGTTTTAAGCAAGTGCAGAGACAGGGAAAGAGGGGAGGGGAGGAAAGAACTAAAGGGAAAGTCTATGATAGGGTGGAAGGCAGGAGAGATTAAATGACGAAAGATATGATTGTACAAAACAAAAGGGGACGGTAATGGAACAAGTAAAGAAACAAAAGATGAGTCTAGAAGAGGTGTAAATGGGAATAACAGAATCATCAATAGCTGCAGTCCGAAAAAATGGGGGCAGAGGTTAGGATCTGAAATTGTTGAACTCAGTGAAGGCTATAAAGTGTCTAATCAAAAGATAAGATGCTGTTCCTAGAGCTTACGTTGAGCTGCATTGGAACAGTGTAGGAGGTCGAGGACAGCAAGGTCAGAGTGGGAGTGGAGCAGAGCGGAGAATTAAAGTGATAGGCGACCGGAAGCTCGGGGTTACGCTTGCAGACTGAACGGAAATTGTTAACACAGCTCCAAATCTAACTGTAGGTCTGATCTGGGGGGAAATGGTATAAAACTATATAGTTACAGTTCTTCAGCTGTGGCTCAGTGGTAGCACTCTCACCTCTGCGACAAAAGGTTGTAGGTTCAAGTCCCACTTAAGAGACTTGAGCCAATAATCTAGGCTGACACTTCAGTGCAGTACTGAGGGAGTACTAATTAGTACTTGCTGTACTACTGGAGGTGCTGTCTTTTGGAAGAGATGTTAAACCAAGGCCCCGTCTGCCCTCTCAGGTGGACATAAAGGATCCCATGTCATTATTCGACGAAGGGCAGGAGGAGTTCTCTCTGGTGTTTGGTGAACATTAATCACTCACCAACACCTAAAATTGATGATCTGGTCATTTATTTCATTGCTGTTTGTGGGAGCTTGCTTTGTGCAAATTGGCTGCCACATTTCCTACATTACAACAGTGACTACACTTCAAAATAAAGTATTTCATTGGCTGTAAAACACTTTGGGTCATGAAAGGCATTATATAAATGCAAGCCTTTCTTTCTTAGTACTGGGTCTGTTGTGTAGCAATAATAGAATATTGTTTAAAATCAACTCAAAATATGTGCCAGTTTATGGAAGCCTTAATGAATACGCATCACAAAAATCAATTGCATGCAAGTCCTTACATCTGCTAATTCAATAATAGATCATTTACCACCCTGGCTAAGGATTATATGCCTATAAAACACTTGTACTGTCCCTATAAGCTAGCAGTTTTTCCATTACAGTGAATGAGCAACTAATATTTTGAAAGAGAGGCACACCACAAATGTATAACCTGTCTTTTTGCTTTACAGATACTGACTGACATGTTGTGCATTTCCAGTATTTGCAGTTTTTCCTTTTTATTACCCTAATGTTTCTCACTGGGTCCCATCAGCTGCCTCTCTCCTCTTCCGAAATGGTGCTAGAAATTCAATAACTGAGATTAGTAGCTATATTCTATTTTAGGTATACGTCTAAGTGCTAACAGATATATGACACATATTTTATGCTTTTCTTATTTGCATCTGTGTTGTGTTGTATCTGTGGCAAATCTATTCCTTCAGTCACTGCAATTTGCATGGGGAAGTTCTGCATTTACCAACTGCTTGCAAGGTTTAAGTAGGCTACAAATGATATTATAATATATTAAAATTAGTTACATGGTGCTGTTGACATTCAAGCTTGGGGTCAACATAATACAACATTGCTAATGTAAAATACGTAAAATAGGAAACACCACATCTAGCAGAGCGAGCCCTCAGGCAGGAGGAAGGTTCCTTTTGAAGAGCAGGACTTGGCATATCTTGTGGCAGAAATCATGAAGAACAAGTGAAAATTATTCATGGCTGTCAACCAACATCTAATAGTAACTGGGAGTAAAATTCAACTTCTGTGGTGGCGGATCGACTGTTCATTATACACCCCACCCAATTTTCCTTTCTATATAAAGCAGCTTATTTCTTTAGCTTTAATATCTGTGCCGAGGAATGGAATATTTTTAAATTTGTTTTTAAATTCAGGAACCAAGGTCAAGAGCTGAGACCCACCTCAGAGACTGAGGTAAAGGAGATGTGTTGAATTCGGTAATTGTGACTAAGTGATGCCAAAACTGAGTTTCAAAAGCCTAAGGATTGCAGGAGGATGGAAAGTCTGAGGAAGATAATGAGTTCCACAATTTGAAGATCTGGAAATCAGTGAGTTTCAATGGGAGACAGTGTGATGAATCAATTTTAACATAATGAGGATGTAGGTAAGAGGAAGAGTATGGAGGATAGCATTTCTGCAGCTTAGAAGGAAGACGAGAGGAAAGTTCAGAGGAGCATTGATCATTGTAGTATTCATAAAGTAGAAAAATACTAAGAAAGTTGCAAGAGTGAGACAGAGGATGAAGGTTAGAACTGAAAACAGAATCACCTATAAGACTAGGACCTTCCAGGAAGGAGGCATTGCTGGATTTAGTCCTGGGGAATGAAGTAGGTCAAGTGGAAAATGTCACAGTTGGAGAGCATCTCAGGAATAGAGATCATAGTATCGTAAGGTTTAGATTAGTTATGGAGAAGGACAAGAATCTAGAATCAAAATACTTAACTGGAGGAGGGCTAATTTCAGCGAATTGAAGAGGGATCTGGCGCAGGTAAATTGGAGTCAATGACTGGCAGGTAATGGAGCAATGGGCGGCCTTTGAAGAACAGATGGTTCGGGTGCAGTCCAGGTACATTCCTATAAGGGGGAAAGGGAGGGCAACCAAAGCCAGACCTCCCTGGGTGACAAAAGAGTTGGAGAATAGGATGAAGCAGAAAAAGGGGGCGTATGGCAGATGTCAGCTTGATAATACAAGGGAGAATCAGGCTGAATAGAAAAAGTACAGAGGAGAAGTGAAAAAGGAAATAAGAGGGGCAAAGAGACAGTACGAGAATAGACTGGCGGCTAACATAAAGGGGAATCCAAAGGTTTTCTATAGGCATATTAACAGTAAAAGTGTTGTCAGAGGAGCGGTGGGGCCGATTAGGGACCAAAATTGAGAACTATTGGTGGGGGTAGAAAGCATGGCTGAGGTACTAATTGAGTACTTTGCATCGGTATTTATCAAGGAAGAAGACTTAAAGCCACGGTAAACGAGGTGGTTGCTGGGATACTGGTTTAGATAAAAATAGATATGAGGAGGTACCAGACAGGCTGGCGGTAATTAAAGTACATAAGTCACCCGGTCAGGTTGGGATGCATCCTAGGTTACTGAGGGAAGTAATGGTAGAAATTGCAGAGGTGCTGGCCATAGGGAACAGTAGCATAGTGGTAATGTTACTGGACTAATGATCCAGAGGCATGAGTGCAAATCCCACCATGACAGCTGGGGAATTTTAATTTGGTTAATTAGTAAGTAAATCTGGAATAATAAGCTCATATCAGTAATGGTGGCCATGAAACTATCGGATTGTCGTAAAAACCCATCAGGTTCACTAATGTCCTTTAGAGAAGGAAATCTGCCGTCCTTACCTGGTCTGGCCTATATGTGACCTCAGACCCACAGCAATGCGGATGACTCTTAACTGCCCTCTGAAATGGCCTAACAAGCCAATCAGTTGTAACAAACCGCTACAAGAAACAATAATAAGAATAAAACCGGACGAACTACCCGGCATCGACCTCGGCACCAGCCACGGACATGACAACGGTACACCCAGCCCAGTCGACCTTGCAAAGTCCTCCTCACCAACATCTGGTGACTTGTGCAAAGTCCTCCTCACCAACATCTGGAGAGCTGTCCCACAGACTAGTCAAGCAACAGCCTGGCATACTCATACTCACAGAATCATACCTTTCAGCCAATGTCCCAAACTCCTCTATCACCATCCCTGGGTATGTCCTGTCCCACCGGCAGGACAGACCCACCAGGGGTGGAGGTACAGTGGTATACAGTCAGGAAGGAGTGGCCCTGTGAGTCCTCAACATTGACTCTGAACCCCCATGAAGTCTCATGGCTTCAGGTCAAGCATGGGCAAGGAAACCTCCTGCTGATTACCACCTACTGCCCTCCCTCAGCTGATGAATCAGTACTCCTCCATGTTGAACACCACTTGGAAGAAGCACTGAGAGTAGCAAGGTCACAGTCATACTTCAATGTCCATCACCAAGAGTGGCATCACAACTGACCGAGCTGGCCGAGTCCTGAAGGACATAGCTGCCAGTCTGGGCCTGCGACTGGTGGTGAGAGAACCAACATGAGGGAAAAACCTACTTGGCCTCGTCCTCACCAATCTACCTGTCGCAGATGCATCTGTCCATGACAGCATTGGTAGCAGTGACCACTGCACAGTCATTGTAGAGATGAAGTCCCATCTTCACACTGAGGACACCCTCTATCGTGTTGTGTGGCACTACCACTGTGCTAAATGGGACAGATTCAGAACAAATCTAGCAGCTCAAAACTGGGCATCCATGGGGTGCTGTCGACCATCAGCAGTAGCAGAATTGTATTCCACCACAATCTGTAACCCCATAGCCCGGCATATCCCTCACTCTACCATTACCATCAAGCCAGGGGATCAACTCTGGTTCAATAAGGAGAGTAGAAGAGCATGCCAGGAGCAGCACCAGGTGTGCTTAAAAATGAGGTGCCAATCTGGGGAAGCTACAACACAGGACTACATGCATGCTAAAAAGTGGAAACAGCATGCTATAGACAGAGATAAGCAATCCCACAATCAATGGATCAGATCAAAGCTCTGCAGCCCTGTCACATCCAGTCATGAATGATGGTGGACCATTAAACAATTAGCGGGAGGAGGAGGCTCCATGAATATCCCCATCCTCAATGATGGTGGAGCTCAGCACGTGAGTGCAAAAGACAAGGCTGAAGCGTTTTCAACCATCTTCAGCCAGAAGTGCCGAGTGGATGATCCATATCAGCCTCTTCCTGAGGTCCTCACCATCACAGAAGCCAATCTTCAGCCAATTCGATTCACTCCACGTGATATCAAAAAATGGCTGAGCGCACTGGATACAGCAAAGGCTATGGGCCCCAACAACATCCCGGCTATCGTGCTAAAGACTTGTGCTCCAAAACTAGCCGCTGTTCCAGTACAGCTACAATACTGGCATCTATTCGACAATGTGGAAAACTGCCCAGATATGTCCCGTCCACAAAAAGCAGGACAAATCCAACCCGGCCAATTACCGCCCCATCAGTCTACTCTCAATCATCAGCAAAGTGATGGAAGGTGTCGTTGAGAGTGCGATCAAGCGGCACTTACTCACCAATAACCTGCTCACTGATGCCCAGTTTGGGTTCCGCCAAGACCACTCAGCTCCAAACCTCATTACATCCTTGGTCCAAACATGGACAAAGGAGCTGAATTCCAGAGGTGAGGTGAGACTGACTGCCCTTGACATCAAGGCAGCATTTGACTGAGTGTGGCATGAAGGAGCACTAGCAAAACTGAAGTCAATGGGAATCGCGGGTAAACTCTACACTGGCTGGAGTCATACCTAGCACAAAGGAAGATGGTTGTGGTGGTTGGAGGTCAATCATTTCAGCCCCAGAACAGTGTCCTAGGCCCAACCAGCTGTTTCATCAATGAACTTCCTTCCAACATAAGGTCAGAAATGGGGATGTTCGCTGATGACTGCACAGTGTTCAGTGCCATTCACAACTCCTCAGGTAATGAAGCAATCTATGCCCGCATGCAGCAAGACCTGACCGATATTCAAGCTTGGGCTGATAAGTGGCAGGTAACATTCACGCCACACAAGTGCCATCAATGACTATCTCCAACAAGCGAGAGTCGAACCACCGTCCCTTGACATTCAACGGCATTACCATCGCCGAAACCCCCACCATAACATCCTGGGGGTCACCACTGACCAGAAACTTAACTGGACCAGCCACATAAATACTGTGGCAACAAGGGCAGGTCAAAGGCTAGGTATTCTGTGGCGAGTGCTTCACCTCCTGACACCCCAAAGCCTTTCCACCATCTACAAGGCACAAGTAAGGAGTGTAATGGAATACTCTCCACTTGCCTGGATGAGTGCAGCTCCAACAACACTCAAGAAGCTCGACACCATCAAGGACAAAGCAGCCTGCTTGATTAGCACCCCATCCACCACCTTAAGTAGTCACACCCTCCACCATTGGTGCACCGTGGCTGCAGTGTGTACCATCTACAAGATGCAATGCAGCAACTCGCTAAGGCTTCTTCGGCAACACCTCCCAAACCCGCGACCTCTACCACCTAGGACAAGGGCAACAGGCGCATGGGAACACCACCACCTCCAAGTTCCCCTCCAAGTCACACACCATCCTGACTTGGAAGTGTATCGCCGTTCCTTCTTAGTCGCTGGGTCAAAATCCTGGAACTCCCTCCCTAACAGCACTGTTGGAGTGCCCTCACCACACAGACTGCAGCGGTTCAAGAAGTCAGCTCACCACCACCTTCTCAAGGGCAACTAGGGATGGGCAATAAATGCTGGCCTTGCCAGCGACGCCCATGTCCCATGAATTAATCATTAAAAAAAATCTTCCTATCCTCCTTAGATACAGGGGTGGTGCCAAAGGACTGGAAGATTTCAAAAGTTACATCCTTGTTCAAAAAAGGGGAAAAGGATAAACCAGGCAATTACAGGCCAGTCAGTTTAACATCGGTGGAACGTCTGGAGAAAATTAACTGCTAGGAATTAACAGACAAACATGCACTAATAAAGGAAAGCCAGCACAGATTTGTGAAGGGCAAATCGTGTTTGATTAACTTGATGAGTTAACAGAGAGGGTGGATGAGGGCAATGCAGTTGATGTTGTGTATATGGACTTTCAAAAGGCGTTTGATAAAGTACCACATATTAGGTTTGTTAGCAAGATTGAAGCCCATGGGATAAAAGGGGCAGTGGCAGCATGGATACAAAATTGGCTAAGGGACCGAAAACAGAGAGTTGTGGTGAATGGCTGTTTTTCGTACTGGATGGAGGTATACAGTGGTGTTTCCCAAGGTCAGTACTAGGACCACTGCTGTTTTTGATATAGATTAATGACTTGGACTTGGGATACAGGGCACAATTTCGAAATTTGCAGATGACATGAAGAAGACATAGGCTGGTGGAATGGGCGGACACATGGCAGATGAAATTCAATGCAGAGAAGTGTGAGGCGATACATTTTGGTAGGAAGAATGAGGCGAGACAATACACACTACATGGTACAATTTTAAAAGGGGTGCAAGAACAGAGAGACCTGGGGTGCTTGTGCACAAATCTTTGAAGGTGGCAGGACAGGTTAACAAAGCAGTTAATATAGCATATGGGATCCTGGGCTTTATAAATAGAAGCTTAGAATACAAAAGCCAGGAAGTTATGCTAAACCTTTATAAAACACTATTTTGGCCCCAGCTGGAGTATGGTGTCCAATCTGGGCACCACACTTTGGGAAGGACATGAAGGCTTTAGAGAGGGTACAGAAGAGATTTACTAGAATGGTTCCAGGGATGAGGGATTACAGTTACATGGATAGACTAGAGAAGCTGGGGTTGTTCACCTTGGCGCAGCGAAGGCTAAGAGGAGATTTGAAAGAGGTGTTTAAAATCATGAAGGATTTAGATAGAGTAAATAAAGAGAAACTGTTTCCAATGGCTGAAGGGTCGATAACCAAAGATTTAAGGTGATTGGCAAAAGAACCAGAGGCGACATGAGGAAAAACATTTTTACGCAATGAGTGGTTAGGATTTGGAATGCACCGCCTGCTAGGATGGTGGATACAGATTCAATAGTAGCCTTTAAAAGGGAATTGGATAAATACTGCGTGTTGCCCATCATCAGACAAACATGCCAGCTGCATTGTGCCAGGTTTAGCGAGGACCTGAATTGTCGGCAGCTACTCGAGCAGCTTAAAAGCGGTCCTACAACATGGCTGAGTTTCAGATGCCACAACTTGGTGCCTTGAGGTTTTGGCAAACCTTTTTCAGCTCTGCTGATCTTGAGTGTTCAAGCTGAAATCCATCTGCAATGTGACCTCCTTGGAATATCCTCTGGCCACTTTGACTGAGCGCTTGCAACCTCTATTCCTCATCTGAGATATATACCAGTGGAATGGGAAACATTTATATCCTCTCATCCTGGTCCTCAGAATTGGAGAAACAGCAGCTGTGGCAACAGCACCAACACCAGGAGCACCAACCTCCTCCTCAGCCACCTGATGATGATCAGGGCAGAGGGCGTCAGTGCAGGCCTGCACCTCGCCACAGGAGATACCCCCAACACAGGGTTTACAGGCCGAGGATGAGCTTCCTAAACATGAGTGAGAAGCAGTGCCAAAGGAGGCTGAGACTTTCGCGAGAGGTAATCGCTGACATATGCACAATGCTGCACCAACACCTGGAGCCCAGAGGAGCAGGTGAACACTCCTTACCAGTGGCTGTCAAAGTCACCACCGCACTCAACCTCTTTGATTTGGGCTCCTTCTAGGGATCAGCAGCAGACATCAGCAGCATCTCCCAGTCGGCCGCACACACCTGCATCACGCAGGTCACTGATGCCCTCTTTGCAAAGTCACACAATTACATCCACTTCTCCACAGATGAAACAAGTGTAACCATGTGTGCGGTTGGCTTAGCAAATATGGTAGGCTTCCCAAGGGTACAGGGTGTCATAGACTGCATCCATGTGGCCATTATGGCACCCCATCACAACCCAACTGTATTTGTCAACCGCAAGTTCTTCCACTCCCTTAACGTCCGGCTGGTGTGTAACCACAGGAAGATCATCATGCATGTTTGCGCCAAGTATCCTGGCAGTTGCCATGACTCCTTCATCCTGTGGCAGTCTACTGTGCCTCAGCTCTTCAAGCCGCCAACCCAACATTCCAGATGACTACTTGGTGACAAGGGCTATTCCCTGAAAAAGTGGCTCATGACACTGATGAGGAGGCCATCAAAGAAGGCTGAGGAGCGATACAATGTGAGCCACATTTCCACCAGAAGTGTCATAGAGCAAACCATCGGCTTGCTCAAAATGCGATTCCGATGCCTCAACAGATCTGGTGGAGCCCTGCATTATGCACCAGCCAGGGTGTCCAGAATCATCGTGGTCTGCTGTGCCCTTCACAACATCGCTCAGCAGCGTGGCTTAGCGCTGCCTGATGAACAAGTGGCTCAGCGCAGAGCTTCCTCGGAAGAAGAGGAGGAGGAGGAGGTGGCAGATGAGGGACACCTTGCGGGGCCGGATGTGGCCAATTCAGCAGGACGAGACCACATTGCTGGCCGTCAGGCAAGAGATGCACTCATCCATGCCAGATTCGCGTAAGTTTACGCTTCAACCGCAGGTGGCTGGGAGATGGAGATGAATGTCTGAATGACCTTCTTAACACACCATACATCACCTGTACAATAAACTGTGGTTTCCTATCACTCTCACCACCATCATTACACATGAAAGGCGCCCTGACCCCTCACTGTGCAACTTCCATTTCTGAGCACACATAGGCCAAATCTTCAATTCTTTGCCATCACTTTTGATTAATAAAGTTACAATCAGGATGGCAAACTTTACTTTGTAAGATAAGGAAACACCCAAGTGACTACCCTTGTGACTATTTGTGTGTTGACTTTCTCTTACACATGCTTCTACATGGTGCTTCCCCTGTGGCTTCAGCAGATGTAGAGGCACCTTGCTCATTTCTATGCTGCGCCTGCTTAGATGCCTTTGACGGGCGTCCTCTGGGATTGGGAGCCTGGGAGGGCTCCGCAACAGCCTGCTCTTCCTGTGGCTGTGCAGGGGCTGAGATGGCCATCTCAGTTGGGTGCGGAATCTGGGGCTCTGACCGAGGTATGCTCGTGTGAGCGCTTGGAGAGGAGCCCACGCTTTCTTGTTGTCGGCCACCAACATCCCTCTCATGGGTCAACCACACTTCAGTGCTATAAAGTAGCTGGAGAGCACCTTGCTGCACATCAGTGGGGCCATGAGGACCCGTCTCTGTACTGACAGTCCTCAGAATGGGGACGTCCATATACCTCTGGTGCCTCTCCTCATTAGATGGCCGTCTATCCTCCATAGCAGACCATCTATTTAGAAGAGTCACCATGCTCTGTTGAGTCTGGCGAGTTATGTCCTCCAAGGAGGTTGCCACCCTCTCCATGGTGGCACATTCATGCACCATTGTCTCCACCAAGGCGGTGCTCATGTTTGAGAGGGACTCCTCCATTCTCTGCACACTCACAATTACCGTGGATGCAAACGCTGTCAGAGACTCCTGCACTTGTTCCTGAAGTTCCAGCACCGCTCTCTTTCTGGATGGCCCCAGAGGCTCAGCATCTACATGCAGCTGAGCAGAGCTAGGAGGATCCCGCCACCTCCGACGAGGACTCTTCACTGCTTTCGCTGTCTCCACCATCTGCTGATGCTCACTTGTGAGCTGTGATACGCCAGGTGACAACACTACCCTATGTCGTGAAGGACCCACCGAGGTGTGTGTTTCTGTGCTGGTGCTGGGTGCACTGAGTTCTGGTGATGCTGCTCCCTCAGAGGCTGCAGGTTCCTCTGAGGAGTCATCTTCCTCTTCCTCCTGGACAGTGGGGAGGGGGGCTCTCGATGGTCCTGTGGGAGAGTAAAGACATGAGTTAGACATCTGGGCCTAGAAATTCGGTGGGGTTAGCGCCCAATTAGAGGCGTTAGAGGGCCTTGCGCCGGAATTATAGCCGTGATCGAAATTGCGTTGGGCCCTACCATCGGCGTTAGCCGGTAGTGCTGCGCCGGCACCGATGACGTCATCGGTGTGCGCAGCGTCCCGGTTGCCGTGGTAACGCGGCCGGACGCCCAAATTCAGTTGCGGCCGCCTCGCCCATGGCAGCCGCAACCAACGATTGTTCAACGGGATGTTGCAGCACGTAGCGCCGGCGCATTAAGGTGGAGCGGCGGCCGGCCGCTTTCCCGGCGGCCGCCTGCCCGCACCTCCCTCCCCGGACTCCTCCACCACCCCCCCGCGGCACTGATGTGTGTGGCCCGCGAGCCCGGCACTTCTTCGAGGTGCCAGGCTTATTTGTCGGGCGAATCGACCGGTCAGCGGTCGGCTGCAGGCAGCTCCTCCTTAACAGAAGGAGGAGGCCTGCAGTACCCCAGCCTGCCGCACCGCATCGGGTGCCGCAGCGGGGGATTAGCGCCGCAAACCTGCATTCAGCGCCCATAGCAAGGCGCTGAAACCCTCCATTAGCGCCCGCAGCCGTCTGGGCGCGGGGCAGCTGAATTTTTGGCGGGCGCAGCGGCAATTATCGCGGGTGCAAAATTTCGGGCGCAAAAGCCCTGGCGGAGGCAAACCTAATTTCTAGGCCTTGATATTTAGGTAGCAGACACATCCTATTGTGCAGATGAACAAAAGTCAATCTCTATGAACATCAGACGTCATCAAGATGGCGTCCGTGGCGGTCGCAGGGTAAGCGCTCTCCCTGAGTCGGTCAGCCCACTCCTGCTCCAGACGCTGTGCATCGGCGCTGATGAGTTTGGCGGGGAGGCAGCAGAAGCAGCGATGGAGACCACGACGACCCGCTGTAGCACGGCAGCCGGCAGCTCCTTGGCGGGAGGCCCGGAGGTCAAACCGGTAGGAGGGGAGGCGGCCAGCGGACCGAGGGTGGGAAAAGCAGGCCCTGGAAGGTCGGACACCGTGGGAGACTCGGAGGTCAGACCGGGTGGAAGGAGAGCCAGGGAGAAGCAAGCCCCGGGACGTCGGTACCACGGCGGCTGAAGATTGTCGGGCAGGAGTGCGGGAAAGGCGGAACGAGGCGAGATGGCGCCGATGAAGATGGCTGCCGTCCTTGCGGGCTCCGTGCATACCAGGCAGCTAAGTGTCCTTTGCTGCTTGGTGCACTCGGCTCGTTAAGAAAAAAGCATTTCACTGACTGGATTTCACTTGTTGTATTTGGTTATGTGACAAATAAAATTGAAATTGAGATGCCATTTCAGTCAATCATAAAATCTAACTGAGAGGGTTGCAAATCTATTCTGTCACCAGCTTCCTCTACTGCGCCCATCTCTCCATCACTCACTTCCAGCTCCTCGCCACCTCCAATAATGTCGTGAGCAGCCTCCTCAGCACTTGTCAAAGTTGCCAGGGATGGTGGCCCTCCTCCTGTCCTCCCTCACTCCCTCTTATTGCGGGCTATCTTTACCTGCAAGGAGGGACACAAGTGGAGTTTCAGCGAGATTGATGGAGTGAGTGTGAAGAATCCATAACATAGAAGCTTAGAGGGAGACCAAGATGGAGTGAGGTGGCAAAAGGAAGGTGCCTCCCTGTGAGTTGTTAGTTGTTGTCAATGCATAACAGTTAAAGCGAGTGTGAGGGATGGTGTAGTGATTCAGTACATAGAGAGAGAGGGATAGATAAGGGTGCAAGGGAAGTAAGGGTAAGGTGTGATGTGGAGGAGCAAGCTGACAATGCAGATTGCTGGTGATGGGAATAGAAAGGAAGCAGATTGAAGGTAAGTTTGATGTTATACTCACTTTTGCAGCAGAGCATTGAACCATTTTCGGCACTGCACCCATGTGCGTGAGCATAAGGGCCTTTTGCTGACCTCAGCAACTTGCGGCCAGGCTGCCTTTGTCTGCTGAGGAGGCTTCCTCTGGCCATCGGGAAGGAACAGAATCTCCCTGCGCCCTCTTACTCCCTCCACAAGAGCTTGGAGGGAGTCTTCATCAAAACGAGGAGCAGCCTTTGCTCTTGCAGCAGTCATGGTGAACTGGGCCGATTTCCCGAGAAGCACAAACAAAATGAGAAGCTAAGGCCACATGGGCCCCTTATAAACTACTGAATGAACGATGTCAGCAGAGGCGAGCAGCAGACCTGCTCCCACTCATTGGGCCGGGTAGCGCGCACAGTGAGCTTAATGAGCCCACTTAATCCAAAATCGCTTTTTGGGAGCGGCTGAAACCGGCAGCGGGACCGGAACCCGCCCACCAGGCAACCCGACTCCAACCATTTAGGACTGAGATGAGGAGAAATTTCTTCATCAGAGGCTGATGAATCTTTGGAATTCTCTACCCCAGAGGGCTGTGAAGGCTCAGTCGTTGAGTATATTCAAGACAGAGATCGATAGATTTTTGGATATTAAGGGAATCAAGGGATATGGAGATAGTGCAGGAAAGTGGAGTTGAGGTAGAAGATCAGCCATGAGCTTATTGAATGGCAGAGCAGGCTCGAGGGGCCGAATGGCCTACTCCTGCTCCTATTTCTTATGTTCTTATCCCGCCTCCTCCAATAAAATCACGGCCAGAGTTAACGTTTCAGGTCAACGACCTTTCATCGGACATATGGTCATCGACCTGAAACGTTAACTCTATTTCTCTCTCCACAGATGCTGCCCGACCTGTAACGTTAACTCTGTTTCTCTCGCCACAGATGCTGCCCGGCCTGTTGAGTATTTCCAGCATTTTCTGTTTTTATCAGCCGCTATTACTTCCTGATGATAGAGTTGGGAAGAGCAGGAGCACTCCTCCTGACACCACATTAAAAGAACGCGGGCCATTCCCACCCCCGGCCACCGAACCATGAAAAGACTACCAATGGATAAGTACACTCATTGGCTCTCACAAAACCTGATCATACCCAGACTAATTAACTCATGTATGCTATACTAAGGGTTGAATGGTTAATAAAATTCAGATCCAAATTGACATGCAGCATGCCATTTGAGCTCCTCGTAAAGGGAGCTGAAATTGTCCAATTCAATCACTTTAGTTTGTATTAATTTTGGTTAAAAGAAGATAGATAGTGGTAATTATGGAAAAACCATTCCCTCTGCAAATGGAAATGTTATTTTCCATATGGTCAGTCATAGTTTACCACTGTCATGGTGTGAGGTGGCTGCACTCTTGTTGTCTAAGGCTGCTGCCACAGTGACAATTTATTGATATAATGGGGGAATTTTAACTGGGAACAGGATTCGAGCTGGTGGGGGGCGGGGGGGTGCGTGCGGTGGTCGGGGGCGGGCGGGCTTTGATGAGCGGCAAACGCGTTCAACGATGGCTGAATGAGGCCTGGGTGATTTTAACTCCCAGGCCTCATCTGCGTGGTATGGGTAGCTGGCAGCTACCTAGAAAGCAGCAGCTGGCTCACGGGTAGGATGGACGTTTGGGCAGCAGGAGACCTCTGGCAGGTTCCAAAGGAAAGCTCGCCGACAAGAAGGTAAGTTGCAGAGAGGGAATTTTGGGAGCTCCCATGGGAGGGACGAGGGAACCTTGGGCCGGGGAGACCTAAATTTTCCTTGTGGGACCTGGAGCCAATTAAATACTTTGGAAGTGTAGTCACTGTTGTAGAGTAGGAATCGCGCTAGCCAATTTGCCCACAGCAGAGTCCCACAAACAGCAATGAAATAAATGACCAGACCATCTGTTTTTAAGTGTTGTTTGAGCAATAAATGCTGGCCAGGACATCGGGAGAACTCTTCTTCAAATAGTGCCGTGGGATCATTTACATCCAGCTGCGATGACACTGCAGCTCCTCCCGGCCCTACAAGGAAAGTAAAAAAAAAACCTTAAATTGTCTCATCTGGTTCCGGTTCCTCTTGCTCCTTCTTTTGCATGTGGTGGGAAAGCCACAGTGGTTTCCCCACTCAGGCCACAGTTATATTGCAGTTGGGGCCTGACGACATCATCGGACACTGATCTGCATATTTAAAGAAGGACCCTCCCGGCTTTGGGCGAGTACATTTGCCAGAAGAGCACCAAGCAGGTGGGAAATTGGCGGGTAAGTCACCTAGGCCATTTTAACTGCGCGCCCACTTACCTGGTTTCTGTTGGATGGGAAGGGTTAAAATCGCCCCCACGTGTTTCCAAGTGAAAAAGCTTTTATAATTCAGACTTTGTCCAATACTTTCTTCTCATGCAGATTGCTTGATGACAGTTTCTGTCAGTAAACCTTATCTCTTAAGAATGGAAATCTGTGTCCTTTATTCTCTACCATACTGAGTTAGCAAAGCCCACTTCTGATTGCTGAGAATTGCTTACTGGCGAACACTTCGGATGTCCACTACATCTCCTGTCAATTTGGATGCTAGAAAATATCACAACCCTAGACCATTCTGTACATAAACTACTAGCTAAATTCATTTCCAATTAAAAATAGTTCACAGAAGCAAAAATATAGGCAAAATATTAAACAGCACAATACTACTTTAAAAGAACGGAAAATAATCCACCAGAGGATAATATGCCCTTTTTTAGAAAGCTGCTTTCAGTTTGTTATCGAGCAGTTCTTGGGTTGACTCAGATGAGCCTTCTCTTGTTCCTTGGTTCAGTCTTGAGTTGTATTCTTGGGATGAGATGTTTACACATGGATTACATGAGCCTCAAATGCCCATGGAGCACCAGTGCATCTTTATTAGAACGACGACTAGCAGCCAGAACTGGGATATTTACCTCTCTGACTTCCTTTGAAGTAAAGATATTACTTTGAAGAAATCAAGCAAATAAACTGTTAACAGTCTTCAAACCTTGGTGGACAATAGGATAATGGCCTGTAACAGTGGAATTTCCTTTTCTGCATTTTGGCGTGGCAATAATCAGAAATTAATTATTAATCTGATAAATACTGTATCCAGTAACATTTGAATCATGTTTTTCCTCCATCACCGGAAGCTCCTTATTATTTAATTCATGATCAACAACCCTGCAAGGTTCTGCAAGGTCTCCGCTCCATTATTTGGTACTTTGCAAAAGCGATGCCACCATTTTAACTTCAATATTTGAACCATATAAAACTAAAGCTAGAAATTCCTATTTTTATTACAGTAATTATGTTCCTTTCCTTTGGTGGGCTCATGCTGTACCTATAACAATTGGATTGGATCTGCAGATGTAATTTCACAAATACTTAAGTTTTACAGGCTCCAAACTAGAAGATGAAGCCTAATAAATTACATAGAATTTACAGCACAGAAAGAGGCCATTGGTTTATGCTCTACACGAGCCTCCTCCCACCCTAGAATGCCAGAATGTTTGTCCCTTTCTACTACTGCATCCTCCATTCCATCCGAATTTGAAAACAATTATTAAGTACATCATCAAATGAACAAATCCTTGCATCTCTTATGGCACAGAGTACCAGTAAAACCAATCATTCTTTTCCATTATATGCATCACACATGGAAGCAGAATACATCTTGGCAATCCAGTCATGCATTTATCGACATTCAAGCACAGCAAAACTATACAGCTTTTCAAGTTGAGACATGCTACGTTTCCTTAAAGAGTTAAAGAACAGCAGGGCACTTAAAAACAGCACAGAACATTCTGAGTTAGCTTAATTTGGATTAAATCCAAATGAAAAATACTTCGAATAAATGGGGCTTTAGTATGCATGAGGACTTTGTTGGTGTTTGTTCTGTATTAGCCATATACCAGTCTCTCCATTTCCTGTGTTTAAGTCTCTAGCCATAGAGTCTTGTACTGTGTTACTGAGTAATGTATTGAGACGTTCTCCAGTGAAACACCCATCACATCGTAGTGTTTTTCAAAAGATATGGTGCAGCTGTTCATGTGTGGACAGCTTCAGAATTTTTTACATTCAATCTCTTTGCAAAACAGTAGACTGTAGGAATTGACACTTTCAGTCTCGGCAGTAGCAAGGGTGAAAGTGGAAAGCACTGAAGGATTACTTTTATTTTTAGAAAATACAGTATATGTTTCATTTGGCTGATTTTAATTAGTTAAACTTGACACCCTAATTGAAATGATTCAAAATGCAGTATTCTGTTTCCTGGGCTGACTGGAATATCTCAATGTGAAAATACATTGTCTACTACTTGACGTTTAATCTATTGCAGATAGAACCTAATAAATGCACAACTGATTTGCCAAAAGGATGTTCTAAATGGATTCAGATTTCTGCGTGATGGAATATTATTGGAATTTTATGCTTATATTTGTTTTTTTTTAGGAAAAAGTTCCATAGAATTAAACTGCTGCTAGTATGAAAGGGTAATATCATCGAGCAAGACAACTGACCTGTTGAGTGATGGGTGATGACTTGATGTCATATTTTGGCATTCACATCAACCATTGCATGGTGTCAACTAATATATTAAAATGTACCTAGTTCAGCCCCAAACCACTTGGGACAAGTTTACATTACAGTAAACAGAGCTGAAGACTTTCCTCAGCAGGAATCACAACAGCTCTACAACGGGAGGTTGTATTCTGGCTGTTTATGGGAGTGAACCTACCCTCGGAACTCCCTGGATGGATACCACAGACTCCTCAGTGATATTTTAGTTAAATGTGTGCATGGTGTCATGGGAAGGTGGCTTGTGAACTCACGGACCCCGATATTAATCTGAAGGCGGGTTCTGAGTGTGGGAGGCGGGGGGGTTGGAATTGCGCAGATGAAACACGGAAGTCAATCAGTTGGTTGGAATCTGCAATCGCAACTGAGTTGAAGCAATAAATTTTAACTTCCGGGTTTTGCATCCCCAAGTTGCGCAGCAGGCGTGATGCGCACTCGCATGACGTGATGTCAACTCTATTTAAAGGGTCAAGGTACAAATGGAAATTGGAGGAGTCAGGAGGTGTTCACAATGGATGCTGCACATAGAGCAAGGGCAGCACTCAGATTCAATGATGCATCACTGGAATTACTGCTGGGTGCAGTTCAGGAGCAGGGGATCATACTTTACCCCAGCAAAGGGAGGAAGAATCCTGATGCTCTCACTAAGAAACCGTGGTTGGAGGTAGCTGAGGAGATGAGCAGCAGGAGCATTGTGCCCTGGTTTTGGATGCAGTGCAAGAAGCGGTTTAATGTCCTAACCAGGTCTGGAAAAGTGAGTATATTTGCTCCGGGGGCTATTGTTGAGAAGGAGAATTGTAAGAAGTCACACAACAGGCCGGAGGAGTGGGGTGGCGGGTGGTGTCAGCAAAGATTGACAACCGGAGGAGCAGGGGGAGGGGGGGGCGGGAAAAAGATGACATCGGAGGGCCGGAGGAGAACGGGGTGCGTGAATTTACAAGCCACCTTCCCATGACACCATGCACACATGACTATATAATGTGTCTATAGGCATCTCTCCACTTCACCTGATGAAGGAGCAGCGCTCCGAAAGCTTGTGATTTCAAATAAAACTGTTGGGCCTAGAAATTCAGTTAAGGCCCGCCAGCAGGCTAACGCCCAAAAGTTAGCGCTGCGCGCGGAGCCAGGTGCGCCCGTTAGATATTCGGCTTTTGCGCCCCAAGTCGGAACCGGGCGCTATTCCAGGGTGTGCCCGCCCCCGCTTGGGGCGCTGAAACTGAATTTCTGCGCTGTAGGCCCCGCTGCGCCACCCGCTGCGGAGCGGCAGGCTGCGGTACTGCAGGCCTCCTCCTTCTCTTAAGGGGGAGGTGCCTGCAACAGCGAGATCGCCGCTGGATTGTGCCGGCAAATGAGCCCGGCACCACGGAGAAGTGCCAGACTCGCGGAAAGCAGCCGGCAATGCCGCGGGGGGGGGGGGTGGAGGAGGCCGGGGAAGGAGGTGCGGGCAGGCGGCCGCCGAAAAAGCGGCCGGCTGCACCTCCACCTTAAAGCGCCCCAGTGGCGCAGCAGTACGGCCCCGTTTTTCAATCGCTGTTTGCGGCCGCTGCAGAAGAGGCGGCCGCAACTAAATATGGGGTTTGGGCCGGAAGCGGGGCGGAACCGGGGCACTGCGCACACCGATGACGTCATCGGTGTCGGCGCAGCGCTACCGGCTACCACCGCCATTACCACAGCGCTGAATATCAGCGCACCCTCTTACACTTGCGCAGAAACCCTATTTGGGCGGTAACTGGGCGCAAAGCCCACTGAATTTCTAGCCCTTGGACTATAACCTGGTGTTGTGTGACTTCTTACATTTATCCACCCCAGTCCAACACCGGCATCTCCACACCACGAGAAGGAGAATGCTAGAGGTGCATCAGCAACTTAGCCAGGCACTGACAGACATGCCACGCACACTCTGCACAAGAGTGGATTGGTGGCGCAGGGAATTGCGAGAATGTCTGCAATAAAGAGAGTTCCCACCTCCATGAAGCTTCCAGCATGGCTCTCAAATGAGTCCATGCAGGCCATGAGCACAGCTGTGCAGACTGTGGATGCCAACTTGTCTGCTGCCTTAAACAGGATGACAGATCCCTTATCCATGGCCTTATAATGCGTCACTGATCTCTACCAAGCTGGTCTGCAGCAGAGTGGTAGAAGGGATGATGTCAAAAGGAGACATTGAAATGAGAACTCCACTAAAAGCGCTCCCACTTCTCACCCATTGCCTCCCACCCCCTCCACCCCAGCCAGTACCTGATGACCGAGTCTGCCCTGCACAGGTGCAGGGGAAGCAGTCTTTGGCAGGGCCCTCAGTGGCTCCAAAACCTCACAGCGTGCAGGCAAAAATCATCTCAACAGTCAGGGCAGGGGGCTGAAGCCACATGGGATATACCAAGTAGAAACAGTAGGACGCATGAGTTAAATAAATTGTAATTCACCTAGGGTATACACATAGGTATTTGACAAAATGTTACATTGTTGAGTTTCCTTCATTTGTAACGCCACATAAAATTTAATGATTAACACCGCTTCCACGTCTTTCCCATTATTCCGTCCTGAGTGCCAACTCGCCCTTTCACTTGTTTCCAGATCAATGTCAATACATGATGGGACCCATTGGACGGATGTGCGATGGGTGGCTACGTGGTTAAAGGACTGTTTAATGCAAAGGCGGGGGTGTGGTGGTGGTTGTGGGAATGGGCCAGAGGAATTAATTTGTTATGTTTTCCTGTGTGAGTCACCAATAGATGAACCATCACGCTATTAGGGCATCTCTGGCAGCAATGTACGCAGCTGGTCTGGTGATGGGTGCCCCATCTTCATCCTCTTCCTCCTCCATGTTCTCCGCATATGAGGATGAGTGATGAGCCCCTTCATCCTCCTTCACCTGCAATCCTTTCTGCTACACAATGTTGTGCAGGATGCAGCACGCCACTATCATTCTGGAGATCCTCACTGGTGAGTACTGAAGGGCGCCTCCATTCCTATCTAGGCACCTGAAGCACATCTTCAACATTCCAATGGCTTGACTGCGAGACTCTTGAGATGTCTCTGTTAGCACCCTTGAAGGAACCAGAGGCAAAAAAAATTAAGGGCTATTATGACTTTCACAGCAACTGGTAATGCATGGCTGCCAGGTCCAGCAGATAGCAGGTCTTCTTCTAGGAGGCAGCAGATATCTGCCACCACCTGACATGATAACCTCAGCCTGCAAAGGCACTGCCCTCTGAGAGGTCAAGGAAGCTGAGCCTCTGCCTGTAAACCCTATGACTTGGGCAGTGCCTCCTGCAACCTTGGTCTCTCTCCTGTGCACCTCTCTCCTGTGCATGTGCTGATCCCACCACAGCATATCGTTGCTGCCATGGATGGTGATAATCCTCCTCTTCTGATGTGCTGTCAAATACATCCAACCTGCTTCCCATCCTAATCTTATCAGTTTGAAGCCTCCAAAGTTGAGAAAAAGCTGTATCCACACAAAAACTCTCTGCCAAACGTTTGCCAGAGGGAACTGAAATACCAGGGGGGAAAAATTCGGTTGATTTGTGCCTCCCGTTAGCGCCTTAAGAGGGCACGAATGGGGCGCAAAGCAACTGGCGCCCGGCTGCTTAGATGTTTGTGAAATTGACCAGACATTTTGCGGCGACACTAAACACTACCGCCACGATCTCCTGTGCCCACAGATCATGACATCAGCTGAGCGTACAACGCTCCGGTAGCGCCCCGGACCGGATATTGAGTGGCGCCCCCTGCCTTACCGCCTGCCGCTAGCAACAACAGGTTGAGGGGAGTGTTTTGCAGTCGGAAAGGGACTGGGGGAGCGCTATTTAAAGGCGACCGCTTCCTGCCTTTTTTTGTCGGCAACATTTTTGTACCACGCATTCTGAGAGAGAGAGAGAGAGAGAGACTTCTGGAGAGATTCAGTGCTGTGTGAAGGAGTTTTGGGTACTGAGCAGCACTTTGCAGGTTCATTTTGATTTGACCTTCCTTGCATCGATTTAGAAGAGACAATGGAGGCTGCACTCAGCTCTTTCCTTGGGCCTCTCCATTGTTCATTCCAGCAGATTTGATTTACAGGTCTCACCAGGCCGAGATTCAAGGCTGCAATGAGCAGGGTGTGGATGGAGAGCAAGATCGACCCTCCCCTTCAAGAACTGGCTGGCGCCAGTGTGTCTGTGTTCCATTGCTGACTGACATCACATGAGCTTCGCCATCGCTCTGAATTAGCACCTCACTCCTTTCCGTTAGCACCTTAAGACAGGTGTGTAGCGCCTGATTTAGCGCGCCAATCACCTCCAGGGGCGATAGAAGCCAAGTTTGCAGTCGGAGGTGGTAATTAGCAGCAGGCACTAAATTTTGCGCCCAGCCGATAATTGCGCCCCAAATGGAGCGATACCAAATTTCACCCCCCAGCTGTAATAAGTGAGGTTTTATTCAGATGAGGCAACCACAACTTTAAATACCATTTACAACATTTAAATACCATTTAAAGGCCATTGTCGGGAGCGGTGAGAGCGGAGACTCAGTGAGTATTTAAACTCACTTTCACGGGCTTTTTTTCACAGGCCATTGTCGGGAGCGGTGAGAGCGGAGGTTCAGTGAGTATTTAAACAAACTTTCACGGGCTTTCTTTCACAGGCTTACCAATCTTGCAGACCGGTGGTGGCGTTCCAGAGCCACGTCACGATTCAAAACATGACGCGGGCAGGAGGAAGCAGCTGATTGGGTGAGTATTTATACTACTCTATAGTTTGACAGTTAAGGTTCATAGTTTATAAAGGTTAGAAGGTCTTAATTTTGTGGTTGTAGTTTCTAAGGTCTCTGTTGTGTAGCGGGGAGTGCTAGGAAACAAGGGCCCTTGAGCATATCATTTAATTGTCGTATAATTGGTGGTATTGATTTAATTTAAATTAATTAAAGGGTAAGTCATAGCAGCAAAGCTCGGCCCCATGGCATGCACCTCCTGCACTATGTGGGAAATCAGGGACACTTCCTGTGTCCCTGACGACCATGTGTGCGAGAAGTGTATCCAGCTGCAGCTACTGGCAGACCGCATTGCGGCGCTGGAGCTGCGAATGGATACATGCTGGAGCATTTGCGATGCTGAGGACATTGTGGCTATCACATTCAATCAGTTGGTCACACCGCAGTTAAAGGCTGCATAGGTAGGAAGGGAATGGGTGACCGCCAGGCAGAGTAGTAGGCGCAGGCAGGTAGTGCAGGTGTCCCCTGTGGCCATCCCCCTCTCAAACAGATATACCACTTTGGATATTGTTGGGGAGGATGGCTTATCAGGGGAAGGCAGCAGCAACCAACTTCCTGGCATCCTGGGTGGTTCTGCTGCACGGGACGGGAGGAAAAAGAGCAAGAGAGCTATAGTGGTAGGGGATTCTATTGTAAGAGGGATAGATAGGCGTTTCTGCGGTTGCAAACGAGACTCCAGGATGGTATGTTGCCTCCCTGGTGCAAGGGTCAAGGATGTCTCAGAGCGGCTGCAGAGCATTCTGGAGGGGGAGGGTGAACAGCCAGTTGTCATGATGCACATAGGTACCAACGATATAGGTAAAAAATGGGATGAGGTCCTAAAAGTTGAATATAGGGAGTTAGGAGGTAAATTAAAAAATAGGACCTCAAAGGTAGTAATCTCAGGATTGCTACCAGTGCCACATGCTAGTCAGAGTAGAAATAGAAGGATATTTCAGATGAATACATGGCTAGAAGAATGGTGCGAGGGGGAGGGATTCAAATTCCTGGGACATTGGAACCGGTTCTGGGGGAGGTGGGACCAGTACAAACTGGACAGTTTGCACCTGGGCAGGACCGGGACCGATGTCCTAGGGGGAAGTGTTTGCTAGTGCTCTTGGGGAGGGTTTAAACTAAAATGGCAGGGGGTTGGGAACCTGTGCAGGGAGACAGAGGAAAGGGAAGCAAGGATAGAAGCAAAAGATAGGAAGGAGAAAAACAAATGTGGGAGTCAGAGAAATCAAGGGTGTAAATCAAACATGGCTGCAATAAACAATAATTCTAAAAGGTCTAAGAGTGTTAAAAAAAACAAGCCTGAAGTCTTTGGCCTAGAAATTCAGTTGGTTGCGCCAGCCGTTAGCGCCTTAGGAGGAGTAGATGTCGGGCGCTAGGCGGCTAGCGCCCGGGTGCAGCACGAACTGCGCCTCGCCCCAACTTCACTAGAGATTTAGCGGCGGCGCAAAGTCTTTGCGCGCGCTCAGCTGCGCGCACAGATCATGACGTCATTTCCTCATGCAACGCCCTTTGTGCGCCCCCAACCGGAAATTCAGTCGCGACGCCCCATTGTGCGCCTGGCGCCCCTAGCGACTGTTAGAGTGGAACGGTGCTCAGCCGATGCGGGGCGCGGGGGGCGCAAATTAAAGGGCACTCCTCCTACAATATAAAAGGCTGCCATTTCGCAGCACTCCTTCTTGAGAAACGGATCTTTGGAGAGAGACCAAGGTAGATAGCTTGCTGCTTTGGCCCAACACTCGGACAGGTACTTCTGGCTTCAGGCCACAGCTTTCCACTAGTCTTTGCCTTCATTGACATCTCATTGTTTGCCAGCATATTATGGGGGCTGCAATGGGTGTCAACACTGGCTTTCTCAATTACATCCAAAGGGCTCACAGACGCCGTGAGAGAGTGACAGCCCTGGCTAGACGGAGAGGGGGCAACAGGCGTCGGCAAAGGAGGCCTTGCCCACGCAGGGTATACCGCCAGCAGTTCTCCTATCTCAACATGTCTGAGGAGCAGTGTGTTCGGAGGCTGCGATTCAGAAGGGACGTGGTCACAGAGATCTGCCAGCTGCTTGGCGGTGATCTGCAGCCACAGCTGAGGAGCAGGACGTCTCTGTCAGTGGCAGTGAAGGTGACGGTGGCTCTCAACTTCTATGCCACCAGCTTCTTCCAATCCGCTACTGGGGACATTGCCAACATCTCCCAGTTCGCCGTGCATTGCTGCATCCGCCAGGTGACCAATGCCCTTTTCAAAAGGAGACGTCAGTTCATCTCCTTCTCCATGGCCCTTGCCAAGCAGCAACAGCGTGCAATGGGCTTTGCAGCATTCGCGGGCTTCCCCATGGTGCAGGGCGCCATTGACTGCACGCATGTGGCTTTGCCGGCACCTCTGGAGAATGCCGAGGATTACCGCAACCGGAAGGGCTACCATTCGCTGAACGTCCAGCTGGTGTGTGACCACAGGCAGTTCATCCTAGCTATCAATGCCCGCTTTCCAGGCAGCAGCCACGATGCCTTCATCCTGCGACAGACTTCTGTGGCAGACATGTTCCAGGCCCAGCCTCACCCACGAGGATGGCTTATCGGGGACAAAGGCTATCCTTTGTGTACCTGGCTGATGACCCCGCTCCGTGCGCCCAGCACCCCTGCTGAAGAGGGATAAAACGAGAGCCATCAAGCGACCAGGAACATCATCGAACAAACAATCGGCGTCCTGAAGCAACGGTTCCGCTGTCTGGATCGTTCCGGTGGAGCCCTACAGTATTCGCCGGAGCGAGTCTCCCATTTCATGGTCGTTTGCTGCATGCTGCACAACCTGGCTATTCGCAGGACTCAGCCACTGCCACCAGAGATTGGAGGACCACCTGAGGAGGAGGAGGAGCAGGAGGAGGAGGAGGACCAGCACAGGAGGGAGGCAGAAAGTGCAAGGGCCGCCCGTCGCCGGCTTATTGAACGTCGGTTCTAGGCCCCCTCTCAGGGACTGGCTTGTGCCAATGTCAGCAGATGAATGTAGCCGCTCCACAAGCCCTCAGCCAAGCAGGGCAACCAGGACTTAACCAAAAAACCATGCACACTGCAATTTAACAGCAATAATTTATTGAAAACCTCTGCCCTTCCCACATTACATGCTCATGTGGAGAAGCCCCCTCCAAAAACACAAAACTACCAGTCTCGGCCTTACAAAAAGAAAGAAAGACACCAGTCTCGGCCTTACAAAAAGAAAGAAAGACACCAGTCTCGGCCTTACAAAAAGAAAGAAAGACACCAGTCTCGGCCTTACACAGAAACAACTGCACCAGTGTCGGCCTTACAACAAGCACCAGGCATTTGTGCATACCTCTACTTTTTGCCCTGCGAGGGCGATGCCTTGCGCATCCTTGCCTGGCCCCTGCCCGCCCTGCTGCTCCTCCTCAATGGGAACCCAGTGGCTGCAGCAAGGCTGGGAGAAGGCTGCTGAGGGGCAGATGGCGAGACGGCAGATGCCCTTGGGGGTCGGCCTGCACCAGCTCTGGCCTTGGAGCGGCCGGCTGCTGACTGCTCCAACTCTGGCTGGGCGGCAGCAGTCTGTCCAGCAGCTCGTGGCAGCTGCAATGGCGGAGTGGCAGTGTCGGCTGCAGGAATGGTGGCAACCTGGCAGATCGCAGGTGCTCGCTGGTCTGCATGCGCAGCAAACAGCTGAAGAACAGACTGCTGGGCTGCTGCTGCGCGGCGAGTGCCCTGGCGATGCCTGGCTGATCCAGCGAGGGTGGCAGCAGTTAGTGCCCGTGTGGCCCTGGTCTGTGTCCGCATGACACCAGCCAGTGAATGGACGGCACGACTGAGCACTTGGCTAGAAGCCGACTGTGCTGCCGCGAAGTCCTGCAGACTCCTGGCCTGTGCTGCACTGAATAGTTCCAGACTCCTGGCCTGTGCTGCACTGAATTGTTGCAGACTCCTGGTCTGTGCTGCTCCGAATTGCTGCACACTCCTTGACAGAGACTCTATGGAGTCAGGCATCCTTGCCGCTGCAGCCATGAGCTCAGTGTGCCTGAACTCAGCCTGGACGGCCATTTCCTCTAGGAGGCGCACCTCCTCTGCGCTGACCATCGCAGGACTGGAGGCCGCACTCACCCTCTGGGGAGAAGTCCGCCGAGCTTACCCACCCCTCCCGCGTTGCTGCAGGCCGCTGGGCCCCGGAGCTTCACTCTCCTCCGACCCTTCCCCCTGGCTCCCCTCCAGGGAAGACGTGTCCCCTACATCGCCATGGGCTGGCGCGGCTGAGGGTGGCACTGATGGGCCGGCTTCCTCTTCCTCCTCCTTGTCTTCCGAAGGGCTGACAGTGGCAGCTTGAGGGCCCGCCTCCTCACCTGGCGATTCACCATCTGAAAGCAGGAAGGCACAAGAGTAGCTTTAGAGTGAGGACAGGGCGGCAGCGAGGCAGGCACGAGTGGTGCCATTCACCGCATTGGTCGGACAGTGGCAAAGGATGCTGATCTGATGCGCAAGTGGAACGAGAGAGGTCCAAAAGGTGATGCCCTTACCATTGGTGCCCAGAACAGGGTCGGCATCTCCACTGGCGACGGGGCCAATCAGCCGGCCTACCATAATGCGCTCCACACGCTGGTCGAGGTCGGAGAGCTCTTTGAGGTCAGGACTGCCTCCCCCGGTCTCAGTTCGGTTGCGCCGGTTGTGCGCCACCTTGGCCTGCAAGAGAAAGGACGGCCTCTAAGTACAGTGTGAAGCCCTGATCTTGTCTGCAATGCCTCCCATGGTCGAATAGCTTGTACAGTGTGTAGCCCTGATCTTGTCTGCAATGCCTCCCATGGTCGAATAGCTTGTACAGTGTGTAGCCCTGATCTTGTCTGCAATGCCTCCCATGGTCGAATAGCTTGGACAGTGTGTAAAGTGCTGAATGTGCAATTGATTTTCATGCCAGTCCCATAGCTGCTGGATGAGGGCTGGCCATTAGGGCTTTCAGGTCCCTTTGCCCATAATGTGAGGTGCACATGCAAGGATGAGGAGGACACTGGAAAGGGTACTCACCCTGACAACCCGAGTGAGGTCGTTGAACTTCTTCCGGCATTGCACAGGAGTCCTCGCAACCACGCTGTTGGAAGACACCCTGTTGGACACCTCCCTCCAGGCTTTCCGGTAGGCGCTGGGCAGCGGCCTCTTGCCACCTTCTGGGAACAAAACATGGCGCCTGCGCTCCACTCCGCCAACCAGCAGCCTCAGGTCACCGTCGCTGAAGCGCTGCGCTCTCTCCCTGGCCTTCTCCGTAGTCCTGGACGTTGTACAGGTGAAGCTGAAGTGGTCAGGCCTAGGTTGAGGGCTGCAGTGTGCAGGGCGTGGCAGGCAAACAAATCCACCCTCCCCCTTTAAGAGATGACCGGCGCCAGAGTGTCTGCCGTCAATCAAGAACTCACCGCACCTGCGCTGCGCCCGGCCTCGGGGGTATCGCTCAGCACCGCCGGCTTAGCGCCTAAAGATAGTTGTGCATTGCCTGTTTTAGCGCAGCAGCAACCTCTTGGGGCGATGCGACTGAATATCGGCGAAGGGGGCGCGACTTTGCGCCGGGCGCAAACTTTAGCGGCCGCCCGACTTTACCGCCCCAAAAGTGGCTATACTGAATTTCTAGGCCTTTGTGTCTTAATGCGAGGAGCACTCGTAATAAGGTGGATGAATTAGCTGCGCAAATAGATGTAAACGGATATGATATAATTGGGATTATGGAGACATGTCTCCAGGGTGACCAAGGCTGGGAATTCAACATCCAGGGGTATTCAATACTCAGGAAGGACAGGCAAAAAGGAAAAGGCGGTGGGGTAGCATTGCTGGTTAAAGAGGAGATTAACACAATAGTAAGGAAGGATATTAGCTCAGATGATATGGAATCTGTATGGGTAGAGCGGAGTAATGCCAGGGGGCAGAAAACGCTAGTGGGAGTTGTATACAGACCCCCAAACAGTAATGCTGAAGTTGGGGATGGCATTAAATGGGAAATTAGAGATGCGTGCAATAAGGGCACAGCAGTTATCATGGGTGATTTTAATCTATATATAGATTGGTCTAACCAAATTAGTAACAATACTGTGGAAGAGGAATTCCTAGAGTGTATATGGGATGGATTCCTAGACCAATATGTCGAGGAACCAACTAGAGATCAGTCCATCTTAGACTGGGTATTATGTAATGAGAAAGGATTAATTAGCCATCTTATTGTGCGAGGCCCCTTGGGGAGGAGCGATCATATGATAGAATTCTTCTTTAAGATGGAGAGTGAAGTACTGTAGTTGATTCAGAGACTTGGGTACTGAATTTAAATAAAGGAAACTATGATGGTATGAGGCGCGAGTTGGCTAGGATGGATTGGGGAATGTTACTTAAAGGGTTGACGGTGAACAGGCAATGGCAAACATTTAAAGATCGCATGGATGAACTACAGAATTTGTTCATCTCTGTTTGGCATAAAAATAAAACAAAAAAGGTGACGCAACATTGGCTAAAGAGGGAAATTAGGGATAGCATAAGATCCAAGGCGATGACATATAAATTGGCCGGAAAAAGCAGCAAACCTGAGGATTGGGAGCAGTTTAGGATTCAGCAAAGGAGGACAAAGGGATTAATTAAGAGGGAGGAAATAGAATATGAGAGTAAGCTTGCAGGGAACATAAAAACTGGCTGTAAAAGCTTCTATAGATATGTGAAGAGAAAAAGATTGGTAAAGTCAAGCGTAGGTCCCTTGCAGTCAGAATCAGGGGAATTTATAATGGGGAACAAAGACATGGCAGACCAATTAAATACATACTTTGGTTCTGTTTTCACAAAGGAGGACACAGATAAACCCCCAGAGATGTCAGGGAACATAGGGTCTAATGAGAGGGAGGAACTGAATGAAATCAGTATTTGTAGGGAAATGGTGTTAGGGAAATTCACAGGATTGAAGTCCGGTAAATCCCCAAGGCCTGATAATCTACATCCTACACTACTTAAGGAAGTGGCCTTAGAAATGGTAGATGCATTTCTGGTCATCTTTCAAAATTCTATAGACTCTGGAACAGTTCCCATGGATTGGAGGGTAGCTAATGTAACCCCACTATTTAAAAAAGGTGGTAGAGAAAAAACGGGAAATTATAGACCGGTGAGCCTGACATCGGTAGTGAGGAAAATGCTAGAGTCCATTATAAAAGATGTAATAGCAGAGCACTTGGAAAACAATGACAGGATCGGACAAAGTCAACATGGATTTACAAAAGGTAAATCATGCTTGACTAATCTACTGGAAGTTTTTGAGGATGTAACTGGTAGAATAGATAAGGGAGAACCAGTGGATGTGGTGTATTTGGATTTTCAGAAGGCTTTTGATAAGGTCCCACATAAGAGACTAGTGTGCAAAGTTAAAGCACATGGGGTTAGGGGTAAGGTACTGACTTGGATAGAAAACTGGTTGGCAGACAGGAAGCAAAGAGTTGGAATAAACGGGTCTTTTTCCGAGTGGCAGGCAGTGACTAGTGGGGTACCGCAGGGATCGGTGCTAGGACCCCAGTTATTCACAATATATATTATTGATCTAGACGAGGGAACTAGATGTAATATCTCCAAGTTTGCAGACGACACAAAGCTGAGTGGGCGTGTGTGCTGTGAGGAGGATGCAGAGAAACTCCAGTATGATTTCAACAGGTTGGGCGATTGGGCAGATGCATGGCAGATGCAGTATAATTTGGGTAAATGCGAGATTATCCACTTTGGTGGCAAAAACAGGAAGGCAGATTATTATCTGAATGGCAGTAGTTTGGGAAAAGGGGAAGTGCAACGAGACCTGGGTGTCCTTGTGCACCAGTCGCTGAAGGTAAGCATGCAGGTGCAGCAGGCGGTTAAGAAGGCAAATTGTATGCTGGCCTTCATAGCGAGAGGATTCGAGTACAGGAGCAAGGATGTCTTGCTGCAGTTGTGCAGGGCCTTGGTGAGACCACACCTTGAGTATTGTGTGCAGTTTGGGTTGCCTTATCTGAGGAAGCATGTTCTTGCCATGGAGGGAGTGCAGCGAAGATTCACCAGACTGATACCCAGGATGGCAGGAATGACGTATGAAGAGAGATTGGGTCGATTAGGCTTATATTCGCTAGAGTTTAGAAGAATGAGAGGGGATCTCATTGAAACTTATAAAACTCTAACAGGACTAGGCAGACTAGATGCAGGAAAACAACAGAAAATGCTGGAAAAACTCAGCAGGTCAGGCAACATCCGTGGAGAGAAATTTGAGTTGACGTTTCGGGTCGAACCCTTCTTCAAAACTGGAAAGAAAAGAAACTAGATCGAAGGCAGGGCTGCGATCGGACAAAAGAATAAAAGAAACAAAAGAAGTAAAAGAGATTAGAAGCTAGACGAGATGGTAATAGGCTGAGATTAGGTGTAAAGTGTACTGCCTTCGATCTAGTTTCTTTTCTTTCCAGTTTTGAAGAAGGGTTCGACCCGAAACGTCAACTCAAATTTCTCTCCACGGATGTTGCCTGACCTGCTGAGTTTTTCCAGCATTTTCTGTTGTTATTTCGGATTTCCAACATCTGCAGTATTTTGCTATCGTACTAGATGCAGGAAGGCTGTTCCCGATAGTGGGGGAGTCCAGAAACAGGGGTCACAGTCTAAGGATAAGGGTTAAGCCATTTAGGACTGAGATGAGGAGGAATTTCTTCACCCAGAGAGTGGTGAACCTGTGGAATTCTCTACCACAGAAGACAGTTGAGGCCAATTCATTAAATATATTCAAGAAGCAGTTAGATATATTTCTTAAGGCTAAAGGGATCAAGGGATATGGGGAGAAAGCAGGAACAGGGTACTGAATTTGGATGATCAGCCATGATTGCATTGAATGGTGGAGCAGGCTTGAGGGGCCGAATGGCCTACTCCTGCTCCTATCTTCTATGGCCTAGAAATTCAGTTGCCTTAGCGCCGCTTTTGAGGCGCAAGAGGGACTAGCGCCAGAGTTATGGCCAGTTTAAAAATTCCCTGGGGCCCTAAATCGGCGTTGCACCGGTAGCGCTGCGCCGGCACCGATGACGTCATCGGTGTGCGCAGCGTCCCGGTTGCCATGCCGACGGGCCCTAGCGCCGAAATTCAGTTGCAGCCGCCTCGCCCGTGGCAGCCGCAACTAAGACTCTGGCAACAGAGTCTTGCATGAGTTTGCGCCGGCGCATTAAAGGCCCCGCGGCGGCCGGCCGCTTTCCCGCCGGCCGCCTGCCCGCAGCTCCCTCCCCGGACTTCTCCCCCCCACCCCCCGGAACAGATGCAAGCCCGGCACTTGTCCGAGGTGCCGGGCTCATTTTTAGACAGATTTGCGCGGGCCGCGGCCGGGTGCAGGCAGCTCCTCCTTAACGGAAGGAGGAGGCCTGCACTTCCCGAGCCTGCCGCACCGCATCGGGTGCCGCAGCGCCGGAATTGCGGCGCGAAACGGCAGTTAGCGCCGATTTACCGCCGCAAAGACCCTTCAGTAGCGCCGGCAGCCGTTTGGGCGCGGCCCTGCTGAATTTTTGGCGCGCGCAGGGGGACTTAGCGCCGGCACTAACTTCCGGCGCTAAAGCCCTGGGTAAGCCAAAACCCAATTTCTAGGCCTTAGTTGCGGCTGCCACGGGCGAGGCGGCCACAACTGAATTTCGGCGCTAGGGCCCGTCGGCATGGCAACCGGGACGCTGCGCACACCGATGACGTCATCGGTGCCGGCGCAGCGCTACCGGTGCAACGCCGATTTAGGGCCCCAGGGAATTTTTAAACTGGCCATAACTCTGGCGCTAGTCCCTCTAGCGCCTCAAAAGCGGCGCTAAGGCAACTGAATTTCTAGGCCGTTAAGTTTAAAGCTAATTAAAATTCTATTGAAAAAGACTTCATTAATGTCTCCTAAGGATGTTACTTAGTGCAGTAAGTACCTGCCCGCCTGCACTAATTAAGGTCCCAACTTTACCGAGTCAGTTATTCACTTGCATCCAAACGCACCTCCGTTAAATCCGTAAGTGGACACGTTGGAGCCGGGTTTAAGTCGCAATCTCAAACGCCTCCATCCCACCATTCTTGCGGGGTTAAAATTAACCCCATGGTTTCTAACACCTCTACTGCACATTAGATGTGGGATACTGGTGGCTCAGCTGAGAAAAGGCAGGGTAATATAAATTAACTCTGCTATTTTCTGGTAATAAGCCATAGATTATCACTCAATAAACTCATAGTAATTACATCACAGGCAATAATATTTTATGGTAAATACAACCAAGAACCAACTGTCTGGAGCATGCAGAACGTTACTGTTCTGAATTCTCACCAGCACTCAGCCCACCTGTCATTGGGAGCTCACAGAATGTGGTGTGAGATTTCCAGCCCTGTGGCAGCCGGCAATTGAAAGGAAGTTCTCTTTTGTTTTTCGACCAATGGAGCAGTGCCAGTGAAGTGCACCCAGCTTCACAAATGTAATGGTGGAATGCCGCTTCAGGAAGTGATCAAAAGCAGGTTGGCATTCCTTCCCACCCTGCCCCTGTCCACAGGAGAGTGGTCCAGAGTGTCTTGGAAGGGGTGACACAAGGGTGAATGCTGTTTCCAACACCCAGATGACATAGAAGCAATTGAAAAACATTTTGCTAACCTAAGAGGCAACCAAGTATATGAGCAAAGTTTACATGCCACAAAGTGTTTTCTTGTAACCTGCTAGACATTGACTGCAATTCCATGCAAAACGCTTGGGCAAGACACACTTTCTGGCTGCAAGTTATATTTGGAATTGTTACATCTTTAAAGTTGAGCACACTAAATAACACCACAATATACAAAGTCCCACAACCATATCAAAAAATCACTTAAGACTTCAAGTAAACTACTTTTTACAACCAAACCTAGTTATTTACGAACACAGACACTGGGATACAGGATGAGCAATTCGGTATAACTGTCTGTGCTCCTGACAATGCCAACATCTCATGACCACTTCTGTCCTTTTAGTATAAGGTGGCACATAACAAGAGGGAGCAGATCCACATGGGAGGAAGGAACTGAAAATTCAAGCTATTGAATCCATTCAAAGAGGAGAAGCTTAAAACGATTGGGAGTGAGAGTATACAGGGAGTGGGGGAGGGTGAAGTTGGAGGATGTGTCCGACCCAGAGGTAATAGCATCCTGCTCTTGTTATTGCTTCTCCCTCTATTCACTCACTTATTCACCATCACACAGGGATACACTCAAGTTCACACAATGGCATATTGGTATTCCAGTACTATTTCAAGGGCTGTCATGCAGCCAACATTTTAACATATGTTCCTCTTCTGTTTTTATAGGCTTTCAAAAAGGAACTATGCCGACATGTTCAGTGGCATGGAAGAAGCTAGCACAACACGGGATCTTGTGCCATTCACCACACCTGCCATAAGCAGCAACACAGATACCCTGGGTAGTTTTGATATTTGAACTTGAGGAGGGATCACTGGGTGAATCACTGAGCACGAGTGATGAGAAACAAGTGGTGGGGGCCAGGGAGGAGCACAAGCCTGTTGTCCAGAGAGCTAAATTGTATCCTTATCTCAGCTGCAGAGCCTAGGGCTTTGGGGCTCGTGAGGCATGTTTATGAGAAAGTAGTTTTCTGAGTATGTTTGTTTTATAGAGTCATTTAAGTCTTCACTGCAAGGTTAGTTGTCATTTGGTACAATCCACTAGCCACATGTGCAGTCAAACTCCCAGTGGAACAGGACCTAAGCATAGTGGGAGTATCTCGTGGATGTTCACACTACTGCTATGGAGGTCTGAGGCTCAAATGTACAATAATCTTTCTAGTCTGGCTTCAACATAACGGAAATCAGATGGAGAAAACATAATGTTGGGCTTCCCCAAATTCATTGCTGCCCTCAGATCTGCATGGATCAGTGGGCATGTTGAGAATTGCTCACCTAGAACGGCATGACTGGAGTATACTTGAACGAAACTACGATCTCTCTGGATGACCAACATCCAACCCATCTAGCCCCACCCTCAATCAAATGGCAATACTTGTGTCAAAAGTGGATAGGACGAGCAAGGTATCACAGCAGCAAACAGGATGCAGACATGATGACAGCAGTAGGAGGGTTATCTCATGACCCGACACAAAAAGGTAAATGGTCACCTCAATATTTTTTTAATTTAAAAAACTGTGGCCTAGAAATTCGGTTGGTAGCACCAACGATTAGCACCTAAAGAGGCCGAGAATTGGGGCGTTACCCAATTTTCGGGCGGGCGCAGTGAATATAGCGCCACCTCCCATATTGAGTATCCTTTTAGCGCTGGCGCTAACTCTTTGCGCGCGCCCGCGGGTGCAGGCAGATCATGACGTCATTTCAGTATGCAACGCCTTTTTGGCGCCCCGGACCAGATATTCGGTGGCGCCCGCAACCTTTCCGCCTGGCGCTTTTAGTGACAGTTGGATGGAGCGTTCCCAGGCCCTTCTCGGACTCGGGGGGTGCTATTTAAAGGGGACAGCACTAGTATAAAAGCTGCAGCCATTTGGGCTGGCCATTCTGATCGTTGCTGGAGAGAGTTGTTGACCTTCTGTTGGACAGTACTTTTCTCATTGAGCCTTTGGAGGCACTGGCACTGGCAGCTTGAGGGCCCGGCTCCCGAGCTGGTGATGCAGCATCTGAAAGCAGGGAGGTGGAAGAGTGGCTTTAGCAAAAGGACAGCTTGGCAGCAAGGGATGCCAGATTGCGGCAAGGCTATGACATGGGTCCACAGTGAGAAAGCATGCTGGCGGGGGAAACAAGTGGAAGGAGACAGTTGTAAAAGGTGAGAACATTACCATCACTGTCGACAATGGGGTCGGCAGCTGCAGTGGTTACAGGACCACTCAGACGTCCTCCAAGAATCTGGTGGACTCTCTCCTCGAGATCCATGAGAGTGACCACTTGTGGAGGTCCTCCACCGGTGCGAAGCTGGTATTTGCCAATCCTCGCCAGCTTGGACTGCAGGGGAAAGGAGGGGAAGTTATGTTACCTGATGCCCTGAGTGATCATCTCATGCCCCCCATGGTGCAAGAGCCCATACATGACGCCTTGAGTCAAATGTGCATGTGTGTGCCCAGAAAGGGCCATGGGTGCTTGCTGGCAGGTGGCCAATGGGGCACAGGCCACCCTGTAGCCATAAAGTCAGGTGCAAATGAAGGGATGCATAAGTTTGCAGAAACAACACCCACCCTCATGACCCGAGTGAGGTCATTGAATTTCTTTCTGCATTGGACAGGGCTCCTGGTCACCATGCTGCTGGAGTTGACCCTCTGGCATACATCCCTCCAAGCTCGTCGGTAGTCCTTATGATTCGGCCTCCTGCCATTGTCTGGGTAGAGAACATCTCGCCGGCGCTCCACTGCGGCCACCAATTGCTCCAGAGCCTCATTGGTGAAGCGCTCTGCTCTCTGTCTCACCATCTCCATCTGGTCCAAGTTTTTAGCGCCAGAGAAGGGCCTGCGCCGATTCTGAGGCCTGCAAGGCGCAGAGTGTGGATTCTGAGGCCTGCAAGGCGCAGAGTGTGGATGCTGAAGCTGACTGACCCACCCCTTTAAGAGCTGGCCGGCGCCTGGAAGTCTCGTGGTCATCGGTAATTGAGAGCACCTGCGCTGCGCCCGTCCGCTCCGATATTGGGTTGCGCCGGAAGTTTAGCGCCTTAGGAGTCCCGTGTAATGCCTGAATTCGCGCCTCAATCACCTTTAGGGGCGATGCAACCCAATATCGCGCCAGGTGGCGATAAGTTGTGTCTGGCTATAAACTTTGCGCTGCGCCAATTCTAACGCCCCAAGCGGGGTTATACCCAATTTTTAGGCCTGTTTGTTTATAAATGAAGTCAACTAATCAGATTAATTTCTGATTTGAATTTGAACACAGAGCACTTGACATTCTGAATCTAAACTTGCATTGTAACACAGTACATTGATAGAACAGTCTATCCACAAGCATTTCCAATAAGAATTGCTTTGTACTGTATTAATTGAAAAATCAGCAAGTATTTTCTACGATGCTACTGCTGAGCACCACACAGAGATATTTTCTAATAGTCTCAGCCACATACATTCAAACTGGTTCAAAAATTAACTTAGCTCCCCAGAATTTAATTCTGGTGGATATATATTTAACATGGCCAGAAAACACCTCTGTTCTGCTTCCCTGTCAGTCTTCCCAAAATGTAAATAGTAGGCGATATTGGAGCAGATTTTCAATTTGCCACCCGGGCATAAAACAGGTGTTGCAGATCAGCTGCTAATTATGGAAATCACCAGATTGAAATCAATGGTAATGAAACTCAGGTGGTTTTTATAACTAGTGGCCAACCTGCAACACCAATTTTACCCCTGGGTGGCAAGTTTCAAATCCACCCCATTGAGCACAACCAGTCTGAACTATACCTGCCTACATTGTCAGTACACTTGGTCCTGAGAAACGTACACCTCTCTGATGATATTAGTGGCTAAACTTAGAGCTTGGGTCATCTGAGGTTAGGTTACAAAGCAGTTAGCTTTAAGGACAGTAGTTTTTCAACAGATTTTTGCTGCATTCTTAATCCATGAGCTGAAATGACCTTACCTGTTGTAAACTGCATTCAGACAAAACAGTAACTGGAGAAGATCTGAGGCATTTGACAATCATCCGAGTGAGTGATGTCCACACAAGGCTCATCACTTCCCAATAAGCCATGTGGTTTTCTTTAGGCTCCTGCTTAGAACAGATGGCTGCAATCTCCACTGTGATGATTTTGATGATAGTGACTCTCAGTAAGCTTTTAATGAGATTCAGTTGTGCCCAGATATCACCATCAGCTATTGTAGTAGCCCCACTGGCACTATTGTCATCTGCACTTCACACAAATGGTTAATCTGAAGACCCTCATGTGATGCCATTAGGACTAGAAGGATAATCCTCGTTCACATTCATCTGCTCGAGCAGGGTTTCGTAACCTGGAACTACAGAAAGTCATCCTTAAAGTCATCCATTTAAAAGAAAAGAGAGAACCAAAGTTTCAATTCTTTGGCAAAACATACAATTTGTCTTTGAAGATACAGTTTAAATTATGCTGCTGTTTGTTTAACATCATCATTGCCACAAATCTCATCAGAGATGCCTTGCTCTTTATGGAAACTCACCATTCCCTTATGGGGTCTGTGGTCATGGAATGACTTGGCGGAGGTAGGCCCATTCACCACTCTTAATTAGTAGTTCCACAAACAAATCATTGCATTGTGGTCAAAAAAGAAAAAAGAGAGACTTGCATTTACAGTATATAGTGCCTTTCACGACCACCGGACGCCCAAAGCGCTTTACAGCCAATGAAGTACTTTTAATGTGTCGTCACTTTTGTAATGTAGGAAATGTGCACAGCAAGCTCCCACAAACAGCAATATGATAATGACCAGATAATCTGTTTGAGTGATGTTGGTTGAGGGGTCAATATTAGCCATGACACCAGGGATAATTCCCCTGCTCTTATTTGAAATAGTGCCATGGGATCTTTTACATCCACCTGAGAGAGCAGACGGGGCCTCAGTTTAACATTGCATCCGAAAGACAGCACACTCCAACAGTGCAATACTCTCTCAGTACTTGTACTGGAGTGTCAGCCTAGATTTTTGTGCCCAAATCTCTGGAAGAGGACTTGAACCCACAACTTTCTGACTCAGAGACGCCAATTTCAAGTTGACTTCAATCTCATGCTCAAACTATCGTTTGCTTCACCGGATGGTTCAACATTTTTTCATTCCTTAAATTTGCCATGTCTTAAATCAGAAGGCGTTCTGACGAATCTTCTTACATTAGATACTGACATTTTTTTTTTACCAAGGTAAGTAGAATAATTCACTATAAACGTTTAATTTTTGCTTTGTGGTTCCCCAGTGAATGAAGTATCTCCAGCCTGAGCATGTGTGTGAAATTCTCTTCCTTAATCATGCTTAAAGCTACTTATTTCCATCATTCTCACTGTACTGCCAATGGGGTCAAATAGTGGAAATTGTAAAAGTGCCGATGCAAAGAACTGATGGCTAAGACACCTGGGCCTAGAAATTCACTAGCCTTAGCGCCGCTTTTGAGGCGCTAGAGGGACTAGCGCCAGAGTTATGGCCAGTTGAAAAATTCCCTGGGGCCCTAAAGCGGCGTTGCACCGGTAGCGCTGCGCCGGCACCGATGACGTCATCGGTGTGCGCAGCGTCCCGGTTGCCATGCCGACGGGCCCCAGCGCCGAAATTCAGTTGCGGCCGCCTCACCCGTGGCAGCCGCAACTAAGACTCTGGCAACAGAGTCCAACATGTGTTTGCGCCGGCGCATTAAAGGCCCCGCGGCGGCCGGCCGCTTTCCCGCCAGCCGCCTGCCCGCAGCTCCCTCCCCGGACTTCTCCCCCCACCCCCCCGGAACAGATGCAAGCCCGGCACTTGTCCGAGGTGCCGGGCTCATTTTTAAACAGATTTGCGCGGGCCGCGGCCAGGTGCAGGCAGCTCCTCCTTAACGGAAGGAGGAGGCCTGCACTTCCCCAGCCTGCCGCACCGCATCGGGTGCCGCAGCGCCGGAATTGCGGCGCTAAATGGCAGTTAGCGCCCTTTTCCAGGCGCTAAGACCCTTCAGTAGCGCCGGCAGCCGTTTGGGCGCGGCGCTACTGAATTTTTGGCGCGCGCAGGGGGACTTAGCGCCAGCACTAACTTCCGGCGCTAAAGCCCTGGCTAAGCCAAAACCCAATTTCTAGGCCCTGATCTTAAGGTTTTCTGTGAAACTTAGTCACTGTTTTTCTGTGAAATTCAGTCAGTGTGTGTTTATTGAGAGATATTCAGGCATTGTATGTGATTGTGGTAAAGTGGGGTATCAGACCATCCGTGCTCTAGTGCTTGTCTTTTATGTTTTGCATGGAGCTGAAAAACTGTCCCAGTTTGTGTTTTGACTGTAAACGACACAAATGAGAATAATTGCTACCTACCTTTTTTGGTGAGTGGATCTGTAGCTGCTATAAACATATTTTTAAATTACTATGGCCGGAATTGGCCAGTGTCCGTGGCAGGTCGCGACCCCACTGCTGGCTCCATCCCGCTGTTGAAAATGAACTTACCTTAATGGGGCCTATTAAGCCCACCCAGCGCGTTACCCGACCCAATGAGATGGAGCAGGTCTGGTGACGTCATTCATGATGAGTTTTCAGCCAAAGGGGCCATGGCCACATTACATTTGAAGTTTACTCTAACATAGTGCTGTCAGTGCACTACAGCTTTGGAGCACTGCAAACACTGACAATGACTGCACAGAGGCAGAGGGCTGCACCCAGGTTTTCTGATGACTCCATCCAGGTTTTCCGATAACTCCCTCCATATGCTTATGGAGGGAGTCAGAGCATGCAGGGAGGTCCTCTTCCCTTCCGATGGGCGGAAGAGACCGCCCCAGGAGACCAAGGCAGCCTGGTTGCAGATTGCAGAGGTGGTCACAAGCAGGGGTGTGGTCAGGAGTACCTGGGTGCAGTGCTGCAAATGATCATTAGATCAGGAAACGTTAGTACAAAGCTACACTCAACTACATCCTGCTGTGCCTCTCATCACATCTCCATCACTCTGCCTTCCCTATCCTACTCCTGCACATCCTTACTCACACAAACATACCTTGCATGTCCACCCATCCCTCTCTTCTATCTACATTATAACATCCCCATCTCACTAGCCACCCCTCACACTCACCCTCATCCTAGTGCAATCATACCAACTAACAACACACAAGGGTAGCCACTTAGGTGTTTTATGCAAAGTTTCTGTTAATGTGGTGTCATACATAAAAACCTTTATTTTCAACACTTTGCGTTCTTTGAAAGTGGCTTAGTGAGTTGCAGTGAATGGTGAGTCATAACGGTACCCCTACAATGCTAATGAGTGTGAAAGGAATGGATTGGGCATTGTAGGGATGCTTTATGGTGTTGGTGTGGGGTGGTGCCAACCTGGTGCATCATGTGGCAGCCATATGGGTGTATAGCGTAAAGTTAACTAAATCTCGCCATGATGAGGCCATTCCTGGCCTCCCGGGCAGCAATGTGCTTGGGCGCTGATGCCCTGTGTCCTGTGCAGCATCAGGTGATTGCGGAGAAGGTTGGTGTTGTTGTTGGCACTGCTGGTGTGCCTGGTACTGCTGGCGTTGGGGCTCATCATGGTGGGATTCTGAGGAACAAGGTGAGAGAGTATAAAGGGCACCCATGTTGATGGAATAGACGGCAGGTGAAGTACAGATGACAGAAGCATTCTGTCAATGGTGGAGAGAGTTCTTCCAATGAGGTGACACTGGATGGAGACTTTGCTGGAAACACTTGCAGCCTGTGCTGGAAATGGACCGAGCAACAGCTTCTGCCTGAGGAAAGTGATCATCTGTCGGGCGGGAGCTTTTACTATACATTTCATGCTGTCAAGTAATCAGCTGGAGCAATGGCTACGGAAAACCCGTCTCAGGTTGACAGACGTGGTTCCCGAGCTGCGTGAATCCCGTGGCCATGCAGGGAAATTCTAAAAGTAAGTGAATAAAGGCTCTTACTTGCCTGTAAACTACCTGATAATCATCTCAATTGGGTTGCCCACCGCTGCCGGTCGGGTCTGTAGTGTCCGAGTATCAATAATACACGGACTGCAGGAGAACAATAATAACAGGTATTTACTGAACAGAGGGTAAGCTTAAACTGAAGTACAGAAGCCTGCTATGGCTTTATATACAGGTGTGGTCGCTGCCGGTACTGCAGTATAAAATCAGTTCTCTCTTAAAGGTACATACACAACAATTCCTCCCCTTTTAGATAAACAGTACATAACATTCATTTAACAACTAAATAATAACTAATTACAATTACAATTTTCTCTGTACTATATACATCAACTGAAATAATAATTTATAAGTTCAGTCTTTGAAGAGGCTTCCTGATCCTGACTGGATAGCGCCTTTCTTGAGTATCCTGTTCTTGCGGCGGAGTCGATTCTGGCTCATTGTCATTGGTTGGTTCGTCAGCTTCCAATACCACTGATTCTGAGGTAGACGCAATCTGTACTTCGGGTTCATTACCAGGTGCACATGCTCGTGGTATGGGTTTGGCTTGTTCCTGTGACTCTAGAATCTGGTCAGCATGGCGTCTCACGATGCTCTCTCCAACGTCCACTGTCTATATTAGTGGTCCCTGCTGTGTGCATATCGTTCCTGGCTGCCATTTTTCTGTTCGGTAGTCGCGGGCCAAGACTGGTTGCCCTATCTTGAAGCTCCTGGTTGGCTTCTCATTGATGTGCTGGAATTGCTTATCCACAACATCTCGTCTTATGTTTGGTTTGAGCAAATCCAGGCGACATCTTAGCCTTCGGTTGAAGAACATTATGGCTGGAGCTTGGTTGGTGACTGCATGTGTCGCATTCTGGTAAGCAAACAAGAAATTATCCACAATAACAACAGAAAATGCTGGAAAAACTCAGCAGGTCAGGCAACATCCATGGACAGAAATTTGAGTTGACGTTTCAGGTCGAACCCTTTTTCAAGCCAAACGGAGATCCCATCGAAGAGAAGAGCAGAACTTCTTCAAGGTAGGCATTCCTAGAAGAGGTGTGGCAGTGAACCAAACACTAGTACGATAGCAAAATACCGCGGATGTTGGAAATCCGAAATAACAACAGAAAATGCTGGAAAAACTCAGCAGGTCAGGCAACATCCGTGGACAGAAATTTGAGTTGACGCTTCGGGTCGAACCCTTTTTCAAGTCAAACGGAGATCCCATCGAAGAGAAGAGCAGAACTTCTTTATCCACCTTGTGTTGTAGTGGTATGTCATCATTATACATCGCCTTTATTGCCTTTTTAAAGGTCTGAACAAACCTCTCAGCCAATCCATTTGTGGCTGGATGATATGGGGCAGATGTGTAATGTTTCACCCCATTATTCCTCAGAAACCTCCGGAAATCCTCGGACACAAACTGTGGCCCATTGTCGGAGCAAATCTGTTCTGGCAAGCCATTCCTGGCGAAGATGGTCCGTAGGACTGCAATAGTTTTCTCCGTGGTGGTGGAGGACATTTTGATGACCTCTGGCCATTTCGAATGGGCATCCATGGCGATTAGAAACATTGAGTCCATAAATGGACCAGCAAAATCAATGTGTACCCGTTGCCATGGAGAAGAGGGCCACTCCCATGGGTGTAGCGGGGCCTGTGGTGGAGCGTTTTTGACCTTCTGGCATCCTGTGCATCTCTTGGTCATATCCTCAATTTCTTTATCGATTCCCGGCCACCACACAAACGCCCTGGCTAGGCTCTTCATTTTTACCCCTCCCAGATGACCCTCATGAAGCTCATTGAGCACTCTATCTCTCAACTTGGGTGGAATTACCACTCGGGATCCACACATCAAGGTTCCCCGGCACACTGACAGCTGTTCTCTCCTTGGCGAGAATGCTGGCAACAGTGAGTCGCCATGTGCTGGCCATCCCTTCACTGTCAAATCATAGACCCGAGAGAGTGTCGGGTCATTTCGGGTTTCCTTCTCTATACTTGAGTTTGTAACAGGTAGACATTCGACTATGGTCGAATGGAATATCTCAACAGTGTCCACTGCAGGTGCTTCCTTCACCATAGGCAACGGTAGGCACGACAGCCCATCAGTGTTTCCATGCTGTTTCGTACCTTTGTACTCTATGTCGTACTGATGTGCCCCTAGAAAAAGTGACCATCTTTGCAGCCGTTGCGCCGTCATCACCGGAACGCCCTTCTTTGGGTTAAAAATGGAGACCAGGGGCTGATGATCAGTCAGTAGGGTGAATTTCTGCCCGTGCAGATAGTGATTGAACTTCTTCACCCCCCACACCAGGCTGAGGGCACCCCTGTCAATCTGGGCGTAGTTATGCTCGGCTGAGGTTAACGAGCGTGACGCAAAGGCTATTGGCCTCTCTGAACCGTCAAGGAATTTGTGTGACAGCACCGCTCCAATGCCGTAGGGAGACGCATCACATGCCAACCGAATCGGTAGTGTTGGATTGTAGTGGGCCAATACTTCTTTTGAAGTGATTAGGCATTTACATTTCTGAAAGGCATGCTTACACTCATCACTCCATTTCCATGTTACTCCAGTTTGCAGCAGGGCGTTCAGTGGGTGCAGAATTGTAGATAAATTCGGCAAGAACTTATGGTAGTAGTTCACCAACCCGAGAAACGACCTCAGTTGCGACACATTTTCCGGTGCTGGAGCCTTGACTACAGCCTCAATCTTGTCTGGCGACTTATGCAACCCTTCCTCATCAATCATGTGGCCACAATACGAGATTTGTCTCCTGAAGAACATGCATTTGGGGCGGTTGGCTCGTAGCCCATATTCTTGTAATCTAGTGAGCACCTGCTCCAGGTTGGCAAGGTGTTCACTGTCATTTTCGCCCGTAACCAGGATGTCGTCCAAATAAGAACATAAGAACATAAGAAATAGGAGCAGGAGTAGGCCAATCGGCCCCTCGAGCCTGCTCCGCCATTCAATAAGATCATGGCTGATCTGATCCTAACCACCAATCTACTATCACTGAACCATCTCCTGAATCTAACAGAATTAGACACACGAAATAGGAGCAGGATCAGGCTACATGGCCCCTGGGCCCGCTCCGCTACCCACAGGGCCATGACCAATCCGAACCTAGACTCATGTCCAAATTCCTGCCTGTTCCCCATAACCCTTTATTCCCTTTACTTCTAGGAAACTGTCTATTTCTGTTTTAAATTTATGTAATGATGTAGCTTCTACAGCTTTTTGGGGCAGCATATTCCATGGACCTACCACCCTCTGAGTGAAGTAGTTCCTCCTCATCTCAGTTTTGAAAGAGCAGCCCCTTATTCTAAGACTATGCCCCCTAGTTCTAGTTTCACCCATCATCGGGAACATCCTCCCCGCATCCACCCGATCCAACCCCTTCACAATCTTATATGTTTCAATAAGATCGCCTCTCATTTTTCTGAACTCCAATGAGTAGATTCCCAATCTACTCAACCTCTCCTCATATGTCCATCCCCTCATCCCCGGGATTAACCGAGTGAACCTTCTTTGTACTGACTCGAGAGCAAGTATGTCTTTTCTTAAGTATGGACACCAAAACTGTATGCAGTATTCCAGGTGCGGTCTCACCAATACCTTGTACAACTGAAGCAATACCTCCCTATTTTTATATTCTATCCCCCTAGCAATGAAAGCCAACATTCCATTGGCCTTCTTAATCACTTGCTGCATCTGCATACTAACCTTTTGAGTTTCGTGCACCAGGACCCCCAGATCCCTTTGTACTTCAGTATTTTCCAGTTTCTTGCCATTAAGATAATAACTTGCTCTACGATTTTTCCTGCCAAAGTGCATAACCTCACACTTTCCAGTATTGTATTCCATCTGCCAAATCTCTGCCCACTTACTTAGCCTGTCTATGTCCCCTTGCAGGTTTTTTATGTCCTCCTCACTCACTACTTTCCCTCCCATCTTAGTGTCATCTGCAAACTTTGATATGTTACACTTGGTCCCCTCCTCCAAATCGTTAATATAGATTGTAAAGAGTTGGGGACCCAGCACTGACCCCTGTGGAACACCACTAGTTACTGATTGCCAGTCCAAGAATGAACCATTTATCCCAACTCTCTGCTTTCTGTTAGATAGCCACTCCTCTATCCATGCCAGAATATTACCCCCAATCCCGTGATTTTTTATCTTAAGCAATAATCTTTTGTGTGGCACCTTGTCAAATGCCTTTTGGAAGTCTAAATACATTAGATCCACTGGTTCCCCTTTATCCACCCTATATGTTACTTCCTCAAAGAACTCCAGCAAATTTGTCAAACATGACTTCCCTTCATAAAACCATGCTGACTTTGTCCTATTAAATTATGATTATCCAAATGTCCTGTTACTGTCTCCTTAATAATGAACTCCAATATTTTACCTACCACAGATGTTAGGCTAACCGGTCTATAGTTTCCAGCCTTCTGTCTACTGCCCTTTTTAAATAAGGGCGTTACATTAGCAGTTTTCCAGTCTGCTGGGACCTTTGCTGATTCCAGGGAGTTTTGGAAAATTATTACCAATGCATCCACAATCCCTACCGCCACTTCCCTCAAGGCTCTAGGATGTAAGCCATCAGGTCCAGGTGATTTATCCACCTTGAGTCCCATTATTTTACCGAGTACCACTTCCTTAGTGATTGTGATCGTGTTTAGCTCCTCCCCCCATATAGCCCCCTGTTTGTCAAGTGTTGGGATATTCTTAGTGTCTTCTACTGTAAAGACTGATACAAAATATTCATTCAGTGTTTTTGCCATCTCCATATTTCCCACCATTAATTTCCCAGTCTCATCCTCTAAGGGACCAACATTTACTTTAGCCACCCTTTTTCTTTTTATATAACTATAAAAACTCTTACTATCTGTTTTTATATTTTTTGCTAATTTACTTTCATAATCTATCTGCCCTTTCTTAATCAATCTTTTAGTTATTTTTTGCTGTCTTTTAAAGTTTTCCCAATCCTCTATCCTCCCACTAGATTTGGCTACCTTATATGCCCTTGTTTTTAGTCGAATACTATCCTTAATTTCTTTACTTAGCCACAGATGGCTGTCTTTTCTTTTACACCCTTTTCTTCTCAGTGGAATATATATTTTTTGGAAGTTGTAAAATAACTCCTAAAATGTACGCCACTGATCATGTATCGTCTTACCCTTTAATCTATTTTCCCAATCCACTCTACTCAATTCCGCTCTCATAACTTCATAGTCTCCTTTATTCAAGCTTAGCACGCTTGTTTGAGATCCAACCTTCTCACCCTCTAATTGAATATGGAATTCAGCCATGTTATGGTCACTCATTCCAATTAACACTGGGTCCCCAGGATCCCTTGCAGGACTTATTCCATTGCCCTCTGCCAAATAACCGGGGCTGATGCTACCCCGAATACCAGTCGGTTGTACTGGTAAAGATCTTTGTGAGTGTTTATCGTGAGGTATTTCCTAGATGCTTCTTCCACCTCCATTTGTAGATACGCTTGGGCCAGATCAATCTTCGTAAAGCGTTTCCCTCCAGATAGTGAGGCGAAAATATCTTCTATCCGTGGAAGTGGATATTGTACTGTGTGCAGGACTGGGTTCACAGTTACCTTGAAGTCCCCACAGATGCGAACCTTCTTCGGCTCCCCAGGTGTGCTGCTCAATGATTTCTTCATTACAGGAACGATGGGTGTGGCCCACTCACTCCAGTCCACCTTGGACAGCACACCCAAACGCTCCAGACTTTCCAGCTCTGCTTCAACGGCTGGGCGGATCGCGTACAGTACCGATCTGGCCTTAAAGAATTTTGGGTTTGCGTTATCTTCGATTTTTATCATTGCCGTTACTCCTTTTAGAGTCCCAAGTCCTTGTTGGAACGCCTCTTTCGCGTCAGTTAGAATTTTTGACAGACGTCCAGGTGTGACGTCATCATCCTTTTTGTCAGTCACAGTTAAAGCCTGAATGGAATGCCAATCCAATTGTATTTTTCGGATCCATTCACGTCCCAATAATGGTGGTCCTCCATCTTGTAGTATATATAGATACAGTTTCTGTGTTTCCTTGCCGTTGTATTTAACTGGCACCCTTATTTTTCCTCTGTGGTAGACTTTTTGCCCCGTGTATGTCTTCAATACAATGGACGTGTCCTTCAAGGGTATGTGTGAGAATAGCCGCTCATAGTCTCGTCGATTCATGAAAGTTAGGGCTGATCCTGTGTCCAATTCCATCTTTACTTGGTGTTGTGTATGTACCTTTAAGAGAGAACTGTTTTACAGCTCCTGTATACTGGAGTACCGGCAGTGACCACACCTGTATATAAAGCCGGAGCAGGCTTCTGTACTTCAGTCTTGAGACTACTCTACTCCAGTAAGTACCTGTTGATTGTTAAGTTACAGCATCCCTGTAGTTCTTGGGGAAACATCCTATTTAAAGAATCACGGATCTAACAGTGGCGACGAGTGTCGATTCGAATCTACCTGCAACTCTGCATTTCCCTTCGAGGATTCACTCCGGAAGGGCGGTGGAAGAAAGCCGAGGCCAGAAACACGGGCGTCGACCACGAGCAACCGCCCAGTCGTCCGGCAGAGAGTGAACATCGCAGGGGAGGCTGTGGAGAGCCGGGCTTGGTTCCCCAGCCACGACGATCAGCAACAGACTGACGACAGGTACAGTGCAGACCCTTCCCGGACAGCGGCGGCTGGAGCCAACCGACGGCAGAGAAAAAGCCGAGCAGCATCGACGGGGTAAGATAGAGGGTGAAGCGCACAGGGTGCAGCCGGGGGTTGAAAACTGAGCGGCGTCGAGGAAAAACAAAACGGAGAGAGGGTAAAGCAGCAGCCGGGTTCAGGAACCGAGCGGCGGAAACGGGAAAGGCTCACAGAAAAAAAAATGCGCAGAGCACAGCCAGGGCTCAAGGGCTGAACAGTGTCCGCGGGGAGAAGAAGGGGGAGCGTGGGAGATGCCATTGAGCCGCGGAGAAGAAGGAAGAGCGCGGGAGACACCATTTTTAGAAGCCGCAGCGGAGAAGAAGGGCGAGCGCGGGAAGAAAGGGAAGCGCGGGAGACGCCATTTTGTGCCAGCGGAGAAGAAGGGAAAGCACGGGAGACACCATTTTTGACAGTTAAATCACACCCAGGGATGCCGAAGAGTGGCAGTATCTCTACGTTCCACAATGAAGTCAAAGATTGGGCGACATACGTGGAACGTATTGAGGTGTACTGCAGGGCGAATGAAGTGCCAGATGCTAGGAAAGCACTGGTTTTGTTAAATTCCATGGGTGCAAAAACTTATGGGTTACTGCGAAACCTAATAACCCCAGAGAAGCCTGTGAATAAGAATTTCGAAAGCATAGTAGAAATCCTACAGGACCACTTAAACCCCACACCGCTGCTGATAGCAGAACGACTTAAGTTCCATAAAAGGAACCAACACAAAGACGAAAGCAATGCTGAGTACTTAACGGAACTGCGCAAGCTATCGAAACACTGCCAGTTTGGAGTGGGACTAGCAGATACGTTAAGGGACAAGTTTGTGTGTGGGCTTCAAAGTGAAGGAATCCAGAAACGGCTTCTATCAGAAAAGGATCTTACGCTGGACAAGGCTTTCAGCATGGCAGTATCACACGAAGCAGCCGCAAGGGGCGCTGCAGAGGTACAACGGAGACTGCAAGAATATGGTACCAATGAAATGTCCTATGGAACAGGGAAGTGTTATCGCTGCGGCAGAACAACACACGACCAGAAGGATTGTTGGTTCAAGGACCAAGTGTGCAGACAGTGTGGAAAAGCAGGACACATAGCAAGAGCCTGCAGGTCTGGGAAGAAAACCAACAGCAAGAAATCTCCACAGGAGAAGTACAAAAAGGTACACAAGGTGATGGACAGTAGTTCAGACGAACAGAAAAGTGACACAGACTCTGGAAGCAAGGAGCTGGGTTGTCTGAAACTACATAAGGTAACCAAAATGGAGGATCACCAGACTATCTGGGTTACACTCAAGATAGACGGAGTCCAAGTGAAAATGGAATTGGATACAGGATCAGCCCGAACAGTCATAAACCAAAGGGACTACAAGCGGCTATTTTCACATATACCCTTGAAAGCTACAGAGATTGTCTTGAAGACGTACACGGGGCAAAAAGTCTACCCCAAAGGAAAAATAAGGTAGAAAGTGATATACAAAGGCCAGGAAATACCTAAAATGGACTTATATGTATTGCCAGATGGAGGACTACCACTGCTAGGACGTGAATGGATCCGGAAGATACAATTAGATTGGCATTCCATACAGGCACTGAAGGTTGAGGCCAAAAAGGATGACGACGTCACACCTGGACTGTTAAGCCTGTGTGTTCCAGTTATATTTAAGGTCAATTACTGACACAGACTACAAGAATAACTTTTCAATAGGTCTTTACTATTCGGAGGTTAGGGCTGTACTACCCAGCAAATTACTACACAGCACTTATATACCGGTGTGGTCACCACCGGTATTACCGTATACAGCAGCCAGAGAAAGTAGTACATCTCTTAAGGTGGAACAGGTTTAAGTTCTCTTAAGGTGGAACAAGCTACATACACCACAATCCTCCCTTTTTAGCTTAACAGTTATATCCCCATTTAACATAACATAATAACATATATACATGTACAACTTCATGTAGAAACAGTTCAAAGGTTCAGTCTCTCAGGAGGCCTCCTGATTCGAGTTGGATAACGCCTTTCAGGGGTCTCTGATTCTTGTTGCTGAGGTGACTCCTCTAGTTGGCCTCTTATGTCTTGGACATCATCATCAGGTACATTCACTGCCGAGGTAGATGCTTCAGGTTCACTAACTTCTTCCACGGTTGTCTCTGTCGTAACCATGGGTTCGACCCTTGTTCTCGATTCTACCAGTTGGTCAGTATGACGCCGTATTACATTTTTACCAACATCTACTGTGTACATCAGGGGTCCTTGTCTGCGCCGAATTGTTCAGGATTGCCATTTCTCGTTTCCATAGTCCCTGGCCAACACTGGTTGTCCTACCTCGAAACTCCGAGTGGTCTTGTTATTTGTATGCTGGAACTGTTTGTTTTCAACTTCCCTCCACACATTTGGTTTTAACAAGTCCAACCTGGACCGCAACCTCCTGTTATAAAACATCATGGCAGGACTTTGGTTTGTCACTGCATGAGCGGCGTTTCGATATGCCAGTAGAAACTTGTCCACCTTATGTTGTAGTGGAATCTGATCTTCGCTCATGGCCTTTATTGCCTTTTTGAATGTTTGTACAAATCTCTCGGCCAACCCATTTGTAGCCGGATGGTATGGGGCAGAGGTATAATGTTTCACCCCATTCTTCTTTAAGAATTTTTGGAATTCTTCTGACACGAACTGTGGTCCGTTGTCGGAACATATTTGTTCTGGCAATCCGTTCCTTGCGAATATCGTTCTTAACACCGCAATTGTCTTTTCTGAAGTAGTGGTAGTCATCTTGATCACTTCTGGCCATTTAGAATGTGCGTCCACCGCAATTAGAAACATGGAGTCCATGAATGGACCAGCAAAGTCAATATGTACGCGTTGCCATGGGGCTGAAGGCCATTCCCATGGATGCAGCGGTGCAATCGGAGGTGCATTTTGCACTTTTTGGCACCCTGAGCAGCTTTTCGTCAGCTCCTCTATCTGTTGGTCGATACCCAGCCACCACACATAAGCCCTAGCAAGGCTTTTCATCTTGACTCCCCCCAGATGACCTTCATGCAGTTCCTTTAGAACTCTTTCCCTTAACTTAGGAGGAATAATCACTCTCATTCCATACATCAATGTTCCTTGACAGACGGACAGCTGGTCTCGTCTTGCCGAGAATGCCGGTAACAGAGAATCACCATGTGCTGGCCACCCCTTCACTGTCACCTCGTAGACTCGGGACAGTGTCGGGTCATTCCTGGTTTCTCTTTCAATACTTGCATTGGTGACTGGTAAACACTCGATGATGGTCGAGTGAAATAACTCAACAGGGTCAACCTTCGTTGTCTCCTCTTCTTCAGGTAGTGGCAGGCGCGACAGCCCATTAGCATTACCATGCTGCTTTGTACCTTTGAATTCTATCTGATATTGATGTGCCCCTAGGAAAAGGGACCATCTCTGGAGTCTCTGTGCTGTCATCACCGACACACCCTTCTTAGGGTTAAAAATGGATACCAACGGCTGATGGTCTGTCAGAAGCGTAAACTTTTGGCCCTGCAGGTAATGATTAAACTTCTTTACTCCCCACACAAGGCTGAGAGCCTCCCTATCTATCTGAGCATAGTTGCGCTCAGCGGAGGTCAATGATCTGAATGCGAACGCGACTGGCCTCTCCGTGCCATTTGGCAGCTTGTGTGAGAGTACTGCCCCAATACCATATGGAGAAGCATCACAAGCCAAACGAATAGGCAGTGTTGGGTTGAAGTGAGCCAACACTTCCTCTGAGGTTATCAATTCCTTACTTTTGCGAAAGGCCTTCTTACAGTCCTCGCTCCACTCCCATGGTACTCCCTTCTGCAAAAGAGCGTTCAGCGGGTGCAGTACCGTGGATAAATTTGGCAGAAACTTATGGTAATAGTTAATCAATCCTAGGAACGACCTCAACTGAGATACATTAACCGGAGCGGGAGCCTTCACAACCGCTTCGATCTTGTCAGGAGACTTATGAAGTCCCTCCTGGTCAATGACATGGCCACAGTACGAGATCCGCTTCTGAAAGAACTCACATTTCTGCCGATTAACTCGAAGTCCATATTCTTTCAATCTGATGAGCACCAGTTCCAAATTTGTGAGGTGTTCCTCGTCACCATCTCCTGTAATCAGAATATCATCCAGGTAACATTGTGTGCCTGGAATTCCCTGTAATACCTGTTCCATGGCCCTCTGCCAAATTGCTGGAGCTGATGCCACTCCAAAAACCAGTCTATAATACCGGTACAAGCCTCTATGCATGTTGATCGTGAGGTACTGGCGTGACTCTTCCTCAACTTCCATCTGTAAGTACGCCTGCGCCAGGTCTATCTTGGTGAAGTGTTTCCCGCCCGACAATGAAGCGAAGATATCCTCAATCCGCGGAAGCGGATACTGCACCGTGTGAAGCACCGGATTAACAGTGATCTTGAAATCTCCACAGATGCGAACCTTCCCTGGTTCTCCCGGCTTGTTGCTCGAAGGACGTTTCATCACGGGAACAATGGGCGTAGCCCACTCACTCCAGTCTACCTTAGACAGTACTCCTGAACGTTCTAGCGCTTCCAGCTCCGCTTCCACAGCAGGTCGTATCGCATAGGGTACCGGTCTGGCTTTGAAAAATTTTGGTTGTGCATGTTCTTCAATCTTGATGTTTGCCGTAATTCCTCTCAGTGTTCCCAGTCCCTGCTGGAACACCTCTTTAGCCTCGTCCAATATTCTGGACAATCGTTTAGGTTTGACATCTGTTTCCCTGGCATCTACCGTTAGTGCTTTTAAGGAATGCCAGTCCATATTCATTTTTCTAATCCACTCCCGTCCCAGTAGTGGTGGACCTCCTTCAGGTAGCACATATAAGTCCATTCCTCGGCTTTCTTTGCCCTTGTGGACCACCTTTACCTCTATCTTTCCGATGGGGTATACTCTTTGCCCCGTGTATGTTTTCAATACAATCTCCGTATCCCGTAGGGGAATATGTTGGAATAACCTTTTGTAATCTTTCTTATTCATGACCGTCAATGCCGATCCAGTGTCCAATTCCATCTTCACTTGGACTCCTGCTATCTGAAGTGTGACCCAAATTGTCTGGAGGTCTGCTTCCTTACCAACGTTGTGTACTCTTAAGCTACCCAGTTCATTACTGCTGGCGTCTGAATCTGACTTCTGTTCGTTCGAACTGTTCTCTGTCACCTTGTGTACCTTTCTGTACTTTCCCTGCGGTGACTTTTTGTTGCTGGTCTTCTCTCCTGACCGGCATACTTTAGCTATGTGACCAAGCCTGCCACATTTTCTGCATTCCTTATTTTTGAACCAGCACTGGTTCTGATCGTGCGTTGTCTTTCCACAATGATAACATTTTACTGTACCCAAGACCATTTGATTTGTGCTGAGTTCCGGTGACCGTAGCTGCATTACCGCCGTGCCTCTCGCTGCGGCTTCGTGCGATGCTGCCATAGCGACAGCTTTATCAAGCATCAGCTCATTCTCCTCAAGCAGTCGCTTTTGTGTCTCTTCTTTTAACAATCCACACACAAATTTATCTCTTAGCGCATCTGTTAGTCCTGTTCCAAACTGACAGTACTTTGCTAGCTTACACAATTCAATTAAAAATTCAGCATTGCTTTCATTTTTCAGCTGCTTTCTGCTGTAAAATTTAAATCGTTCCGCTAGTATCAGCGGCGTGGGGCTTAAATGATTTTTCAGGACGGTAACAATATCCGCGAAAGTCTTATCCATCGGTTTCTCTGGTGATAGAAGGTGTTTCAATTGCCCGTATGTCTTCGCACCCATTAAGTTTAATAAGGTTAGTGCTTTCTCCCCATCTGGTATCTTATTTGCTCTACAATAAACTTCTATGCGTTCTACATACGTGGTCCAATCTTCGATGTCGCTATCAAAAGTATTAATGTTCCCATGTTTAGGCATCTTTGCAATTTTTTTTTTCCAAAATGGCGGCTTCCCGCGCTTGGCGGTCTTTCCCGCGCTCGTCTTCTTCACCCGCTGGCTGCAATGGCGATTGCTGTGCTGCTGCCGGTCTCGCCTCCCCAGTGGTTAACAACTCCCCCGACGCTGCTTCTACTCCACCGCGGTTCCCGTGGGCATTCGCGCTTCCCTGCCATCGCGCCTCGCAGCCCTTCTTGCAGCCCGGTTATGTGCACCCGCTGCGTTCGAATTCACCGCGGCTCTTGCGCTTTCAGCTGCCCCAGTCGCTGCGCCTTTCGGCCCGAATGCGGCCCGGCCCTTTTCACCGGCCGCGGTCGATTTCACCGCCCTCTTTCCTCCGTCTTCCCTCCCCTTCGCTACAGCCAACGCGGCCGACTTTCGCTGATTGGCTTACCCACCACCGTGGTAGAAGGAAGATAGCTGTCTGCCGCTGATGGGGGCTTCGAATTCAGAATTTCTCTTCTTCACTCCGGGTCCTCGATGCCTCCCGCGCGACGTGCTCTTCAGCAGGATGATGAGGGTGGATGCCTCTTCTCGACGCCCATTCTGAGGACGAAGCTGCCGTGGATGTAAACTGCCGCAGGGTAAGATCGGACTCGTCGCCACTGTTAAGTCTGTGTGTTCCAGTTATATTTAAGGTCAATTACTGACACAGACTACAAGAATAACTTTTCAATAGGTCTTTACTATTCGGAGGTTAGGGCTGTACTACCCAGCAAATTACTACACAGCACTTATATACCGGTGTGGTCACCACCGGTATTACCGTATACAGCAGCCAGAGAAAGTAGTACATCTCTTAAGGTGGAACAGGTTTAAGTTCTCTTAAGGTGGAACAAGTTACATACACCACATGGACGACTGTCAAAAATGCTAACTGACACAAAAGAATTGTTCCAGGAGGGACTCGGAACACTAAAAGGCATAACAGCAACGATTAAAATAGAGGAAAATGCAAGCCCAAAGTTTCTTAAGGCCAGACCAGTGCCTTATGCGATCAGACCAGCCGTCGAAGCAGAGCTGGAAGGGTTGGAACGTTCAGGAGTACTGTCCAAAGTAGACTGGAGCGAGTGGGCTACACCCATCGTTCCTGTAATGAAGAGGTCGTTGAGTAATATGCCTGGGGAACCAAAGAAAGTCCGCATCTGTGGGGATTTTAAGGTGACAGTGAACCCAGTCCTTCACACGGTGCAATATCCGCTTCCACGAATTGAGGATATTTTCGCCTCGCTATCTGGAGGTAAACGCTTCACCAAAATTGATCTAGCCCAGGCGTACTTGCAAATGCAGGTAGAAGAAGCCTTGAAACAATACCTCACGATCAACACTCATAAAGGTCTCTATCAATACAACGGGCTGGTGTTCGGGGTAGCATCGGCTCCGGCTATTTGGCAAAGGGCGATGGACCAAGTCCTGCAAGGGATTCCAGGGACCCAGTGTTATTTGGACGACATCCTGGTCACGGGCGAAAATGACAGTGATTACCTCGCCAACTTGGAGAAGGTGCTCACCAGATTAAAGGAATATGGGCTACGAGCTAATCGCCACAAGTGCGAGTTTTTCCAGAAGCAGATCTCGTATTGTGGCCACGTCATCGATGAAGAGGGGTTACATAAGTCCCCTGAAAAGATTGAGGCAGTAGTCAAGGCTCCAGCACCGGAAAATGTGTCACAACTGAGGTCGTTCCTCGGGCTGGTAAACTACCACCATAAGTTCTTACCAAATTTGTCCACGGCATTACACCCACTGAACACCCTACTGCAAACAGGGGTGCCATGGAAGTGGAATGACGAACGTAGACGAGCTTTCCAGAAGTGTAAAGAATTGATCACATCAAAAGAGGTGTTGGCCCATTTCAACCCAGCACTACCAATTCGTTTGGCATGTGATGCATCACCCTATGGTATTGGAGCGGTGCTGTCGCACAAATTCCCAGATGGGTTGGAGAGGCCAGTAGCCTTTGCGTCTCGGTCACTAACATCAGCCGAGCGCAACTACACCCAGATTGACAGGGAGGCCCTCAGCCTAGTATGGGGAGTAAAAAAATTCAACCGCTATCTGCATGGGCAGAAGTTCACCTTGCTGACTGACCACCAACCATTTGTCTCCATCTTTAATCCTAAGAAGGGCGTTCCAGTGATGACTGCACAGCGGTTACAGAGATGGTCTGTTTCTAGGGGCGAATCAATGTGAAATAGAATATAAAGGCACGAAACAGCATGGAAACGCTGATGGGCTATCACGCCTGCCACTGCCTACTGTGGAGGAAGCACCAGCAGTGGACCCTATCAAGATATTTTATTCGTCAATAATTGAACAATTGCCAGTTACGAACGCGGATATAGAGAAGGAGACCTGCAATGATCCGACACTGTCTCGGGTATATGATTTGACGGTGAGGGGATGGCCAACACATGGTGACTCACTGTTGCCAGCATTCTCATCCAGAAGAGAACAGCTGTCAGTATGCCAGGGGACAGTGATGTGTGGATCCCGAGTGGTGATTCCACCCAAGTTAAGGGAGAGAGTGCTAAATGAGCTTCAGGGAGGTCATCTGGGAGGGGTGAAAATGAAAAGCCTTGCTAGGGCTTATGTGTGGTGGCTGGGGATCGATCAACAAATCGAGGACCTAACCAAGAGCTGCTCAGGATGCCAGAAGGTCCAAAATGCACCACCACATGCCCCTCTACACCCATGGGAGTGGCCCTCCTCTCCATGGCAACGGGTGCATATTGATTTTGCTGGTCCATTCATGGAGTCAATGTTCTTAATAGCAGTGGATGCTCACTTGAAATGGCCTGAGGTGATAAAAATGTCTTCAATCACTACAGAGAAACCGATTGCAGTCCTATGGACCATATTTGCCAGGAACGGCTTGCCAGAGCAGATTTGCTCTGATAATGGACCACAGTTTGTGTCCGAAGAGTTTCGAAAATTTATGAGAAGGAATGGGGTAAGGCATTACACATCCGCCCCGTATCATCCAGCCACAAATGGATTGGCTGAAAGGTTCGTACAAACCTTTAAAAAGGCAATAAAGGCCATGTGCGACAATGAAATTCCATTACAGCATAAGGTGGACAATTTCCTATTAGACTGCAGAAATGCAACACATGCAGTTACCAACCAGACCCCAGCCATGATGTTCTTTAAGTGAAGGTTGAGATCTCATCTGGATTTGCTCAGACCCAATGTGCGAAGAAATGTTGAGGATAAACAATTCCAGCACATCAATGAGAAGCCGACAAGGAGCTTCAATGTAGGACAACCAGTCTTGGCCCGTGACTACCGAACAGAGAAATGGCAACCCGGAACGATATGCACAAGGCAGGGGCCATTAATGTACACAGTGGATGTCGGGGAGAACATTGTGAGACGCCACGTCGATCAGATCTTAGCGTCACAGGAACGAGTCAACCCCATGTCTCGAGTACCTGGGGATGAACTCGACATACCGGTAGCATCTACCTCCAAACCAGTAGCAGTGGAAACCGATGAACTAACCGACGAAAAGGGGCCAGAATCGCCTCCGCACCAAGAACAAGAACCTCAGGAAAGGCGCTATCCCGAAAGGATCAGGAAGCCGCCCCAAAGACTGAATCTATAAATGGACTATTTTCAGTTAATGTTGCATGTTTAAAATGTTAATTGTTAAATGAATGTTATGGTACTGTTAATCTAAAAGGGGAGGAATTGTTGTGTATGTCTGGGAACTCAGCATCCAGGGGTATTCGATATTCAGGAAAGATAGGCAAAAAGGAAAGGGAGGTGGGGTAGCATTACTGGTTAAAGAAGGGATTAACACAATTGTAATGAAGGATATTAGCTCTGATGGGGTGGAATCTGTATGGGTAGAATTGAGAAATACTAAGGGGAAAAAAACGTTAGTGGGAGTGGTTTATAGACCTCCAAACAGTAAGGCGGAGGTTGGGGATGGCATTCAAAGAGAAATTAAAGAAGCGTGCAATAAGGGCACAGCAGTCATCATGGGTGACGTTAATCTACATATAGATTGGGCCAACCAAATGAGTAACAATACTGTGGAGGAGGAATTCCTGGAGTGTTTACGGGATGGTTTCCTGGACCAATATGCCGAGGAACCAACCAGAGATCAGGCCATCTTAGACTGGGTATTACGTAACGAGAAAGGATTAATTAGCAATCTTGTTGTAAGAGGCCCCTTGGGTTGGAGCGATCATAATATGATTGAATTCTTCATTAAGATGGAGAATGAAGTCGTTGACTCAGAGACTAGGGTCCTCAATTTAAATAAAGGAAACTATGATGGTCTGAGGAGTGAGTTGGGTAGGATTGATTGGGGAATGGCACTCAAAGGGTTGACGGTGGATAGGCAATGGCAAACAATCAAAGACCGAATGGATGAACTACAGAATTTGTTCATCCCAGGTTGGCATAAAAATAAAACAAAAATGGCGACCCAACCGTGGCTAACAAGGGAAATTAGGGATAGCATAAAGTCCAAGGAGAGGGCATATAAATTGGCCAGAAAAAGCAATAATCCTGAGGATTGGGAGCAGTTTAGGATTCAACAAAGGAAGACAAAGGGATTAATTAAGAAAGGGAAAATAGAATACGAGAGTAAGCTTGCAGAGAACATAAAAACTGACTGTAAAAGCTTTTATAGATATGTGAAGAGAAAAAGATTGGTGAAGTCAAGCGTAGGTCCCTTGCAGCCAGAATCGGGGGAATTTATAATGGGGAACAAAGAAATGGCAGACCAAATAAATACATATTTTGGTTCTGTCTTCACAAAGGAGGACACAAATAACCTCCCAGAGATGCCGGGGAACATAGGGTCTGATGAAAGGGTGGAACTGAAAGAAATCAGTATTTGTAGGGAAATGGTGTTAGGAAAATTGATGGGACTGAAGGCCGATAAATCCCCAGGGCCTGATAATCTACATCCCAGGGTACTTAAGGAAGTGGCCCTAGAAATAGCAGATGCATTGCTGGTCATCTTCCAGAACTCGATAGACTCTGGAACGGTACCCATGGATTGGCGGGTAGCTAATGTTACCCCACTATTCAAAAAAGGTGGTAGAGAAAAGGCAGGGAATTATAGACCGGTAAGCTTGACATTGGTAGTGGGGAAAATGCTAGAGTCCATCATAAAAGATGTAATAGCAGAGCACTTGGAAAGCAGTGACTGGATTGGACAAAGTCAACATGGATTTACAAAAGGTAAATCGTGCTTGACTAATCTACTGGAATTTTTTGAGTATGTAATTGGTAAAATAGATAAGGGAGAACCAGTGGATGTGGTGTATTTAGACTTTCAGAAGGCTTTCGATAAGGTCCCGCATAAGAGATTAGCGTGCAAAATTAAGGCACATGGGATTGGGGGCAAGGTATTGACTTGGATAGAGAACTGGTTGGCAGACAGAAAGCAAAGAGTTGGAATAAACGGGTCGTTTTCCGAGTGGCAGGCAGTGACTAGTGGGGTACCGCAAGGATCGGTCCTAGGACCCCAGCTGTTCACAATATATATTAATGATCTGGACGAGGGAATTGGATGTAATATCTCCAAATTTGCAGACGACACAAAGCTGGGTGGGAGGGTATGCTGTGAGGAGGATGTCATGAAACTCCAGCAGGATTTGGACAGGTTGGGTGATTGGGCAGAAACATGGCAAATGCACTATAATGTGGATAAATGTGAGGTTATCCACTTTGGTGGCAAAAACAGGTAGGCAGATTATTATTTGAATGGTAATAGATTGGGAGAAGGGGAAGTGCAAAGAGACCTGGGTGTTCTTGTACACCAGTCGCTGAAGGTAAGCATGCAGGTGCAGCAGGCGGTTAAGAAGGCAAATGGTATGTTGGCCTTCGTAGCAAGGGGGTTCGAGTACAAGAACAAGGATGTCTTGCTACAGTTGTACAGGGCCTTGGTGAGACCACACCTTGAGTATTGTGTGCAGTTTTGGTCGCCTTACCTGAGGAAGGACGTTCTTGCCATGGAAGGACTGCAATGAAGATTCACCAGGCTGATACCTGGGATGGCTGGAATGACGTATGAGGAGAGATTGGGTCGATTGGGCTTATACTCACTGGAGTTTAGAAGATTGAGAGGGGATCTCATCAAAACCTATAAAATTCTGTCAGGCCTGGACAGACTAGATGCAGGAAGGATGTTTCTGATGGCCGGGGAGTCCAGAACCAGGGGTCATAGTCTAAGGATAAGGGGTAAGCCATTTAGGACTGAAATGAGGAGGAATTTCTTCACCCAGAGAGTGGTGAACCTGTGGAATTCTCTGCCACAGAGGGCGGTGGAGGCCAGTTTATTAAGTATATTCAAGAAAGAGTTGGATATATTTCTTAAGGCTAAAGGGATCAAGGGGTATGGGGAGAAGGCAGGGACAGGGTACTGAATTTGGATGATCAGCCATGATCTCATTGAATGGCGGAGCAGGCTCGAAGGGCCGAATGGCCTACTCCTGCTCCTATCTTCTATGTATCTATGTATCTATGTACCTTTAAGAGAGAACTGTTTTACAGCTCCTGTATACTGTAGTACCGGCAGTGACCACACCTGTATATAAAGCCAGAGCAGCCTTCTGTACTTCAGTCTTGAGACTACTCTACTCCAGTAAATACCTGTTGATTGTTAAGTTACAGCATCCCTGTAGTTCTTGGGGAAACATTCTATTTAAAGAATCACGGATCTAACACTTGGGACCCTGCTATCATGAGGGTGACCCAAATGGTTCGGTGATCCTCCTTTGCGATCACGTTGTGTAACTTTAGACAACTTAGTCTCCTGCTCCCGGAGTCATTATCACTCTCCTGATCTTCCAAACTACTGTCTGTCATTTTTTTTACTTTCTTGTACTTTTCCTTAGTAGTTCTTTTAGTGTTGGTTTTCTTTCCCGACCTGCAAACTCTTGCTATGTGTCCCATTTTCCCACATTGCCTGCATAATTTGTCCTTAAACCAGCAGTCCTTCTGATCATGGGTTGTTCTGCCGCAGCGATAGCACTTTTCTGCTCCATATGCCATTTCGTTAGCGCTGTATTCTTGTGGTTTCTGTTGTATTTCCGCAGCTCCCCGTGCTGCTGCTTCGTAGGATACTGCCACGCTGAAAGCCTGTTCTAGCTTCAGGTCCTTTTCCGAAAGTAGTCGTTTCTGGGTTCCTTCACTCTGGAGCCCGCAGACAAACTTATCCCTTAAGGTGTCTGCCAGTCCTGCTCCGAACTGGCAGTGCTTCGATAACTTGCGTAGTTCCGTAAGATAGTCAGCATTGCTCTCATCCTTGTGCTGGTTTCTTTTATGGAACTTGAATCTTTCTGCTATCAGCAGTGGTGTAGGGTTTAGGTGTTCCTGTAAGATATTAACAATCTCTTCAAAACTTTCTCCATTGGTTTAGCTGGGGTAATTAAATTCCGCAATAGGCCGTACGTTCTCGCGCCCATCAAATTTAATAATACCGCTGCCTTCTTTCCATCAGCCACCTCATTTGCCTTGCAGTACACTTCAATTCTTTCCACATATGTGGTCCAGTCTTCTACCTCGTTGTCGAAAGCAGTGATACTGCCACTCTTCCGCATCTTGGGTGGTTTAAAATGGCGCCTCCCGCGCTTTTTCTTCTTCCCCAATGGATTAAAATGGCGCCTCCCGCACTTTTCCTTCTTCCCCAATGGAATAAAATGGCGCCTCCCGCGCTTTTCCTTCTTCCCCTTGCTGCCACGCTGCTCCTAGCGTTCTACAGGGTAATGGCGGCGACCCGCGGCTTCGGCGCGTCTCACTTTTCCTTCCCCTCGTTTTATTTTCACTACGCTGCCCGGTTCTTGAGCACCAACAGCGCCCTGTGCGCTCCACCCTCTCTATCTCTCTTTTCCTCCCGACGACGTTGCACGGCCCCTTTTGCAGAGCCGCTCGATCGAGCTCGAGCCCGCCGCAGTCCAGAAGGGTCAGCGCACTACCTGCTACCAGCACGATTTGCTGGAACACCTTGACTGGGGAGCCAAGCCCAGCTCTCCATAGCCTCCCCTGCAATTCTCCGAACTCCGATGGATCCCTGGGCGGTTGCCCGCGGTCGACGCCCGTTGCTCTGACTTCGACCTCCAAGAAGCTTCTTTTCAGGGAAAGATCCCCGTGAGGTGATGCAGTACTGCAGGTGAGTTCGAATCTGCTCGTCGCCAGTGTAGTGTCCGAGTATCAATAATACACGGACTGCAGGAGAAAAATAATAACAGGTATTTACTGAACAGAGGGTAAGCTTAAACTGAAGTACAGAAGCCTGCTATGGCTTTATATACAGGTGTGGTCACTGCCGGTACTGCAGTATAAAATCAGTTCTCTCTTAAAGGTACATACACAACAGGGTCGGCTCCGTGATGACAGACGCGCCTGGGGGAAAGTCGCGCGGGGGGCGAGATGACAGCAGGTTCCCGACCCGCTGTCAAAAATAACAACGTTCCCACCTGACCCGCCACCAATCACGCCCGCTACCACCCTGGAAAATTCCGGCCTTTGTATCAAACTAAATTTAACACTGAGACTCAAAGCAGGGTGAGTGCATCAAGACAGTTGCAGAATTGTGAGGTCAACAGCTTGGTTAGAGCCATATTTTCTGCCTTTTTTGCAACCATGTAGAAGTTTAAACAATGCAGTTTCACAAACAGGAAGCAGTACCTTGACAGCTAGTGCTTACATTCTACTCCAGGCCTGAGCAAAATTGAGATATTACAGAATTCTGTATGCTGACGACAGCACAAGGTTTCATTTCAAAAGAGAAGAAATCAAATGTTTCTGTCATAAACATTATATTGTAGGAATGGAGGTTCCTATCAAAAAGACTGAGTTCGACTCAGGCAATTAAAACAATGAACTTTAATGAAACGAAACAAGTTTAAACTGGAAACTGCTAGAACATATCAATTACAGGTCTACTCTCCTTGAGGGCTTCACGAGGACTGATCCTCTGGTCAGAAGACTGACGTCATGACGTCATCACGTTCTTCCCACCATTGGGGCATCACGTGACTAACGGCATGACATCATCACGTTGAAACCGCGCTGTAAAGGTAACTAGACATTGTACAGTCAAACAGTGTAATTAAAAGTACAGGCACAGACAGTAACTACATTGCTGTTAAAGGAATTATGTACAACCACTCTGAGTCCTTTGCTGGCTCCGCCACACGCGCCCCCCCAGAATTGTCTTTAACAGAAAAAGTGAGGCGAGGAGGAGGCCTGACAAGCCTGTCCGATCGACTTCGATACCCTGGTAGAGGAAGTTGACGACCAGTGGTCGAGTTGGCAGTCGGCTGTGGCTGAGCAGGCGCGGCGAGCGCGGTCGAGTTGGCAGGCGGCTTTGGTTGATCTGGTGCGGCGGCTGTGGGCGGTCGGCCACGTTCGGGTGGTTGAGCGACTGCGACAGGGTGGTCCAGGTCCAGGTGAGCCGGCTTCAAGCGGTCCACCGAGATGTGATCCAGCTTCCCTCCGACGTTGACCGAAAAGGATTTGTCTCCTGGTTCGATGACGTGGAAAGGACCAGTGTAAGGGGGCTTGAGCGGATCCCGGTGAGCGTCGTGGCGGATGAAGACATACTCCGCATTCTTCAGTCCCGGTGGCACGTAGGAGTTCTGCAAACCGTGATTGGACGTAGGTATTGGAGCGAAGCATCTGGCCGCTTCCTGGTGGCGAACGAGTTGCTGGGAGGCGGACCATGGCTCCGTGGGAGAAGGGAGGAAATCCCCTGGTACACGGAACGGCTGGCCATAGACGAGTTCAGCTGAAGATGATTGTAGGTCGTCTTTGGGCGCCGTATGAAGACCCAAAAGGACCCATGGGAGTCTGTCCACCCATCCTGCACCTTAAAGACTGGCCCGAAGAGAGGCTTTAAGCGACCTGTGGAATCGCTCGCAAAGGCCGTTTGCCTGTGGATGATAAGCGGTGGTGCGATGAAGTTTGGTGCCGAGCCCCTGAGCCACAGCGTTCCAAAGCTCCGAGGAAAATTGCGGCCCGCAGTCAGAAGAGATGTCCGCCGGTACCCCGAAATGGGCAACCCAACAGGAGATGAAAGCTCTAGTGACGTCTGCCGAAGTGGTGGAAACCAAAGGAATTGCCTCTGGCCACCTAGTGGTGCGGTCCACCATGGTGAGGAGATGAGTATAACCCTGAGAAGGCGGAAGCGGCCCCACGAGGTCCACATGCACGTGGTCGAAACGACGCTCCGGAACAGTGAACGCAGCCACTGGAGCATTGACATGACGCTGGACTTTGGCCTTCTGGCATACGACGCAGGTATTAGCCCAGTCACGGACATCGATATGCATACCTTTCCAGACGAACTTAGCCGACATAAGCCGTTGCGAAGCCTTCATCCCCGGGTGCGACAACCCGTGTATGGCATCAAAAACCTTCCGGCGCCATGCGACTGGCACGATAGGTCGAGGAAATCCCATGGAAACGTCGCAAAGGAGCGTCACACCTGCGGCCTGGAAGATGACGTCGGTCACTTGGAAGCTAGAGGGAACGGTTCTATATGATTGGACCTCTGAGTCCGAGGCCTGATTTGCAGCCATGAGGGCGTAGTTGACCCCCAGGTGCACCGCGTGGACCGTCGCACGGGAGAGGCAATCTGCCACCAGGTTGTCCTTACCAGACACATGTTGAATGTCCGTGGTAAATTCAGAAATGAACGTCAAGTGACGTTGTTGACGAGCGGACCACGGTTCGGTGGTCTTGGCCATGGCGAACGTAAGGGGTTTGTGGTCGACAATAGCCATGAAGGGATGCCCCTCCAATAAAAACCGAAAATGGCGAATGGCGAGGGAAAGGGCCAGTAGCTCCCTGTCGAAGGTGCTGTACTATTTTTCATTCTTCCGTAGTTGACGGCTGAAAAACGCCAGTGGTTGCCACGTGCCGTTGACCCACTGTTCTTGCACTGCACCGATGGCGTAGTCTGACGCGTCGGTGGTAAGGGCGATGGTAGCACCTGGAAGTGGGTGCGCCAGCATGGTTGCGTTGGCCAAAGCGTTCTTGGTGTTGCCGAATGCCTGGACCATCTCGGCTGTCCAGCTGATTGGATCTTTACCGGACTTGCCCTTGAGGGCCCCGAACAAAGGTTGCATGATTTGAGCCGCCTTGGGGACAAAACGGTGGTAGAAGTTGACCATCCCCAGGAACTCCTGCAAGGCCTTGACTGTCGACGGCCGCAGGAAAGAGGTAACCGCTTCAACCTTCGTCGACAAAGGGACGGCACCGTCCGTTGTTATGCCATGTCCCAGGAAATCGATCTGTTGCAGGCCGAACTGGCACTTGGCCGGGTTGATGATTAAACCGTGTTGGCTGAGGCGCGTAAAGAGGGAGCGCAAATGGGAGATGTGCTCCTCCTTGCTGGCACTGGCGATGAGAATGTCGTCAAGGTAGACGAAGATGAAACGCAGGTCTCGAAGAACGGAGTCCATTAAACACTGGAACGCCTGTGCTGCGTTCTTTAAGCCAAACGGCATCCGCAGGAACTCAAAGAGGCCAAAAGGGGTGATGACTGTGGTTTTCGGGACATCTTGTGGGTGCACTGGAACCTGGTGATATCCACGGACGAGGTCGACTTTAGAGAAGATAGAATTTCTCGCCAAATAGGCCGAGAAATCCTGAATATGCGGGATCGGGTACCGATCCGGAGTGGTGGTGTCGTTGAGGCGTCGGTAGTCACCGCATGGCTGCCAGCCGCCGCCTGGTTTTGGCACAATGTGGAGAGGTGAGGACCAGGGACTCTTGGATCGCCGAATGATCCCGAGCCGCTCCATCGTGTCGAACTCCGCCTTCGCAGCTGCGAGCTTGCTGGGTTCGAACCTTCTAGCCCGCGCATAAACCGGGGAGTCAGTAGTGGTGATGTAATGTTCAACACCATGTTTCATCGTCGAAGAGGAGAAGGTGGGCCTTGTCAGCTCCGGAAACTCCCCAAGGAGCCGCGTGAAGTCATCCGGAGGAGGGAAAGCACAGGCAATGGAGCGCGCCACGGAGGTACCGTGGTAGCACGGAATCGAGTGGAAGGTGGCCACGTTGATCAGCCGGCGGTGCCGGACATCGACAAGTAGGCTGTTGGCACACAGAAATCCGCCCCTAGGATAGCCTGTGAGACTGTGGCCGTGACGAATTCCCAAAAGAAGCGCTGACCGCCGAAACAGACTTCGACCCGCCGCTTTCGGAACATTCGAATTGCTGCGCCATTCGCTGCTACGAGGGAAAAACCGAGGTTCCCAGTCGGCATGTCGAGCTTCGACACAGGTAGAATGCTACACTGCGCCCCGGTGTCACAAAGAAAACGGCGGCCCGAGAGGGAATCGGTGATATGGAGGAGTTTCCCCGTAGAACCGATGGCCATCACCACCGCGGAACGCTTGTTAGACTTGGTCAGCCGTCGCCAGGGATGCCGCCTGCGCTTTCTTGGGGTTTTTTGGGGCGAAAAACTGCAGGGGGAACGCCAGCATCATGCTTTCGCGTCAAAACGGGTGTGGTAGTAGCACCAGCCCGCTGTAGGGGAAGCCGGAACCGCGTCTGTGGGGGATGGGTGCCTCGTGGCCGTGCAGCACTGCTGGGTAACCGTGAAAACCTTATCGGCTTCAGCCGCAAGTTTGGCGCAGTCTGTAATGTCGGATCTGGCTAGGGCAGCCTGAACCTGTTCAGGCAGTTGATAGAGGAAAAGCTCCCGGAAGAGGAAACATTCCAGTTCAGCACCCAAGAGCGTGAGCATTTGGCTCATGAGCTCAGACGGTTTGGAGTCCCCGAGGCCGGGTAGCGTGATGAGCCGGCGAGCGCGCTCCGACTTTGAGAGCCCAAAAACCTGAAGCAACCGCGCCTTAATTGCATCATACTTGCTGTCAGTAGGAGGACTACCGAGGAGGCTGATGATCCGTGATGCAGTTGCGCTGTCGAGGGCGGAGACCACGTAATAATAACAGGTCTGATCCGCGACGATGTTCCTAATGGCGAACTGGGCTTCAGCCTGGATAAACCAGGCGTCTGGTTGTTGCTCCCAGAACTGTGGCAGTTTCAGCGTGACGGCGTTCGTGTCCATGTCGAGTCTTCCACAAAAATCGTTCGTAGAAGTCGGGGTCACCAATGTAGGAACAGAGGTTCCTATCAAAAAGATTGAGTTCGACTCAGGCAATTAAAACAATGAACTTTAATGAAACAAAACAAGTTTAAACTGGAAACTGCTAGAACATATCAATTACAGGTCTACTCTCCTTGAGGGCTCCACGAGGACTGATCCTCTGGTCAGAAGACTGACGTCATGATGTCATCACGTTCTTCCCGCCATTGGGGCATCACGTGACTAACGGCATGATGTCATCACGTTGAAACCGCGCTGTAAAGGTAACCAGACATTGTACAGTCAAACAGTGTAATTAAACGTACAGGCACAGACAGTAACTACATTGCTGTTAAAGGAATTATGTACAACCGCTCTGAGCCCTTTGGTGGCTCCGCCACAATATCCAAAACAAAATTTACAATTTTTTCAGCAACCAGATGGTTGGCAGGAGATAGATTTTTCTCCAAGGGCTATTTAATTGTGAATCATCTTACTTTGTTGATTAATACAGGAATCCCGCCCCAACCGCGGTTTTGCCATACGCGGATTTCAAGTATACATGATTTCCTCTCTGCAACAACTTTTGCCAACCACGGCAGTGAATTTTGCGTAAACGCGGTTTTTAATTTAGGATTATGATAAATAACATGATTTTATTGCTTTTATATTCTTTTTTATTGTGTTATTTGAACATTTATACTGTATTTGCCAACCGCGGTTTTACTAACCACAGGGGTTTTCAGGGACGTATCCCCCGCGGTTGGGGAGGGATTACTGTACTGCACATCTGAATTGCTGTATTCAAAATGCCTCTTCCATCCATCATTCCAGTTGCTAACTGTTACAATTTGGCTCTTTCCCCACACTGTTCTTTCAGGCTCACAACAGCAAGTTACTTTTCATAGGCAAACTCACAGCTCCGAAGAACAGAAACTTTTAACCTTCGGACCAATAATGGGATGGAAAGCACCTGAAGCGCTGCAATGCTTTGGCTGCTTGAGCCCTGTGTCATCTGGCACGGTGGCCTAGGGCCTACTCTGCGTCCCATAGCCGTGCACGTGGCAATGTGGGCCAGATGTGCTCTGTACACTTACAGCCTGCATACAGACTCATGAAGGCTCATTAAGGACCAGATTTTAACACAAATGAGGGAAACCCTTATTGTACCTAGAGCACCAGAGCAGTGCGCTGGAAGCTCAGCACCCATTTCAAATGGGCACTGCAAGAGAGACTTCCAGAAATTTTCCACAATGGGCCGTAATTTGTGGCCCCTACGGGTGTGTATGAGGTATGTACGTGCCCGCAAGGGCCGCGCAAGTTCCGGGTTTTCACGTGCGAAGCGCATGCGCGAAAATCCGGAACTTGTGATCTGTCAAGAATCTTCTTGATAGATCATCCACATCCACGAGAAAAGGGCATCCGCGGGCGGAAATTTGCCCAACTTCTGCCCAGTGAAATTCTTAAGGCTTGCTTTTACCAGCATAAGAGTTTTAAAAAACATTTTGACCAATCATTTATACATTAAAATACTTGTTAAATAAGGTAAGTTTATTTTTAGCCCCTTTAAAACATTTAAATTTATTTTTCAAAAAACACATTTTTGTGTTAAATATTTAATTAAATGGCATTTTAATTAATTTTAAATATGTAATGTTTTATTTTAGTTATTTGATGTGTAGATGTATTTTTTTGGGGTATTCCCATTCATGCTTATAGGATTTCCGTACATATGGAATCCCCATAAGCATGAATGGAGATCCATTCTTTCATTCGTTGGGCTGGCCCACGTGATCCCGGGGCGCTTGCAAACCGCATGCACCCCTGGGATACATGGGCCTCTACCCGCAGGTACCCAGAGAGGCCCAGGACCACGAGTCTCCGTACCTCCCAGACCACCAGGTACGCGGGCATTTTATTTGCGGATCGGAGGCATTTCCCCGGGGGAAGCCTCCGACCGCAAATTCAGGGCCATTCTATTGCTCGCCTCCACATAGGGTTAGCTTTGTTGCAGGACCTCCTTCTGCAATGCCTTTAATACCTGATCTTGGAAATTGACCACTCTGCCCAAACCACTTAAAAAACAACAGAAAGGGCTTTAAGGGAAGCCAGCATGCCCTTTCGCAGTGACCAATACTATGCCGGGATTACATTATATGTTTTTATGCATTCAGTGAATGCATAGGGCGTGACAGGATTAATAATTCCCCTTATAGTTGATTAGACTTGGTAACCATTTGGTTACACCTTGGAATGCTTATGGGATGCCTACCATTTACTTCTAATCTCTTTGGTAGGTGGAAAACATTCTGCTGCCAGACCATATGATTCAGTCTAAAACTACAAGTCGGTTTTATTATCAAGAAATAAATTTACACATAGACGAACTGTCTTCTTTGAACATCAGATAATTCCAGGCATCATGGAGCAGATCTTCACTTTATGCAATAATGTAAAATAGGTGATAACGAGTCAGCAGCCTGTGTTACATCTCTCCCGATTTTTATATCCATTAAAGTCAATGAAGGGGTAAAGCTGCCAGCAGTGTGGGGGCCTGTTGGTGTTGTCGTCAGGCTACTCTGGGAAATCTACCCAACTCACTGCTCCTCAGATCTGCTGAGAGATAGTATGGGTTCCATTATGAGCTTTTTGAGGTCCTGAATTTAAAGGTAATCGGACACTTGTTCTTCTTCTATTCCCTGCAGGAAAAAGATTTTTCATTTGTCTTTTAATCTTCGGCCCAATAAGGGTCTTCGGGCGCCTACCCCCACCTCCTTGGAGCAGCTGGGTGGCACCCCGAGTTTCCAGCAGCACAGCGGGGTGGGTCCCTCTCTTGCACCCCTTCAGACATAGGACACCACCCTCATTATTCAAATAACTCCATCCCTGTGATGTGGGACATGGACATGGAGAGGCGAAAGCAATGGGCAGAAGTCTCACTCCACCATATTTCTGCTATGTTGAATGAGTTCTCAGAATTTTTAGACATTGAGGTATCAAAGGCTTCCAATGCTTTTATATCATCCCAGCAAGAGGTAGTACCTTCAGGAGAGGAGGGGAGCCATTTAATTTTTTTAAACCCTTATTTGACCACAAAACAGGTCCCATGTTCCCTTTTGCATTTATCTTCTCTGCCTTTTCAAGCAGAAAAGTAGTTTCATCCAGCAAGAATATTGCAAAAAGAAACAATCCAAAATACCTTCCATCCTAATGTCCTTGGGAGTCATATATATTGTGTTACAAGTAAGTGTAAAGAGAGAAAATATCCCACATCATAGCATAAACAATAAAATAAACAAGCTTGGTATATGGCACTGGACTTGGATGCATCGAACATCAAGATGGCTGGCACATCAGAAGCTGTTCTGTGTAGACCCTTCCACCACACTGAAAGCAAATATCCATCATGTAGGTGTGAGGGTTCTCTGAGATATGGTATGACAGCTCCTGGAAAGCATTACCGGGAGACTGAGAATACTAATCTATGCAAGTTCAGTGCCTATCATGATTAGAGAAGTTGAAGATAAAGACTAGCTGTAGACATCTTTGGGCTTCTCCTAGGACTCCTGCAGACCCTTTGGACCACAAGGTTCCCAACACCAGAACCTCTCCAATTAGATGCCCAATAGACCCCCACGAATAAAGTGGCCAGCAACAGCCCCTACCGCCTCATTAACATCTCTGTGATGGGCTTGTGCTTACTGCTGGTGCAGGCCCAGCTTAACTCCCCTGGAGAGTTCTAGTTAGTTGCTTTTTTTCCACATGACAGTGAGTGCTGGAAGGCTATTCAACTCTGGAAGGTATCATTTCTCTAGTTCTCATTCAACCTTCATGCCCACTATTTCCAATGGGGATCACTGGATAGCGATTAAAAACGTTGTTTTTCCTCCCTTCAGGGCAAAGAATTCAACTGGAGAAAAGCGGTCTCATGCTGCAGCCAAAATGTAACATTTTAATTGGTTACTTGGTATACACAAATGAGGCATTTTGATAAAAGAACAGTGACTTTTATATTGAAGCAGCTGAGCCAACACAATACTTTCCCTTATTTTAGTTGAACTCTTTCATTGTGAAACTATTGGACTGTTTACTTCAGAATTACCTGTTCAATGCGTAACTGTTTGTTTTGTTGTGTTGGCCGCTAACTAGTCCACCTACTTCAATGGGTGTATGAGGAATGACCAAATCAAGTGTACATTCAGTAAACTGCACAGTCAGTTCTTTATCAGCAAATATCCTGTTAGCCATATAAATGCAGTAAGACCTCACTGTAATTTAATCTTTATAAATACGCCACTACTTTGCCAAGACATTACACGCTTGGATTGAGATCTCTGTAAAGTCCAGATAAAATTGGCCAATTTGCAAACCTTTTTACCACAACACATTTCATCATTTGCACAGCCATTCAATCTAAGCAAAAACAGGAAATACTGAACAAACTCATATTTTACATACAGGGGATTTACTTCCAAAATATGCTTCTCTGATTGGATAGTGTTTAACAGTGGATTGACTGTATTTTGCGTGCTCAATCTAAAGAAAATAATCAGGAGAATATTTTTACTTGGCTAAGGTACTCCGTACAATTACAATGAATGTGACATGGTTTGCTATGATATAATGCCATTCTTCCATATGCGTGCATCAATCTGAGCAGCTCCTCAACAAAATCTGTTCTTGCATAGAACTTGACATAACAGGTGATCCTTTTGTCTCCAGTTGAAGCTCAATTGTACTATTGGAAGGAAGCTCAAAACTTTAAAAAATCTTCTGATTAAAAAAAGTGATTCTATGTAGTTTCCAGCTGAAATTCCAGCCTTCATGTTTCGGACCCACCCAGGATTACAGATCTCTGCACGATATTCAGTGGTCCTCAAACCACTGTTCTCACTGCTTCCGAGATCCATGCTCAATTTCACGTGTCACCATATGAATGCTCTCGACCTCTCTCTTCAGCAGCACCGACTCTCTCTCTCGCAGTTCCATTTCATCCTTCGCCTCATTCGGCGCTTTAAAAAAAAAACTTTTTTCTTCCTTTCAGGTGTCAAGGACCGCAAGCTTCAACAATTCTTAGATACCAATGCCCCTTTGATCCTTCTTCCCCTTCACATTCCTCTGGCCCCATCCCTCCTTCCAATCTCACCCTTTGCTGTGTTTTCACTATCCCCTCTGACCTTCCCATCTTTGACCATGAAGGTCCTCGGCAAAGGCCTCAGCCTCATTCCCTTACACACCCACCAGGCATACCGAAAAATGAGGTGTCAACCTGGTGAGGCTACAACACAGGACTACTTGCATGCCAAACAACGGAAGCAACATGCGATAGACAGAGCTAAGCGATCTCACAACCATCGGATCAAATCAAAGCTCTGCAGTCCTGCCACATCCAGTCATGAATGGTGGTGGACAATTAAACAGTTAACAGGAGGAGGAGGCTCCAAAAATATCCCCATCCTCAATGATGGTGGAGCCCAGCACGTGAGTGCAAAAGACAAGGCTGAAGTATTTGCAACTATCTTCAGCCAGAAGTGCCGAGTGGATGATCCATCTCGGCCTCCTCCTGAGGTCCCCAGCATCACAGATGCCAGTCTTCGGCCCATTCAATTCACTCCACGTGATGTCAAGAAATGGCTGAAGACACTGGATACTGCAAAGGCTATGGGCCCTGACAACATTCCGGCAATAGTACTGAAGACTTGTGCTCCAGAACTAGCTGCGCCCCTAGCCAAGCTGTTCCAGTACAGCTACAACACTGGCATCTACCTGGCAATGTGGAAAATTGCCGAAGTATGTCCTGTCTACAAAAAGCAGGACAAATCCGACCTGGCCAATTACCGTCCCATCAGTCTACTCTCAATCATCAGCAAAGTGATGGAAGGTGTCATCGACAGTGCTATCAAGCGGCACTTACTCAGCAATAACCTGCTAACTGATGCCCAGTTTGGGTTCTGCCAGAGCCACTCAGCTCCTGACCTCATTACAGCCTTGGTCCAAACATGGACAAAAGAGCTGAACTCAAGGGGTGAGGTGAGAGTGACTGCCCTTGACATCAAGGCAGCATTTGATCGAGTGTGGCATCAAGGAGCCCTAGCAAAACTGAAGTCAATGGGAATCAAGGGGAAAACTCTCCATTGGTTGGAATCATACCTAGTACAAAGGAAGTTGGCTGTGGTTGTTGGAGGTCATTCATCTCAATCACATGACATCACTGCAGGAGTTCCTCAGGGCAGTGTCCTAGGCCCAACCATCTTCAGCTGTTTCATCAATGACCTTCCCTCCATCATAAGGTCAGGAGTGGGGATGTTCGCTGATGATTGCACACTGTTCAGCACCATTCGAGACTCGTCAGATACTGGCGCAGTCCGTGTCCACATGCAGCAAGACCTGGACAACATTCAGACTTGGGCTGACAAGTGGCAAGTAACACTCGCACCACACAAGTGCCAGGCAATGACTATCTCCAACAAGCGAGACTCTAACCATCTCCCCTTGACATTCAATGGCATTACCATCGCTGAATCCCCCACTATCAACATCCTGGGGGTTACCATTGATCAGAAACTGAACTGGACTAGCCATATAAATACTGTGGCTACAAGAGCAGGCCAGAGGCTGGGAATTCTGCGGCAAATGTCTCACCTCCTGACTCCCCAAAGCCTTTCCACCATCTGCAAGGCACAAGTCAGGAGTGTGATGGAATACTCTCCACTTGCCTGGATGAGTGCAGCTCCAACAACACTCAAGAAGCTCGACACCATTCAGGATAAAGCAGCCCGCTTGATTGGCACTCCATCCACCACCTTCAACATTCACTCCCTCCACCACCGGCGCACTGTGGCTGCAGTGTGTACCATCTACAAGATGCACTGCAGAAACTCGCCAAAGCTCCTTCAACAGCACCTTCCAAACCCACGACCTCTACCACTTAGAAGGACAAGGGCAGCAGACGCATGGGAACATCACCATCTACAAGTTCCCCTCCAAACCAGACACCTTCCTGACTTGGACCTGTATCGCCATTCCTTCACTGTCGCTGGGCCAAAATCCTGGAACTCCCTTCCTAACAGCATTGTGGGTGTACCTACACCATATGGACTGCAGCGGTTCAAGAAGGCGGCTCACCACCATCTTCTCAAGGGCAATTAGAGATGGGCACTAAATGCAGGCCTAGCCAGCGATGCACACATCCCATCAAATGAATTTTTTTTTAAAAACTCCCCAACTTCTCTTCCTAATACCCCCTGAACCATGACCCCACCATTGAACATAAAGCCATCGTTTCCCAGACCGTTACTGACCTCATCTCCTCTGGAGATCTTCCCCCCATGGCCTCCAACCTCAAAGACCCCCAACCACGCAAAGCGCACTTCTACCTCCTCCCCAAGATCCACAAACAGGACTGCCCTGGTAGACCCATTGTTTCACCCTGTTCTTGCCCCATGGAACTTATTTATTCCTCTTGTCCAGTCTCTTCTGAACTACATCCACGACTCTTCCGACACCCTCCGCCACTTTAACAGTTTCCAGTTTCCGGGCCCTAACCATCTCCTTTTCATCAGGGACATCCAGTCTCTCCACACCTCCATCCCTCACCAGGACAGTTTGTGGGCCCTCCACTTCTTCCTTGAACAGAGGGCCAACCAATCCCCATCCACCACCACCCTCCTCCACCTGGCTGAACTTGTTCTTACATTTGTAAGAAGTCACACAGCACCAGGTTATAGTCCAACAGTTTTATTTGAAATCACAAGCTTTCGGAGCGCTGCTCCTTCATCAGGTGAAGTAGAGAGATGCCTATAGACACAGATTATATAGTCAGAGAATAATGCCAGATGATTATAGGTAATCTTTCTAACTGCCATTTATCACACCTCGGCAGAGAGATAAACACAGCAATCAAAGGTGTGAATGGTGTCCAAACAGGTCAGTCAGGTCACCCCACCGTTTGGATTTCTCTCTCATGCAAAACATTTCTAGCTGGTGTGGGCCCTTTAACCTGCTGGAGACCTTCAATTCCTGCAACAGGAAGCTCTCCCTCAGGCTCAAATGGCAAACTCCCAATAACTGGTATTTAATAGTACTGGGAGCTTGGCATAATTATATGAATTAGGCTCACTCAGAAATTGTGGCAGGGTCAGCTTGGCATGAATCACGTGCCACCATTTTTTTCTTCCATATGGAAAATCTAGGCCTTGGACTATTTAAGTACAGGAGCGTGAGCAACAGGCAAAAAAAAAACTTTCTTGCAATTTTCTTTATGAAAATATCCTGCAATTCTCTTAATACAATCTTATTAGCCTACTATAATTGTTTGATTTAAATATCCATCCACTGTAAAGTGAGTTAGATTCTCTTTCTTTCACTTCTATTATTTATAATAATCTAACAGTTTCTAGAAAATGTTATATATGTAAGATATTTATGTACAGTCAAAATATCACTTTTTTTTTGCAGATTTTAGTTTGTTAAGGGCTAGAAATTGGGTGCTTAGCACCTCCCAAACGGGGCACAACTGAATTTTTCCCCCTTAATATTTTATCCAATGTTCATACTCCATTATTTATATAACCTTAATAAAAGACCATGGTGTGGTAAATGAAAAGAGGGATAAATGCTGAGCCAGCATAAGAATGACACCATCTTCCTGCTAGGTATTATTTTGTTGTCAGTGTAAATGCTTCAGCTTTAAAGCCAATAAGTCTATGGATTTGGTAAGCCAAAAATCTGATACTGATCTCACTGACAAGGCAGGTTAAGTGTGGTTGAAATATTAGGCAGCAAGGATGCATTTTCTTTCTTCCCTTACCACTGCAAAAAAAGGAAGTAATCCTAAGATTGGATGCAATCTGTTTGAGAAGTGATGGAGCAGAGGAGCAAGAAGGCTAGAAGAAAGAATTGGATAAAGAGCTGAGGAAGAAAAACCTGGCACGGGAGGAAGAGAAGAAGTGAAGTTGAAAAGATGGATTATAACAGTGAGGGAACGGGAGGCAGTAAAATAAAAGGGGCCAGATTTCCTTGGCTGTTCCACTCGTCGTAACTCTGGTGGGAGTCTGGTAGAATGGCTCGGATAAAGACTGAAACCTGGATACATCCTTATTTGGAAAACCTGCCAGGCCTTGTAAGAGGTAAAGCCTCTGCCTGCCCCTTAAAAAATGAGCGATGCCAGAGGGAGTTGGCTGGGGGCAGGGACACCCCAGCACAAGACTGGAGACTGGAATTCTGAGTCTAGAAGGGTGGAAGTATGCCCCACCGGGAAGGGGGTGTAATGATATCAGCAAATAGAGATGGTATTTGCCTGTTCGATTATGATGCCTTACCAGCATGTTTGCATGTATTGATTGCTTGTGCCTGACCAGCAGAGGGCATGTGACAGAGACAAGCAAGGCAGTTTAGTTTAGTTTCAGTTTCATTCTAGATGCATCACTAGCATGATGTCTCCTGTAAATGTTGTTAAAAGAGTTGAACAAGCTTTAGATTAAAAGACATTCTCTTTCATAAATGTCTCATCGTTGAACCCACTAAGAAATCAATACATGGTGTCAGAAGTGATTGAAAGAGATGAAGAGGAAAAATCTGAAGTTAAATCAGCTCTCCACAGATTAGCAAGCCAAAAGAGAACATCGTTACTTACCATTAGAGAATAGCTAACGAAGTGAAAAATGGAAGGTTTACTCCCACCGGCGAAGCTTCAGTTGACAGGTAATGTGGCTGAAAATTGGAGGAGATTCAAACAACGTGTGGGGTTGTATTTATCAGCAATCGGAGCTGACGAGAAAAGTAATAAAAGGAAATCGTCACTGTTCTTACATGTCGTGGGTGATGAAGCGCTGGAGGTGTATAATAACTTCACATTCGCTGCTGATGGAGACAAAATGAAGCTAGATAAAATAATGGAACAGTTTGAGGCCTACTGCATACCTAAACGTAACATGACGTTTGAGAGGCACAGATTTTTCACATGTGTACAGAAAATGGGAGAGACTATTAATCAGTATGTGACTGAACTGAGAAACAGAAGCAAATCGTGTGAATTTGGGGTACTGACAGACTCGCTGATAAAAGACAGACTGGTGTGTGGTATTCCAGATAATGGTCTAAGGGAAAGACTGCTAAGAGAGCAAGATCTAGACCTGGGAAAAGCCATAGCACTGTGTAGGGCTACAGAGACTGTGAAGTTGCAGGCAAAGGAGCTGTTCAGTGACAATAGCTGCAATGTGGATGCAGTGAGAAAGAACGGATACAAACCGTTTAACAAAACGAGCGCCAATGTGAAAAAAGAGGCGTGGCCAGCGAACAAAAATGAAAAGGACAATCAAAAGTCATGTAGTCGATGCGGTACACAGCATCCACCAAGAAAGTGTCCAGCATATGGTAAAACATGCAATAGTTGCAACAAGAACAACCATTATGCCCGTTGCTGTAAGAACCAAACGCAACAAAGCAAGGTCCATGCAGTAGATGAAAGCGACATAGAGGAGTTCTATGTAGATGTTGTGTCTGAAAACAAAAAAGAAGAAAGAGACTGGATGTTGACACTAAAAGTGAATGACATGCACATTCCATTTAAATTGGATACTGGAGCACAAGTTAATGTGATATCAGAGACTGATTTTAAGAAAATTAGACCCAGACCAAAGATACATGGAATAAAAGTGAAAGTGACAGGATATTCAGGTACTGATATACCAGTGAAAGGAAGATGCATTGTCAAAGTAACACACAAGGACAGAGAGCACACGCTAGCATTAATCGTGGTGCCAAAGGATGTGCAAGCCATACTAGGTTTAAAAGCCTGTGAGAGACTGAACCTGGTAAAGAGAGTCCTCGTTGTGGAAAGCGAAGGAGAGACAGTCTATGATGAACTCATGAAAGAGTACAATGGCCTATTTAAGGGTCTAGGCTGCATTCCAGGAGAACACACGATCAGAGTAGATAAAAGTATGACACCGGTCATACATCCATGCAGAAAAGTCCCGTTTGCTCTTCAAAAGCAACTGAAGGCAGAGTTGGACAGGATGGAAAGCCTGAACGTGATTCAGAAGATAGATGAGCCAACTGAGTGGGTGAGTTCCCTCGTCGTAGTGGACAAAAAGAATGTAAAGCTCAGAATTTGCCTGGATCCAAGAGATCTAAACAGAGCAATAAAGAGAGAGCACCTCAAGCTTCCTACACGTGAGGAAATCATGGCACAGTTTGCAAATGCAAAATATTTCAGCAAGTTAGATGCATCATCAGGATTTTGGCAGATGAAGTTGGACGAAGCAAGTTCAAGACTGTGCACGTTCAACAGTCCATTTGGCAGATACAGATTCCTAAGGTTACCATTTGGCATTGCTTCAGCTCCTGAAGTGTATCACAAGACTATCCATATGATCTATGAGCACCTGGAGGGAGTTGATACATCAATGGATGACATCATAGTATGGGGAACCACGAGAACTGAGCATGACGAGAGACTGAAAAAAGTGCTGGAAGCAACAAGGAAAACAAACCTGAAGCTGAATAGAGAGAAATGCCAGCTCGGGGTGACAGAACTGACATTCGTGGGAGATATCCTTAGCAGTGAGGGCATCAGACCAGATCCCAGAAAGGTGTCCGCCATTGAGAATATGCCAAAGCCACAATGCAAAAAGGACGTGCAGAGGTTTAATGGAATGATCAATTACATAGGTAAATTCATATCCAACCTCTCAGAAAAGATGGCGCTGCTGAGAAGACTAACTGAAAAGAACATAGAATGGGAATGGAATCATGAGCATGAGAAGTCATGGAGCGATCTAAAGAAACTGCTCACAGAGGAACCAGTTCTGAGGTTTTATGACCCAGCGAGACCCATCAAGATATCATCAGATGCATCACAGAGTGGGCTCGGTGCCATTCTTCTGCAAAAATATGACTACTGGCAACCTATTGCATATGCATCGCGCTCAATGACAGATGCGGAGACGCGATATGCTCAAATAGAAAAGGAGCTGCTCAGCATCACATACGCCTGTGAAAGATTTCACCAGTTTGTGGCAGGACAAACAATCAGTGTAGAGACTGACCATAAGCCCTTGATTGCATTGTTCCAAAAGCCACTGAATAGCTGTCCGCTTAGAATACAATGAATGATGATCAGGCTGCAACGCTATACACTGAATGTTGCGTACACACCGGGTAAACTGATGTATACAGCAGACACGTTGTCCAGAGCTGTTGAACCAAGTGAGCCCGCAAACACCACAATGGATGAAAAAGTGAATGCCTACGTGGACATGATCACAAGTGCACTGCCCATAGCAGATGCAAAAATGGAGCTCATAAAGACTGAGACAAACAAAGATGAAACAATGAGACGACTGAGAAAAAGCATCTTGGATAGATGGCCAAACATGAAGCAAGACTGCTCACCTGACATGGCAGAGTACTGGAACTGCAGGGCGGAACTATCAGTGGTCAAAGACATCATCTACAAAGGAAGTAAAATAGTTATCCCAAAGAGTCTGAGAAAAGAGATGCTAAAAAGGATCCATGGAGGACATCTGGGAATCGAAAAGTGTAAGAAAAGAGCACGAGAGGTGATGTACTGGCCACGAATCAACCAAGATGTGACAAATGAAGTGTCAAACTGCACAATATGCCTGAAATATCGAGCAAGCAATCCGGTAGAACCACTAAAGCCACACCCAGCACCAGACAGACCTTACCAGAAGGTAGGCGCTGACCTATTCGTATGTCAAGGGAAGGACTATCTTGTAGTCACAGACTATTACTCCCTGTATCCAGAGGTTTGTAGACTGCACACCACCACTGCAGATGCTGTGATAACATGTATGAAAGCCATATTCTCTAGACATGGCGTGGCAAGCGAGGTCTTCACAGACAACGGACCTCAGTTTTACAATGCAAGTTTCCGACACTTTGCCAAAGAGTGGGACTTTGTCCACACAACGTCAAGTCCTCACTTTCCACAGTCCAATGGTCTAATGGAAAAATCGGTCCAGACAGTGAAAAGACTGATGTACAAGGCAAAAGACAGTGGAACTGACTTCTACCAGAGCATGCTTGTATACCGCACAACGCCGCTCGAGTGTGGTATGTCACCAGCCCAACTCCTGATGGGACATCGGCTAAGGTCAAATCTACCCATCCCGGAGAACCTCCTGAAAACAAAAGAGGGGGAGAAAGTGAGGAAGTTCAAAGAACAACAGAAAGAAAAGCAAAAGTACTACTATGACAGAGGAACACAAAACCTACCTGAACTCCACACTGGTGACCAAGTAAGGTTCAAAGACAAAACAAACACATGGACTCAGAAGGGAACTGTCCTGAGTGAAGTTCAACCAAGATCATACACCATTCAGACAGATGAGGGTGCTGTTCTGAGAAGAAATCGTCGAGATCTTCTCATGGGACCAGCCACAGCAGGTCAAGAGACTGATACTGTTGAACAACCTGATCACACGGCTGAGAAACCATCATCTGAGGCAACAACTCAGATTCAAGGACAATCAATCAGAAAATCCTCAAGACACGTGAAGCCTCCTGAGAGACTCATTGAGCAAATTTAAGGACTATTGTTATAGAAGGAAGTAATGTTATCTTATTCTTTCTTCAAGTTCTAGTGTATTGACATATTTCATGTGAACACACAAAGCAAGGTTAAAAAACCTTGATCATGATAATGATAATGTAAGTTCATTAAATGTTACAGTTAAAATGCAGATTAATACAAAGAAAACATGTTGTTAGTTAAAAGTAAAATACTTTTGTTTTAAGAAAAGGAGATGTAATTATATCAGCAAATAGAGATGGTATTTGCCTGTTCGATTATGATGCCTTACCAGCATGTTTGCATGTATTGATTGCTTGTGCCTGACCAGCAGAGGGCATGTGACAAAGACAAGCAAGGCAGTTTAGTTTAGTTTCAGTTTCGTTCTGGATGCATCACTAGCATGATGTCTCCTGTAAATGTTGTTAAAAGAGTTGAACAAGCTTTAGATTAAAAGACATTGGCCTAGAAATTCACTAGCCTTAGTGCCGCTTTTGAGGCGCTAGAGGGACTAGCGCCAGAGTTATGGCCAGTTTAAAAATTCCCTGGGGCCCTAAATCGGCGTTGCACCGGTAGCGCTGCGCCGGCACCGATGACGTCATCGGTGAGCGCAGCGTCCCGGTTGCCGTGGTAACCCGCCCGAACTCCGAAATTGAGTTGCGGCCGCCTCGCCCGTGGCAGCCGCAAGCAACGTTCTGGCAGAGGTGCCTTACTTCAGTTTGCGCCGGCGCATTAAAGGCCCCGCGGCGGCCGGCCACTTTCCCGCCGGCCGCCTGCCCGCAGCTCCCTCCCCGGACTTCTCCCCCCCCCCCCGGAACAGATGCAAGCCCGGCACTTGTCCGAGGTGCCGGGCTCATTTTTAAGCTGATTTGCGCGGGCCGCGGCCGGGTGCAGGCAGCTCCTCCTTAACGGGAGGAGGAGGCCTGCACGTCCCCAGCCTGCCGCACCGCATCGGGTGCCGCAGCGCCGGAATTGCGGCGCGAAACGGCAGTTAGCGCCGATGTACCGCCGCAAAGACCCTTCAGTAGCGCCGGCAGCCGTTTGGGCGCGGCGCCACTGAATTTTTGGCGCGCGCAGGGGACTTAGCGCCGGCACTAACTTCCGGCGCTAAAGCCCTGGCTAAGCCAAAACCCAATTTCTAGGCCATTCTCTTTCATAAATGTCTTGTCATTGAACCCACTAAGAAATCAATACAGGGGGCATGGGGGTGGGGGGCGGGGGAGGGAGCAGGGGGGAGGGAAGGGTGTAAGATGGTTAAGGCAAATAGGAAAAGTGAAAAGGAATAAAAGAGACAGAAGTGTAGAAGTAGAGAGAAGTGAAAGAGGTAGAAATAGTATAATTTAAATAACTCCAAAAAGTGTGGCTCTGTGCCCATCTGAAGGAATCAGTTTGGGGGCCCATACCATTTTTATGGTTTGGCCTCATTTTAATTCCCTTTAGGCAGCTTGTTGATTGGGAAGGTGTGAAAACTGGCAGGGCAATTGCTACTTAAAGGAATCCTGCAGCATCTTAAAGGGGAGGTGCTTTATTTTTAGTGGTCAATAGTGTACAGCAATATTGTGTAGCAGCATGCAGGATGACTTCGACTCGGGCCCACAAATTCTCGGATGCATGGATAGAGGTGACAAAAACTTTTAATGCCACCAGCATTGTCCCCAGCCTGACAAGATAAGACTCCCCATCACGTCTCTCATACTCTCTGCACAGCCACACATGACCCTACTGTATCCTTAGCACTTATCAGATCTTCCTTTCCCTGCTTCCAATGGCTCTGCTTTAGTTAGCAGGAAAGACTTCACTGCACCTCCTTTCTGCTTACAGTCACACCCTTAAACCCCTCACAACTATTTCCCCATCTTGGCCACACTTGCTGCTTATTTCTGTCATTAAACACGCTATGCTCATACATCTTGAAAACCCTTAAGCAGGTCACATATTAATCCACTTCCACTCTTCTTGCAGGAGAAGCTGGCACACAACAGGAGGGAGCGTGCCAGAACAAGAGGAGGTCCTGCCCCTCTCCAGACACTGACACCAATGGAAGAGGCTGCCATCTACATCATTGGCAGAGAGAGGGGATGCAGCATTGAAGATAGCCAGGCTGAAGGTCACACACAGCAGGACGTTTGGGCAGCTTCCCTTCCTTTTCTCTTTCTGCTTAACTCTTTCACACTGTGTGTGACAACCTGGCGGTGCACTGTGTTTCTGCTGCTTACTGCTACTTGCACTATGTACTTGTTCACCTCTCCATTTTCTAAGTCCATCAGAGGATTCAGACCTTGCAGTCACACAGTCTGAGGGGGAGTACCCTCCACGTATTGCCAATCACTCTTACCCTTACAAGCACCAGCACAGAAATCGGCACCCCATGTTGTACAGATAGTGATTTAGATGGATCCGCATTGGTGAACTTTCTGAAGCAGAAAGTGCATTGCCAGAAGCCCCTTAAGAGTTCAAATCATTCAGCATCAACTACAAGCACTTTGAAATAAGTTGCAAAATGACACTATGTAATACAAGCAAAATGTCTCTCAAAACTTTCTAATGTTTTACCCGAGAGCCCTGAGGATCTCTTTGAATACCACTGGAACTGGCAGGCATCCAACTGACATGTACATCCATGGTTTGTGAGCGGGATCGATAACTGGTGGTAGCATTGCAAGCAGAAATGAAAATGGCATTGGGGTCTTAATTATGCCATCTGACCCCAATTTGGTTTTATTAATGGAGTGTAGGGGGTGGTGTGGGGTGGCGCGTATGCCCAGTCAGTTATGCCTCTGACTGTTTATGAGCGGTTCGAATCGCTCCCACGCCCCTGGGTTCTAGACACCGGACTTAGGTACAAGGCAGCGGTACAGAGAAGACTCAAGTAGACAGGTGGTTGGATGTAAACAAAACCAAGATTTTTATTGAAGAAGAAATTAACACAATCTTATGAAAAGTTACCAGTATACACTTGTACAGGCAAAATACGAAATAACTATACTTATACAGGAAATGGGGAACACACGGCACATCGAGGGAAAACGACTATCTTAACAATCCCCTTATCCTTATCCCACCCCCTATACCTAACTAAGCTATGAGGGGTCAGAATTCATGCTCACCAATCCAAAAAGACCTGCTGAATTCAAAACAGCGGTGGGGTTTGAGGTTCGCTCTTTGTGCTCTCCGGAGCCTGCTGTCATCACATGGTCTCGGGGTGCTGCAAGGGCGTTGTCCAGGTTCAAGTACCCCAAAGTTAAAGTCTCTGCTTGGGTACTTTACCTCACAGGGATGATGGTTCCTCTTTCTCGGCCGGCAGTTGGAGTTTGCATGAAGATAGTCGCAGGTCAACTGGACTGAAGGCCCGAGTATTCGGAGCTCTTCTTCAATCGTCTTTCAGTTCGTTTTCTTCACCACCTCGCCTCGTCGCGTCCCGCCTCGCCTGGCCTGGTTTGTCCGTGTCCGCCTGGCGCAATGCCGGGCGTCCCTGATGGAATGGGGAAGGCACGGGCAGTGGCCGGGCGGTAAGCGCGGGACGGGGGAAGAGCAGTAGCCACGAGGGTGAGGGGCCGGAGCCGGAGCAAAGGCTGAGAGCAGAGCGCAGAGCGAGAAGGTTGCCAGTGTGCCTACAATTATACTCCTTCGGATGGCCCTTATCTGCGCGCCAAATCAGGTTAGTTCATTGTCCCAATCTTGGCGGGCTATTTTAAGTAACGGTAGCAATCTACTCTAACTGTTTTTGGATGGCTGGTAATCGCATCTACTGGCCTGATAATTGACTTGTTTTGTTATTAATACATCTTAATGGGCCTGTCCAGCCTCGATGGCTTCCTTAAGCTGTTCCCGATTATTTATGCAAACTGCTTGATGGCCTTAACTATAGGCCTAACTGGGTTTTGATCTGTCTCTGATTTGGTCTAATACATAATTCAAAGTCCTGTCAGGTTTTCAAAATGCAAAGTCTCTCTTCACAGAAACTGCAGCGTTGGTTTCGATTTCTCCACAAGCTGCCTGTGCCGCAGAGTCCAAGTTTTTAAAATCTCACAGGCTTTCTGCCATGAGCTGCGGACGCCATATTGGGTACCCTTTTTCATTAAAATGTCCATGCAGGGTCCCTTTCCTTATTAATTACCTTTGGGGAAATGTAGAAATTTTGCAAATCTTACACTCCCCCCTGTGATACTAAAACTTGCTTGAAGTATCATACTTTTACAAGGTGAGCAAAATCTTTCTGACCCTCCATAGTCAACCTTCCCCTGTAATTACCTATCTAATATACCCACGACACATGCACTTCCCATTCCGCGAAAATGTAGTGTACCTCAGCATACAGAGAGTAAAATTACAGACTTTACACATATCCAAGCATGGAGAGGGTCCAACACCTCTGCACCACTTGGTACACATACATCTTTATTAAATGTGTTGCAAAAAAACAACAGAAAAACCTTTATCAAAATAACAAACACAAAAAAACAACAATCTTTAATCAAAATACAAGGAAAAAGAGGTGTATCTCCCTCCACCTTTACATAATGTTCCTTCCAGATCTTCTGGTTTCGGAATTCTAACAATTGACCTTTTCCCTTACATTGAATGCAAGCTAGATACAACACTATCCCTAACTGACAAACCACGAGAATGTGGGAAGCCAGTCTGATCCATGAAGGGACCTCTATGTTATTGAAAATGTCCCACCAGGGTGGAATCACAATATCCAATATCTTAGTCCCTATCTCTACTGTTTTCTGCGCCAGAGTGTAAAAATGTTTCTGCAAAACTATAACGGCTTTGAGTATTTTGGTAAGGTGTTCAGGGAGAGGGGGAATTTCATAGTCAAAGTGGGCTACGTACCTTTGCAAATCCGTAAAATTCTCCTTCACATTGAGGTGAACAGTGGAGGGTTCAGGAATGGGGACAATTCGCTCCTGGGCCAGTTGAACTTCTGCCTCGGGTTTAAAACAGAAGCTGCTTTCACTGACTGGACACCAGCTATGCTGTCCATGCTGGTAGTGGGACGCGCTGGTGGTGACACAATATGTCCCACCTCCTATATATGCAACCTGCGGGGGAACATGGCCTTGTGCCATTGCCTCCATGGCACAATTTATAGGTTTCGCGCCAGCAGCTCTGAACCCACACTGCAGTTTTGAATAGGCATTCAAGTGCTGGGGACACAGGATTATGTGTGCTCCCCGGCTCCGGCGCCCTGAGAGGTCAGTACCTGTCATAGCGTGCTCCCACTTAATAACATAAGGCGGGACTGCTGTGAAACGAATGTGTGCACCCCCTTGAATGACTCTAATGTTCTCAACCCTGTATGCCGGCGCGGGTTGGGCTGCCCTACCCATGACCGGCATCCTAACTACTACTCCCATGATTGTGTGGTTGGACCGCCCACAATCCACGGGGACTGAATAGGCTTCGGAGGCTAGCCGGAGTTGGCACGGGCTTAATGCATTCTCAAACGGGTGGAGGGCTGCGAGGTGCTTGTTGCTAATCCAGGAGGGGACCAAACCCTGTTTTAAATCCTCCAGATTACTGCGGCCCTCGCCCAGTAACCACGCCCCGTATAACACACACACCTCATTCTGCGCAGCCTGGTCAGAAGCACTTCTGACCTCCTTTATGAGAGCATTTACCATCTTTGCGTGCTTTTCCAACTCCGCTATGATTTCCTTTAAATGGACCGTCATGGCCTGGTCCTCATGCAGCTCCGAGCCCAGTACCTTGTTCTCATCCAGTAATATCTTCTTTAACTGTGTTTTTAAACCGTTTATCTGAGTCTGCAGCTCTATGTCATCTAAACTGTTGATGACAGAGGACCCAGTCTTAAACGCAGTAAAAACATCATTCCATACTCCCCTTCTTTGCCTCCCTGCATTACCCAAAAACTCTCGGTGTGTGGTGTACAGTTCGGTTTTGTCCACGTGGGTGAAATCGAACTCGTAGAACTACTTGAACAAGTCCTTTAATAGGGCCTGGTATAGCTGCTCTGTTTCTTTGGGACACCACTCCGGCAAATGTACCTCGGTGAAATTTAAAATCACGGAGGCTACCGCGTAGTGTATCCTCTGGTACAGCATCTGATCGGTGGGGACTAGTACCAACCCGTTCCCTGGTCCCTTGGTGGTGGTGGGGCAACCTTCCCTGGGTAACCGCGCCACCTGCGCCGTGGGCAGGGGCTTACGGGGGCGGGTTACCAGCTCAGTGGCTTTGACTGGAATCGGGGAGTATGGGACCGCACACGCCTTCAGGCTGGCATCCCACTTCACCCCCTCCCCAGCATCTTGCCACTGCTGGTGGAAAACGATGGATATGCCTGCAGGGCAGACCTCCCCTGACCCCCATATACAGATATAAATCCCTTGGTCCAGTTCCCACCACTTGTCCCAACACACACTTAATTCTCCATGAGTCCCTGTAATCATCCAGTGGGTGTTGTTCCCCAACCATTCCCACTCGACTTCGGGGTTCCTCATGTCCTTGCTCAGCTTCCTGAGCCACCACCATCTATCCAATGGAATGTGTCCTTTACACGTCAAACATATTCGCTTTCCAACGGTGACGCTGACCCTCGTGGTAACGACCCGTACCCTGGGGCACAGGAGGGAGGCCTCCCCGTACGTGAATCCGCTTTGGCTGGAGTACTGAGACGAATTGGACCCCAGCCATCCTGGCCACCTTCCCTCATGGAAGTAGACGACGGTCTCCTCCGCATCCCGTTCACCGCTCCCATCGATCGAAGTGGGTGCCTTGTCTCCCGAGCACCCGTAGATGTGGGAGTCCTGGACGTCACCCCATCTTCCGATGCTCATCCCAATCAGGGCGAATAGGATCACAATCCCCTTCATCCTGAAAATCTTTCTGCGAAAGATACAAAAACATGAAGCCAGGTCCACAAGAGATTCTCTGGCTTGGTGAAACATGGTCGGGTCCTATGACCTCGACCCCAAATATACACACTCTTAGCAGATTACTTCTTACAACTACCCATCACCTTATTTAACTCAAACTAAAACACCCAAGCCTCAGCTAAATAATTAAACTTAACAAATAAACACAAACCAAAACTTAAACTAAACTATATACATCCGCAGCCCGCCTCCGGGCGGCCAGGCTAATCACTGGTCGGACTGCGGCTCACCGCCACCCCTGGTGTGACCGCACCGTCCTTCCCTGTAGGTCCCTCGCAGCCCGTGGCTGCTGGCTGAGGACCTCTGTCCTTGGACCCTTCCCTAGCTCGAGGGGCGGCCCTTGGTAACTGGAGGGTGGGTGACCATGGCTTTCTCGGCTGGGGCATCCATGGGGACCTTCTGGGGGCCTTGACGGGTGGGGCTTTCTTGGCCGCTGGGCCTCTAACCCGAACTGCTGCTCCCTCAGGCTTGACCCCTCCTGAACCTGGGCTTGGGGCAGGTAACTTTTCGCAGCCTGCTGCTGCGAGCTGAGAGTCTCCGCCCCCAGGTCCCATGGCTGGGTCCGGGGTGGGGTTTTCGACTTCAGGTCCCTCCCTCTCTACACCTGGGTTAGGGGCGGGTTTTTCGCCCTCAGGTCCCTCCCCCTCATCTGGATCCCAGAAAAGTGGGAGAGTGTCCCAATCAATGGGCGGGATGGCCCCTCCCTTTAAGCAAGCCACAGCGCCTGCCTGTGCAGTCTGTGAACTTGCTCCTGCTGCAGCCTGAGGATCTTTATCCTCAGCCCTTTTCCCAACTGGCTGTTTTCCCCTGTCAGGTGTAAACAGCTTACACTGGTTGATGTGAAACCATTTTGTACGCCAGGGCATCTTCACGGCGTATACCATGGGGCTGGCTTTATCTACAATGCTGTAGGGGCCCATGTACAATGGCTCCAAATTCCCCACTCGGGCATAGTTTCTTACCATGACCTGATCTCCTACCTCCCACTCGTGGTGCTTTCTCGGTTCGAGCAGCAATCGGTTACTCCGATACTGCCTTCCCATGTTCCCAGCCGCCTGCTCATGGACCTGCTTCAGGTGCTCAAAGAGGTTTCGGGCGAACCTGTCCCGGTTGACCTCCCTGAGCTGACCCTCCGTGAGCACCGGGGCTAGTACATGGGTGGGGGTCCGCATAACCCTGCCAGTCATTAGCTCGTACGGGGAATACCCCGTGCTTTTAGACTGGCTGGCCCGGATCCCCATCAAAACCAATGGTAAGACCTCGACCCATTTACGGGGCGAGTCCACCGTCTCCTTTCTTAACCTTTTATTGAGGGTCCGATTCATACGTTCCACAATCCCTGATGACTGGGGTTTGTGGGCCACGTGCCATTTCCCCTCAATGCCTAACAGCATGTGGGTGTTCTGCATCGCCTGTCCGGTGAAGTGACTCCCTTGGTCGGACTCCACAAATTGTGATAGTCCCCACTGCGAGAACACTTCCCGGACCAGGATCCTGGCAGTACCCAGAGCTGTGGCTGCTCTGCAGGGAAAGGCCTCTACCCATTTGGTAAACACGTCCACCAGGACTAGGCAGTATTTATAGCCTCCCTGGGCGGTGGGCAAGGGCCCGATGTAGTCAACTTGTATCGACTGCCATGGTCCCTCTACCCTCCTGACATGTCCCATAGGTACCTTCCTTTTGTGGGGGTCAGGGTTGTTTGCAGCGCACACAAGACAGCCTGCACAGAACTCGCGGACATCGTCCCTGAGTCCCGGCCACCATCCCGCCTGTTCAACCCGCTGCCAGGTGGTCTCAGGCCCGGGGTGTCCCGCTCCTGGACCCTCATGGGCCAGTTGAAGGAATTCCCTCCGGTGCTGCTGCAGCACAACCCACTGTTCCCCCCGGAACAGTATGCCCTCTTTAACGGAGAGAGTTGCTGTGCCGTACGGACCTTCTATTCCCTTTCCTTCAGCGACTGCACTGAGGACTGCATTTAGGACGGGGTCTTGGGCTTGGGCCGTCTTAAGGTCCGGGGCAAATGCTACCCCTACACTCCCTTGGGTCCCGTCCCTACCTCTGACCGCCGCCATGGGTCTGGACCCAAATGGGTCCCAGAAAGTGCCTGTGCGGGCACCCTCCTTGGCGAGCAAGTCAGCCTGCTAGTTGCCTTGGCCGCGGGGTTCTGTGGAGAAATGGGCCTTCACCTTGTGAATGAAAACCTCCCCTTCCTCCCCCACTTCTGCCAGGATCTTTTCCAGCAGGGGCTTTACTGTGAGGGGTGTCCCATCAGTGGAGGTGTATCCGTGGCGGGACCAGATGGCCAGGTACTCCGTACACGAATTGCATGTGAACATGCTGTCCGAGCAAATCGTGTAGGGGGTAGGGAAGATTTCGGGGAGGTTAATCGCCAGGGCAATGTTTGCTGCTGGGTCGTAAACTCCACACCCCGTGAGACGCTCGCCAGTACATCCTGTGCTGGAACCGTCTACATAGATCTCGCGGCCTGTGGGATGTATCCCGGCCCGTAAACCTATGTTTACTTCCCAAACCCCTTCAATGGAACACCGGTGGGCTTTTCCAGGATATACCAGGTTGGCTGCGAGCTTTGGCTCACAGAGACCCTTCACCTTCAGATCCATCTATGAGAAGAGCAAGGTCCAGCGGGCAATGCGGTAAGGCGGAGGTTGGGGATGGCATTAAAAGGGAAATTAAAGAAGCGTGCAATAAGGGCACAGCAGTCATCATGGGTGACTTTAATCTACATATAGATTGGGCCAACCAAATTAGTAACAATACTGTGGAGGAGGAATTCCTGGAGTGTTTACGGGATGGTTTCCTGGACCAATATGTCGAGGAACCAACCAGAGATCAGGCCATCTTAGCTGGGTATTATGTAACGAGAAAGGATTAATTAGCAATCTTGTTGTACGAGGCCCCTTGGGTCGGAGTGATCATAATATGATCGAATTCTTCATTAAGATGGAGAATGAAGTACTTGACTCAGAGACTAGGGTCCTCAATTAAAATAAAGGAAACTACGATGGTCTGAGGAGCGAGTTGGGTAGGATTGATTGGGGAATGGCACTCAAAGGGTTGATGGTGGATAGGCAATGGCAAACATTCAAAGACCGAATGGATGAGCTACAGAATTTGTTCATCCCAGTTTGGCAAAAAAATAAAACAAAAAAGGTGACTCAGCCGTGGCTAACAAGGGAAATTAGGGATAGCATAAGATCCAAGGAGAGGACATACAAATTGGCTAGAAAAAGCAATAATGCTGATTGGGAGCAGTTTAGGATTCAACAAAGGAGGACAAAGGGATTAATTAAGAAAGGGACAATAGAATATGAGAGTAAGCTTGCAGGGAACATAAAAACTGACTGTAAAAGCTTTTATAGATATGTGAAGAGAAAAAGATTGGTGAAGTCAAGCGTGGGTCCCTTGCAGTCAGAATCAGGGGAATTTATAATGGGGAACAAAGAAATGGCAGACCAACTAAATACATATTTTGGTTCTGTCTTCACAAAGGAGGACACAAATAACCTCCCAGAGATGCCGGGGAACATAGGGTCTGATGAAAGGGAGGAACTGAAAGAAATCAGTATTTGTAGGGAAATGGTGTTAGGAAAATTGATGGGACTAAAGGCCGATAAATCCCCAGGGCCTGATAATCTACGTCCCAAGGTACTTAAGGAAGTGGCCCTAGAAATAGTAGATGCATTGCTGGTCATCTTCCAGAACTCGATAGACTCTGGAACAGTACCCATGGATTGGAGGGTAGCTAATGTTACCCCACTATTCAAAAAGGGTGGTAGAGAAAAAGCGGGGAATTATAGACCGGTAAGCCTGACATCGGTAGTGGGGAAAATGCTAGAGTCCATTATAAAAGATGTAATAGCAGACCACTTGGAAAGCAGTGACAGGATCGGACAAAGTCAACATGGATTTACAAAAGGTAAATCATGCTTGACTAATCTACTGGAATTTTTTGAGGATGTAACTGGTAAAATAGATAAGGGAGAACCAGTGGATGTGGTGTATTTGGACTTTCAGAAGGCTTTCGATAAGGTCCCGCATAAGAGATTAGCGTGCAAAATTAAGACACATGGGATTGGTGGCAAGGTATTGACTTGGATAGAGAACTGGTTGGCGGACAGAAAGCAAAGAGTTGGAATAAATGGGTCGTTTTCCAAGTGGCAGGCAGTGACTAGTGGGGTACCGCAAGGATTGGTCCTAGGACCCCAGCTGTTCACAATATATATTAATGATCTGGATGAGGGAATTGGATGTAATATCTCCAAATTTGCAGACGACACAAAGCTGGGTGGGAGGGTATGTTGTGAGGAGGATGTCGTGAAACTCCAGTACGATTTGGACAGGTTGGGTGATTGGGCAGAAACATGGCAAATGCACTATAATGTGGATAAATGTGAGGTTATCCACTTTGGTGGCAAAAACAGGAAGGCAGATTATTATTTGAATGGCAATAGATTGGGAGAAGGGGAAGTGCAAAGAGACCTGGGTGTTCTTGTGCACCAGTCGCTGAAGGTAAGCATGCAGGTGCAGCAGGCAATTAAGAAGGCAAATGGTATGTTGGCCTTCGTAGCAAGAGGGTTCGAGTACTGGAACAAGGATGTCTTGCTACAGTTGTACAGGGCTTTGGTGAGACCGCACCTTGAATATTGTGTGCTGTTTTGGTCACCTTACCTGAGGAAGGATGTTCTTGCCATGGAATGAGTGCAGCGAAGATTCACCAGGCTGATACCTGGGATGGCAGGAATGATGTATGAGGAGCGATTGTGTCGATTGGGCTTATACTCACTGGAGTTTAGAAGATTGAGAGGGGATCTCATCGAAACCTATAAAATTCTGTCAGGCCTGGACAGACTAGATGCAGGAAGGATGTTCCCGATGGTCGGGGAGTCCAGAACCAGGGGTCATAGTCTAAGGATAAGGGGTAAGCCATTTAGGACTGAAATGAGGAGGAATTTCTTCACCCAGAGAGTGGTGAACCTGTGGAATTCTCTGCCACAGAGAGCGGTGGAGGCCAGTTCATTAAATATATTCAAGAAAGAGTTGGATATATTTCTTAAGGCTAAAGGGATCAAGGGATATGGGGAGAAGGCAGGGACAGGGTACTGAATTTGGATGATCAGCCATGATCTCATTGAATGGCGGAGCAGGCTCAAAGGGCCGAATGGCCTACTCCTGCTCCTATCTTCTATGTTTCTATGTTTCTATGTTTCTTGATCCTCCCATCCAGAAGCATCTGGGTGGGTGGGTGATGGGTGAGGAGGGTGATGGGAGAGGTGCCTGTGAAGATCAATGATCTTTTCACAGCCCAATGTGTGGCCAAAAGGTGCCGCTTACAGTTGGAATAGCTCCTTTCCACATCAGTGAGTATCCTGGGATGAAAAGACCACCGGCCGCAGCCGGCAGTGCTGCTCTTGGAGCAGCACAGCGCTCAGGCTGTCCCCGCTGGCTGCTACCTCCAGGAAAAACTCTTTCCCCCCATCTATGGCCCCTAGAGCTGGCGCGGTCTGCAAGTCTTTCTTGAGCCTGACAAATGCTGCCTGGCAACCCTCATCTCAAAGCCACTCCACTCCCTTGTGTAGGATTCGGAGCAGAGGGGCTGCGGTGGCTGCATAGTCCTCAATGAAATCTCTACAGTACCCCGTTAGCCCTAGAAACGACCTCACACCCGTTACTGTGTTAGGGACTGGTAGTTCTTGTACCACTTCCCTCCTAGCCTTATCTATGGCCCTTTCTCCAGCGCGCACGGTCAGACCGAGGAATTTCATCTCCTGCTGGCCGATCTGCACTTTCTTGGGATTTACTTTGAAACCCTTCTGCCCTAGCAGCTCCAGCAGTTCAGCCAATAGTGGGCCATGCTCCTCTTTCAAATCAGTGAACAGGAGCAGGTCATCCACATATTGTCTGGGCTGGCTAAAATACTTCAAACTGTTGGCCATGCACTGATGGAAAATGCTGGGGCTGTTGTGGAAGCCCTGAGGCAAACAGTTCCACGTGTACTGTTGCCCTTTAAATGCAAAGGCAAACTTGTACTGATCCTCCCTCCTTACAGGGATGGACCAAAACCCATTTGAAATATCCAGCACCGTGAAAGTGGTCGCGGATGCTGGAATACTCCCGATGAGGTCGGCAACTGCTGCTACTGTGGGTGCGCAGGCTGGGATGTTACTATGGAGCACTCGATAGTCCACCGTGGCCCTCCATGAATTGTCCCGCTTTCTGACCAGCCATAATGGAGAATTCACGTGGGTAGCTATCGGTCTCAGAACTCCCTGCTGCACTAACGAGGACATGGCTACTTCCATGTCTGGTTCTGCTTCCCTGGGGAAGTTATACTGTTTCTGTGGTCGGGCCATGGGGTCCCCGTCTACGCTGACCTCAAACCCTGTGACCCTCCCGCAGTCGTGCTTGTGAGTGGCAAATGTGGCCAGGTGGGCCTGCACAAATGCCTGGAGCTCTGGTAGGGTGTTGCTGACCATGAGCCCGAGGTTATAACCCTCTTTGGGCTTCATGGTGCAGAGGGTCCCCTTCCCTTCCTTTCCTGGGATAACTACGATCTCTCCGTTCTTTACTTTACCTGCCCCCCAAAGGCAGTGATTCCTCAAATCCACTAAGATCCCGTGGCCTACGATAAAGTCGGCTCCCAGGACCCCTCTTCCACCCTCCACGTCCCATTTCATCAGGACACAGGTCCACTTGGAGCGGAGCGGTCCTAACCGAATGGCAAGCGGGATGGAAAACGAGCCAGCATGTTCCCTACCCATGAACTCCGATAGACTGTATGGGACCCTGCTGGAGAGAGGTGAGGTGGTGGGGTTAGCTGAGTAGACCACGGTGCATGATGCCCCCATGTCTAACAGATAGGTCCTCGTCACCCTCTCCACCTCCATCTCCAAAAGGGGTCTTTTCCACTCATCGTATCGGAGAGAACACAGATAAACAGGCTGCACTGGCTCTCGTCACGGCTGTAGGTTGGATGGGGCAGATGGGGTGAGAGCTCCGGTGGCGGCTGCTACTCTCCCCTGGCCAGTCAATAAGGACCTCATGATGTCCAAAAGTGACTCGACCTCTGCGGAAGGGATCCCTGCCCCCGCCTTTTGGGCTGGGGCTGTGGGATGCTTTCCCTTGTTATCTTTGCAAGGGTTTTAGCACTCCTTCCGCCAGTGACCATCCTTCCCACACCCGGAACAATTAGTCTTGGTGTTGGGGGGGTTACTCCCTTCCTGGTGCCACTCTTTCCTACCCAGTCCGGGTTTTACCTCATGCACCTTCCCCTTGGGTGGGTGTGCATCGGCTCCCCTACCGTTTTTGTAAGCCAGAGTGAGCTGCCTAATTACTGTAAGTTCGGTGGTCTGGGGATTTTTGGGATCGAACCAGGCTTCTGCCTTGGCCCAGACCTGTGGCAAGCTGTTTGTCACCAGGCAATGGAGCCAATGCGTCAAGGAATCCCCGTTCAGGAACGCCCGGTCCGGCGTCCCCGGACAGGCCCTCTGGTACACTGGCCACAGCCGGTCCGCAAAAGCCTGCGGGGTTTCCCCTGAGAGCTGGATCGTCTTCTCCACATGGGAGAAAGGACTTCCCTCATCCATCCCCATGGCCTCCAGAACCGCATCTCTAAGCTCCTCATACCCGCACTGCCCCCTTTTACACTCGTCAGAGAGGGATAGGAGGAGACTACTCTCCAGGGAGAATAGCAGCATTATGGCCTTCTCAGCGTCATCGTTGACGCTGGCTGTTTGCTCTAATTCCCTGAAGTGGATCGAGGGGTCTCCCTTTTCGGAGAGCCTCGGGAGATGGTTGACCATGGCCCTAAGCTGTTGGGTGTTAAAGGGTAATACGAACTGGTTTTGGAGGGGCCCCTCAATGTCGCCATTGGCGGGTGGGCCGAACCTCCGATGCCGTGCTGGGCATATCGGTCCCGGCTCTGACCTCTCTGGCGGGGGTTGCTCTACCTTCGCCTCCAACTCTGGCTGCACTCCGGGCTCCACCCTGGGTTCCAGCCCCCTTGCTGCCAAACCTCGCTGAAACTTGGCGCTACGGGTGGTGGTCGTGAGGTCTCCTCTCTCTCAACCGGGTCGTCCCTAGATGCTACCGGTGACATTGGAACTGTCCTCCCCTCGTTCCCCATAAAATCTGCCTGGCCTGCCTTTGGGCTTATGAGGGCCCGGCTCAGATTTTCTATCCTCTCTTTACAGGGGCCGTGGTCTGCCTCCTCAAACCCCTCTTCGCTCGCTAGCTTATACGCTGCCTTTACCTCCTGTACTTTCTCTTCCTGTTCCCTAATCTGCCTTGCCAAGCGGGCGTTCTTCTCCCGCAACCTTAACTCATTTCCCTTGGCCTCGGTGACTAGGCACCATAGGTATTCCAACTGTGCCTTGTGTTAAACATAGAAACATAGAAACATAGAAGATAGGAGCAGGAGTAGGCCATTTGGCCCTTCGAGCCTGCTCCGCCATTCAATGAGATCATGGCTGATCATTCAATTCAGTACCCTGTCCCTGCCTTCTCCCCATATCCCTTGATCCCTTTAGCCTCAAGAAATATATCCAACTCTTTCTTGAATATATTTAATGAACTGGCCTCCACCGCCCTCTGTGGCAGACAATTCCACAGGTTCACCACTCTCTGGGTGAAGAAATTCCTCCTCATTTCAGTCCTAAATGGCTTACCCCTTATCCTTAGACTATGACCCCTGGTTCTGGACTCCCCAGCCATCCGAAACATCCTTCCTGCATCTAGTCTGTCCGGACCTGACAGAATTTTATAGGTTTGAATGAGATCCCCTCTCAATCTTCTAAACTCCAGTGAGTATAAGCTCAATCGACACAATCTCTCCTCATACGTCATTCCTGCCATCCCAGGTATCAGCCTGGTGAATCTTCGCTGCACTCCCTCCATGGCAAGAACATCCTTCCTCAGGTAAGGTGACCAAAACTGCACACAATACTCAAGGTGCGGTCTCACCAAGGCCCTGTACAACTGTAGCAAGACATCCTTGTTCCTGTACTCGAACCCTCTTGCTACGAAGGCCAACATACCATTTGCCTTCTTAACCGCCTGCTGCACCTGCATGCTTACCTTCAACGACTGGTGCACAATAACACCCAGGTCTCTTTGCACTTCCCCTTCTGCCAATCTATTGCCATTCAAATAATAATCTGCCTTCATGCTTTTGCCACCAAAGTGGATGACCTCACATTTCTCCACATTATAGTGCATTTGCCATGTTTCTGCCCAATCACCCAACCTGTCCAAATCGTACTGGAGTTTCACGACATCCTCCTCACAGCTTACCCTCCCAACCAGCTTTGTGTCGTCTGCAAATTTGGAGATATTACATCCAATTCCCTCGTCCAGATCATTAATATATATTGTGAACAGCTGGGGTCCTAGGTCCGATCCTTGCGGTACCCCACTAGTCACTGCCTGCCACTCGGAAAATGACCCGTTTATTCCAACTCTTTGCTTTCTGTCCGCCAACCAGTTCTCTATCCAAGTCAATACCTTGCCCCCAATCCCATGTGCCTTAATTTTGCACGCTAATCTCTTATGTGGGACCTTATCGAAAGCCTTCTGAAAGTCCAAATACACCACATCCACTGATTCGCCCTTATCTATTTTACCAGTTACATCCTCAAAAAATTCCAGTAGATTAGTCAAGCATGATTTACCTTTTGTAAATCCATGTTGACTTTGTCCGATCCTGTCACTGCTTTCCAAGTGCTCTGCTATTACATCTTTTATTGTAGACTCTAGCATTTTCCCCACTACCGATGTCAGGCTTACCGGTCTATAATTCCCCGCTTTTTCTCTACCACCTTTTTTGAATAGTGGGGTAACATTAGCTACCCTCCAATCCATGGGTACCGTTCCAGAGTCTATCGAGTTCTGGAAGATGACCAGCAATGCATCTACTATCTCTAGGGCCACTTCCTTAAGTACCCTGGGATGTAGACCATCAGGCCCTGGGGATTTATCGGCCTTCAGTCCCATCAATTTTCCTAACACCATTTCCCTACAAATGCTGATTTCTTTCAGTTCCTCCCTTTCATCAGACCCTATGTTCCCCGGCATCCCTGGGGGGTAATTTGCGTCCTCCTTTGTGAAGACAGAACCAAAGTATGTATTTAGTTGGTCTGCCATTTCCTTGTTTCCCATTATAATTTCCCTTGATTCTGACTGTAAGGGACCTACGCTTGACTTCACCAATCTTTTTCTCTTCACATATCTATAAAAGCTTTTACAGTCAGTTTTTATGTTCCCTGAAGGCTTACTCTCATATTCGATTTTCCCTTTCTTAATTAATCCCTTTGTCCTCCTTTGTTGACTCCAAAACTGATCCCACTAAATGCACTCTCTCCTGATTCAGAGCCTGCAAAGCTACTAATAACTCTCCCCCTGCAAGAGCCTTATCCTGGATGTCCAGGGCTGACTCCCTTAACTTGACTGCCTGTGCTGCAACGAGACTGTCCAAAAGCTGGACCTGCTTTTTAAAACACATCAGCCAAACTGCCTTTTCTAGGGACTTCTTGTGTTCCTTTCCCTCTGTCCACTTAGCTGCTGCACCTACCAGACGACAAACCTTTAACAGAGTGGTGATCCACTTCTTAGTGATATTCACCTTGCTCAGCAAGTCTTTGTTTCAGGGCCTATAAAAATAGGCTTTGAAGTGCGATTTTGCACTGAGTGCGGTTTCAACAGAGTGCTGAGAGTTGGGTGAGTCAGGGAGTTAGGTGAGGCAAAGCCTCAGAGCTTCGGCGGGTGCTTCAGCGCTAGAGCGGGCCTACAAAGGGCTCCAGAGACCAGGTAAGGCTTACTTTACTGGTGGTATTGAATTAATTTAATTTAAATTGATTAAAGGGGTAGGTCATGCCAGGAGAGCTCAGCCCCGTGATATGCTCCTCTTGCTGGATGTGGGAATTCAGGGACACTGCCAGTGTCCCTGACCAACACGTGTGCCAGAAATGCATCCAGCTGCAGCTACTAACGGGCCGTCTTGGGGTGCTGGAGCTGTGGGTGGATGGGTTGTGGAGCATTCATGATGCTGAGAGGGTCGCGAATTACTCGTACAGTGAGTTGGTCACACTGCAGGGTAGGGCTGCACAGGCAGAAGGGAAATGGGTGACCACCAGGCGGAACAATAGAAGCAGGCAGGTAGTGCAGGGGACCCCTGTGGCCATCCCCCTTTCAACCAGGTATACTGCTTTGGATACTGTTGGGGGGGATGACTTACCAGGGGAAGGTGGCAGCAGCCAACTTCCTGGCACTGGGGGTGCTCCTGCTGCCCAGGAAGGGAGGAAAAAGAGTGGGAGAGCAATAGTGGTAGGGGATTCTATAGTAAGGGGAACAGATAGGCGTTTCTGTGGCCGTAGGCGTGAATCCAGGATGGTTTGTTGCCTCCCTGGTGCCAGGGTCAAGGATGTCACTGAGCGGCTGCAGGGCATTCTGGAGGGGGAGGGCGAACAGCCAGAGGTCGTGGTCCACATTGGTACCAACGACATAGGTAAAAAGAGGGATGAGGTCCTGCAGCAAGAATTTAGGGAGCTAGGTAGAAGATTAAAGAGCAGGACCTCAAAGGTTGTAATCTCTGGATTACTCCCGGTGCCACGTGCTAGTGAGTATAGGAATAGGAAGATAGAACAGATGAATGCGTTGCTAAAGGGATGGTGCAGGAGGGAGGGCTTTAGTTTCCTGGATCACTGGGTCTGCTTCTGGGAAAGGTGGGACTTGTACAAGTCCGACGGTTTACACCTGAACCAGAGGGGGACCAATATCCTTGCGGGGAGGTTTGCTAGCACTGTTGGGAGGGGTTTAAACTAACTTGGCAGGGGGATGGGATACAGAGTGGAGCTATAGTAGGGGGTGATTTACAGCCAAATACGGAGGAAAAAACAAGTCAGCTGGGAAGGCAGAGCAAATATGTGAAGGCAAAAGGGAATATGGCAAGGCTGGAAGGCATTTATTTTAATGCAAGGAGTCTTGCAAATAAGGTGGATAAACTGAAGTTGTTGTTGAACACATGGGAGTACGATATTGTTGCTATCACGGAGACATGGTTGAGGGAGGGTCAGGACTGGCAGCTCAATATTCCAGGGTATAGAATCTTCAGGAGAGACAGAGGGGGGTGTAAAAGGGGAGGGGGTGTTGCAATATTAATTAAGGAGTCAATTACTGCTGTAAGGAGGGATGATATATTAGCGGGTTCCTCTAATGAGGCCATATGGGTAGAACTTAAAAACAAAAAGGGGGCAAGCACTTTGCTGGGAGTGTACTATAGGCCCCCAAACAGTCAGGGGGAGATAGAGGAGCAGATATGTAGGCAAATCTCAGAGAAGTGCGAAAATAATAGGGTAATAATAGTGGGGGATTTCAACTTCCCCAATATTAATTGGGATACTCAGAGTGTGAAAGGCTTAGAGGGTGCAGAATTCTTAAAGTGCATCCAGGAGAGCTTTTTGAGCCAACATGTAGAAAGCCCTACAAGAGAGGGGGCGGTACTGGACCTAATTCTAGGGAATGTAGCCGGGCAAGTGGTGGAAGTGTCAGTAGGAGAGTATTTTGGCGACAGTGACCATAAATCGGTGAGATTTAAGGTGGTCATGGAAAAAGACAAAGACGGCCCGGAAATAAGGGTTCTAAATTGGGGGAAGGCCGATTTTAATATGATAAGGCAGGATCTGGCCAAAGTGGACTGGGAGCAGCTACTTATAGGAAAATCCACATCAAAGCAGTGGGAGACTTTCAGAAGGGAAATAGAGAGAGTACAACGCCAACATGTTCCTGTAAAGGTCAAGGGTGGGACCAACAAGCAAAGGGAACCTTGGATGACAAGGGATATACAAAAATGCATTAGGAAAAAAAGGGGGGCTTTTGGCAGTTACAAAAGACTAAAGACGGAGGAAGCCCTAGAGGAGTATAAAAAGTGCAGGGGCATACTTAAAAAAGAAATTAGGAGAGCGAGGAGGGGCCATGAAATAACACTGGCGAGCAAAATAAAGGAAAATCCTAAGATGTTTTATAAGTATATTAAGGGCAAGAGGATAACCAGGGAAAGGGTAGGGCCCATTAGGGACCAAAGTGGCAATCTGTGTGTAGAGCCAGATGATGTAGGCGGGGTTCTAAATGAATTTTTTGCATCTGTGTTCACTATGGAGAAAGACGATGTAGACATAGAAATCGGGCAAGGGGACTGTGATATACTTGAACATATTAGCATCGAGAGGGAGGAGGTACTCGCGGTTTTAGCAGGCCAAAAAGCGGATAAATCCCCAGGCCCGGGTGAGATGTATCCCAGGCTGCTGTGTGAGGCAAAGGAGGTGATTGCAGGGGCTCTGACACAAATTTTCAGAACCTCTCTGGCCACAGGGATGTACCAGAGGACTGGAGAACAGTCAACGTAGTACCATTATTCAAGAAGGGTAGCAGGGATAAACCAGGGAATTACAGGCCAGTGAGCCTAACATCTGTGGTAGGGAAATTATTGGAAAAAATTCTGAGGGACAAAATTAGTCTCCACTTGGAGAGGCAAGGATTAATCGGGAATAGTCAGCATGGCTTTGTCAAGGGTAAATCATGTCTGACCAATCTGATTGAATTTTTCGAGGGGGTGACTAGGTGTGTGGATGAGGGAAATGCTGTGGATGTGGTATACATGGACTTCAGTAAGGCTTTTGACAAAGTCCCGCATAGGAGACTGGTCAAGAAGGTAAGAGCCCATGGGATGCAGGGTGCCTTGGCACGTTGGCTCCTAAACTGGCTGAGTGGCAGGAGGCAGAGGGTGATGGTCGAAGGTTGCTTTTGTGACTGGAAGCCTGTGTCCAGTGGGGTACCTCAGGGATCGGTGCTGGGTCCCTTGCTGTTTGTGATCTACATAAATGATTTGGATGAGAATGTAAAAGGTATGATCAGTAAGTTCGCAGATGACACGAAAATTGGTGGGGTGGTAAATTGCGAGGAGGAAAGCCTCAGGCTACAGGACGATATAAACGGGTTGGTCAGATGGGCGGAAAAGTGGCAAATGGAATTTAACCCTGAAAAGTGCGAGGTGATGCATTTTGGACGGACAAATAAGGCAAGGGGATACACAATGAGTGGTAGGACCCTACGAAGTACAGAGGGTCAGAGGGACCTTGGTGTACATGTACATAGATCCCTGAAGGCAGCGGAACAGGTAGATAAGGTGGTTAAAAAGGCATATGGGATACTTGCCTTCATTAGCTGAGGCATAGAATATAAGAGCAGGGAGGTTATGATGGAGCTGTACAAAACGCTGGTAAGGCCACAGCTGGAGTACTGTGTGCAGTTCTGGCCGCCTCACTATAGGAAGGATGTGATTGCTTTGGAGAAGGTGCAGAGAAGATTCACCAGGATGTTACTTGGGATGGAGCACCTCAGCTACGAAGAAAGACTAAACAGGCTGGGGTTGTTTTCCTTGGAGCAAAGAAGGCTGAGGGGGGACCTGATTGAGGTGTACAAAATGATGAGGGGCATAGATAGGGTAGCTAAAGAGGAACTTTTCCCCTTAGTAGGGGGGTCAATAACAAGGAGGCATAGATTCAAGGTAAGGGGCAGGAAGTTTAGAGGGGATTTGAGGAGGATCTTTTTCACCCAGAGGGTGGTTGGAGTCTGGAACTCACTGCCTGAAAGGGTGGTAGAGGCAGGAACCCTCACAACATTCAAGAAGCATTTGGATGAGCACTTGAAATGCCATTGCATACAAGGCTATGGACCAAATGCTGGAAAATGGGATTAGATTGGACAGGGCTTGATGGACGGCGCAGACACGATGGGCCAAAGGGCCTCTTTCTGTGCTGTATAACTCTATGACTCTATGACTCTAAACACATGATCAGAAATCCTTTCCTCCATCATGGTTCGCTCATCCGAACCATTGTCTACTGCATCGCAACCTTGTTGCTGGTGTCCTGCCGTGGTCGCCATTTCTGTAGGGGGTGGTGTGGGGTGGCGCGTACGCCCAGTCAGTTATGCCTCTGACTGTTTATGAGTGGTTCGAATCGCTCCCACGCCCCTGGGTTCTAGACACCGGACTTAGGTACAAGGCGGCGACACAGAAAAGACTCGATTGACAGGTGGTTGGATGTAAGCAAAACCCAGATTTTTATTGAAGAAGAAATTAACACAATCTTATGAAAAGTTACCAGTATACACTTGTACAGGCAAAATACGAAATAACTATACTTATACAGGGAATGGGGAACACACGGCACATCGAGGGAAAACGACTATCTTAACAATCCCCTTATCCTTATCCCACCCCCTATACCTAACTAAGTTAAGCTATGAGGGGTCAGAATTCATGCTCACCAATCCAAAAAGATCTGCTGAATTCAAAACAGCGGTGGGGTTTGGGGTTCGCTCTTTGTGCTCTCTGGAGCCTGCCGACATCACGTGGTCTCAGGGTGCTGCAAGGGCGTTGTCCAGGTTCAAGTACCCCAAAGTTAAAGTCTCTGCTTGGGTACTTTACCTCGCAGGGATGATGGTTCCTCTTCCTCGGCCGGCAGTTGGAGTTTTCATGAAGATAGTCACAGGTCAGCTGGACTGAAGGCCCGGGTATTCGGAGCTCTTCTTCAAGCGTCTTTCCATTCGTCTTCTTCACCACCTCGCCTTGTCACGTCCCGCCTCGCCTGGCCTGGTTTGTCCGTGTCCGCCTGGCGCAATGCCGGATGTCCCTGATGGAATGGGGAAGGCATGGGCAGTGGCTGGGTGGTAAGTGCGGGATGGGGGAAGAGCAGTAGCCACGAGGGCGAGGGGCCGGAGCTGGAGCAAAGGCTGAGAGCAGAGCGCAGAGCGAGAAGGTTGCCAGTGGGCCTACAATTATATTCCTTCGGATGGCCCTTATCTGCACGCCAAATCAGGTTAGTTCATTGTCCCAATCTTGGCGGGCTATTTTAAATAATGGTAGCAATCTACTCTAACTGTTTTTGGATGGCCGGTAATTGCATCTACTGGCCTGATAATTGACTTGTTTTGTTATTAATACATCTTAATGGGCCTGTCCAGCCTCGATGGCTTCCTTAAGCTGTTCCCGATTATTTATGCAAACTGCTTGATGGCCTTAACTATAGGCCTAACTTGATTTTGATCTGTCTCTGATTTGGTCTAATACATAATTCAAAGTCCTGTCTGGTTTTCAAAATGCAAAGTCTCTCTTCACAGAAACTGCAGCTTTGGTTTCGATTTCTCCACAAGCTGCCTGTGCCGCAGAGTCCAAGTTTTTAAAATCTCACAGGCTTTCTGCCACGAGGCGCGGACACCATCTTGGGTACCCTTTTTCATTAAAATGTCCATGCAGGGTCCCTTTCCTTATTAATAACCTTTGGGGAAATGTAGAAATTTTGCAAATCTTACAGGAGCCCCTGCCTGTTTCTGGGGGGAGCGCTCACCACTTAGATTAAGGTCCGCTTGAAAATTGGGACAGGCGGACAACAAACAGTAAGTTAATGCTTCGATTCTACTTGCGATTTTGATCCCACTACTTCTCCATTTTTAGGCACAAACTTGGTGGTAGTGTCATGAAAATTGCCCCCAGAGTATTTGATGATAACTCTCCCTGATTAAAACATGATTTAATCATATATGGCACACACATGGACCTGGACCAGTGCTCCAAAAGGTTAGACACCCAACCAATGTAGGCAGTGGAGTATAATTTTATGTTGCAGAGGGCTACATTGTACAACTCATGGCCTGATCCACTAATCACCTACCATATGATCAATCGGATTCAGAGCTCATGGGTAAATGAAAGTCGGTTATTTTAGAGGGACTTCTTGAAAAGTATTATCAGAGTGGGACATTTATCAGCAGAACTAATACAAAGACTGGGATTTGGGGAACAAATGATGGGAGCAGAAGGAGGAAGAATGTCAACAAAGCAATGGGGATTGGATAAAACAAAAAGTAGCTGTGCCTCAGATCCCCAGCCAAAGTAGCCACAACTATTTTCATTACAATAAATACAAAACCACCAGCTGTTTACGCAGCAGTTTGCCCTTAACCCCACAGTAATACCCAAGAAAATAACACGACTCAGGCTATAATCAGAGACATCAGGGCTGAGAAGATGCAACATTAAAGATATGAGTGTAAGTTATATAAATGATTAATAAAGGTGCATAATATATATATATATAATGGATAAATTTGATGCATAATAACAAATGTACCTATGAAGATTGGGAGTGGCACTAGAGCACTGACTGGTGTAATGCACTGACTGATGTGCGTACAAACTTCCGTTTGTTAGCTACAGTCCCAGAAACCCCTGCTCTAGGCTGCCTGGGAAAATGGACAAAAAAGACCCTTTTACTGGAGTCCTAACCCACCTGAAGCAACAAATTCTGATTAATAAGAAGGATGAATGCCTACAATCTAGGGCATTGATGTTTAATTTTGGAAACAAACATTAAAGATTTGGCACTTCTGTTTTATATATAATTTTTTTGTATCAATAACACTGGGGGGTCATTTGCAAAGATCAGAAAGAATTGCGCAGAAATAATCCTTATAGATAAAGCATTTCGCTTACTACTGCTGAAGTCGGCAGTTGTGATTGATAAAATCATTGGCTTACACTACAAGTTAAATGTAATCAAAAAAGCAAATGCAGTAATAGGTGGCATCTTTTATTATTACTACCAATGATTAAAGATTTCAATACTGTAGTATCTATTAAGTTGTCTCAGCTGCTACAGTAAATCTGCTAAGCAGAATTGTGTGGCGTCCAAATCATTCGACTTGCTTTCAGTACTGCAAGATGGTGCTGAATTGCAAGGGTATTGGGAAGTGGTTTACCACAATTTCCACTATATGGCAAGGTGCTGGCAATGAGGTGATTGCTGTGGAAAGAGCAGTGAATTTGTGATGAAAGAAGAGACATAAAACTCTGACTCAAACTAAAGTATGTGGTGAAAAAGCAAATAGAATAATTTAAACATCCATTACACTGTGTAAATCACCTTGTCATTTCATACATGCTGACCTTAACGGTTATTTAATGGGATTGGACACAAGGTTTTCATTATAGCTGCAGTAATGTTCGCCAGTGCACCATGTAAATGGATCCGAAAGCCAAAGAATAACACTGAGTTGCAGTAACTGACAACTGGGTAACCTGATATTCTCATACTATTCTATCGTCCACATTAGAGTTTTATCTTCATAAAATAGGTAATGAATAATTGAAGTCAATCCTTTTTATTAAGTAAATTGCTAATATAATATAAATATTGAGTAAGAACCGTGATGATTAACGCACATGTGTGATGCAACAGTCGCGTATGTTACATGTGTTGCATAGAGGTCATATTTTATTTTGAACTTCTAACTTTCTCAGGAGCCAGTGCCATAAAAATAACAAGGAGCAAGGAGCAATATCAGGGACAACTGCAACGGTGAGCTCAGTAATGCAATCCGTATTCACAGCAGTAGAACCATCTCTCATGAATTCCAAACTTCAAGAATCAGTCCAAATGAGCTTGGAGAACAATTACAGACAATCATGAGGGAGGGGTTTGAAAACCTTAAAGATGCCCAGGCCTACAAATTTGTTTCGAGCGGTAGCACAAAACGGGCGGTATCGGATTCAGTTCCATGCAATGGAACTAAATATCAGGCGCTGTGTATAACAGGCAGCCATTTATCGCCACCGCCCGAGATGAATTTCTAGGCCCCAGTGTCTGTGTTCCGACAGATCAGTAAGCTTAATGTGGACAAGCATTCCAGGGGTGTTTTGTGCAGGGGTCACAGGAGTAGTCAGATGCCAATCTGAAACAAAGTGGCATAAAACTAACCTGCCCATATTATACGAACATACGAATTAGGAGCAGGAGTAGGCCACTCGAGCCTGCTCCGCCATTCAATAAGATCATGGCTGATCTGATTACTCCACATTCCCGCCTACCACGATAACCTTTCACCCCCTTGCTTATCAAGAATCTATCTACCTCTGCCTTAAAAATATTCAAAGACTCTGCTTCCACCGCCCTCTGAGGAACAGAGTTTCAAAGACTCGTGACCCTCTGTGAGAAAAAAATTCTCATCTTTGTCTTAAATGGACGACCCCTTATTTTTAAACAGTGATCCCTAGTTCTAGATTCTCCCAGAAGAGGAAACATCCTCTCCACATCCACCCTGTCCAGACCCCTCAGGATCTTATATGTTTCAATCAAGTCACCTCTTACTCTTCTAAACTCCAGCGGATACAAGCCTAGCCTGTCCAACCTTTCCTCATAAGACAACCCGCCCATTCCAGGTTTTAGTCTAGTAAACCTTCTCTGAACTGCTTCCAATGCATTTACATCCTTCCTTAAATAAGGAGACCAATACTGTACACAGTACTCCAGGTGTGGTCTCACCTGTGCACCTGTATATTTTAGTGATCAAAAGTGCCAATACAAGTTTCATGAATAGACGGGTTACAAAGGGGAAAAAATTGAACTCATGGCTGTCTGTTTTACGCCTGAAAAACAAGCAGCCAGCAGTTGAAAATCGGGTGGGGGGGGCATCTTGGCTGCCACTTTGATGCCCAATGCCTACTTGACGTAATATTTAGATGAGCCTATAAATGGGCGAGCAGCACACCTGCCTAAATCATAGGAGCATTAGGAACAGAAGTAGGCCATTCAGCCCCTCAAGTCTATTCCACCATTCAATTAGTTTATGGCGGATCTGTATGCAAATGGAGTTCTATGCCAGTTGTGGGACCCCGATTGCTATATTCAGGTACAAAGCAGCGGCACATGCACTGCACAGACTCCGTCTAGACGTACCTGGCAGTGAGCGACCTAAACGGTTGTCTTTAAAGGGACCGCTGGAGGCCACTCAGAAAAACGCCCAAGAAATTATCTGGTTTCACTTTTGTGGGCCCCAGGAAAAGCAGGAGTACTTCTTCTGGGCCCAAAAAACCTTCTGGTCTGCTGCTCATGTGTTTGAGCTGGGAATGCTCGCATTATGATTATGTTACTGGGCTAATAATCCAGAGGCCTGGACTAATGATCCAAAGACGTGAGTTTGAATCCCACAATGGCAGCTGGGGAATTTAAATTCAATTAATTAAATAAAGCTGGAATAAAAAGCTAGTATCAGTAATGGTGACCGTGAAACTATCGGATTGTCTTAAAAACCCATCTGGTTCACTAATGTCCTTTAGGGAAGGAAATCTGCCGTCCTTACCTGGTCTGGCCTATATGTGACTCCAGACCCACAGCAATGTGGCTGACTCTTAACTGCCCTCTGAAATGGCCTAACAAGCCACTCAGTTGTAACAAACGGTACAAAAAACAATAATGAGAATAAAATCGGATGGACCATCGACCTAGGTATCGGTTTCGGACACAAAGGCACACCCAGCCCAGTCGACCCTGCAAAGTCCTCCTCACTAACATCTGGGGACTTGTGCCAAAATTGGGAGAGCTGTCCCACAGACTAGTCAAGCAACAGCCTGACATAGTCATACTCACAGAATCATACCTTTCAGCCAATGTCCCAGACTCCTCCATCACCATCCCTGGGTATGTCCTGTCCCACCAGCAGGACAGACCCATCAGCGGAAGCAGCACATGCAGTCCATGCCTGCATGCAGCAAGACCTAGATGACAGTCAGGCTTGGGCTGATAAGTGACAAGTAACATTCGCGCAACACAAGTGCCAGGCAATGGCTATCTCTAACAAGCGAGAGTCTAACCACTGCCTCTTGACATTCAACGGCATTACCATCACCGAATCCCCCACCATCAACATCCTGGGGGTCACCATTGACCAGAAACTTAACTGGACCAGCCACATAAATACTGTGGCTACAAGAGCAGGTCAGAGGCTGGGTATTCTGTGGCAAGTGCCTCACCTCCTGACTCCCCAAAGCCTTTCCACCATCTACAAGGCACAAGTCAGGAGTGTGATGGAAAACTCTCCACTTGCCTGGATGAGTGCAGCTCCAATAACACTCAAGAAGCTTGACACCATCCAGGACAAAGCAGCCCACTTGATTGGCACCCCATCCACTACCTTAAACATTCACTCCCTCCACCACCGGCTGCACAACACACTATAGGAATTAAACTACCTGCTGTGCAGGATATCTACCCCGAGAGGTGCCGGGGGAAGGCCCTGAGAATCATTAAAGACGCGAGTCACCGCAGCCACAACCTCTTTGCCCTGCTCCCGTCCGGTAAGAGATACCGAAGCATACGGTCTCATACCAACAGGTTTCAAAACAGCTTCTACCCCCAGGCCATAAGACTCATGAACGATTAATTTATTATCATTTATTACTGTTGTTCTATTTATTATTACTGTCTTTCTATTAGTATTTCTATTAGTATTTTTATCATTGTTATGCCATATTTATTCCAATGTTGGGAGGACTCGTAAAAATCATTTCATTGTGCAGTACACACGCCTGCTGCATATATGACAAATAAAAATTGAATTGAATTGAATTGAATTGAATTGAATTGAATTGAGTGTGTACCATCTACAAGATGCACTGCAGCAACTCGCCAAGGCTTCTTCAGCAGCACCTCCCAAACCCGCGACCTCTACCACTTAGAAGGATAAGGACAGCAGGCGCATGGGAACAACACCACCTCCAAGTCACACACCATCCTGACTTAAAAGTATATCGCCGTTCCTTCATCGTCACTGGGTCAAAATCCTGGAACTCCCTCCCTAACAGTATTATGGGCGTACCTTCACCACACGGACTGCAGCGGTTCAAAAAGGCGGCTCACCACCACCTTCTCAAGGGCAATTAGGGATGGGCAATAAATGCTGGTCTTGCCAGCAATGCCCACATCCCATGAACAATTTTTTTTAAAAGCCCTGCCGCCCCCTCCCCACCTGTCCCCCTTCCACATTTTACCTGCCAGCCAGCTACACGTGAGAGCTGACCGATTTTCCACCATCCTGACCAGTGAACTGCAGTGGAGTGGTCTGTTTGGGGCCCGCAGATCATCAATGGTTAATGAATAAGGCCCGAAGTCTCATTTGGCTTGTGCTTCAGGCGTGTGGTGTGGTCACTCTGCCAACTTTGAGCCCAAGTTGAATTTCTCCCCCAAAGTTTTTAATTTACTTTGTGAACCTTAGTTGGATAGACATGGCAATACAAATTTGTAGACCAGACATGGTGGAGTTAATTTGTCTGCCGGATTGTTCATTTAGTACAACATGCTTGTTTAATTACACATTTTACTGGCCCTAAAGCTCTGCAATTAAGCAGCACCCAGAGTGGTTACATTTACAATCAGTGGCATTGGAAGTTTTATGTATAAACAGCAAGGCTCCAAAGTACCAGGAAATCGTGATGACTGTTCTTTCATGGAAATGTTGATTAATCACAGCTTCTTCAACAGGTACTTCTTGTCCAGCTGAATCTGGTAAAGGTAACAACAGCAAAATTCTGCTGCAGGGTGCAGCATTCTGGAAATGAGCATTTCACTACTAAATGATCTGTGTGTTTTAATGACCCATTGCATGGCTGGTTTACATAGTTAATATAATTAATGATTCTTTACTTAAAAAGAGTACTTTATCAGATTGAGCACTTTACAGTATTCTTGGCAGGTGGCAGGCTGTACAGGAAACTTTCTGGTATCCGGCACGGACGGGACCGACTTGGTGCCGGTTCAGCAACAATTCCGGATAACCGAACGCTATAGTGAAAGATACGGACCTTAGAGCTCCGTATGAAGCAACAAACCCTGTGCTTCAGAAGAACGTCCACAAGTTGCAAGCGTCTCTGTAGCTTAGCAACAGCTGCAGCCAAACCCTTGCCTTCCTCAATTTGTTGCTGTGCAAGTAATAAAAGTTATAAAAGTTAGCTGAAACCGACTCCTGAATTTTGCCGGTTAACCGACATTTCCGGTTTTTTAGGGGCCGGTTAATCGAAAGTTTCCTGTATCTTCCTCCAATTGACAGATTAGCTGTGGGGTGGGACTTCGGCACACTCATGTGACTACAGTACTAAGCCGCTGCTTTTTCTCGGGATGGCTCAAATATATATCTAATCTATATATGTGGGGCACGTTTTGAGCAGTAAAACCACTGGTTATTAGTTACTGGAAATGAGGAAAATCAAGTTACATCGCAGCATTTAAAAAGGCTGCAACTAATAAAAGAACCATGGGCTTCAATTTTGTGAACTTACCTTGGCTAACCTTGCGAGCTCTTGCACTGGGTGGCGATTAGTGGGATGCTGAAGGTTGCACTGACAGCCTCCGCTACCTGAGAGTAGGAGACACAAATGATTGAAGGAGGAGCAGCTGTGGGCAGTGGAGTCAGCAGCAGGAAAGGCCTCAGGGTTCCATACTAATGCTTCCGACATGTCTTCCTTTTTTCTCAACCGAGGATTCCCCTCTAATGTGGTTGACACGGCCCTTGACTGTGTCCGTTCTATTTCCCGCACTTCTGCTCTCGCCCCTTCCCCTCCCTCCCAGAACCACAATAGGGTTCCCCTTGTCCTCACCTTTCACCCCACCAGCCTCCACATTCAACGGATCATCCTCCACCATTTCCGCCACCTCCAGCGTGATCCCACCACCAAACACATCTTCCCCTCACCTCCCCTTTCAGCATTCCGAAGGGACCACTCCCTCCGCGACACCCTGGTCTATTCCTCTATCACCCCCAACACCCCTTCCCCTTCACCCAGCACCTTCATGTGCAAGCGCAGGAGATGCAACACATGCCCTTTTACCTCCACCCTTTCCACTGGGGCCCCAAACACTCCTTACAGGTGAAACAGCGATTTACTTGTACTTCTTGCAATTTTGTATACTGTATTCACTGCTCACGATGCGGTCTCCTCTACATTGGGGAGACCAAATGGAGATTGGGTGACCGCTTTGTGGAACACCTCCATTCAGTCCATAAGGGTGACCCCGAGCTTCCGGTCGCCTGTCACTTTAATTTTCCGCTCCACTCCCACTCTAACCTCTCCGTCCTCGGTCTCTTACACTGTTCCAATGAAGCTCAACGTAAGCTCGGGGAACATCACCTCATCTTTCGATTAGGCACTTTACAGCCTGCCGGACTCAACATCAAGTTCAACAATTTCAGACCATAACCTCTGCCCCTATCTTTTTTTCATTTTTTTTCTCTCTCACATGGCAGCTGTCAATCATTCTGCCATTGCCATTTACACTTCATCTAGAGTCATCTTTTGTTTCTTAACTTGTCCCATTACCATCTCCTTTTGCCTTGCACCATCCTCCCCTTTGTCTCTTAATCTCTCCTGCCTTCCATCCTATCACAGTCCTTCCCTCTTGTTCTTTCCCCACCTCCCCCTTTTCCCTGCCCCTACACTTGCTTAAAAATCTGTTCCATCTCCTACTTTTCCCAGTTCTGACGAAGGGTCTTCAACCTGAAACATTAACTCTGTTTCTCTCCCCACGGATGCTGCCTGACCTGCTGAGTATTTCCAGCATTTTCTGTTTTTATTTCAGGGTTTACTGTTGCATCTGTGGATGTTCTACTTGCTGAAGTGAAAGCTAGAAAGGATGGAACTCTGGGGACAGAGATCAGGATGCCCCATAAGAGGGTAGAACAAACACTATGGAAGAAGGTAGCTGAGGCTGTCAGTGCAACCTTCAGCACCTTACGAACTGTCACACAGTGCAAGACATTGCAAAGTTGGCCAAGGTAAGTTAGCAAAATTGAAACCCATGGGATAAAAGGAGCAGTAGCAGCATGGATACAAAATTGGCTAAATGATAGAAAACAGAGAGCTGTGCTGAATGGCTGTTTTTTCAGACGGGAGGGAGGTATGCAGTGGTGTTCCCCAGGGTTCAGTACTAGGACCAATGCTGTTTTTGATATATATTAATGATTTGGATTTGGGGGTACAGGGCACAATTTCAAAATTTGCAGATGACACAAAACTTGTAAATGTAATAAACAGTGAGGAAGATAGTAGTAGACTTCAAGAGGGCATAGACAGGCTGGTGGAAAGGGCAGACACGTGGCAGATGAAATTCAATGCAGAAAAGTGTGAGGTGATACATTTTGCTCAAAAGAATGAGGATAATTGGCAAAAGAACCAGAGGAGAGATGAAAAATGTTTTTACGCAGTGAGTTGTTGTGATCTGGAATGCACTGCCTGAAAGGTGGTGGATGCAGATTCAATCGTAACTTTCAGAGGGGAATTGGATATATACTTAAAAAGGAAACATTTTCAGGGCTACGGGGAAAGAGCAGGGGAGTGGGACCAATTGGACAGCTCTTTCAAAGAGTTGGCAGAAGCACAAGAGGCCCAAAGGCCTGTCTGTGCTGTATGATTTTAGTATACTTCTAAGTGGATTCGGTCAACACTGATTTGATGTATTTCTTCAAGAAAGAGCTGCTTCTTTTTCTGGCTGGAGCAGAGATCACCTTGTTGCTGTGCTCCTCATTGAAGTGGGCTGTAGCTTTTCATCCAGCAGCTGGCATAACTTCTCAATAGCCTTTGTGGGGTAGGGCAGTGGGAAAAGACTGGCAGAGCAATCTAACTAAGGTTTTCTGGGTCTGAAAACCTTGCAGAAATGTTATCAACATATAGGAAACAAACACCTTCTGTGATGCCCCACTCTAAGTTCCTCAGTCTAGCCTCTTCCATTTCCTCATCTTCCTCTTCTTCATAATACAAGAAAATAGGGATTCCCATTGGAAATCCGTTTCCCCAATTCAAAATGTAAAAGTCTCCAATACAAACTTTAAATGGCAGGCGAATTGATTTTTTAAATAATCATTATTCACTCTCAGGATGTGGGCGTCGCAGACAAGGCTACAATTTATTACCCATCCCTAGTTGCCCTGAAAATGTGGTAGTAGCAGTTTGACACAATTAAGTGGTTTGCTAGGCTACTTCAGAGGGCATTTAGGAGTCACTCATATTGGTGTGAGACCGGAGACACATATAGGCCAAACTGGGTAAAGACAGCAGGTTTTCTTCCCGAAAGGACATTAGTGAACCAGTTGGGTTTTTATGACAATCCAACAGCTTCATAGTCACTTTTACTGATACCAGCCTTTTACTTCCAGATTTTTTTTAACTGAATTCAAACGATCGAACTGTCATGGTAGGATGTGAAAACATGTTTTCTGGATTATTAGTCCAGGCCTCTGGATTAATTGTCCAGTAACATAACTATTGCACTACATTTTTTTCGTGAAGCTACAGAACTCAAAACCAAAAAAAAAGGTTTAGAAAGCTGCAGTAATTTCACCAAAGATTGCCTCTTCATAGAAATTTACGGCACAGAAGGAGGCCATTCGGCCCATCATGTCTGTGCCGGTTGAAAAGGAGCTATCCAGCCTAATTCCACTTTCCAGCTCTTGGTCCGTAGCCTTGCACATCACAGCACATTAAGTGCATATCCAAGTACTTTTTAAATGTGATGAGGGTTTCTGCCTCTATCACCCTTTCAGGCAGTGCGTTCCAAACCCCCACCACCCTCTGGGAGAAAACATTTCTCCTTAACTCCCCTCTAATTCTTCTACCAATTACTTTAAATCTATGCCCCCTGGTTATTGACCTCTCTGCTAATGGAAATAGGTCCTTCCTATCCACTCTATCTAGGCCCCTCATAATTTTATACACCTCAACTAAGTCTCCCCTCAGCTTCCTCTGTTCCAAAGAAAACAACCCCAGCCAACCCAATCTTTCCCCATAGCTAGAATTCTGCAGTCCATGTGGTACTCACCTCAGGGTAGCAGTGTTCTGCTCATGCCAGAACTTATATAATGGGAGTGTTTCCTGACATCAGGTTATGGACACCAATTGGGCAAAATTATGGGGAAGAGTTTAGCCACGCTCACTTGCCCCCATTTGCATAAGGCAGGATGGGCTCAGGGAGGATGGTTATTGGGACTGGTGGTTTTCTATACAAACATACGAAAATATCGGCCAGGAAAAGACCAGCTGCTCCAGCTAACCTGTCCCATACAGTCATAATACCTTATGTGTCATGATTCAGACCACCAGGAGCCATGTAATCTCCTGGGAGAGGTGAAAAACCTGGAAATTATTCTCTAAACCCTCCCACCCCATCCCACTGATCAAAACTAGTCCAGGAGGCCACACTGACCATGACTTATATTACATGGCACCTACCTTTTTACGATGTGATCTCTGCCCCAGCCAGGAATTGGTGCAGCTCACTTTTGAAGGAATACAGTGAATCAGCATTCACCGCACAAGCCGACAACTTGTACTATAGGTTTACTATTCTCTGGGATAAGAAAAACCATCTAACATCCAACCTAGTTCTACTCTTGTATAACTTATAAAAGTTGCTCTTGGGGCAGGATTGTAACAGTAAGCCATACTGACAGATTTTACTCATTCCTGTGCCTCAAAAACCGCTCACAAATGGGTGATATTTCAAAGGAAAATCCAGCCCCATTCAAACATTTTTAGAAGGTACTCATTGGAGTGGGGAGGTTTTAGGGTTTGAGTGCATTGGGGGAAATTCTAGGATCAGAGAGCACTGGGAATATGACCTAGGTATTTGTGAACATTGAGCAGGATCTTAGACCTGGCAGTGGGGGCCTGCTCTTCCTGCAGTCCAGCAAGAGTGGGAGGGTTTTTTGGAGCATTGCGGGGCAAGTCTGGCAGTATTGGGGGTTGCTGGGCTATGGCTGTAATGGGGAAGGGGGGAACAAGGTCTGGCAGCCTTGTGGAAGATGGGGCTCAGGCGACTGGGATGCAAATTTCCTTGGCCTTTTTTGAGCCATCAGGCCCCCAACCCCCACACCAGATTTCCACCCATGAGCCGCGACTCACTACCCAACTGCATCTCTTTTGCACCTTCAGGTACATCTCATCACTTTGCCGACTATCAGTTGGTTCCTGCCTTTACGTTCCTGCCTTAAGTCATTTAAGGGTAAATTTTCTGCTTTTTATAATCATCGGCTGGAAGTATACAATTTCCTGATATGCAGTCACTGCCTGCACCAGAAGTGGAAAATTTACCCTTTAGTTCACTATTATGAGTTTGCTAACTTATACAATCTTTAATTAACATGAATTGCCGTAAGCAAAAAAAATCACAAAATGCTCAAATAGTTCATTGTTTCCAGTTTCCAAATTTTATATTAAAGTAATTCCTTATGTCTTAAAAATGGTTCAGAGGAGAGAATTATTTAAAACATAATGGGCCAGATCTTGCTGGAGTGGGGCATCTTGCAGTGTATGACATTAATTATACTTTATCCTGCACCTTTCAGATCAGAATCATGATACATAATTTTTTGCACCGTAACTTGCTGGAAGTGTGAGCTGATAACAGTGTGGCAAGGGCAACGGGGCACCTGGGATCTTAGTGAATGGCAGGACCAACAGTCTATCTCCTTAACCAATGAGATTTAAGGATTGAGAAAGAAACAGGAATAATGGAGAGGATGGGTCAATTAGAGTCAAATCGGGTGCAGAAAGAGAAATAAAGAGAGGGAAAGAAAGATTGGAGCTTAAGAAAGAGAGAGAAAAGAGGCAGAAAGGAAAAGAAAGAAAAACATTTTTAAAAATTAAATTTGACATTTTAAAAATCTCTAACAACAATTCACTACCTGAACGAATAAGCCTCCACAATTTCAATTATTCCCTTTCTAGGCCAGAGGGTTTGATTTGCACTGCATTAACAATTATCACATTGTTGAAAGGTTACATACGCTCTTAATTACTAGACTTAACTTTCAGTGGTGAGTTTAATGGGCAATTAATGTGCAAATCCAGCAAGCTCTAAAAAATAATGGGAAGGTTAAGGCCGAGATACCTTTTGTGCGAAGCCAATGGCAGAGTGACGTAAATCAACCAGCAAGTTCTGGAGATTCGCAACTCATGGCTTATCTCTTCTTCACTTGACCTTGCTGGCTGATTTGGACATTAATAACGTCGTGCGTTGTTAACAAGCTGTTATTTTTCCAGCAAGATCTGGCCCAATTTGCAAAGAAATGCAAATCCACAAACCTTTCCACACTTCAACTCCTGTTGATTCAGGTTGGGAAATTCTGCAGACATGGCCAGAATGCACAGATACTAATGTTATTCCTATATTTAAAAAGGGAGATAGAACAAGTCCAGGGAACTATAGACCAACTAGCTTAACACTGGTGGTAGGAAAGATAATGGCATCTTTACTCAAAGATGTAATAGAAAAACATCTAGAAACTGAAAATATAATAAAGAATAGTCAGCACAGATTTCAAAAGGGAAGATCATGCTTGACCAACCTTATTGAATTTTTTAAAGAAGCAACAGAAAGAGTAGACAAGGGTAATGTAGTAGATGTAGTATATTTGGATTTTCAAAAGGCCTTTGATAAGGTATCGCATAGTAGACTCATGACTACGGTCAGAGCATGTGGAGTCAGGGAACAGGTAGCAGAATAGATAGCAAGCTGACTACAAAACAGAAAACAGAGAGTAGTTGTTAAAGGCAGCTACTCAGACTGACAAAAGGTGGGAAGTGGTGTTCCACAGGGATTGGTGAAGGGACAACTATTGTTCACAATTTACATTAACGATTTGGACTTGGGAATCGGAAGTACAATTTCTAAATTTGCGGACAACACCAAATTGGGGGGTGAAGTTAATACAAAGGAAGATTGTGACAAAATACATGAAGACATTAATAAACTTGTAGAATGGCTGTTTAATTGGCAAATTAATTTCAATATAGATAAGTCTGAGGTGGTGCATTTTGGTAGGAAGAATAAGGAGGCCACATACTGCTTGGATAATAAGGGGGTGATTTTCACTCAGAAGCCGGGAAGGAGGCTGGACTGCAACTTTCGGGGTTGTATGCCCGCCTCCATCGAGATGCGGCCAATCCATGCGATTTTAACTTGATTGACCTTGTTGAGTCCGCCTTATGGTCCTTCAACCCGACGGCCCAACTCCTCTAACCTGGCGTGGTTTGGAGCCGTTGGGAATCCCACAGTTCAAGATTAAAAATAGGGATTAGGCTAAAAACTGCCTGTTAACTACCTATTAACAGGCAGTTAATTGTCACTAATCCCTTCCCGCCTTGGGTAGGCGGGTCCCAGTGCGGGGCGGGTACCCGCCTCCTTTGAAACTTACATGGAGGCGGGTTTTGGACAGGATGGTGTCGGGACCCCCGAATTCGGGGCTTTAACCCCCCACACGCCTCCAATCCCGACTCCTAGGGTCAGATAAAATCGAGGCCTAAGAGTCTGAATGGGTTAGAGGAGCAAAGGGATCTAGGAGTACAGATTCACAAATCACTAAAAGTAGTGATGCAGGTTAATAAGGCCATACCAAAAGCAAACCAAGCACTGGGGTTTATTTCTAGAGGGATAGAATTGAAAAGCAGGGAAGTCATGCTAAACTTGTATTGAACCTTGGTTAGACCACACTTGGAGTACTGTGAACAGTTCTGGCCTCCATATTATAAAAAGGATACAGAGGCATTGGAGGAGGTGCAAAAAAGATTTACAATGATGAAAGCAGAACTGAGAGGTTATAGCTATCAGGAAAGACTGAACAGGCTGGGGCTCTTTTCTCTAGAAAAGAGAGGCTGAGAGGTGGCCTGATAGAGGTCTTTAAAATGATGAAGGGGTTTGATAGGTTAGGCATTGAGAAGATGTTTCCACTTGGAATAGATTCAAAATCTAAGGGCCATAAATATAAGATAGTCACTAATAAATCCAATCGGTAATTCAGGAGAAACTTCTTTACCCAAAGAGTGGTAAGATTGTGGAACGCGCTACCACAAGGAGTAGGTGAGGCAAATAGCAAAGATACATTTAAGGGGAAGCTAGATAAACACATAAGGAAGAAAGGAATACAAGGGTATGCTGATAGGGTTACATGAAGAGGGATGGGAGGAGGTTTGTGTGGAGCATAAACGGCAGCATAGACCAGTTGGGCTGAGTGCTGTAGACTCAATGTAACTTGATGTGATTGAAAGCTCCAACTGCTGTGAAGTAAAAAGCATCCAGTCAAAACCCAGGCTTTTGAGACAGACTGAGGCCTTGAAGTAAAATTTTAAATGAAGGTATTAAGAGACACAAGAGACAATTCAATATATATTTTTAACCGTGTTATTGTGAATTATGTATTTTTATCATTTTAACTTTGTTTGAAACCTTATTTTGGACATTAGAAATTTTAGTTACTTAGCAAAAATGGTGGATGAATTTTTTCTTCCCAGGAAGCATTTTGAATGATTTGTGGGGAAAGATAATACAGCACCACCTAGTGCTATGACAGACCAACATTACAGGCCATTATAGTCAATAACACTGGGATTCCCATTAGAGTATCACCTGGTGGTGTGACAGGTAATAGATACAGATAAGTGTGACAAGTAACTGTTGACATATAATATTGGAATTCTAATTAGCAATAATTGTATAACAGGTTATAATAGTGTGCTTGCCAACAAAAGATTTTTAATATAAAATTGATGTCCATTCAAGTTCCCGTTCTGCTGGTTTCTTAGAAGCTGTGTCAGAAGTGTCCAGTTTTTCCCTTTGGTACCAGTTAGTGTCGGATGAACAAAAATTGGATAGTATTTGGAGAATGACTGTTTTGAAGATTTTCATTTTTAATGAAATTTCAGGTGATCGTTTTAATTTTAACATGCAATCAACTAATCACGACAATTTTGTTAAATAATATAAAATTATGATTTCTTAGATGTCATTTGAGTAGTGCACACAGCTCAAGGCCCCCTTTATACTCTGGAAACATGATGCAGCCATTTCAGAAAGGAACATAAATAAAAAGAAGCCAACAGCCAACAGATTTTGAAATGTTGTCCTTCCTGTGTCCAACTAACTTATGTTTTAATTGTAAAATATAAGAATTCCTGAAAATACTTAGTTGCTGCATAATGGCGCTCTCTGATTATGCCAGACTTTCTGTACAAGTGTAACCTGTGTTGATTTTTTTTGTCTGCCATTTTTACTGTAAATAGCAATTAGAAAGGAACACATGAACAAGAATATACTGAAGTAGTGAAAGGATCAAATAAAAACTAAAGCTGAGAGTTTTATGAAAACTTTATTATTCTGAATTTTAAGAAAACAAAACAAGACATCAACTTGTCTGAGATCATGCTGTGTGTTAGTGAATCAGGGCTTCTGGCTTCTCAGTCCAGTGACACTGAATAACACTTGCTGTTCAGAACCTGTTTCTGTCTGACTTTGTGCTAGCACAGTTCTTGTCAAATCTGAGAACTGTGAAATATAACACCCAGATGGATATTTCGTAGTTACAGTACTTGACAAACCTCGTGCAAACAAGCACTCAGAGTGGACATGTCTCACAGTTTGAGTTCACAAAACACATCTGCTGATCTTTCCTCATAGCACAAATCATCAGTTGGTCAGACACAGAGGAATGACTATGGAGAGGGGCAATGCTGTATTGTAATCGTAGGGGTAACTCTTTTGAATCTAGAGTTGAGCTCGAACTGTATTGTTAACCTAACATTTTAGTCAACACCATTTGTGCTATGTATGTTGCCTCTTGAGCAATGTGATGCTATTTTTCCACAGGACTCCATTTTATTAAAGCCCTGAATTTTCAATAATGTGAAAATGGATTGGAAAATCGAGTGAGGAAGCAGCTCTTAGAATTAACCCTTGAAATGGAACACTGTGGTGAGGATAAAAGTGGCAGTGGAGATATGTGGACAATACTGTTCACTTTGATGAAGAAGAATTGGAAGTTCTGCTGCAGGAGCTGCACGAAAGGAATGGGACTTTATTTGGGGCTGAGAAGCGGCTGCTTTGAGGTAGAATACAAATCAGAAGGAACCATGATCAAGCTGCAAAGTGCTCTAGTCAGACCACACCTCAAGTACTGTGTCTAGTACTGGTCACAGAGAAACAAGGGAGACATTCAAGAATTGGAGGCAGTGCAGAGAATAGCCACAAGGCTGATCCCTAATGTTAGAAGTCTGAGTTATGAAGAAAGCCTGGAGTAATCTGTGCTTTTCAACTTTGGAAGGAGATATCTGAGAAGAAATCTTATTAGAGGTATATAACGGTATGGAAAACATAAATCTGGAAAACTATTTTAAATCAAACTGTAACAGTAAGACAGTGATCATAGGTTCAAACTAGTAAAAAGAAAATTTAGTACTGGTATCAGGAGGTTTTTCATACAAAGAGCGATCAATACTTGGAACAAAAGTATAGGCAACATTCTACAGCATAGGTGATTATCTACAACACATACAAGTGGGATAAGAACATAAGAAATAGGAGCAGGAGTAGGCCGTTTGGCCCCTCGAACCTGCTCCGCCATTCAATAAGATCATGGCTGATCTTCTACCTCAACTCCATTTTCCTGCACTATCCACATATCCCTTGATTCCCTTAATATCCAAAAATCTATCAATCTCTGTCTTGAATATACTCAACGACTGAGCCTCCACAGCCCTCTGGGGTAGAGAATTCCAAAGATTCACCACTCTCTGAGTGAAGAAATTTATCCTCATCTCAGTCCTAAATGGCCGACCCTTTATTCTGAGACTGTGACCCCTGGTTTTAGACTCCCCAGCCAGGGGAAACATCCTCCCTGCATCTATCCTGTCAAGCCCTGTAAGCATTTTGTATGCTTCAATGAGATCACCTCTCATTCTTCTAAACTCTCGAGAATATAGGCCTAGTCTCCTCAATCTTTCCTCATAGGACAATCTCCCCATCCCAGGAATCAATCTGGTGAATCTTCTTTGCACTCCCTCTATAGCAAGTATATCCTTCCTTAGGTAAGTGGACCAAAACTGTACACAATACTCCAGTTGTAGTCTCATCAGGGCCCTATATAATTGCAGTAAGACGTCTTTACTCTTATACTCAAATCCTCTTGTAATAAAGGCCAACATACCATTTGCTTTCCTAATTGCTTGCTGTACCTGCATGTTAACTTTCAGTGATTCATGTACAAGGACACCCAGGTCCCTCTGAACACCAACATTTCCCAATCTCTCACCATTTAAAAAATACTCTGCTTTTCTATTTTTCCTACCAAAGTGGATAACTTCACATTTCTCCACATTATATTCCATTTGCCATGTTCTTGCCCATTCACTTAGCTTGTCTATATCCCCTTGAAGCCTCTTTACATCCTCCTCACAACTTACTTTCCCACCCAGCTTTGTATCATCAGCAAACTTGGATATATTACATTTAGTCCCCTCATCCAAATCATTGATATAGATTGTGAATAGCTGAGGCCCAAGCACTGATCCTTGTGGTACCCCACTAGTTACAGCCTGCCAACCCAAAAATGACCCGTTTATTCCTACTCTCTGTTTTCTGTCCGTTAACCTGGGCTGATAAGTGGCAGGTAACATTCGTGCCACAGAAGTGCCATCCACCTCCCCTTGACATTCAACGGCATTACTATTGCTGAATCCTCCACCATCAACATCCTGGGGGTCACCATTGACCAGAAACTTAACTGGACCAGCCACATAAAAGCCTTTTCACCATCTACAAGGCACAAGTAAGGAGTTTGATGGAATACTCTCCACTTGCCTGGATGAGTGCAGCTGCAACAACGCTCAAGAAGCTCGACACCACCCAGGACAAAGCAATCTGTTTGATTGGCACCCCATCCACCACCTTAAACATTCACTCCCTCCACCACTGGCGTACCGTGGCTGCAATGTGTACCATCTACAAGCTGTACTGCAGCAACGCGCCAAGGCTTCTTCGGCAGCACCTCCCAAACCCGCGATCTCTTCCACCTAGAAGGAGAAGGGCAGCAGGCGCATGGGAACACCACCACCTCCAAGTTCCCCTCCAAAGTCACACACCATCCTGACTTAGAAGTATATCGCCGATCCTTCATCGTCGCTGGGTCAAAATCCTGGAACTCCCTACCTAACAGCACTGTGGGAGTACCTTCATCACATGGACTGCAGCAGTTCAAGAAGGAGGCTCACCACCACCTTCTCAAGGGCAACTACGGATGGGCAATAAATGCTGGCCTTGCCAGCAAAGCCCACATCCCATAAGCGAATTTAAAAAAAACTCAATCCATGCTAGCATATTACCCCAATCCCATGAGCCCTAATTCTCTTTAATAACCTCTTGTGTGGCACCTTATCGAATGTTTTCTGAAAATCCAAATACACCACATCCACTGGTTTCCCCTTATCTATTCTGCTAGTTACAACCTCAAAAAACTGTAACAGATTCGTCAAACACGATTTCCCTTTCATAAATCCGTGTTGATTCTGCCCAATCTTATTATTATTTTCTAAGTGCCCTGTTACCACGTCCTTAATAATAGATTCTAGCATTTTCCCTTACTGATGTGAGGCTAACTGGTCTGTAGTTCCCTGTTTTCTCTCACCCTCCTTTCTTAAATAGTGGGGTTACATTTGCTACCTTCCAATCCATGGGAACCATTCTAGAATGTATGCAATTTTGGAAAATGACAACCAATGCATCCACTATCTCTATAGCCACCTCTTTCAAAACCCTCAGATGTAGGCCATCAGGTCCAGGGGATTTATCGGTTTTCAGTCCCATTAATTTCTCCAGACTAATTTTTTAATAACACTAATATCTTTCAGTTCCTCACTCTCGCTGGATCCTTCCAGCTCCTTGTTGCAAAATTGGAAAAGCACCAGTGATAATGCGCAAGTACTGTCCTGTATTTAAGTTTACAATGTTCTCTTCCAGACTATATTCATTATTTGAGAATCAGAAAATTAAAAACAGCGGCCCAGAAATTCCATGGAGATCCTGCTGCTGTAACTCAGGTGGGAGATCGGCGATGCATCCAGGTTAATGGAGGAGAACCAGTTATGTGCTGTTTATGGGTGTTTGTTAAGTGGTTTGTAATGGACAGAACTTCCAGCCCTCCTTTACAAGGCAAATGACAGCCAGAGAGTACCCCTTGTAGGAGGTGGCGTGTGTGTCAGTCAGCTCGCCTCTGACTGGGTTCCCGAGCAGTTCGAATCGCTCCCATACCCCTGGGTTCTAGACACCAGATTTAGGTACAGGCGGCGATACAGAATTGGAGTAGACAACTGGTTTGGTACAAGAAAACTGTATTTTTATTAAAAGGCACAATAAGATTACAAAACTGAAAAATTACTGGAATAGTTACAGGCATACAAGAGTACACTTAATTAGGGATGGGGAACACACGGCACATCGAAGGAAAAATCACAGTATTGATCCCCTTACCCTTGTCCCACCCCCAATATCTAACTAATTGTGCTGTGAGGGGCCAGGGATTATGCTCACCAATAAGGGTTTCTGGACAGGTCGGATCCTGTTGATTAAGCCGGTTGCGGTTTTGGAGTTCGCTCTTGGTGTCCTTTGGGGCCTGCCGTTGTCACGTGGTCCCAAGGTGTGGCGGTGGAGTTGTCTGAGTAAAGTACCCTCTTTTCCTCCGTTAAAGATAGGGAGTAAAGTCTTTGTTGGGTACTTTACCTTGCAGAATGGAAACTTCGGGTTTTGTTCTTCTGGTAGTGGTCTGGTCGTCGAAGTTTTTGTTGCGGTTGGGGTTCGGTTGGCGGTCTTCGGTGTTGGCTTGGTTGCGGTGGCCTAGATCATTACCTGTGCAGTGGTAATGACCCGAAGGTATGGTTTATCCGGCCCTTTATTACTGCGGTGCTCGTGGTCGTCTGCTTCTTCTTCTACCCCTGCTTCGTTCGTCAGCTTCGTTCGTTCCGAGTATACCTGGACCAGGGTGTGTGCCTGCTTGTCCCCAATGCTTCTCCATGCTGCCCTTCTCTGCTTATCAGCCTTGCCATTCGCCTCGTCTTGCCTGCCCGCTTGCTGCCCCGTGTGTCCTGTGTGTCATGGCTACCAGTGGGCCTACAATTATACTATTTCGGAGGTTCGTTATCTGTGCGCCAAATCAGGGTTAGTTCTTTATCCGATTTTTGGCGGGCTCGTTAAAGTGATTATAGTCGTTTCACTTTAACTGCTTTTTGGGTGGTTGCCCCTTTGCTAAATGCTCTTTAATGTCCTGGTGTTTGTTATTCATAAAGTGAATCAGCATCTTCCTGGCTCGGTAGCCAGTTTAAACTGTAAGCGATTATTTATGCAAAGGTTTGATGGGTTCAAGATTAAGTCTTTCCTGAGTTGATTGGTTTCAAAATGAAGAATGTGTATTCTACATGATCTATTGTTTGGCTTCAGCTCTCACAGGCCCCGGCATGTCATTTGACCTGCCGTTTTTGCAGGGTCCTGCACTTGCAGGCTTCTGCCACGAGTCCTTCAGGGTCCCTTTATTAATGACTCTGGGGAATGTGGGAATTTTGAGAACCCTACACCCTCCTTCCCAAGGGCAGATATTCATGGGATCTTCAATGGGCATGTAGGTAGGTGGCACCAGAGGAATGCCCTGTGATGCTTGCCCCCCACCTGCCCTATGCAAATTACACACACTGCTGCTGACTGCTCAAATTCTGGCAGGGTTAGTGCTACATAGAAGATAGGAGCAGGAGTAGGCCATTTGGCCCCTCGAGCCTGCTCCGCCATTCAATGCGATCATGGCTGATCATCCAATTTCAGTACGCAGTCCCTGCTTTCTCCCCATACCCCTTGATCCCTTTAGCCTTAAGAAATATATCCAACTCCTTCTTGAATATATTTAATGAATTGGCCTCGACTGCCTTCTGTGGTAGAGAATTCCACAGGTTCACCACTCTCTGGGTGAAGAAATTCCTCCTAATTTCTGTCCTAAATGGCCTACCCCTTATCCTTAGACTGTGACCCCTGGTTCTGGACTGCCCGACCATCGGGAACATCCTTCCTGCATCTAGTCTGTCCAGTCCTGTCAGAATTTTATAAGTTTCAATAAGATCCCCTCTCATTCTTCTAAACTCCAGCGGGTACAAGCCCAATCATCCCAATCTCTCCTCATACGTCATTCCTGCCATCCCAGGTATCAGCCTGGTGAATCTTCGCTGAACTCCTTCCATGGCAAGAACATCCTTCCTCAGATAAGGCGACCAAAACTGCACACAATACTCAAGATGTGGTCTCACCAAGGCCCTGTACAACTGCAGCAAGACATCCTTGTTCCTGTACTCAAACCCTCTCACTACGAAGGCCAACATACCATTTGCCTTCTTAACCGCCTGCTGCACCTGCATGCTTACCTTCAGCGACTGGTGCACAAGGACACCCAGGTCTCGTTGCACTTCCCCTTCTCCCAATCTATTGCTATTCAGATAATAATCTGCCTTCTTGTTTTTGCCACCAAAGTGGATAACCTCACATGTTATATTGCATCTGCCATGTTTTTGCCCAATCACCCAACCTATCCAAATCATCCTGGAGTTTCTCGGCATTCTCCTCACAACACACACTCCCACCCAGTTTTGTGTCGTCTGCAAATTTGGAGATATTACATCTAGTTCCCTCATCTAGATCATTAATATATATTGTGAATAGCTGGGGTCCAAGGACCGATCCCTGCGGTACCCCACTAGCCACTGCCTGCCACTCGGAAAAAGATCCATTTATTCCAACTATTTGCTTTCTGTCTGCCAACCAGTTCTCTATCCAAGTCAATACCTTGCCCCCAATCCCATGTGCCTGAACTTTACACGCTAATCTCTTATGCGAGACCTTATCGAAAGCCTTCTGAAAGTCCAAATACACCACATCCACTGGTTCTCCCTTATCTATTTTACCAGTTACATCCTTAAAAAATTCCAGTAGACTAGTCAAGCACGATTTACCTTTTGTAAATCCATGTTGACTTTGTCCGATCCTGTCACTGTTTTCCAAGTGCTCTGCTATTACATTTTTATAATGGACTCTAGCATTTTCCCCACTACCGATGTCAGGCTTACCAGTCTGTAATTCCCCGTTTTCTCTCTACCACCTTTTTTGAATAGTGGGGTAACATTAGCTACCCTCCAATCCATGGGTACTGTTCCAGATTACATCGAATGTTGGAAGATGATCAGCAATGCATCTGCTATTTCTAGGGCCACTTCCTTAAGTACCCTAGGATGTAGATTATCAGGCCCTGGGGATTTATCGGCCCTCAATCCCATCAATTTCCCTAACACCATTTCCCTACAAATACTGATTTCTTTCAGTCCCTCCCTTTCATCAGACCCTATATTCCCCGACATCTCTGGGAGGTTATTTGTGTCCTCCTTTGTGAAGACAGAACCAAAATATATATTTAATTGGTCTGCCATTTCTTTGTTCCCCATTATAAATTCCCCTGATTCTGACTGCAAGGGACCTACGCTTGACTTCACCAATCTTCTTCTCTTCACATATCTATAAAAGCTTTTACAGTCAGTTTTTATGTTCCCTGCAAGCTTACTCTCATATTCAATTTTCCCCTTCTTAATTAATCCCTTTTTCCTCCTTTGTTGAATCCTAAACTGCTCCCAATCCTCAGGTTTACTGCTTTTTCTGGCCAATTTATATGTCCTCTCCTTGGATCTTATGCTATCTCTAATTTCCCTTGTTAGCCACGGTTGAGTCACCTTTTTTGTTTTATTTTTATGCCAAATTGGGATGAACAAATTCTGTAGTTCATCCATGTGGTCTTTGAATGTTTGCCATTGCCTATCCACCGTCAACCCTTTGAGTGACATTCCCCAATCAATTCCACCCAACTCGCGCCTCAGACCATTGTAGTTTCCTTTATTTAAATTCAGGACCCTAGTCTCTGAGTCAAGTACTTCATTCTCCATCTTAATGAAGAATTCGATCATATTGGGCCAGTAATTCCTGTCCCAACACGTGAGTACGGTCGGGGTACTCACGCGTCTGGCCGGAGGAAATGCCGGTTTTCAGCATGCACAGCGCATGCGGGGAAAACCGGCATTTCCTGCCCTCTGAACGAAGGGGTTCAGAGGCAGAATGTGCGCGACTGCACAGGCAGCGCGTGCGCAGTAAAATTCCTTTTTTTTTTCAAAGTTGCGCGCGTGTAAAGGCCTCCGGTCTTTACGCGTGGAAAAACAAGACGTAAGTATTTAGTTTTTCAGGTAAGTGGGCTTTTAGCTCAATGTAGAATTTTTTTTTCCACAGGTTTGTTATTTTTAAAGAATTTATAGGATGGTAAGTTTAGTTTTAGACTCTATTTTTTAAAAATTTATTTTTTTCAAAAAATTGATTAATTGTTTAAAACATTTTTTTAAACTTATTTATAGTTATTATAATCAGTGGGATGTTTTTTAAAATTTTATTTAAAGTTAAAGTAGTGTTTTGGCAGCCTATACTTTTCATGAGTTTGACAGCTCTTACTGTCAAACTCATGAATGAGTTTCCCCTCCCCTGATTGGCTGCACAGTGCTCACCTGATCCCAGCCGGCACATCACACTAACTACGCCGCTGGATCAGGTTAGCACAGCGCGCCGACAGCTGAACCGGGCCTGTGAAAGGAAATGCAAGCAGGCCCGGGCTTCAGATGTCGGGGCGCAGGGTGAGTGCAGATCGGGGGCTTGCACGCGCGGCAATCCCTCAATCTAATTTCTGGGCCAATATCATCGCTCCGACCCAAGGGGTCTCGTACAACAAGATTGCTAATTAATCCTTTCTCGTTACATAATACCCAGTCTAAGATGGCCTGATCTCTGGTTGGTTCCTCGACATATTGGTCCAAGAAACCATCCCGTAAACACTCCAGGAATTCCTCCTCCACAGTATTGTTACTAATTTGGTTAGCCCAATCTATATGTAGATTAAAGTCACCCATGATGACTGCCATGCCCTTATTGCACGCTTCTCTAATTTCCCTTTTAATGCCATCCCCAACCTCTGCATTACTGTTTGGAGGTCTATATACACTCCCACTAATGTTTTCTGTCCCTTGGTATTTCTCAGTTCTACCCATACAGATTCCACATCATCAGAGCTAATATCCTTCCTTACAATTGTGTTAATCCCTTCTTTAACCAGCAATGCTACCCCACCTCCCTTTCCTATTTGCCTATCTTTCCTGAATATTGAATACCTCTGGATGTTGAGTTCCCAGCCTTGGCCACCCTGGAGCCATGTTTCCGTAATCCCATTCAAATCATATTCGTTTACCTCTATTTGCGCAGCTAATTCATCCATCTTATTACGAATGCTCCTCGCATTAAGACACAAGGCCTTCAGGCTTGTTTTTTTAACGCTCTTACACCTATTAGAATTATTATTTACTGTAGCTATGTTTGATTTAAACCGTTGATTTCCCTGACTGCCACTTTTGTTTTTCTCTTTCCTATCTTTTGCTTTTATCCTTGTTTCCCTTTCCGTTGTCCCGCTGCTCAGGTTTCCAACCCCTTGCCATTTTAGTTTAAACCCTCCCCCAGAGCACTAGCAAACACTCCCCTTAGGACATCGGTCCTGGCCCTGCCCAGGTGCAAACCATCCGGTTTGAACTGATCCCACCTCCCCCAGAACCGGTTCCAATGTCCCAGGAATTTGAATCCCTCCTCTAGCCACGTATTCATCTGAAATATCCTTCTATTTCTACTCTGACTAGCACGTGGCACTGGTAGCAATCCTGAGATTACTACCTTTGAGGTCCTATTTTTTAATTTACCTCCTAACTCCCTATATTCAGCTTTTAGGACCTCATCCCATTTTTTACCTATATCGTTGGTACCTATATGCACCATGACAACTGGCTGTTCACCCTCCCCTTCCAAAATGTTCTGCAGCTGCTCTGAGACATCCTTGACCCTTGCACCAGGGAGGCAACACACCATCCTGGAGTCTCATTTGCAGCTGCAGAAACGCCTATCTATTCCCCTTACAATAGAATCCCCTATTACTATAGCTCTACCCCTCTTTTTCCTCCCGTCCTGTGCAGCAGAGCCACCCCTGGTGCCAGGAAGTTGGCTGCTGCTGCCTTCCTCTGATAAGCCATCCCCCCCAACAGTACTCAAAGTGGTGTATCTGTTTGAGAGGGGGATGTCCACAGGGGGCCCCTGCCCTACCTGCCTGCCCCTAGCACTCTGTCTGTTGGTCACCCCTTCCCTTTCTGCCTGTCCAACCTTTGCCAGCGGTGTGACCAACTGCTAAAACGTGTTATCCATGACTTCCTCAGCATCGCGAATGGTCCAGTATGTATCCAATCGCAGCTCCAGCACCGCAATGCGGTCTGCCAGTAGTTGCAACTGGACACATTTCCTGCACACATAGTTGTCCGGGACACAGGAAGTGTCCCTGACTTCCCACATAGCGCAGGAGGAGCATGTCACGGGGCCGGGCTCTCCTGTCATGACTTACCCTTTAATTCATTGAAATTAAATTAAATCAAATCAATCCCACCAATTAAATTACAGTTAAATGGTATATTTAAGGGCCCTGGTCTACCAACAGTCCCTGCTACACCACAGAGAGCTTAGAAACTATAAACCACAGAGTTAAGGTTTAAAAGAGAGAAATACTCACCAACCAATCACTTACCTGCTTTCTGGTGAGGTCACACTTCAATTACTTTTTATTTCTCTCCTTCCCTCTGAGTTCGGAGATTGGAGAATAATAAGCCTACCTGGTCTCTGGGGCCTCTTTAAATACTCGCCGCTCTGCCGAGATTCCCGCCGCCGCCGCTGCTGCCGCACTGAGGCCTACCTGGTCTCTGGGGCCTCTTTAAATACTCGCCGCTCTGCCGAGATTCCCGCCACTGCCGCCGCTGCCGCACTGAGGCCTACCTGGTCTCTGGGGCCTCTTTAAATACTCGCCGCTCTGCCGAGATTTCTGCCGCCGCCGCCGCCGCTGCCGCACTGAGGCCCACCTGGTCTCTGGGGCCTCTTTAAATACTCGCCGCTCTGCCAAGATTCCCGCCGCTGCTGTCGCTGCCGCACTGAGGCCTACCTGGTCTCTGGGGCCTCTTTAAATACTCGCCACTCATCCGAGATTCCCGCCGCCGCCGCCGCTGCCGCACTGAGGCCTACCTGGTCTCTGGGGCCTCTTTAAATACTCGCCGCTCTGCCGAGATTCCCGCCGCCGCCGCCGCTGCCGCCGCCGCCGCACTGAGGCCTACCTGGTCTCTGGGGCCTCTTTAAATACTCGCCGCTCTGCCGAGATTCCCGCCGCCGCCGCCGCCGCACTGAGGCCTACCTGGTCTCTGGGGCCTCTTTAAATACTCGCCGCTCTGCCGAGATTCCCGCCGCCGCCGCCGCTGAAGGGTTCATTTAAGAATCAATTTGCTGCTGAAATCAGATGATTTAGGGGCATTCTAAATGGATGAACTAAGATGGGCTGAATGACCTTCCTCATCCATATTTATCTTGTGAGCAAGGTTGTCGCTCAAGTCAATTCATTCACCCTGATCCTTTGCAATTGGCTACAAATAAGGGAGCAATTTACTGGTGTCAGGAGAAAGAAAGCAAAAAAGAAAAAGAGTGAGCAGTTATATAGCGCCTTTCATGACCTCAGGACATCCCAAAGTGCTTTACAGCCAATTATGTACTTTTGAAGTGTAGTCATTGTTGTAATGTAGGAAACGTGGCAGCCAAATGGCACACAGCAAGGTCCCACAAACAGCAATGAGATAATGACCAGATAATTTGTTTTAGCAATGTTGGTTGAGGGATAAATATTGGCCAGGACACTGAGGAGAACTCCTCTGCTCTTCTTTGAATAGTGCCATGGGATCGTTTACGTCCACTTGAGAGAGCAGATGGGGCCTCAGGTTAACGTCTCATCCGAAATACGGCACTTCCGACAGTGCAGTGCTCCTTCAGTAGGGTATCAGCCTAGATTTTGAGTCTATGGAATGGGTGTGAGTGTGTTCCTCACTTTTTTGCACACATATTTTGAGGCCCATCAAGCATGACACAAACTCTAGATGGAAACTCCCACACCACCTGAAAGGTATCACTTGAAGTATTGTACACAATCATTAGCCTTTTCCAGCCTACCAAAGACTTCCCAACCTGTGCCTTCTGCCAGCGAGGCTCCATGTCACATGCTGAGCCTTGGAATATTGGGGCTTGCAGGTGTAGCAAGAGACCACCTAGAGAGTGCCATGAACCATAGTCCAAATCAGGACAACCCAAAGACACCAAACATTACTCTACTAAAGGAAAGGAACACTGCAACCAAACTAACGGGGAAATAATGAAAAAACCTATAGCATTATGACAGGCCCTGTGGGCTATTCTTTGACTCACTATTTCCCAGCTGACATCAAGACTTGGAATAACAGATGGTCATGGGGTATTTGCAAAGTGAAGCAATGGATGCAGCTAAAGGTCAATGAAGGATCTATCTGCTCAACTTTGTACTCCCCCTAATTGAATTTGTCTTCCGTTTCATCTTTGCATTGCATAATAATAAGTTCTATACAAATTTTCAAGGCATTCGCAAATTCACAGTTGTCCAGACATTATTAAAAGAAAAGCATATTTTAATGAAAATAATGGGCCAGAAATTGGTGAACGGGGCTTGCCGCGCGTGCAAGCCCCATATATGCACTTACCCCGCGCTACTGCCGATCAGCTCCAGGGACGCCTGGACTTGGTGTTTGAAAAAGAAGAATCCCGGGCAGTGTATGACGTCACGCCGCCCAGGAGTGCAGCCAGCGCGAAGCCAGGAGCGTGCAGTGCAAGTGAGACACGCCCCTTGAGGTCTCAGTTTCACTGGACACGCCCCCAATGTTTCTGTCAAGCTGCTAAGCATTTTTACATGCAAAGCAGCAGTTTAAATAGGTTTTTGGAAGTTTTTTGAAGATTTTGGTAACTTTCATAAACTTTTTTAAATGTTTACATTATTTTGAGTAATCTGAAGTAGTTTTAAAGAGAATTAAAGCAATTTAAAGACTTTTAAAAGCCCTAAAAGAATTTTTTTAATTCCATTTATTTATTTAGCAATGTCGTCGTCATACGTGTCTTCACACTGTTCCCTTTGGGGAACTGTATGAAGTGGTGGAAGGATTTATGGCCATGATTAACGCTCATTCCGTGACCGTAACCATCTTTGAACCAGCCATTAGGGCGGTTAGTCCTATGGCGGGAGGGTTTTACGGGCTCCCACAAGCTATACAAGGAGGGGGGTCCACCCACACCCACGGACGCAAATATCCCACTGGATGTCAACCCAGAATTTAGAGCCGGATCTCCGACTCCACTTGCCGGGACTGTCTGGAGCGGGGTTCGAAACCCTACCCTGATCTGGCCCAGCGGCGGGAATCCTACCGCTATGACAAAGGCCCAATCCGATTAGCAACGTGAAATGGCAGCATAGGGCTCCAGTCACGGGGAGGGAAAAGGCGCAGGAAACGTATGGGTGTCACCTTTTGTGCGGAGTGGGCCTTTTGCGTAGCAGTAAGCATCCCCGCCGCTGGGCCAGAAGGAGTAGGGTTTTGAACCCCACTCCAGACAGTCCCGGCAAGTGGAGTCAGAGCTCCAACTTTAAATTCTGGGTTGACATCCAGTGGGATACTTGCGTCCGTGGGTGTTGGTGGCCCCCCCCCCTCAGATGGGTTGTGGGAGCCCGTAAAACCCTCCCGCCATAGGACTAACCACCCTAATGGCTGGTTCAAAGATGGTTACGGTCATGGAATGAGCGTTAATCACGGCCATAAATCCTTCCACCACTTCATACAGTTCCCCAAAGGGAACAGTGTGAGGATACGTACGATGATGACCTCTTGCGCAATGCACCTCCTTGGACCCTCAGTCGCAGATGCGAGGGGGCAAGTCGTGCAATTGTTAAATTTTTCATTTTATTGACATGTAAAATGTTGGCCCAGTAATTCCCTTCCAAATGCGCGAGTACGGTCGGGGTACTTACGCATCTGGCCGGATGAAATGCCGGTTTTCAGCATGCACAGTGCATGTGGGGAAAACCGGCATTTCCTGTCCTCTGAACGAAGGGGTTCAGAGGCAGAACGCGTGCGACTGCACAGGCAGCGCGTGCGCAGTATTATTCGCCGCTTTCATTAATGCTTTCAGTGAGGTCCAGTCATTACAACTTACACATGAAAAAAGCATGGGTACAGTTGCTCCAGAGGCTGCGGAGGAAGATATTTATTATCGTGGAGCTTCTGAAAGTATGTATGTCTGTATATATTCCTTTGCGTGTTATGTATATATTCCTTTACTTATGTGTATGAATGTATTATTTAATTATGACTTTCAGAGAAAGTAACTTATTGGAAAATCATAATTAAAAACATACATTCATACACATTAGTAAAGGAATATAAAACATACATACATATACGTAAAGGAATATATGTGGACATACATACATAACTCATTCTCACATTCCATTCACACAGCCACAATTGCTCCTTCTACCTACCGTTCTGAAAACCCTTTAAAAAAAAAAAATTTTAACTTTAAAACTTACTTAAAATTTCTTAAAATAACTTCCCTCCCTTTCCCAAACAAAAATATTGCATTTCAGAAGCTCCACGATAAAATATATCTTCCTCCGCAGCCAATGAACAACTTTACACTTGCTTTTTTCAAGTGTAACTTCTAAGGACTTACCCTCACTGAATCCATCATTGAAATCCACAAAGTTCACTGCGCAAGCGCTGCCTGTGCAGTCGCACGCGCTGTGAATAGACCTTGGGTCTGGAAATGCCGGCGTTCCCCGCATGCGCTGTTCCTGCTGAACACCGGCATTTCCAACGGCCAAATGCGTGAGTACCCCGACCGTACTCACGCTTCTGGCCGCGAATTTCTGGCCCAATAGTGCAACCTTTGGCTCTTTAATGTTTATTGAAAAATTGGCTTTAGCAGTGAAGATACTGGCATGGTTTTGGTTACTGAGAGTGAATTAATGTATAACTTTGCTTTGTTATTCCTTTTGTATCCTATAAAACATGTAAATATTGGAAATGAAGTGCCTTTGGTCATTTTGGTTGTTTTATTATTTGTGTGACTGTATTATTTGACTGCAGTGCTGGTATTGCCAAATTCATCACTGGAAAGGCCAAAAATGCCACAATGGCGCCGATTTTACTTGCCTCAGCGGGTCCATGGCGGGCGATGTCGGTGGCGGGTCGCGGCACCACCATTGTCTCCATCCCGCTCTGTGAAATGACTTTCCGTTGATAGGGCTTGTGAAGCCCGCCCAGCATGTTTCCCGGTCCAATTAGAGGAAGTGGGTCTGGTGACGTCATTTCATGACGCGTCATCAGCCAGTTTCCTTAAAGGGACCCTGACCAAATTTATCTTGACATTTGTGCTGTCAGTGTTCTACAGCATTGAGGTGCTGCAAACACTGACATTGACTGCACAGATGCACAAGGCTGCACCCAGGCTCTCCCATGACTCCCTCCATATGTTTATGGAGGGAGTCACAGCACACAGGGAGGTTCTCTTCCCTTCCAATGGGCGGAAGAGACCTCACCAGGAGACCAACACAGGCTGATTGCAATTTGCAGAGGAGGGCACAAGCAGGGATGTGGTCAGGTGGACCTGGGTGCAGTGGTGCAAACCTTTCAATGATCTCCGTAGATCAGGAAACATTAGTATAAAGCCACACTCAACCTCATCCTGCTGTGCCTCTCATCACATCCCCATCACTCTAGATTCCCTACCGACTGCTACTCATCCTTACTCACACCAACTTACCTTGCACCTCCACCCATCCCTCTGTCTCTCTGTCTACATTATCACATCCCATCTCACTAGCCACCCCTCACACTCCCCCTCATCCTGGTGCAATCATACCAACTAACGACACACAAGGGTAGCCACTTGGGTGTTTTATCCAATGTTCATGTAAAGTTTCTGCTAATGTGCTGTCAAACAATGAAACCTTTATTTTCAACACTTTCCATTCTTGGACAGATTTGTGTGCACCTTTGGAAGTGGCTTAGTGAGTTGCAGTGAATGGTGAGACATAAAGGTACCCCCCGCAATGGTGGTGAGTGTGAAAGGAATGGCTTGGACATTGTAGGGATGCTTTATGGTGTTGGTGTGGGGTGGTGCCAACCTGGTGCATCCTGTGGCAGCCAGGGTGTGCAGCTTCAAGTGAAGTAAATCTGGCCATGCTGAGACCATCCCTGGTCTCCCAGGCAGCAATGTGGTTGGGTGCTGATGCCCTCTGTCCTGTGCAGCATCAGGTGATTACGGAGAAGGTTGGTGTTGTTGTTGGTGCTGCTGGTGTGCCTGGTGCTGCTGGTGTTGGGGCTGATCATGGTCAGAATCTGAGGACCAAGGTGAAACAGTATAAACGGTACCCATGCTGATGGAATAGATGTCATGTGATGAAAAGATGACAGAAGCAAGCTGTCAATGGTGAGAGAGGTTGTCCCAATGAGGTGACACCGGATAGAGAGTTTGCTCCAAACACCTGCATCCTGCATAAAGCTCAATCTGGCTTCCAAATGGAGTAAGCAACAGCTTCTGAGCTTGGAAAGTGAACAGCTGTGAGGTGGGAGCTTTTATAGCATATTTCAAGCTGTCAAGTATTCAGCTCATTCAATGGCTATTCAACTCCCACCTCAGCTTAATAGACATGATCCCTGAGCAGCGTGGACTCCATGGGTGAGCAGTTAAAGAGAAATGGTAAGGTTAAATGTATTATTAATGATCAATGATGATGTATTATTAGTGAACAAGGCAATAATCAGCTTAAATGGGTCCCCCGCCGCTGCGTGTTGGGTCTGCTCAACGCTGACAGACCCGAAATTGGGAAAGGCACGTGGTGGCGGGTGACAGCGGGGTCCCAGCCCACTGTTAAAAAAAGCACTTTCCCACCCGACCCACAACCCGCCCGCTGACGCCCCAGAAAATTCTGGCCAATTGAGGTCACCAATTTTTTTGCTTTTCAATTTGAAACCATTTCAAAATAACCTGATAAAAAAATCATTTTTCTTAATAATAAAGGAGTTCCTACCATACATTATAAATATCTGGCAACATTTATTTTGAACAGGTTAATAACTCCACTAAAATAAAAGAGAGAAATACTCCCATGGAATAATATCAGAGCCTTGGGATCAGAAAACAATTTGCATCTATACATACTTAACTTACCCCTAAATTTCCATTTGCCTGATTTCTTAATCCTGTAAGTAACTCAATTTTTGCTTTATTTTGAAACATCAAATATTACTTTGCATTAAATTCTAAGGGGGAGAAATTCGGTATCACCCCGTTTGGGGCACAATTATCGGCCGGGCGCAAAGTTTAGCGCCTGGCGCTAATTATCGCCTCCGACTGCAAACTTGGCCTCTATCGCCCCTGGAGGTGATTTCAGCACTAAATCAGGCACTACACACCTGTCTTAAGGTGCTAACGCCGAGGAGCGAGGCGCTACCTCAGAGCGCTGGAGAAGCTCAGGTGATGTCAGTTAGCAATGGAACACAGACACACTGGCGCTGGCCAGTTCTTAAAGGGGAGGGTCGATCTTGCTCTCCAGCCACACCCTGCTCATTGCAGCCTTGAATCTCGGCCTGGACAGACCTGTACATCAATTCTGCTGGAAAGAACAATGGAGAGACCCAGGGAAAGAGCTCAGAGTGCAGCCCCCGTAGTCTCTTCTAAATCAATGCAAGGAAGGTCAAATCAAAATGAACCTGCAAAGTGCTGCTCAGTACCCAAAACTCCTTCACATGGCGTTGAATCTCTCCAGAAGTCTGTCTCTCTCTCTCAGAATGCGTGGTGTAAAAATGTCGTCGACAAAAAAAGGCAGGAAGCGGCAACCTTTAAATAGCGCTCCTCCAGTCCCTTCCCGACTGCAAAACATAAGAACATAAGAAATAGGAGCAGGAGTAGGCCAATTGGCCCCTCGAGCCTGCTCCGCCATTCAATAAGATCATGGCTGATCTGATCCTAACCGCCAATCCACTATGACAGGACTATCTCCTGAATCTAACAGAATTAGACACACGAAACAGGAGCAGGATCAGGCTACACGGCCCCTGGGCCCGCTCCGCTACCCACAGGGCCATGACCGATCCGAACCTAGACTCATGTCCAAATTCCTGCCCGCTCCCCGTAACCCTTTACTCCCTTTTCTTCTAGGAAACTGTCGATTTCTGTTTTAAATTTATGTAATGATGTAGCTTCGACAGCTTTTTGGGGCAGCATATTCCATGGACCTACCACCCTCTGAGTGAAGTAGTTCCTCCTCATCTCAGTTTTGAAAGAGCAGCCCCTTATTCTAAGACTATGCCCCCTAGTTCTAGTTTCACCCATCATCGGGAACATCCTCCCCGCATCCACCCGATCCAACCCCTTCACAATCTTATATGTTTCAATAAGATCGCCTCTCATTCTTCTGAACTCCAATGAGTAGAGTCCCAATCTACTCAACCTCTCCTCATATGTCCATCCCCTCATCCCCGGGATTAACCGAGTGAACCTTCTTTGTACTGACTCGAGAGCAAGCATTCCCTTCTACCTGTCATTGCTAGCGGCAGGCAGAAATGCAGTGGGGCGCCACTCAATATTCGGTCTGGGGCGCTACCGGGGCGTTGCACGCTCAACTGATGTCACAATCTGCGGGTGCAGGAGATCGTGGCGGTAGCATTTAGCGCCGCTGCAAAATGTCTGGTCAATTTCGCGAGCACGCAAGCATTGCCGCGCCCGGGTGCTAGTTGCTTTGCGCTAATCAACCAAATTTTTCCCCTGGATTCTTTTGTTTCAATAAAAAATGCTGATCCATGCTTATCTAATTTGTCCAGTTTAACTAACAATCATTGTAACTGAACAGATCAGGTCAGGGAACTATTAGTCAGGCCATTTAAATACTACAAGAAGATTTTATATTTGTATTAATTTCTGCAGCAGGTTCCATTAGTATTGTTGAGGATTACTTTTTAAAAAGCATTGGGCAATAGCAGGAGAGAAATGGATCTCTATACAGATGAGCTATGCAAATGGAGGATATAAAAGAAACCTTGATGTTTCTGCTCCATGCTTGAATGCCCTTGTACGGCACTCTGGAAACTGAGCCAATATTGGACACATAAATTTAAGGTTTTGCTGTAAATATTCTCTCGGGGACAGTGGTGCTAGATACTCCTGCAAGCGGTCTGAGCATCTTATCTTTAGGGGTGTGCCCATAGCCCCCAATACCTAATTATCTGATAGTATAACCCAAGGGTGTAATATTCGTACCCCCTTGCATTCTGAACAGATTCTTTAACTGATGTAATATTTTTGAAAGTAGCATAAGAAAACACCTAGTAAGGTGAGGCCAGCTATGAATTGTTAAGCTGCTTTATTTCACAGCAAGTGACTATACAGAGAAAATGTTATGACATGATTAACCTAGTTCAATCAGTACAACTTGTTTTCATGTAATAATATCCCCACATCAGTGGATCTACTTTACTTGACTTAAACAAAAATGCTCCTAACTATCCTCCTAGATGCTAAACTGCTGAGCCTGGCCAAAACTTGCCCTCGCAGCTTTCTATTTCAAAACGTGATTGGCTTTGCAGCCTTTGCTGCAACTGAATGATCTGCCTGTGTCTCTGCCTCTAGAATGGAAAGCCTACCAGACAACCCATGCCGAGGACCCAGGGCCAGAGATTTCCCAATAAAATGGGTGTGAGGTATCTATCTCATATAAGCTAATTGCTTATTATGCAAAATCTTTGGAGAAGATAAGCATTTTAACTGTCTTCCATCTCAGAACCACTTTTGATAAACTTGTGAGAATAACTTTGCATTAAAACCCTAACATTTAAATGTACCTTTTTTCTTGAAAACTTTCTGTGAAAAACTGGTCAAAACATCCAGAAACGTGACACCATCTCCCATGGGTTTTTATCCTCCATACCAGACATATGAGGCTCTGTCAACACTTCTGGTGAAATATTGGCTCTCTGGTTTTTACTTTGAGTCATCATTGTGCTTTTTTTTTATGTTGCCCATAATTTGGGAGGTTTTCAAGAAGATTTAGCACAGCAGCAATCCAAACTAACCAATAATCCAATCTGGACAAAACAACAAGGCATGCATAATGTGCAATGTATTCATTTTGGCAGATGCACTATATCAAGATTTTATATAAGTATAATCGTGGCCATGTAAAATTTTCATCCACATGAACTGTGAAATACAGCCCACTCCTGATAAATTCAATTGGTTTTTTTTGCACACTAAAAATTGGAATCACTCAGTAATGTAAATTAAGCTACATAAATAACATAGAAAAGTAAGAATTTAGTGCAAAAAAGGTTGAATTTTCAGTTCATTCGAATTAAGCAACTTTTGAATTAACAGGAGTAGACTGTACATTTAGGAGTAATATTATAGATTTTGTCCCTCAAATTTGCACTGGAAAGATCATTTTTATTGTGGCTGTTACGGGTCTGTCACTGATGATGGTTGTGGTGGGAAAAATGTCATTAAAGCATATTGGCTTTTTTCCCATTTTTTCCCATTACAAATTAGTACCAATACAAAAGTACCCTTGTGACAAAAATAAACAGCCCGCTTCTTTTAAAGGAGTACATCAAATTTATATTTTTGGTTCACCCTTATACAACATTGCAATATAATGATTGGAAGTGTCATGACATCAACAGCCATATCATAGTGAGAATAGCTGCCTTTGCAGAAGTCTCACAACATATTTAATAGGGAATGCTCAGGCGATATTGCCACAAAAGGGGTTAAAATGTCTGAGAACATTATGATGTATTCTTTTACCTTATGAGCTGCTATGATCTCTTTGGACAACGTTTATGTATTGGACAGCTGTAAATTCTCAAACTTTAATATAAAAGGATCATATTTCCGTCACTGTAGTCAATGGGAGTGCATCAGCGAAATGGTTTACTAGCTTCACCCCTTGCTTGATGTGGTCTCAAATGTTTTTGTCACATAGCTCTGTCCTCGTGATGAAACATGATAGTAGGACAGATCGAGTGACTGGAGCAACTGTAGGTAATATGTATGCAGTTTTAGATTTTTCCCTACACAGTTGTTCAGAAAAGCTTATCCTTACAGGCTCCATCTGGGTCCAGTATGCAAGTGCAAAGTCTCAGAATGACAGTTATGCACATGTTAATTTTAAGCCACACCAATAGAATCCATAGTATTTAAGAATAGCCTCTTGTCAGCTTCCCTTCCCCCTTTATGTCTCTAACTCTAACCATCTGTCCACTTCGGGAACCATAGAACACTAGACAAATCCTCCCCATGTACGCCAGTATCAAATACTCTCAATACTAAGTTTCCTGGGGGTAATATTACCGTATTAATAATGGCATTAATTAATACTTTGTTTAGTAAAATTATTTTAATTATTTTCAAATAAGGTATTTATTTGTAAGCTACTTTGATAGGTTATAATGATTTGGTCTGTTCATCAAACATAGAAGAGGTCAGCCTTAGCTCAGTGGTAGCACTCTCATCTCTGAGTCAAAACATTGTGGGTTCAAGCCACACTCCAAAGACTTCAGCACATAACCTAGGCTGACTGAAGGAGTACTGCACTGTTGGAGGTGCCATCTTTTAGATGAGATGTTAAACCGAGGCCCCATCTGTCCTTTCAAGTGGCACTATTTGAATAAAAGCAGGGGAGTTCCCCTGGTGTCTTGACCATCACTTATCCCTCACCTAAAATCATTTTTTTTTAAACCAGATAAACTGGTCATGTGAGTCATTGGCCCGTATTTTCCGATGCCTGCGGGTGTGTACGAACTGTGCACATACCCGTATGCCGGTTTCAGGCATTTCTGATTTGTCAAGAATCCTCTTGACGCCTGCCCGGGAGAAGGGCCTCTGCGGGTGGAGAATTCCGCTTTCTGCAGAACCTCCGCCTGCTGAAAACCCTTAGAACTCTTACGCCTGGTAAAAGCACTTCAAAAATGGTAATTTTATTTTTAGCCCCGTAAAATGTTTATATTATTTAAAAAAAAAAAAAAATTTCTGTTTAAAATATTTAATTTAATGTAATTTTAACACATTTTAATAATGTGATGGTTTTTTAAAAATGTATTTAATGTTTTAGTGTCTGTTTGGTGTGATCTCCATTCATACTTTTGACAGGTCTATCTGTCAAAAGTATGAAGGGAGATTTCCTTCTTTCATTGGCTCGCTGTGCCCACGTGATCCCAGGGACGCTTGCGCACCGCATGCGCCCCTGGGATATGTGGGCCCTGCGCATTTCGACTGTGGAGAGGCCCAGGATCGGAACTGTCCGGACCTCGGGACCCCTCAGGTAAGTGCGTAGATTTTTTTCCGATAGGAGGCATCCGCACGCAGGAAGCCTCCTATCGGAAATTATGGGCAATTGGTGTTTGTGGGACTGTGCTGTGTGCAAATTTGTTACCGTGGTTGCGTATCTTATAACAGTGACTACACTTCCAAAGTACTTCAGTGCCGGTGAAGCGCTTTGGAATGTCCTACGGTTCAGTTCTTTCTTTCTTTCTTAAATTTGACAAAAATAGCACACAGTGAGAAATATTACTGCATTTTGCAAGACAGCTTTCAGTTTAAAATTTTGGAATAATTTTGCAGTTTATTTGGGTCAGTTTATAAGCATATTAAAACAGATTCTTTTCTGTTTGCCTACATATTTCCAGCAATTATAATTTGTGCGTTTTAGCTAGTGAAAACCATTGTGGCTGCTTGCAGGTTTTAGGGGAAATAGTAGAAAAATGGCTATCGTTAGGATAACTTGACATGAGCAGAAAGCATCATGGGTGAACTAGTATAGTAGATACAGCATGTGTCTAAAACATCTCTTTGCTGAATAAGCAGGTTGAACAAGATAAGCCAGCTGGTGTAGAATTAATTGCATTCCTGTAGACAATAGGCCCTTAAGTGAGAAATGTATCATATAACTTTACGGGCGTATACATTTAAAATAGTTAAGTGAGGTTACCATGGATACAGAAGTATAATGGAGAATGTGCTGAACAGAGAAATCTCGAAGAGATAATGGAGGAGGCCTACTGTATGAACTACAGATCTGGACAAAACTGGATTCTACCATTTTTCAAAGTGTGACCAAAAGTAGGTGTGTTATGGAAGGGGTATAAAAAGTGAGGGCATGCTGGTAAAGACGGTGCAGCTTGGATTTAGGACACTCGAGATCAACCTCAGGGCATCTAAGGGCGTTCCACCCAGCGAGCGGACCTGATGTAAGTCACTGTGGATGTGCAGGAATTGAATGTTTACCATGATTGATATATCAACATAAGATAAGACAGAAGCTAAAGTTTGTATTTCTTCATAAAAATATTAAAGTTGCTAACATTAGACTCTTGGACCTATTAATTAATAAGGTTAGCTGGAGTGGCTAAAAATCTTACACTGTGCAGAAGCAAATGTGCACATACTTGCTAAGTTCAGTTAGTTCATGCTGACAGCAACTGTGTTAATATTCTGGAGCCATTTCACTTCTGCTCCACCACCTCATTACTGCCACCAGTCCAAAATTAACTGTTTCATCTCAGGGATTTAAGGCAGCATGTATTTTTCTTAACATGTAGTGCTAGCGGAGAACTTACCCCAGCAGCAGAAGTAACGACTAATGAGGAATTAATGTAGAAATTATGTTAGTCTTTGCATTACATTATTCTTGCTATTCTTAATTAAATTAAGTTATTTTTCAGTTGTATCTTACCAACTGTGATGAAATTAGCCATGATATAATTGAATTGTAGAGCACGCTCGAAGGGTTGAATGGCCTACTCCTGTTCCTAATGTTCTTATGTTCATAACATGCTATGTTCACTAATACATGCCAGTTGGGTTACCATGACATTTCCTTTCTTATTATGACTTATAGGTAAATTTATTTCACCACAGGCTCAAAGTTCCTCTGTAATTCGTCCCTGCAACATTAATCTCATTTATTAGATAATGCAACTGATGCTGCAAGCCCTCGATTACATAATATATCTACAGTTGAACCTCTGTTATCTGCACTCCAATTATCCACTCTCCCGATTATTTGCCAGAATTTTTGTGGGACAAAAGCCTGGTGCACAGTCTGCGAACAGCAATCTCATCTTGTCTGATTAAATAAACCTCACAGTCCAAGAAAGATTACATTCCAGTTATGTTATTTTTATTTTACTTGTCTTCATTCCCACGCCTAAGTTATTATTCTCCATACATGTAAAGCCAAAACTTAGGGACTCTGGCGATTTGTATTATCTACCATGGAAGGTGAACGGAGGGTTCCATTATTCTAGGTGATGGAAGTTTCACCGAATATTTATAGCTGGAAAAATAAATGACAGCAACCTAAAAATGAGCACAGAAGAATAAGAAACTGCTGTGAAACAAATTTAATTGAATGGTTCAGAGGACAACATTAGTTGTGAGAGGAAAACTCTCACTGCATACTTTCCTGTATGCATCTTTTCTGCTTTTCAGATGTATATGATAGTCCTATGAGAAAGAAAGAACTTGCATTTATATAGCGCCTTTCACGCTCTCAGGGCACCCCAAAGTGCTTTACAGCCAGTGAAGTACTTTTTGAAGTGCAGCCACTGTTGTAATGTAGGATACATGGCAGCCAATTTGTGCACAGCAAGGTCCCACAAACAGCAATGAAATAAATGACCAGATAATCTGTTTTTTTTAGTGATGTTGGATGAGGGATAAATTTTAGCCAGGACACCAGGGCGATCACTCCTGCTCCATGGGATTTTTTACGTTCACCTGAAGGGCAGACGCTTTACATTTCATCTGAAAAATGGCATCTCCAACAGTGCACCGCGCCCTCAGTATTGCACAGAAGTGGCAGTCTGGATTATATGTTCAAGTCTCTGGAGTGGGGCTTGAACCCATGATCTTCTGACTCAAATCAAAAATTGTAACATAACTTAGTGACCTGACAAAAATTTCATGTGGAAAAAGTAAGAATATTTCAGCTCGGTTTTAAAATTTTAGTATCCTGAAGATTTTGCATAATCCTCAGGTAGTATTGTAAAGGAAATCAAAGTTTGACAAAATTGAATGCAACCTTATCTTGATGTTAAAACTGCTGAAACGGTGTCCTAGTGCAATAGCATACTGATAGGCTAAAGCCCATCTACAGAACAGGTGGATGCAGCAAGTAAATGAGACTCCACATAGTAAATCCATACCTCCAACGGACCATTCAAGGAAGTACTAAACAGGTGAGTGACATTTATCTGGAGCTTAAGTTGACCAGGGTCTCTTTTGAGTTCCTCCTAGTGGCCAATTATGAAACAGATTTGATAGCGATGTAATAGCAAGTTGTTCCATGAGAATATTTCATGGAAATATAAGAAAATGAAAAGAACACTACAATGTTTATTATAGATATCACTGAATATGTTTAGTTGGTGCCAGACTGACACTACATTTACATTCTGGTCTGCAATCGGTCAATTAAATTAATTTAACAACCATCAGTTAAATCATTAACAACTCTACTCAGCTGTGTTAGGGTGAAAATTATATAGCTTAAAGCAGCAACATAAAGAGTTAAAGAATGTATTGTAAGAAGTGAACTTGTAAATAAGAAACAATGGCACAAGACAAAACAAACTCAGCTTAAGACGGGGCAGGAATTAACTGTTTGTGTCTGCTCCCATTAAAACCATTGTGCTTGACATTATTGTTGAACAGTTATTGAATGTGGGAAACACTAAATATTTCACAATTATTCAGTGGTGCAGCCTTCTGCAAACTATTTGCTGGAAGCCCTTTGGATGTATTAATATAATTCTACTATTCCATAACGCAAAGTAGATGAATCAAAATTGTGTGTATTGATGAGTTACAGTAATTGGTAGCTGCAAAACTGCCCATTTTGTAATTAACTATTAAAAAACCGCCCAAAGTTCTAGAAGGTTCCATATCATTCCTGTGAGGATAGGGGAGTTGTTGCTGGGGGAGCGTGATTGGTTGAAGACACCTGTGTGTAATATTTTGCTATAATGTATAAAAGAAGTTTCAATACCTTGTTGCTGGGGGAACATGATTGGATGAGGACAAGAGAATTGTTGCTGGGGGAACATGATTGGATGAACACATTTGTGTGTAAAGTTTCAATACCTTGTTGCTGGGGGAACATGATTGAGTGAATACATTTGTGTGTAATGCTTTGCCTGTATAAAAGAAGTTTCGATACCACTGAACGGTGAGAAGCTTATCACTAGACCGCGGGGTCTATGGTTCTTCTCCCGGAACGTTCTGTTAATAAACTGTGTACTTTTACTTTAAGACAGACTCGAGTGAATCTATTTCTCACCAACAAATTGGCATAGTCGGCAGGATGCACCGGAACTGAAAGACCGCCCGCACCAGTGAACCTGGATGAGAAGTCAAATTTTGACCATCCAGAAATTGAGTCATCTGGGGAGGCGGACAAACAGTGCCATAGCATCACGAATCAAGTAAAAGTCTGCAAAAGGTAGGAGAACACAGTTGTATGGTGTGAATTATATGAAATAGGGAACACTGTGTTGCGATAAAAGTCATGAAGGAATGAATGGTACTTGACTGATCAACACGGACAAGGAGGATACCTGTCTCATCGATCCTAGCCTGAGCCGGAATTAAGAGGGCAATTGGGCCCCACGTGATGGCCAGGATTAAGTAGGTTGAGAGACTCAAAAGTATCCTAGGATCGTGAGGTCGAGGACTATATATGTGTCTGACTGTGTGAGAAGGAAGAGAACGTAGGAGAAAGGGTAAGAGTAGGTCCAAATTGAGATACAAACGCCAAAATTGTCTAACCAGAAACTGTTTCAGGAGTCGCAGACCAGCCTGAATAGAAGAACTCAGCCGAAAGTAAGTCTGAAGTTGGACTAGTTATGGCATCGGGGAAAGAAATAGAGTGGGGACCCCCTGGGTCTCTCTCTCGAGGTTCTATGCAGATGACCGGAAGGGTATGGTAGACAAGATGCAGAAGGACGGGTGGGACCCATTTCAGACACCAGACGCTCAGAGGGAGTGGTGGGATAAACAGAAACAAAAAAGAGGCAAAAAGGCGGGAGTCATTTTGGTAAATCAATTGGTACCAATGATACAAAAGAATAGCGAATTGCGCTGTAGATTGATGAGGCATAGAGAAAGGATAGAAGCATTGGAACAGGAAAATGAGTTCCTGGAAAAATGGAACACAATGGAAAGATGGATATAGGATGGACAGGTCAGAACTTTGGAATGAAATAAATGTGGGACTATGTGCCGCAGGAAGGGGGGTTGAGGAAAGGCTCCCGCCTTACAACAAGGGGGAAGCCACTGCACCACTAGAGAACTCAGAAAGTGAGGACGACATTAAGACCGTCAAGGCAGCACCACTTAGACGCACACAGAATGCCCCAAACCCTTTGACGTACAAAGCTTTCACGTCTGCTGAGAAACAGATGATTAATCAAGATTTAGGAGAGATGAAGGCGAGGACCCGGATCGTCCAGTTCTGGCAGAAATTACAGGAAATCTACGAGATCCATGACATGCATGAGAGAGATATACATCAGTTGGTATGGGCTAAATACCCCAGAGATAAGTGGGAACAAGTAGCTGATTTATATAAAAGTGGGGATTGGATACCCTAAATTAACTAAACCGAAGCCAATCGAAACACAGCTAGGAATAACTTTAAGAATGCGGTACAACTTGTAATGGGGGCAGCAATAGCCAACTGGGGATTGATCATGCAAATAAGGCAAAAGAAAGGTGAGAACGCAAACACCTATGGAGAACGGCTGTGGTATCAGTATCAAGAGTCATCAGGACAAGATAATCCCCTGCGGGATGATGCCGTGTTTATAAAAATGTTTAAAGACGGGTTATCCGCAGAACATCAGAAAATATTGAAAATGGGTGTGGTGGTGGCCGACACATACGACACAGCCGTAAGATGGGCTTGCCAGATAGATGGGAAGGATGACCAGCCGCATGAAAGACAGATAAAACAGGAATGGGTAGGCGCTGCTGGCACCCAGTCAGGACAGGCACCACAAAGGAAGAAAGGGGTCTGTTTTAACTGTGGGAAAATGGGACATATAGCTAAAGAATGTAGGGGCCCAAAACAGAACCTCCTCAGTTGTAATAACTGCGGAAAATTGGGCCATACCACTAACCATTGTTGGACAAAACGGGAGACCCAAGTGAACACAACTACCCAAGTACCCCAGGGGATTACCAACAGTTGCTCGACTTACTAAAAGCACAGGGAACCAAATGACGGGCAGCGGCCCCCGTTAGGAGGGAGGCAGATGAAAACCGGGTCTATGTACCAGCATTGTTAGGGGGCCAACAGTGTGATATGTTAATAGATACCGGAGCGACAGTGTCTCTCACGAATCTACCATTACCCGTCACTAAACACAAAATGTATATAATAGGTCTGGGAGGAACCAAGATCCCAGCATATCGAAGTGGAGTGCAAACATTGGAAATAGATGGGAAGTTACTACCGGCACAATTTTATGTATGTCCCAATAACGAAGGAACAATAATGGGCATTGATTTACTAAGAGAATTTAACTTACTAGTGGATCCCGGACAGAGTAAGATCATTTGGCCTCTGCCGGATGGGAATAAGGCAAAAACAACCAAACCGTTGTCCCATTTGGCAAAGGTAGGGAGTGCCGGGGTATTGACCCAAGATTGGAACCAGGTGAAACAGCCATATAAGGTAATATGTGAAGCAGTAAAGGCAGTATGGGCAGAATCAAAACAAGACACGGGTTTGGCAAAAACGCCCCCTATAGTAGTACCTGGCCCAAGTCACAAACCACATAAACAGTATCCAATTAAGTCAGAGGCTCAGACAGCAATAGTTAAGATAGTACGTGATCTGGAAGAAAAATGAATAGTTAGGGTTACAGAAAGTACTACTAATTCCCCAGTGTGGCCCGTCACGAAACCGGATGGGTCACTTAGATTAACTATTGACTACACGGAACTAAATAAGGTAACCCCAAAATTGCACCCAATAGTGGCTAGTCCCGCCATGATTCTCAATGGACTGAGCCCAGAACATAAGGTATTTACAGTTCTGCACATAGCAAACGGTTTCTGGTCCTTACCCTTGGACCCAGAATCGCAGGAAAAATTTGCTTTTACAATCGGGGATAAACAGTATACTTGGACCCGATTGCCTCAGGGGTTCCACAACAGTCCGGCAATATTTCACCGGGTGATGAGTTCTTTATTGGAGCCGATTGACCTCACCCCATACCGGAGCACAGTACTCCAATACGTGGACGATCTGTTGATAGCGTCAGAGGACGAAGGGGGACATGCTGCAGCCCTGATCGTAATTTTACAGGCACTAGCGGAAGGTGGTTTTAAGGCAAACCCAAAGAAAGCACAGATTGCACAGAGCACAGTAGCATATTTGGGGCAACAGCTGTCCCAAGGGGACGGATCTATGCCCGAAGACCGTAAGAAAGCCATACAGGACATGCCAAGGCCAGTAACAGTAAGAGGAGTCAGGAAGGTCTTGGGGTTGTTTCATTACAGCAGGAATTTCATCCCAAACTTTGCAGCAATAGCACAGCCAATTCAGAGACTGGTAAAAGGAGGGAACCCCGGTAATGCCGGGATTGACTGGGGACCTGAGCAGGAGAGTGCATATGGGGATTTGAAACAAGCCTTAATGGCGGCTGTAATGTCCATGTGTAATTGAGACACGGACTGCAGAAGTTGGTTATAACAGGTGTTTACTGAATGGAGACAAAACTGGAACTACTATACAAAGTTACTACACAGGCTTATATACAGGGGTGGTCACTACTGGTACTGCAGTATACAGGGGCTGCAGAATATAGTTCCTTCTTCAAGGTACATACACTACAGCGGCCCCCGGGCTGGGATTACCCAATATGGAGAAACCCTTCCATCTCCACTGTGAGAATGAGGGAGGATTCTACGCAGCAGATAAACAATCTGCAGATAAACAATCGACAGATAACTCAATCATTGCTCCCCTTCCTGTGTGGGTATCCCCATGGTGCAATTCCAGGAGTATCTGTCGGATACATGTCGGAGCCACCACCTTTCCATCCTTTCGCCAGATTCCCCCGGAATCTGGCCTGCTCCCTGCGCGATGCCACTCTTGTCTTTCTCCTTCAGAGACATCTTTGTGCAACTCACTGATGTCTATGTGTTCTACCTGGACGCTTGACACTCTCTCCTCAACTAGTTCTTGTTCAAGGGCTTGTCTTGCTGCTAAATCTGCAGCCTGATTCCCTTTTTGCTCTGGGCTTTCCACCTTCTGGTGTGCCTTTATTTTTACCACGGCTGCTTGTAAGGGAGCCTCTGTGGCTTCCAAGAGAGCCTTTATCCATTCCTCATGTTTGATGGAATCCCCCCCAGCTGTCAGAAACCCCCTTCTCCCCCAAGCGGTCATATAATCGTGTACTACTCCGAAGGCGTATCTACTATCTGTATATATATTGGCTGTTTTCCCCTTTGCCAATTCCAACGCCTTTGTTAAAGCTACTATCTCCGCTACCTGCGCCGATAACCCAACATCGAGTCGTCCTGACGCCTCGGTTTTCAACTGCCCATTGACCACCGCCCATCCTGTACGTGGGGCCCCCTCAATGTAATTTCTAGACCCATCAACGTACAAGGTGACTTGTGCTCCTTCCAACGGTTCATCTCGTATGTTTCCTTCCCCTACTTCCTCGTCTACATCAGCGCATCTATGGGGGTCGCCTGCCCCCAACATACCTTCCGCCGGGTTTTCCCCTGTATCGCGGACAATCAAAACTGACTTGTCTCGGGGAATCAGGACCACCTCCCAACGCGCTCTGCGCATGTTGGACACTGACTGTAATTTGTTATTGTTTAACATTTCTACCAAAGTGTGCTTAGTGTGTAAAATAATATCCCCGGTCATCACAGTTGGTTCACTCACTTTTACTGCCCAGGCCACACAATCCAGTGCCGCTACACACCGTGATAGTCCTGCCACAACTGGTGACTGTTGCGTAGAATAATACGCTACTGGGCGTCTTCTGTCCCCATGTTGCTGGGTCACCACTGCTGCGTAGAATCCTCCCTCATTCTCACAGTGGAGATGGAAGGGTTTCTCCATATCGGGTAATCCCAGCCCGGGGGCCGCCATTAAGGCTTGTTTCAAATCCCCATATGCACTCTCCTGCTCGGGTCCCCAGTCAATCCCGGCATTACCGGGATTCCCTCCTTTTACCAGTCTCTGAATTGGCTCTGCTATTGCTGCAAAGTTTGGGATGTAATTCCTGCTGTAATTAAACAACCCCAAGACCTTCCTGACTTGCTGTTTTTTTTCTTTCTACGACCTGCATTACTAGCCTCGATACTTCGCTCACGTCTTTTCTCAGCTTCTCGTTTCCAGTTCCCAAATGCTGACCAATTCACCTTCTTCTTACCACTCCTCCCTGTGTCTCTATTTAAGAGGCACTCCTCGAGACACGTTATCCTGTCGAGGTTAAATGTACCATCTGGTGGAAACGGCCTATTTCCCTTTTTGGTCCATTTTACCCATTTTGGTAAGTCATTTATTGATGTCTGACCACAATTCTGGAGCATATAACAGGCTGGTGTGCCTTTTTCTGGTATTTTGCTTGCTCCGGCACCCATTCTTAATGGTTGAGGTTATCACAGGTATTCGGTATCACAATCCTTCCATTCCAACCAAGTTCTCTACGCCCACTTCACCTGGCCGTCACGTGACCCATTTGGGCTCTTAATTCGGGCTCAGTCTGGGTGTGTGAGATACTGTTGGACACGGACCACGGGTGTGTCAATCAACCGATCACTGTTTACTCTCCACCAATTTAAGTGTTTCTGAGACACAACCTCCCTTATTGAGTTCCCTGTTATGTCTTCCTACGAGCTCACAGACAACTGATGCACAAAAATACGCACATAATAATATTACGAAGATAATAAAAACTGCGAAAACCCAAAGGGCTATACAGATCATAATCCTTATGCTTTAACTAAACATATAGTCAATTCTCAGTCTGCATTGTACGCCCCTACAGACTGAGTCCTTAACACAGCAACTTAACAACTTTAAGATCCTATCACACAAGGATCGATCCTATCAAACAAGGATCACGCCCCTTCTTATTTTTCCCTATCACACAAGGGTAATTGTTTCCATCACACAAGAAACAGGTACCTTCTTAACTTGATGACGTCTTTCTTACCTTCCCCTTATACAATCTGCCCCGCCTGTTTCAGGGTTCAAGTTTTTGGAATCTGTCTCCTTTTACCGTCAAGCTGAAAGAGGAAGTGATTACAAAAATTTCAACTCAACCCTGAAATAAGTCTTACAGATCGCAGTACTCCTGCTGAGACAAACAGACTACACTTGCACACTGTCCAAGGAAGGGCCCCTTTAGTGACTAAAATATTACTGATAACTGGCCAGTTAGGGTCCTTCCTCAGAGAGTCACCGTGCTTTTGTCCGTTTACTCACCAGCAAGTAGTAAGCGATCTCAGTGGAACCTCCAAGTAATACTGTCGAAATCTCGACTCCAAGTAAGACTCTATCACACAAGCAGTACCGTCAGATTGTTAGTTTATTTTACTTGTGCACAAGAGGAGCATGCCTAGTCAAGGGCTACGCTAGCAACTCCGAAAATCATCAGCAATTGCAGCATATTTATACACTTAAGTAAACAAGTTCCTCTAGTGGTGCAGTGGCTTCCGCCTTGCTGTAAGGTGGGGGCCTTTCCTCAACCCCCCTTCCTGCGGCGCATAGTCCCACATTTATTTCATTCCAAAGTTCTGACCTGTCCATCCTATATCCATCTTTCCATTGTGTTCCATTTTTCCAGGAACTCATTTTCCTGTTCCAATACTTCTATCCTTTCTCTATGCCTCATCAATCTACAGCGCAATTCGCTATTCTTTTGTATCATTGATACCAATTGATTTACCAAAATGACTCCCGCCTTTTTGCTTCTTTTTTGTTTCTGTTTATCCCCCCACTCCCTCTGAGCGGCTGGCGTCTGAAATGGGTCCCACCCGTCCTTCCGCATCTTGTCTACCATACCCTTCTGGTCATCTGCATAGAACCTCGAGAGAGACCCAGGGGGTCCCCCCTCTATTTCTTTCCCCGATGCCATAACTAGTCCAACTTCAGACTTACCTTCGGCTGAGTTCCTCTATTCGGGCTGGTCTGCGACTCCTGAAACAATTTCTGGTTAAACAATTTTGGCATTTGTATCTCAATTCGGACCTATTCTTACCCTTTCTCCTACGTTCTCTTCCTTCTCACACAGTCAGACACATATATAGTCCTCGACCTCACAATCCTAGGATACTTTTGAGTCTCTCAACCTACTTAATCCTGGCCATCATGTGGGGCCCAATTGCCCTCTTAATTCCGGCTCAGGCTAGGATTGATGAGACAGGTATCCTCCTTGTCCGTGTCGATCAGTCAAGTACCATTCATTCCTTCACGACTTTTATCACAACACAGTGTTCCCTATTTCATACAATTCACACCATACAACTGTGTTCTCCTACCTCTTGCAGACTTTTACTTGATTCGTGATGCTACGGCAATGTTCCTCCGCCTCCCCAGATGACTCAATTTCTGGATGGTCAAAATTTGACTTCTCGTCCGGGTTCACTGGTGCGGGCGGTCTTTCCATTCCGGAGCATCCTGCCAACTACGCCAATTTGTTGGTGAAAAATAGATTCACTCGAGTCTGTCTTAAAGTAAAAGTACACAGTTTATTAACTGAACGTTCTGGGAGAAGAGCCTTAGACCCCGCGGTCTAGTGGTCACCTTCTCACCATTACAGTGATATCAAACTTCTTTTATACAGGCAAAACACTACACACAAATGTGTTCACCCAATTATGTTCCCGCAGCAACAATTCTCTTGTCCTTATCCAATCATGTTCCCCCAGCAACAAGCTTTTGAAACTTTACACAAATGTGTTCATCCAATTATGTTCCCCCAGCAACAATTCTCTTGTCCTCATCCAATCACGTTCCCCCAGCAACAAGGTATTAAAACTTATTTTATACATTATAGCAAAATATTACACACAGGTGTCTTCAACCAATCACGCTCCCTCAGCAACAACTCCCCTGTCCTCACAGGAATGAAATGGATCCTTCTAGAACTTTGGGCGGTTAATTACAAAATGGGCAGTTTTGCAGCTACCAATTACTGTAACTCATCAATACATCCAAAGAGCTTCCAGCAAATAGTTTGCAGAAGGCGGCACCACTGAATAATTGTGAAACATTTAGTGTTTCCCACATTCAATAACTGTTCAACAATAATGTCAAGCACAATGGTTTTAATGGGAGCAGACACAAACAGTTAATTCCTGCCCCGTCTTAAGCTGAGTTTGTTTTGTCTTGAGCCATTGTTTCTTATTTACAAGTTCATTCTTTAATTCTTTATGTTGCTGCTTTAAGCTATATAATTTTCACCTTAACAAAAAGGACAAAGATTTGGAGTTAACTGCGCTCCCGTACATTCCTCCGGCAGGGACTAAGGTAATGGTTAAAAATCTACCCGAGAAACCTGGATTTGCACCAAAGTGGTCAGGGCCATACCAAATTCTAATTAGTGGGGATACGTGTGCTTGCATTGATATGAAGGGCATGGGACGATGGAAGCACTGGATGCAGTTGAAAGTCTATGACCCTTCATCAGCTTAGCAATGGCTACACCAGAACAGATACCCTTTACAGATAGCGAAGAATATATCAGGCAATACAAAGAATGGGAATGGATGATAGTACGAACATTGGTATGGATAATATGTATTATCCTAATGGGATACACCTTGGGGTGCATCCTGAAATACGTATGGGAACAATCCCGCTGACCCCAACTAGCCCCAAGGCGGGAGGAAGTCCAAATGGTTATGTTCGAGGACTTAAGCTAATGATATTTTATCCATCCCCACAGGAGAATAGAATCTACAAGCAACAAACAGCTAGGGTTGGCGATATAGCCTTTGGGAAGTTGTTAACATAAAGTGATAAGAATTGTTTGATGTTAATGCAAGTGTAATGCGTGTGTGATTTCTGGTTCTTGTTAAAAAAAAAGGGGGACAACTGTTGTAATAATGGAAAAAGGGATACTGCTGTTATGTGCATGTGTAGTGGGTACCTGCCTAATTGTTATGATGAGACAGGTCCCCAGGCCAGAGAATGATAACAAGCGACGTAGAGAACTGAAGGTGAATACCTTTTTGTATATGTCCCACAAATATGCTACGGAAAACAATAAGGAAGGAGGTTGTTGAGTATGTACCCAAATCCCTCTCCACTCTAAAGGAGGGATTCCTCTTAGACCTGTCCCACTTAATCTGTCAGAAGTAGTAGAGTGGTATATATACCAGAATGGCACACGCCAATCCCCCAGGATGATAAGAGTTACGTCTGTGGTAAAAGATGGAAAGAGAGAGGCATCCTCTACTTTGTCATATTACCCCATATCTGCAGAGCCCTGGGAAGCGGGAGGATATTATATGAATACCTTTGAAGGGTGGTACCAACCAGGGTACGACCGCTCCCAACAGCCTCCCTTCCTCACCCTCACCAAGGCCACAGGTATGGGAAGGCTACTGGGGACAATATGTTTAGTAAGGAATTTGACTGGGGGAATATTCGTAGGCACTAGTCAGTCCACGTATAATTTTACAGTAACTGGTACTGCTGACAGGTTTCCCCTTTATACATCCTCTCAGTATTTTGGTTGTACACTAGAAGTCCCATTACACCAACCAGACAGGTACTTTCAATTACTCCCTGGTATCTGCAGGGTTTGATGTTGATAAAACCACCTCGTACAATGGGACATACTTTATTTGTGGCCACAAGGCATACCCCTGGTTGCCATGGGGCTGGACAGGATCATGTTACCTGGCATATGTGGTGCCATACATTTATCACTTGCCCTCTCTAGTGAATCATTATCATTATTGATCCAAAAGCGCTATTACTGAAACAGAACGATTCTTCGCTATCCTATTCCCTGGGTATGGAACGGCCAGGGCAATAAAAGAAATTCGGCTTGTAGCCTCGATTCTTGAGGAAGTAGCCAATGATACGGCTGAGTCACTGAGTAAAATTAACGCCGAGATTGTGGCAATACACACAGTTGCCTTACAGAATGGAATGGCTCTAGATTATCTGCAAGCGGAGAAGGGTGGAACATGTGCCCTGATAGGATCTGAGTGTTGCACATACATTCCTGACAGTTCAGAAAATATAACTAATTTGGTCGAACATATTTGGAAGGAGGTGGGAAAACTTAGACAACCACCTGAATCGACTCTGTGGAATTGGACAACCGGGTGGTTGGGATCAATCATTGTTATATGGATTGATGTTGGTCTTTGTTATAATAATCCTAATGTACTGTGCATTCTTAGCGATAAAATGTTGTTGTGCCCAATTGGCAAAAGATGCTGTACCTGCCGCACCAGTCGGACAGGAGTATTGTAACGTTCGAGAGAGAGCTTTGTTTATTTAGGAGTACAAACAGTTAGATGGAAAATGCTTATGCGCAGGTAACGTTTGTATGAATATTTGTATAAGAAATGTCTTAGAGATAGAGTAGGGTTCAACCAGTGGTTATGGCATAAGGCACAAGAAGAAACAGATAAACAGATGAAGAAGGAAACACGAACAAAAGAAAAGGAGAAAATGGATATCAAAGAGGACATGTTTTCGACACAGCAGATAAGAATGAAGGATCAAAATGGACAACAGCCAATAATGGCATAAAGGAATCATCAAGAGTGTCATAAACAATTGTGATCGTTGTTGGATTTTGTAAACGGATAACAAGGAGCTGCGTGCCACCATTTTTACCCTGGTACATTGATTCCCAGGACAAATCAAGTTTTGATCAGGGACCAACAGGAGGGACTGTTAGGGTGAAAATTATATAGCTTAAAGCAGCAACATAAAGAGTTAAAGGATGTATTGTAAGAAGTGAACTTGTAAATAAGAAACAATGGCACAAGACAAAACAAACTCAGCTTAAGACAGGGCAGGAATTAACTGTTTGTGTCTGCTCCCATTAAAACCATTGTGCTTGACATTATTGTTGAACAGTTATTGAATGTGGGAAACACTAAATATTTCACAATTAATCAGTGGTGCAGCCTTCTGCAAACTATTTGCTGGAAGCCCTTTGGATGTATTAATTTAATTCTACTATTCTATAATGCAAAGTAGATGAATCAAAATTGTGTGTATTGATGAGTTACAGTAATTGATAGCTGCAAAACTGCCCATTTTGTAATTAACTATTAAAAAACCGCCCAAAGTTCTAGAAGGTTCCATATCATTCCTGTGAGGACAGGGGAGTTGTTGCTGGGGGAGCGTGATTGGTTGAAGACACCTGTGTGTAATATTTTGCTATAATATATAAAACAAGTTTCAATACCTTGTTGCTGGGGGAACATGATTGGATGAACACATTTGTGTGTAAAGTTTCAATACCTTGTTGCTGGGGGAACATGATTGTGTGAACACATTTGTGTGTAATGTTTTGCCTGTATAAAAGAAGTTTCGATACCACTGAACAGTGAGAAGCTTATCACTAGACCGCGGGGTCTATAGTTCTTCTCCCAGAATGTTCTGTTAATAAACTGTGGCCTAGAAATTCAGTAGGCTTAGCGCCCCATTTGGGGCGCTGGAGGGCCTAGCGCCGGAGTTATGGGCAGTTGGCAAATTCAGTGGGGCCCTTCCGTCAGCGTTACACCGGTTGCGCTGCGCCGGCACCGATGACGTCATCGGTGTGCGCAGCGTCCCGGTTGCCGTGGTGACGGGCCCCAGCGCCGAAATTGAGTTGCGGCCGCCTCGCCCGTGGCAGCCGCAACTAAGACTTTGGCAACCGAGTCTTGCAGGAGTTAGCGCCGGCGCATTAAGGTCGCGCGGCGGCCGGCCGCTTTCCCGCCGGCCGCCTGCCCGCACCTCCCTCCCCGGACTCCTCCACCCCCCCCCGCGGAACAGATGCATCTGGCCTGCAAGCCCGGCACTTGTCCGAGGTGCCGGGCTCATTTTTCTGAACATTTGAACGGCCAGCGGGCGGGTGCAGGCAGCTCCTCCTTAACTGAAGGAGGAGGCCTGCACTTCCGTAGCCTGCCGCACCGCATCGGGTGCCACAGCGCTGGAATTGCGCCGCAATGCGGCACTCAGCGCCCATTTCGAGGCGCTGACACCCTCTAGTAGCGCCGGCAGCCGTTTGGGCGTGGCGCTACTGAATTTTTGGCACGCGCAGGGGGACTTAGCGTCGGCGCTAAATTTCCGGCACTAAAGCCCTGGCGAACCCACAACCGAATTTCTAGGCCTGTGTACTTTTACTTTAAGACAGACTCGAGTGAATCTATTTTTCACCAACAGTTAGTGAGTTCCTTATAAAATGGTGATTTAAAAAGAATTATAAACACCAGGGTCAACCTCTATTAAACATTTCCTATGCTGTACACTATAAAGTTTGCTGAAGGCTGTCACCTAACATTACAGATGTGTGGATATTGTGTTTGTCATTTTTAAGTGAAGTTCAGAAGGTGGCTGCTGTTTAGAATTGCTAAGGGCCAAAGGAGCTAATGGCTTATCCATAGTGCATGCCTGGAAACCTTTGTATTGAATGGTTTCTAACAGACACAAACATTAATTTTCTGCTGATTGTATTAGTCTAGTTCTGCTTGTATGTTTACATATTTGAATTGTTGATTGTAGTTTTTGTCTTCATGAATTCCAAAGTTGTTAACTATTCAGGAAACCATCTTTAAGAGGAGAATTTGATAGAGGTGTTTAAAATCATGAAGTGTTTAGATAGAGTAAATAAAGAGATACTGTTTCCAGTGGCTGAAGGATTGCTAACCAGAGGGCACAGATTTAAGGTGATTGGCAAAAGAATCAGAGGCGACATGAGGAAAAACTTTTTTACGCAACAAGTGGTTAGGATTTAGAATGCACTGCCTGAAAGGGTGGTGGATACAGATTCAATGGTAGCCTTCAAAAGAGAATTGAATAAATACTTGAAGGAGAAAAAATTGCAGGGATATGGGGAAAGAGCAGGGGAGTGGGACTAACTGGATTGCCCTTCGAAAGAGCCGGCGCAGACCCGATGTGCCAAAATGCCTCCTTCTGTGCTGTAACATTCTATGATAATGTGAAGTGGAAAACTTGTCATTATTTACTTTTCCCTGACAGAGGCCAATGAGGCACACCAGAAATGATTGGCTCCAACACCCAATGATGAGACACTATATAAATGTAATTATTATTGTTTTATACAGTCATACCCTGTCTATCTGAGTGTAATATCTGGCATTTATGGTGAATTTGGCAGTGCACCATGAGACAATGTTTAATCCATTACGCAGATTGCTACAAATAAGATTTTATTAACTCTCAGTGTCACGTAACCTGGCAAGGACAAATTACTGAAAAGGTACAGCTTCCAAAGCATAGGGGACAAAACCAATTTGTAGGAACTGCTGTGAAACCATCAAGAGAGAAACAGCTCTATAAAAACCCTAAATTATAACAACTGAACATAAGAACAAGAAAGGGTCATTCAACCCACTCAGATCTCCCACTCATCCAAGTCCTGTTTCCAAGTATTTTTCATCCTTTTCCTATCCTACACCCATATCCTTTACTTTATGTTGAATTAGGAGTCACTCCAATTCCCTTTGAATGCTTCAGCTGTGTCAGTGTTTAATGTGCTAGGCAGCCATTTATTCCATAAGTTAATAACTCAGACTGTACAGAAGTTACCCTTTAGGCTAGGTTTATCTTGTGGTTTCTTCAGTTTATAATCATGTGCCGTGCTTTTCCTCCTTGGTTTTGCACAAAAATTTCTCTCCACATCCACTTCATAACCTCTCTTCCCTTTTGGGAAATAGTTGGATCATGCCCCATCCTTTAATCTATTTCCAATGAGAATAGATTTCCTTTCCTCAGTTTTTCTTCTAACTGGTCCAGGAAATCTAAATCTAGAAGAAAGCAGTGACAGGATCGGACAAAGTCAACATGGATTTACAAAAGGTAAATCGTGCTTGACTAATCTACTGGAATTTTTTGAGGATGTAACTGGTAAAATAGATAAGGGAGAACCAGTGGATGTGGTGTATTTGGACTTTCAGAAGGCTTTCGATAAGGTCCAGCATAAGAGATTAGCGTGCAAAATTAAGGCACATGGGATTGGGGGCAAGGTATTGACTTGGATAGAGAACTGGTTGGCAGATAGAAAGCAAAGAGTTGAATAAAACGGGTCGTTTTCCGAGTGGCAGGCAGTGACTAGTGGGGTACCGCAGGGATCGGTCCTAGGACCCCAGCTGTTCACGATATATATTAATGATCTGGATGAGGGAATTGGATGTAATATCTCCAAATTTGCCGATGACACAAAGCTGGGTGGGAGGCTGTGCTGTGAGGAAGATGTCGTGAAACTCCAGTACGATTTGGACAGGTTGGGTGATTGGGTAGAAACATGGCAAATGCACTATAATGTGGATAAATGTGAGGTTATCCACTTTGGTGGCAAAAACAGGAAGGCAGATTATTATTTGAATGGCAATAGATTGGGAGACGGGGAAGTGCAAAGAGACCTGGGTGTTCATGTGCACCAGTCGCTGAAGGTAAGCATGCAGGTGCAGCAGGCGGTTAAGAAGGCAAATGGTATGTTGGCCTTCGTAGCAAGAGGGTTCGAGTACAGGAACAAGGATGTCTTGCTGCAGTTGTTCAGGGCCTTGGTGAGACCGCACCTTGAGTATTGTGTGCAGTTTTGGTCGCCTTATCTGAGGAAGGATGTTCTTGCCATGGAAGGAGTGCAGCGAAGATTCACCAGGCTGATACCTGGGATGGCAGGAATGACGTATGAGGAGAGATTGTGTCGATTGGGCTTATACTCACTGGAGTTTAGAAGATTGAGAGGGGATCTCATCGAAACCTATAAAATTCTGTCAGGCCTGGACAGACTAGATGCAGGAAGGATGTTCCCGATGGCCGGGCAGTCCAGAACTAGGGGTCATAATCTAAGGATAAGGGGTAAACCATTTAGGACTGAGATGAGGAGGAATTTCTTCACCCAGAGAGTGGTGAACCTGTGGAATTCTCTGCCACAGAGGGCGGTGAAGGCCAGTTCATTAAATATATTCAAGAAGGAGTTGGATATATTTCTTAAGGCTAAAGGGATCAAGGGATATGGGGAGAAGGCAGGGACAGGGTACTGAATTTGGATGATCAGCCATGATCTCATTGATTGGCGGAGCAGGCTCGAGGGGCCGAATGGCCTACTCCTGCTCCTATCTTCTATGTTTCTATGTTTCTATGTTAATGCCCTAAACTTTCATCAATCTATAAGAACAACAAATATAGAACCACTAAACTGAAACTATTACTGAGTAATGTCTTCCGTAGTGTTATGGTTTCCTTTGCTTGATTTAAAACACACACTTTGGTTAGATTGGTTTTGCAAACCTAATCTAGAATGATCCTGGTTCGATTTTTGTTGCACCAGAGGCAGAATACATACACTCAAACGGTCAGAATAGCCCTACTAAAATATTTGAAAGTATCAACATACATGTTTAAAATACCCTATGCAAGCATGCAAGAATATACATGGAAGAATGGCATGCATGTCACTGCACAGAATGAGACTAGGATTGCAGCCATTTAAAAAAAACCTGGTAAATATGCTACAAGCCCAAAGAACTTCAGACAAATTTCTCTATTTATTTGAACATCTCATTGAAAAGTTATTTGGATATCTCATTTTGAATCAGCTGACTCACCATGTGGAACAGCAGCACCAGAACAGGCAAGTTTCTGCCCTGGAAAGTCCTGCACGAGCCAACTATTTAATCTGGTCCAGCATATAAAAGATGGATCTTGACAAGGTCTAATAACTGGAGCTGTCTTTGTTGACCTGTCAGCTGCCCATGGTGCTGTTAGTCACTGTGTACTTGTGCAGAACATTTTCAATATGAACAAGGATGCTTGACTCACAGAGCTCAAATGGTGTTTAAAGCAGCTTTCTGGATTCATTTAATAGCCGGTAACATCTGATACATTTAAATAAAATAGAGAATCACTGTTTTTTCCATGGAATTATGCAGTACAAAAGGCCTTTTGCATAGGCAACAGAATGGGTTCCCATAAGGTAGTGTACTAGCACCAATGTTATTCAATATATATACCAATGACCAATCCATCCATCGTGGTACCAGAAGTTTCCTATATGATCTTTGTGCTACCTATCAAAACCAGACTTTTGATTATATCGAAGTAACCCTGAGCGATGCACTGGCTGACCTGACACAATAGTATAGCTTCAATCAACTGAGGGCCAATCCAGTTAAGATACAGGTCTGTGACTTCCACATTAAAAATAGAGAAACCAAACAGGTATTACATATTAAACAGTATAGGAAAAGACTTCCATTGTTTCAACCATGTCTATCACAGATCACAGAACAGATAGAGGCCATTTCGGCCCATCGAGCCTGCACCGACACATATCCCTCCCAATCCCTGTAACCCCTACACCAACACATATCCTACCCTATCCCCATGTATTTAATCCCCCTAATACTAAGGGTCAATTTTTATCATAGCCAATCAACCTAACCTGCACATCTTTAGACTGTGGGAGGAAACCGGAGCACCCGGAGAAAACCCACGCAAACACGGGGAGAATGTGCAAACTCCACACAGACAGTCACCCGAGGCCGGATTCGAACCCGGGTCCCTGGCGCTGTGAGGCAACAGTGCTAACCACTATGCCACCGTGCTGCTTTGGTGTGACACTGGATCGTACTTTGAGTTACAAGCAGCACATCATCAAGACCAATGTTAAAATTGGAGCTAGGAATAAAATCCTATGAAATCTGACTAAGTCAAATTGGGGCACTGATCCAAACCCTATCGGGACTACAGCTCTGCCACTCTGTTTCTTGCTGCCGAATGGGAATGCTCTATTCATGTACAGAAATTGAACTCAGTTCTTAATGCCTGCTGCATTATTGGCTGCCTTAAACCTACCAAGGTAGACAATCTTTACCTACTATCGGGTATTGCCACCTCTGGACATACTGTAGCCAGAGCCGAAAGAAATAGACAATCTAATGATTCTCATCATCCATTGTTCCAGTGCCATCCTTCTCCGAGTAGACTGAAGTCGAGATGCAGTTTCCTGCAATCTGTAAATGCTCTAGACTCAAATATGAAACTGGAGAAAACATCTGCAGAATAAGCCACTTTGTCTCATTATTGAACCCGATGAATAACTCCCAGCTGGAACCTCTGAACTGTGCCCAATCTGAGAAAGCCTCAACTGCCTATGCACTGGTACTGGTTGCTCAAAGTAATGATGCAAGAATGGGATTACAGTGACAGTAACTCAGTGATGTGTGACTGTGGTGAAGAGCTGCAAGCATTGGACCATCTGCTCTGCTACCAACTCCTGCCTGAGTCCTCTAATGTTACTTGTTGGAAAGTGTAACTCCAAGCAAGATTCATACACTGAGAGTGGGCTAATTAGGCTGGATCTCCACTTGAATTGTGCCTCAGTGATGTCCCTTCCCATGATGGCCAGCACTGTCTCCTCCATGGAATGGGACTTGAACCCACAACCTTCTGACTCAGAGGTGAGTGTGCTACCAACTGAGCCACAGCTGACCCCATAATATATGAAAATTATATTAAAATAAGTTTGGGTATGATTCCTTGATGTTCTCACTGGGAATGCTCCCTGTGCCCATATTAAATAGATAATAAAAGATGGCAAATTTAGGGCTTTCAGGAAGTGCAAACTTATATTGCTGGATTTGTCATTGCTCCAACCTAAATTCCTAAAATGGATATAAGATTGAGTTCTTCATCACATTCCCCATGCAAAACCAGCAGCCGAATGAGAGAGCACTGCAATTTTTTCAAATTAATCAAAGTCTAGGGTGATACTGATGGAACCCATGTGCTATCCAGGCCCTACCACACAATTGCATGGACTCCATGAACCACAAGGACTTCTACTCCATCACTGTCTAGCAGTCAGTGAGCAGGAACACAGGATCATGCACACTAGGCACTTATCACTTTGAGTATTAAATTTGGTTTGTTAGAGGTTTTTCTTCTGATGTTCTGCGGAATAATATATTAGCAAAGCAAAGTAATCGAGTAAGTATGGAAGACAATGCTGGTGAAGGTGTGCTGCCTACTTCCGAGACAGTAGCCATCATTCCTTTACTGTAAGACAATCTAATATGCTTGGGTTATTTGAAGAAGTTGGACTGGCAGGATGGCTCCTAGAAGATAAAAGCAACCCTCTTTTTCCTTTGCTTATCACACCCTTCTGCCAGCCAGCAGCATCAGGTGAATGCAGATACAAAAGAACCATGCGGACATCAGGATAGTTGTTGCATGTTCTATAGGCTTCTTGAAGCGGCACTTTCAATACCTGAACAGATTGAAGGGTGTATTGCAGTACAACCTTGTTGTCTGCCACAACTTTGCCTTCCAGAGGCAATTAACCATGCAATACCTAACAACTAGTGGGAAAAATACCTCTACCTACAACCATGGGCCGAACACGATATTAACAATAGCCCTGAAGAGATCCTTGCTAAAACACCTTTGCAGGTGGCAAGAGTTATACTGCAGACTCTCATAGGTGAGATTTTTGTCCAAGTGCCTGAACTGATCAGTGTACTAACAGTCCTATCAGTATGTGCACTAAGCAATGGCCTAGTACAACTTCACCAACATTGTCCACTGTACTTACTCAATTACTTTGATCTGCTAATACATTATTCCACACCATCAGAAGAAAACCCTCTGGACAATGTTGCAATGAAGTGCAACCAAATTTAATACTCAAAGAAAAAAGTTCCCAGTGTATTTTTCTCCTTGGTAACAATGTAAGGTGTTTCTCTTCTCACACCTGTAGTGTATGTGCCTTTAAGACAGAACTACTTTTACAGCTCCTGTATACTGTAGTACTGGCAGTGACCACACCTGTATATAAGCCTTGCGCATGCCTCTGTACCCCCAATCTAGAGACTACCCTCCTCCAGTAAATACCTGTTTATTGTTAAGTTACAGCATCCGTGTGGTTATTGAAAAACAGCATACTCTCAGAATCACGGATCTAACAGTGGCGACGAGTGTCGATTCGAATCTACCTGCAACTCTGCATTTCCCTTCGAGGATTCGCTCCGGGAGGGCGGTGTAACAAAAAAAAAAGTCGAGGCCAGGAACACGGGCGTCGACTACGAGCAACCGCCCAGTCGTCCGGCAGAGAGTGAACATCGCAGGGGAGGCTGTGGAGAGCCGAACTTGGTTCCCCAGTCACGACGATCAGCAAGAGACTGACGACAGGTCCAGCGCAGACCCTTCCCGGACAGCGGCGGCTGGAGCCGACCGACGGCGGAGAGAAAGCCGAGCAGCGTCGATGGGGTAAGACAGAGGGTGAAGCACACAGGGCACAGCCGGGGGTTGAAAACCGAGCGGCGTCGAGAGAAAAAAAAAAAAAACGGAGAGAGGGTAAAGCAACAGCCGGGTTCAGGACCGAGCGGCGTCGAGAAAAGAAAAAAAAGAACGCGCAGAGCACAGCCAGGGCTCAAGGGCTGAACAGTGTCCACGGGGAAAAGAAGGGAGCGCGCAGGAGATGCCATTGAGCCACGGAGAAGAAGGAAGAGCGCGGGAGACGCCATTTTTAGAAGCCGCAGCGGAGAAGGGCAAGCGCGGGAAGGAAGGGAAGCGCGGGAGACGCCATTTTGTGCCAGCGGAGAAGAAGGGGAAGCACGGGAGACGCCATTTTTGACAGTTAAATCACACCCAGGGATGCCGAAGAGTGGCAGTATCTCTACGTTCGACAATGAAGTCGAAGATTGGGCGACATATGTGGAACGTATTGAGGTGTACTGCAGGGCAAATGAAGTGCCAGATGCTAGTAAAGCACTGGTTTTGTTAAATTCCATGGGTGCAAAAACTTATGGGTTACTGCGAAATCTAATAACCCCAGAGAAGCCGGTGAACAAGAACTTCGAAAGCATTGTAGAAATCCTACAGGACCACTTAAACCCCACCCCGCTGCTGATAGCAGAATGATTTAAGTTCCATAAAAGAAACCAACACAAAGACGAAAGCAATGCTGAGTACCTAACGGAACTGCGCAAGCTATCGAAACACTGCCAGTTTGGAGCGGGACTAGCAGATACGTTAAGGGACAAGTTTGTGTGTGGGCTACAAAGTGAAGGAACCCAGAAACGGCTTCTATCAGAAAAGGATCTTACGCTGGACAAGGCTATCAGTATGGCAGTATCACACGAAGCAGCCGCAAGGGGAGCTGCAGAGATACAACGGAGACCGCAAGAATATGGCACCAATGAAATGTCCTATGGAACAGGGAAGTGCTATCGCTGTGGCAGAACAACACACGACCAGAAGGATTGTTGGTTCAAGGACCAAGTGTGCAGACAGTGTGGAAAAGCAGGACACATAGCAAGAGTCTGCAGGTCTGGGGAGAAAACCAACAGTAAGAAATCTCCACAGGAGAAGTACAAAAAGGTACACCAGGTGATGGACAGTGGTTCAGACGAACAGAAAAGTGACACAGACTCCGGAAGCAAGGAGCTGGGTTGTCTGAAACTACATAAGGTAACCAAAATTGAGGATCACCAGACTATCTGGGTTACACTCAAGATAGACGGAGTCCAAGTGTAAATGGAATTGGACACAGGCTCAGCCCTAACAGTCATAAACCAAAGGGACTACAAGCGGCTATTTTCACATATACCCTTGAAAACTACAGAGATTGTCTTGAAGACGTATACGGGACAAAAAGTCTACCCCAAAGGAAAATATGGGTGAAAGTGATATATAAAGGCCAGGAAATACCTAAAATGGATATATATGTATTGCCAGATGGAGGACCACCATTGCTAGGACGTGAATGGATCCGGAAGATACAATTAGATTGACATTCCATACAGGCACTGAAGGTTGAGGCCAAAAAGGATGACGACGTAACACCTGGACGACTGTCAAAAATGCTAACTGATGCAAAAGAAGTGTTCCAGGAGGGACTAGGAACACTAAATGGCATAACAGCAATGATTAAAATAGAGGAAAATGCAAGCCCAAAGTTTCTTAAGTCCAGACCAGTGCCTTATGCGATCAGACCAGCTGTTGAAGCAGAGCTGGAAGGGTTGGAACATTCAGGAGTACTGTCCAAAGTGGACTGGAGTGAGTGGGCTACACCCATCATTCCTGTAATGAAGAGGTCGTTGAGTAATACACCTGGGGAACCAAAGAAGTTCCGCATCTGTGGGGATTTTAAGGTGACAGTGAACCCAGTCCGTCACACGGTACAATATCCGCTTCCACGAATTGAGGGCATTTTCGCCTCGCTATCTGGAGGTAAACGCTTCACCAAAATTGATCTAGCCCAGGCGTACTTGCAAATGCAGGTAGAAGAAGCCTTGAAACAACACCTTACGATTAACACTCATAAAGGTCTCTATCAATACAATCGGCTGGTGTTCGGGGTAGCCTCGGCTCCGGCTATCTGGCAAAGGGCAATGGATCAAGTCCTGCAAGGGATTCCAGGGACCCAGTGTTATTTGGACGACATCTTGGTCACGGGCGAAAATGACAGTGATCACCTCGCCAACTTGGAGAAGGTGCTCACCAGATTAAAGGAGTATGGGCTACGAGCTAATCGCCACAAGTGCGAGTTTTTCCAGAAACAGATCTCGTATTGTGGCCACATCATCGATGAAGAGGGGTTACATAAGTCCCCTGAAAAGATTGGGGCAGTAGTCAAGGCTCCAGCACCGGAAAATGTGTCACAATTCAGGTCGTTTCTCGGGCTGGCAAACTACTACCACAAGTTCTTACCAAATTTGTCCATGGTATTACACCCACTGAACACCCTACTGCAAACAGGGGTACCATGGAAGTGGGATGACGAACGTAGACGAGCTTTCCAGAAGTGTAAAGAATTGATCACATCAAAAGAGGTGTTGGCCCATTTCAACCCAACACTACCAATTCGTTTGGCATGTGATGCATCACCCTATGGTATTGGAGCGGTGCTGTCGCACAAATTCCCAGACGGGTTGGAGAGGCCAGTAGCCTTTGCGTCTCGGTCACTAACCTCAGCCGAGCGCAACTACGCCCAGATTGACAGGGAGGCCCTCAGCCTAGTATGGGGAGTAAAAAAATTCAACCACTATCTGCATGGGCAGAAGGTCACCTTGCTGACTGACCACCAACCACTTGTCTCTATCTTTAATCCTAAGAAGGGCGTTCCAGTGATGACTGCACAACGGTTACAAAGATGGTCCCTTTTTCTAGGGGCAAATCAATATGAAATAGAATATAAAGGCACGAAACAGCATGGGAACGCTGATGGGCTATCGCGCCTGCCACTGCCTACTGTGGAGGAAGCACCAGCAGTGGACCCTATCGAGATATTTTATTCGTCAATAATTGAACGATTGCCAGTAACGAACGCGGATATAGAGAAGGAGACCCGCAATGATCCGACGCTGTCTCGGGTATATGATTTGACGGTGAGGGGATGGCCAACACATGGCGACTCACTGTTGCCAGCATTCTCATCCAGAAGAGAACAGCTGTCAGTATGCCAGGGGACAGTGATGTGTGGATCCAGAGTGGTGATTCCACCCAAGTTAAGGGAGAGAGTGCTAAATGAGCTACATGAAGGTCATCTGGGGGGAGTGAAAATGAAAAGCCTTGCTAGGGCTTATGTGTGGTGGCCGGGAATCGATCAACAAATCGAAGACCTAAGAGCTGCTTAGGATGCCAGAAGGTCCAAAATGCACCACCACATGCCCCTCTACACCCATGGGAGTGGCCCTCCTCTCCATGGCAACGGGTGCATATTGATTTTGCTGATCCATTCATGAACTCAATGTTCTTAATAGCAGTGGATGCTCATTCGAAGTGGCCTGAGGTGATAAAAATGTCCTCAACCACTACAGAGAAAACGATTGCAGTCCTACGGACCATATTTGCCAGAAACGGTTTGCCAGAGCAGATTTGCTCTGATAATGGACCACAGTTTGTGTCCGAAGAGTTTCGGAAATTTATGAGAAGTAATGGGGTAAGGCATTACACATCCACCCCGTATCATCCAGCCACAAATGGATTGGCTGAGAGGTTCATACAAACCTTTAAGAAGGCGATAAAGGCCATGTGCGACGATGAAATTCCACTACAGCATAAGCTGGACAATTTCTTATTAGCCTACCGAAACGCGACACATGCAGTTACCAACCAGACCCCGACCATGATGTTCTTTAACCGAAGGTTGAGATCTCGTCTGGACTTGCTCAGACCAAATGTGCGAAGAAATGTTGAAGACAAACAATTCCAGCACATCAATGAGAAGCCGACAATGAGCTTCAATTTAGGACAACCAGTCTTGGCCCGTGACTATCGAACAGAGAAATGGCAGCCCGGAACGATATGCACAAGGCAGGGGCCATTAATGTACACAGTGGATGTCGGGGAGAACATTGTGAGACGCCACGTCGATCAGATCTTAGCGTCACAGGAACGCGTCAACTCCATGTCTTGAGTACCTGGGGATGAACCCGACATACCGGTAGCATCTACCTCAGAACCAGTAGCAGTGGAACCCGATGAACTACCCGATGAAAAGGGGTCAGAATCGTCTCTGCACCAAGAACAAGAACCTCAGGAAAGACGCTATCCCGAAAGGGTCAGGAAGCCGCCCCAAAGACTGAATCTATAAATGGACTATTGTTGTTTAATGTACATGTTAAAGTGTTAATTGTTCTTTGAATATTAGGGGTACTACTAATCTAAAAGGGGAGGAATTGTAGTGTATGTGCCTTTAAGACAGAACTACTTTTACAGCTCCTGTATACTGTAGTACCGGCAGTGACCACACCTGTATATAAGCCTTGCGCATGCCTCTGTACCCCCAGTCTTGAGACTACCCTCCTCCAGTAAATACCTGTTTATTGTTAAGTTACAGCATCCGTGTGGTTATTGAAAAACAGCATACTCTCAGAATCACGGATCTAACAACACCTATCCTTGGGTACCTTCCAGGTGCTTCAGTGGTAGGAGTAACTAAGGTATCTGGCCATTATAAGTGGGTGCCTCTTGGGCTTGAAGTGCTTGGCCAGAAGAAATCCCTGGTGCCATCACGTTCAATGACTGGTCACTTCTTGACTGGTCTTGCCAGCCTCTGGTGCATCTTCTGTCATTGTAGAGAGGCAGGCTGGATTATTTTGGATGTGGCACCTGCTGCTGGCCACTCCTTCCTTCCTCATGTTGTCTGCTCTGCATCCAAGCAGACCTCTGAGCAGCAGTGAAGTTTGTGAAGCCATGCATAATGGCTCTCACCATTAAATCCCTCAGCATATGGAAATCAGACAATAGAGCCTGCTGTACATTGAAGCTCAAGGTCTGCATACAAATAGTGTGAGTATTCCACTCTACAAAAGACCTGTCACAAGCACTCTGCTGCAGAAGCCCATTTGCTCCATTGTGAACTGCAGTTCCATTAATATATTGTGCAGCATTGCATGGATAGTGATCGTGGACTCCTCCACAGATGCTGCTAGACAATTCAAGGTACTTTAATGATGCTTGCACTCAGATAGTAACCTTTTCTTTTATATGCAGGCCCCATGAGAGCAACATCCCAGGGTACTACAACTGAGGAAGAATGCGAGCTGCCCTTATGGCTAGCAGGTTCCTGTCATTTTGCCACCAGCATGAGTGATTAAGTGAGTAGGGGAGAAAGACAAACAGAAAAAGCATGATACTGGCCCTGAGCTTGTGGGGAGGTATCCACTTCACTATGCCCTAACCTGCTTTAGTCACAAGCTGGAAGATTTCCAGTGTGGTTTTCTCAAATATACTTAAGGTCAGAAATTCTAGGGCCATCTTCCTGTAAGCGTTTTTTCTCTTCTGTTGTGTCCACTTTAGTTCTACAATCAAAGAAGTATGCTTGAGATGTTGTAAGTTTGAAGAGCACATACAGTGACTCCCAAGTGCTCGACCTGCATTCCAGAATGGGTAAATAAATGAACATGAATCATGCTGCTAAGTTTTGTTATTAGCTTGCTTTGTGGGCTCATCTTCACAGATGATATTTCCAGTTTGAAGTTGTAACCAGAACATTTATGTTCTGAATGCTTGCATGTTAAGGTAGGGAAGAGCTGTAAGGTTGTCTGAATGCTTTGCATGTAGCCTCAGTCAAGGTGCAACAGGTTTATGTAATCAGTATAGGGAAATCTTTGGTAGTTGTACCTTTGCAGATTTTCTGAGGCTAGCAAACCTCTTCCTCATCATTTCTCTTAATGTCGGATGTGCTGAGGGTGTCCTTCACTACTAAACAGGGCAACCTTCCTTTGGCCTATTTCTTGAAGGATTATCTCAATCATTGAAAGGTGCTGTTCTTTATTGGCACACTACCATTGCTTTCCAGTGATGCATAATTGTTGCTTGTGATCCACTTGCAGCCCTTTTAAGAGTTGTAGCTGCATCGGATTTCCTCCTGCCCCCTCATTCAGTAAACTCCTGTTGGCAAGCCTAGTCCAGGGCAGGAACTTGCAATGAGTACATTATGAGGCCAACCCTAAAAGATTTGACAGGGTCAGCCATTGCTATCTTGTACATGTGGAAAGCTTGAACCAATCCTGCAGACTCATTGCTGAACCTGGAAAATGTATCCTGTTATTTTAGAACCTAGAAACAAGTGGGGAAAAGACACTGCCCTATTATTCAGAATTATATAATTTGTGACCATAATAATGGAAGCTTAGATTTCCTGATGGCTAACTGGGCAATTGTGCTATTTAGTGTTATATTGAGATACACACACAGGAGATCCTAGATTAAATTCCTGGGCCTAGAAATTCACTATGGCCCCATTTGGGGCGCCAGCCTCGCCAGGGCGCTAAAAGTAGCGCCTCGGAAGCATTCGCGGCCGCCCGCTGGAAATTCAGTTGGAGCGCCCCAGAGGGAAGCGCGGCGCTACTGGAGGCGCCCCGCATCCCTCTTGGGGCGCTGCGGCTGAATATCGTAGTGCAACGTGCCGGGCCTTCCTCCCCTACTTAAAGGGGAGGGGCCTTGTTCTGCGCGATCTGGGGCCCAGCTGGGCCTCCGAGGATCGCGATTGTCGGCAAAAGAGCCCACACCGAGGAGAAGTGCCGGGCTCTTGGAATGCAGTCGGCACTCCACTGGCGGGGTGGCGGGGGGGGTTAGGAGGCCGGGGACGGCAGCGCAGAGAGGTTCTGGCAGGCGGCCAGCAACAAAAATGGCCGCCCCGCACCTCTCCTTTAATTTGCGCCTCTACCGCTGCAGGTAGGCCCCCCTGAACCGGTCGCACATTGCGTCCGGCGGTAACTCAGGGGGCGCTTCCTAATATCACGGCCGGGGCGTCAGCGGGGCGCTGTGCACACCGATGATGTCATCGGTAGTGATGCAGCGCTAATGGCTAGCGCCACCACTAGCGTCCCGCTGAATTTAGCGGGAGGCGTGGCCAGTGGCTTCCAACCCACTTAGCGCCCTCTTAAGGTGCTAATGGGTGGCGCATCCCACTGAATTTCTAGGCCCTGGTCTCTGCTGAGTTTGCTGATCCCAGTCAAGTTGATGATAGGGGTACATACTATTTGGCTCCTAAAGGAAAATCATACTTTCACAAATTTCAGATTTGGCCAATTTCATGTCGGCTTTGATTCTCAATTATGCTTCCTATTCTTCTCAAATATATGTGTTTACAAAAAGCTGGTTTTGATTACAAAATAGCACTCTGCTGCAAGTAAGGCATAAGAGCTGGATTTGGTATTGATGGAGACTCCTCGGGCTGGATTTTCTCAATGGGGACGGGACTGCTGGTTGTCGGTTTCAGTCCCGCCTCCAATGACGTCCGGCCAACCCACGCTATTTTCCCTTAATTGGCTTTGTTAAGCCCGCCCTGCAGGCTTAGCAGGTCAATTAAGGGAAAGCCGGTGACAGAGGACGTCAGCGTATGACGTTTCATCTGTCAAAAATTTTTGACAGATGATTTGTCAGCGTTTGACAGCTTTGAGAAGCTGTCAAACACTGACAATCTCTGTTCTATGGTGAGTCCTTGTATTAAAGACTCACCAAAACTCTTTCCTTAGCAGAAATCAGGTGGCTGCTGCATCTGAGAATGCAGCAGCCATTCTGTCATCTCTGCCATTGAGATGAGGCACCTCCGGATCCCCAAGGGTTGAAGCCTGCAGGAAGAAGCAAAGGTAAGTAAACTTTTCTAACACTTTACACTCACCTCCCATACTTACCTCTCCACACTTGCACCCATACACTCACCTCCACAGCGGACTTTTCGACCCCTCTCACCCCCGCAGACCCACTGCTCACCTCGCTGACCCTGGCGAGGTTCGCAGCCATCGGGAAACCCGCACTTGTGTGGGTAAAATGGGGATAAACCTCTTGTTTCTGCCATTTTCCCGGAAGTCCCGCCTCCATACCCACCTCCCCAGGGCTGGCAAAATCCCCCCCCCCTCTCGTATTTACAATAATTCACTGTCAAGTTGTTGCTCATGTGATTTTAAGTATTTTTTGCCACATGATACTTTTCAGCAGCCCATGTAAATCTTACTGTAAACGTCAATTATTGAGCAAAAAAAATCTACTTGGCTTTTTAAAGCAGTTTTACTGATGTAGAGAAGTAAGATGGCTTGGAGAAGAAGACAAGGAAGCTTTGTTTCACAGTGTCTGAGCTGGAGTTGCTTGTGGAGGAGGTACTGAAGCAATGGAAACAGAATTTTGGATCAAAAAACTATGTCACCACCCCATGTGAATGACATGCAACAAGGAATACAATTGCAAAGGTTACCAATTCTCTTTTTAAAGTAAATCACAGTCCTAAGGACAGCAACAATAATGTATGCGTGTGCACTGGACACACACCAAATAGATTGGCAACAGGATGTAGAAAACTATCAATACATTGTTTGAACTCAGCAGAGGAAAACGTGTAGAATTATTTTGTATGGAAGCCAGCAAGGGAGTGGAAGGTCCACAGATTGGTCTGCTTTGCTCTACTGAAGCAAATGATTCTGGCAAATGTTTAGATTCTACATCATCATGAAATATTGCAATCCATGGTACATTTTAAAGTCATTTGATTTGTGTACTTTCATGCACAATAATATATAATACACAAATCATATCACTTTTCAGTTAACCTTTCCATTGCTAAAATAATAGTTGACCATAATATTTTCATGGGCTTGTTTTATCACATTCATTCAGTGCAGGAACCTTGTAGTGAAGGGTGGTCCTATTTGGTAGAGAGTGCCCTCTGTCAATAAAGAGTAGTGCCATAGCAGCATGGATGGAAAAGACAGAACAAGTCAATGTAATCTTACCTTTGGGTCAAACCTGGGAGTATTTGAGGAAGAAATTTTGTGGCCAGTGCAAGATTGCCAAGGTAACTGAGCATACATGTGACAACATCTTAATAGGTTTGCTTGGCAAGCTTTTTTTATTGCTCCTCATTGTAAACTTGATACACTATCACAAAGGCAGAATGCAGGGAACTTTGCCAACTGCTGCTTTTTGTAAATACACTGGCTCATTTTCTTCTGTTTCACTATGCCATGTTGCCATATCACAGGACTGCTTATATGGCCATTAAATGGGTCAAATATCAAGAAGAAAGTAACACACCAGCACAAGTTTCCATACAGTTGCATGTTCAAACACTTACACCAGGTGGCTGTTGTCCTGAACACTTTGGTAGAATCCTATTTATTGCACACGTCCCTTTCGGATCTGCTTACAGCAGAAGGCTGCACAGAAAAAGAGGCAGCGTTTGCAGACAGGAGAAGGGCGGGGCAGGGGAACATTTTTTGATAGTTCAACATCAATCACTTGTGACTATGTGATTTGGGGGTATCTCTGGAGAGGTCCACAACCCACACACAGCATACATGTGTCCAGTGGTGCAATCCTTTTTTGAGGTCTTTATCTTTTTTTATTTGGTTCTTGACAAGACTGTATTTATTGCCATGAGGGCATTAAGAGTCCAGCACATAATGTGGGACTGGAGTAGGGATGGCAGATCCTGTTCCTGAATGAACCAGTTGGGTTTTTATAACAGCTTTCATGGTCATTTTATCACACATTACCAGATTTACTGAATTCACTTTCACAACTCGCTATGGTGAGATTTGAACTCATGTGTGGTGGTGTAAGGAGGGTCCTAATGGAATGCATAAAGTGCAGATACACTTGTCTGGCATGCTCATCAGATCCTTCTTCTCCAGAACCTGCAAATAGAAAGGCATGCCCAAGGGACACCTGTAACTCCTCTCAACTCAGTCACTAACACCATTCAATGGGAGAACAGGCATAGATGACAGATGTAGTACAGCTTTAAGATGCTGCTATGAAGGCACCAAAAAGTTTTTTTTTAAGCTTCTTTCGTCAAACAACAGCAAAATAGCAAAGAAATAGCGACTTGCAAACAGATACAAGAGAAAGGTCGCAAATGAAGGAAGAGTGCTTGTTTAATATGGGCGCATATCTTAAGCATTGCTATTCAAGCATTGTAGAGAATTCCCCTAATTTGGGGATTTAATAAGCCAAGCACATAATGGGTACACAGACTCCAAGCATCTCAAAGTCCTTCTAAATTGACTTACTGTGCAAGTCCACATCAGGCACTCTGACTGCTCAGCACCCCATAATAATGGGGAATCAGCACCAATGCACAGCAGTTCCATGAGTACTAAAGATCACACTATTGGCCCCATACCAACTAAAAGTGTACATCCCAATTCATTCACCTCATTGTTGGGCCATTTGCAGTGTTCCTCTTAAGCTGCCCGGCCGCACAGTAACCTGCAAGGTCCTGCGCAGGCCGCTCACTGGCTTTCACATTGTAGATACCGCACATGCACAAAACTTTGAATGGGCCACGCACTGGGGGGAGGCAGGCCCCGCAGGAGGCAGTGCTGCTTACAGGGGACCTTGGCCATTTGTATCTCTATTGGTGCAGAGAACATAACCTCAAATACAAATGTAGTGAGAATGCTGCATGACGTTAATGTGCACTCTGTGGAAACTTCTGGGTCTGATAACTCCTGCTATATTTTAATATACAATGTCCCATGGATGCAACATAGCAGAGGGTCACCTTCACTTGAGGGGAGCTGCCAGTGGCACATGCAGGCAAAAGGAAATATCCACTATGTCTTAAAGCAAACATTGAACATTGTAAACATGTTTTTATCCCAATAAAGTTGTTTGTTTTTTACTACTGGTTATCATGCATGTTTCTTATCTATAAGCACAGGTTAATTGTGTGGCAACCTTTAGTTGCTTTAGGAATGTATGGCACGAGACAGCTAAAGTTGGGAAACAGTATTTGTGCTGGATTGCGTAACTGCTAAAAGGCATCAGGGATAATTTTTCAACTTTGTGTTCTCAGCGGGAAGCCTTGTCCACTAGTAGCACATATTAGAAATGCGAGTGTGCATGATTTTCTGAATATGTTAAATAACCAGATCATGTGCAGCTTGTCCCCAAATTTCCAATGTGCTGTATAGGTGGGCAAGGCTGTGATGTCAGAATTTTACTCAAGTTTCTATTTCAGTGGCACTATCAAATTGTATCTGTGCCTTCCGTAGTTGACTCTCTAAGATCCAAACCTATGACATATATTACCACATTTGCACAATGTTAAAGTTTTAATTACACAGTTATGCAAATGTTCCTCTATTAAATACACCTATATCACTTTGGCTGCGAGGGCTTGGATCAGCACCTTCTATTGAACATATAAAACAGCTCCTCAGATCAGCATCAGCAATTTTGTGTGAGAGACATAAACAACAAAGAATTGTGTTCTCTCAACGAAACATATTGTAGGCCTTTAAAGTGCATTTTTAACATTCCAAAAGTGTCTTCTTAATAGTAGTCCAAATTGCTTGATTATAATTTGTCCCTGCCTCATTAAGTAAATTCACAATCAGTGTCATCAGCCCATAGGACTGTCATCTAATATCCAAGCTTCAAATGTGTAGCTTAGTATTTACAATTTTGTATACCAGTTCTTAATTGAAACTAGCAGAGGTTCAAGAATTGGTAAAGCGAGTTTTTTGTAATACAGTCTAATCCTGAAAATTCAGAAACAGTTTTTGCACCAAAAATTGAATTATCAATTTGGTTTAAGCAACATAGATAACATTTATTGACAGAAAAATTGAACTGAGATACAACATCCCCCGTGAAGAACTGAACCTGTTTTCTTTTCTCCACTCCCTTCCTATACTGAAGATATCGAATCCTTGCTGGGGTTTGAATCCACAGGCACTGACTGCCCTCTACCACTTTGCCAAAATGGCCATTGTTCATGTGTAAGCTTTGCCAATGAGTGCTGCCCGGCTATTCACCACAGGAGACACCACAGCACAATCCTGTCCTCACTGACACACTTTACTGCAGAGGTTACTGGATAGTGATCATAAAAGGGGTCCGGGTTAATTTTCTTCCCCTAAAAGAGGGGTGCTAAAGCCACCATGACTGCTAACCCAGTTGAGATCAGCTAACTCAGCAAAGACTGAGGATTGAATCTGCGATCTTTCTAATCCATATGGCTAAACAGTTCTGATGAAAGGCCAGCAACCTGAAATGTTAACTCTGTTTCTCTCGTCACAGATGCTGCCTGACTTGCTGAGTGTTTCCAGCATTTTCTGTTTTTATTTTTGGCTCAACTACTCACTGGATAAACTTTCTGAGGAAGCTGAGGCAATGCTGAACTTGTTTCATTGGAGAAATCCCAGATAAATTGTACATAATAAGGAGAAGGAGTCGGGCCCATGGATTTCTCAATCTTACGTCCTGTAGGGCCATCAGCTACAGTTTACCAAGAGCAGATGATAAGCCTGCAAAAAACAAAATGAATGCATTTGGTCAGTTGGCTGCAAAGAAATTGTTCCCTCAACAATAGTTTGGTTTATCCATGCCAACGGTATGAAGTTAGCATTCTCTGACGAGATTGTCAAAAACATGCGTTATAGTAAAGTATATTTGTTTCCCCACATCAAAAGTAACACGATTACATATATATGATAGTAATTGCAAGGATCCACCATATCTATGGTTCACATCTTGATTATTTGGAATTTGAAGACCAACAATCTAAAGATTTGGGGCTAGATTTTCAGTTGCTTGCGCCAGCAGTTAGCGCCTTAAGAGAAGTGATTTTCGGGCGCTATTCGTGTAGCGCCCGGGCGCAGCGCAGTTTGCGCCCCGCCCCAAATTAAGTTGCCCGTTAGCGCCGGCGCAAAGTTTAGCGGCCGCCCGGATGCGCGCGCAGAAAATGACGTCACATCCTCGTGCAACGCCCTTTGGCCGCCCCGAATCCAAACTTCAGTCGGACCGCCCCATTGTGCGGCTGGCGTCCAGAGCGTTTGTAAAATGGAACGCAACACACCCTGGGGAGCGCAAATTAAAGGGCACTCCTCCTGCACTATAAACGGCAGTCTGAATGTGTTGTGTGGAAGGATCCAGTGTGTTGTTGTGAACGGTGTATTTACCTCCTCCTCCTCCTCCTCCTCCTCAAAAAACACATGCACCCTTCCCCTTTAAGAGCTCACTGGCACCAGAGTGTCTGCCGTGCGCTGCGCCCGAGCTCGGGCGCTGCGCTCTGCACCGCCGGCTTAGCGCCTAAAGATAGGAGTGGAACGCCTCTTTTAGCGCTCCACCAATCTCTTAGGGCGAAGCCACTGAATTTCCGGCAACGGGGCGCTACTTTGGGGCGGGCGCTAACTTCGGGCGGGCGCTAAGGTTAGCGCCCCAAAACTGTCTATACTGAAAATCTAGCCCCATGAACCTAAAGCTCATCATCATCAATAGTACTCTGACCCAATTCCAAGATATAAAACATAGTTTTAAAATATAAAATATCAGGAAAATATTGCAGATCAGATGTATCAGGACATAAAATGCTTTCCTGACCAATACAATTGGATAGATTGGCACATTCCTGATATATTGTAAGATGCCAGAATATGAGGGTATGAAGTAGCTTTACCCAGACAGGTAATGTATGGCTCTTTGAGCGATGGGTCTCCCCAGATCCTCTCACAACTCCTTGCATAGGCCGATTAAGAGGATATCTATGTATGTCTGCGTTTCTCACTGAAACATGAAGGCTACCAGGCAATATAACTGATCTCCGAGTTTGCTCTCCTCCTATATTGCATTCTTCTTGTATCCTGACTCCTCATTCTGAAGTGAACGCAGTACTGTCTTATTTTTCCCTTTATATACCACTTGTGGATCATTTTTAAGAAGATAAAACAGGTGTATTGTGCGTTCACATAATTCTGAGTTGTGGAACAGTTAGAAACTGGAAATAGCATGCGGAAGGGAAGATGCAACCGATTTGCAATGGAATGTATCCCAACATTTAGTAAAGACATTCTGTTCTCCCCTTCCACTTCTAAAACGTTCCTCAAGTCACTTTTTAAAATGTCACAACCGCAAAATCTCTGCAAGACATGGTTAAGGAAAAATTAAAAGTCACAAATATCCTTGTGAATTTGCCAGTCATTGCAAAATTGGGGTCTTTATATTAGAAGCTATGTCTTTCAGTATTTGCATTCATTAACTTTGACTGTGACAGCTATTAGTTTGAGAATTCTCCTTTGTTTCCTCTCTGGTTATTTATTCTTTGCATAAAAATGTAACCTCACAAGGTTTTAATCATGCGCATAACGCAAATCACAAGGTACCATGGAATTTCTGGCCTAGAGGATGTCAAGATGCCTCACAAACTATCTACCACAAAACTACCACAGGAATGCTCAGATTGGCCTCCACTTGAAGCTCTTACTGGTATTTGCATATGAACTTGACTGTGGCACGCATATTCGTGTGCAGTGACGATACCACAATTTGGCAAGTACTTTCCTCAATTTCATATATCTTACATTCAAAGCTCTTTAATCCAGCATTACAGTTGCACAATTATTTAACTACAAATTTTTGATAGACATTTGTAGGTTATATAACTGTACTGAGATTTATGAGGAGTCAGCTGCACAGAAGGACTTTCCAGCAATACTAGAGATGTTCTGTCCCCGTGCACTGAATATGTTTTTTTAAAGAAAAGGATTATCTGACTTCCTGTCATTTATCTGAAGGCCTTTTCTTGCAGGCTATTAATTGCACTACAGCATTCAAACTCGAAGAGTTTTGAGTCAGTAAGTTGATTTAGTTGAAAAATATCTAGCATTCCAACAGTTGAAGAGAATCATGGTCTCTGATTTCTTAACAACCTTGAAAACTTTCTTGTGTTTAGAGATGAAAGGGTTATGTAAATGCCCAAGGCTGGTGTTATAGTGCAGGATTTCACTTTTATCATGTAGCTGTTAGATGGCTTTGAAGAACAAACAGCTCTAGGCACAGGCTTTGACTTCTTTTCTTATGTAGACATCAGCTTAAGGACAGGCAAAGGATGTGCTAGTGCTCAATATCACTGTAGGGCTAAAGTCCCATCTGGATCCTTCTTCTTCTTCTCCATTATATTGAACGCACATTGGAAGTAGCTTACATTGCGGGTAATATTTATTCAATCATATTTTTATGGTCTTTATTTGGAAATAATTTTAATCATCTTTTTCAAACCACAGAACAAAATAAATCACCAGGAGAATGCTATACTTTCAACAAACATTAAGGATCTTGTAAATCTTAAACAATCAATCCTAGTCTAAGTTAGTTTTGTTCAGATCAAATAATGCTCAAGATGACATATTTCCCATGTACAAAATTATTTAAATTCACCACAATATAAATGACACAATTTATATAAATTCTGCCTGCACCAATTCCTATAAAGATTAGCAGTTTTAGACTATAACTTTAATCCATAGCAGTTTAAGATCGAATTGCCAGTTATTCTTTCCACGCTTTAATGGCAAGCTAATTAAATAATTGTCTGAAAACAGTCTCCATGGACAGGGCTTGATGGCCGGTGCAGACGCGATGGGCCGAAGGGCCTCTTTCTGTGCTGTATAACTCTATGACTCTATGACCCTATAACTTCTAATCAGATAAAATTAGCATACACAAAAATGTTGTCTATTTGCTTGAGCTGTGTGATATTTGTGTGCATATGAGTTTCAGTCCTGTACCTATTGTGGGGGTAGTTTGTTGCTAAGATTTCTGCCATTATAAAGAATTTGTGAATCCAAGTGTGGCATGATGCACAAGCTTTAATAATATGAAGTTGTGTTTTAGCAGTGCGGGGGTGCAATGAATGAAACATCAATGCATGGTGCCAGATGTTTGCTTTCCCCTCTCCACTGAGTTCTCAATCTCAGCCACAATGCTCTGGGGATATGTTGAGTTGAAGCTAAGTGCCTCACCATTGGATAAAGGGAAGGTGGACAGGACATCTCCTCTGGACATTATGATATGCCTCCTGGTGGTGGACCAAGGGCAACACTGGCAGTGAACAGCAAAGGGAGAAAGTTGAGGGGTGGGAGAAGCAGGCAACACGCATACCTTCAAAATTAAAAAGATGGATTTGTCACATGCTGTCATTGTGCCATTCAATGTGCATCTTAATAATGAGTTATTGAAAATATGATTAAAAGCAGAAACTAATCAAGGCTATTTGGCAATAAAATTCCTTTTGTGACACTATTATTGCTGCCAAAATGAATTCAGTTCCATTTGGGAAAAAAAACAATTATTTCAAACCAAATTGGGGAAAAAATGTCCATTAATCTTCGGCATATGTTGCTAATGTAATGCATTCATATTTTCAGCAATTCTAAGAACATAAATTCTTTGTAGCTTCCAACAAACAAAATAGTTTTGAATGGCCTAAGTTCCTAAGTGTATCTACTGTGAATGAAAAAAGTGAACTGAGAAATGGAAAGAGTTCATGACCTTTGTAGGCAGCCATATTTGAATATTTGCATCTCACAAAAAGTACTCCCATTATTGGAAAGTTGGGATATTAAATACAGAATGTATTCTTGAATAATCTGTTTCCTTTTCCAGCTGTGGTAAGTATGTTAGATATTCAAAAAGAACTATCCATGAATCATAATAATCTACTGGGATAAATCAAGGGAGCAGAGAGACCTTTAGTTAGGCAGAAATTATTATATTGCTATAAAGACAATCTGCCTGTTTTACGACATCAAGTTCATTTGTACTATAGGTAATGTACTGCATTCAGTTAAAGGAGACTAGATACTTCCTGGTATTACATCTACTTGGACTGATACTTTCTGACAAGTCCATAAAGTGCATAAGTTAATGTTCCATTCCCAGTTGTTGCCCTGTTAGAGGCAATTTAATAATATTTTGAGAGAAATAATATAAATAGATCACAGTAATTTAGTTTTAGTTTCTCTCTTTCTGCTGCAGAGAGCCAGATCATGTGAGCCTTTTGCCCAGATAAAATCCCAGTGTGACTAATTTATTAAGAGATTTTACAATCCCACATTGTTTTAGATGTGTATTTTCTGTTCCTTGGTTATGAAAATAAAGACTACCTGGGCTAAATCAGCACTACTGTGGATCAAGGACAGATTATAGTAAACAGTTGGAGAGAATTTCCTTGAAGTAAGTTACACTGTTGTTGCATCTTTATTGTGCCTACTGGTGACCTGTAGAGGGGGTTATACATGAGATTACTGGGTCTGCTCATTTGCATGGAGTTGGCATTGGTGTAAAACTTGTGTAAAATGTGTGCAAGTAGCTGAACTGCATGGAAACTCATGTGAAGCCTTTGGAAATAGTGTTCAGCCTGCACACTTCAGCAGCAGACTGGGGGACAACCAGGTAAATAAAGAACAGTGCTTGGCTCTCTCACTTCACTCTCACGTAAGTTCAATGGAGAGGAAAAGTAGGCGGGATGTATAACCGATCCGTTACCGCCCGTTTTACACCCTTGCTGAAGTTAAATTTTACCCCCTGCATGTCCTACCAATACTTTTTCAAGTATGGTAACACCAGCACCAACAAGGCACCGGGGTATGGCACCAAGCCAGAGAAAAAGAACACAGAACTCCACTCATTCAGACCTCCAAGCTCTCATGGAGGGGATTGAAGGCAGGAGGAATGGGCACCTGAATATAGGAACCACTAAGCCACCCAGATATATCACTCATGCCACCAGGAGGGGCTATGGCACTGACTGCCAGCTCCTTCACCCCCTAGGACTTCAGAACAGTGCCACCAAAAGTTCCACATCTTCAGCAAGGCAGGAAAGGTAGCACATTGGACATGTCTGCCTTTTCCTCCTTGCCCATCCTGGACACCAGCATAGTCTTCACCCTCTAAAAGCATTATTGGCACAACTAACCCTTCACAATATTCTCTGGTTAAGGGGGACTCTAATTCGGTATCTTGCACTATGACTACCCAACTGTACTCACAGCAAATATTTACATGTACAACCCTAAACATCTTCTTCCACTTTAACAGCCCCATACCGCACATTGTTTACTTCAACTCTCTCATTCCACCTGACACAGTCCTCAACTGCTAGCCTTACCCTCCACCACAGGCAGTGTATTGGAGGATGTTTCCCTAACATTAAATATCTCACCCCCTTTGAGGAAGAAAGCCATGGAACTTGCTGTGGGAGATGTTGAGGTCAGCAGCATCTTGCCAATGCCAGGTTAGTGGCTGAGCACCTAGACTGTCGCCCTGACATCCCTGTGAAGCACCACACAACCACAACCTTCCACTCCCTTCTCTGTCTTCTTAATTCCATGCAGGTAATGCTCACCCATTCTTAGCTTCTACCTTCCTTCCCTGTAGGTCCACCACAGCAATAGTTGGCACAAGAGGAGGAAGATTGTGGTGTATGTAACCTGTTCCACCTTAAGAGAACTACCTTAAGAGATGTACTACTTTCTCTTGGCTGCTGTATACTGTAATACTGTAATACCGGTGGTGACCACACCGGTATATAAGTGTTGTGCAAGGATTTGCTGGGCAGTTCAGCCCTGACCTTCGAATAGTAAAGACCTGTTAAAAGTTATTCTTGTTGTCTATGTCCAGTGATTGATCCTAAACCTAACTGGAACATACAGACTCAACAGTGGCGACGAGTCCGATCTTACCCTGCGGCAAAATTACATCCAAGGCAGCTTCGTCCTCAAAACGGGCGTCGAGAAGAGGCATCCGCCCTCATCATCCTGCTGAGCACCATCGCACGGGAGGCATCGAGAACCCGGGTTAAAAAGAAAAAGAATTCTGACCATGAAGCCCTCCATCAGCGACAGGCAGTGTTCATCCCTTCTACCATGGTGGTGGGTAAGCCGATCAGCGACACGAGCAGAAAGTCGGCCGCGTTGACTGTGGAGTAGGGGAGGGAAAACGGAGGAATAAGGGCGGAGAGCTCGACCACGGCCGGTAGAAAGGGCCGGGCTGCAATCGAGGCCGAGAGGCGCAGCGACTGGGGCAGCTTAAGGCTCGAGAGCCGCGGAGAACTCAAACGCAGCCGGTGTACAGGACCGGGCTGCGAGCGGGGCTGCGAGGCAAAACAGCGTCGGGGAGTTGAGAAGCTTAAGGCACGAGAGCCGCGGAGAATTCAAACGCAGCCGGTGTAAAGGACCGGGCTGCAAGCGGGGCTGCAAGGCAAAGCAGCGTCGGGGATTGAGAACCGCTGGGGAGGCAAGAATGGCAGCAGCAAGGCAATCGCCATTGCAGCCAGCGGGGGAAGAAGGCAAGCACGGGAATCTGCCATTGTAGTCAGCGGGGGAAGAAGACGAGCGCGGGAAAGACCGCCAAGCGCGGGAAGCCACCATTTTAGTAGGCGGGGAAGAAGACAAGCGCGGGAAGCCGCCATTAAAAAAAAAGAATTTTTTTTTAAACTTGCAAGGATGCCTAAACATGGGAGCATTAATACCTTTGATAGTGATGTCGAAGATTGGACCACGTATGTAGAACGCATGGAAGTTTATTGTAAAGCAAATAAGGTACCAGATGATGAGAAAGCATTAACCTTATTAAGCTCAATGGGGGCGAAGACATACGGGCTATTGAAGCACCTTCTATCACCAATTAAACCGGCGGATCAGACCTTCGCGAATATTGTTACTGTCCTGAAAAATCATTTAAACCCCACGCCGCTGATAATAGCGGAACGATTTAAATTTTACAGAAGAACGCAGTTGAAAGACGAAAGCAACGCTGAATTTTTAATTGAACTACGTAAGCTATCGAAGTACTGTCAGTTTGGGACAGGGCTAGCAGATGCGCTGAGAGATAAATTTGTGTGTGGATTGTTAAAAGAAGGAACACAAAAGCGACTGCTTGAAGAGAATGATCTTACGCTTGATAAAGCTGTCACTATTGCAGCTGTCACTATTGCAGCATCGCAAGAAGCCGCAGCAAGAGGCACTGCGGAAATGCAGCTACGATCACCGGAACTCTGTACCAATCAAATGGTCTTGAGTACAGTAAAATGTTATCGTTGTGGAAAGACAACACACGATCAGAACCAGTGCTGGTTCAAAAATCAGGAATGCAGAAAATGTGGCAGGCTTGGTCACATAGCTAAAGTATGCCGGTCAGGAAAGAAGACCAGCAACAAAAAGTCACCGCAGGAAAAGTACAAAAAGGTACACAAGGTGACAGAGAACAGTTCGAACGAACAGAAGTCAGATTCAGACGCCAGCAGTAATGAACTGGGTAGTCTAAGAGTACACAATGTTGGTAAGGAAGCAGACCTCCAAACAATTTGGGTCACACTTCAGATAGCAGGAGTCCAAGTGAAGATGGAATTGGACACTGGATCGGCATTGACGGTCATGAATAAGAAAGATTACAAAAGGTTATTCCCACATATTCCCCTACGGGATACGGAGATTGTATTGAAAACATACACAGGGCAAAGAGTATACCCCATCGGGAAGATAGAGGTAAAGGTGGTCCACAAGGGCAAAGAAAGCCGAGGAATGGACTTATATGTGCTACCTGAGGGAGGTCCACCACTACTGGGACGGGAGTGGATTAGGAAAATAAATATGGACTGGCATTCCTTAAAAGCACTAACGGTAGATTCCGGTACAAAAGATGTCAAACCTAAACGATTGTCCAGAATATTGGACGATGCTAAGGAGGTGTTCCAACAAGGACTGGGAACACTGAGAGGAATTACGGCAAACATCAAGATTGAAGAACATGCAAACCCAAAATTTTTCAAAGCCAGACCGGTACCTTATGCAATACGACCTGCTGTGGAAGCTGAGCTGGAAGGGCTAGAACGTTCAGGAGTACTGTCTAAGGTAGACTGGAGTGAGTGGGCCATGCCCATTGTTCCCATCATGAAGCGTTCATTGAGCAACAAGCCGGGGGAACCGGGGAAGGTTCGCATCTGTGGTGATTTCAAGATCACTGTTAATCCGGTGCTTCACACGGTGCAGTATCTGCTTCCACGGATTGAGGATATCTTCGCTTCATTGTCTGGCGGGAAACACTTCACCAAGATAGACCTGGTGCAGGCGTACTTACAGATGGAAGTTGAGGAAGAGTCACGCCAGTATCTCATGATCAACACGCATAGAGGCTTGTACCGGTATAATAGACTGGTTTTTGGAGTGGCATCGGCTCCAGCAATTTGGCAGAGGGCCATGGAGCAGGTATTACAGGGAATTCCAGGTACACAATGTTACCTGGACGATATTCTGATTACAGGAGATGATGACGAGGAACACCTTGCAAACTTGGAACTGGTGCTCACCAGATTGAAAGAATATGGTCTTCGAGTTAATCGCCAGAAATGTGAATTCTTTCAGAAGAGGATCTCGTACTGTGGTCATGTCATTGACCAGGAGGGGCTTCATAAGTCTCCTGACAAGATCGAAGCTGTTGTGAAGGCTCCCGCTCCGGATAATGTATCCCAATTGAGGTCGTTTCTAGGGTTGATTAACTATTACTGTAAAGTCTGTAGGTATTATGGCGAATTAATACACAGACTACAAGAGTAACTTTAACAGGACTTTACTATTCGAAGGTCAGGGCGAATCTGCCCAATAAATCCTGACACAGCACTTATATACCGGTGTGGTCACCGTCGGTATTACAGTATACAGCAGCCAAGATAAAGTAGTGCCACACCTAAAATAGTTCTCTTAAAGGTGAACGGTTACATACAATAGTTCTCTTAAAGGTAGAACAGTTACATACACTACAATCCTCCCTTTTTAGCTTACAACATACTTATTCCCCATTAAACATAACATCATAACATATATCCAACTTCATGTTAAAACAGTTCACAGATGTAGTCTCTGCGGAAACAGTTCACAGATTCAGTCTCTGCGGGAAACAGTTCATAGATTCAGTCTCTGCGGAAAACAGTTCACAGATTCAATCTCGGTGGATGCGCCTTCCGTGCTTCTTGACTCGGTCCTGACAACACCTCAGTGGTGTAGCAGTTCCCTGTGGTGTAGTCGGTTCACGTTGCTGGAGTGACTCATCCAATAGTCCTTCACTGGACTTAACAGCTTGAACTTCCGTCCTTCTGAACCAGCATTGTTGGCTTGTAAAAACTTGAGTACCTTGGGAAGTTTTTCTACTTCCAAACTGATTTGGCTTCGTTCGAAGGGACCCCGTGCGTGATCTAGTAGTGATGATGATGGTCCAGATGATCATCATCTTCTGCTTCGTCTTTTCCTTTTCTGCTTCTTGGAGACTCTCTGGGCTCCACTGTCAGCTGCCAGCTGCATGCACAGTTCCTCCTTCTCGTCCTCCTTTTTCCGTAGTAGCGCCACCATCTCCCTATGTTCCTTAGACTTTTTGTGATTCTTCATGGTTTCTGCACTTTGGGAGTTTTCATCACAAGCTGGGCAGAACAGGTCATCGTAATATTCGATGTCGTCCAACAGGTCATGGTAATATTCGGTGTCATCTTGAGCTAGGCCAGTGAGAGGGTCTTCTATTTCCTCCATACCCAGCTGGACATTAGCCAGCTTTTGTTCCAAATCCAGACATCTTTCCTGAAGAGACTTCTTCAGGCGTTCAGCTTCATCCAGCTTTTTCTGGGCTTCCTGCAAGTCTTTTACTAATGACGTCATTTGTGATTTCAATACTTCAACTTCATTCGGAGATTGGTTGATCAGACTATTCAATCCCTCTACTGCAGCAGCTGTTTCAACCTTCTGTTGTTCAACATTGACGTGAGTCAGCGTACTTTTGGCATCCAAGGGTTGCTCTGCTGCCATCTTCTCAGTCTGTGTTGCAACCTCAGCTATTTCAATAACTTTTGGGAGCTCCAAACCCCTCTCCTTTGAAGATTTAAACTCCTGTTCAATTTGTTCCCATTTCAGAGTCTTGTCCTTCAGCATATGAAGGAGTTGGCTGACCGTTAACTCCAAACCCCTCTCCTTTGAAGATTTAAACTCATGTTCAATTTGTTCCCATTTCAGAGTCTTGTCCTTCAGCATATGAAAGAGTTGGCTGACCGTTAACTCTTCTGACCTCATACGTTTCCCAGTTGCTGCAGGGCTGTTTATAACCTTGCCCTGGGGCTCCTTTGCTGTTTCTACTTCGCCATCATCCGCAGCCTCCACCATTCGAATTTCCCCACTTGAATCGTCCGGTGATGCTGCACCCAACTTCAGTAGGAGCTCGGAGTTCATGGCGACCAAATCAGTCTTTTCTGCCTGCAATCCGCTAACAAGCGCTTTCAGTTGCTGAACCTCTTGCTCCACCAGATTAAAGCACGCACCTTCTGAAACCGAATCAGCTTTGATTCGTTTGGCCTCCTTGCCCCGACAGTTTGTGTGCTCCTGCTCCTTTTTCTCCATCAGCTGTTTCTGTTGTCTTTCCAGGTTCTCCCACTCTGTGTCACAGAACTTTTTCATTGCTTTCATCTCTTGTTCGAGACGGCAACTCAATTGTTCAAATTGCTGTTGTAATTTGAAATGGAGTTGAGTTCGAGCCCGGTGTTCCTCAGAATTGTGCATATCTGTAAACTGGACAGACTCAGAATTCTCTGTCAAACTATGTTGTTGTTCAGTGGAATTCTGTTCATCTGAACTCTTCTCAGCCACCTTGTGTACCTTATTGTACTTTTCCTGCGGTGACTTTTTTTTGTTGTTGTTGGTCTTCTTTCCTGACCGGCATACCTTAGCTATGTGACCAAGTTTGCCACATTTTCTACATTCCTGGTTTTTAAACCAGCATTGGTTCTGGTCGTGTGTTGTCTTCCCACAACGATAACATTTCGATGTACCCGAAGTAATTTGATCCACACTGAGTACCGCTGCCTTCAGCTGCATTTCCGCTGTGCCTCTTGCTGCGGCTTCGTGCGATGCTGCAATAAGGACAGCCTTATCAAGTGTGAGATCGTTCTCTTCTAGCAGACGCTTTTGTGTTCCTTCCTTCGACAACCCGCACACGAACTTGTCTCTCAATGCCTCTGTCAGATTTTCCCCAAACTGGCAGTATTTCGCTAGTCTACGCAGTTCGACCAAGTATTCCGCGTTGCTTTCCTCTTTCCGTTGCGTTCTCGCATAGAATTTGAACCGTTCCGCCAACATCAGTGGTGTGGGGTTCAAATGATCCTTCAGGACAGCAACAATATTAGCGAAAGTCTGATCCGCCGGTTTAGCTGGTGATAGAAGATGCTTCAATAGCCCGTATGTCTTTGCCCCCATTGCGTTTAATAAGGTGAGAGCTTTATCATCATCTGCTATCTTACTGGCCTCACAATATATCTCGATATGTTCTACGTATGTGGCCCAATCTTCCACCTCGGAATCGAAGTTGTTGATGTTACCATGCTTAGGCATCTTCACTATCTCTCACTATCTTTCTGCGAAACAAACACGAAATTTTTCTTTAACTTTTTTTTTTCAAAATGGCGGTTTCCCGCGATTGTCTTCTTCCCCCGCCCACTTTCAAAATGGCGGTTTCCCGCTTCTGTCGTCTTCCCCGCCTACTGGCGGCTTCCCGCGTTTCTTCCCCTGGCGGGAGGGGTAAGCTTTTCCCTCGGGCGACGACCACTGGCTTTCGGGGTTCGCAGCCTGCGCGTCAGCTTCAGTGCGTTCCTTGTTCCCTTTTCTCGGCAGGGCAACCGGCGCTGGGTACAACCCGTTGACGGCGAACAGTTTCAGCCGCTGGGCTGGATCTCGCTCAGTCTCCCTCACTCGGGCTCTGTTGTTCCCTTTTCTCGGCAGGGCAACCGGCGCTGGGTACAACCCGTTGACGGCGAACAGTTTCAGCCGCTGGCTGGATCTCGCTCAGTCTCCCTCGCTCGGGCTCTGTCTCTCCCGCTCGCTCGGGCTCTGTCTCTCCCTCAGCGGCTTCCAATCGCGCCTCCCAGCCCTCTCGCAGTCCGGTGCTTTCCTCCCCGGCTGCGGCTGAGTTCTCCGCGATTTATTTATTTTTATATCTTCCCGCGCCTTACGATCCCGGTCGCAGCGCTTCGTGGCCTCGGTCGCTGCTCGGCCTTTTTCACTCCAATCGCGCCTCCCAGCCCTCTCGCAGTCCGGTGCTTTCCTCCCCGGCTGCGGCTGAGTTCCCCGCGGTTTATTTATTTTTATATCTTCCCGCGCCTTACGATCCCGGTCGCAGCGCCTCGTGGCCTCGGTAGCTGCCCGGCCTTTTTCGCCAGTCGCGGTCTAGCTGTCTCACGACGCCATTGCGTCTCCCAGCCCGCTTGTACCGCGGCTTCCGTGCTCCACGCTGCCCCAGTCTCAGCGCCTCTGGGCCCGACTTCTGTCCGGCTCCTTTCCCCCGACCGTGGTTGAGTTCACCGCCCTTATCCTCCGTTTATTTTTTTTATTTTCCCTTTACTCACAGTCACCGTGGCCGACTTGCTTCTCGTGCTGATCGGCTCACTCACCACCGTGGCAGAAGGGACAATCAGTGCCTGTTGCTGATGGAAGGCTTCGTGTCTGAATTCTTCCTTCTTCCTTGCTCTGCAGACTCGAGTTTTCTCTCAGCAGAACGACGAGGGCGGGTGCCTCTTCTCGACGCTCGTTAACTGCTTCAGAAGTATTGTTGCCGCAGGGTAAGATCGAACTCGTCGCCACTGTAAAGTCTGTAGGTATTATGGCGAATTAATACACAGACTACAAGAGTAACTTTAACAGGACTTTACTATTCGAAGGTCAGGGCGAATCTGCCCAATAAATCCTGACACAGCACTTATATACCGGTGTGGTCACCGTCGGTATTACAGTATACAGCAGCCAAGATAAAGTAGTGCCACACCTAAAATAGTTCTCTTAAAGGTGAACGGTTACATACAATAGTTCTCTTAAAGGTAGAACAGTTACATACACTACAATTACCATAAGTTTCTGCCAAATTTATCCACGGTGCTGCACCCGCTGAACGCTCTTTTGCAGAAGGGAGTACCATGGAAGTGGAGCGAGGACTGTAAGAGGGCCTTTCGCGAAAACAAGGCATTGATCACCTCAGAGGAAGTGTTGGCTCACTTCAACCCAACGCTGCCTATTCATTTGGCTTGTGATGCTTCTCCATATGGTATTGGGGCAGTACTCTCACACAAGTTGCCAAATGGCCAGGAGAGGCCAGTTGCGTTCGCATCCAGATCATTGACCTCCGCTGAGCGCAATTATGCTCAGATAGATAGGGAGGCTCTCAGCCTTGTGTGGGGAGTAAAGAAGTTTAATCATTACCTGCAGGGCCAAAAGTTTACGCTTCTGACAGACCACCAGCCGTTGGTATCCATTTTTAACCCTAAGAAGGGTGTTTCGGTGATGACAGCACAGAGACTCCAGAGATGGTCCCTTTTCCTAGGGGCACATCAATATCAGATAGAATTCAAAGGTACAAAGCAGCATGGTAATGCTGATGGGCTGTCGCGCCTGCCACTACCTACAGAGGAGGAGGCACCGACGGTTGACCCTGTTGAGTTATTTCACTTGACCATCATCGAATGTTTACCAGTCACCAATGCAAGTATTGAAAGAGAAACCAGGAACGACCCGACACTGTCCAGGGTCTACGAAGTGACAGTGAAGGGATGGCCAGCACATGGTGATCCACTGTTACCGGCATTCTCAGCAAGACGAGAACAGCTGTCCATCTGTCAAGGAACATTGATGGATGGAACAAGGGTGATTATTCCTCCTAAGTTAAGAGAGAGAGTTCTAAAGGAACTGCATGAAGGTCATCTGGGGGGAGTCAAGATGAAAAGCCTTGCTAGGGCTTATGTGTGGTGGCCGGGTATCGACCAACAGATAGAGGAGCTGACGAAAAGCTGCTCAGGGTGCCAAAAAGTGCAAAATGCACCTCCGATTGCACCGCTGCATCCATGGGAATGGCCTTCAACCCCATGGCAACATGTACATATTGTCTTTGCTGGTCCTTTCATGCACTCCATGTTTTTAATTGCGGTGGACGCACATTCTAAATGGCCAGAAGTGATTAAGATGACTACCACTACCTCGGAAAAGACGATCGCGATGTTAAGAACGATATTTGCGAGAAATGGATTGCCAGAACAAATATGTTCAGACAACGGACCGCAGTTCGTGTCAGAAGAATTCCAGGGATTCATGAAGAAGAATGGGGTGAAACATTATACCTCTGCCCCATATCATCCGGCTACAAACGGTTTGGCCGAGAGATTTGTACAAACGTTTAAAAAAGCAATTAAGGCCATGAGCGAAGATCAGATTCCACTACAACACAAGGTGGACAAATTCCTACTAGCATATCGAAACGCCACTCATGCAGTGACAAACCAAAGTCCTGCCATGATGTTCTACAACAGGAGGTTGCGGTCCAGGTTGGACTTGTTAAAACCAAATGTGCGGAGGGAAGTTGAAAACAAACAGTTCCAGCATATAAATAACAAGACTACTCGGAGTTTCGAAATAGGACAACCAGTGTTAGCCAGGGACTATAAAAACGAGAAATGGCAATCTGGAACAATTCGGGCCAGACAAGGACCCCTGATGTACATGGTAGATATTGGTGAAAATGTAATACGGCGTCATGCTGACCAACTGGTAGAATCGAGAACAAGGGTCGAACCCATGGTTACGGCAGAGACAACCGTGAAAGAAGTTAGTGAACCTGAAGCATCTACCTCAGAAGTGAATGTACCTGATGATGATGTCCAATCCATAAGAGACCAACTAGATGAGTCACCCCAGCAACGAGAATCAGAGACCCCTGAAAGGCGTTATCCAACTCGAATCAGGAGGCCTCCTCAGAGACTGAATCTTTGAACTGTTTTGCATGAAGTTGTATATATATATGTTATTATGTTATGTTAAATGGGGATATAACTGTTAAGCTAAAAAGGGAGGATTGTGGTGTATGTAACCTGTTCCACCTTAAGAGAACTACCTTAAGAGATGTACTACTTTCTCTTGGCTGCTGTATACTGTAATACTGTAATACCGGTGGTGACCACACCGGTATATAAGTGTTGTGCAAGGATTTGCTGGGCAGTTCAGCCCTGACCTTCGAATAGTAAAGAGCTGTTAAAAGTTATTCTTGTTGTCTGTGTCCAGTGATTGATCCTAAACCTAACTGGAACATACAGACTCAACAAAGATGATGATGGTCTTGAAGAGGATGATAAGGACCAAGCTACCTATAAATCGCAGCTGCATGATTCCAATGTCTCTCAGGACAGCAGCATACGCCAGGCCTCACTTCACTACACACGGGAGGTGACCCAAGCTACCCATGAGCGAGCTGACATGAAAAGAGGGCCACCTCAGTCCCATGATCCTTCCATACAGCATGAGGAGCCAACCACGTTCTGCAATCCTGGCCCTCAGGTGGCACTGAGAATAAGCATTAGAAGATGATAGAAAGGTGTGTGTAGGCCAGGAGAAGTACAGTGTTAGGAAAGAATAGGATGATTTTGTGCAGTTTACATTTGTTGTATTAAAATAGACTGCACATTGATATGGTACTTTGTTATTCATGGTGATGATTAGTGAAGCTTTTGATGCAGATATTGATGCAAACTATAACAGCTTGCATTTATATAGCACCTTTAACATAGCAAAATGCCCCAAGGCGCTTCATATATTGCCAAGGGGCAACATGTAGATGAGAAATCGAAGAGGGCCAAGGACAGATCCTTGGGGGACTCCTGAGGTAATGGTGCAGGAGAGGGAAGAGAAACCATTGCAGGTGATTCTCTGGCTATGATTCGATAGATAAGAATGGAAACATGCAAGGGCAGTCCCACCCAGCTGGATGACAGAGGAGAGGCGTTGGAGGAGGATGGTGTGGCCAACCATGTCAAAGGCTGCAAATAAGTCAAGAAGGATGAGGAGGGATAGTTTACCACAGTCACAGTCACATAGAATGTAATTTATGACTTTGATAAGGGATGTTTCATTACTTAGGCGGGGGCAGAAACCTGATTGGAGGGAATCCAACATGGAATTGCAGGAAAGATGGACAAGGATTTGGGAGGCGACAAGTTCAAGGACTTTGGAGAGGAAAGGGAGGTTGGAGCTGAGGCAATAGTTTGCAAGGACAGAGGGATCAAAGATGGGTTTTTTGAGGAGAGGGGTGGTGATGTTTTAAATGAGCAAATATACAAATAATCGCTAATGGCTATGTTACAGATAATGTATGGGGGGAAAATTCAGTATCACCCCATTTGGGGCGCCGTTACCGGCCGTGCGCAAAATTTAGCGCCTGGCGCTAATTACCACCTCCGACGGCAAACTTGGCTTTTATCGCCCCTAGAGGTGATTGGAGCGCTAAATCAGGTGCTACACACCTCTCTTAAGGCGCAAAGGCCAAGGAGCGAGGCGCTACCTCAGAGCGCGGGCAAAGCGCAGGTGCTGTCAGTTACCGATTGAACACAGTCACACTGGCGCCGGCCAGTTCTTAATGGAAGGGTCGATCTTGCTCTCCAGCCACACCCTGCTCATTGGAGCCTTGCATCTCAGCCTGGACAGACCTGTGGCTAAATCTTGCAGGCAAGGACTATGGAGAGGGCCAGGGAGCGAGCACAGCACTTCAGCGAGCGGGCCTTGGAGGCTCTGGTTGGCACGGTGGAGTGCAGAAGATCTATACTGTACCCAGAGTGGCAGGAGGCCTTTGCCACGTGAGTACAGAAGAGTGTGGGGGGGAGGTGGCTCAGAGCGTCTCCTCAAGCAGCATGGTGCCCAGGACCCATATCCAATGTAGAAAAAAGTTCAATGACCTCACTCGGGTCGTCAGGGTGAGTGACTTTTTTTCAATACCTCTCCATCACTCCATTTCCACCTCACTCTATAGCCAGAGGGTCTTAAAAGCCCCAATGCCCAACACTCATCCAACACCTATGGCCATTTCATCAAACACACACGCACATTCCACACTTTGCATACAGTAAGGGCAATTCAACGATGGGAGGCACATCAGGCAAGACCATGGCTGTATATTTACTCAGACGCCGTCCTTTTTCTTGCAGGCCAAGCTATCTCATAATAGGAGACAGCAGCAACAGACGGGTGGAGGACGGCCTCAGCTGCAACCCCTCAGCGATCTTGAGGTGCATGTCCACAGGATTGTGGCAAGCCGGGTGATTGGTCCCGTCGCCACTGGAGACGCCGACCCCGTTCTGGACAGCAATGGTAAGGTCATCACCTTTTTGTCCTCGCTCCTTCCACTTGTCCCTCACAACACCAGCCTTTGACACTTTCAATCCAACTTACTAAATCGCTGCACTCATTCCTCCCTTACTGCCACCCTGTCCTCACGCTAAAGCCACTCTTGTACCTCCCTGCTTTCAGATGGTGATTCACCAGCTGAGGAGACGGGCCCTCAAGCTGCCAGTGGAAGTGAAGCTGTAGGCGAGGAGGAAGAGGAAGCCGGAGCATCAGCGCCACCCTCTCCCGAGGAAACCCATGCCCACGTTGGGAACACGCCTTCCCTGGAGGGGAGCAGGGGGAAAGGGTCTGATGAGGGTGAAGCTCCAGGACCCAGCGGGCTGCAGCAATGCGATGGGGGTAGGGAAGCTCGGGGGCCTTCTCCCCGGAGGGAGAGTATGCCAGCGAGTCCTGCTGCACTGGACGCAGAGAAGGAGCGGCTCATCGCTGAAATGAACACCCAGGTGGTGGACATGCACAATGAGCTCATGGGTGCAGTGGGAAGGGTGCCCGAATCCATAGAATCATTGGCAAGAAGTGTGGAGCACTTCGCTGTAGCACAGGCGGATGCCACGCAAATGTTTAGTGCTGCAATTCAGTCACTGGCTGCCATGACCCCATCTCAGACTGCTCTCATGCAGACTCAGATTGAGGCCACGCGAGCACTGACTGCTGCCATCCTCGCTGGTTCGGACACATTTCCCTGGGGCTCTCACTGTACCGCAGCAGGCCAGCAATCTGTGCTCCCGCAGATTGCTCCGGATGCTGAAGTGCTGCCCCGTGGAAGTGCCAGTGTGTCGGTCCAGCAGGGAGTTGCTGTCCTCTCTCAAGATGACAGCATTCCTGCTGCCACCGCTGTCACTTCTCCACTGCACTTGCCACCGCCTGTAGGACAGACTGCTGCCGCCCATGCAGAGTTGGTGCAGACTGCAGCCGGGCCCTCCAGGCCCAGAGCTGATCGAGGCCATCCTTCAAGGGCATCTGCAGTCTCAGGTTCTGACAATCAGCAGCCTTCCACCAGCCTTGCTGCAGCCACTGGGGTCCCATTACGGAGAAGCAGTAGGGTGGGAAGGGGGGAAGTGCGCAAGGGAAGATCGCCCTCGAAGGGCAAAAAGTAGTTGGTGTGACAAAATGTTGTTCATTTTTTTATTAAAGGCAGAAAGAGGTTCGTGGTCAAATTTTGTTCAGTGTTTTGGACATTATCTCCAGGTTGTGAGAACCAGTTATGTTAATGACTGTTTTTTTGTGTTTCTTTTTATTAGTTTGTCATGCGGAAATGACACACACCGAGTTTGTAAAATAAATACGTTTTTGTAATCAAAATGTACATGTTTGGTCTTTGCAATCATTGTTGCCTTGGCCGGTTTAGGGGTTGCGGGTTGGTTTCATTCACGTTGTTCTCAAAGGCAGAAGCCATTTCCTCAGCAGGGGCCTAGAAGCGGCTTGCTATCAGCCATTGACGGACCACCCTTCTAGTTTCTACATTGTGTGCCTCCCTCCCACCTTGGTGCTGCTGATGATCATCCTCCTCATCTTCCTCCTCCTCTTCCTCCTCCTCCTCTGGTGGTGCTCCAAGGCCCGGTGACATTGGCTGGGTCCTGAGGATTGCCAGGTTATGCAGCATGCAGCACACAACAACGAAGTGGGAGACTCGCTCAGGCGAGTACTGCAGGGCTCCTCCAGAATGTTCCAGACAGCGGAACCATTGCTTGAGCATGCCGATTGTGTGCTCAACAATGTTCCTGGTAGCTTGATCGCTGTCGTTGTACCGCAGCTCAGCAGGGGTGTTGGGCGTACGGAGCGGTGTCATCAGCCAGGTGCACAGTGGATATCCCTTGTCCCCGAGAAGCCATCCACCTGGGTGATGCGGTGCCTGGAAAAGTTCTGCCACAGTAGTCTGGCGCAGGATTAATGCATCATGGCTGCTGTCAGGATAGTGGGCATTGACAGTGAGTATCAGCTGTCTGTGGTCACAGACCAACTGAACGTTTAAGGAATGGAACCCCTTTCGGTTGCGGAAATCCTCGGCATTCTCATGCGGAGCACGCAAAGCCACATGCATGCAGTCAATGGCACCCTGCACCATGGGGAAGCCCGCTATCCTAGCAAAGCCCATTGCACATTCTTGCTGCTTGTCCGGGGTCATGGGGAAAGAGATGTACTCTCATCTCCTTTTATAGAGGACATTTGTGACCTGATGGATGCAGCAATGCCCCGCGAACTGGGAGATATTGACAATGTCCCCAGTAGCTGATTGAAATGAGCTGGTGGCATAAAAGTTGAGAGCCACTGTTATCTTCACTGCCACCGACAGTGATGTCCTGCTCCTCAGTTGAGGCTGCAGATCTGGCTGCAGCAGGTGGCAGAACTCAGTGACCACCTCCTTGCTGAAGCGCAGCCTTCGCAAACACTGCTCCTCAGTCATATTAATGTAGGAGAATTTTTGGCAAAATACCCTGGGAGGGTAAGGTCCCCTGTACAGAGGCCTGTTGGCCCTCCTCCGTCTGGCCATGATTGCCACTCTCTCTCTGCGTCTCTGTGCCCTCCGAATCTGATGGTGCAGGACGACGCCCCCATTCATTGCAGCCCCCATAGTATCTTGGCAATGAAAGTAATGAAGGTCAAAAACCAAAGTACTTGCAAAGTTATGGTCAGAAGCCAAAACTACTTCAGACAGCATTGACTCAATGCAGAAGTCTCTCTTTCTCTCAAAATCTCTCTCTCTCCCTCAGAATGAGTGGTGCAAAAATGTCTACCACAGAAAAAGCCAGGAAGAGGCTCCATTTAAATAGCATCCCCCAAGCCCCACAGCGACTGGGAAGCGTTCCAGTCTACCTGTCGTTGGTTGCGCCAGGCGGAAAGGAGGGGGGCGCCACTCAATTTCCATTCCGGGGCGTCACAAGGGCGTTGCACACTCGAATGACATCAAGATCTGCGTGTGCAGCAGATCGGGCAGTATAGTTTAGCGCCGCCGCAAAATGTCCGGACAATTCCGCGAGAGGCGCAGATATCGCCTCACCTGGGCGCTAGTTGCTTTGCGCTCCATTAGCACCCTCTTAAGGCACTAACGGGAGGCGCAAACCAACTGAATTTTTTATATGTTTTCGCAATAACTAGGGTACTGCAAATGCCTAAAGGAAGCATCCAAAATTTTGATATGGGGAAAAGTTCTACAGTAACAATTGCTTTTATCTCACTGTGCACCACGAGGCCATGCACTTCATTTTGCACACCAAGTTACTGAGCAATGTTTTCTTTTTGAATGGAGTTCCATTGAAAGCAGCACTGATACTGAACCACCTGATTCTCAGCTCAGTCATTTGATTGAACAGTTTAGAATTAAATACCCTATCAAATAATTGGAATAACAAATATGTAACACCTTTCTGCTGTGGGCCTATGATGTTGTAGATAACACTGAAACCCCCTTCACTCTGGATAAAAGTTTCAATCCAAATCTACTGCTAGGATAATTTGAGATGTATACATAGAAATACACAGAACTATTTCCTGTTGGCAACTACCCTCCACATATGCAAGTACTTCTAATCACATTTAGCCACCCTGTTCCTATATCCCTTCATCCCCTTTACCATCATCCACCTATCCAATCTAATCTTGAATGTTGACATACTTTCTGCCTCAAGCAATATCTTTGGAAGTGAATTCGACAGCCTCACATCTCTCTGTGTAAAGAAATTTACCCTGCCCTATCTTCTAAAGGGGGCTAAATTGGATAAGGCCCGAAAACGGGCGCGGGGATTGATGATGCGTCATCTGCCCATGCCTGTTGAAAGTAATGCAGGTAGCACGCAAAATTCGTACTGCCTACTAATTAACATGATTGAAGCACTGAGCCCAGCGCTAAATGTGTTGCTGGTTGGCTCTGCGTTCAGTATCGTGGGAAGTCTGCTCTGTATTTAACGTATGGTCAATCTCTGACTCTTCCCTTCTCTGTCTCCATTTCTGGGGATAGGCTATCGACCAACATCCACTTTAAGCCCACTGACTCCCACAGCTACCTTGACTACACTTCCTCCCACCCCGCTTCCTGTAAAGGCTCTATTCCATTCTTCCAGTTTCTCCGTCGCCATCTCCATCATATCTGTTCTGACGATGCCACCTTCCATACTGGTGCTTCCGATATATCTTCCTTTTTCTTCAACCGAGGATTCCCCTCTACCATGGTTGACAGGGCCCTTGACCGTGTCTGTTCCATTTCCTGAACTTCTGCTCTCACCCCTTCCCTCCCAGAACCACGATAGGGTTCCCCTTGTCCTCACCTTTCACCCCACCAACCTCCACAGTCAACGGATCATCCCCTGCCATTTCTGCCACCTCCAGCGTGATCCCACCACATCTTCCCCTCCCCTCCGCTTTCAGCATTCCGAAGGGACCGTTCCCTCCACAACACCCTGGTCCATTCTTCAATCACCCCCAACATCTACTCCCCTTCCCATGACACATACCCATGCAAGCGCAGGAGATGCAACACCTGCCCTTTTACCTCCTCCCTTCCCACCGTCCAGGGCCCCAAACACTCCTTCCAGGTGAAACAGCGATTTACTTGTACTGCTTGCAATCTAGTATACTGTATTTGCTGCTCACAATGTGGTCTCCTCTACATTGGTGAGACCAAACACAGATTGGGTGACCACTTTGCAGAACACCTCTGTTCAGTCTGCAAGCGTGACCCCAAGCTTGGGGTTGCCTGTCACTTTAATTCTCCACTCCACTCCCACTCTGACCTCTCTGCCCTCGGCCTCTTACACTGTTCCAACGAAGCTCGATGTAAGCTCGAGGAACAGCACCTCATTTTTCAATTAGGCACTTTAAAGCCTTCTGGACTCAACATCAAGTTCAACGATTTTAGGTCATAACCTCTGCCCCCATTTTTCCCAGACGCCAGCTATTGATGATTCTGCCATTCCCTTTAACACCTCTTCTGGACCCATCTTTTGCTTCTTTACTTGTCCCATTACCATCTCCTTTTTGTGGAATCACCCCTTTTGACTTTTAATCTCTCCTGCCTTCCACCCCATCACAGACCTTCCCTTTTGTTCTTTCCTCCCCTCCTTCCTTTCCCTGCACTTGCTTAAAGCCTGTCATATTTCTAATTTTTTCCAGTTCTGATGTAAGGTCATTGACCTGAAACGTTAACTCTCTTTCTCTCTCCACAGATGCTGCCTGACCTGCTGAGTATTTCCAGCATTTTCTGTTTTATTTCTGTATTTAAAGATTGCCTGCAGAGTGAAAGACTGCCTGCACTTCTTAAAGGAGAGTTGCTTTGTGAAAGAAACTTCTGACTGGAGCTGGAAGTTAGCAATGTTGCAACAGGGCAGAGAAAGGGCACCTCGGTTGTTCGATGCAGCACTGGAGGCCTTGGTGCAGAGGGTCTATAGAAGACAGTTCCTCTATACCCTCAGGCCCACTGTTTGAAGACGGTGGGAGGTTGCTGAAGCGATCAATGCCACCAGTCTTTCCCCCAGGATCTGGATTCAGTGTCGGAAGAAGTTTAATGACCTCACACGAGCGGTCAAGGTGAGTGAATGCATCTTCAAATGCCATAGCCCACCAATGGAGCCACTAGCCTCACACACTGCTCAATGCACCACACCCCCATCACTCACCTACCAACAATCTCTAGTAATCAGGACTCATACCTCACGATAATAGCTTCACCTCACCCTTACACACTTACCACTGTTGCAAGCCTCACATCCACATCTCACAACTTGCACACAATGCCGGCTTTACAACCATGACAGGCACATCACCCAAACACATTGCACCACACTCACCAACACACTTCCCTTTCTCTTGCAGGCCACAGTGGCTCACAACCAGAGCAAGGAGGAGCTAACAGGCAGTGTGGGCAAGCACTGCTGCAGAACCTGTCCCTGCTGGAGGAGACAAATCTGTAGATAATTGGAAGGGTCATCACTGAGGCCGTGGCGATTGGTGAGGCTGAAAGCATTGATGATGATGGTATGCTCAAACCTAATCCTTCTTCTCACATCCCACGTACCCCTCGTCCCACAATCTCTTCTTACATTCAAGCTGCTGATGGTGTAAGCATGCACATCTTGCTTCCCCCCCCTCCCCTCACCACAACCCAATCCTCGTGCCTTTCTTCTTTCAGATACCCAAGAACTGCCACCAGCCCAGCCTGTGCAGGAAGAAGTAGAGGAGGAGGGTGATGTAGAAAAAGAGACACCATCACTCGATCTGACAATCCCAGGCACCATCTCAGAAAATGGCACTGCATGAACTTCAAAGGGTAGTATAGAGACGGGATCTGCACGTGGTGAGTCACCGGATATGAGTGGGCTGCAGCCAGGCCAGGGGGAAAGGGTAGCTCGGGTGTCAGCTCCCCGGAGGGCAAGGTCGCACACGAGTTCTGCTGCAAAGGACTCAGATGAGAACTTTGATGGGGCGGCCTTCAGAAGAAGGGTGATGGGCATGCACACCGAAATGCTTGGTGCAATGGCAGGTCTGTCAGAGAGCCTCTTGTCACTGTCAAGGAGCATGGAGGAGTCCGGCTTCAACATTGCACAGGGCTTTGCACGGAGCTTGGAGCCCATGATTTCCAGGATGGAAGTGATGGGCAACTCCATTAGAGCACTTGTGGATCCAACCATGATGCTGGGTGTGATGAGCAATGTCGCAGCTTCCATTGCAGCACAAATGGAAGTGACCCAACATCTGAGTGCTGCAGTGGACGCTCAGACTCCTGTCATGCAGGGTCAGCTTACTGCCACAAAAGATCAGACTGCTGCCATCAAGGCTGGGTTTATGTGTGTGGAAAGGGGTTTGCAGGGTGTCAGGGCAGTTCAGCAATCTGTCCTCCAACAGATGGCTAGGAATGCTGAGATGCCATCCTGGGGGAGTGGTAGTGGCACCATGCAGCAAGAACCTGCTGTCCTCTCTCAGGATGACAGCATTCCTACTCCCACCATTGCCACTCCGCCAATACCATTGCAGTTGCCTGTCAGCCAGCCAGTCCAGACTACTGTTGCCCATGCCGAGGTGGTGCAGTCTACAGCTGGGCTTTCTAGGCCCAGAGCTGCTCGAGGTCGTCCTGCAAGGCCATCTGCAGTGTCCTCCGTTGAAAGTCAGCAGCCTTCCACCAGCCATGCTGCAGCCACTGGGGTAGCACTTTGTAGGAGCACTATAATAGGCAAAGGCAAAAGAAAGACAGACACTAAGTGAATACAAAAGGGTGAATTTGTAATGTAATATTGGAATTAATCATTTATAAATTATGTTTGGAAAGTTTGTTTTGTGGTGGCTTTCATTTCAACATTGTGGCCAAGAGGACGCTGTCATGTTCCGTGACAGAGGGATGTTAAGGTGGGGAAATGTTGAGCAATGGGGATCTGGGGTTTCATTCAGGGGATCTGGAGTCGGATGATGAGCTCATGGACAGCCTGTCCGGAACAGGGATTTGCAGGCTACCTCCTCCCTTCCTCTTCTTCCTCCTCCTGAGGTGGCCACGGAACCTGTGGTAGCAAGGTCTGCAGCCTCATGATGGCCAAGTTGTGGAGGATGCAGTAGACCACCACGAATTGGGGTACCTGCTCCGGTGAGTACTGGAGAGCTCTCAAGGCAGTGGAACTATTGCTTCAGCACCCCGATGGTCTGCTCAATGAGGTTCCTCATGGCACATGGCTGTGGTTATATCATTGCTGGCCATAAGTGGTGGGGTTTCAGAGGGGAGTCATCAGCCAGGTGTAGAGCAGATAGTCATTGTCTCCGAGTAGCCACCCTCGGGTTCGACATGGTGGTTGAAAGATTGCTGGTACAGCGGACTAGCGCAGGATGAAGACATCATGATTGCTGCCAGGATACCAGGCATTCACCATCATGATGTGTTGGGCATGGTCGCACACCAACTGCACATTAAGTGAGTGGTAGTCTTTGCGGTTACGGTACATCTTGGCATTGATATGCGGCACCCGCAACGCCACGTGTGCAGTCAATGGCGCCCTGCACCATGGGGAAGCCCGATATCCTGGCAAAGCCAAATGCACGCTCCTCCTGCTTCTCTGTGTTTAAAGAGAAGATAATGAATTCCCTTCTCCTGGAGTACAGAGCCTCTGTGACCTCCCGGGTGCAGCGATGGATGGCGAACTGTGAGATGTTTGCTATGTCACCTGTTCCAACCTGCAAGGATCCGCTGGTGAAAAAAATTCAGGGCCACGGTCACCTTGAGGGCTACTGGCAGCGTTGTCATCACCCTGCTCTGAGGCTGCAGGTCTGGTTGCAAGAGGTGGTAAGAGTTCTGTGACCACATCCTTGGTGAAGCAGAGCCGCCGAACACACTGCTCCTGGCTTAGGTGCAGTTAGAAGAAGTGCTCGCTGAAGACCCTGGGTGGTTAAAGCCTCCTGCTCTTCTGTGAGCAGCTTGTCTTTGCTGCCTCTGCTCCATCTCCCTGTCATGCTGCAGCATGATGGGGACTGCAACTAGAGCCCCCCTGGTTGGGGGAAAGTGGGGTAGTCAGAGGCCTTCCAGTAGCAGCCGACACCTTCCCAACTTCCAGCAGCACTCCCTGCACACTTTAACAATGTTATAAATGTCTTCCAGCAAGCCAATATTGATATAAACTCTGCAAGAGTCAGTACAAAAGAAATAATCAACTTACCTGCAAGTTGGATGTATCCCTTTAAATTGCGCTGGTTGTGGGGTCCATCATGCAGCTGAATGCACGTTCAGCTGTGCATGTTTAGGAGTGTGCGTTGTTTGGAACGGCGATGTCGAAAATGGCAGTTCATCAGTCAAATCAGCGTTACACGCTGACTGACATCACGATCTGCCTACTCTGCATACACAGCGCAGGCCGTGCAGGAATTGGGTGGAAGTGAGGCGGCTGTCATTTTTTTCTCGAAACCGGCCTTAACTGCCGACGCTAAGGTGCCAGATTTCGCGGCCTTAATCTCTTACATTTAATCATGTATCTATGGCCCCTTATTCTTGTCTCCTCAACTATTTCAAATTAATGTATACAAGTTCATACTAGATTTAAATAGCTGCCTAGACCCCATGCTCTGGAGTTCTTTCCCTAAACCCCTTCACCTCTCCATCTCCCTCTTCTCCTTTAAGACCCTTTTAAAAAGCCAATGTTCCCTCTAATATTTTTGGAGGGCGCGCGGCCACTTTAACTTTCCGCGAATGCACGTTTTGTCCATTTAAAAGCTGGTGAGCCAGCTGCATTGGACCTCCAGCTCACTGTCGCAAGGGCCACGCAGCTTTAAGGGATCATTACCTATCACCCCTCTAATATTTCCTTCTTTGGCTCAGCATTCATTTTTTTCTGTGCATTGCCTTGGGACATTTTCTACTTTGAAAGCATGATATAAATGAAATAGTTGTTAGTTTCAGTTGTGCAACTATAGGCTAAAGGGGATGCTGCAACTATTGAGTTATCTTCTAGAGAGACAAAATAGGGTGAAAGTGCAATAGGACAATTAATGCTAAACCATGATTCCATTTATCTCTTTATCAAAGCTTTTGAGTGCCCAAACTCAAAGTTCATTAGTCTCAACAGAAACTTGCTAAAGAAAGGAATATCTGTTCTTATCCTTTATTATTTTAAAAGCACTCTCACAGTGGTTGATGAATGTACTGTTCTTCATTGTAAATCAACTATGTTGACTTGCAGCTATACAGAAGTGGCCATTGCACCCATAATGGTCAAAAAATACATTTTAAGTTGTCAACCTGAAGTTATGGAAAATATAAGAGTCATTGGCCTAGAAATTGGGTTTTGGCGCAGCAACGGCTTTAGCGCCGGAAGTTAGTGCCGGAGCTAAGTCGCGCTGGTCGGGCCAGAAATTCAGTACTTCTGCGCCCAAACGGCTGCCGGCGCTGCTGAAAGCTGTTAGCGCCTGAAAACTGGCGCTATGCGCTGAATTTCGGCGCTATTCCGGCGCTGCGGTGCCCGCTGCGGTGCGGCAGGTTCGGGAAGTGCAGGCCTCCTCCTTCCCTTAAGGAGGACCTGCCTGCACCCGGCCGCGGCCCGCGATAATCTTATTAAAAATGAGCCCGGCACCTCGGGCAAGTGCCGGGCTTGCTTCTGTTCCGGGGGGGGGGGGGGGGGAAGTCCGGGGAGGGAGCTGCGGCCAGGCGGGCGGCGGGAAAGCGGCCGGCCACCGCGGGGCCTTTAATGCGCCGGCGCAAACTTGTGCAAGGCACCTCTGCCAGAACGTTGCTTGCGGCTGCCACGGGCGAGGCGGCCGCAAGTCAATTTCCCAGTTCGGGCGGGTTACCATGGCAACCGGGACGCTGCGCACACCGATGACGTCATCGGTGCCGGCGCAGCGCTACCGGTCTACCGCGGCGGAAGGGCCCCAGGCAATTTAGGCGCCGGCGCCAATTGCAGCGCTAGGCCCTCTAGCGCCGCAAAATCGGCGCTAAGGGCACTGAATTTCTAGGCCATAGACTCTCCCACTGAAAACAGCACTCAACAGGAATGCATGGGCATCTGCGGCAGGTGGGCTGAAAAAAATCTATGGCAATGGGCTGATCTTCTTAGTTACAACACTTTATGACTGTATTTACTCAATTTGACACTACCTTGGCCTTTCTCCAGGCTTAAAAGCTTGTCAGCATACATTCCCATAGCGCAGAGAGATTTGAAAGAGGCGGAGGAAAAAGTAACTACAAAATGGGGTTAAGCAAAAATTTGTTTAAAAGCTACAATGGAAACTGGATACAATTGCATTTTATTTGCCAAAAATACATTAATCCTCTGGCAAGAAAGCTTATGCAATTGATGAGAGAGCTGAAAGAACGGTTTTGAATTGGATTGATTTAGAGCAAGCTCAAAAGCCTAAAGAAAGGTCAGGCAGCGCCAAGTTGAATAAATACAGTCATAAGGGTGCTGTAAATGAACAGAAGACCTTAGAAAGTAGTATATATCCTGCATGGATGAACAGAAAACATCTCTTTACGAGTGAGGTGGCTTCTTTGATTCTTAGGATTAGACTAATAGTCATTCCATGCTCAAACATTTAGTGATGACCATGTTTATCTCAGAGTAATTATTGTTAAGAAACCTAAAAAACCCATTTCAAATAATTTGTATGCTTATATCCCATGATGTAATTTCAGGATCCAGTAAAGTCACAAAATTAAAATTTGCTTTCAGTTTATAAGTGTAGTTAGGGATAGAAAATAAGCAGAGGGACTGTAGGAATAATGGGAAAATACTGATGGGCGAATCAGAAAAGGCACCTGGGAGTGATGGTAGGTAAATCCCTCAAGACAGCAAGCCAATGTCTGGCTGCGGTCAAAAGGAGGATGTGGGGCATTAAGTTGTATAAAAACTTAAGGAGAAAGGTCAAAGCAGAATGTTGATTGTAGAAGGTTAACTAACCAACACATAGAGCTTTGCTCAGGCCACACCTCGAATACTGGGTACATTTCTAGAACCCACACTACAGGAAGGGTGTAGCTGAGCTCGAAAAGGTGTACAGAAGGGCAACTATAATGATTAGGGGACGAGACTTTAAAACATATAAGGATAGGCTCACAGAATTGGGATTCTCCTCAATGAAGGAGAGAAAACTGAGAGGAGAAATGATGGAGAGATATTTACATTAATAAGGAGCAGAGATATTTGATTTGGTATGAGATAGCAGAACAAGGGGACATGAGTAAAAGCGGAAGAGATGGGACACGTAGAAGGCATTAAATCACTTCGAGTGGTGAGTTTTTGGAATAGCTTACCTGGGAAAGTTGTAGAGACAAGTAGCCTTGATCTCTTCAAGGTCAAATTGGACAAAGTACCTTGAAGAGAAACACATCGTCAGTTTAAGTGCTAGGACAGCAGCAAGGTGGACTATGACCTGTGGCTTTTTCCAGCGTTTAAATATTCTGTTTCTTTGTTCATTCACCTCCTCTCTAAAAAAAAATCTACTAAAATTCTTCAAAATGGTTCAGAGATATAGACCTGGAAACATGCATTTTTACAGATTCATTAGCTTTACTGGTTCAACTGTGCTCAAAATTCCAGTCGATGTCTCCTGGTGACCTCAACTGGCCAAAATACGTTACTGCAAATCTGAGCAATATTGCAAAAATGAAATTGTACAAAATAATACTATATCAGGTATAATACATGATTGTCCTGTCTTGTAGGACTGACCACATATAATAAAATGATTATCAATAAATTCAGTAGAACAGAAAATGAAATTGCAGAAGAGTAATATTTTAAAAACACAATTGTTCTTCAGCTTGATGAGTACATATTATTGATCATGTAGACTGAAATTAATATATGCCTATGCAGATTTGTTGTTTAACACTTTTTAGAATTAAGAATAGTGATCTCATATCTTATATTATTTAAGAATGTCACCACTTTTAATATCAAACAGAATTCTAGATGCATTCAAAAGCATTCAAATGAACCAAACCAGGTGGACTTTAAGGAGGATTTTAAAGGAGTGAAGGGAGGTGGAGAAACAGAGAAGTTTGGGGAAGGAATTTTTTTAAATATTTGTTGCCCATCCCTAGTTGCCCTTGAGAAGGTGGTGGTGAGCTGCCTTCTTGAACCGCTGCAGTCTGTGTGGTGAAAGTACTCCCGTAGTGCTGTTAGGGAAGGAGTTCCAAGATTTTGACCCAGCGACGATGAAGGAACGGTGATATACTTCCAAGTCAGGATGGTGTGTGACTTGGAGGGGAACTTGGAGGTGGTGGTATTCCCATGCGCCAGCTGCCCTTGTCCTTCTAGGTGGTAGGGGTCGTGGGTTTGGGAGGTGCTGTTGAAGAAGCCTTGGCGAGTTCCAGAAGTGAGACCAAGGAGATTGAAGGCACAGCCGCTAATGGTGGGGCAAAGTGGTGGGGGATGCGAAAAAGGTCTGAGGACCAGAGAGTACAGAGGTAGGGAAGACCAAAGTCATGGGGAGATTTAAAAATAAGCAGAAGAATTTGAAATTTGAAATCTTGGTGGGCCAGGAACCAATGTTGGTCAGTGAGGACGAAGGTGCTAGGCAATCAGAGCACAATCACAGAATCACAGAAACCCCACAGTGCAGATAGAGGCCATTTCGGCCCTTCGAGCCTGCACCAACACATATCCCACCCTATCCCCGTAACCCCACGTGTTTAATCCCCCTAACACTGAGGGTCAATTTATCATAGCCAATCAACCTAACTCGCACATCTTTGGACTGTGGGAGGAAACCGGAGCACCCGGAGGAAACCCACGTGTGGGAGAGCATACAAACAGCTAAGCTTTGGATGAGCTGGAGTTTTTGGAGGGTGGAAGGTGGGAGTAGTATGTTGGCATAGTCAAGTTTAGAGGTGACAGAGACAAATGAGAGTTTCAGCAGGGAAAGAGCTGATGTGGGGTGGAGGTGCATTATGTTACAAAGGTGGAAATAGGTGGTCTTTGTGATGGAGAGCATATAGGGTGGAAACTCAGCTCAAGGTCAAACAGAACTCCAAGGTTGTGAACAGTTTAATGAGACTTGAGTTAGTAGCCAGGGAGGTTGATGTAGTCAGTGGCAAGGGAGCAGAGTTTGTGGCAGGGACGGAAGACAATGGGGGAAATATTCAGTATCGCCCCATTTGGGGCGCCATTATCGGCCATGCGCAAAGTTTAGCGCCTGCCGCTAATTATCGCCTCCGACAGCAAACTTGGCTTTTATCGCCCCTGGAGGTGATTGGAGCACTAAATCAGGCACTTCAAACCTGTCTTAAGGCGCAAAGGCCGAGGAGTGAGGCGCTACCACAGAGCGCTGGCGAAGCTCATGTGATGTCAGTCAGCAATGGAACACAGACACACTGGCGCCGGCCAGTTCTTAAAGGGGAGTTCTGACGAAAGGTCATCGACCTGAAACGTTAACTCTGTTTCTCTCTTCACAGATACTGCTTGACCTGCTGAGTTTCTCCAGCATTTTCTGTTTTTATCTTAAAGGGGACGGTTGATTTTGCTCTCCATCCACATCTTGTTCATTGCAGCCTTGAATCTCGGCCTGGAGAGACCTGTACATCAAATCTGCTGGAAAGAACAATGGAGAGACCCAGGGAAAGAGCTCAGAGTGCAGCCCCCACAGTCTCTTCTAGATCGATACAAGGAAGGGCAAATCAAAATGAACCTGCAAAGTGCTGCTCAGTACCCAAAACTCCTTCACACAGCGTTGAATCTCTTCAGAAGTCTCTCTCTCTCAGAATGCGTGGTGCAAAAGTGTCACCAACAAAACAAGGCAGGAAGCGGTCGCCTTTAAATAGTGCTCCCCCAGTCCCTTTCTGACTGCAAAATGCTCCTCTCAACCTGTCATTGCTAGCGGCAGGCGGTAAGGCAGGGGGCGCCACTCAATATCCGGTCTGGGGCGCTACCGGGGCGTTGCGCACTCGACTGACGTCACAATCTGCCGGCGCAGGAGATCGTGGCGGTAGTGTTTAGCACCGCCGCAAAATGTCCAGTTAAATTCGCGAAGAGCGCAAACATCGCTGTGCCCGGGCACTAGTTGCTTCGCATCCCATTAGTGCCCTCTTAAGGTGCTAACGGGAGGCGCAAACCAACTGAATTTTTCCCCTAATGGCTTCAATCTTCCCAATATTTAGCTGGAAGTTAAGGTTCATGCATGACTGATTTTCACACAAACAGCCTGACAGCACAAAGGCAGTGGAGAGGCCAAGACAGGTGGAGCTGGTTGTAATGGGCAGGCAAGTGGAAGCTGACCCCATGCCTGCAGATTAGGACACAATTGTTACAGTGCTGCTCAAGATGTGAGCCATGCCTGTGGAGGACAGCAGACTGGGAATGAATGGTTATACAAGATTGGTTGAATATTCAGGAGTTTTGCTTGATAACCTTTAAGGATCACAAAAGGTACTTGTGCAGAATTTTCAGGAGGTTAACTGGGTGCAGAAGAGTTCATAATAGAGCAAATTGTACATGATCTGCGGGCTTAAATGGACCAAATATTGAAAATTGTCAGTACTTTCTCTAAATATATGCCTACTTTAAAAGTTGTGTCCACATTTTACCTGTTGAAGATGTAGCAGCTGATCTAGCTCTCTGATACAGTCCATCATGCACCATTTCTATAGCATTTTGCTAAAAAAAAACTTTATAGCCCACGTGAGCTGTATTCATGGTACTATTGCTGATTCGTGGTATTATATTCATGTTTAACAGATTCTGAATCCAGTAATAACCATTTTGATTACCTGGTGATCAGATATGTGAAGGAGCTGTGGTGGAAGCCAATGAAGAGATGAAGTGAAGCATATCCTGATGACATGTGGGAACAGAAAACTAGATGTAATAAATGAGGAAGAAATAGTCTGGAAAAATTGCCAGTGAACAAACTCATGGGCCAGAATTTACTATTAAAATAATGGTGAGGCTAATAGTGCTCACCGTTATTTATGTGCAAATTGGACAGCAACTTCCAGCAAGTGCAGATGCTCAGTTAAATGCGAAAATCCGGAAGTTGCTGTCCGAGATGTGCCGCTCCTCCGTAAAATGCGCAAAAACGGCATCTCGCCCCCCATTCAAATGTATTGAAAGACGTGAAGTTCCTGTACTGACGTCGTAGATATGGACTAAACTCACCACAGAAAGTTAGAACTTGTCCATTTCAGTCTAAATACCCTTTTTAACAGCATGGTAAGTCTTAATTGCTGCCAAACAACCTCTCTGGCACTGAAAGTTATCTTTTACAAATGTATAGTCTCATTCCTTTAGCTTTTAATTGTTGGTGATTTTTTTTTAAATTACTTTTTTTTACTTTTTCTTTGTCTTTTTTTTCTCTCTCTTAATCCAATCTTTCTTTCCCTCTATTTATTTCGCTTCCTGTGCCTGATTTGACACTGAATTCACTATTCTAACGTGCACTTCCTGGTTCAGACTCTGTGCGCATCATTAACAATGCTTCAATTTGATTGGTTAAGGAGATACACACTTGCTTGCCCTGTTCAGGGCAAGGTCACATATTACTTGGAAAATAAGAATTTAAATGAGATAGAATATCAAAGGGATCTCGGAGTACAAATACACAAATCATTAAAAGTAGCGACACAGGTTAATAAGACCATAAAACAGCAAACCATGCACTAGGGTTTATTTCTAGAGGGATAGAAAGTAGAGGAAGTAGAGAAATTATGCTAAACTTGTATCAAACCTTGGTTAGACCACACGGAGTACTGTGTACAATTCTGGTCGCCATATTATATAAATAGTGGCACTGGAGAGAGTGCAAAAAAGATTTACAAGGATGATACCAGAAATGTGTGGTTATACCTATCAGGAAAGGATGAAGAGGCTGGGTCTCTTTTCTTTTGAAAAGCTGAGGGGTGACCTAATAGAGGTCTTTAAAATTATGAAAGGTTTTGATAGAGTAGACACAGAGAGAGTGTTTACACTTGTGGGGAGAAGCAAAACTAGAGGCCATCAATATAAGGTAGTCACCGAGAAATCAAATAGGGAATTCAGAAGAAACTTCTTTACCCAGAGAGTGGTGAGAATGTGGAACTCGCTGCCACAGGGAGTGGTTGAAGTGAATAGAGAATTTAAGGGGAGACTAGGGTAGAGGCAGAGGACATTGCTAATGTATTAAATGAGTGTGTTGCATCTGTCTTCACAAAGGAAGGGATGGGCAATAAATGCTGGTCTTGCCAGTGATGCCCACATCCCAGGAATGAATAAAAAATGTGAAGGTTACACTAAAAGAGGAGAGGGAAGTTATGGACAGGATAGTAATAAATAGAGAAAATGTACTAAAAAGATTAGCATTACTGAAAGCTGGTAAGTCACCTGGTCCGGATGGAATGCATCCAAGGTTGCTGAAAGAAGCAAAGGTAGAAATAGCAGAGGCACTGGTCACAATCTTTCAATCCTCATTAGATACAGGAGTATTGCTGGGGGACTGGAGGGTTGCTAATGTTATACCACTATTCAAGAAAGGGGAGAGGGATAAACCAGGAAACTACAGGCAAGTCAGCCTAACATCAGTGGTGGGGAAGTTGTTGGAAACCATTATCGGGGACAAAATAAAGTTTCATTTGGAAAGACAGGTTAATCAAGGAGAGCCAGCATGGATTTGTTAAAGACAAATCATGACTGACTAACTTGATTGAATTCTTTGACGAGGTAACAGAGAAGGTTGGTCAAGGTAGTGCAGTAAATGCTGCATATACGGACTTTCGTAAGGCATTCAACAAAATGCCACACAGGGGGGCTTGTTAAGAAAATGAAAGCCCATGGAATTAAGGGGAAAGTGGCGGTATGGATACGGAATTGGTTCAGTGACAGGAAACAGAGGGTGGTGGAGGATGGATGCTTTTCCAACTGGGTTTGCAGTGGTGTTCCCCAAAGGTCAGTTTTGGGTCCATTACTCTTTTAAATTTTTATAATTGACCTAGACTTGGGTGTAGGGAGCAGCATTATAAAGTTTGCAAATGATTCAAACCTTGGCAACGGAGTAGATAGTGATGAAGATAGTTGTAGGCTTCAGGATGACATAGACAAGATGGTGAAATGGGCAGAAGCACAGCAGATGGAGTTCAATGCAGAGAAGTATGAAGTGATGCACTTTGGGAGGACTAATATGGAAAGACAGCACACTATAAATGGCACAATTTTGAAAAGTGTAGATGAGCAGAGAGACCTTGGTGTCCATATACACAGATCCTTAAAAGGTGGCAGGGCAAGTTGATAAGGTAAAAAAGCACATGAGTTACTTGGGTTTATAAATAGTGGAATAGAATATAAAAGCAAAGAGATCATGCTAGAACTTTATAAATCACGGGTTAGGCCTCAGCTGGAGTATTGTGGACAATTCTGGACATCACACTTCAGGAAAGATGTAAAGGCCTTAGAAAGGGTACAGAGGAGGTTTACCAGGATGTTACCAGGGACGAGGGACTTCAGTTATGAGGAGAGGTTGGAAAAGTTAGGACTGTTCTCCTTGGAATAGAGGTTAGATGTGACTTAACAGAGGTTTTCATGATGATGAGATGTTTTGATAGAGGAGATCGAGAAAAACTATTCCCTTTGGCGAGTGGGTCAATAGCCAGAGGTCATAGATTTAAAATCATTGGCAAAAGAGCCAAAGGGGAGATGAGGAGAATTTTTTTCACTCAGAGTTGTCGGGATCTGAAACACTCTACCTGAAAAGGTGGTGGAAGCGGATTCCATAAATAATTTTAAAAGGGAGTTGGACAGGTACGTGAGGGTGAGGAACTTGCAGGGTTACAGACAACAGGCACGGCGGGGCGAATGGCCTCCTTCTGTGCTGTAAGTTTCTATGATTCTATGAAATCGACATATCTCCTTGCCTCCCTGGTGCCAGGGTCAAAAGATGTCACTGAGCGGCTGCAAAACATTCTGAGGTGGGAGGGTGAACAGCCAGAGGTTGTGGTCCATATTGGTACCAACGACATAGGTAGAAAGAGGGATGAAGTCCTGCAGGCAGATTTCAGGAAGCTAGGAAAGAGATTAAAAAGCAGGACCTCAAAGGTAATAATCTCCGGATTACTCCCGGTGCTACGCGCTGTGAGAATAGCGCAGATGAATGCGTGGTTGGAGAGATAGTGCAGGAGGGAGGGCTTCAGATTCCTGGGGCATTGGGACCAGTTCTGGGGCAGGTGGGACCTGTACAGGCTGGACAGGTTGCGCCTCAACAGAGCCGGAACCAATATCCTGGCGGGAAGGTTTGCTAGTGCTGTTGGGGAGGGTTTGAACTAATTTGGCAGGGGGAGGGGCACCAGGATGTAACATTAGAAAGGGGAAATAAAGTGCTCAAAGGATTGGGTGAGGCAGAGAGCACTAAAGTAAGAAATAGTAAGGTATTAGGGGGGTCAAACTAACAGAGAACACAGGATGGTCTAAGATGGGTTTACAGTGTAAGTATGTGAATGCATGAAGCGTAGTAAACAAGGTAAGTGAGCTGCAGGCACAAATAGCCACGTGGGTGGCAATAACTGAGACCTGGCTCAAAAAAGGGCAGGATTGGGTATTAAATATTCCTGGTTATAAAGTGTTCAGGAAAGATAGGGAAGGAAAGATAGGAGGTGGTGTGGCAGTGTTGGTCAAGGAGAATGTTACAGTGCTGGAGAGGGAGGATGTCCTGGAAGGGTCAAGGACAGAATCTATTTGGTTAGAGTTAAGAAATAATAGAGGTGCCATTACACTACTAGGTGTATTCGATAGACCACCAAATAGTGGGAAAGATATGGAGGAGCAAATTTGCGGAGAAATTACAGAGAGGTGCAAGAATTATAGAGTAGTAATAATGGGGTACTTCAACTATCCTAATATAGACTGGGATTGTAATAGTGTTAAGGGCAGAGAAGGGGAAGAATTTCTGAAGTGTGTTCAGGAGAACTTTCTTGATCAGTATGTTTCTGGTCCGACGAGAGAGGAGGCATTGCTGGATCTGGTTCTGGGGAATGAGGTAGGTCAAGTGGAGCAAGTGTCAGTAGGGGAACATTTAGGGAACAGTGATCATAGTATCATAAGGTTTAGATTAGCTATGGAAAAGGACAGGTAGAAATCTAGAGTAAAAATGTTTAACTGGGGGAAGGCCAATTTCAGTGGGATGAGAACAGATCTGGTCTGGGTAAACTGGAATCAAAGATTGGCAGGCAAAACTGTAATGGAACAATGGGCTGCCTTTAAAGAGGAAATAGTTCGGGTACAGTCAAAGTACATTCCCACTAGGGGGAAAGGCAGGGCAACTAAAGTCAGGGCTCCATGGATGACGAGATAGAGAATATGATGAAGCAGAAATAGAGCGCATATGACAGATGTCAGGTTGAGAATACACCTGAGAATCAGGCTATATATAGCAAGGTCAGAGGAGAAGTGAAAAAGAAAATAAGAGGGCAAAGAGAGGGTATGAGAATAGAATGGCAGCCAACATAAGAGGTAATCCAAAAGTCTTCTATAGGCATATAAATAGTAAAAGGGTAGTAAGAGGAGAGGTGGAGCCGATTAGGGACCAAAAAGGAGACCTATGCCTGGGGGCAGAGGACTGAGGTACTGAACGAGTACTTTGCATCTGTCTTCACCAAGGAAGAGGATGATGCCATAGACATAGTAAAGGAGGAGGTAGTGGAGATACTTGATAGGATAAAAATTGATAAAGAGGAGGTAGTAGAAAGGCTGGCTGTACTTAAAGTAGATAAATCACCAGGAGCAGATGAGATGCATGCTAGGACACTGAGGGATTTGAGGGAGGAAATCACAGAGGTGCTGGCCATAATATTCCAATCCTCCATAGATATGGGTGTGGTGCCAGGGGACTGGAGAATTGCAAATGTTACACCATTGTTCAAAAAAGGGTGTAAAGATAAACCCAGCAACTACAGGCCAGTCAGTTTGACCTCGGTAGTGGGGACGCTTTTGGAAACAGTAATCAGGGACAAAATTAACAATCACTTGGACAAGTGTGGATTAATTAAGGAAAACCAGCACAGATTTGTTAAAGGCAAATCGTGTTTAACTAACTTGATTGAGTTCTTTGATGAGGTAACAGAGAGGGTTGATGAGGGTAATGCAATTGACGTCGTGTACGTGGATTTCCAAAAGGCATTCGACAGAATGCCACATAATAGGCTTGCCAGCAAAGTTGAAGCCCATGGAATAAAAGTAACAGTTGCAGCATGGATACGGGATTCGCTAAGTAATAGGAGACAGAGAGTAGTGGTGAACGGTTGTTTTTCAGACTGGAGGAAGTTATACAATGGTGTTCCCCAGGGGTTGGTTCTAGGACCACTGCTTTTCTTGATATATATTAATGACTTGGACGTGGATGTGCAGGGCACAATTTCAAAATTTGCAGATAACACAAAACTTGGAAGTATAGTGAACAGTGAGGAGGAGAGTGATAGACTTCAGGAAGACATAGACAGGCTGGTGAAATGGGCAGACACGTGGCAGATGAAATTTAACGCAGGAAAGTGTGAAGTGATACATTTTGGTAGAAATGAGAGGACATATCAACTAAATGGTACAATCCTGAAGGGGGTGCATGAACAGAGAGACCTGGGGGTATATGTGTGCACAAATCGTTGAAGGTGGCAGGGCAGGTTGAGAAAGCAGTTAGAAAGCCTTATGGGATCCTGGGCTTCATGAATAGAGGTATAGAGTACAGATGTGTGGAAATTATGATGAACCTGTATAAAATACTGGTTCGGCCCCAACTGGAGTACTGTGTCCAATTCTGGGCATCACACTTTAGGAAGGATGTGAAGGCCTTAGAGAGGGTGCAGAAAAGATTTACGAGAATGATTCCAGGAATGAGGGACTTCAGTTACATTGATAGACTGGAGAAGCTGGGGTTGTTCTCCTTGGTGCAGAGAAGATTGAGAGGATATTTGATAGAGGTGTTCAAAATCATGGACAGAGTAGATAGAGGGGAACTATTCCCATTGGCAGAAGGGCCGAGGATCAGAGGACACAGATTTAAGGTGATTGGCAAAAGAACCAAAGGCGACGTAAGAAAAAACTTTTTTACGCAGCGAGTGGTTAAGATCTGGAATGCAGTGCCTGAAAGGGTGGTGGAGGCAGATTCAATCATGGTTTTCAAAAGGGATTTGGATAAGTACCTGAAGGAAAGACATTTTCAGGGTTAAGGGGAAAGGGCGGGGGAGTGGGACTAGCTAAAGTGCTCTTGCAGAGAGCCGGCAGGGGCTCGATGGGCCGAATGGCCTTCTTCCGTGCTGTAACCATTCTATGATTCTAAGAAAATGGCAAAATCATTAAGATAAAAAAATGACCTGACATTGTCACCTGCCCATCTTTGTTCTCATTAAAGACCAGTAGAGATCATTATTTACCTGGGATACTTCAGCTTCAACTGAAAGAGAAAAAAACTTGCATTTATATAGTACCTTTTGTGACCTCAGAATGTCCTAAAGTGCTTTATAGCCAATGAACTCCTGTTGTAATGTAAGCAAACAAGGCAGCCAATATGCACACAGCAAAATCCCACAAACAGCAAAAAGATAAATTGACCAGTTAATCTGTTTTAGTGAAGTTGATTAAGGGATAAATAATGACCACGGCACCGAGAGAACTCTGCTGCTCTTCTTCGAATAGTGCCATGGGATCTTTTAAGCCCACCTGAGATGGTTGAGTGTCTCATCTGAAAGACAGCACCTCCAACAATGCAGTACTCCCTCAGCACTGTGCTGAAGTGTCAGCCTAGAAGATGTGCTCAAGTCCTGGAGGTGGGTTTGAATCCACATCCTTCTGACATGGAAGGAAGAGTGCTATGACTGAACCAAGTGGACATAATGAACCAGCTTCTTGAGGCACAGCAATATAGCATAATGGAAACTGACAGTGCTTCACTCTTAACTTCTATCTGGGTATGGAGAGCCAATTTGTATTGGCACCCTAAGGTCATTCTCAGTTCACAATTCTGAAGGCAGTTTTTAATTCCACTCATGTTCCTGTCCCTGACATCACAGCACTGAGTTTTTGAGGACATTCAGCTGGGGATCCAAACTCCAACATTTACACTGAAAATTGTTATTTGAGCTTCTGGCATGAAGCCCTCCCCTGCTGGTGGTTTCAGATCCTGAGTACTCTGAGAAATCAGATCTTTGATCTTGGAAACTGCTTCATTGGGATGCTTAAAGTTATGAAACACTAGCAGAGGGAATTATTCACCTAGAATGTTGCACCTCAACCAATCAGCAACTGCTGCAAATACTCTAAATGATGTATTAGCACTTACTGACTAAACCAAAGTATTAAACAAAAAAAGGGGAGGGGAGAACTACCATTCTCCATAACCACTTGATTTGCTGCTGGTGCCTTTCACTCTTTAGTATATAGCATTATGATTCAGCTAGTATGTCAGTCATTTCCTGTTCTTACAAGCTTAGACTTCTCCCAATCATGGACCACTTAAAAAATTACATTGATGTCATTGAAGGAACAGTGACAATAGAAAATAAATTACATTGAATAGTGCCAGCTTACTGGTTTAACCTTACATATATTTTCAAAAAAGAAGTAATGATATTGGTGATAGAACTGAGTGAACAGATTATCTGCTATCAATTTGTAACTTCAATTCTTATTTAATCAATCAACAGATAAAGCAATTTAAGAATTTTATTTGGGTTTAATGTATATACTGTGAAACATTTGATTGATTTTTATTCTTTAATTTCAGAACCATATATTTTTGTGAGTTAGGCAATAATGAAGGACAATCTGTGAACAGGTTTGGGTTCTATCCATGTCTGATTGTTTCAACAAACACTGACAAATGCACATCTTTTCAAGTTCATGGCTGCCATTTGATTATCAAATCTACCACTAAAGTAGTAATTTGTTTTGTAAATAGAAATTCTTTGTGAAAGTGGAGTTTGAAACTGCAGTAATGATCACAATCAGCAGAGAAAAAAAACACTAACCAATTGAGAGTATGTGCTGAAGTGGCTACATCAACGATTTAACCTGTCACACAGCTTGGGTGGATTTCCATGTCACTATAATGCAAATCAGGTTGTTTCACAATACCCTCCATCATACTCTGGAACTTGAACATCAGGAACTGTAAGTTACCACACTCTTGTGTTATTGGAATTTGTAAAGGAGTTCCTAAGAATTGAGAGGCATTGTACTGCATGCAGTTCCTTCTTTTCATATTTTGATCTTGGAGGAAGCAAACTTTTTTAAAGACAATAATGACCAGCATTTCTTCAGGGAATGTGAGGAGTCAACTACTGCAAATTTAATTTACTGTAATTTTCCAGCTCTGTTTGCTGAAATGCATCTATATACTTCCTGGAGTGAGCTTTGTTCTTAGTGATCTTTACAGTGGTATTTGAAGGATACTTGTAAGTTGCAGATGAAGAATGATCAGATAAGTTTTTAACATGGTAGAATGCGGAAAAAAGTCACCTTAAATATAACAATGTAAATGTAAAATTAAATATTATATATGGCCAGAACAATTTAGCCACATCAGTCCAAACATGGCGAACTACACCATCTGGAGGCATTTAATTAACAGTACTGGTGGCCTCCCAAGAAACCTGTAGCTCAACCCATTCCAGTATTGAGCTAAAGGAGAAAGCATGCTAGCAAGAGACAACAGTATAAAGAAAAACACTAAAAAAGATCCAGTCAGTAAATTAAATGTGGCTTTTAGAATATTTGCCAAAATTATTAAAATGGAATCTACCAATTGGTTTGTTTTAATGACATACAGCATATAAAATATGGTTGACCTCATTATTACAGCACATGAAAGAACCTCCGTTTTTATCAGTTTGCAGCTAAAGTGCCAGGTGAAATGCTTTGTGATCCAACAACTCACTGGCACAGATGTGTACACCTTACCCCCTACATTCTTACAGCTAAAGAAGATGAGTTATGGAGTCTTCAGTCTTGACCACCTTCCTCCCCTTCACATCCAACTAAAGGTGGATATGTAAAGACCAGCAATAACATTGGGAAGACAGAAGTACAGGGAAGGGGATGCGATGTAATTACAGTAATAAAATAACTTTAGTTTTAATGTTTCCATGAAATACTTGCATAACCCCCCCTAATCAACCATTAAAACAGAAAACATCACTAGGTGCTCAATTTTTAATCACTCCTGCTGCGTTCTTGGAATTATTACAATGTTTAATGAAAGGAAATATTTAATATATTGCTTGATGCAAATTTTCCAGAACTTGAGAGATTTAGTGTGTGCTACAAACTCTGTAAAACAACTCATCCATAGAGGGTGATAAATGTTATGGAAAATACTGAAAATTCTGGAGTAATTACAAAGACACGACTCGCTGAGACTTTCGGACGGTTTCAAAAGCTAAGGCTGAACTATTTATAATCATAGAATGATACAGCACAGGAGGAGGCCATTTGGCCCATCATGCCTGTGCTGGATTTTTGTTCCTGCACCCCTTTAAAATTGTACAATTTAGTTCATCTCCTCATTCTTCCTATCAAAATGTATCATTTCACACTTTTCTGCGTTAAATTTAATCTGCCTTGTCTGCCCATTTCACCAGTCTGTCTGTTACTATCCTTCTCATTGTTTACTACATTTCCAAGATGCAAACTTTGAAGTTATGCCCTGTATACTCAAGCTGAGGTCATTAATATACATCAAAAAGAGCAGTGGTCCTAATACTTAATTCTGAACAACAACCGTTCACCACTACTCTCTGCTTACTGTCCCTTAGCCAATTTTGTATCCCTTAATCCCATGGACTTTAATGTTGCTAACAAGTCTATTATGTGCTACTTATTCAATGCCTTTGAAAGTCCATATATACAACATAAACTGCGCTACCCTCATCAACCCTTTCAGTTACTTCGAAGAACTCAAGTTAGTCAAACACGATGTGTCTTTAACAAATCCGTGCTGACTTTCATTCATCATATCTGACCCTCCCTTCCAACAAGAGATTCCTTTCAAGCATCCACTACGCATGTACGTGCAGACATACACACTCACAAATTCAGGGCTGCTATAGATCCATTCTCAGATTTAGTGGTGTTAGTCACTCCCATTAGCCGTCTGAGCATCTTCTTTTTATGGGAGTTGTCTCACATTGCTGTATATCTACTTGTATAATAATGTAATTTGGGGACTATAACAAAGTAGTCTTTGTGACCTGAACCAGATATTCATTTCTTTTGCACATGTGCTTCCTCAACCTCTCCAAAGGCAGATTTGGTGGCCAGATATGTATCAATAAGCTGCTTTATTTCACAGTAAACATACAGACATGCCATTAATATCACACTCATTTAATTCAAACCAGTACAACCAACCTTTATATAATACAAAATAAGGAATGCATCATGCTTTCCCACAACAGTGAGTCATATTACTTGACTTAAACAAGATGGCCTAGAAATTCAGTGGTGTTAGCGCCCACTTAGCGCCTAAAGAGGTCTTTAGCGCCGGCGCTGTTGGTAGCCTGGAATTCAGTGTAGCGCAAATGGTGGCGTTAGCCGGTAGCGCTGCGCCGGCACCGATGACGTCATCGGTGTGCGCAGCGCCCCGGTTCCAACGCGATGCCGGCCCAACGCCCAAATTCAGTTGACGCCGCCTCACCCGTAGCGGGCGCAAGGAGCGTTTGTAAAACGGGGCCTTGCAGCACCGAGAGGCCGGGGCGTAAAGGTGGAGGTGCGGCCGGCTGCTTTCCCGGTGGCCGCTTGGCCGCTCCTTCCTCCCCGGACTCCCACACCACCCCCCCGCGGCATTGGTCTCTGACCCCCGCGAGCCCGGCACTTCTCCGTGGTGCCGGGCTCATTTGCCGGGGGAATCAAGCGGCGATTTCACGGCTGCAGGCAGCTCCTCCTTAAGAGAAGGAGGAGGCCTGCAGTACCCCAGCCTGCCGCACCGCATCGGGTGGCGCAGCGGCAGCTGGACGCCTGAAATTGACTTTCAGCGCCCCAAGCGAGGCGGCCAAACCCTGCAATAGCGCCCGCCTCCGTCTTGGGGCGCTGCAACTGAATTTCAGGCGGGCGCTACGGGAATCCGGGCACCGCTAAATTTCGGGCGCTAAAGACCTGGCGCGGCGATAGCGAAATTCTAGGCCGATGACTTCTAAATGTCCTCTAGCATTTCTAACCACGATCAGTGCAGTACTGAGGGAGCGCTGCACTGTTGGAGATGCCGTCTTTCGGATGAGACGTTAAACTTTCTGCCATCTCAGGTGGGCGTAAAAGATCCGATGGCACTATTTTGAAGAAGTGCAGGGGTGATCAATTGCTTCATAACATATGTGTGAATGGAATCCCTTCAAAATACAATAGTACAAAAAAACTATCAAAAATCACTTTTATATTGCATGAATAGAAGCAAAACCTTTGGCCTTGGCCCAAAATTTATAGAAGGAATATGTGTGTGTGTGAGTTGGAGAGGTACTTAAATCCCATCTCTCCAGGAAGTATTGAAAAAAATATATAGCTTAAAAATCCCTACCTTATAGGAAAAGTGTATCGGTTTGTCATTTTCAACTCATGGAGCCCCATCATTTCAGATCTCCCCATGACCAGGGAGCCACTTCACTGATATTAGCGGACCTCACTTAAAGAAGCACCAGCAAACAGCACCATAGTGATTCCAGAATAGGCCTAGCATGCCCATCAGGCACTCAATTAACCATAATTCTTTGGAAAAGTTGTACAGGATAGCTCTTAGAAAAAGTTAACGTAATATTATATCATCCTAGTAAAAATTCATTGCAACATTAAGATGGAATATAACCTTGGATGTGCTGTTGAAATGTGACTTTACAAGCTAGGTCTGTACTGGTGAGTAAACTATTGACATTTAGCGCTTTCCAAATGTGGTTAAATGCTATTTTAAGACTGGTCAGTTGAACTGTAAAACTCCTAGTCTAGTCTCTATACTGGGGTAAAATATAAAGCAAAAGCTTTAGTTGCATTCTTTTTCAGGCTTCCAATACACAGACCTACAGAATCAAGTTCATCATTATCTTACCTAAATGAAGAATGGTATTTTGTACAATTTGATAAAAGCTGGTCACTGTTTACATTAGCTAGCAGCAACCCAGCTGAAAGCAGGTAGAAGATAAACAATGGAGGGTGGTATTTTATGTGTTGTCAAGGTGGAGATGTATATGAAGGGCATTCTATTTTCATAAACCACTGCTTCTCATGTATTAACTGCATCCTATAGAATTTAAAAAAAAATACCTTTACAGGGCATATCCTTTGTTTGATATATACTTACTATTATCAATTATGATTCCTGGTAAATATCAGGCAATAATATAGTTGCCATTTGTTCATCCATTTTTTCCTTACATGCTTTCCCCTCAATGTGACTTCCTTCAGTTCAGATAGCAGGATGTCCTGCTTAAGAACCTTCCCATGACTGCCCAGATAAGCGGATCAGATTTTCTTTCTTGCCCTACTTCAAGAATCCTCATCAGTTTATCTCCCTCTGGGCAGAAAGCTTTGCTTCGGTGAGGTGCTCGAATAACAAACTGATCATGAACTTACAAAAACTGGTTACAACTGTGGCAAGGGGATTTGAATGGCACGCAGCCACCAGATACATTACATTTAATGTCAAGGCCTCGTTTAACCTGACTCCACAGTTCACTTGGGAGAGGGGGGAAAGGAGAAAGAAATCAGAGGATACTGGAGCAGGTTGAAACTGGAGGCTTGGTTCAGAAATTTATATTAAAATAAATGATATGCAATTATGTGGGTGTATCTCGCATTCCTGAAGATGTGATGTATTGTAGTCCTAATATTTTGTAATATATACTGGACATAGAATTTGCCAGCAATTAACTGAGGGTTATCGCTTGATAAATCTGCAGTAATTATAGTTAATCCTTTTGTGTGAACGCCCTTAGACAGCTGTTGTCAGCACAAAACGTGACTAAAAACTGAGTAAAACCCGAGCAGTATAAATAAATACAAAATACCAGTGATGAATATCAATGTTGTAATTCAACTGCAGGATTCAGGTTACCAGTGTTTTTTGTTAATTCACATTGTCAAGTCAATATATTTGAGCACTTCTGAAATATTTTGCACATTTTTATTGAAAATGTATATATAAAAAAAATGGAGATGGCTGTTTAATTAACCAAATCCTACCAATTTTTTGTTGTATTATCTTTCACAGATCCAAGCAGATTTTGTGCTAGTAATCTAAATATATAGTTTAACTCTGCAAGTATTTCATGGAAACATTAAGGCCTAGAAATTCAGTAAGGCCCCGCCAGGACTTTAGCGCCCGAAATTTAGCGCTCGCCCGGATTCCCGTAGCGCCCGCCTGAAATTCAGTTGCGACGGGCCAAGACGGAGGCGGGCGCTATTGCAGGGTTTGGCCGTCTCGCTTGGGGCGATGAAAGTCTATTTCAGGCGTCCAGCTGCCGCTGCGCCACCCGATGCGGTGCGGCAGGCTGGGGTACTGCAGGCCTCCTCCTTCTCTTAAGGAGGAGCTGCCTGCAGCCGTGAGATCGCCGCTGGATTCCCCCGGCAAATGAGCCCGGCACCACGGAGAAGTGCCGGGCTCGCGGGAGTCAGACAGCAATACCGCGGGGGGGTGGTGCAGGAGTCCGGGGAGGGAGGTGCGGCCATGCGGCCGCCGGGAAAGCGGCCGGCCGCCCCTCCACCTTTATGCGCCGGCCTCTCGGAGCTGCAAGGCCCCGTTTTTCAAACGTTGTTTGCGGCCGCTGCGGGCGAGGCGGCCGCAACTGAATTTGGCCTTCGGCACAGAATCGCGTTGGAACCGGGGCGCTGCGCACACCGATGACGTCATCGGTGCCGGCGCAGCGCTACCGGCTAACGCCGCTGTTAGGGACCAACTTAATTTCGGGCACTAAAAAACTTCCGGCGCAACCCACTCTTTCGCCCCTAAGTGGGCGCAAACGCGACTGAATTTCTAGGCCTAAGAGTTTTAACACATATCACAGAATAGGTCAAGCAAATATAGCCTTAAGGCTCATTTCTGATCAAGGTTCATACCCAAAAGTTAAACCTATCTTTCTCTTTCAGATGATGATTGGTTTATTTTGAGCAGTCATAGAGTCAAAGGCCTAGAAATTCGGTTGTTTGCGCCAGCGATTAGCGCCTAAAGAGCCCGAGAATTGGGGCGTTACCCAATGTTCGGGCGGGCGCAGCGAAGATAGCGCCACCTCCCATATTGAGTATCCATTTAGCGCCTGCGCTAACTCTTAGCGCGCGCCCGCGTGCGCAGGCAGATCATGATGTCATTTCAGTGTGCAATGCCTTTTTGGCGCCCCTGACCGGATATTCGGTGGCACCCGGAACCTTTCCGCCTGGCGCTATTAGTGACAGTTGGATGTAACGTTCCCAGGCCCTTCTCGGAGTCGGGGGGCGCTATTTAAAGGGGACAGCTCTAGTATAAAAGCTGCAGCCACTTGGCCTGGTCATTCTGAGCGTTGCTGGAGAGAGTTGGTGAACTACTGTTGCACAGAATTTTTCGGATTTAGCCTTCGGAGACTTGGGACCTGCAGCCCTGTCCGGAGCAGTTGGAGCGCTAGACATTACTGCGTGTTGCCCGTCTGGCATAGCAATGGGAGCTGCTTTGGAGGGGAACGTCCTCATGGCCGGACACTTGGAAGGGGCACAGAGATGGCGGGAGAGAGGGCCGGGATTGGCCAGAAGGAGGAGGGGCAATGGAGGTCACCCAATCCGACAATACGCTGCGAGGGTTTTCAGGCAGCAGGTGTCATACCTTACCATGTCGGAGGAGCAGTGTCTGCGAAGGCTCAGATTCGGTAAGGAGGTTGTGACTGAGCTGTGCCACCTGCTTGCTGAAGATCTGCAGCCGTGTCTACGGTGCAGGACCTCTCTGTCGGTGGCCGTCAAAGTGACTGTTGCCCTGAACTTTTATGCCAGCGGATCCTTTCAGTCAGCCACTGGGGACATCGCGAATGTATCACAATTTGCAGTGCATTGTTGCATCCGGCAAGTGACAGCTGCCCTCTATAGAAGGAGGCGTCAATTAATCACCTTCCCTGTGACCCTGGAGAAGCAGGCGGAGCACGCACAGGGCTTCGCTGCTATTGCGGACTTCCCCATGGTGCAGGGGGCCATTGATTGCACACACGTGGCTTTGCGGGCGCCATTACAGAATCCGGAGGAGTTCCGCAACCGCAAGGGGTTCCACTCCCTCAATGTCCAGCTGGTGTGTGACCACCGCCAGATGATCATGGCAGTCAACGCACAATTCCCTGGGAGCTGCCACGATGCGTTCATCCTGCGGCAGACCTCAGTTTCTGACCTTTTTGAGGGCCCGGCTCACCCACGAGGCTGGCTTCTTGGCGACAAGGGCTATCCTCTCTGCCCATAGCTCATGACCCCACTCCGTTTGCCCGCCACCCCGGCAGAAGAGCTTTACAACAGCAGCCATCAGGCGACCAGGAACATTGTGGAGCACGCTATTGGTGTGCTCAAACAGCGTTTCCGCTGTCTAGACCATTCGGGGGGAGCCCTGCAGTACTCGCCGGAGCAAGTGGGTCGCATCGTCGTCGTCTGCTGCATGCTCCACAACTTGGCCATTCGACGAACCCAGCCAATGCCAGCTGTCCCTCAAGGTCCAGCAGAGCAGGCGGACGAGGAGGAGGAGGAAGAGCAGGCGGACGAGGAGGAGGAGCATGCGGACGAGGAGGAGGAGGAAGATGGGAGGGCTCCTGAAACTGGAAGGGCCGTCCGTCAGACGCTCATAAGGACTCGGTTCTAGGCCCCTCTGACGGAATGATGGGTGTCATTCGTACTGCGCACTTTGGCTCGTACAAAGCCTATGAAGGCCACCATGAGTGTAAATAGTTACGATTACCATTGTAAATAAAAAAAATTCTTTATTGTCAAAAAAGTGCTTCCTTCCAGCATAACAACGTCATGTCAACAGAAACCATAACTAACAAAATAACAGTTAACTCTCTGGCAAAGCCGCAAAACTAAACAAACCATCACAAACAATCACAACAGGTGAGGGCGTCCTTGAATTTGGAGAAACGTCTCAGCACCTCCCTCTACTGCTGGCCCCTTAATGGAGACCGACTTCTCTTTCGCGGTCGGCCCCTTCCCTCCCTGCAGCTCCTACATAATTGAACCCCAGTGGCGGCGTCAAGGCTGGGGGACGCCTGCTGACTGTCTGGAAGCGCAGAAGCCCCTGAGGGACGGCCTGGACGACCTCTGGGCTTGGAGGGCGCCGAAGCTGGCTGCTTGAACTGGGCATGGCTGGAAGCAGTGTGCACTGCAGGTGGTGGCAGCTGCACTGCAGACGTTCCAGCGGTGGCATGAGCAATGCTCACCTGCCGAGAGAGGACACCTGCACCATGGTCGGACGACACACTGGCTCTCTGAGGGGACCGGCTCGGATCATCCGCCACAATCGACTGCTCCACTGATTCCTGGCCTCGTGTGGTACTGGAAGGGCCCGGGGTGATCCTGGCTGATGCAGATAGGGTGGCAGCAGTGAGAGTTCGCGTTGCCTCAATCTGGGTGTGGACGAGGCCAGCAAGTGACTGCGTGGCAGCAGTGAGGACCTGTGTCGGAGAAGCCCTGGACAGTTCTTTCCATTGCTTCGGACAAGGCCGGAGCAGTCCGTTCCACTGCCTCGGACAAGCCCTGGACAGACCTTTCCAGGGATTGTCCAAAGCTCTGAACAGTCCTTTCCATAGTGGCCTCGAAGCCCTGGACAGTCCTCTCCATTGCTGCCCCGAAGCCCTGGACAGTCCTCTCCATTGCTGCCCCAAAGTCCAGCACACTATTTGCCAGTGTGTCGATCGTCTGAGGCATCCTCCCCACTGCAGCCATAAGCTCAGTGTGCCTGAGCCGGGCCTGGGTGCTCATTTCAGCCAGGCTACGCACCTCCTCTGCACTCTGTGCAGCAGTCATCGTTCCCTGCCTTGCCCTCCAGGGAGCCAGTGCCCGAACTTGCCACCCCCCTCGCGTTGCTGCAGGCCGCTTGTTCTGGCAACTGGCTCCTCATCAGAGAGCCCCCCCTCCCCTCCAGGGAACTACTATCCCCAGTCTGCAGATGTGTAGGCTCCCCTGAGGCTGGAATGGATGGTCCGGCTTCCTCCTGCTCCTCGCCTCCGGAGGCACTGGCACTGGCAGCTTCAGGGCCCGGATCCCGAGCTGGTGATGCAGCATCTGAAAGCAGGGAGGTGGAAGAGTGGCTTTAGCAAAAGGACAGGTTGGCAGCAAGGGATGCCAGATTGCGGCAAGGTTATGACATGGCTCCACAGTGAGAAAGCATGCTGGCGGGGGGACCAAGTGGAAGGAGACAGTTGTAAAAGGTGAGAACCTTACCATCGCTGTCGACAATGGGGTCGGCAGCTGCAGTAGTAACAGGACCACTCAGACGTCCTCCAAGAATCTGGTGCACTCTCTCCTCGAGATCCGTGAGAGTGACCACTTGTGGAGGTCCTCCACCGGTGCGAAGCTGGTCTTTGCGAATCTTCGCCAGCTTGGACTGCAGGGGAAAGGAGGGGAAGTTATGTTACATGATACCCTGAGTGATCATCTCATGCCCCCCATGTTGCAAGAGCCCTTACATGATGCCCTGAGTGAGCATCTCATGCCCCCCATGGTGCAAGAGCCCTTACATGATGCCCTGAGCATCTCATGCCCCCCATGGTGCAAGAGCCCTTACATGATGCCCTGAGTGAGCATCTCATACCCCCATGGTGCAAGAGCCCTTACATGATGCCGAGTCAAATGTGGATGTGTGTGCCCAGAAAGGGCCATCGGTGCTTGCTGGCAGATGGCCAATGGGGCACAGGCCACCCTGTAGCCATAAAGACAGGTGCTAATGAAGGGATGCAGAAACAACACTCACCCTGACGACCCAAGTGAGGTCGTTGAATTTCTTTCTGTATTGGACAGGGCTCCTGGTCACCATGTTGCTGGAGTTGACCCTCTGGCATACATCTCTCCAAGCTCGTCGGTAGTCCTTATGATTCGGCCTCCTGCCATTGTCTGGGTACAGAACATCTCGACGGTGCTCCATTGCGGCCACCAATTGCTCCAGAGCCTCATTGCTGAAGCGCTCTGCTCTCTGCCTCACCTTCTCCATCTGGTCCAAGTTTTTTGCGCCAGAGAAGGGCCTGCGCCGATTCTGAGACCTACAAGGCACTGAGTGTGGAAGCTGAGACTGACTGACCCACCCCTTTAAGAGCCGGCCGGCGCCTGGAAGTCTCGTGGTTATCGGTAATTGAGAGCACCTGCGCTGTGCCCGTCCGCACCGATATTGGGTTGCGCCGGAAGTTTAGCGCCTTAGGAGTCCCGTGCAACGTCTGAATTCGTGCCTCAATCACCTTTGGGGGCGATGCAACCCAATATCGCGCCAGGCGGCGATAAGTTGCGTCTGGCTATAAACTTTGTGCAGCGCCAGTTCTAACGCCTCAAGCGGGGCTATACCCAATTTCTAGGCCATAGAGTCATACAGCACAGAAAGAGGCCCTTCAGCCCATCGCGTCCACGCCGGCCATCAAGCCCTGTCTAATCTAATCCCTTTTTCCAGCATTTGGTCCGTAGCCTTGTATGCTATGGCATTTCACGTGCTCATCCAAATGCTTTTATTTCAGATGTGTGTTTTTCTTTTTACCTCAGGCTCTAGTTTCTGCTGGGTTTCATTTTAGTGTGCCTTTCCTGTTCCAATAGTTCCTCAATGTCAATTTTTCTATTGCAATTCCAGTTAAAAGTGTGCAACCAGTGGACAGAATAGAGCAGGAATTATTCTCCAGATTAACATCTGAAGTAACAATTCAGCAAATCTCTCAATAAACTGCATATAATTCAGCAAATCCCTCAATAAACTCCCCTTGACATTCAATGGCATTACCATCGCCGAATCCCCCCCCCACCATCAACATCCTAAGGATCACCATTGACCGGAAACTCAACTGGACCAGCAGCATAAATGCCATAGTTACTGGAGCAGGTCAGAGGCTGGGTATTCTGCAGCGAGTGGCTCACCTCCTGACTCCCCAAAGCTTCTGCACCATCTGCAAGGCACAAGTCAGGAGTGTGATGGAATATGCTTCGCTTGCCTGGTTGTGTGCAGCTGGAACAACACTCAAGTAACTCAACACCATCCAGCAATCTGCTTAATCGTTATCCCATCCACTACCTTAAACAGCCACTCCATTCACCACCAGTGTACCGTGCCTGTGGTGTGCATGATCCACAGGACGCACCGCAGCAACTCGCCAAGGATTCTTCAACAGCACCTCGAGTACTGTGTGCAGTTTTGGTCGCCTTATCTGAGGAAGGATGTTCTTGCCATGGAAGGAGTGCAGCGAAGATTCACCAGGCTGATACCTGGGATGGCAGGAATAACGTATGAGGAGAGATTGTGTCGATTGGGCTTATACTCGCTGGAGTTTAGAAGAATGAGAGGGGATCTCATTGAAACTTATAAAATTCTAACAGGACTAGACAGACTAGATGCTGGAAGGATGATCCCGATGGTTGTGGAGTCCAGAACCAGGGGTCATAGTCTAAGGATAAGGGGTAAGCCATTTAGGACAGAGATGAGGAGGAATTTCTTCACCCAGAGAGTGGTGAACTTGTGGAATTCTCTACCACAAAAGGCAGTTGAGGCCAATTCATTGAATATATTCAAGGAGGAGTTAGATATATTTCTTAAGGCTAAAGGGATATAGGGAGAAGGCAGGGACAGGGTACTGAGTTTGGATGATCAGCCATGATCTCACTGAATGGCAGAGCAGGCTCGAGGGGCCGAATGGCCTACTCCTGCTCCTAACTTCTATGTTTCTGTTTCTCCCAAACCCATCACCTCCACTACCAAGAGGGACAAGGGCTGCAGATGCATGGAAACACCACAACCTCCAAGTCACACACCATCCCGATGTGGACTTTTATCGCCGTTATATGGACATAGTCACTGGGTAAAAATCCTGGAACTCCCTACCTAACAGCACTGTGGGAGTCCATTCATCACATGGACTGCAGCAGTTCAAGACTCTGAGTGAAGAAATTCCTCCTCATCTGTCTTAAATGGCCAACCCCTTGTCCTGAGACTATACCCCCTAGTTCTACACTTACCAGCCAGGGGAAACAACTTCTCAGCATTTACCCTGTCAATCCTCCTCAGTATCTTATATGTTTCAATGAGATCACCTCTCATTCTTCTAAACTCCAGCGAGTATAGGCCTAATCTACTCAGTCTCTCCTCATAGGACAATTCTCTCATCCCAGGAATCAATCTAGTGAACCTTCATTACACCACTTTGACAATCCATTCTGTTTTTCTTCCCCTTCTCTTAGTTCCCACACCAAGGACCAATCCCCAGCCAACTTTCCTCTAGGCTTTTGATCATGCCAAAGGTGTCTGGTCTCCACCCATTACCTCCCCTTAATGGGGAGGTTTAGATGAGGAACACACTGTCTGAGGAGCTGCAGATGTGAATTATATCCAGCCAATCTGTGGTACAGCATGTTGAAAGAGCTACACAGTGCTCCAAGACATTAATTTAAAGTCAGACAATTGGCACATTTATCTGTGCATGGTGATTCATTTTTACACAGGAAGTGAATGTTGATTTTGGTAATTATTTATAAGTTATATTGTAGCTCTGGAGAGAAATGGTGAGCATACAATTTCTTGTGGAGAGGGGGAAATTGCAAACTGTTATTTTATTCAAAATTTGATGATCTATGAAGTCATCTTTTTAAAAATACAGCATTTTGGATGCCGGGAGCTCGATAAACAGTTACGGCAAGCAATTTATATACATAAAACACAGATAAAATGTATTATCAAATGTTAACTCCAGGTCAACGTGAACTATGTTAAACAGTGGAGTCAACTACACATGAATTACAGCATCAGGACCACTTTTAAATTACAACCAGGGCCCACTACAATTTTTTTTTTTTAAATACTTCTGTCAAAACAGGAAGTGCTAATAATATCATTTGGGGTCTGGCCACCCAGTCAGATAATGAGGGAGCTGGATTAACACAGGATTGATGCTGTATCTTCTTTGGGTTTATTATTGTGTCTTTAGCAATGATACTTCAGCACAATCCCACCAGAGTAACCCCATCACGCTGCTCCCACCAGCATATTCATCAACAACGCGAGGATATCAGTACGCACTGTTTGATTTTTCTTTTATTTATAAACTGACAGAATATGATGTTAATAGCATTTATTTGAAGTGTGAGAGAAAGTCCATTAAGATACCAAAAATAAACTCTGGTGATTGAAAATCTCAGTTTGCTCAGAAGTTTTATTTAACAGATTAAACTGTAAAAGGCTGAAAAAATTACATGTTGTTATTTTAGGTGCTTCTTTTCCTGTTGCTCAATTCTCGCACCATCCGTAAATATTCTGCTTGGTTGTCATGAGATCGTAAGTTTGTGGTGCACTCTGGTGATTATAATTCTAGAGGATGACAACCACAATTCCCATGATGCAACTCACGTACACACTTTTTTCAAGACGAGGTGTAAATCCACTAAATTCGAATATTTCAGCCAATCATGAATTTTTGTCCCATAGACATTTTTGGGGTATGATAGCATAGTGGGTATGTTACTGGACTAGTAATCCAGATTAATGGTCTGGACTAATGATCCGGAGACATGAGTTCAAATCCCATCATGGCAACTGGGAAATTTAAATTAATTTTAAAAATCTGGAATACAAAGCTTGTATCAGTAATAGTGACCATGAAACTACTGGATTGTTGTTAAAAACCCATCTAGTTCACTAATGTCCTTTAGGGGATGAAATCTGTCATCCTTACCTGGTTTGGCCTATATGTAACTCCAGACCCACAGCAATGTGGCTTGGTTGTGACTCTTAACTGCCCTCTGAAATGGCCTAGCAAGCCAGTCAGTTGTATGAAACCACTACGAAGAACAAGAGATACGGTCTATACTTATGACTTCTGTATAAATAGATTAAAAAAGAAAATAAACACACAAATTCTTATATCTTGCAGTAAACTTTTATTTTGGTAGAAAGAAAAAATTTACAATGTTCAATTTTATTGAACTTACTCAAAAGCTGTATTTGCACTTTAAGTATAACATTAATCAAAGATCACACACTCAGGTTATCTTTTGCACAACTCATGAAAATGTTGATTAGGTTTCTCTGATCTAGCTTCAAGTCATTATTTTTTTTAATTAAACAGTGAGTGAAATTGAATTTCACAGTCTTCCATTTCATAGCCAGTACTAGTTCCATTTTTTGATTTTAGTTAAGCCACAAGATTAGGAAAGGATATCTTGACTTTTAATGGAAGAGTAAAACAGTAGAGAACATGTAAAAAAAAAGGACTTGCATAACTTCCAGCATTACAGAACTGTTAATTCACAATTACCAAAACTAGGCTGTAACCACTGAATATTACTACCTGGTGGGACCAGTGAACCTGGAACTGGATTTCTTGTGGCATACCCTATCAAAGTGAAGTGAAATTAACCCAGAAACATGGCTTTTAACAACTTTAGCAGCGAATTTATAAAAATAATGGAGGTAAGCTATTACACCAAGGTATCAAAGAGCCAGCATATAGGTTTAGTGACAGTAAAAATTATTTTTAGGTCAACCAGACCTAGTGAACAACTCAAATTTTGGATTCGGCTACAATTTAACCTTAGTCACTGAATTCCAGAACAATGAGTGCTTCTGTGCACCTTTTATAACACTAAAAAGATATGTGTAACCATGCATTTGCGAAGGACCAGCCCTGCAATTAGTTCACAGAACCAGCAATTCTACATCATTTGTAACTTTTATAAATGGTACCCTGTTGACTCTCAGTCTAGACAAAAAGATATTTATGACTTCCAGTAATATAAAGGTGGTCTACTGTGCGCAGAGTTCCCTGAAAGCATAGTCTTGATGATCCAGTGATTCAACTAAAATCTGGGAGCCGTACAAAAATATTGGAAGCACTAAAGGTTTCTAACTCGGTCACGTTGATACTTGGCGAAGTACGACCCTTTTTAATACAATTAACCCACTTAGTTTTCAAGGAGGCAATAATGGCTCAAGTGACTTAAATTGGCCACATAAAACAAATACACAGTAAAAAGGAATTTTTAAAACCCTGAGCATTTTGGGATTTTACTCTCCCATATTTTACTTCACATTAAATGTTCCAGCACAAGCAGAGATTATCTAGAGATCTGTGTCTGAAAATTACAAAATTAACTCCTCAAAATGATATGGTCGATACAATATGGAGTGGTTACTAGGAGACAAAATGCATGCCCAGAATGTAACATATATTTGAGTTCTCCCCAAGTTTTACACTGGTGGCCAGAGCCATGCCTGCTGGTTCAACCTGAACCTCTAATCTGTCTTAATTTATTTGCCAATTTTCTTCCCTTCTCTCCTGAAAGAACTGACTTGCTCAAAAGGCCATTTTGCATATTCGAGCCTACAAAGTGGAGAGCTCATAGGGTATTCAAGATGGGGGCGGGCATGTTCCTGCATAGCTTAGTATTAAACCAGGCTGTATCTTTTCAAGTTATCAGGGGAGCTCTGACTATTTTAAATAACATGGGATACACATTCAGGTCTTTGCCTTTTGATGCTCAAAGCTGAATTATTGCAGATTTCTAATGATCCAAACCTTGGCTTCAGATTCCAGTCACCTGAATTTTGTTGAAACCAAAGCAGAATCTCAGAATTAAGGCGAAAATCTAAATCCTAAACTTCAGAGGCTTCACAGGTCCAGGGCCCATATCACCAGAATATGCCATCTGTGTCATTTCAGGTAAGCACTGTACAAAATGAAGAAACCTCATGCTTGATTATTCTGTCCGAATTCAAACCAGGAGTGAATGGGTGCAATAGCCATGAGGTGCTGTCATTCCCACCTCCTTTCAGACTGGTATTTTCTCAAGGAGAACCCAGATATTACTGTAAAATGAAAATGCAGAATCATCCGGTAAATGTGCAAAATAAGATACATTTCATTACCTGTGGAAAGGGGGGAAAAAACTGTTCTGTCTAGGGAAGTTTTCATAATTAGTCTTCAAAACTATCCTGGAAAACAAATCAAAACAAAGAGTTAGTTTAAAAAAATGCACAAACCTTAGGGCTTTTAATTTGCCCTAATTTATATCTTCCTCCACCCCTAGATCACTTGAAGACAGAAGTTCATACTGGTGTATGGAAAGCCAGTGACCATGAAACCAAATAGCTCCAATCGGTCTGGAAAACGAGACAGCATATTCAATTGTAGGAGGCATCACAGTTGAGCCTGAACCTGTCCTCTCATCAGATGTCTACAAGCATGCACTTACAATAGCAGTTACAATCAGGAGCAAGAACCCTGACTTATTTATCCCTGGGGCTCTGAAGCCAGCTGTAGTGCCCCATCCTGGTGAAGATTCCCTAAGTTAGCATAGACCAGAGATTGAATTTGAAACCCTTTAGCTGCTTTATCCTGGCACCAGAATTGTAGATCCACAGAGAAATGTTTCTACTATACTGTCAACAGAATAAGGAATCTGAATTCAGTGTAAATACAGGGAGCTGACTCAAATGCCTGGCTCATAAAATTGGAACTAAATGATTGCCAATATAAAAGTGGTAAGAGTGTGATACAGTCCTATCGCCAACATCTCTCACCCACTGGAACAGTGCACGTGTGCTATGCACAAAATTGCATTTATACTGCATTCAGTACAAAGCCCAAGTAGTGCAAGATTGCTGCACAGATCTGGTCCATCACTTCTTGCCTAAAGTGCAGTTGCATTCAGATCATGGACTTGACTTTGGAATTATATTACCTGTTTTGCATTGATGTGTATACAAAGCCACTTTGTATAAATGCAAATGCAGTAGTGTAAACTGGCCTGCATTGGGAGGGACTTGTGTAGTTTAAAAAAAGTTAACATAAAAACAAAAATGAACAAATTCGCCAGGCAGGATTTTCTTGGTTAGAAATCCTCATGCACAGCCACACAGAGAAAGTTTGGATTGCTCATACACAGAGCTAGTAATTGGGAGGTAGCACCTCTGCCAAGACACAGAATGAAAGATGGAGAAATATCCAGCATTGCTTCTATACTACCAGATAGCTTGCATGCAAGTGACATTTTAGTAACCTCAAATTATGCAACAATTAACTTCCTATTATATTTAATCTTGCAAAAGTTATGATAGAATGCAATATTTGGCTTTTTACAACACCAAAAAGAGGAAAAGTCTAGGAGTCACTTGTAGTAAGATAGCATCTCTTGAACCCTCTCCAACAGAAGAATTTTTTTTATGAGAATGTATGAGACAGAACAAAACTGCAATTGTAAAACTGGACAAAACATGCGGCTGAGTAATTACCATAGTTTTCAGTGTAGAGAGATCTGGTTTAATTGTAACACGAGAAAAGCTATAAATTCAGCTGCTTAAATCCATTAGAACAAATGGAAGCTTGGAATGTAAAATTTCTAAAGTAACATTTTAACAAAGGGTTTCAATGAAAATGCACTATTTAACCCTTTCAGTGCTAGGTTTATGTTGCAGATCTTAAATTATTGACAGAGTTTACAAACTGGTACCTCACAAAAAATTGAGTGCAGAATGTTTTAAAGATGACAAACAAAAGCACAGAATAGAAATTATTTTTATTTACAGTATTCTCTAAACCCAGAAAAAATTAAGCTGGTTGTATTTTGGTGCAAAAAAGCTATTTAGTCCTCAAAGGGTTAACTGCACAATATATTCACTCTTTTTTAGAAAAGGGAATTACCTTTTGGGTAGGTTGGTTGCTACCTGTCATTAAAAAAAAAACTTGGAAATTAAAAAAAACAGATCCCATCTCTTCAGTATACGTCCTCTTTCAATGGAAGTCACAATTTGTCCAGTTATAATAGAACTTTTTCTTTATTTACTCTAATTGTCTTAATTTTTCTTCAAAGTTTGAAATGTTGCCCAAAGCGTCACAGCATCTATTCATATTGGATCTCCAAAGTCCCCAAATTCTTTGTCTGTAACTGAGATCCATCAAATACCATTTTTTCTTCAGTATCCAGTTTCCATCACTTCGTCTATTCAACATGATGCAGCAATGCTGCTGTAAACAGTAGACAGCATTCAATTCAGTTTATCCTAGATAAGCATCTTTGCCCCATAGTCAAATTTATTCTTGACTGATCGTGCAACTAGAGCTGAAGAAGATATTGAAGGTAGAAAACAGTCATTGTTATGCTGGTGCTAGGGCATTTGAAGTGTTACCTGTAAGAAAAAATATTTTTCAATACTAATATGCAGATAAATTTTTAAATATGAACTTTATATATTTCAATAGATCCAAGTAGAAGACAGCATGTTTTCTTACATTTAGGTTAATCACATACAGCATTAATTGTTTCAAATTAGTCAAAGCTGGGCTGCCTGTATCATATTAAGCCCTGCTAACCCATCACTCCATTCTCACTGACTATACTGGCTTCCTGTCCCCCAGCATATCAATTTAAAATCCATTTCCTGGTCTTCAAATGCCTCTATGGCCTTGCCCCATCCTATCTCTGCAACCTCTTCAAGGCTTGCATCTCTCCTACACCCTTCATTTCTCCAGCTCTGGTCTTTTGTGCATTCCCCATTCCCTTTAGAATCATAGAAACTTATGGCACAGAAGGAGGCCATTCGACCCATTGTGTCTGTGCCAGCCGAAAAAGAGCTATCCAGCCTAAACCCACTTTCCAGCTCTTGGTCTGTTGCCTTGTAGGTTGCAGCACCTCAAGTGCATATCCAAGTACTTTTTAAATGGGATGAGGGTTTCTGCCTCTACCACCCTTTCAGGCAGTGAGTTCCAAACCCCCTCTGGGTGAAAAAAGTTCTCCTCAACTCCCCTCTAATCCTTCTACCAATTACTTTAAATCTATGCCCACTGGTTATTGACCACTCTGCTAGGGAAAATAGGTCCTTCCTATTCACTCTATCTAGGCCCCTCATAATTTTATACACCACAATCAAGTGTCCCCTCAGCCTCCTCTGTTCCAAAGAAAACAAACCCAGCTTATCCAATCTTTCCTCATAGCTAAAATTCCCCAGCCCAGGCAACATCCTCGTAAATCTCCTCTGCACCCTCCTCTAGTGCAATCACATTTTTCCTGTAATGTGGTGACCAGAACTGTTACCAATACTCTAGCTGTGGCCTAACTAGTGTTTTATACAGTTCAAGCATAACATCCCTGCTCTTATATTCTATGTCTCGGCTAATAAAAAGAAAGTATCCCTTATGCCTTCTTAACCACCTTATCGACCTGTCCTGCTACCTTCAGGGGTCTGTGGACATGTACTCCAAGGTCCCTCTGTTCCACTACAACAACAACAACTTGTATTTATATAGCACCTTTAACGTAGTAAAACGTCCCAAGTTGCTTCACAAGAGTATTAGAAGACAAAAAAAAACTTTGAAACCGAGCCACATAAGGAGAAATAAGGGCAAATGACGAAAACTTGGTCAAAGAGGTCGTTTTCAGCAGCGTCTTAAAGGAGGAAAGAGAGGTAGAGAGGCGGAGAGGTTTAGGCAGGGAATTCCAGAGCTTAGGGCCTAGGCAACAGAAGGCATGGCCACCAATGGTTGAGGGATTATAATCAGGGATGCTCAAGAAGGCAGAAATAGAGGAGCACAGATATCTCGGTGAGGTTTGGGGTTGGAGGAGATTATAGAGATAGGGAGGGGCGAAGCTATGGAGGGATTTGAAAACAAGGATGAGAATTTTGAAATCGAGCTGCTGCTTAACTGGGAGCCAATGTAGGTCAGCGAGCACAGGGGAGATGGGCGAACGGGACTGGGTGCGAGTTAGGACACGGGCAGCTGAGTTTGGGATGATCTCAAGTTTACGTAGGGTAGAACGTGGGAGGCCAACCAGGAGTGCGTTGGAATAGTCAAGTCTAGAGGTAACAAAGGCATGGGTGAGGGTTTCAGCAGCAGATGAGCTGAGGCAGGGGTGGAGACGGGTGATGTTATGGAGGTGGAAATAGGCGGTCTTAGTTATGGCGCGGATGTGGTCGGAAACTCATTTCAGGGTCAAAAATGACACCAAGGTTGCAAACTGTGTGGTTCAGCCTCAGACATATGTTAGGGAGAAGTATGGTGTCAGTGGCTAGTGAACGGAGTTTGTGGCGGGGACCGAAGACAATGGCTTTGGTAGTCACAATATTTAACTGGAGAAAACTTTTTCTCATCCAGAACTGGAAGTCAGACAAACAGTCTGGCAATTTAGAGACCATGGCGGGGTCAAGAGAAGTGGTGGTGAGGTAGAGCTGGATGTCCTCAACGTACATGTGGAAACTGATGCTGAGTTTTCAGATGATGTCACCAAGGGGCAACATGTAGATGAGAAATAGGAAGGGGCCAAGGATAGATCTTTGGGGGACACCAGAAGTAACGATGTGGGAGCAGGAAGAGAAGCCATTGCAGGCGATTCTCTGGCTATGATTAGATAGATAAGAATGGAACCAGGCGAGTGCAGTCCCACCCAGCTGGACGACGGTGGAGAGGCATTGGAGAAGGATGGAGTGGTCAGCCGTGTCAAAGGCTGCAGATGAGGAGGGATCGTTTACCTTTGTCACAGTCACATAGGATGTCATTTGTGACTTTGATGAGAGCTGTTTCAGTACCGTGGCAGGGGTGGAAACCTGATTGGAGGGATTCAAACATGGAGTTGCAGGAAAAATGGGCACGGAGACGACAACAGGTTCAAGGACTTGAGAGGAAAGGGAGGTTGCAGATGGGGTGGTAGTTTGCAAGGACGGGTGTGTCAAGGGTAGTTTTTTTTTAAAAAAAAGAGGGGTGATGACGGCAGATTTTAGGGAGAGGGGGGCAGTACCTGAGGAGAGAGAACCGTTAACAATGTCAGCTAACATGGGAGCCAGAAAAGGAAGCTGGGTGGTCAGCAGTTTGGTGGGAATAGGGTCGAGGGAGCAGGGAGCAGGAGGTGGGTCTCATGGACAAGATGAGTGCAGAGAGGTCATGAGGGGAGAGCAGAGAGAAACTGGAGAAAAATGAGAGTTCAGGGCCAGGGCGGGGGAACCTTAGAGGAAGCTTGGCCCAGTGGGCTAGGGAAAGGAAGGTTAGTGGCAGAGGCAGCTGAACGTATGGTCTCAATCTTAGAGACAAAGAGGTCCATGAGCTCATCAGACTTGTTTTCGGAGGCGAGGGTGGAAGAGATGGGGGAGAGTGGTTTAAGAAGACGGTTAGCAGTAGAGAATGGAAGCCGGAGTTTATCTTTGCATTCCAGAATGATTCTGGAATAGTGGGCAATTTTGGCAGACGAGAGCAGGACCCGATAATGCTTTATGTCGTCCAGCCAGATCTGGCGGTGAATGACTAAACCAGTTGTCCGCCATATCCGTTCAAGTCTGCGCCCCTTGGACTTAAGGGAGTGAAATGAGGGCCGTACAGGGGGCGGGGGGTGGGGCGGGAAAATGGCCAGCGTGAGAAAGAGTACGATAGCAAAATACTGCAGATGCTGGAAATCCGAAATAACAACAGAAAATGCTGGAAAACTCAAGCAGGTCAGGCAACATCCGTGGAGAGAAATTTGAGTTGACGTTTCGGGTCGAAACCCTTTTTCAAAACTGGAAAGGAAATAAAATAGATCGAAGGCAGGGCTGCGATCGAACAAAAGTAAAAGAGACATTAAAAAGGTATTCAAAACCAGACGAGATGGTAATAGGCCAGTGGAGACAAAAGACAGCTGAGATTAGGTGTGAAGAGTAATTGCTTTAATACAGACAATGGCTTCAAAGGTAGTGGTGAGGGTGTGGTTGAGCAGATCAGTAGTTGCAGAAATGTTGTGGTGAATAGAGGGCCAAAGGCTGGACAGTTGAGATTTCATAAGTGCAGTTGTAAGAGAGTTGGGAAGGGTTTTTTTTCCAGGGGCAGATATAGAATGAAGTAGGGTTTGGCTGCGGGGGTGGGGAGAAGGACGATATGGGTGGAGATTGATATGAGCAAGTGGTCAGAGATAACCTTATCTGCGATTGACACGATGGGAGTAGCGAGGCCACGTGATATGGCAAGGTCAAGGGAGTGGCCGTGAATATGGGGTGGGGAGTTTACATGGAGGGAAAGATTAACAGAGGATAGAAGGCTAGTGAACTCAGAGGAGAGACAGCGCATGATGAATTGAGATGGAGGTTGAAATCACCGAGGATGAGAAGTCACTCGGTGCAGAGGTGGAGGGAGGAAAGCAGTGAAGATCTCAGTATCCTACCATTTATTGTGCATTCCCTTGACTTGTTAGCCCTCCCCAAATACATTACCTTACACTTTTCCGGATTGAACTCTATTTGCCACTTTCTGTCCACTTGACCAGTCCATTGATATCTTCCTGCAGTCTACAGCTTTCTTCCTCACTATTAACCACATGGCCAAATTTTGTATCATCTGCAAACTTCTTAATCATGCCCCCTACATTGAAGTCTAAATCATGGATATACACCACAAAAAGCAAGGGACCTAGTACTGAGCCCTGTGGAACCCCACTGGAAACAGCCTTCCAGTCACAAAAACATCTGTCGGCCATTACCCTTTGCTTCCTGTGACTGAGCCAATTTTGGATCCAACTTGCCACTTTCCCTTGGATCCCATGGGCTTTTACTTTTCTGACCAGTCTGCCATGTGGGACCTTGTCAAAAGCCTTGCTAAAATCCATGTAGACTACATCAAACGCACTACCCCTCATCAACCCTCCTTGTTACTTCCTCAAAAAAGTTAGACAGAAACGACATTCCCTTAACAAATCCATGCTGACTGTCCTTGATTAATCCGTGCCTTTCTAAATGACGATTAATACTGTTCCTCAGGATTTTTTCCAATAATTTGCCCACTGCCTTAGACTGACTGGCCTGTAATTACTAGGTCTATCCCTTTCTCGCTTTTTAAACAACGGTACAATGTTAGCAGTCCTCCGGCACCACCCCTGTAGCCAGAGAGAATTGAAAAACAATGGTCAGAGCCTCTGCTATTTCCTCCCTTGCTTCTCTTAACAGCCTGGGATACATTTCATCCGGGCCTGGCGATTTATCTACTTTCAAAGGTGCTAAACCCCTCGATACTTCCCCTCACTACGTTTACCTCAACTAATATTTCACACTCCTCCTCAACTACAATGTCTGCATCGTTCTTCTCTTTTGTGAAGACAGATGCAAAGTATTCCTTAAGAACCATACCCACGTCATATGCCTCCAGACACAGGTTACCTTTTTGGTCTCGAATAGGCCCATCTCTTTTAGTTATCCACTTGCTCTTTATGTATTTAAAAATACATCTTTATGTTTTCCTTGATTTTACTTGCCAATATTTTTTCATGCCTTCTCTATGCTTTCCTAATTTCCTTTCTAATTTCACCCCTGCACTTTCTATACTCCTCTAGACTTTCTGCAGTATTTAGCTCTTGGTATCTGACATAAGCTTCCCTTTTTTCCCTGTATGCCCCTTGATATCCAGGGGGCTCTAGATTTGGAAGTCCCATTCTTTTTCTTTGTGGGAACAAATTTGCTCTGAACCCTCACTATCTCCTTCTTGAATGCCTCCCACTGCTCTGACACTGATTTACCTTCAAGTAGCTGGTGCCAATCAATTTTTGCTAAATCACATCTCAGCCTAGTAAAATTGGCCTTTCCCCAATCGAAAATTTTTACTCCTGGTCGGTCTTTGCCCTTTTCCATAACTACACTAAATCTAACTGAATTATGATCACTACCACCAATATGCTCTCCCACTGATACCCCTTCCACCTGCCCAGCTTAATTCCCTAAAACCAAGTCCAGAACTGCCCCTCTCTTGTTGGGCTTGCTACGTACTGGCTAAAAAAGTTCTCCTGAATTCATTTTAAGAATTCTGTGCCTTCTATACCTTTTACACTGATTCTATCCCAGTTAATGTTAGTTAAACTTTGTCCTACACTGGCCTTCTAAGTCCTACTCTCTAGAAACTACTGCTCAAATTCATCTACCTCGCCACTTTTTTCTCCACCTGTATAAACACTCTCAAAACCTATCTTTTCTACCAAGTTTTCGGTCGCCCATCCTAACTCTCTCACCATGGCTCAGCCTGTGGCTTTATTCCTTTTAACTTGTTTTCCTTCTCTTTATGGAAAGTATTTTAGGAAGTTTCCTATGATAAAGACACTATTGCTCGGAATTTGCGGTCAGCAGTGAAGCAAAGGCTTCAAAATATCAAGATTTCTCAGACAGCGAACAAGTGAGTAAGCTCTTAAAATTTTAACTTTTTAAAATAGTTAGAGAGAGCAAAACAAAAGATTGGGGCTCTCACATAGGGAAAAGGCAAACCTGAAATAAAGATGGGCAAACTTAAAAATGTTCATGTTTATTAAAATGGACAAATTTCACACTGCACAAAATTAAAATTAGTTTTGCAGGCCCTTAACATTTGTTTAGCAGTAATAACGCTGTCAAAACCCCAGTTACACCCAATTCCTTTGGGTCTAACTTTTAGTGGGGAATTTAACAGCGTAATTACTGCGGAAGAACCAAAGTTTTTGTCAGTTTCAATGATTTGGCTGATTACCGGCTCGGTGGGGGGCGCGCCACAGCGCAGCAGTCACTGACTGAACGCAACTTTGGTATTTCTGCATGCGCCTGCGCCAAATCCTGTAGTTAGTCAGTTTCAAAGGCGGAATGACAGCGAATGCTGCCAGTTTGACGTCATCCCGACCGCACATTCCGGGCCATAATGCAAGATACATCGTTGTAGTTTCTTACTACTACACATGTAATAAACCTTTCACGATCCATATCTACATGTAGAGATAATGCAAATAAAAACACATGGTGTTAAAGTGCTAATATTGTGAGTTTTTATGACCATTTAAAATATATTGCATTGGGAAACTGTAAGAGTGCAAACGACTGTACATCATATAAAGTAGAATATTAAACACAATTTAGAAAACTTTCATATGTTTTCTATAAGAAAATGTTAGTCCCACATTAAAAGTAGTTTAGATTAAATCCCATCAGCTTTTTCAACCTCTTGGTACAAACATGATCAGCACAGTGATCCCAATAATGGCAACGTGCACCAATTAATTTGAAGGAATGAGGGGAGCATCCATACAAAAACAACTTTTCTATTGTTGATAATGACTTTACTTATGGAGAATGAAGAAACTGGGAAGAATTCATCTAAACTACTTTTAAACGTGCAAATAAAAAGAAAAACAAAACTAGAAGCACCATGAAACATCAGGTGATTGGGACTAAATGCACAGCAATAGCTTTTGGTAATAAATCTGCAGCCAAACACAAGACTATCTGGAATTAAGAATCTAAGTTTTGGCATGGTGGAAATGGCTGGCACAGTGGATTAGACACTGGCCTTTCAAATCCAGCCAAGCCTGCTGGGATGAAAGTCTCCTGACTGCCGGATGTGAAAGGAGATTGGCCAGTATCAATCTAGAAGATAACTATCCCTAACTTGGCACTACCTGGCAATGTCACTCAGATGTCACAGGTTATTCGAATGTCCTGTGGATACGTGGGCCAGATAGGCCAAAGGTCTTCTCCTGCCTGAAATTGTTACTATGCAGGCTTTACTCTGCAATTGGTTCTTCTGTATCTGACTGGGTGTGCCTGATGCTGCAATGGCTACCTGAAATGTATTGCAAACCTAGGCAGTTTTATTCTCTGTGAATTACATGTCCCTTTGTTTATATAACCTCATGAGCAACTAGAAAATGTAAGCCTACCATTTTTATTATGTATGATGATCTTTAAATGGATTTCAAATGTTACTTTTTTCCAATGTGAAAGTGATGTACTTTTTTCCAATGTGAAAGTGATGTACCAAAAAACAAACGACAAATGAATGCAAAAATTGAAAAATAAAATGATGATACGGGACCTCAGGGTGTACCTGATGCTGGAGCAGAGAGCTCCTGTTTCTCAGGCTCTGGAGGTGGATTTGGCACAACTTCCTCATTCATTTCTGTAGCCATAAATTCATGAATTGCCTTCTCGATCTGTGGTTTGAATATATGATACAGTTTCGGATCCACGACCTGAGAAATAATTCTGTCCACACCTGATTCCAACATGCCTGATCTGGGGTACATAAATGTAATTACAGTATTTAGTGCCCTTATAGGTAAGCCTTTCTGCAGCATCAATTGCTTAGGCCACTGCTATATTCATTTTCCATACTGCAGAAAAAGAGACTACAAGGACAACTACATGCATCTAATAAAAGTGCCTAACATTGTCTCAATTCTACTTTTAGAATTAGGTGGCAAAGAGTTAGAAAAACATTCCTTGAATAGGATTAGAGAGAGAAACTGTAGAAATAATTTATAGCAAAAATGTTCTTGGGGCAGAAAATGTGTGGTTAATATTGAAAGCGTTTAGGGTCAGATGAGAGAAAATCATTTTCAGTTTGGCAAACTCAAACTTTTTTTAGCTGTTTAATTACTTGAATACTAATTAATCATCTAATGAAAGATTACAAAATGGGCTAAAGGGAAAGATTATAAAATGCACAAATGGTTCCTTACATGTTTGTATCAGAATGAAGCTGCTCATTAAGTTCAGTGAAAATAGTGAAATTGTTTTTGAGGTTACAATACTGTTTACATATCACTTTGGATGTACTTTTTTTTTCCATCAGACTGATGCGCTTTCATTAAGATAATTAGCAAGTTGAAATACATGAACAGAGCGACTGAAATATAGGCAGCATTACAAACACTCTTACTAGTCCACAAGTAACGGCAGCAACATTTTCTGAATAACCGTCAAAAAGTTCAGTGAAATTTTAGAGGAAAAACATGTCACAACAGTGAGATGTTTGACACTGTTGATTTTTTTTGGAAGGGGTGAGGCATTAATTATTTTTCAAAAACAATTACAGAACTAAGATTTACATACTAATAATCAATACCAAACTGTTAGATCAAAGTTATTTTCTTGGTATTCAGTGCAAAGTATTCGTTTCAGTTAGTCAAGACAGTTGTTGTTGAGCCCTTAAGAGAAATTTAACAATTTACAATTAACAACATTTGCCTTTAGTTGTAGAACTGATCAAAATATTTTACTGAAAAAAAGAGAAAATTTCTATAGAGGTAGATTAGAGACAATTTGGAAGTTATTGGCTAAAACAAGTTGTTCCCAGCCTTACTAAGACTCACAACCAAGCAGTAAATAACAGTAACATTTTAACAATGGCAACCGTAGACATCAAAAACATAATACTAAAATGTATACGTATTTATGGTTTCAATTATAGTAGTTCTAGTATTGTACGCTCTAGCAATAGTAAAAAGTTTTAAAATTTTAACCCATTAACCAGAGGAAATTGCTTCTCCGCATCTAACCAATCAAATCCTTTTACTATTTTAAATACCTTGATCAGATCACCCCTCAATCTTCTACACTCAAGGGAATACAAGCCATGTTTATGCAACCTGGCCTCATAATTTAACCCTCTAAGCCCCAGAATCTGCACTGCACCCCCTCCAAGGCCAATATATCCTTCCTGAGGAGCGGTGCCCAGAACTGAACGCAAGTCTAGAAATAAAAATTGCTACCAGTGAAAGTGATCATAAAGCTATTGGATTGTTGTAAAATTCCAGCTAGTTCACTAGGAAAGGAAATCTGCCATCCTTACCCAGTCTTGCCTATGTGACTCCAGTCCCACACCAGTCCTTTGAATCCTAGCAAGCCATTCAATTGTATCAAGCAGGGCAATTAGGAATGGGCACTCAATGCTGGCTTTGGATTTGTTATAAAGTCTTACCAATGAGCCAGACTAATGGTTACTATAGTTCATGGAACTGTATGCCACCAAGAATCAGCACCTTGAATAAAGGAGAGTAAAGGAATAATGTGGGCCAGAAGGTCAAGAGGAAAGCTGCATTTCCAAACTTGACGCAGGCGCAAGTCAGATAGCATGAAAGTAGCCAGACTAACAAGGAATTAAACCCTGGAAGCTGTAAAAAGATTTCAACAAAAGCATACTCACTTATAGACCCTCTGTCGAAGCTCATTACGCAGCTGATTTTTGTTAAGGCTTGGATTCCACTCGTGATTAGCCAAGTGATTGGACACAAAATTATCAACTCTCTGTCTGAGATTCTGATAGGCTGGCTGCACAGGTGAACAGAAATGGATTAAAACAAGCCAAATAAATGTTAAGAGTTTAAAAGTACACGTATAGTGCCTTTCCTACACTGAACACAGAATCAAATCCTATTCATGTTTACTTCCTGCCAATGGCACTTTCTTGGAGGAGCACATTGGTTTATTATGCACAGACTCGAACTCACTGACCCACAAATATTTGCTTCCCCCTCTGAGCTAACTATCTTAGCTTTAAAAAAAGAGAAATCTTCTCACATACCCATCTCGGGGACAATCATGAGGTGGAAGATGCCCAAAAGCAAGTAACCTGGGCACCCTCTTAGCCACATGGGAACATAGTGCAGAAGAACATTGAAAATAAAAAGGAAAAGACTGCAAAAGGAATGCTTTAGGACAACAGCCTACAATTAATTTATCCTAGAAAAACAGCTATTATAAACTCACCCTAAAGCTTCCTGTTCAAGACCATTATCACTGCAACATTTCCAAAGATGTGTACAGACTTGGTTATATTTTTCCAGATACTCAAGGATAAATACATTGTATGGCATTTACTGTAGGTTAGATTTCAAAAAAAGGTATCAACTTTTTTTCATTTATGTTCAAGTCCTTCACAAGGTCTTACGTATCGAAATTCCCCATTACCCCAAGTGGGTTTTATGCCTATATATAATAGTAATTGAAGTGCAAGGTGAAGAAAATACCTAGTAACTTCTGGCCACTTGTACTTGAGGTGTGGAGTGAGCCTTTGGCATAGTTGTAGCATTCCTGCCTCTGAGCCAGAAGGTGAAAGCTTCGAGCCCCGCTCCACAATAGTCCCGGTGAGTGGAAACTACAAAATGGTCTCTCTATACTGGGCTGACATCCAGCAGGATACTCACGTTCAGACAGAGTGACCACTGACTCAGTGGTCATATTCATACCCGAGTCAGAAGGTTTGGGTTTTGGCACCACTTCAGACATCCCCAGTGAGTGGTGAAGGGAGCTCCGGCTATGAATACCAAGTTGATGTCCAGCGGGGATACTTGCATCTGCTAGGTGCGGCTGGCTGGGCTAGGTGGGGCTCTTTAGTCTTGGCTGTAGCCCACCCAAAAGTATCTGAAGATAAAATCTGTGAGGAAGGCCACCTCAACTACTCTTCCCTAGTAAGTGGTTCAAGATTCTCATGCGAGACTTGTTACGACCTGCTCGCGGGCAGAACACAACGGACGGATTTGGTGCACTGTACATCATCCACTCTGCAAATATGTTCATGGTGTGCTCCTCGGACTGTTTTAAATTAAGCCCTATTTAACTTGTCCAAACTCACTTGCTGATTTCAGACGAGATTCCTGGAATTGGTGAAGGGCAGAACACTATTATCAAAACAAAATTGGATTCCAGGCAGAAGTTTTGTTCTCATAATTTATATCTGACCACCATATCTTCCCAGTGAATTCACTGGTCATCAACTAGTAACCTTTATAAATGTTTGACACAAAGGCCAAGCAATGAACACAATTGTGGATAAATACAGACAGAATTAGTCCACATCTGATAGATTTGCCTGCTTGTGCAATGGCTCCAAAATCATTCTATGGTTATATATACACATCGAGACTGTCACAAACAGTGATAAATAAAACACTGTGGAGGGAATGCAACACAATAAATATCTCATCTTGTGCTGTTGGCTGCAACTTATTAGAATTACCAAATCAGTCTATTGTAGTGATGTTGAATTTTTAAGCAAGTGAAATACTATTATTTCCCACTAACCTACATCCAATCCGGACCCTAAAGAAAACTAATATATTGGGCAGCTCAATTTAAAAGTTAGCTTTCACCTGCTTCCCACCATCTCTACTATGTTCAGTGGTTCTCCTGGATTGTTTGAAAAAATATTTTTCTTAAATAATGTGGAAGTGAACTAAAAGGAACAGTTGGCAGTAAATTTAAGGTAGTATTCTAATCTCTAGGTTTTGCTGACACTCAAACCACTTCAGCTTTGCTCAAATAGTTTATAAAGTGGTCCAAATTGTTCAGTTGAATTACTGCTTGTTACGTACTGTCTGCCATCTGTTATATCCTACATAAACATGCATAGCAACCCCCCATAATCATCTTTGACACCCCTTATTTAAATCTATGGGCTACACTTACAAAGTCAATTTACTGTTACAAAAAAAAAATCACAATATAGTTAACCCTCTGAGAAGTTAATATCCTTTAAAAGTTTTCAAAACTTTCACAAAAGCTTTCATATTGTCTACTTCTGTTAAAAATCTCCATGTAGAGCACTTCAGTTCTGCAAAAGATTTCACAGTATTCGCTGAGGAAACCCTCTATTTACGTTCACATTTATTTACAGATAGAACTATTGGGCTCAATACTTAAAGTGTGTCAGCCACGTAGAGGATACTCAATGGCGGTCAGCAAATTGCAACATAGTAATACAACTCAGTAGCTTGGAGGATGATAAACCATAAGAGCAAAGCTCAAAACAGTTTATATCTGTCAGCTGAACTCCCTATTGGATTACAGCATTCCAATTCACTGACAGCAGTCCAATACTATTTATATTTAAACAGTGAAGTTTAAACAAACAGCATCAACAGCTGTCAGTTTAATGTCACAAGCTGTATGTGATTGAGTAGATACTTCAATTTTCTTTGCACAACTCCCTGCTCACACACCACCTGCATGTGATCGGTTGTGGGGGGATGGAGGGGGGAGGTGTGGGGAGGGTGCAGAGGTGTGGAGTGGGCAGAGAAGCGTAGATGGGGCAGAGGTGTGGCATGGGGAGGCTGAAATGTGGCGGGGGCAGAGTGGGCCGGACAAGAGGGGGGACAGAATGAGCTCTATCACCGTCCTGTGGACAGTGCTGATGTGCAGGCTCCGGAGGAGGAGTGGACGCGGGGGAGGAAGCAGATTGTGGTTGGAGCGGGCTCTGGGTGGTGGGGAGGAGGGTGTTGTTGGAGCGGTCTGGGGCGGGAGGTGGGTCCAGGGAAGGATGGAAGGAGGGTCTGTGATGGGGAGGGCGGGAGCAGGGTCTGGGGCGGGAGGTGGGGAGAACATAAGAACTAGGAGCAGGAGCAGGCCATTTGACCCCTCGAGCCTGCTCCACCATTTAATGAGATCATGGCTGACCCGATTTTGGCCTCAACTCCACTTTCCTGCCCGCTCCCCATAACGCTTGACTCCACTGTTGCTCAAAAATCTGTCTATCTCAGCCTTGAATATATTCAATGACACAGAGGTCTGGGGAGGGTCTGCAGCAGGAAGTGGGTCTGGGGGAGGGCTGGACAGTATTATTGGTTGGGTTCTGGGGCAGAAGGGTGTGATTGGTTGGGCTCCGGGTGGGACAGGAGGGCGTGATTGGTTGGGCTCCGGGTGGGACAGGAGGAGGGCGTGATTGGTTGGGCTCCGGGTGGGACAGGAGGAGGGCGTGATTGGTTGGGCTCCGGGTGGGGCGGAGGGCGTGATTGGTTGGGCTCCGGGTGGGGCGGAGGGCGTGATTGGTTGGGCGGAGGGCGTGATTGGTTGGGCGGAGGGCGTGATTGGTTGGGCGGAGGGCGTGATTGGTTGGGCGGAGGGCGTGATTGGTTGGGCTCCGGGTGGGGCGGAGGGCGTGATTGGTTGGGCTCCGGGTGGGGCGGAGGGCGTGATTGGTTGGGCGGAGGGCGTGATTGGTTGGGCGGAGGGCGTGATTGGTTGGGCTCCGGGTGGGGCGGAGGGCGTGATTGGTTGGGCTCCGGGTGGGGCGGAGGGCGTGATTGGTTGGGCTCCGGGTGGGGCGGAGGGCGTGATTGGTTGGGCTCCGGGTGGGGCGGAGGGCGTGATTGGTTGGGCTCCGGGTGGGGCGGAGGGCGTGATTGGTTGGGCTCCGGGTGGGGCGGAGGGCGTGATTGGTTGGGCTCCGGGTGGGGCGGAGGGCGTGATTGGTTGGGCTCCGGGTGGGGCGGAGGGCGTGATTGGTTGGGCTCCGGGTGGGGCGGAGGGCGTGATTGGTTGGGCTCCGGGTGGGGCGGAGGGCGTGATTGGTTGGGCTCCGGGTGGGGCGGAGGGCGTGATTGGTTGGGCTCCGGGTGGGGCGGAGGGCGTGATTGGTTGGGCTCCGGGGCTCGAGCTTGAGCCGCGGCGGCTGAAGGAAACTTGAATTCCTGCGTGCCGTTCATTCGCAGCGGGCGTCACTTCCGTCGGTTTAAAAGCCAGGGCCTTCAGCCGTTACATCACTCGGAAACCCGGGGCTCCCGCTCGTCACACAGCTCCCTCCTGACAACCCTGCCGAAGGACTGAGGTCTGCCCGGTGCATTGTTACCGCCGGATTAAAAGAGCAAGCAAGCTGGGCGGGCGGAAAGACAGCGGAAAAAGCTTTGCCCGGCCGCACTAATCCGCCGCCTCCCCGCTCTCACCTTGGTGTCGACATCAGCCAGACAGTCTCTGCGGAACTCGTCGAACAGGCCGCGGCTCTTCAAGTGATCCACGATCATTGCGATTAAGTTAGGGTCTTCGGGGGGCAGGTTCTTGGCCATTGCGGGTGACGAGAAACGCAGATTTAAAAAAAAAAAAGAAAACTAAGGCTGGGGAAAAAGCCGCTTGTGAACGCCGCTCGGACTCGCTTCGTGTTGTCGCTTCTTCCGCACTATTGCAGTAATAAGGAAGCAGCAGACATGCACGGTGTTTTCTGGGAAGTGTAGTTTGTTTTTCTGCGAGCAGAGTCGCGCCAGCGCCAGGAAACTACATCTCCCAGATGGCTATGCGAACAATCGGGCGTGACCGGATTCTCATACGGCGCCTGCGCATTAGTCTATTTCTGCAGGTGGCAATGTGAAGTTTTCAAAGGTGAAGTCTTGCCGACATTTCATTTCGATAGCAAAATTAGAACCGATTAATAGTTGTCACTACTCCGCAAAATGCGGACAAAAGTTTTTGAAATGAAAAAGCCAACACTCATTTATTTTCAGTGACAACATACAAACATGCCAAGCAATAAAGCTTACAAAGAGCTTCCAAAACCTCCAAAAAGCGCTCACTCTAAAAATTGTACAACTGGAAAACAGCCCTCAATAAAGTCCTCTGGCCAAGTGACTGCATAAGTTATTACCTTGAATTTCTTGTGTTTTGGGATCATATTACACAATTCAGTTTGTAAAGGTGTCAGTTTTCACAGGTAGAACAGTCAGTTTAGTGAAAAGAGTTTTGAAGCTTGAAGATAGAACAAAAAGGTTTTGATGTTGATGTAGATGCATTTCATTGAGTAATAAGAACGATCCACAACAGCTCATGCAAAGTGCACCCTGGGGACTGCCAACAGAAGCAGATCACCCAGGTGTAGTAAAATGTACTGAATGTACCACATTCATAGCACTTGTTGTGCTACTTACGTTGCTATAAAACCATTAGTCCAAGTAACCAAATAGGCAAGCTTCACCACAAAGACAACATGGAGCATATAGACAACAACAACTTGCATTTTTATAGTGCCTATAAAAACATCCCAAGGAGAGGAGTAATCAGAAATAAATGGATGCTGAATCAAAGAAGGCGATATTAGGGATGAACAAAAGCTTGGTCAAAAAGGCAGATTTTATGGAGGGTTTAAAAACAAAGCTGGAGAGGCTTAGGCTGGGAATTCCAGAGTTGGGGGCATAGCGGTTGAACACGTGACCGCCAATGGTGAGTTGAAGGAAAGAGAGGATTGGTGAGATTGTGTGGCATGTAGATAAGAAAGAGGAGGGGGCCAAGGATAGATCCTTGGGGGACTCTGGAGATAACGGGACAGGGGTGTGATGAGAAGCCATTGCTGGAGATGCTCTGACTATGATCGTATAGGTAAAAATGAAACCAAGCAAGGGCAGTACTGAGCTAGACAATAGAGGAGAGGTGTTGGAGGAGGATGGTTAATATATTTAACTATATTATATCACTGTTAGATTATTCACTTGTTTATTATTTGTTTAATAAATGTGTTTCATATTTTATACTTTAAATTAGATCTCGTGATGCTTTGTCACGTTTTCATAGACTGAAGTGAGATCTTATGGAGATAGTTCAGTAACTAAAAGCAATGACCAAACAGGGTTTGTGGTTACTGTGCCTTGGGCATGGTACTGAAAGCTTACTTTGATCTCAAGGATAAGTGTTCTCAAAGGTTTGTGGAGTTAGTAACCACCTACAAGAATGATCTAAGATACAAGAGCTGAAATAATTTACAACAACAACAACTTGTATCTAGTGTAAGATGTTAGAAAAGACTCCAAATCAAAACAATCCTTATTTAAACTATCAGAAAATTTATATACATATATTTTCATGTAGTGCAGATTTACAACCATGCTAGGATTTGGAGTAAATAATTTACCAGTTACTGGAGCGATTGATTTTATTTCATTGTTGAGGTGGCATATTTATAATAACATAAGAAATAGGAGCAGGAGTAGGCCATTCAGCCCCTCGAGCCTGCTCCGCCATTTAATAAGATCATGGCTAATCTTCTACCTCAACTCCACTTTCCTGCACTATCCACATATCCCTTAATTCGCTTAACATCCAAAAATCTATCGATCTCTGTCTTGAATATACTCAACGACTGAGCCTCCACAACCCTCTGGGGTAGAGAATTCCAAAGATTCACCACCCTCTGAGTGAAGAAATTTATCCTCATCTCAGTCCTAAATGGCCGACCCCTTATTCTGAGACTGTGACCCCTGGTTCTCGACTCCCCAGCTAGGGGAAACATCCTCCCTGCATCTACCCTGTCGAGCCCTGTAAGAATTTTGTATGCTTCAATGAGATCCCCTCTCATTCTTCTAAACTCGAGTGAATAAACCTAGTCTACTTAATCTCTCCTCAAAGGACAATCTCCCCATCCCAGGAATCTATCTGGTGAACCTTCTTTGCACTCCCTCCATGGCAAGTATATCCTTCCGTAGATAAGGAGACGAAAACTACACAATACTCCAGGAGTGGTCTCACCAGGGTCCTATATAATTGCAGTAAGACATCTTACCCTTTTATTCAAATCCTATTGTAATAAAGGCCAACATACCATTTGCTTTCCTAATTACTTGCTGTACCTGCACGTTAAATTTCAGTGATTCGTGTACAAGGACACCCAGGTCCCTCTGAACACCAACATTTCCCAATCTCTCACCATTTAAAAAATACTCTGCTTTTCTATGTTTCCTACCGAAGTGGATAACTTCACATTTCTCCACGTTATATTCCATTTACCATGTTCTTGCCCACTCACTTAGCCTGTCTATATCCCCTTGAAGCCTCTTTGCATCCTCCTCACAACTTACATTCCCACCTAGCTTTTTATCATCAGCTAACTTGGATATATTACATTTGGTCCCCTCATCCAAATCATTGATATAGATTGTGAATAGCTGAGGCCCAAGCACTGATCTTTGCGATACCCCACTAGTTGCAGCCTGCCAACCCGAAAATGACCCGTTTATTCCTACTCTCTGTTTTCTGTCCGTTAACCAATCCTCAATCCATGCTTGTATATTACCCCCAATCCCATGAGCCCTAATTCTCTTTAATAACCTCTTGCGTGGCACCTTATCGAATGCTTTCTGAAAATCCAAATACACTGGCCTAGATTTTCAGTGTGCCGTGAGGCGGGCTTTTAGGCGGGTGGGGGGCAAAAATCCTGAATTCGGGGGCCCCGACACCATCCCGCCCAAAACCCGCCTCCACGTAAGTTTCAGAGGAGGCGGGTAACCGCCCTGCTCTGGGACCCACCGACCCGAGGCGGGAAGGGATTAGTGCCAATTAACTGCCTGTTAACAGGTAGTTAACAGGCAGTTTTTAGCCTAATCCCTATTTTGAGGGGTGTCGTGTGGGATTTCCGACGGCTCCAAACCACGCCAGGTTAGAGCAGGCCGGCCGTCGGGTTGAAGGACTTGGAGGGGTCGCGATGTCAGTATTCAGGTGAGGGAGGGGTCGCGATGTCAGTATTCAGGTGAGTGATGAGTGCAAAGGTAAGTGTGTTTGGTGTGTCTAAAGTGTGTAAAGAAGTTTAAATTACCTGTACTTACCTTAACAGCCTTTCTTCCTGTAGGCGTCGGGAGTCCATCACTCAGCCGGCACAGAAAGCTGAATGGCTGCGATCTGTCAAAAGTGACAGCCTTCAGCTTTTAGTGCCGGTGAGAGTTCTAACTGAGTCTGTGTAGAAGGATTCAGGTTAGAAGTCAGACTGTCAGTGTTTGACAGCTTCAAACAGCTGTGAAACACTGATATTTCATCTGTTAAGACCTCTTGACAGATGAAATTTCAGTCTGTGATGTCACCTGTTGCCGGGTGGCCCTTAATTGGCCTGCTGAGCCCGCTGGGCGGGCTCAACAAGGTCAATCAAGGGAAAATCGCGTGGATTGGCTGGACGTCGATGTAGGTGGGACTAAAACCCGAAAGTTGTAGTCCCGCCTCCATCCCGACAGCTTAATGAAAATCGACCCCACCATATCTATTCTGGTTCCCCCTTATCTATTCTGCTAGTTACAACCTCAAAAAATACTAACAGATTCATCAAACATGATTTCCGTTTCATAAATCCGTGTTGACTCTGCCCAATCCTATTATTATTTTCTAAGTGCCCTACTACCACATTCTTAATAGATTCTAGCATTTTCTCGACTACTGATGTCAGGTTAACTGGACTGCACTTCCCTGTTTTCTCTCTCCCTCCTTTCTTAAATAGTGGGGTTGTAGGAATGTCTAGTTCCTATCCAAAAGACTAAGGTCCACTCAGGCGATCAAATAAACGAGGTTTAATGAAAACATACAGAGTTTAACGGATAACTACAGGAGAACATCGAATATAGGTCTAGTCAGTTCGGAGGCTCCACGAGGACTGCTTGGGCGGTCCCGTGGCTGACGTCATCACGTTTTTCCCGCCGGTGGGGGATCACGTGATGAACGGCGTGATGTCATCGCGTTTACCCGCGCTATTAAAGTGATCGCGCTCTGTACATGTAAACAGTGAAAACAAAGATACAGACTCAGGCTGTAGCTAACATATTATTAAAGGGAATTATATACAATTGAATCAGAGTCCCTTAGTGGCTCCGCCACATGCGCCCCCCCAGAATTGTCTTTAATAGCAAAAGCAAAATGGCGAGGAGGCCTGACAAGCCTGTCAGATCAACTTCTGTAGCCTTGAAGTGGAAGCTGATGGACGGCGGGTGAGCTGGCGGGCGGTTGCGTTTGATCTGGCACGGCGACTGTGGGTGGTCGGCCACGTTTCGGCGGTTGTGCGATCTCGACTGGGCGGTCAAGGTCCAAGTGAGCCGGCTTCAACCGGTCAACCGAAATGTGGTCCGGTTTACCTCCGACGTCGACTGAAAAAGATTTGTCTCCCGGCTCTAACACGCGGAAAGGACCAGTGTAAGGGGGTTTAAGCAGGTCCCAATGAGTGTCATGGCGGATAAACACATAGTCGGCGTTCTTCAGCTCAGCTGGGATGTGGGAGCTCTGCAAGCCGTGATGTGACGTAGGCACTGGAGCGAAACTTCTGGCCGCCTCCTGGTATCTGAAGAGCTGCTGGGATGTGGACCATGGCTCTGTTGGAGTCAGAAGGAAATCCCCTGGTAGTGGCTGGCCATATACGAGCTCCGCCGTGGACGATTGAAGATCTTCTTTAGGCGCCGTACAAAGACCCAAAAGGACCCATGGAAGCCTGCCCGCGCCTTGAAGGCTGGCTCGCAGTGCAGCCTTGAGCGACCTGTGGAATCGTTCGCACAGGCCGTTCGCCTGTGGATGGTAGGCAGTGGTGCGATGTAGCTTGACGCCGAGCCCCTGAGCCACAGCGTTCCAGAGCTCCGAAGAAAACTGCGGCCCACGATCAGACGAGATGTCCGCCGGTACCCCGAAACAGGTGACCCAAGAGGAGATGAATGCCCTGGCGATGCCTGTGGAAGTGATGGATGACAGAGGAACCGCCTCCGGCCATCGAGTGGTGCGGTCCACCATTGTAAGAAGATGAGTAAACCCGTGCGAAGGCGGAAGTGGCCCCACCAGGTCCACATGCACATGATCAAACCTACGTTCCGGAACAGCAAAAGTGGCTAATGGAGCCTTGACGTGATGCTGCACCTTGGCCTTGAATTTGACGTCGGCCGCTTGGAGGCTAGAGGGGTTGGTTCTGTAAGATTGGACTTCTGGGTCCGAGGCTTGATCCGCAGCCATGAGGGCATAGTCGATGCCGAGCTGGACTGCATGAACGGTCGTGCGGGAGAGGCAATCCGCCACCAGGTTGTCTTTACCGGACACATGCTGAATGTCAGTGGTGAATTCTGAGCTAAACGTCAACTGACGTTGTTGCTGAGCTGACCACGGTTCGGCGGTCTGGGCCATAGCGAACATTAGTGGCTTATGGTCCACAAAAGCCGTGAACGGACATCCCTCTAGCAAGAACCGGAAATGGCGGATGGCCAGAAAAAGGGCCAGCAACTCCCGGTCGAACGTGCTGTACTTCCATTCGTTTCACCATAGTTGACGGCTGAAAAACGCCAGCGGTTGCCACGTCCCATGCACCCGCTGTTCCTGCACTGCGCCGATGGCGTAGTCTGACGCGTCGGTGGTAAGGGCGATGGTGGCACCTGTCAGCGGGTGTGTCAGCATGGTTGCGTTGGCTAAAGTGCCTTTTGTGTCGACGAACGCTCGGTCCATGTCGACCGTCCAGCTAATCGGATCCTTGCCGGACTTGCCCTTGAGGGCTTCGTACAGGGGCTGCATGAGCAGAGCTGCATTAGGGACGAACCGGTGATAAAAAATTTACCATCCCGAGGAACTCCTGCAGGGCCTTGACGGTCTGCGGGCGCGGGAACGAAGTAACTGCCTCCACCTTCGTCTGCAGGTGAATTGTGCCGTCCGATGTGATGCGATGGCCTAAGAAATCAATCTGCTGCAAGCTGAACTGGCACTTGGCCGGGTTGATGATCAAGCCGTGTTGACTGAGGCGTCTAAAGAGGGTGCGCAAATGGCAGATGTGCTCCTCTTTATTAGGGCTGGTGATGAGGATGTCGTTGAGGTAGACGAATAGAAACTTGAGGTCCCGAAGCACGGAGTCCATCAAGCGCTGGAAAGCCTGTGCAGCATTCTTCAATCCAAACGGCATCCACAGAAATTCAAACAGGCCGAATGGGGTGATGACTGCAGTTTTCGGGACATCTTGCGGGTGTACGGGGACCTGGTGGTAGCCACGGACAAGGTCGACTTTTGAAAAAATGGTATTTCCCGCCAAATGGGCAGAAATCCTGAATATGAGGGATCGGGTACCGATCAGGAGTAGTAGCGTCATTCAGGCGTCGGTAGTCGCCGCAAGGCCGCCATCCGCCGCCAGGTTTCGGAACAATGTGGAGAGGCGAAGACCAGGGACTATTCAACCGGCGAATAATCCCTAGCCCCTCCATCGTGCCGAACTCTGCTTTCACAGCTGCGAGCTTGCCAGGTTCGAGGCGCCGGGCCCGTGCGTAGACCAGGGAGCCAGTAGTGGTGATGTGATGTTCGACACCATGTTTCGTGGCCGTGGAAGAGAAAGTGGGTCTGGTCAGGTCTGGGAAATCTCCAAGGAGGCGAGTGAAGTCATCTGGAGGTGGGAACGCGCAGGAGACAGTGTGCGCCATGGTGTTAGCGCAGTGGCACGGGATGGAGTGAAAAGTGACCGCATTGATCAACCGGCGGTGCTGTACATCCACCAGGAGGCCGTTGGCGTACAAAAAATCTGCCCCAAGGATGGCTTGAGAGACTTTGGCCGTGATGAAATCCCAGTAAAACCGCTGGCCACCGAAGCACACCTGGACCCGCCGGCTTCCGAAGCTCCGAATGGCCCCGCCATTAGCCGCCTGGAGGGAGGGGCCATGCCCCCCCAACTTGTAGATCAAGGTTTGACGCGGGTAGGATGCTGCACTGTGCCCCGGTGTCACAGAGGAAACGTCGACCAGATAGGGAGTCGTTGATGAAGAGGAGTTTTCCCGAATTACCGATTGCCATTGCAGCCATGGGGCGCTCGTTATAACCGGTCCTCTTTCGACAGGGTGGCTGCTGTTTTTTTTGAGCGAAAAGCTGCAGGGAGGGCGGCAGCATCTTGCTTTCATGCCAAAACGGGCATGGTAGAAGCACAACCCCACAGGTTGAGGGGCTGGAGCAGCGTCTGTGGGGGATGGGCGCCTCGTGGCAGCGCAGTACTGCTGTGTCACCGCGAAGATCTTGTCCACATCGGCAGCCAGCTCTGCGCAGTCTGTGACTTCCGACCTGGCTAGGGCAGCCTGAACTTGCTCCGGTAGCTGGCTGAGGAATAGCTCCCTGAAGAGGAAGCATTCTGGTTCGGAGCCCAGAAGCGTGAGCATTTGGCTCATGAGCTCGGACGGCTTGGAGTCCCCGAGGCCGGGCATATTGAGCAGCCGGCGGGCGCGCTCCGACTTCGTGAGCCCGAAGACCTGTAACAACCGCGCCTTTATCGTTTCATACTTGCGATCTTCTGGTGGATTACCAAGCAGGCTGATGATCCACGAGGCTGTGGTGCTGTCGAGGGCGGAGACCACGTGATAGTAATGGGTTTGATCTGCAACGATGTTCCTGATTGCGAACTAAGCTTCAGCCTGGATGAACCAGGCTGTTGCTCCCAGAACTGTGGTAGCTTCAAAGCAACGGCGTTCGATTCCATGTTCAGTAACTTCTGCGAAAACCGTTCGCAAAAGTCGGGGTCACCAATGTAGGAATGTCTAGTTCCTATCCAAAAGACTGAGGTCCACTCAGGCGATCAAATAAACGAGGTTTAATGAAAACAAACAGAGTTTAACGGATAACTACAGGAGAACATCAAATATAGGTCTAGTCAGTTTGGAGGCTCCACGAGTACTGCTTGGGCGGTCCCGTGGCTGACGTCATGATGTCATCACGTTTTTCCCGCCGGTGGGGGATCACGTGATGAATGGCGTGACATCATCGCATTTACCCGCGCTATTAAAGTGATCGCGCTCTGTATATGTAAACAGTGAAAACAAAGATACAGACTCAGGCTGTAGCTAACATATTATTAAAGGGAATTATATACAATTGATCGGAGTCCCTTAGTGGCTCCGCCACAGGGTTACATTTGCTACCTTCCAATCCGTGGGAACCATTCTAGAATCTATGAAATTTTGGAAGATGACAACCAATGCATCCACTATCTCTGTAGCCGCCTCTTTTAAAACCTCTAGGATGTAAGCCATCAGGTCCAGGGGATTTATCGGCTTTCAGTCCCATTAATTTCTCTAGTACTTTTTTCACAGCAACCTCTGCAAGACATGCCAGATCATCAACACAGATACCATCATCACACGTGAGGACACCACCCACCAGGTACATGGTACATACTCATGTGACTCGGCCAACGTTGTCTACCTCATATGTTGCAGGAAAGGATGCCCCGGAGCATGGTACATCGGCGAGACCATGCAGACACTGCGACAACGGATGAACGGACACCGCGCAACAATCACCAGGCAGGAGTGTTCCCTCCCAGTCAGGGAACACTTCAGCAGTCAAGGACATTCAGCCTCCGATCTTCGGGTAAACATTCTCCAAGGTGGCCTTTGAGACACACGACAACGCAAAATCGTCGAGCAGAAACTGATAGCCAAGTTCCGCACGCATGAGGACGGCCTCAACCGAGATCTTGGGTTCATGTCACGCTACATGTAACCCCACCTGATGCAGGGTCATCTAGACTCGAGTCGACATTGGCTTGTTCTATCTACACAGATGCGGCCGGACCTGCTGTGATTTCCAGCCAAAAAAAATGTTTTTTGTCTGTTTTTTTGTTTTTCATACCGACCCCAGCATCTGCAACATTTGACCCCTTGTGACCCCACCTCATTGTTCTTTGATGTAATGTTTCCCTGACTGACCTGTTTGGACACCATTCACACCTTTGACTGCTGTGACTATCTCTCTGCCGAGGTGTGATAAATGGCAGTTGGAAAGGTTACCTGTAAACATCTGACATGATTCTCTGACTATATAAGCTGTGTCTTTATGCATTTCTCCACTTCACCTGAAGAAGGAGCAGCGCTCCGAAAGCTTGTGATTTCAAATAAAGCTGTTGGACTATAACCTGGTGTTGTGTGACTTCTTACATTTGTCCACCCCAGTCCAACTCCGGCATCTCCACACCATCACTTTTTTTTAGTAATACTAATTTCCTTCAGTTCCTCATTCTCGCTAGATCCTTGGTTCTGCACTATTTCTGGGCGTATTCTGCGTTGCCTTCCGTGCCATCTACCCAGGAGGCGGGTAGCCGATCCGCGCTGGGAGCCACCTTCCCGAGGCGGGAAGGGGATTACAGCCACTTAACTGCCTGTTAACAGGTAGTTAACAGGCAGTTAAGAGGATTATCCCCATTTTACCCCTGTATGTGTGGGCTTCCCGACGTCAGGAAACCCCGCCAGGGTCAGTGAGGCGAGCAGTGGGTCTGCGGGGGTTGGAGGGGTCCAAAAGTGCACTGTGGAGGTGAGTGATGGGTGCAAGTGTAGGGGGTTTTGCACAGGCGTGTTCGGGTCAGTCAGCTTTGCCTCTGACTACCTTCCTTGAGTGGTTCAAATCGCTCGCCCCCCCCTGGGTTCTGGACACCGGACTTAGATACAGGCAGCGATACAGAGAAGACTCGAGTAGACAGGTGGTTGGATACAAACAAAACCAAGATTTTATTGAAGAGGAAAACTTGATACAATCTTATGGAAAATTATTAGTGTACACTTCTACAGGCAAAAATTACAAGAGAGTCATGATAATACTATTATACTTATACAGGGAATGGGGAACACACGGCACATCGAGGGAAAACAACTACCTTAACAATCCCCTTATCCTTATCCCACCCCCTTGATGTGCCTCAATAAGTTCCGAGACTCGATGTTAGCGAAACAAAACAAGGCTTTTATTAACTTAGAAAGTAACACGTAAAAGAGAGAGATGTCTTCCTTCTGGAGGCTGAGGCCAGACTGAGCCAGCTTACAAAAGGGGCCAGGTATGGGCGGAGCCCTACACACAGCAGATTCCAGCATATTCCAATACATAATACAATGAGGACTGGGGGAAGGGAAATGACACTGAAACCGACCACAGTCACAGGCAGTGATGAATGGAATATATTTCATCACACCCCTATACCTAACTAGGTTAAGCTATGAGGGGTCAGAATTCATGCTCACCAATCAAAAGGGTTTGTTAGACTCAAAACAGCGGTTGGGTTCGAGGTTCACTCTTGGTGCTCTCTGGAGCCTGCCATCGTCACGTGGGCTCCGGGTGCTGCAAGGGCGTTGTCCAGGTTTGACTACCCCAAAGTTACAGTCTCTGCTTGGGTACTTTACCTTGCAGGGATGATTCTTCGCCGACAGCTTGAGTTTGCATGAAGATAGTCGCAGGCCGGCTGAGGCTGAAGGCCCGATGATTCGAAGCCTACCCTCAGTTGGCCTTCCACGGGTGGTCTTCCCTCCTCCTCCCCTCATCGCGTCCTGCTTCGCCTGGCCTGAATTGCCCGTGTTCGCCCGACCCGGTGTCGGGGCGAGTCCAGATGGAGTTGGAGAGGGCACAGGCAAAGGCCAGGGGGTAAGCGCGGGACGGGGGAAGAGCGGCAGCCACGAGGGCGAGGGGCCGAAGAGCCGGGGAGCGGCAATACCGACAGCAGCAGAGCAGCAGGAGAGCAGAGCAGGAGTTCCTTCTTCTTCCGATTGCTACCTGGGGGCCTTCAGTTATACCTTCGCCGAAAAACCCTTATCTGCATGCCAAATCAGGTTAGTTCTTTGTTTTAATTTTGGTGGGCTAGTTAAAATAATGGTAGCAATCTATACTGATGGTTTTTAGATGGCCGGTAATTGCATCTACCGGCCCGATAATTGACTCGTATTGTCCTGAAAGTCCTTGATGGGCTGGTCCAGCCTTGATGGATGTGTTTAATCTGTTTCCGATTATGTATGCAGACTGTTTGATGGCTTTAACTGTAGGCCTCATTGAATTTAGATCTGCCTCCAATTCGGCCTAATACATAATTCACAGTTTTGTCTGGGTCCCAAAACACAAAGTTCTTTTCACAGGAAACCTGCAGCCTTAGTTTTGATTTACCCCAAACTGTCTGGGCTGCAGAAGCCATTTTGGAGACCCGTAGGCTTTCTGTCACGAGGCATGGACGCCATCTTGGGTACCCTTTTTAATTTCAAAAATGTCCACGCAGGGTCCCTGTTATCGATAATAACCTTCGGGGAAATGCACACATTTTGAGAATCTTACAAAGTGTGGAGAGGTAAGTGTGTGAGGTGAGTGTAAAGTGATAGAAAATGTTTACTTATCTTTGTTTCTTCCTGCAGGCTTCAACAGTTGGGGAACCGGAGACTCCCACATCTCACCGGCAGAGATGACAGATGGCTGCTGCATTCTCCGATGCAACAGCCATCTGCTTTCTGCTCAGAAGATAGATTTGATGAGTCTTGAATACAAGGGCTCATCAAACAATGGAGAATGTCAGTGTTTGACAGCTTCACAGAGCTGTCAAATGATGACAATTCATCTGTCACCAGCTTTACCTTAATTGGCCTGCTAAGCCCGCTGGGCAGGCTCAACATGGTCAATCAAGGGAAAATAGCATGGGTTGGCCAGAAATCAATGGAGGCGGGACTAAATTCCGACAAGTGAGAGTCCCGCCTCCAAAAGCTCCCCATTGGCAAAATCCAGCCCAAAGTATTTGTTTAATTTCTCTGCCATTTCCTTATTCCCCATTATAATTTTTCCTGTCTCAGCCTGTAAGGGACCCATATTTACTTTTGCTAATCTTTTCCTTTTTACATACCTATAGAAGCTTTTACAGCCTGTTTCTTTGTCTCTTGCTAGTTTACTGTTATTCTATTTTCCCTTTCTTTATCAATTTCTTGGTCCTCTTTTGTTGACTTCTAAAATTCTCCCAATCCTCAGGTTTACTACTCTTTTTGGCAACATTATAAGCCTCTTCCTTTAATCTAATACTATCTATAATTTCTCTTGTTCGCCACGGTTGGGCCATTTTTCCTGTGGTGTTTTTATTACTTAAGGGAATGTATATTCATTGCGAATTAGGAATGATTTCTTTAAATGTTTGCCATTGTTTTTCTACTGTCATATCTTTTAATCTAGTTTCCCAACCTACCTTTGCAAACTTGCCTCCCATACCTATGTAGTTTGCTTTGTTCAGCTTTAGGACCCTAGTTTCGGACTTAACTAAATCACTCTCAAACTCAACATAAAATTCTATCATATTATGATCACTGCTCCCCAGAGGCTCCTTTACTACAAGATTATTAATTAACCCTGTCTCATTGTACAGTACTAGATCTAAAATAGCCAATTCCCTCGTAGGTTCCTTGATATACTGATCTAGAAAACTATCTTGAATGCATTCCATGAACTTTTCCCAGTCTGTATGAAAGTTAAAGTCCCCCATGATTACTGTATTACCCTTGTTACATGCATCTCTAATTTCCTGATTTATCCTCTGCCTGACACTACAACCACTGTTAGAAGGCCTATAGACTACTCCCACTAATGGTTTCTGCCCCTTGTTTTTTCTTAGCTCTACCCAAACTGATTCTACATTTTGTATTTCTGAGCCAAGATCCATTTTCTCTACTGTCTTTATTCCTTCCTTTATTATCAGGGCTACCCCTCCTCCTTTTCCATTCCGCCTGTCTCTTCTAAAAGTCAAAAAGCCTGGAATATTTAGTTCCCAACCTTGGTCACCCTGCAACCACGATTCTGCAATGGCTATTAAATCAAACCCATTTATTTCTATCTGCACTATTAATTCATCTATTTTGTTGCGAATGCATTGTGTTTTCAGATATAGTACCTTTAGCTTTAACTTTTTTCTATTTTTCCCTGCTGTCACTCTAGGCACTTATGCCCTATTACCCTTATTAATATTTCTGTCCCTTCCTGACCCACTCTGCTTATCTTTACCCTGATCACTTCTCCGCTCAACAGCCTTGACATTTCTCTTACTGCTTTTGAATTCACCCTTTCCTGAATACTCTCTCCCCCCCTTCATTAGTTTAAAGCCCTACCTACCGCCCTAGTTATTCGATTTGCCAGGACACTGGTCCCAGCCTGGTTTATGTGGAGCTCGTCTCCACAGAACAGCTTCCTCTTTCCTCAGTACTTGTGCCAGTGCCCCTTGAATTGAAACCCCTGCCTCCCCCACCACTCTTTGAGCCATGCATTTAACCTTCTAATCTGTTTGTCTCTATGCCAATTTGCGCGTGAATCAGGTAACAATCCAGAGATTATTATCTGTGGGGTTCTGCATTTTAATTTTGACCCTAGCTCCTCAAACTCTCTCAACAGAACCTCATTCCTAGTTCTACCTATGTCGTTGGTTCCTACATGGACCACGTCAACTGGATCCTCTCCCTCCCACTCCAAGTTCTTCTCCAGCCACGAGGAGACATCCTTTACCCTGGCACTGGGCAAGCAACACAACCTTCAGAACTCCTGGTCATGGCTGCAGAGAACAGTATCTATCCCCCTGACTATACTGTTCCCTACTACAACTACATTCCTTTTCACTACCCCTACTCCTGCAACATGGTGCCATGGTCAATTTGCTCATCCACCATGCAGTCCTTGTTCTCATCCCCACAGGTAGCAAGTATCTCATACCTGTTAGTCAAAGTCAAGGGACAAAGCTCCTCCTTCACTATATCCTGGGTCCCCATACCTTCCTGACTCGCGGTCACACCCCCTGTCCCTGACCATTGACAAACTCTAAAGTACTACTTAATCTAAGGGGTGTGACTGCCTCCTGGAACAAAGTGTCCAAGTAACTCTCCCCCTCCCTGATGCCCCGCAATGTCTGCACCTCGTACTCCAGCTCAACAACTCTGAGCCGATGTTCCTCGAGCTGCAGACATTTATCGCAGATGTGGTTGCTCGGGATCTCGCTGGTCTCCACAAACTCCCACATGCTGCAGTTACGGCACACCACCTGCCCTGCCATGTCTATCTAACCTTCTTTATATATTTGATTAGTTAATTAATTTTTTTTTTTCAATCAATTATTTTAGTTTTATTAATTAATTGGTTTATCTAGTTTAAGTTACTAATTCAGTAAAATAAAGTAACAGCAAGTTACAGTTTCCTAACTCTGAGTTTAACCGACTTCCCTAGCTTAAAGGCTAAAATAAAACTGTAATACTCACCAACCAATCACCCACCTGCTGCCCTGTGATGTCATTCCTTGATCTTTTTCTGTTTTGAAGGTTCCTCGCGCTGCCTCTCTCTTTATAGCGCCGCCGCCACCGCTCTCGCCGTTTTATCCCAGGTCTGCCCCTCTTGATATATAAGATTGTGAAGGGGTTGGATCGGGTGGATGTGGGGAGGATGTTCCCGATGATGGGTGAAACTAGAACTAGGGGGCATAATCTTAGAATAATGGGCTGCTCTTTCAAAACTGAGATGAGGAGGAACTACTTCACTCAGAGGGTGGTAGGTCCATGGAATATGCTGCCCCAAAAAGCTGTAGAAGCTACATCATTACATAAATTTAAAACAGAAATAGACAGTTTCCTAGAAGTAAAGGGAATAAAGGGTTATGGGGAACGGGCAGGAATTTGGACATGAGTCTAGGTTCGGATCGGTCATGGCCCTGTGGGTAGCGGAGCGGGCCCAGGGGCCATGTAGCCTGATCCTGCTCCTATTTCGTGTGTCTAATTCTGTTAGATTCAGGAGATGGTTCAGTGATAGTAGATTGGCGGTTAGGATCAGATCAGCCATGATCTTATTGAATGGCGGAGCAGGCTCGAGGGGCCGATTGGCCTACTCCTGCTCCTATTTCTTATGTTCTTATGTTCTTGCTGATTTATCCCAGGTCCGCTCCCCTTGCCGTTTTATCCCAGGTCCGCTCCTCTTGCCATTTTAACCCAGTTCCGCCCCTCTCGCCATTTCATCCCAGGTCCGCTCCTCTCGCCGTTTTATCCCAGGTCCGCTCCTCGCGGCATTTTATCCCAGGTCCGCCCCTCTCGCCGTTTTATCCCAGGTCCGCTCCACTCGCCGTTTTATCCCAGGTCCACTCCTCTCGCCGTTTTATCCCAGGTCCACTCCACTCGCCGTTTTATCCCAGGTCCGCTCCTCGCGGCATTTTATCCCAGGTCCGCCCCTCTCGCCGTTTTATCCCAGGTCCGCTCCACTCGCCGTTTTATCCCAGGTCCACTCCTCTCGCCGTTTTATCCCAGGTCCACTCCACTCGCCGTTTTATCCCAGGTCCGCCCCTCTCGCCGTTTTATCCGAGGTCCGCTCCACTCGCCGTTTTATCCCAGGTCCGCCCCTCTCGCCGTTTTATCCCAGGTCCGCTCCACTTGCCGTTTTATCCCAGGTCCGCTCCACTCGCCGTTTTATCCCAGGTCCGCCCCTCTCGCCGTTTTATCCCAGGTCCGCTCCACTTGCCGTTTTATCCCAGGTCTGCTCCACTCGCCATTTTATCCCAGGTCTGCTCCACTCGCCGTTTTATCCCAGGTCCGCTCCACTCGCCGTTTTATCCCAGGTCCACTCCTCTTGCCACTACTGTCACTGCCTCTCCCTTTATAGCACCGCCGCTCTTGCTGTTTTATCCCAGGTCTGCTCCTCTCACCGCTGCTTACCTGTATTTACCTGTCTGAAACCTATACTGAGCTGGTGTCTGTAGTCATTTCTTTTGTTTTCATTCTCTAACTGTAGAAAAGCTACTCAATCAATAAAGTACATAATTTACGGTAAAAGATTGTGATTCATTGCGACTTTTGGATGAGAAATTAAACCGAGGCCCCGCCTGCTCTCAGGTGGACGTAAAAGATCCCACAGCACTATTTCGAAGAGCAGGGGAGTTATCCCTGGTGTCCAGGCCAATACTTACCCCTCAATCAACATCACTAAAAAACAGATTATCTGGCCATTGTCACATTGCTGTTTGTGGGACCTTGCTGTGCACAAATTGGCTTCCCCGTTTCCTACATTACAACAGTGACTACACTTCCAAAGTACTTCATTGGCTGTAAAGCGCTTTGGGACGTCCTGAGGTCGTGAAAGGAACTATATAAATGCAAGTCTTTGTTTTTTTCTTTTATTGCAGTTTAGAAGAGGACTGTGCTTAAATTCTGATAAGACCTGCTAGACACATTCAAAATTTTCACTCAGTTGTCCACTTGGTGGCAGCAGATTATCTTCTAATTCCAGCATCTTGACAGACAAAACCACCCATAATCCTGTTTCACTGCTTGATGCTTGAAATACGAAGGAACTACCAAAGTCAGTCTGGGCCTATGAATCAGTCTTTATTCCTCCCTGGCACTTTGATTAAATACAGTTAACTGAAATCAAAACAAATTCCAAGTCCGTCAACATAACAAGTACATTTTTATTTCTATATGTGGTCATGATGATCAAGGTGAGGGGGTCACACCAGTTTAAATGTAGAGCAAGACTCTCCCTTGTCCGCACCAACAGATGAGTGCACCTTACTGTGCAAGTGGTAGGTTTAATTTCCCACACCTGCTGTCTTTGTGGCCTTGTAATGTGACACTGCCAATTTAATGACTTGTTATGGACACTTTTGTGCTTTGGGCTCAATCGTTAAAATCTGGGCTGGCATATAGGACCCTTCTTTGGTTGGAGGTTTCATGATGTCCTGCCTCCAACCACCCCGCCTAGTCAAACAGCCATCTTTCCCCATCTCCAATATTTTAAGCTGTGATGATGTGATCCAATAAATAAGTGTTCAAAAAAAATAATTTAAACACACTAATTTTTTAATGTCACTATGATTGCACTCCTCGATTGTTCACAGCAGTGTCCTGGAGATTAATCTTTAATTCCTGGAGAATCCAGGAAGGTTGGGACCCTACAGTGATCAGAAAAAGACTTTCACCCCATTAACCTAGATTGGTTTCAAACCAAATTCACAACAGTGAAAGGGCAGTGTTGGAACAGTTTTATCCTGACTTCTCTGCAATTAGCTGACTTAAATGTTGAAGTATTTTTTTTTTTATTCTTTGATGGGATGTGGGCGTCGCTGGCTAGACCTGCATTTAGTGCCCATCCCTAATTGCCCTTGAGAAGATGGTGGTGAGCCGCCTTCTTGAACTGCTGCAGTCCATATGGTGTAGGTACACCCACAATGCTGTTAGGAAGGGAGTTCCAGGATTTTGGCCCAGCGACAGTGAAGGAACGGCGATACAGTTCCAAGTCAGGATGGTGTGTGGCTTGGAGGGGAACTTGTAGGTGGTGATGTTCCCATGCGTCTGCTGCCCTTGTCCTTCTAAGTGGTAGAGGTCGCGGGTTTGGAAGGTGCTGTTGAAGGAGCTTTGGCAAGTTGCTGTAGTGCATCTTGTAGATGGTACACACTGCAGCCACAGTGCGCCGGTGGTGGAGGGAGTGAATGTTGAAGGTGGTGGATGGAGTGCCAATCAAGCGGGCTGCTTTATCCTGAATGGTGTCAAGCTTCTTGAGTGTTGTTGGAGCTGCACTCATCCAGGCAAGTGGAGAGTATTCCATCACACTCCTGACTTGTGCCTTGTAGATGGTGGAAAGGCTTTGGGGAGTCAGGAGGTGAGACACTCGCTGCAGAATCCCCAGCCTCTGGCCTGCTCTTGTAGCCACAGTATTTATATGGCTGGTCCAGTTCAGTTTCTGATCAATGGTAACCCCCAGGATGTTGATAGTGGGGGATTCAGCGATGGTAATGCCATTGAATGTCAAGGGGAGATGGTTCGAGTCTCGCTTGTTGGAGATGGTCATTGCCTGGCACTTGTGTGGTGCGAATGTTACTTGCCACTTGTCAGCCCAAGTCTGAATGTTGTCCAGGTTTTGCTGCATATGGACACGGACTGCGTCAGTATCTGATGAGTCTCGAACTGTGCTGAACAGTGTGCAATCATCAGCGAACATCCCCACTCCTGACCTTATGATGGAGGGAAGGTCATTGATGAAACAGCTGAAGATGGTTGGGCCTAGGACACTGCCCTGAGGAACTCTTGCAGTGATGTCATGTGATTGAGATGAATGACCTCCAACAACCACAGCCAACTTCCTTTGTGCTAGGTATGATTCCAACCAATGGAGAGTTTTCCCCTTGATTCCCATTGACTTCAGTTTTGCTAGGGCTCCTTGATGCCACACTCGATCAAATGCTGCCTTGATGTCAAGGGCAGTCACTCTCACCTCACCTCTTGAGTTCAGCTCTTTTGTCCATGTTTGGACCAAGGCTGTAATGAGGTCAGGAGCTGAGTGGCCCTGGCGGAACCCAAACTGGGAGTCAGTTAGCAGGTTATTGCTGAGTAAGTGCCGCTTGATAGCACTGTCGACGACACCTTCCATCACTTTGCTCATGATTGACAGTAGACTGATGGGACGGTAATTGGCCGGGTCGGATTTGTCCTGCTTTTTGTAGACAGGACATACTTGGGCAATTTTCCACATTGCCGGGTAGATGCCAGTGTTGTAGCTGTACTGGAACAGCTTGGCTAGGGGCGCAGCTAGTTCTGGAGCACAAGTCTTCAGTACTATTGCTGGAATGTTGTCAGGGCCCATAGCCTTTGCAGTATCCAGTGTCTTCAGCCGTTTCTTGACATCACGTGGAGTGAATTGAATGGGCTGAAGACTGGCATCTGTGATGCTGGGGACCTCAGGGGGAGGCCAAGATGGATCATCCACTCGGCACTTCTGGCTGAAGATAGTTGCAAATGCTTCAGCCTTGTCTTTTGCACTCACGTGCTGGGCTCCACCATCATTGAGGATGGGGATATTTTTGGAGCCTCCTCCTCCTGTTAACTGTTTAATTGTCCACCACCACACACGACTGGATGTGGCAGGACTGCAGAGCTTTGATTTGATCCGATGGTTGTGAGATCGCTTAGCTCTGTCTATCGCATGTTGCTTCCGTTGTTTGGCATGCAAGTAGTCCTGTGTTGTAGCCTCACCAGGTTGACACCTCACTTTTCGGTATGCCTGGTGCTGTTCCTGGCATGCTCTCCTGCACTTTTTGTTAAACCAGGGTTGATCTCCCGGCTTGATGATAATGGTAGAGTGAGGGATATGCCGGGCCATGAAGTTACAGATTGTGGTTGAATACAATTCTGCTGCTGCTGATGGCCCACAGTGCCTCATGGATGCCCAGTTTTGAGTTGCCAGATCTGTTCGAAATCTGTCCCATTTAGCACGGTGGTAGTGCCACACAACATGGTGGAGGGTATCCTCAACATGAAGACGGGATTTCGTCTCCACAAGGACTGTGCGGTGGTCACTTCCACCAATGCTGTCATGGACAGATGCATCTGCAACAGGTAGATTGGTGAGGACGAGATTGAGTAGGTTTTTCCCTCTTGTTGGTTCCCTCACCACCTGTCGCAGACCCAGTCTGGCAGCTATGTCCTTTAGGACTCGGCCAGCTCAGTCAGTTGTGGTGCTACCGAGCCACTCTTGGTGATGGACATTGAAGTCCCCCACCCAGAGGACATTTTGTGCCCTTGCTACTCTCAGTGCTTCTTCCAATTGGTGTTCAACATGAAGGAGTACTGATTCATCAGCTGAGGGAGGGCGGTAGGTGGTAATTAGCAGGAGGTTTCCTTGCCCATGTTTGACTTGATGCCATGAGACCTCATGGGGTCCTGAGTCAATGCTGAGGACTCCCAGGGCTACTCCCTCCCGACTGTATACCACGGTGCCACCACCTCTGGTGGGTCTGTCCTGCCGGTGGGACAGAACATACCCAGGGATGGTGATGGTGGTGTCTGGGACATTGGTTGTAAGTTATGATTCGGTAATTATGACTATGTCAGGCTGTTGCTTGACTAGTCTGTGGGACAGCTCTCCCAATTTTGGCACAAGCCCCCAGATGTTGGTAAGGAGGACTTTGCAGGGTCGACAGGGCTGGCTTTGCCGTTGTCGTTGTCATTTCCGGTGCCGAGGTCGATGCCGGGTCTTGTGTATGTGCCTTTAAGAGAAGAACTGATTCTATACTGCAGTACCGGCAGTGACCACCCCTGTATATAAAGCCATAGCAGGCTTCTGTATTTCAGTCTTAAGTTACCCTCTGTTCAGCTGCAAGCACGAGCAGAGGGAGCAGCCAGACTTTGGAGAGTGGATTAAAGTGGTGGTCCCCTGACCAGGAAGAGGAGGAGAACGTTGGACCACCACCACCAACTCCACCATCATTACATCAACTGAGGTGCCTGGAGAGAGAGGACAGAGGAGGAGAAGGAGAAAGGAGGCCTACATCAACATCAACCAGGGGAGAGGCCTTTCTATCACTGCCTCCCCAATTTGGCCTCCACTTCAGGAGAGGGAGAGAGGGAGAGAAACCAACTGCTTGAAAGGAGGGAAGAAAACTTCATCCGGAACATCTACAGGTGGGTGTTATTTGGGGCACTCTCCCAAGACTTTGTATTTTAGGTGGGGGGAGAAAAGAAGAAGCAAGGCCGGATCATCAAGGGGTGTAGTGTGTGTGCTCTTGTTAAAAGCTAGGCCACACACACCACTAATTAGCATCCCTTCTATTGCCTGCCCTGGGAGAGCTTGGAGCTGCCCAAGGTGAAGTCTTTAATTTAATTTAATTACATCGTTAAGACCTGTTGCAGGACTAAGCCTGGGCTTCTCCAGCTTTTCCAGGTGAAGACGTCTTCTCCCCCTGCCAGAAGACCACCATCACCAAAGACTTTTTCCATCGGAGAGTGCAACCCTGCCTACACCCACCCACCATCCTGAGTGGCAACACTGCCCTTTGCGGCCTCCCTCCTTCCCACCCCCCCACCTCTCTCTCTCTCTTTGTCTCTCTCTGCCTGTCTTTCTAAGGCACCTTAGTTTCATCTATTTTATTAATTGCCAATTGAGCAGAGGGGAGAGGCCACTCTCCCAATTTAAATCAATAAGGAGAGAGGTGTGTCCTCATTTTAATCAGCTCCCTCTGCTCAATAGAGGACAAAAAAAATATATATACACCGAGGCCATTAACACCTTCAGGCCTGTGACTTGGGGTGAGTGTAGCCCTTAAAAAAAGCACCCCAGAATGGCGACTGCGTCTTCGCCGGTGGCGGGGCCAGCCGGGACCTATGCGAGAGTGGTAGCCACGGCCACAGCTGCTCCCGCTGTTCCTGCTGCCCCGTCACCTTTTCGATTAATAACAAAAAAGCTTGGGGTGAAGAGCTACACTCACCCCACTATGACCATCGAGGCCTGCGTCAAGGCCATGGCTGGGGTTGTCGGCCCCTCAGCCATCGTCGCGGCCTCGAAAATGTATGGGAAGGCTGTGTTCTTCCTGGGGTCGGAGCGGGCGGTGTCCCTGGCTGTCGCCAAGGGGCTCACCGTGGGCGGGACCTTCCTGCCGGTGGATCCTCTCGAGGCCACCGCGCAGAGGATCATTATTTCCAACGTCCCGCCCTATGTTCCTGGTGAGCTCCTCCTTCCCCATTTGCGACAACTTGGGGAGGTGAGGTCGGGGATCACGCCCATCCCGCTCGGCTTCCGGGAGGCCAGCCTTCGCCACGTCTTCTCCTTCCGGCGCCAGCTGTTTATCCAGCTGGCGCGGGAGGAGGACACTGAAGGGGCGTTCGTCGTCCTTCACGAGGGGACCGCCTACCGCGCCTTTTGGACGTCGGACGGTGTGAGGTGCCATGCCTGCAGGGAGGTGGGGCACATCAGGAGGAACTGCCCTGCCTCCAAGGCCGCCGGATCATCTCGTGCGGCTGAGGCTGGCGCCGCCGCCGCCGCCCTTCCCCCCGGATCTGCCCACGCGTCAAGTACGTCTGATGCGCGGTTGACGTCGGGGGCCGATGCCACCAAGGCCTCCGGCGGGGGGGAGGGAGCGTGTCCGGCCGGAAAGAAGGCGCGGGGAAAAAAGAAGCACCTTAGGGCAGGTCCCCCCGTGGATGGTGAGCCCTTGCCCCTTGAGCCCCTTACACCCGCGCTCCTCGCGGAGTTGATCAGGGCAGATGTGAGCGGGAGGGGCCCCGTGCCCGAGCCTGTGGCCGCAACCGCCGCAGCGGTAATGCCAATACCTGCGGCCGGGCTCGGGCCCGAGGAACCCGACAAACCTGCTCCGCCGGAGGGAGTCGAGGAGGAGGCCTTTGCAGACATGGAGGTCTCCCTCGCTCCCTCCGTGCTAAAAAGAAGGCGCGACCCCCTGGATGAGGAGGAGGACCGGGAGGAGGAAGGTCCCTCCGAGCAGGGGGAGTCGTCGCCCGCCGCGGGTACTGCGCCCCCCCGCCCCCCCAGCGCTGTCATCATCACCAGCGATCGGCAGGGGTCGCCTGTCCCTCGGGAGGCTGAGGCAGATGTGTCTGTCCAGCACGTGCCTCCCGGGGATGGGGATGAGACCCTGCCCGTGGGGGGGGTTGCGGAACAACCCGCGGCAGTAATTGAAGTTGACCTTTTATCGGTGTCGTTACCCCTCGCCGGGTCGGGCAGCCTGGGGGTTGGGTCGGGCGAGCTCGAGGATAATGAGCTCGCCCAATGCGACCCGGACGTCTCCCAGGGGATGCTCGTCCTGGTAGAGCTTTTAATTCAAAACCCCCCGTCCGCTGGGTCGGAGGTTGGTGGCGGGGAGGAGGATGGCCCCCTGGCTGCGTCTCTGGTGCCGGACGTACTGGAGGAGCTGGAAATTGTTCTCTCCCCGGTTTCTCCGGTCGTTCCGGCGTCTGAGGCGGAGGGGAGCTCTGAACCGCCGCCGTCTTCTGGCCCGGCACCCCTAGAGGAGCCCAGGGAGAAATCCTCTGCCGCCGATCCTGGGGGTGGGATCCGGGCGGAGGCGGGGCTGGCTGGCGCGGCCGAGTCGTTCGCTTCGCACTGCGCGGCGGACGGGTCGGCCGCTGGTGACGACCCCCTGGAGGAGGATGGGGACTCGGTGATGGGCACGGAGGACGATTCGGACTCCAGCGCCGACGTGGCGATGGATGACCTCGTGCCCCTTGCCAAGTCTCCCCTCATTTCCGTAAGGGAACTCCGGGATTTTATGGCCACGTGCCTGGGTCAGCGCAATAAGGTCCAGCTGGCCCTCGACAGGTGGTCGGAGCTGGCGCTGCTCATCGATTCCGTCCGCGCCGCCGTTAAGATCTTGGGCGCGGACGAGGGTGTGAACCCGCTCGAGCTGCGTCGGCTCACAACGTTTCTCACTGGGCTGCTGAGGAAGTGGCGGCGGACCAGCGGCTGCGCTTCCTCGCCCCGTTAGGTGTAGGTAGAGGTTGCACTATGCTTCTGACATGAAGATAACCATAGCCAGCCTCAACATCAACGGCAGCAGGGAGGCGCGCCGCAGATTCAATAACTTCTCGGTCCTTCGGGACGGGAAGTATGCGGTGTGCTTCCTGCAAGAAACCCACACCGTTCCGGGAGACGAAGCCACGTGGCTCCTGGAGTGGCAAGGAGGGGTCAGCATGAGTCACCTCTCCAACAATTCCAGCGGGGTGGCTATCTTGCTGGCCCCGCATTTTCAGCCGGAGATCTTGGGGGTCAAGGAGCACGTGCCGGGCCGCTTGCTCCATGTCACTGTTCGCCTGGGGGGCGTGCCGCTCCATCTAGTGAACGTGTACGCCCCTCAGACCAGTGCGCAGCAAGTGCGCTTCTTCGAAGAAGTGTCCGCTCTCTTGGGCTCCATCGACGTGGGCGAGTGCGTCATCCTCGGGGGGGATTTTAACTGCACCCTCGAGGCGAGGGACCGTTCGGGTCCCCCGCGAAGCCCGGCGGCGATGGAGAAGTTGAGGGACCTGGTTGGGTCCTTCGACTTGGTGGACGTCTGGCGAAATCTCCACCCCGACTCCAGCGCCTTCACTAGCGTGAGGTCTGGGGGAGGAAGGTCCAGAATCGACCGCCTCTACATTTCCCGGGCGTTCGTCTCCTGCGTTCCGGCAGCTTCCATGCGGCCGGTGCCGTGCACGGACCACCACCTGGTGTGGGCGGAGCTCGCTCCGCTGCGCGCGCGGGGGGGGTCCGTGTACTGGCATTTTAACAACCTGCTGCTGGAGGACGCACGGTTCCGGGATTCGTTTCGTCGATTCTGGGCCGACTGGAGAAGGAAGCAGGGGGGCTTCCCCTCCTTGAGGCTATGGTGGGATGTGGGCAAGGCTCACATCCGTCTCTTCTGTCAGGAGTACGCGAAGGGGTCGACCAAGAGGCGGGAGGCCCGGGTCGGGCGGTTGGAGAAGGAGGTGCTCGACCTGGAGTCCCGTCTCGGTCAGGTCGTCGAGGACCCGGCCCTGCGGAAGGTGTACGAAGAGAAGAAGGGCGCGCTGAAGGACCTGCAGCTCGTCGGGTCCCGAGGCGCGTACGTGAGGTCGCGGATCCAGCTCCTGCGGGACCTGGACCGCGGCTCCCCCTTCTTCTACTCGCTGGAAAAAAGACGGGGGGTCCGTAAGCAGCTCTTGGGGCTGCTGGCCGACGACGGATCTCTGGTCTCAGATCCGGAGGGAATCAGCGCGGAGACCCGCGCCTATTACGGGGCTCTGTTCTCTCCGGATCCGTCCAGCGAGGATGCACGCAGAGTTTTGTGGGAGGACCTGCCGAAGGTTGGCCCGGAGGGCGCCGAAAAATTGGACGCTCCGCTAAGTCTGGCGGAGCTGACCGGCGCCCTCCGCCAGCTCTCTAGGGGAAAGTCCCCGGGGCTGGACGGGCTGACCGTGGAGTTCCACAGGGCGTTCTGGGACGTCTTGGGGGGCGACTACGCGCGGGTCCTGGGGGAAAGTTTGGCGACCGGGGAGATGCCCCTCTCTTGGCGCAGGGCGGTCATTGTCCTGCTGCCTAAGAAGGGCGATCTCCACCTCCTTAAGAACTGGCGCCCGGTCTCCCTCCTCAGCACGGACTATAAAATCTTTGCCAGGGCCATGTCTGCTCGCCTTGGCACCGTGCTGGCCCACATGATCCACCCCGACCAGTCCTACACGGTCCCGGGCCGGACCATCCACGATAACATCCATCTGGTCCGGGACCTGGTCCACCACTCCCAGAGGGCTGGTCTGTCGGTCGCCTTCCTTTCCCTGGATCAGGAGAAGGCGTTCGACAGGGTGGATCACGAGTATCTCTTCGGGACTCTGCGCGCATTCGGGTTCGGGACGCATTTCGTCGCCCGGATCCGACTTCTGTACGCCGCCGCGGAGTGTCTGATTAAAGTTAACGGGTCCTTGACGGCGCCCCTTCGCTTCGGGAGGGGGGTGCGTCAGGGATGCCCCATGTCCGGCCAGTTATATGCCATTTGCGTGGAGCCTTTCCTGCGCCTCTTGCGGAAGAGGTTGACGGGACTGGCTCTGCAAGGGCCGGGCGTGGAGGTGGTCCTCTCGGCTTACGCCGATGACGTGCTCCTCACGGTCACGGATCCCGCTGACTTGCGGAGGATGCGGGAATGCCAGCAGATTTACTCGGACGCATCCTCCGCCAAGATCAACTGGGAGAAATGTTCCGGACTCCTGGTGGGTCAGTGGCGGGTGGACTCCCTGCCGGAGGAGTTCAGGCCTTTCGCCTGGAGCACCACGCACCTCCTCTATTTGGGAGTCTACCTTAGCCCTGCCGAGGACGCTTGGCCGGCGAACTGGCAAGAGCTGGAGGCCAAAGTCACCGCTCGCCTAGGACGCTGGACAGGACTGCTCCGAGTGTTGTCCTACAGGGGTCGAGCGCTGGTCATAAACCAGCTGGTGGCCGCCATGTTGTGGTACCGGTTGGTCACTTTGATCCCTCCCCCTGCGTTTGTCGCCAAGATTCAGAAGAAGCTCATCGACTTCTTCTGGGACAAAAGGAAGCACTGGGTCTCTGCCGCGGTTCTGTGTCTCCCGCTTAGGGAGGGCGGTCAGGCGCTGGTGTGCCTTCGCACCCAGGCTGCGACTTTCCGTCTTCAGACGCTGCAGAGATACCTGTACGTCGAGAATCCTCCGAGATGGTGTGCGCTGGCGACGCTTTTCTTCCGCCAGCTGCATGGCCTCAATTACGACACGCAGCTCCTGTTTGCGAAAGTGGGCAGCAGGCGTGCCGGCCTGCGGGAGCTGCCTGTCTTCTACCAGGAACTACTATGGGTTTGGAACTACGTCGCTTCCAGGCGGAGCTCTCCCCCGTCAGGAGCGGCGGCTCTCCTTCGGGAGCCGCTGCTCAGGAATCCGCACCTCCACGAACACGGGTTCGGGCGGCTGGCGGAGGGTAGGGCTGTGGCTGGCAAGGTGACCAGAGTCGGGGACCTGCTCGATGGCGGAGGAGCGGGCTGGATGGCGCCGGAGGAGCTGGCGCGGCGCCTGTCCTGGGCCAACGTCCGGCTCGCGGTCGAAACCATCGAATCGGTAAAAGCGGCACTGGGCCCCGACTCCACTAGGTGTATCGAGGCGGCTCAAGCACGTGGGGCGATCCCGTCCGAGCTTACCCCCGTTCGGACGGAATTCCTCATCGGCGCCCGGCCCCGAAACTTCCCTCGGGAACCGGCGCCTCACAACTTGAGCCGTCTCGAGGAAATACCCTCCGTGCCTTTTCATTCCGCGCGGAGGGGTTTCCTGTACGGGCTGCTCCTGCACACTCTCCACTTTGCCATCTTCGTCTACCGTCCGGACACGCCTTGGCGTGGCGTTTTGCCGACCGGCGGTAGCGGAGGTCCCCAATGGAGGGCTCTCTATGCGGGAGTCCTCCCTTGTTCCATCGGGGACTTGGCCTGGAGGGTGTTGCACGGAGCGGTCCCATGCAATAAGGTTTTAAGTAGGTTCACGGACTCCCAGGCCGCCTGCATTTTTTGCGGCCTGGAGGAGTCCGTGTTTCACGTTTATATGGATTGTGAGAGGTTGCAGCCCCTCTTTCACTACTTGAAGGGGCTGCTCCTCGATTTTTGGTTGCACTTCAGTCCCACGCTCTTGATCTACGGTCACCCGGTGCGGAGGGGAGCGGACAGGTTGGAGGACCTCCTTGTGGGCCTGCTCCTGGGCCTGGCTAAAAGAGCCATCAATTGGTCCAGGCAGCGGGCGGTCGAGGGGGTCGTCCAGCCGGATTGCCTGCATCTCTTCCGCGGCCGTGTTCGCGCCCGGGTGGCCCTGGAGATGGAGCACGCGGTGTCCGCCGGTGCGCTTGAGTATTTCCGCGACCGGTGGGCGCCGCGGGGACTGGAGTGCATCATCAACACGGATAACCAAATTTTAATTTGATTTGTTAAGCTTTCGTTGAACTTTTGTTTATTTACAGTCGAATTGGTTTTTTTTGGGTCCAAATAAAAGAGTACCCTCTGTTCAGCTGCAAGCACGAGCAGAGGGAGCAGCCAGACTTTGGAGAGTGGATTAAAGTGGTGGTCCCCTGACCAGGAAGAGGAGGAGAACGTTGGACCACCACCACCAACTCCACCATCATTACATCAACTGAGGTGCCTGGAGAGAGAGGACAGAGGAGGAGAAGGAGAAAGGAGGCCTACATCAACATCAACCAGGGGAGAGGCCTTTCTATCACTGCCTCCCCAATTTGGCCTCCACTTCAGGAGAGGGAGAGAGGGGAGAGAAACCAACTGCTTGAAAGGAGGGAAGAAAACTTCATCCGGAACATCTACAGGTGGGTGTTATTTGGGGCACTCTCCCAAGACTTTGTATTTTAGGTGGGGGGAGAAAAGAAGAAGCAAGGCCGGATCATCAAGGGGTGTAGTGTGTGTGCTCTTGTTAAAAGCTAGGCCACACACACCACTAATTAGCATCCCTTCTATTGCCTGCCCTGGGAGAGCTTGGAGCTGCCCAAGGTGAAGTCTTTAATTTAATTTAATTACATCGTTAAGACCTGTTGCAGGACTAAGCCTGGGCTTCTCCAGCTTTTCCAGGTGAAGACGTCTTCTCCCCCTGCCAGAAGACCACCATCACCAAAGACTTTTTCCATCGGAGAGTGCAACCCTGCCTACACCCACCCACCATCCTGAGTGGCAACACTGCCCTTTGCGGCCTCCCTCCTTCCCACCCCCCCACCTCTCTCTCTCTCTTTGTCTCTCTCTGCCTGTCTTTCTAAGGCACCTTAGTTTCATCTATTTTATTAATTGCCAATTGAGCAGAGGGGAGAGGCCACTCTCCCAATTTAAATCAATAAGGAGAGAGGTGTGTCCTCATTTTAATCAGCTCCCTCTGCTCAATAGAGGACAAAAAAAATATATATACACCGAGGCCATTAACACCTTCAGGCCTGTGACTTGGGGTGAGTGTAGCCCTTAAAAAAAGCACCCCAGAATGGCGACTGCGTCTTCGCCGGTGGCGGGGCCAGCCGGGACCTATGCGAGAGTGGTAGCCACGGCCACAGCTGCTCCCGCTGTTCCTGCTGCCCCGTCACCTTTTCGATTAATAACAAAAAAGCTTGGGGTGAAGAGCTACACTCACCCCACTATGACCATCGAGGCCTGCGTCAAGGCCATGGCTGGGGTTGTCGGCCCCTCAGCCATCGTCGCGGCCTCGAAAATGTATGGGAAGGCTGTGTTCGTCCTGGGGTCGGAGCGGGCGGTGTCCCTGGCTGTCGCCAAGGGGCTCACCGTGGGCGGGACCTTCCTGCCAGTGGATCCTCTCGAGGCCACCGCGCAGAGGATCATTATTTCCAACGTCCCGCCCTATGTTCCTGGTGAGCTCCTCCTTCCCCATTTGCGACAACTTGGGGAGGTGAGGTCGGGGATCACGCCCATCCCGCTCGGCTTCCGGGAGGCCAGCCTTCGCCACGTCTTCTCCTTCCGGCGCCAGCTGTTTATCCAGCTGGCGCGGGAGGAGGACACTGAAGGGGCGTTCGTCGTCCTCCACGAGGGGACCGCCTACCGCGCCTTTTGGACGTCGGACGGTGTGAGGTGCCATGCCTGCAGGGAGGTGGGGCACATCAGGAGGAACTGCCCTGCCTCCAAGGCCGCCGGATCATCTCGTGCGGCCGAGGCTGGCGCCGCCGCCGCCGCCCTTCCCCCCGGATCTGCCCACGCGTCAAGTACGTCTGATGCGCGGTTGACGTCGGGGGCCGATGCCACCAAGGCCTCCGGCGGGGGGGAGGGAGCGTGTCCGGCCGGAAAGAAGGCGCGGGGAAAAAAGAAGCACCTTAGGGCAGGTCCCCCCGTGGATGGTGAGCCCTTGCCCCTTGAGCCCCTTACACCCGCGCTCCTCGCGGAGTTGATCAGGGCAGATGTGAGCGGGAGGGGCCCCGTGCCCGAGCCTGTGGCCGCAACCGCCGCAGCGGTAATGCCAATACCTGCGGCCGGGCTCGGGCCCGAGGAACCCGACAAACCTGCTCCGCCGGAGGGAGTCGAGGAGGAGGCCTTTGCAGACATGGAGGTCTCCCTCGTTCCCTCCGTGCTAAAAAGAAGGCGCGACCCCCTGGATGAGGAGGAGGACCGGGAGGAGGAAGGTCCCTCCGAGCAGGGGGAGTCGTCGCCCGCCGCGGGTACTGCGCCCCCCCGCCCCCCCAGCGCTGTCGTCATCACCAGCGATCGGCAGGGGTCGCCTGTCCCTCGGGAGGCTGAGGCAGATGTGTCTGTCCAGCACGTGCCTCCCGGGGATGGGGATGAGACCCTGCCCGTGGGGGGGGTTGCGGAACAACCCGCGGCAGTAATTGAAGTTGACCTTTTATCGGTGTCGTTACCCCTCGCCGGGTCGGGCAGCCTGGGGGTTGGGTCGGGCGAGCTCGAGGATAATGAGCTCGCCCAATGCGACCCGGACGTCTCCCAGGGGATGCTCGTCCTGGTAGAGCTTTTAATTCAAAACCCCCCGTCCGCTGGGTCGGAGGTTGGTGGCGGGGAGGAGGATGGCCCCCTGGCTGCGTCTCTGGTGCCGGACGTACTGGAGGAGCTGGAAATTGTTCTCTCCCCGGTTTCTCCGGTCGTTCCGGCGTCTGAGGCGGAGGGGAGCTCTGAACCGCCGCCGTCTTCTGGCCCGGCACCCCTAGAGGAGCCCAGGGAGAAATCCTCTGCCGCCGATCCTGGGGGTGGGATCCGGGCGGAGGCGGGGCTGGCTGGCGCGGCCGAGTCGTTCGCTTCGCACTGCGCGGCGGACGGGTTGGCCGCTGGTGACGACCCCCTGGAGGAGGATGGGGACTCGGTGATGGGCACGGAGGACGATTCGGACTCCAGCGCCGACATGGCGATGGATGACCTCGTGCCCCTTGCCAAGTCTCCCCTCATTTCCGTAAGGGAACTCCGGGATTTTATGGCCACGTGCCTGGGTCAGCGCAATAAGGTCCGGCTGGCCCTCGACAGGTGGTCGGAGCTGGCGCTGCTCATCGATTCCGTCCGCGCCGCCGTTAAGATCTTGGGCGCGGACGAGGGTGTGAACCCGCTCGAGCTGCGTCGGCTCACAACGTTTCTCACTGGGCTGCTGAGGAAGTGGCGGCGGACCAGCGGCTGCGCTTCCTCGCCCCGTTAGGTGTAGGTAGAGGTTGCAGTATGCTTCTGACATGAAGATAACCATAGCCAGCCTCAACATCAACGGCAGCAGGGAGGCGCGCCGCAGATTCAATAACTTCTCGGTCCTTCGGGACGGGAAGTATGCGGTGTGCTTCCTGCAAGAAACCCACACCGTTCCGGGAGACGAAGCCACGTGGCTCCTGGAGTGGCAAGGAGGGGTCAGCATGAGTCACCTCTCCAACAATTCCAGCGGGGTGGCTATCTTGCTGGCCCCGCATTTTCAGCCGGAGATCTTGGGGGTCAAGGAGCACGTGCCGGGCCGCTTGCTCCATGTCACTGTTCGCCTGGGGGGCGTGCCGCTCCATCTAGTGAACGTGTACGCCCCTCAGACCAGTGCGCAGCAAGTGCGCTTCTTCGAAGAAGTGTCCGCTCTCTTGGGCTCCATCGACGTGGGCGAGTGCGTCATCCTCGGGGGGGATTTTAACTGCACCCTCGAGGCGAGGGACCGTTCGGGTCCCCCGCGAAGCCCGGCGGCGATGGAGAAGTTGAGGGACCTGGTTGGGTCCTTCGACTTGGTGGACGTCTGGCGAAATCTCCACCCCGACTCCAGCGCCTTCACTAGTGTGAGGTCTGGGGGAGGAAGGTCCAGAATCGACCGCCTCTACATTTCCCGGGCGTTCGTCTCCTGCGTTCCGGCAGCTTCCATGCGGCCGGTGCCGTGCACGGACCACCACCTGGTGTGGGCGGAGCTCGCTCCGCTGCGCGCGCGGGGGGGGTCCGTGTACTGGCATTTTAACAACCTGCTGCTGGAGGACGCACGGTTCCGGGATTCGTTTCGTCGATTCTGGGCCGACTGGAGAAGGAAGCAGGGGGGCTTCCCCTCCTTGAGGCTATGGTGGGATGTGGGCAAGGCTCACATCCGTCTCTTCTGTCAGGAGTACGCGAAGGGGTCGACCAAGAGGCGGGAGGCCCGGGTCGGGCGGTTGGAGAAGGAGGTGCTCGACCTGGAGTCCCGTCTCGGTCAGGTCGTCGAGGACCCGGCCCTGCGGAAGGTGTACGAAGAGAAGAAGGGCGCGCTGAAGGACCTGCAGCTCGTCGGGTCCCGAGGCGCGTACGTGAGGTCGCGGATCCAGCTCCTGCGGGACCTGGACCGCGGCTCCCCCTTCTTCTACTCGCTGGAAAAAAGACGGGGGGTCCGTAAGCAGCTCTTGGGGCTGCTGGCCGACGACGGATCTCTGGTCTCAGATCCGGAGGGAATCAGCGCGGAGACCCGCGCCTATTACGGGGCTCTGTTCTCTCCGGATCCGTCCAGCGAGGATGCACGCAGAGTTTTGTGGGAGGACCTGCCGAAGGTTGGCCCGGAGGGCGCCGAAAAATTGGACGCTCCGCTAAGTCTGGCGGAGCTGACCGGCGCCCTCCGCCAGCTCTCTAGGGGAAAGTCCCCGGGGCTGGACGGGCTGACCGTGGAGTTCCACAGGGCGTTCTGGGACGTCTTGGGGGGCGACTACGCGCGGGTCCTGGGGGAAAGTTTGGCGATCGGGGAGATGCCCCTCTCTTGGCGCAAGGCGGTCATTGTCCTGCTGCCTAAGAAGGGCGATCTCCGCCTCCTTAAGAACTGGCGCCCGGTCTCCCTCCTCAGCACGGACTATAAAATCTTTGCCAGGGCCATGTCTGCTCGCCTTGGCACCGTGCTGGCCCACATGATCCACCCCGACCAGTCCTACACGGTCCCGGGCCGGACCATCCACGATAACATCCATCTGGTCCGGGACCTGGTCCACCAGTCCCAGAGGGCTGGTCTGTCGGTCGCCTTCCTTTCCCTGGATCAGGAGAAGGCGTTCGACAGGGTGGATCACGAGTATCTCTTCGGGACTCTGCGCGCATTCGGGTTCGGGACGCATTTCGTCGCCCGGATCCGACTTCTGTACGCCGCCGCGGAGTGTCTGATTAAAGTTAACGGGTCCTTGACGGCGCCCCTTCGCTTCGGGAGGGGGGTGCGTCAGGGATGCCCCATGTCCGGCCAGTTATATGCCATTTGCGTGGAGCCTTTCCTGCGCCTCTTGCGGAAGAGGTTGACGGGACTGGCTCTGCAAGGGCCGGGCGTGGAGGTGGTCCTCTCGGCTTACGCCGATGACGTGCTCGTCACGGATCCCGCTGACTTGCGGAGGATGCGGGAATGCCAGCAGATTTACTCGGACGCATCCTCCGCCAAGATCAACTGGGAGAAATGTTCCGGACTCCTGGTGGGTCAGTGGCGGGTGGACTCCCTGCCGGAGGAGTTCAGGCCTTTCGCCTGGAGCACCACGCACCTCCTCTATTTGGGAGTCTACCTTAGCCCTGCCGAGGACGCTTGGCCGGCGAACTGGCAAGAGCTGGAGGCCAAAGTCACCGCTCGCCTAGGACGCTGGACAGGACTGCTCCGAGTGTTGTCCTACAGGGGTCGAGCGCTGGTCATAAACCAGCTGGTGGCCGCCATGTTGTGGTACCGGTTGGTCACTTTGATCCCTCCCCCTGCGTTTGTCGCCAAGATTCAGAAGAAGCTCATCGACTTCTTCTGGGACAAAAGGAAGCACTGGGTCTCTGCCGTGGTTCTGTGTCTCCCGCTTAGGGAGGGCGGTCAGGCGCTGGTGTGCCTTCGCACCCAGGCTGCGACTTTCCGTCTTCAGACGCTGCAGAGATACCTGTACGTCGAGAATCCTCCGAGATGGTGTGCGCTGGCGACGCTTTTCTTCCGCCAGCTGCATGGCCTCAATTACGACACGCAGCTCCTGTTTGCGAAAGTGGGCAGCAGGCGTGCCGGCCTGCGGGAGCTGCCTGTCTTCTACCAGGAACTACTATGGGTTTGGAACTACGTCGCTTCCAGGCGGAGCTCTCCCCCGTCAGGAGCGGCGGCTCTCCTTCGGGAGCCGCTGCTCAGGAATCCGCACCTCCACGAACACGGGTTCGGGCGGCTGGCGGAGGGTAGGGCTGTGGCTGGCAAGGTGACCAGAGTCGGGGACCTGCTCGATGGCGGAGGAGCGGGCTGGATGGCGCCGGAGGAGCTGGCGCGGCGCCTGTCCTGGGCCAACGTCCGGCTCGCGGTCGAAACCATCGAATCGGTAAAAGCGGCACTGGGCCCCGACTCCACTAGGTGTATCGAGGCGGCTCAAGCACGTGGGGCGATCCCGTCCGAGCTTACCCCCGTTCGGACGGAATTCCTCATCGGCGCCCGGCCCCGAAACTCCCCTCGGGAACCGGCGCCTCACAACTTGAGCCGTCTCGAGGAAATACCCTCCGTGCCTTTTCATTCCGCGCGGAGGGGTTTCCTGTACGGGCTGCTCCTGCACACTCTCCACTTTGCCATCTTCGTCTACCGTCCGGACACGCCTTGGCGTGGCGTTTTGCCGACCGGCGGTAGCGGAGGTCCCCAATGGAGGGCTCTCTATGCGGGAGTCCTCCCTTGTTCCATCGGGGACTTGGCCTGGAGGGTGTTGCACGGAGCGGTCCCGTGCAATAAGGTTTTAAGTAGGTTCACGGACTCCCAGGCCGCCTGCATTTTTTGCGGCCTGGAGGAGTCCGTGTTTCATGTTTATATGGATTGTGAGAGGTTGCAGCCCCTCTTTCACTACTTGAAGGGGCTGCTCCTCGATTTTTGGTTGCACTTCAGTCCCACGCTCTTGATCTACGGTCACCCGGTGCGGAGGAGAGCGGACAGGTTGGAGGACCTCCTTGTGGGCCTGCTCCTGGGCCTGGCTAAAAGAGCCATCAATTGGTCCAGGCAGCGGGCGGTCGAGGGGGTCGTCCAGCCGGATTGCCTGCATCTCTTCCGCGGCCATGTTCGCGCCCGGGTGGCCCTGGAGATGGAGCACGCGGTGTCCGCCGGTGCGCTTGAGTATTTCCGCGACCGGTGGGCGCCGCGGGGACTGGAGTGCATCATCAACACGGATAACCAAATTTTAATTTGATTTGTTAAGCTTTAGTTGAACTTTTGTTTATTTACAGTCGAATTGGTTTTTTTTGGGTCCAAATAAAAGAGTACCCTCTGTTCAGCTGCAAGCACGAGCAGAGGGAGCAGCCAGACTTTGGAGAGTGGATTAAAGTGGTGGTCCCCTGACCAGGAAGAGGAGGAGAACGTTGGACCACCACCACCACCAATTCCACCATCATTACATCAACTGAGGTGCCTGGAGAGAGAGGACAGAGGAGGAGAAGGAGAAAGGAGGCCTACATCAACATCAACCAGGGGAGAGGCCTTTCTATCACTGCCTCCCCAATTTGGCCTCCACTTCAGGAGAGGGAGAGAGGGGAGAGAAACCAACTGCTTGAAAGGAGGGAAGAAAACTTCATCCGGAACATCTACAGGTGGGTGTTATTTGGGGCACCCTCCCAAGACTTTGTATTTTAGGTGGGGGGAGAAAAGAAGAAGCAAGGCCGGATCATCAAGGGGTGTAGTGTGTGTGTGTGTGTGCTCTTGTTAAAAGCTAGGCCACACACACCACTAATTAGCATCCCTTCTATTGCCTGCCCTGGGAGAGCTTGGAGCTGCCCAAGGTGAAGTCCTTAATTTAATTTAATTACATCGTTAAGACCCGTTGCAGGACTAAGCCTGGGCTTCTCCAGCTTTTCCAGGTGAAGACGTCTTCTCCCCCTGCCAGAAGACCACCATCACCAAAGACTTTTTCCATCGGAGAGTGCAACCCTGCCTACACCCACCCACCATCCTGAGTGGCAACACTGCCCTTTGCGGCCTCTCTCTCTCTCTTTGTCTCTCTCTGCCTGTCTTTCTAAGGCACCTTAGTTTCATCTATTTTATTAATTGCCAATTGAGCAGAGGGGCGAGGGCTCCTCTCCCAATTTAAATCAATTAGGAGAGAGGTGTGACCTCATTTTAATCAGCTCCCTCTGCTCAAGAGAGGACAAAAAAATATATATATATACACCGAGGCCATTAACACCTTCAGGCCTGTGACTTGGGGTGAGTGTAGCCCTTAAAAAAAGCACCCCAGAATGGCGACTGCATCTTCGCCGGTGGCGGGGCCAGCCGGGACCTATGCGAGAGTGGTAGCCACAGCCACAGCTGCTCCCGCTGTTCCTGCTGCCCCGTCACCTTTTCGATTAATAACAAAAAAGCTTGGGGTGAAGAGCTACACTCACCCCACTATGACCATCGAGGCCTGCGTCAAGGCCATGGCTGGGGTTGTCGGCCCCTCAGCCATCGTCGCGGCCTCGAAAATGTATGGGAAGGCTGTGTTCTTCCTGGGGTCGGAGCGGGCGGTGTCCCTGGCTGTCGCCAAGGGGCTCACCGTGGGCGGGACCTTCCTGCCGGTGGATCCTCTCGAGGCCACCGCGCAGAGGATCATTATTTCCAACGTCCCGCCCTATGTTCCTGGTGAGCTCCTCCTTCCCCATTTGCGACAACTTGGGGAGGTGAGGTCGGGGATCACGCCCATCCCGCTCGGCTTCCGGGAGGCCAGCCTTCGCCACGTCTTCTCCTTCCGGCGCCAGCTGTTTATCCAGCTGGCGCGGGAGGAGGACACTGAAGGGGCGTTCATCGTCCTCCACGAGGGGACCGCCTACCGCGCCTTTTGGACGTCGGACGGTGTGAGGTGCCATGCCTGCAGGGAGGTGGGGCACATCAGGAGGAACTGCCCTGCCTCCAAGGCCGCCGGATCATCTCGTGCGGCCGAGGGTGGCGCCGCCGCCGCCGCCCTTCCCCCCGGATCTGCCCGCGCGTCAAGTACGTCTGATGCGCGGTTGACGTCGGGGGCCGATGCCACCAAGGCCTCCGGCGGGGTGGAGGGAGCGTGTCCGGCCGGAAAGAAGGCGCGGGGAAAAATGAAGCACCTTAGGGCAGGTCCCCCCGTGGATGGTGAGCCCTTGTCCCTTGAGCCCCTTACACCCGCGCTCCTCGCGGAGTTGATCAGGGCAGATGTGAGCGGGAGGGGCCCCATGCCCGAGCCTGTGGCCGCAACCGCCGCAGCGGTAATGCCAATACCTGCGGCCGGGCTCGGGCCTGAGGAACCCGACAAACCTGCTCCGCCGGAGGGAGTCGAGGAGGAGACCTTTGCAGACATGGAGGTCTCCCTCGCTCCCTCCGTGCTAAAAAGAAGGCGCGACCCCCTGGATGAGGAGGAGGACCGGGAGGAGGAAGGTCCCTCCGAGCAGGGGGAGTCGTCGCCCGCCGCGGGTACTGCGCCCCCCCGCCCCCCCAGCGCTGTCGTCATCACCAGCGATCGGCAGGGGTCGCCTGTCCCTCGGGAGGCTGAGGCAGATGTGTCTGTCCAGCACGTGCCTCCCGGGGATGGGGATGAGACCCTGCCCGTGGGGGGGGTTGCGGAACAACCCGCGGCAGTAATAGAAGTTGACCTTTTATCGGTGTCGTTACCCCTCGCCGGGTCGGGCAGCCTGGGGGCTGGGTCAGGCGAGCTCGAGGATAATGAGCTCGCCCAATGCGACCCGGACGTCTCCCAGGGGATGCTCGTCCTGGTAGAGCTTTTAATTCAAAACCCCCCGTCCGCTGGGTCGGAGGTTGGTGTCGGGGAGGAGGATGGCCCCCTGGCTGCGTCTCTGGTGCCGGACGTACTGGAGGAGCTGGAAATTGTTCTCTCCCCGGTTTCTCCGGTCGTTCCGGCGTCTGAGGCGGAGGGGAGCTCTGAACCGCCGCCGTCTTCTGGCCCGGCACCCCTAGAGGAGCCCAGGGAGAAATCCTCTGCCGCCGATCCTGGGGGTGGGATCCGGGCGGAGGCGGGGCTGGCTGGCGCGGCCGAGTCGTTCGCTTCGCACTGCGCGGCGGACGGGTCGGCCGCTGGTGACGACCCCCTGGAGGAGGATGGGGACTCGGTGATGGGCACGGAGGATGATTCGGACTCCAGCGCCGACGTGGCGATGGATGACCTCGTGCCCCTTGCCGAGTCTCCCCTCATTTCCGTAAGGGAACTCCGGGATTTTATGGCCACGTGCCTGGGTCAGCGCAATAAGGTCCGGCTGGCCCTCGACAGGTGGTCGGAGCTGGCGCTGCTCATCGATTCCGTCCGCGCCGCCGTTAAGATCTTGGGCGCGGACGAGGGTGTGAACCCGCTCGAGCTGCGTCGGCTCACAACGTTTCTCACTGGGCTGCTGAGGAAGTGGCGGCGGACCAGCGGCTGCGCTTCCTCCCCCCGTTAGGTGTAGGTAGAGGTTGCACTATGCTTCTGACATGAAGATAACCATAGCCAGCCTCAACATCAACGGCAGCAGGGAGGCGCGCCGCAGATTCAATAACTTCTCGGTCCTTCGGGACGGGAAGTATGCGGTGTGCTTCCTGCAAGAAACCCACACCGTTCCGGGAGACGAAGCCACGTGGCTCCTGGAGTGGCAAGGAGGGGTCAGCATGAGTCACCTCTCCAACAATTCCAGCGGGGTGGCCATCTTGCTGGCCCCGCATTTTCAGCCGGAGTTCTTGGGGGTCAAGGAGCACGTGCCGGGCCGCTTGCTCCATGTCACTGTTCGCCTGGGGGGCGTGCCGCTCCATCTAGTGAACGTGTACGCCCCTCAGACCAGTGCACAGCAAGTGCGCTTCTTCGAAGAAGTGTCCGCTCTCTTGGGCTCCATCGACGTGGGCGAGTGCATCATCCTCGGGGGGGATTTTAACTGCACCCTCGAGGCGAGGGACCGTTCGGGTCCCCCGCGAAGCCCGGCGGCGATGGAGAAGTTGAGGGACCTGGTTGGGTCCTTCGACTTGGTGGACGTCTGGCGAAATCTCCACCCCGACTCCAGCGCCTTCACTAGCGTGAGGTCTGGGGGAGGAAGGTCCAGAATCGACCGCCTCTACATTTCCCGGGCGTTCGTCTCCTGCGTTCCGGCAGCTTCCATGCGGCCGGTGCCGTGCACGGACCACCACCTGGTGTGGGCGGAGCTCGCTCCGCTGCGCGCGCGGGGGGGGTCCGTGTACTGGCATTTTAACAACCTGCTGCTGGAGGACGCACGGTTCCGGGATTCGTTTCGTCGATTCTGGGCCGACTGGAGAAGGAAGCAGGGGGGCTTCCCCTCCTTGAGGCTATGGTGGGATGTGGGCAAGGCTCACATCCATCTCTTCTGTCAGGAGTACGCGAAGGGGTCGACCAAGAGGCGGGAGGCCCGGGTCGGGCGGTTGGAGAAGGAGGTGCTCGACCTGGAGTCCCGTCTCGGTCAGGTCGTCGAGGACCCGGCCCTGCGGAAGGTGTACGAAGAGAAGAAGGGCGCGCTGAAGGACCTGCAGCTCGTCGGGTCCCGAGGCGCGTACGTGAGGTCGCGGATCCAGCTCCTGCGGGACCTGGACCGCGGCTCCCCCTTCTTCTACTCGCTGGAAAAAAGACGGGGGGCCCGTAAGCAGCTCTTGGGGCTGCTGGCCGACGACGGATCTCTGGTCTCGGATCCGGAGGGAATCAGCGCGGAGACCCGCGCCTATTACGGGGCTCTGTTCTCTCCGGATCCGTCCAGCGAGGATGCGCGCAGAGTTTTGTGGGAGGACCTGACGAAGGTTGACCCGGAGGGCGCCGAAAAATTGGACGCTCCGCTAAGTCTGGCGGAGCTGACCGGCGCCCTCCGCCAGCTCTCTAGGGGAAAGTCCCCGGGGCTGGACGGGCTGACCGTGGAGTTCCACAGGGCGTTCTGGGACGTCTTGGGGGGCGACTACGCGCGGGTCCTGGGGGAAAGTTTGGCGACCGGGGAGATGCCCCTCTCTTGGCGCAGGGCGGTCATTGTCCTGCTGCCTAAGAAGGGCGATCTCCGCCTCCTTAAGAACTGGCGCCCGGTCTCCCTCCTCAGCACGGACTATAAAATCTTTGCCAGGGCCATGTCTGCTCGCCTTGGCACCGTGCTGGCCCACATGATCCACCCCGACCAGTCCTACACGGTCCCGGGCCGGACCATCCACGATAACATCCATCTGGTCCGGGACCTGGTCCACCACTCCCAGAGGGCTGGTCTGTCGGTCGCCTTCCTTTCCCTGGATCAGGAGAAGGCGTTCGACAGGGTGGATCACGAGTATCTCTTCGGGACTCTGCGCGCATTCGGGTTCGGGACGCATTTCGTCGCCCGGATCCGACTTCTGTACGCCGCCGCGGAGTGTCTGATTAAAGTTAACGGGTCCTTGACGGCGCCCCTTCGCTTCGGGAGGGGGGTGCGTCAGGGATGCCCCATGTCCGGTCAGTTATATGCCATTTGCGTGGAGCCTTTCCTGCGCCTCTTGCGGAAGAGGTTGACGGGACTGGCTCTGCAAGGGCCGGGCGTGGAGGTGGTCCTCTCGGCTTACGCCGATGACGTGCTCCTCACGGTCACGGATCCCGCTGACTTGCGGAGGATGCAGGAATGCCAGCAGATTTACTCGGACGCATCCTCCGCCAAGATCAACTGGGAGAAATGTTCCGGACTCCTGGTGGGTCAGTGGCGGGTGGACTCCCTGCCGGAGGAGTTCAGGCCTTTCGCCTGGAGCACCACGCACCTCCTCTATTTGGGAGTCTACCTTAGCCCTGCCGAGGACGCTTGGCCGGCGAACTGGCAAGAGCTGGAGGCCAGAGTCACCGCTCGCCTAGGACGCTGGACAGGACTGCTCCGAGTGTTGTCCTACAGGGGTCGAGTGCTGGTCATAAACCAGCTGGTGGCCGCCATGTTGTGGTACCGGTTGGTCACTTTGATCCCTCCCCCTGCGTTTGTCGCCAAGATTCAGAAGAAGCTCATCGACTTCTTCTGGGACAAAAGGAAGCACTGGGTCTCTGCCGCAGTTCTGTGTCTCCCGCTTAGGGAGGGCGGTCAGGCGCTGGTGTGCCTTCGCACCCAGGCTGCGACTTTCCGTCTTCAGACGCTGCAGAGATACCTGTACGTCGAGAATCCTCCGAGATGGTGTGCGCTGGCGACGTTTTTCTTCCGCCAGCTGCATGGCCTCAATTACGACACGCAGCTCCTGTTTGCGAAAGTGGGCAGCAGGCGTGCCGGCCTGCGGGAGCTGCCTGTCTTCTACCAGGAACTACTATGGGTTTGGAACTACGTCGCTTCCAGGTGGAGCTCTCCCCCGTCAGGAGCGGCGGCTCTCCTTCGGGAGCCGCTGCTCAGGAATCCGCACCTCCACGAACACGGGTTCGGGCGGCTGGCGGAGGGTAGGGCTGTGGCTGGCAAGGTGACCAGAGTCGGGGACCTGCTCGATGACGGAGGAGCGGGCTGGATGGCGCCGGAGGAGCTGGCGCGGCGCCTGTCCTGGGCCAACGTCCAGCTCGCGGTCGAAACCATCGAATCGGTAAAAGCGGCACTGGGCCCCGACTCCACTAGGTGTATCGAGGCGGCTCAAGCACGTGGGGCGATCCCGTCCGAGCTTACCCCCGTTCGGACGGAATTCCTCATCGGCGCCCGGCCCCGAAACTCCCCTCGGGAACCGGCGCCTCACAACTTGAGCCGTCTCGAGGAAATACCCTCCGTGCCTTTTCATTCCGCGCGGAGGGGTTTCCTGTACGGGCTGCTCCTGCACACTCTCCACTTTGCCATCTTCGTCTACCGTCCGGACACGCCTTGGCGTGGCGTTTTGCCGACCGGCGGTAGCGGAGGTCCCCAATGGAGGGCTCTCTATGCGGGAGTCCTCCCTTGTTCCATCGGGGACTTGGCCTGGAGGGTGTTGCACGGAGCGGTCCCGTGCAATAAGGTTTTAAGTAGGTTCACGGACTCCCAGGCCGCCTGCATTTTTTGCGGCCTGGAGGAGTCCGTGTTTCACGTTTATATGGATTGTGAGAGGTTGCAGCCCCTCTTTCACTACTTGAAGGGGCTGCTCCTCGATTTTTGGTTGCACTTCAGTCCCACGCTCTTAATCTACAGTCACCCGGTGCGGAGGGGAGCGGACAGGTTGGAGGACCTCCTTGTGGGCCTGCTCCTGGGCCTGGCTAAAAGAGCCATCAATTGGTCCAGGCAGCGGGCGGTCGAGGGGGTCGTCCAGCCGGATTGCCTGCATCTCTTCCGCGGCCATGTTCGCGCCCGGGTGGCCCTGGAGATGGAGCACGCGGTGTCCGCCGGTGCGCTTGAGTATTTCCGCGACCGGTGGGCGCCGCGGGGACTGGAGTGCATCATCAACACGGAAAACCAAATTTTAATTTGATTTGTTAAGCTTTAGTTGAACTTTTGTTTATTTACAGTCGAATTGGGTTTTTTTGGGTCCAAATAAAAGAGTACCCTCTGTTCAGCTGCAAGCACGAGCAGAGGGAGCAGCCAGACTTTGGAGAGTGGATTAAAGTGGTGGTCCCCTGACCAGGAAGAGGAGGAGAATGATGGACCACCACCAACACCAACTCCACCATCATTACATCAACTGAGGTGCCTGGAGAGAGAGGACAGAGGAGGAGAAGGAGAAAGGAGGCCTACATCAACATCAACCAGGGGAGAGGCCTTTTTATCACTGCCTCCCCAAGTTGGCCTCCACTTCAGGAGAGGGAGAGAGGGGAGAGAAACCAACTGCTTGAAAGGAGGGAAGAAAACTTCATCCGGAACATCTACAGGTGGGTGTTATTTGGGGCACTCTCCCAAGACTTTGTATTTTAGGTGGGGGGAGAAAAGAAGAAGCAAGGCCGGATCATCAAGGGGTGTAGTGTGTGTGTGCTCTTGTTAAAAGCTAGGCCACACACACCACTAATTAGCATCCCTTCTATTGCCTGCCCTGGGAGAGCTTGGAGCTGCCCAAGGTGAAGTCCTTAATTTAATTTAATTACATCATTAAGACCTGTTGCAGGACTAAGCCTGGGCTTCTCCAGCTTTTCCAGGTGAAGATGTCTTCTCCCCCTGCCAGAAGACCACCATCACCAAAGACTTTTTCCATCGGAGAGTGCAACCCTGCCAACACCCACCCACCATCCTGAGTGGCAACACTGCCCTTTGCGGCCTCCCTCCTTCCCACCCCCCCACCTCTCTCTCTCTCTTTGTCTCTCTCTGCCTGTCTTTCAAAGGCACCTTAGTTTCATCTATTTTATTAATTGCCAATTGAGCAGAGGGGAGAGGGCTCCTCTCCCAATTTAAATCAATAAGGAGAGAGGTGTGTCCTCAGTTTAATCAACTCCCTCTGCTGAATAGAGGACAAAAAAAATATATATATACACCGAGGCCATTAACACCTTCAGGCCTGTGACTTGGGGTGAGTGTAGCCCTTAAAAAAAGCACCCCAGAATGGCGACTGCGTCTTCGCCGGTGGCGGGGCCAGCCGGGACCTATGCAAGAGTGGTAGCCACGGCCACAGCTGCTCCCGCTGTTCCTGCTGCCCCGTCACCTTTTCGATTAATAACAAAAAAGCTTGGGGTGAAGAGCTACACTCACCCCACTATGACCATCGAGGCCTGCGTCAAGGCCATGGCTGGGGTTGTCGGCCCCTCCGCCATCGTCGCGGCCTCGAAAATGTATGGGAAGGCTGTGTTCTTCCTGGGGTCAGAGCGGGCGGTGTCCCTGGCTGTCGCCAAGGGGCTCACCATGGGCGGGACCTTCCTGCCGGTGGATCCTCTCGAAACCACCGCGCAGAGGATCATTATTTCCAACGTCCCACCCTATGTTCCTGGTGAGCTCCTCCTTCCCCATTTGCGACAACTTGGGGAGGTGAGGTCGGGGATCACACCCATCCCGCTCGGCTTCCGGGAGGCCAGCCTTCGCCACGTCTTCTCCTTCCGGCGCCAGCTGTTTATCCAGCTGGCGCGGGAGGAGGACACTGAAGGGGCGTTCGTCGTCCTCCACGAGGGGACCGCCTACCGCGCCTTTTGGACGTCGGACGGTGTGAGGTGCCATGCCTGCAGGGAGGTGGGGCACATCAGGAGGAACTGCCCTGCCTCCAAGGCCGCCGGATCATCTCGTGCGGCCGAGGCTGGCGCCGCCGCCGCCGCCCTTCCCCCCGGATCTGCCCGCGCGTCAAGTACGTCTGATGCGCGGTTGACGTCGGGGGCCGATGCCACCAAGGCCTCCGGCGGGGGGGAGGGAGCGTGTCCGGCCGGAAAGAAGGCGCGGGGAAAAAAGAAGCACCTTAGGGCAGGTCCCCCCGTGGATGGTGAGCCCTTGCCCCTTGAGCCCCTTACACCCGCGCTCCTCGCGGAGTTGATCAGGGCAGATGTGAGCGGGAGGGGCCCCGTGCCCGAGCCTGTGGCCGCAACCGCCGCAGCAGTAATGCCAATACCTGCGGCCGGGCTCGGGCCCGAGGAACCCGACAAACCTGCTCCGCCGGAGGGAGTCGAGGAGGAGGCCTTTGCAGACATGGAGGTCTCCCTCGCTCCCTCCGTGCTAAAAAGAAGGCGCGACCCCCTGGATGAGGAGGAGGACCGGGAGGAGGAAGGTCCCTCCGAGCAGGGGGAGTCGTCGCCCGCCGCGGGTACTGCGCCCCCCCCCCCCCAGCGCTGTCGTCATCACCAGCGATCGGCAGGGGTCGCCTGTCCCTCGGGAGGCTGAGGCAGATGAGTCTGTCCAGCACGTGCCTCCCGGGGATGGGGATGAGACCCTGCCCGTGGGGGGGGTTGCGGAACAACCCGCGGCAGTAATTGAAGTTGACCTTTTATCGGTGTCGTTACCCCTCGCCGGGTCGGGCAGCCTGGGGGCTGGGTCAGGCGAGCTCGAGGATAATGAGCTCGCCCAATGCGACCCGGACGTCTCCCAGGGGATGCTCGTCCTGGTAGAGCTTTTAATTCAAAACCCCCCGTCCGCTGGGTCGGAGGTTGGTGTCGGGGAGGAGGATGGCCCCCTGGCTGCGTCTCTGGTGCCGGACGTACTGGAGGAGCTGGAAATTGTTCTCTCCCCGGTTTCTCCGGTCGTTCCGGCGTCTGAGGCGGAGGGGAGCTCTGAACCGCCGCCGTCTTCTGGCCCGGCACCCCTAGAGGAGCCCAGGGAGAAATCCTCTGCCGCCGATCCTGGGGGTGGGATCCGGGCGGAGGCAGGGCTGGCTGGCGCGGCCGAGTCGTTCGCTTCGCACTGCGCGGCGGACGGGTCGGCCGCTGGTGACGACCCCCTGGAGGAGGATGGGGACTCGGTGATGGGCACGGAGGATGATTCGGACTCCAGCGCCGACGTGGCGATGGATGACCTCGTGCCCCTTGCCGAGTCTCCCCTCATTTCCGTAAGGGAACTCCGGGATTTTATGGCCACGTGCCTGGGTCAGCGCAATAAGGTCCGGCTGGCCCTCGACAGGTGGTCGGAGCTGGCGCTGCTCATCGATTCCGTCCGCGCCGCCGTTAAGATCTTGGGCGCGGACGAGGGTGTGAACCCGCTCGAGCTGCGTCGGCTCACAACGTTTCTCACTGGGCTGCTGAGGAAGTGGCGGCGGACCAGCGGCTGCGCTTCCTCCCCCCGTTAGGTGTAGGTAAAGGTTGCACTATGCTTCTGACATGAAGATAACCATAGCCAGCCTCAACATCAACGGCAGCAGGGAGGCGCGCCGCAGATTCAATAACTTCTCGGTCCTTCGGGACGGGAAGTATGCGGTGTGCTTCCTGCAAGAAACCCACACCGTTCCGGGAGACGAAGCCACGTGGCTCCTGGAGTGGCAAGGAGGGGTCAGCATGAGTCACCTCTCCAACAATTCCAGCGGGGTGGCTATCTTGCTGGCCCCGCATTTTCAGCCGGAGATCTTGGGGGTCAAGGAGCACGTGCCGGGCCGCTTGCTCCAGGTCACTGTTCGCCTGGGGGGTGTGCCGCTCCATCTAGTGAACGTGTACGCCCCTCAGACCAGTGCGCAGCAAATGCGCTTCTTCGAAGAAGTGTCCGCTCTCTTGGGCTCCATCGATGTGGGCGAGTGCGTCATCCTCGGGGGGGATTTTAACTGCACCCTCGAGGCGAGGGACCGTTCGGGTCCCCCGCGAAGCCCGGCGGTGATGGAGAAGTTGAGGGACCTGGTTGGGTCCTTCGACTTGGTGGACGTCTGGCGAAATCTCCACCCCGACTCCAGCGCCTTCACTAGCGTGAGGTCTGGGGGAGGAAGGTCCAGAATCGACCGCCTCTACATTTCCCGGGTGTACGTCTCCTGCGTTCCGGCAGCTTCCATGCGGCCGGTGCCGTGCACGGACCACCACCTGGTGTGGGCGGAGCTCGCTCCGCTGCGCGTGCGGGGGGAGTCCGTGTACTGGCATTTTAACAACCTGCTGCTGGAGGACGCACGGTTCCGGGATTCGTTTCGTCGATTCTGGGCCGACTGGAGAAGGAAGCAGGGGGGCTTCCCCTCCTTGAGGCTATGGTGGGATGTGGGCAAGGCTCACATCCATCTCTTCTGTCAGGAGTACGCGAAGGGGTCGACCAAGAGGCGGGAGGCCCGGGTCGGGCGGTTGGAGAAGGAGGTGCTCGACCTGGAGTCCCGTCTCGGTCAGGTCGTCGAGGACCCGGCCCTGCGGAAGGTGTAAGAAGAGAAGAAGGGCGCGCTGAAGGACCTGCAGCTCGTCGGGTCCCGAGGCGCGTACGTGAGGTCGCGGATCCAGCTCCTGCGGGACCTGGACCGCGGCTCCCCCTTCTTCTACTCGCTGGAAAAAAGACGGGGGGTCCGTAAGCAGCTCTTGGGGCTGCTGGCCGATGACGGATCTCTGGTCTCGGATCTGGAGGGAATCAGCGCGGAGACCCGCGCCTATTACGGGGCTCTGTTCTCTCCGGATCCGTCCAGCGAGGATGCGCGCAGAGTTTTGTGGGAGTACCTGACGAAGGTTGGCCCGGAGGGCGCCGAAAAATTGGACGCTCCGCTAAGTCTGGCGGAGCTGACCGGCGCCCTCCGCCAGCTCTCTAGGGGAAAGTCCCCGGGGCTGGACGGGCTGACCGTGGAGTTCCACAGGGCGTTCTGGGACGTCTTGGGGGGCGACTACGCGCGGGTCCTGGGGGAAAGTTTGACGACCGGGGAGATGCCCCTCTCTTGGCGCAGGGCGGTCATTGTCCTGCTGCCTAAGAAGGGCGATCTCCGCCTCCTCAAGAACTGGCGCCCGGTCTCTCTCCTCAGCACGGACTATAAAATCTTTGCCAGGGCCATGTCTGCTCGCCTTGGCACCGTGCTGGCCCACATGATCCACCCCGACCAGTCCTACACGGTCCCGGGCCGGACCATCCACGATAACATCCATCTGGTCCGGGACCTGGTCCACCACTCCCAGAGGGCTGGTCTGTCGGTCACCTTCCTTTCCCTGGATCAGGAGAAGGCGTTCGACAGGGTGGATCACGAGTATCTCTTCGGGACTCTGCGCGCATTCGGGTTCGGGACGCATTTCGTCGCCCGGATCCGACTTCTGTAGGCCGCCGCGGAGTGTCTGATTAAAGTTAACGGGTCCTTGATGGCGCCCCTTCGCTTCGGGAGGGGGGTGCGTCAGGGATGCCCCATGTCCGGTCAGTTATATGCCATTTGCGTGGAGCCTTTCCTGCGCCTCTTGCGGAAGAGGTTGACAGGACTGGCTCTGCAAGGGCCGGGCGTGGAGGTGGTCCTCTCGGCTTACGCCGATGACGTGCTCCTCATGGTCACGGATCCCGCTGACTTGCGGAGGATGCGGGAATGCCAGCAGATTTACTCGGACGCATCCTCCGCCAAGATCAACTGGGAGAAATGTTCCGGACTCCTGGTGGGTCAGTGGCGGGTGGACTCCCTGCCGGAGGAGTTCAGGCCTTTCGCCTGGAGCACCACGCACCTCCTCTATTTGGGAGTCTACCTTAGCCCTGCCGAGGACGCTTGGCCGGCGAACTGGCAAGAGCTGGAGGCCAAAGTCACCGCTCGCCTAGGACGCTGGACAGGACTGCTCCGAGTGTTGTCCTACAGGGGTCGAGCGCTGGTCATAAACCAGCTGGTGGCCGCCATGTTGTGGTACCGGTTGGTCACTTTGATCCCTCCCCCTGCGTTTGTCGCCAAGATTCAGAAGAAGCTCATCGACTTCTTCTGGGACAAAAGGAAGCACTGGGTCTCTGCCGCGGTTCTGTGTCTCCCGCTTAGGGAGGGCGGTCAGGCGATGGTGTGCCTTCGCACCCAGGCTGCGACTTTCCATCTTCAGACGCTGCAGAGATACCTGTACGTCGAGAATCCTCCGAGATGGTGTGCGCTGGCGACGTTTTTCTTCCGCCAGCTGCATGGCCTCAATTACGACACGCAGTTCCTGTTTGCGAAAGTGGGCAGCAGGCGTGCCGGCCTGCGGGAGCTGCCTGTCTTCTACCAGGAACTACTATGGGTTTGGAACTACGTCGCTTCCAGGCGGTCGAAACCATCGAATCGGTAAAAGCGGCACTGGGCCCCGACTCCACTAGGTGTATCGAGGCGGCTCAAGCACGTGGGGCGATCCCGTCCGAGCTTACCCCCGTTCAGACGGAATTCCTCATCGGCGCCCGGCCCCAAAACTCCCCTCGGGAACCGGCGCCTCACAACTTGAGCCGTCTCGAGGAAATACCCTCCGTGCCTTTTCATTCCACGTGGAGGGGTTTCCTGTACGGGCTGCTCCTGCACACTCTCCACTTTGCCATCTTCGTCTACCGTCCGGACACGCCTTGGCGTGGCGTTTTGCCGACCGGCGGTAGCGGAGGTCCCCAATGGAGGGCTCTCTATGCGGGAGTCCTCCCTTGTTCCATCGGGGACTTGGCCTGGAAGGTGTTGCACGGAGCGGTCCCGTGCAATAAGGTTTTAAGTAGGTTCACGGACTCCCAGGCCGCCTGCATTTTTTGCGGCCTGGAGGAGTCCGTGTTTCACGTTTATATGGATTGTGAGAGGTTGCAGCCCCTCTGTCACTACTTGAAGGGGCTGCTCCTCGATTTTTGGTTGCACTTCAGTCCCACGCTCTTGATCTACGGTCACCCGGTGCGGAGGGGAGCGGACAGGTTGGAGGACCTCCTTGTGGGCCTGCTCCTGGGCCTGGCTAAAAGAGCCATCAATTGGTCCAGGCAGCGGGCGGTCGAGGGGGTCGTCCAGCCGGATTGCCTGCATCTCTTCCGCGGCCATGTTCGCGCCCGGGTGGCCCTGGAGATGGAGCACGCGGTGTCCGCCGGTGCGCTTGAGTATTTCCGCGACCGGTTGGCGCCGCGGGGACTGGAGTGCATCATCAACACGGAAAACCAAATTTTAATTTGGTTTGTTAAGCTTTAGTTGAACTTTTGTTTATTTACAGTCGAATTGGTTTTTTTTGGGTCCAAATAAAAGAGTACCCTCTGTTCAAGTAAATACCTGTTTTATTGTTCTCCTGCAGTCCGTGTATTATTTATGCTCGGACATTACACTGGCGACGGGCAGGTTCGAACTCACCTGCAGTACTGCATCACCTCACGGGGATCTTTTCCCTGAAGAGAAGCTTCTTGGAGGTCGAAGTCAGAACGGCGGGCATCGACCGCGGGCAACTGCCCAGGGATCCATCGGAGAGTTGCAGGGGAGGCTGTGGAGAGCTGGGCCTGGCTCCCCAGTCGAGGTGTTCCAGCAAGTCGTGCTGGTAGCAGGTAGTGCGCTGACCCTTCCGGACTGCGGCGGGCTCGGGCTCAATCGAGCGGCTCTGCAAAGGGGCCATGCAGCGTTGTCGGGAGGAAGAGCGAGAGAGAGGGTGCGGTCGGTGCTCAAGAACAGGGCAGCGTGGAGAGGATGGAACACGGGGAAGGAAAATTGAGACGCGCCGAAGCCGCGGGTCGCCGCCATTACCCTGTAGAACGCTAGGAGCAGCGTGGCAGCAAGGGGAAGAAGGAAAAGCGTGGGAGGCGCCATTTTATTACATTGGGGAAGAAGGAAAAGCGCGGGAGGCGCCATTTTATTCCATTGGGGAAGAAGAAAAAGCGCGGGAGGCGCCATTTTAAATCACTCAAGATGCCGAAGAGTGGCAGTATCACTGCTTTCGACAATGCGGTAGAAGACTGGACCACGTATGTGGAAAGAATTGAAGTGTACTGCAAGGCAAATGAGGTGGCCGATGGAAAGAAGGCGTCGGTATTATTAAATTTGATGGGTGTACGGCCTATTGCGGAATTTAATTACCCCAGCAAAACCAATGGAGAAAAGTTTTGAAGAGATTGTTAATATCTTACAGGAACACATAAACCCTACACCGCTGCTGATAGCAGAAAGATTCAAGTTCCATAAAAGAAACCAGCACAATGATGAGAGCAATGCTGACTATCTTACGGAACTACGCAAGTTATCGAAGCACTGCCAGTTCGGAGCAGGACTGGCAGACACCTTGCGGGATAAGTTTGTCTGCGGGCTCCAGAGTGAAGGAACCCAGAAACGACTACTTTCGGAAAAGGACCTGACGCTAGAACAGGCTTTCAGCGTGGCAGTATCCTACGAAGCAGCAGCACGGGGAGCTGCAGAAATACAACAGAAACCACAGGTATACAGCGCTAACGAAATGGCGTATGGAGCAGAAAAGTGCTATCGCTGCGGCAGAACAACCCATGATCAGAAGGACTGCTGGGTTAAGGACAAAGTATGCAGGCAATGTGGGAAAATGGGACACATAGCAAGAGTCTGCAGGTCGGGAAAGAAAACCAACACTACAAGAACTACTAAGGAAAAGTACAAGAAAGTAAAGAAATTGACAGACAGTAGTTCGGAAGATCAGGAGAGTGATAAGGACTCTGGGAGCAGGAGACTAAGTTGTCTAAAGTTACACAACGTGATCGCAAAGGAGGATCACCGAATCATTTGGGTCACCCTCATGATAGCAGGGTCCCCAGTAAAGATGGAATTGGACACAGGATCAGCCCTAACTGTCATGAATCGACGAGACTATGAGTGGCTATTCTCGTACATACCCTTGAAGGACACGTCCATTGTATTGAAGACATACACGGGGCAAAAAGTCTACCCCAGAGGAAAAATAAGGGTGCCAGTTGAATACAACGGCAAGGAAACACAGAAACTGTATCTATATATACTACCAGATGGAGGACCACCATTATTGGGACGTGAATGGATCCGAAAAATACAATTGGATTGGCATTCCTTCAGGCGCTAACTGTGACTGATAAAAAGGATGATGACGTCGAACCTGGACGACTGTCAAAATTTCTAACTGACGCGAAAGAGATGTTCCAACAAGGACTTGGGACCCTAAAAGGAGTAACGGCAATGATAAAAATTGAAGATAACGCAAACCCCAAATTTTTTAAGGCCAGACCGGTACCTTACGTGATCCGCCCAGCCGTTGAAGCAGAGCTGGAGAGTCTGGAGCGTTCGGGTGTGCTCTCCAAGGTGGACTGGAGCGAGTGGGCCACACCCATCGTTCCTGTAATGAAGAAATCATTGAGCAGCACGCCTGGGGAACCGAAGAAGGTTCGCATCTGTGGGGACTTCAAGGTAACTGTGAACCCAGTCCTGCACACAGTACAATATCCACTTCCACGGATAGAAGATATTTTCGCTTCACTATCTGGAGGGAAACGCTTTACAAAGATTGATCTGGCCCAAGCATATCTACAAATGGAGGTGGAAGAAGCATCTAGGAAATACCTCACGATAAACACTCACAAAGGCATTTACCAGTACAGTCGACAGGTATTCGGGGTAGCATCAGCCCCGGCTATTTGGCAGAGGGCAATGGAACAAGTCCTGCAAGGGATCCCGGGGACCCAGTGTTATTTGGACGACATCCTGGTTACGGGCGAAAATGACAGTGAACACCTTGCCAACCTGGAGCAGGTGCTCACGAGATTACAGGAATATGGGCTACGAGCCAACCGCCCCAAATGCGAGTTCTTCAGGAGACAAATCTCGTATTGTGGCCACATGATTGATGAGGAAGGGTTGCATAAGTCGCCGGACAAGATTGAGGCTGTAGTCAAGGCTCCAGCACCGGAAAATGTGTCGCAACTGAGGTCGTTCCTCGGGTTGGTGAACTAGTACCATAAGTTCTTGCCGAATTTATCCACAATTCTGCACCCACTGAACGCCCTACTGCAAACTGGAGTAACATGGAAATGGAGTGATGAGTGTAAGCGTGCCTTAATGTAAATGCCTAATCACTTCAAAAGAAATATTGGCCTACTACAATCCAATACTACCGATTCGGTTAGCATGTGATGCGTCTCCCTACGGCATCGGAGCGGTGCTGTCACACAAATTCCCTGACGGTTCAGAGAGGCCAATAGCCTTTGCGTCGTGCTCGTTAACCTCAGCCGAGCGTAACTACGCCCAGATTGACAGGGAGGCCCTCAGCCTGGTGTGGGGGGTGAAGAAGTTCAATCACTATCTGCACGGGCAGAAATTCACCCTACTGACTGATCATCAGCCCCTGGTCTCCATTTTTAACCCAAAGAAGGGCGTTCCGGTGATGACGGTGCAACGGCTGCAAAGATGGTCACTTTTTCTAGGGGCACATCAGTACGACATAGAGTACAAGGGTACGAAACAGCATGGAAACGCTGATGGGCTGTCGCGCCTACCGTTGCCTATGGTAGAGGAAGCACCTGCAGTGGACCCTGTTGAGATATTCCATGCGACCATAGTCGAATGTCTACCTGTTACAAACTCAAGTATAGAGAAGGAAACCCAAAATGACCCGACACTCTCTCGGGTCTATGATTTGATGGTGAATGGATGGCCAGCACATGGCGACTCACTGTTGCCAGCATTCTTGCCAAGGAGAGAACAGCTGTCAGTGTGCCGGGGGACCTTGATGTGTGGATCCCGAGTGGTAATTCCACCCAAGTTGAGAGATAGAGTGCTCAATGAGCTTCATGAGGGTCATCTGGAAGGGGTAAAAATGAAGAGCCTAGCCAGGGCGTTTGTGTGGTGGCCGGGAATCGATAAAGAAATCGAGGATATGACCAAGAGATGCACAGGATGCCAGAAGGTCCAAAACGCTCCACCACAGGCCCCGCTACATCCATGGGAGTGGCCCTCATCTCCATGGCAACGGGTACACATTGATTTTGCTGGTCCATTTATGGACTCAATGTTCCTAATCACTGTGGACGCCCATTCAAAATGGCCAGAGGTCATCAAAATGTCCTCCACCACCACGGGGAAAACTATTGCAGTCCTACGGACCATCTTCGCCAGGAATGGCTTGCCAGAACAGATTTGCTCCGACAATGGGCCACAGTTTGTGTCAGAGGATTTCCGGAGGTTTCTGAGGAATAATGGGGTGAAGTATTACACATCTGCCCCATATCATCCAGCCACAAATGGATTGGCTGAGACGTTTGTTCAGACCTTTAAAAAGGCCATAAAGGCAATGCATAATGACGACATACCACTACAACACAAGGTGGATAATTTCTTGTTTGCTTACCGGAATGCGACACATGCAGTCACCAACCAAGCTCCAGCCATAATGTTCTTCAACTGAAGGCTAAGATGTCGCCTGGATTTGCTCAAACCAAACATAAGACGAGATGTTGAGGATAAGCAATTCCAGCACATAAATGAGAAGCCAACCAGGAGCTTCAAGATAGGGCAACCAGTCTTGGCCCATGACTACCGAACAGAAAAATGGCAGCCAGGAATGATATGCACACAGCAGGGACCACTAATGTACACAGTGGACGTTGGAGAGAGCATCGTGAGACGCCATGCTGACCAGATTCTAGAGTCACAGGAACAAGCCAAACCCATACCACGAGCAGGTGCACCTGGTAATCAACCCGAAGTACAAATTGCGTCTACCTCAGAAGCAGTGGTATTGGAAGCTGACGAACCAACCAATGACAATGAGCCAGAATCAACTCCGCCGCAAGAACAGGATACTCGAGAAAGGCGCTATCCAGTCAGGATCAGGAAGCCTCCTCAAAGATTGAACTTATAAATGATTATTTCAGTTGATGTATATAGTACAGAGAAAATTGTAATTGTAATTAGTTATTATTTAGTTGTTAAATGAATGTTATGTACTGTTCATCTAAAAGGGGAGGAATTGTTGTGTATGTGCCTTTAAGAGAAGAACTGATTCTATACTGCAGTACCGGCAGTGACCACCCCTGTATATAAAGCAATAGCAGGCTTCTGTATTTCAGTCTTAAGTTACCCTCTGTTCAAGTAAATACCTGTTTTATTGTTCTCCTGCAGTCCGTGTATTATTTATACTCGGACATTACACCGGGTGGTCTGTCTGGTTTTATTCTTATTGTTTTTCATAGCGGTTGTTTACAACTGAGTGGCTTGCTAGGCCATTTCAGAGGGCATTAAGAGTCAACCACACTGCTGTGGGTCTGGAGTCACATGTAGGCCAGACCAGGTAAGGACGGCAGATTTCCTTCCCTAAAGGACATTAGTGAACCAGATGGGTTTTTGCAACAATCGACAATAGTATCATGGTCACCATTACTAAGACTAACATTTAATTCGTATAGATTCCTGAATCCCTCCAGCACACTTTTACCAAATAACCGATCTTTATGTGATAGTATATACAGTGAGAACCAGCATGCCAGTCAATCATGACGGACAAAATCATCACAGCTAAATCCAATTCCGCTCTCACCCAACGTCTGCACATGTACACACTTCCAGCAGCAGTTGCTGGAGAATGTTCCAGAGTGCGAAGCTTGGCTAACTTTTGTACGGATAACCGTAGCTGTCGTAAAGACAGCAGGGTTTGATTGACAGCTGGTTGACGGCTGATGTCATATCTGGGGGCGGGATCCGACGCCATCTTGGCCATGCTTCAGACACTGTACTGGGAGACACAGCAGGACTGAATAAAATGGTTCTCCTCAACAACTGCTTGTGAGACTCGTAATTACGTTACTAAGATAACATTACATGGTACCAAGACTTATAGAACTCACGATAAGGACATAATGGAAAGAATAAAACCTCCGGCTAACCTGCAACTAGAAGGAAATGTGGATGAAAATTGGCGTGTCTTCAAGCAACGCTTTCTTCTCTACCTCACAGCGATTGATGCTTTGACTAGCTCTGGAACACGTAAAGTAGCTTTGTTGCTAACAGTGGCTGGCTCGCAGGCAATCGAGCTGTTTAATACATTTACGTTTGCAGCCGAAGATGATAAAAATGATCTGGACAAGGTGATAGAACGGTTCGACGAATACTGCACTCCAAAAAAGAATGAAACTACGAGAGATTCGTGTTTCGCTCCCGCGTGCAAAAGCAAGGAGAATCCTTTGATGTTTTTTTGACGGATTTGAAAATAAAAGCACAAACATGCAACTTTAAGGACCTGAAGGAATCGATGATACGCGATCAAGTCATTTTTGGAATACTCAACAAGAAGGTGAGGGAGAGAATGCTTAGAGATAACGACCTAAATTTGGATGCAGCAGTGAAAATTTGTCAGGCTAGTGAACTCTCAGCCATGCACACGAAAACGTTCGAAGGGAACAGCACAGCAGAAGGGAGCGCCCTGGGGCTGAAAAACCTGCCAGTAGATGTGGTACACAAAAGGGACACAAGAGGGCCCACAGAGTTCAAGACAATGACGCCTTATGAATGCAGACGGTGTGGTAATAAACACGTGGCCAGACAGTGTCCTGCTTATGGGAAGAACTGCGCAAAATGTAAAGGCAGGAATCACTTTGCCAAGATGTGTTTTTTGGAAGAGAAAACTGAAGGTAAAAAGACAGGAGCAGAGACTTTATTGGAATGGTGCAAAATGAGTCAAAACAGGGCAAAAATGCTAAGGAAGTGCACTCTGTAGGACCAAAGACTGAAGTTTGGATAGCTCCCTTGTTGGTAAATGGCACCATTGTTCCCTTTAAGCTAGGTACAGGTGCTAAGGCAAACCTCATAAGTTGGAGTGATGCACGGAATCTTAAAGTGCGACCTAAAATACTGAACAAGACAGTGTCTTTGAAGGCATACAATGGACAAAGCATTGAAACAAAAGGAACGTGTAGGCTGAATGTTAAGGTAAAAAATCACATTCACCCTTTGACCTTTGTTATAGTGCCTGAAGGACATGAGTCACTGTTGGGGGATAAGGCCTGTGTGGATTTGGGCCTGGTAAAATGAATCTATACTATCAATGAACAGAACTGTGTGCAGAGTGCCCCCCAAGATAGTACAAATCTGACTCATGAGACTATAGCACAGAAATATGCAGATGTCTTTCAGGGTTCCGGAGCACTGCCCTTTACATACTCCATCAAACTGAGAGAGGATGCACAACCTGTGATTCACGCACCCAGGAGAGTTCCAGTGGCTCTCTGTGAAAAACTGAGGAAAGAGCTAGACCGCATGGAGGGACTAGCTGTCATAAAGAAGATTGAGGAACCGACTGACTGGGTAAATTCCATGGTCTGCGTCAATTCAAAGAAAACTGATAAATTGCGTGTCTGCATGGATCCCAAGGACCTTAACGCCAATATCAAAAGAGAGCACTACCAAATTCCAAAGAGAGAGGAAATAGTCAGCGAAATGACAGAAGCGAAAGTCTTCTCCAAAATGGACGCCTCGCATGGTTTCTGGCAGTTGAAACTTGATGAAGAAAGTGCTAAGCTGTACACTTTCAACACCCCGTTTGGCCGATACTCCTACCAGCGTCTGCCCTTTGGTATTAGCTCCGCCCCAGAAATCTTTCACAGAGCAATGGAGCAAATCATCGAGGGCCTGGAGGGAGTGCGGGTGTACGTGGATGATCTGGTAGTATGGGGCTCCACTCAGGGGGAGCACGACACCAGACTGGAGAAAACACTTCAGAGAATACAGCAGTATGGACTCAAACTAAATAAAGACAAATGTCAGTTCAGTGTCAATGAAATCACATTCCTAGGAGACAAGATCTCTGCAGAGGGGATTCAGCCAGACAAGTCAAAGGTAAAGGCTATACATGACATGGAGAAACCAAAGGACAAGAAAGGGGTTCAGCGGGCCCTTGGCATGGTTAACTACCTAGGAAAATTCATTCCAAGTCTAGCAGTGAAAACTGTTCATCTGAGAAAACTGCTGCACAAAGAGACAGAGTTCCAATGGGGACATGAACATGAGAGAGAATGGAAGGGGCTGCTACACATTCTAGCAAGTGAACCCCTACTGAAGTTCTTCTGCCCTAAAAAGAGGACAAAAGTGTCCACAGATGCCTCTAAGAATGGATTAGGGGCTGTCCTTCTACAGGAAGATGAAGGAGAATGGCGACCAGTGGCGTATGCGTCACGCTCCATGACAGCTACAGAGTTCCGGTACGCGCAAATCGAGAATCAGTGCCTTGGCTTGGCATTTGGGTGTGAAAAATTTCATACCTACATCTATGGTCTTCCCAAGGTTATCCTAGAAACAGACCATAAGCCACTGCTAGGGATCGCAAAGAAGAATCTGTGTGACATGTCACCACGGATACAACGTCTGATGATGAGACTTCAACGTTACGATTTTGAGCTAACATACGTGCCAGGGACACAAATGTTCATTGCAGACACAGTATCCAGGGCTGCACCTTACGCCACACAAAACAGTGAATCAGAAGAGGATGTGGCTCTTCATGTGGATATGGTCTACACAGCATTGCCCGCCACACAGGAACAACTATCAGTGATAGTCACAGAGACATCAAAGGACCCAGTCCTGAGTAAAGTAATGAGAAATCTTCAAGAGGGCTGGAAGAAAGGGTCATGTAAACAATATTATCAAATTCAGTCTGAGCTCTCAGTGGTCAATGGATTACTGCTTAAGTGTGACAGGATAGTAGTGCCCACCTCTATGCGATGAGAAATGCTCAACAGGATACATGAAGGGCACCTGGGTGCAGAAAAGTCGAAAAGGAGAGCACGTGAGGCACTCTACTGGCCAAACATGAACTCTGATATTGACCAGTTGATCAGCGAGTGTGCTACATGTCAGGAGTATCACTACAAGCAAACAAAAGAGCCCCTCATTACCACAGAGCTCCCATCACAACCTTGGGAAAAGGTCGGAACTGATATATTTCATTATGAAGGAAAAGACTATTTGTTAGTTGTTGATTATTATTCCAATTATCCGGAGATTGCTCGCTTGTCCAGTACCACATCAAGAGCTGTGATAACTCACCTGAAGTCAATCTTTGCCAGGCAGGGCATCCCTCTAACCCTGGTCTCTGATAATGGCCCTCCCTATGCCAGTCATGAGTTTCAGTTATTTGCTTCAGCGTATGAGTTTAATCATGTAACCTCCAGTCCACTCAGGCTAATGGAAAAGCGGAGAAGGGGGTACAGATTGTGAAAAGACTATTAAAGAAAGCAGCACACAGCAACACTGACCCATATCTGGCCCTGATGTCGTACAGGGTGGGCCCGCTAGCAAGTGGCAAGTCTCCAGCTGAGCGCTTACTGGGTCGGAAAATCCATACACGACTTCCCAGTTATGTCACACCTGACCACAGAGATGAGGTGTGGGTAGACAAGGCTCAGAAGCTACAACAGAAACAAAAAAACACTTCATGACCGCACAGCCACTACACTAGTACCTCTACAGGAGAAGGATATAGTTCGCATTGAAGGGCCTGAGTCATGGCCTACAAGAGCCACCGTTCTACAACAGGTCACCCCCCAGGTCATACAGTGTCATGACAGAGAACGGCAATGTGTTTCGCAGAAACAGGAGGCACCTACTGAAAACCACAGAGACCTTTCAGCCTCAGGAGGACAGAGAGGATGACGAGATGAGGGAAATGCCACAAAGAGACGAGATGAGGGAAATGCCACAAAGTGACGAAGGACACAATAGTGATAATGTGGCAAGGGACCTGTGTGGTACAGACATGAGCTTAAGGGATACAACTGGGGTGGTTCAGCATGCACCCGTTCAGCCACGCAGGTCACAGCGCACCAGAAAGCCTGTAGTTAAACTTGACCTGTAGACAGGGATTGATAATACTGTAAATAGTTAATGGACTCATGGGTGTGGGTAAGGTTTATACCTACCTGCAATTAGTTCAGCAGTGTAGTTACACTGACTGGTTCTATATGATGTGAACAAGTGTTCTATGTGTTATGTTATGTTATGTTGTTATTGTGTTATGTCTTCATTGAAGGGGGAAGATGTACGGATAACCGTAGCTGTCATAAAGACAGCAGGGTTTGATTGACAGCTGGTTGACGGCTGATGTCATATCTGGGGGCGGGATCCGACGCCATCTTGGCCATGCTTCAGACACTGTACTGGGAGACACAGCAGGACTGAATAAAATGGTCCTCCTCAACAACTGCTTGTGAGACTCGTAATTACGTTACTAAGATAACATTACAACTTTGACTTTATTTTAGTCTGAGGCTTCTGAGGCCAATTGTACTGCACACATGACTGTTCCAGCTGACATCAGCTGACTCCTCACAGAACAGGAATCAAATCTGGGATCTTCCTGGTCTGTTTGAATCAGTATCACACCACATGGTGCAATTGCACAATAGGCCATCAGTGTTACAGTATATACAGGGCAATAGAAACAAGCGTTATTAGTAGAACACAACTAGCTTGTCCCATGAACATCAAGAGAAAAAAAATGACATCAAAAATATAGATAACCTCTTTTCATAAAGAGTGAAAGAAATATTGAATTTCAAGTATTGGCTTTCCCAGTGAGTACTGAGAGAAGCAATGGAGATAAAAAGAGAGACCGAAGCCAGCTAACGGCATCTTCTCGGAGAAATTGTTATACAGCACGTATTTACCAGCTGAATAGTTGGCAATCTATATAGCAATGTCCAGGCAACCGTAAACTGTGAGATTAAAAAGTCAGTTATTCACTGCTGATTATAATAGCTTTACTACACCATCCATTATTGAATGGATGTCTGGAAGAGGTAGTTCTGGCCAGGAACATTATGTGCTGCCAGGCAGGGTGAATACTAATAGGACAGCCACTGTAGCAAATTACAACAGGATCACTCAAATGTTGCATTATGTACACATGGGGCTCTGTGTGAATATGGGGCCTTTTCTATCTATAATTACTCTGCCTTCTCATAGTCTCTACCAGGCGCTTCTAAAAGATTGTACTTCTTTGAACTCACATGTTGCATGTTCAACAAAAGCTGATTGTTCATAGTTGTGCAATAATCATACTATATTGTTTTGTATACAATGGGCTGGATTTTCAATGGGCCGTGGAGGCGTGATTGGAGGCGTGTGGGGGGGTTAAGATCGCGAAAACTAGCGGGCGGGGCCTCCCCCCCCCGTTTGGTTCCCAACTCCGAGCAACTTTAACTCAGTCATGTCTAATGGTTCTGACTCCGTCCCGCCTCCAGCAGGCGGGATAGGTCGTTAAGGCCCTTAACAAGCACTAAACAGCATCTATAATCCTATTTTGAAATGCCCTTGCGAATTTTCCCACGTGAAACACGCCTGGTGGGAAACATGATGGTGCAACCTGACGGGAGCACTATTTGATTGCTGACTATCAGCTGCAGGTCAACCATTAAAGAGGAGATTTGATCAGCCATCATTTGCAGGTGGCAGGACTTTGTTGTCTCAGGTCTGGGGGAACTTTTAGAAGGTATAACCACAGCTGTGGAAGTTTGGAGCCTGCCACCCATCTCCAGTGTGGTCAGCTACCTCAACATGTCTGAGCAGCAGTGCCAAAGGCGGCTCCGACTTTCGCGAGAGGTAGTGAGTGACATCTGTGCAATGCTGCGACAATACCTGCAGCCCAGAGGACCAGGTGGACAAACCATACCAGTGGCTGTCAAAGTCACCACCGCACTCAACTTTTTTGCCTCAGGCTCATTCCAAGGATCAGCAGCAGACATCAGCAGCATCTCCCAGGCGGCCGCACACACTTATGCAGGTAACCGATGCCCTCTTTGCCATTGCGCACAATCACATCCATTTCACCAAGGATTGAGCAAGTGTCACGGCGCGAGTGGTTGGATTAGCTAATCTGGCAGACTTTCCAAGGGTGCAGGGCATCGTTGACTGCACACATGTGGCCCTTAAGGCACCCCATCGCAATCCAGGTATTTTTGTCAACCGCAAGGGCTTCCACTCCCTTAACGTTCAGCTGGTGTGTGACCACAAGAAGGAAATTTTGCATGTTTGTGCCAAGTACCCTGGCAGTTGCCATGACTCCTTCATACTGCGCCAGTCTAGTGTGCCTCCGCTATTCAGTCCGCCAGACCAAATTAACGGATGGCTACTTGGAGACAAGGGCTATCCCCTGAGGACGTAGCTAATGACGCCATTGAGGAGCCCATCCAACGAAGCTGAGGAGAGCTACAACTCCAGCCACATGTCCACCAGAGCCATAATCGAGCAAACCATCGGTTTGCTGAAGATGCGCTTCAGATGCCTGGATAGATCCGGTGGAGCCCTGCAGTACTCAGCAGCCAGGGTCTCCAGAATCATTGTGGTTTGCTGTGCACTTCACAACATGGCACAGCGTCGTGGCTTGCAGATTCCTGAGGACCAAGTGGCTCTTCACATACCCTCCTCCGATGAGGAGGAGGAGGAGGAGGAGTGCGAAAACGCACATCCTGCAGACGCCCATCAACCAGCGGCAGCATTACGCGAGAACATTACTGCCCGAAATGTAAGGAACGCACTCACCTTGGCCAAATTTGCCTAGCCTAGCCGATCAAGCACTTTTGCCTCGCAGCTTCTTACTTGAGCATCGACAATGGCCAAGACCCTGCTGATTCCCATCTATTTGACCAGCATACTGACAGTTGCAAGTAATCCTAAGCCCTCAATGTGAAAGTCCCATTCGTGAAATGACACACGCCACAACTGCAACAGTTGCCTTCAGAATTTTTATGTACAAGAACCAACTGATGGCATTTTTACAATAAACACATTTCACCCAAGTGACTACCCTTGTGACTGTGCAGAATTTTTCTCTTACGCGTGCTCCTACATGGTGCTTCCCCTGTGGCTTCAGCAGATGTGGAGGCTGCTTGCTCAATTTGCTGGTGCTCCTTTCTCGACACCTTTGGCGGGCATCCTCTAAGGATGCGAGCCTGTGAGGGCTCGTCAACATTCTGCTGCTCCTGCGGCTGTGCAGGGGTTGAGACGCCTATCTCACTTGGGTGTGGCCTCCGGTGGGGCTCTGACCGAGGGCTCTGCAGTGGTATGGAAGTTTGAGCGCTTGGAGAGGAGCCCCCACTTCCTTGATGTCTGTCACCAACTTCCCTCTCATGGGTCAGGTCCCTCTCAGCACCAGCAAGTGGCTGGAGAGCACCTTGCTACACATCAGGGGGGCCATGGGGACCCGTATCTGCAATGGCAGTCCTACTCAGAAGGGCTTCCATGAAGGTCTGGTTTCTCTGTTCAATAGATGACCATCACTTATCCAGAGATGTCACTCTATTCTGAACACTCACCATGTTTTCTGCACTCTGGCGACTTATCACCTCCATGGAGGTTGCCATCCTTTCCATGGTGATGCGTTCATGCGCCAATGACTCCACAAAGGCTCTGCTCATGGTCGCTATGGACTCCTCCATTCACTCCACACTCGCAGTGACCCTGGAGACAAAACCTGCCAGAGACTCCTGCATCTGTTCCTGGAGTTCCAGCACTGCTGATCTTATGGATGGACCCAGAGGCAGAGGGTTGACATGCAGCTGAGCTGAGCTGGCAGAATCCTGCGCCCTCCGACTAGGACTCTCCACTGCTGTCCAAGTCTCCACAATCTGCTGATGCCCACTTGTGAGCTGTGATACACCAGGTGACAACACTACTCTATGTCCCGAAGGTCCCACCGAGGTGTGAGTGTCTGCGCTGGTGCTGGGTGTGCTGAATTCTGCTGATGCTGCACCCTCAGAGGTTGCAGCTTCCTCTGAGGAGTCTGGCTGCTCAGCCTGTTCTTCCTGACTAGTGGGGATGGATGCTTGCGATGGTCCTGTGGGGAGTAAAGGAAAGAGTCAGAAATGCGATGCCAAGGTTTCATGCATATTGCATATTGCCGATGCTCATAAGTCCACCTGTTAGAGCTTCAAAATCATTATCAGTGACTCATGCAATGCCAATGAGAGAGATGGGAAACTTTTCTGTCACCAGCTTGCTGTGTTGCATCCGTCTGTCCGTCCCCCACTTGCGCATCCTCCTCTACTCCCACGATTTCCAGGACCGCCTCCTCCCGGGTGGTCAGGTGGGCTAAGGAGGCTGTCCCTCCTCCTGTCCTCGCTTGCTCTCTTTTATTGTGAGCTCTCTTTTCCTGCAATGAGGGAGTCAAGTGGAGGTTGAGTGAGAATGAAGGAGTGAGTGTAGAGATTCCATAGCATCGATACTTAGAAGGAGACAAAGATGGAGTGAGTTGGCAAGACCAAGGCCCTCCCTGTGTGTTGTCAGTTGTTTGCATAGCATCACAGTGATAGGGAGTGTGAGGGCTGCATAGTCAAATAGTTATGTGAATGTGACCATAGAGATAAATGTAATGGGTAAGGATGCATGGATGTCAGTGTCAAGTGGGATGTGGAGGAAAAGATTGCTGAAGCTGAGTGCTGGTGAGGAAAGGCAATGGGGATCAGATTGAGGGTGATCGGAAAATCATACTCACTTTTCCAGTGCGGAGAATGTCATGAAATCTCTTGCGGCACTGTATCCAGGTTCTGCGGGTGACTCCCAAGAAGTTGACCTCCTCAGCCACCTGCATCCACACTGCCTTGGTCTGCTTGGGAGGCCTCTTCCTCCCTGTAGAAGGGAAGAGCACCTCCCTGTTGGCTGTAGCCCCATCTACTAATGCCTGCAGTGCCACATTGTCAAAACGAGGAGCTGATCTGGGTCTCCCGCTAGTCATCTTTCCTGCAGGTCTCTCACACTCCACAGGCAAAAAGCTTGTGTGAGGGTGCCGGTTAGTTCCCTCAGTAACCCCTAGATGGCACCTTCACTTGTTTTTTCCCTTTGCTAATTGTTACTAGTTCTCCTGTGTTTATTACTTAACTGCCTTTTATCAGGTTTATTGGTTTCACCTGTTTTTGCTTGTATTTAAGTTCGGTGGTTTCTTCCCTCTGTGCTCAGTCTAAACAAGCCATTTGCCTAGTGGTAGCTTGTCTTGAGCTCCTATGTTTGTAACTACCTGTGTGATTCTAGTAAAGTACTTTTATTTAAGACTGCATACCTGCTTCTCGCCTCGTCTATCTGCTCTTGGGTCCAGAACCAGCCTCGCCCTGACAGCTTGGCAGTCTGCAGAAGAAGCAAGGCGTGCTGTAGACCTTAAATGCAGCAGCAATGATGACGTCATCGGAGGCGACTTTCAGTCAGGAAAAACCCATTTGCCAAGGATTCCCACACATTGGAAATCAATTGGACAATTAAGTTAAAATTGCATCAATCTCCCACATCCATTTAGATTCGGGTGGATAACACGAAATGCGGATAACACGACACCATCCCGCACCTGAGTTAAAATCCAGCCCAATGTTTTTTTCAATGTTTTAAATTCTCAGATAGCAGGCTTCTAGGGATTGTAGATATCAGGCTTGAAAACATTTTGCTACAGGGTTAGTCATTTGTACCATAGGATCTAAGAAGACAGAATGTTGTTATGCATTTAGGAGTCATCTAAATTACTGGATGATTTTATATTGAAAATAATGATTGGCTGGGAGCAATTATAAATAAATGATCTCATTGAAGGTGCTGATGATGTAATAAACTGCAAGAAAGAAGCTCAACTGCTTTGTAACCATTATTTTAACCCTAAGATGCAGCCTTGACTCAGCTATTCTTAGCCCATCAATTAAACACTTTTCTAACAACATTAGCTCTACCATTTGAGTATGACAGTATAACTGTCAGTAATTCCTGCCATTTCAGGTATTAAAAAAATAAGCTAGTATTGTTCTGTATATAAAATCCAAATTGTTGTTGTTCTAGCCTTTATCCTGTAACAGCACCTCTCTTATTATCTGGTAGTTCTGGTTCCCATCCCCCAATGCTTCAAGTTTAAAATTATCATCAATGTGTTCAAATTGCTCCATGGCCTTGCTTGTCCCTATCTCTGTAACCTCCTCCAGTCTTACAATCCCCTCAGAACTCTGTGTTCCTCCAATGCTGGCTCTTGTGTATCCCAAAATCCCTTTGCCCCACCATTGGCGACAGTATGTTCAGGCACCTTGGGCCTAAGTTCTGGAATTCCCTCCCTACACCTCTCCACCTCCCTCTCCTCCTTTAAGACCTTCCTTAAAACACATCTTTTTGACCAAGCTTTTAGTCACCCCTTTTAATATCTCCTTCTTCGGCTCAGTGTTGATTTTTGCCTGAATATTTTTCTACATTAAAGGCACTATATAAATGCAAGTTATTGTTGTTGATTAATTTTATTATTCAAGTGTGATTAGCACGGCCATTCTGGCTGTTCATTAGTTTTTGACATCTAACATCCATGTCATTCAGCTTGCCTGCTCTCATGTAATCTGTTTGGGTCTGATGGGAGATGCAAGCTTGCATCTGGAGTATCAACCTAGATTATGAGCCCAAGTCTTGATGTGGAACTGAAACCCACAATCATCTGAGCCAGAGGCAAGTGCTACCAACTGAACTAAACTGACACATGTTACAATTGCTCAGTCAAGCAGGCAAGCAATCTAGTTCCCATCAATGCCAGTTTGTAACCAGTTGTTAGAAGGTGCCCCAGCAGCTTCTGCTGATTTACCCTCTGATTTTTATCTCCCTCCTTATGAAGAAGTATTTAGCTTCTGTTCAGTGCTTCACTCAAAAGCACAGTTGAGATCAAGAGCTCAATGTATGGGAAAGGACATATTCAAAACCATGTCCTGCAATTCATTTGCACAATATTGTGAGGCAACAACATACCACACCACTTGCCACTCCTAGGAGTCAGGAAGTACTGTAGTGTATGTGCCTTTAAGAGCCCCCTGTGTACTGTAATGCCGGTAATGGCCACTCGGGCTATATAAGCCTGTATATTGTGTTGTATCAGTTAGTTGACCTCCAGACTTTGTTCAGTAAACACCTGTGAAACCAACTCCTGCCTTCAGTGTCTCTATTAACACACAGATACAACAGTGGCGACGAATTGGAAACGGACTTACCTGCAATTCGGCAGCACCTCAAGGACATCGATTCCTCAGATGTCCAAAGTCGAAGAAAAGCAAGAAAAAAAAACCTGTGGTTTCACCAGCTAGCCGAGCTGGTGGCAGGTACTGCAATAATCCTTCCTGGGCGGCGGGCTGGGGCTCCATCGGCTGGCTCTACAGCGAGGCCGAGCAGCGAAGGCGGAGGCAAACAGAAACAGAGGGGGGGAGCACTTGGGAGACGGCCGGTGCTGCAAAGCAGGTCGGCGTTCGGACCAAGCAGAGGGGGGAAAAGTCCCAGAGAGTCCGGCGGGAACGAGTCTCCACCTGTAAATAAAAAAAACGCGGAAAACAGCGTTGTCAGCAGCAGCAGCGGCGGGAAAGCGCGGGAAGCGCCATTTTTTTTCTGCAGGGAAGAAAGGAAAGCGCAGGAAGCGCCATTTTTTTTCCAGGATGCCTAAGGCTGGCAATATTGATGCTTTCGATAACGATACAGAGGATTGGACCACATATGTGGAAAGAGTGGAGGTATATTGCACAGCAAATGGAATAGAAAATGATAAAAAGGCGTCAGTACTTCTAAATCTAATGGGCGCAAAGACATACGGGCTGTTATGAAACTTAATCACTCCAGCCAAACCAAAGGACAAGAATTTTAAGGAGATTGTTGATACCCTACAGGAGCACTTAAACCCAACACCGCTGCTGATAGCGGAATGATTCAAAATCTTCAAGAGGAATCAGCACAAGAATGAAAGTAACGCTAATTACCTCACCGAATTAAGAAAGCTATCAAAGCACTGCCAATTCGGGGCAGGACTGGCAGATTCTCTTCGAGACAAATTTGTCTGCGGTCTCCTAAGTGAAGGAACACAGAAAAGGCTGCTTTCTGAGAAAGATTTGACACTGGACAAGGCTTTCAGTATGGCTATATCATACGAAGCAGCCGTAAGAGGAGCTGCAGAGATAGAGCAAAAGCCACAGGAATACGGCACCCATGAAATGACACGGGGATTTGAAAGATGTTATCGCTGCGGCAGAACAACCCATGACCAGAAGGACTGCTGGTTCAAGGACAAAGCATGCAGGCAATGCGGAAAGATTGGACACATTGCACGTGTATGCCGATCTGGACAAAAAAAATCCACGGATAGGAAAAAAATCAATAAGGAAAAGTACAGAAAAGTACAAATGATGACGGACAGCAGCTCCGAAGACCAGAAGGGCGATAGCGACTCCGGAAACAAGAGACTAAGCTGTCTCAAATTACATAATGTCATTGCCAAAGAAGATTACCAGACCATTTGGGTTACCCTCACGATAGCGGGGTCCCCAGTTCAAATGGAGCTAGATACAGGATCAGCTCTGACCGTCATAAATCGACGGGATTACGAGCGGCTATTTCCGCATATACCTTTAAAAGACACATTCATTATCTTGAAAACATATACGGGGCAGAAAGTATACCCCAAAGGAAAAATAAGGGTGCCTGTTGTATACAACGGCAAGGAAATACAGAAGTTGTATTTATACGTTCTACAAGATGGTGGTCCACCGCTGTTGGGACGTGAATGGATCAGGAAGATACGTTTAGACTGGCACTCCATTCAGGCACTGACAGTGACCAGTAAGAAAAAAAATGATGATGATGTCATACCTGAACGATTAAAAGACATCTTGGCCAACGCCAAGGAAGTGTTTCAAGAGAAACTAGGAACCTTGAAAGGCATCACCGCCTCAATAAAAGTGGAAGATGCGGCAATTCCCAAGTTTTTTAAGGCAAGGCCGGTGCCATACGCAATTCGTCCAGCAGTTGAGGCAGAGCTGGAGAATTTGGAGAAGGCAGGTGTATTATCCAAGATAGATTGGAGCGAGTGGGCAACACCCATCGTCCCGGTCATGAAGAAAACGTTGAATAATGATAAATCTGAAGAACAGAGAAAAATTTGCATCTGTGGAGACTTCAAGGTGACTGTAAACCCGGTCCTTCACATGGTACAGTATCCTCTTCCGAGGATAGAAGATATTTTCGCCTCACTATCCGGAGGGAAACGTTTCACCAAAATTGACTTAGCACAGGCATATCTACAGATGGAGGTTGAAGAGGCCTCTAAAAAGTATCTCACGATAAATACACACAAAGGCCTGTACCAGTACAATCGACTGGTTTTTGGAGTAGCATCAGCTCCAGCTATCTGGCAAAGAGCTATGGAGCAAGTCCTCCAAGGGATTCCGAGGACTCAATGCTACCTAGACGACATCCTTGTAACAGGAGAAAACGACAACGAGCACCTTGCCAATTTGGAGCAGGTGCTCACTAGGCTGAGAGAACGGGGCCTACGAGCAAATCGCCCCAAGTGCGAATTTTTCCAGAAACAAATATTATATTGTGGCCACATAATTAACAAGGAAGGGTTGCATAAATCACCTGAAAAAATTGAAGCGGTCATAAAAGCCCCAGCACCTGAAAATGTCTCACAATTAAGGTCGTTCCTGGGATTGATAAATTACTATCATAAATTTTTACAGAACTTATCAACTCTTCTGCACCCTCTTAATGAACTGCTACAAACAGGAGTAATTTGGAAATGGAGCGAAGACTGTAAACGTGCCTTCCATAAATGCAAAGACTTAATCACGTCCAAGGAAGTTTTGGCTCATTACAACCCATCACTGCCAATCAGACTGGCGTGCGATGCATCCCCTTACGGCGTAGGAGCGGTATTATCGCATAGATTCCCTGATGGCTCTGAGCGGCCGATAGCTTTTGCGTCACGCTCATTGAACTCAGCTGAGCGTAACTATGCCCAGATCGACAGGGAAGCACTCAGCCTGGTATAGGGAGTGAAGAAATTCAACCATTACCTACACGGACAAAAATTTACCTTGTTGACTGACCATCAACCCCTCGTCTCCATATTCAACCCTAAAAAGGGTGTTCCCATTATGACAGCGCAAAGGCTACAGAGGTGGTCCCTTTTTCTAGGGGCACACCAATATGACATAGAATACAAAGGATCAAAACAGCATGGGAATGCTGACGGTTTATCGCGCCTACCGTTGCCAACGGTAGAAGAGGCACCTGCAGTAGACCCAGTGGTGATGTTCCACTCTACCATAGTGGAATGTCTACCAGTAACAAATTCTGCCATTGAAAAGGAAACGAGAAATGACCCGACTCTCTCACGAGTCTACGATTTAACAGTGAAGGGATGGCCAGCACATGGCGAACCACTGTTGCCAGCATTCTCGCAAAGAAGAGAACAGCTGTCAGTGTGCCGAGGAACCTTGATGTGTGGATCCAGAGTGGTGATTCCACCCAAACTCCAGGATAAAGTGCTAAAGGAGCTTCACGAGGGGCATCTGGGTGGAGTGAAAATGAAGAACCTAGCCAGGGCGTTTGTATGGTGGCCAGGTATCGATGGAGACATCGAAGAAATGACCAAGAGCTGCCTAGGATGCCAGAAGGTCCAAAACGCTCCACCACAGGCCCCTCTACATCCATGGGAGTGGCCCTCATCTCCATGGCAAAGGGTACACATCGACTTTGCTGGTCCATTTATGGACTCAATGTTCTTAATCACGGTTGATGCACACTCCAAGTGGCCGGAGGTAATAAAGATGTCCTCCACCACCACGGAAAAAACCATCACAGTATTAAGGACCATATTTGCCAGGAATGGGCTGCCTGAACAGATGTGTTCTGATAATGGACCGCAATTTGTGTCCGAAGAATTCAGGAAGTTCTTAAAAAACAATGGGGTTAAGCACTACACGTCCGCCCCATACCATCCCGCCACCAATGGATTGGCTGAAAGGTTTGTCCAGACCTTCAAGAAGGCCATAAAGGCCATGGGTAATGAAGACATAAAACTTCAGCATAAGGTAGATAACTTCTTGTTTGCATACAGGAATGCAACACATATGGTTATAAACCAAACTCCCGCCCTGATGTTCTTCAATAGAAGCCTAAGATGCCGGCTGGATTTGATCAAGCCAAACATCAGAAGGGACGTGGAGAAGCGGCAATTTCAAGGCATGAATGAAAGGCCAACTAGAACCTTGTAGATAGGTCAACAAGTTTTGGCCCGGGACTACCGTACCGAGAAATTTGCACACGACTAGGACCGCTGATGTATACTGTGGACATTGGAGAAAGCATAATAAGGCGCCATGCTGACCAGATCATAGAGTCATCCAAAAAGGGACAACCTACACCACAACTCTATACGCCTAATGATGAAGTAGAGATACCCATAGTATCTACCTCCGATCCGGTGATACTGGAACCAGATGAACTCCACACTGGCATTCAAGCCGAATCAGCCTTGCCAAAAGAACCTACGACACAACCAGAAACTACTACACCACCGAGGTGTTATCCGGACCGAGTCAGGAAGCCTCCAGAGAGACTGACTTATAATTGATTAACTGCAGCAATGTGTAGATTATTGTTCTTGTAACATGTAATTAATGATTACTTAAAATATTGGGCCAGAAATTCGTGAACGGGGCTTGCCGCGCGTGTAAGGTCCCGATTTGCTCTTACCCGACGCGCCTGCCGATCACCTCCAGGGACGCCTGGAATTCGTGTTTCAAAAAGAAGAATCCCGGGCAGCGTATGACGTCACGCCGCCCAGGAGTGCAGCCAGCGCGAAGCCTGTAGCGCGCTGTGCAACTGAGACACGCCCCTTGAGGTCTCAGTTTCACAGGACACGCCCCCAATGTTTCTGCCAAGCTGCTAAGCATTTTTACATGCAAAGCAGCAGTTTAAATAGGTTTTTGGAAGTTTTTTGAAGATTTTGGTAACTTTTATAAACTTTTAAAAATGTTTACATTATTTTGAAGAATCTGAAGTAGTTTTAAACAGAATTAAAGCAATTTAAAGACTTTTAAAAGCCCTAAAAGAATTTTTTTAATTCCATTTATTTATTTAGCAATGTCGTCGTCATACGTGTCTTCACACTGTTCCCTTTGGGGAACTGTATGAAGTGGTGGAAGGATTTATGGCCATGATTAACGCTCATTCCGTGACCGTAACCATCTTTGAACCAGCCATTAGGGCGGTTAGTCCTATGGCGGGAGGGTTTTTACGGGCTCCCACAAGCTATACAAGGAGGGGGGGCCACCCACACCCACGGACGCAAATATCCCACTGGATGTCAACCCAGAATTTAGAGCCGGAGCTCTGACTCCACTTGCCGGGACTGTCTGGAGCGGGGTTCGAAACCCTACCCTGATCTGGCCCAGCGGCGGGGATCCTACCGCTATGCCAAAGGCCCAATCCGATTAGCAACGTGAAATGGCTGCAATGAGCACAATTCACGGCATTAAAAGAACTCACAATTGAACTGATGATGACCTCAGCAATCTCCTCAAGGAGGTGGAGGCGCAGCGCCTGCTCATCATTGGTAATGAGAAGTCAAAGGCGCCGCAAAAAGGGCAGATGATAGCTTGGTCTTTCAAGTGGCAGCATAGGGCTCCAGTCACGGGGAGGGAAAAGGCGCAGGAAACGTATGGGCGTCACCTTTTGTGCGGAGTGGGCCTTTTGCGTAGCAGTAAGCATCCCCGCCGCTGGGCCAGAAGGAGTAGGGTTTCGAACCCCACTCCAGACAGTCCCGGCAAGTGGAGTCGGAGCTCCAACTATAAATTCTGGGTGGACATCCAGCGGGATACTTGCGTCCGTGGGTGTGGGTGGCCCCCCCCTCAGATGGGTTGTGGGAGCCCGTAAAACCCTCACGCCATAGGACTAACCACCCTAATGGCTGGTTCAAAGATGGTTACGGTCACGGAATGAGCGTTAATCACGGCCATAAATCCTTCCACCACTTCATACAGTTCCCGAAAGGGAACAGTGTGAGGATATGTATGATGATGACCTCTTGCGCAATGCACCTCCTTGGACCCTCAGTCGCAGATGCGAGGGGGCAAATCGTGCAATTGTTACATTTTTCATTTTATTGACATGTAAAATGTTGGCCCAGTAATTCCCTTCCAAATGCGCGAGTACGGTCGGGGTACTTACGCGTCTGGCCGGAGGAAATGCCGGTTTTCAGCATGCACAGCGCATGCGGGGAAAACCGGCATTTCCTGTCCTCTGAACGAAGGGGTTCAGAGGCAGAACGCGTGCGCAGTAAAATTCGCCGCTTTCATTCATGCTTTCAGTGAGGTCAAGTCCTTACAACTTACACATGAAAAAAGCATGGGTACAGTTGCTCCAGAGGCTGCGGAGGAAGATATTTCTTATCGTGGAGCTTCTGAAAGTATGTATGTCTGTATATATTCCTTTGCGTGTTATGTATATATTCCTTTACTTATGTGTATGAATGTATTATTTAATTATGACTTTCAGAGAAAGTAACTTATTGGAAAATCATAATTAAAAACATACATTCATACACATAAGTAAAGGAATATAAAACATACATACATATACGTAAAGGAATATATGCGGACATACATACATAATTACTTATTACTGATGAAAAGTTTCTTTCTTAAAAGTGCTGGAAATGTTACATTACTCATTTTAGAACACTCATTTTCACATTCCATTCACACAGCCACAATTGCTCCTTCTACCTACCGTTCTGAAAACCCGTTTAAAAAAAAAAATTTAAACTTTAAAACTTACTTAAAATTTCTTAAAATAACTTCCCTCCCTTTCCCAAACAAAAATATTGCCTTTCAGAAGCTCCACGATAAAATATATCTTCCTCCGCAGCCTTGGAACAACTTTACACCTGCTTTTTTCAAGTGTAACTTGTAAGGACTTACCCTCACTGAATCCATGAATGAAATCTACGAAGTTCACTGCGCAAGCGCTGCCTGTGCAGTCTCACGCGCTGTGCCTATGAACCCCTTCGTTCCGAGGTCTGGAAATGCCGGCGTTCCCCGCATGCGCTGTGCATGCTGAACTCCGGCATTTCCAACAGCCAGATGCGTGAGTACCCCGACCGTACTCACGCATTTGGTCACGAATTTCTGGCCCATTATGTACTGGTTGGCTAAAAGGGGAGGAAATGTAGTGTATGTGCCTTTAAGAGCCCCCTGTGTACTATAATGCCGGTAATGGCCACTCGGGCTATATAAGCCTGTATATTGTGTTGTATCAGTTAGTTGACCTCCAGACTTTGTTCAGTAAACACCTGTGAAACCAACTCCTGCCTTCAGTGTCTCTATTAACACACGGATACAACAAGTACCTACTTATGCAGTGGTAATTTTGGCAAATCTGAATGAATTTGTAAACCCCAATCTGATCTGTCTTTTGAATGGATAATTGCCCTGCTAGGGATCAGGAATGTTGTTTGCTGCCCAGTGCGGCAGTGCAGCTCATGATGAGGTCAGCAGAAGGAACAGACATAATGTTCCATGATAATCCACTGTTTCATCCTAGGTTTGTTTCACAACATTGCTTGCAGTAAGACTAGGACTCTCAGTTAACGTCCTTTTCACCTGCTATAGTGTCTTGTCCTGATTGGTGTCCTCTTCAAATAGCAACAAGAAGCTCCATGCCAACAGAAAACAGCTAGGTTCTCGCAACACACAGCAGAGAGTGCCTGCTATCAGAGTCAGGAACTGAAAGTGAGACAGGGCTGAGCCCAGAGCCCTGGCACAGACAGGGATTAGAAGTGAGTGAGAGATGAGTCATAGGACAACTGGAACTGAGACTGAGAAACAGAAAATGTGGCAACCTGGCACAGCCTGGGACTGGAAGATAACCAACATCTGCCATAACCTGGCACTGAGACTGCGAAAGAGCCAAGCTGTGGCACAGCTGGGATTGAAACAGACGGAGCTGAGTCTGAGGACCTGGCACAACCTGGAACTGAGAGAGAATCATGCCCCAAGACAGACTAGGACTGAGAGTGAGATGGATCGCAGAATCAAGCCCCAGCACAACCAATGAGAGAGAGCCCCTACTTAAATAGTTAATTTATAGCACTTTATCCAATGTCACATAATAACTTCATAGGTAGTCATACAGGGATCACATGTGACAGGGAAGTAGAACTTAGACATGGCTGAAAATGAAGGAGACAGTCGAGGCTCCATAATCAAAACAGAACAGCAGCCCTAAGGTTAAATGAAATAGATTGGCCTGTGATGTCTATAATAAGGTAATACAGAGGGAAACAGCATTAACTTATTTGCTGCTAACTCAGCAAGTTGTCACTGATGGGGAAAGTAAGGATACTATAATTACCTAGCATCAGATCTGACAGCTTATATGTGCTACACTTCAATCCTGTTCCCCAAAGGTTGAACATAAGTCAATGTCTATGAATCCCTCTTGCGACAATCTAGCATTAATTTCTTTGTTAAAAAAATGGAAATTCCACTTATGTCTAGAGGGAATCGGTTAAACATTGTAAGTAGATTAATATATTCTGTGAGGGAGTGGTACAGACATATTTGATTATAATACTTCCATTTATATAGTGCTGAACAACCTGGAAGCATCTCAAAGCACTTCATGCAATAAACTACTTTCAGAGTGCAGTGACTATTCTATGCTTGAGGACACCACAATGGTTGTTACCATATGTAGTAATATTAAACAACAATAATGCTCTCTTAAGGAACACATTATCAACAGAAAAATACAGCTTAATAAACATTGTTCTGTTTTTGTTGTTACAATCCTTATTGGAACAGTCTAGTTAATTTAACTGTTTAAATCACATAACGGCACTTGTTATCTGTGCTGCATTTTGTGGTACACAAAGTTTTCATTGATCAGGCATTGAGATAGTGACCAAGTTCCAACAAATAACAAGCTTGATCTGCTATCAGGATATTTTAACTTTAATGCCCTTCTTTACTTGCATTGTGATAGCATGTGTTGCGTGGAGTAGATTTTCCATCTATAAAGTATGAATGGATGGAAATCCAGTCACAAATTGTAAAGTCCGCGCCTCAATAATACACGGACTTCGGGAGAACAATTAAACAGGTATTTTACTGCACAGAGGGTAACGTCAGACTGAAGTACAGAAGCCTGCTAGGGCCTTTTATACAGGGGTGGTCACTGCCGGTACTGCAGTATAAAATCAGTTCTTCTCTTAAAGGTACATACACAACAATTCCTCCCCTTTTAGATAAACAGTACATAACATTCATTTAACAACTAAATAATAACTAATTACAATTACAATTTTCTCGGTACTATATACATCAACTGAAATAATCATTTATAAGTTCAGTCTTTGAGGAGGCTTCCTGATCCTGACTGGATAGCGCGTTTCTCGAGTATCCTGTTCTTGCGGCGGAGTCGATTCTGGCTCATTGTCATTGGTTGGTTCGTCAGCTTCCAATACCACTGCTTCTGAGGTAGACGCAATCTGTACTTCGGGCTCATTACCAGGTGCACATGCTCGTGGTATAGGTTTGGCTTGTTCCTGTGACTCTAGAATCTGGTCAGCATGGCGTCTCACGATGCTCTCTCCAACGTCCACTGTGTACATTAGTGGTCCCTGCTGTGTGCATATCGTTCCTGGCTGCCATTTTTCTGTTCGGTAGTCGCGGGCCAAGACTGGTTGTCCTATCTTGAAGCTCTTGGTTGGCTTCTCGTTGATGTGCTGGAATTGCTTATCCTCAACATTTCGTCTTATGTTTGGTTTGAGCAAATCCAGGTGACATCTTAGCCTTCGGTTGAAGAACATTATGGCTGGAGCTTGGTTGGTGACTGCATGTGTCGCATTCCGGTAAGCAAACAAGAAATTATCTACCTTGTGTTGTAGTGGTATGTCGTTGTTATACATCGCCTTTATTGCCTTTTTAAAGGTCTGAACAAACCTTTCAGCCAATCCATTTGTGGCTGGATGATATGGGGCAGATGTGTAATGTTTCACCCCATTATTCCTCAGAAACCTCCGGAAATCCTCTGACACAAACTGTGGCCCATTGTCAGAGCAAACCTGTTCTGGCAAGCCATTCCTGGCAAAGATGGTCCGTAGGACTGCAATAGTTTTCTCCGTGGTGGTGGAGGACATTTTGATGACCTCTGGACATTTCGAATGGGCGTCCACGGCGATTAGAAACATTGAGTCCATAAATGGACCAGCAAAATCATTGTGTACCCGTTGCCATGGAGATGAGGGCCACTCCCATGGGTGTAGAGGGGCCTGTGGTGGTGCATTTTGGACTTTCTGGCATCCTGAGCAGCTCTTGGTCAGGTCCTCGATTTGTTTATCGATTCCCGGCCACCACACATAAGCCCTGGCTAGGCTTTTCATTTTTACCCCTCCCAGATGACCTTCATGAAGCTCATTGAGCACTCTGTCTCTCAACTTGGGTGGAATTACCACTCGGGATCCACACATCAAGGTCCCCTGGCCCACTGACAGCTGTTCTCTCCTTGGCGAGAATGCTGGCAACAGTGAGTCGCCATGTGCTGGCCATCCCTTCACCGTCAAATCATAGACCTGAGAGAGTGTCGGATCATTTCGGGTTTCCTTCTCTATACTTGAGTTTGTAACAGGCAGACATTCGACTATGGTCGCATGGAATATCTCAACAGGGTCCACTGCAGGTGCTTCCTCTACCATAGGCAACGGTAGGCGCGACAGCCCATCAGCGTTTCCATGCTGCTTCGTACCCTTGTATTCTATGTCGTACTGATGTGCCCCTAGAAAAAGTGACCATCTTTGCAGCCGTTGGGCCGTCATCACCGGAACGCCCTTCTTTGGGTTAAAAATGGAGACCAGGGGCTGATGATCAGTCAGTAGGGTGAATTTCTGCCCGTGCAGATAGTGATTGAACTTCTTCACCCCCCACACCAGGCTGAGGGCCGCCCTGTCAATCTGGGCATAATTACGCTCGGCTGAGGTTAACGAGCGCGACGCAAAGGCTATTGGCCTCTCTGAACCGTCAAGGGATTTGTGTGACAGCACCGCTCCAATGCCGTAGGGAGACGTATCACATGCCAACCGAATCGGTAGTGTTGGGTTGTAGTGGGCCAATACTTCTTTTGAAGTGATTAGGCATTTACATTTCTGAAAGGCACGCTTACACTCATCACTCCATTTCCATGTTACTCCAGTTTGCAGCAGGGCGTTCAGTGGGTGCAGAATTGTAGATAAATTCGGCAAGAACTTATGGTAGTAGTTCACCAGCCTGAGAAACGACCTCAGTTGTGACACATTTTCCGGTGCTGGAGCCTTGACTACAGCCTCAATCTTGTCTGGCGACTTATGCAACCCTTCCTCATCAATCATGTGGCCACAATACGAGATTTGTCTCCTGAAGAACTCGCATTCGGGGCAGTTGGCTCGTAGCCCATATTCCTGCAATCTAGTGAGCACCTGCTCCAGGTTGGCAAGGTGTTCACTGTCATTTTCGCCCATCACCAGGATGTCATCCAAATAACACTGGGTCCCTGTGATCCCTTGCAGGACTTGTTCCATTGCCCTCTGCCAAATAGCCGGGGCTGATGCTACCCCGAATACCAGTCGATTGTACTGGTAAAGGCCTTTGTGAGTGTTTATCATGAGGTATTTCTGAGATGCTTCTTCCACCTCCATTTGTAGATACGCTTGGGCCAGATCAATCTTCGTAAAGCGTTTCCCTCCAGATAGTGAGGCGAAAATATCTTCTATCTGTGGAAGTGGATATTGTACTATGTGCAGGACTGGGTTCACAGTTACCTTGAAGCCCCCACAGATGCGAACCTTCTTCGGCTCCCCAGGCTTGCTGCTCAATGATTTCTTCATTACAGGAATGATGGGTGTGGCCCACTCGCTCCAATCCACCTTGGACAGCACACCCGAACGCTCCAGACTCTCCAATTCTGCTTCGACGGCTGGGCGGATCGCGTATGGCACCGGTCTGGGATTAAAAAATTTTGGGTTTGCGTTATCTTCGATTTTTATCGTTGCTTTTACTCCTTTTAGAGTCCCAAGTCCTTGTTGGAACACCTCTTTCGCGTCAGTTAGAATTTGTGACAGGCGTCCAGGTGCGACGTCATCATCCTTTTTGTCAGTCACAGTTAAAGCCTGAATGGAATGCCAATCCAATTGTATTTTTCGGATCCATTCACGTCCCAATAATGGTGGTCCTCCATCTTGTCGTATATATAGATACAGTTTCTGTGCTTCCTTGCCGTTATATTTAACTGGCGCCCTTATTTTTCCTCTGGGGTAAACTTTTTGCCCTGTGTATGTGTTCAATACAATGGACGTGTCCTTTAAGGGTATGTGTGAGAATAGCCGCTCATAGTCTCGTCGATTCATGACAGTTAAGGCTGATCCTGTATCCAATTCCATCTTTAATTGGGACCCTGCTATCATGAGGGTGACCCAAATGGTTCGGTGATCCTCCTTTGCGATCACGTTGTATAACTTTAGACAACTTAGTCTCCTGCTCCCGGAGTCATTATCACTCTCCTGATCTTCCAAACTACTGTCTGTCATTTTTTTTACTTTCTTGTACTTTTCCATAGTAGTTCTTGTAGTGTTGGTTTTCTTTCCCGACCTGCAGACTCTTGCTATATGTCCCATTTTCCCGCATTGCCTGCATACTTTGTCCTTAACCCAGCAGTCCTTCTGATCATGGGTTGTTCTGCCGCAGCGATAGCACTTTTCTGCTCCATACGCCATTTCGTTAGCGCTGTATTCTTGTGGTTTCTGTTGTATTTCCGCAGCTCCCCGTGCTGCTGCTTCATAGGATACTGCCACGCTGAAAGCCTGTTCTAGCGTCAGGTCCTTTTCCGAATGTAGTCGTTTCTGGGTTCCTTCACTCTGGAGCCCGCAGACAAACTTATCCCGTAAAGTGTCTGCCAGTCCTGCTCCGAACTGGCAGTGCTTCGATAACTTGTGTAGTTCCGTAAGATAGTCAGCATTGCTCTCATCTTTGTGCTGGTTTCTTTCATGGAATTTGAATCTTTCTGCTATCAGCAGCGGTGTAGGGTTTAGGTGTTCCTGTAAGATATTAACAATCTCCTCAAAACTTTTCTCCATTGGTTTTGCTTGGGTAATTAAATTCCGCAATAGGCCGTACGTTCTCGCGCCCATCAAATTTAATAATACCGACGCCTTCATTCCATCGGCCACCTCATTTGACTTGCAGTACACTTCAATTCTTTCCACATACGTGGTCCAGTCTTCTACCTCGTTGTCAAAAGCAGTGGTACTGCCACTTTTCGGCATCTTGGGTGATTTAAAATGGCGCCTCCCGCGCTTTTCCTTCTTCCCCAATGGAATAAAATGGCGCCTCCCGCGCTTTTCCTTCTTCCGCTTGCTGCCACGCTGCTCCTAGCGTTCTACAGGGTAATGGCGGCGACCCGCGGCTTTGGCGCGTCTCACTTTTCCTTCCCCTCGTTTATTTTCTCTCCGCTGCCTGGTTCTTGAGCACCGACCGCGCCCTGTGCGCTCCACCCTCTCTCTCTCTCTTTCTTCCCGGCGATGCTGCGCGGCCCCTTTTGCAGAGCCGCTCGATCGAGCTCGAGCCCGCCGCAGTCCGGAAGGGTCAGCACACTACCTGCTACAAGCACGATTTGCTGGAACACCTTGACTGGGGAGCCAAGCTCAGCTCTCCACAGCCTCTCCCGCAATTCTCCAAACACCGATGGATTCTTGGGTGGTTGCCCGCGGTCGACGCCCGTTGCTCTGACTTCGACCTCCAAGAAACTTCTTCGCAGGGAAAGGTCCCCATGAGGTGATGCAGTACTGCAGGTGAATTCGAACTTGCTCGTCGCCACTGTAAAGTCCGCGCCTCAATAATACACGGACTTCGGGAGAACAATTAAACAGGTATTTTACTGCACAGAGGGTAACGTCAGACTGAAGTACAGAAGCCTGCTAGGGCCTTTTATACAGGGGTGGTCACTGCCGGTACTGCAGTATAAAATCAGTTCTTCTCTTAAAGGTACATACACAACACAAATGAAAGTAGAATGGAGATGGAATGTCAAGGGAAGTGGAGCAATGCCAATAGTAGTGTAGCACCAGGCTATTTTGAAAATATATAACTTAGATTGAAATAATGCAGCTTGGGAACTCAATTTTAGAAGGGATAAAGGAGGGTTGCATGGAAAATTGACAAACTGAACAGGTGAAATTTGCAGGAAGTATGTCACATGCATTTTCTTATGGCTTTCATTGGAATATTAAAATTCATGGCACAAGAGCAGGGGGTTCTCCTCTTGCCCTGGCTTACATTCCTCCTTCAACCAACACCATCAAAAAGAGATTCATCCAATTCCTGCTTGTGGGATCTTGCTGTTCCATTTGCTTACTTAATCAGTTGCATGCACTTCAAAGTCATTCACTTTGAGATGTTTCTGAGGAGCATGTTAAGGCATTATATACATGGAAGTTCTTTCTTTGTTCAAAGTTATACTTTTACAGAAGATGCCATAAATTTTGAATAAATGGCATCTCATGAAGTGGTTTAAAATAATTGGAGAGATTCTGAGGCAACAGCTGTAAGATTCACAAAATTCCCACATTTCCCCCAAGGTTATTAATAATAAAAGGGACACTGCATGGACGTTTTAAAAAGGGTACCCAAAGATGGCTTCCGCACCTCGTGACCAAAAGCCTGCAAGATTTTAAAAGTTTGGACTCTGTGGCAGCACAGGCAGCTCTTGGGGAAATCGAAACCTAAAATGCAGTTTTCTGTGAAAAAAAGGACTTTGTATTTTGGAAAGCAGACACAGAACATTGAATATGCATTAAGCCAGATCGTAAACAGATCAAAACTAGTTAAGCCTATACTTGAGGCCATCAAGTTGTCTGCATAAATAATCGGAAACAGCTTAAGGAAGCCATCGAGGCTGGACAGGCCGATTAGAATGCATTAATAACAATACAGCTCGGACACCAGGCCATTAGGTGTGATAAACGACCATCTAAAAACAGTTAGTTTAGATTGCTACAATCATTTAAACTAGCCCGCCAAAATTGGAACAATGAACTAACCTGATTTGGCGCGCAGATAAGGGGCTATCATAAGGAGTATAACTGCAGGCCCCGGGTAGCAATCTCTCTCTTGCTCTCTTGCTCTTGCCCTTGTCTCTGCTCTCATGGCTTCGGCATCTTGGGCTGCCGCTCACACTCGTGCCCTGGCCTCGTAGCAGATTTTCAGTAACTAAGGACACCATACCAATTGCAGGGGAGGGGAATGAGACCCAAGTCCATAGCCATGCAGGATGCCCAGGCCGCAAAAAGGGGCGAGACGAAAGTGAGTGGGCAGTTCAGGACCTGTATAGTAACCGAACGAGATGAGATGAAAGGAAACGAAGAAGACGGTAATAACTCGATAAGAGCAGAGCAGGGCAGCAAAAAACGTGTTGATGAGGCCAAGCATCTAGTTATAAGCTGGCGCTTGGTGAGACGAACATTTCTTGTTGAACACTGCGAAAACGCAGGTGTCCATGCCACGACAAATATACTGGCGTTCTTAAGCTTGGGTAGGAAAATCTAGGCAGTTAAAACTGCCAACTGCCCTATAGGCACAACGTTGCCGCCGCCGACCGCTCGAGGGAGAAGAAGAGGAGAACCCATTGCGACGAGACGACGACGGCAGCGGAGGAGAAGAAGGTGTGTCGCAGCAGCAGATCCAGCACCGCGCCCCTGAAGACCACACGGCGACAGGGTACCTAAGAGGACAGAGAACCAAACCTCAAAACCTGCACTCGTTAACAGTTGGCTTTTGCTTTGGATTGGTGAGCATGAATTCTGGCCCCTCATAGCTTAATCTAGTTAGGTATAGGGGGTGGGATAAGGATAAGGGGATTGTTAATAAAGTTTGTTTTCCCTCGATGTGCCGTGTGTTCCCCATTCCCTGTATAAGTATAGTAATTTTGTATTTGCCTGTATTTTTATACTAGTAACTTCTCGTAAGACTGTTTTAATTTCTGTTTTAATAAAATCTTGGTTTTCTTACATCCAAACCACCTGTCTACTCGAGTTTTCCGTATCACCGCCTGTATCTAAGTCCGGTGTCTAGAACCCAGGGGCATGGGAGCGATTCGAACCGCTCACAAACAGTCAGGGGCATAACTGACTGGGTGCACGCGCCACACCTGCCACCCTCCTACAGAATGCGACCACGGCAGGACACCGGCAACAGGGTTGCGATACAGTAGACAATGGTTCGGATGAGCAAACCATGATGGAGGAAAGGATTTCTGATTATGTGTTTAGCAAGGTGAATATCACAAAGAAGTGGATCGCTGCTCTGTTAAGGGCTGGGCATCCGGTAGATGCAGCAACTAAGTGGACAGAGGGAAAGGAACACAAGAAGTCCTTAGAGAAGGCAGTTTGGCTGATGTGTTTCAAAAAGCAGGTCCAGCTTTTGCACAGGCTCGTTGTAGCACAGGCAGTCGAGTTAAAGGAGTCAACCCTGGAGATCCAGGATAAGGCTCTAGCAGGGGAAAAGTTATTTGTAGCTTTGCAGGCCTTGAATCAGGAGAGAGTGCATTTAATGGGAGAACACAAGGCACAGTTGGAATACCTATGGTGCCAAGTCACCGAGGCCAAGGGAAATGAGTTAAGGTTGCGGGAGAAGAACGCCCGCTTGGCAAGGCAGATTAGGGAACAGGAAGAGAAAGTACAGGAGGTAAAGGCAGCGTACAAGCTAGCGAGCGAACAGGGGTTTGAGGAGGCAGACCACGGCCCCTGTAAAGAGAGGATAGAAAATCTGAGCCGGGCCCTCCAGAAGGCTAAAGGCATGGTATGCCTCATAAGCCCAAAGGCAGGTCAGGCGGATTTTATGGGGAACGACGGGAGGACAGTTCCAACGTCACTGGTAGTGCCCAGGGACGACCCGGTTGAGAGAGAGGAGACCTCACGACCACCACTCGTAGTGCCAAGTTTCAGCGAGGTTTGGCAGCAAGGGGGGTGGAGCCAGGGGTGGAGCCAGAGGTGGAAGCGGAGGTAGAGCAACCCCTGCCAGTGAAGTGGGAGCCGGGACCGATGTGCCCAGCACGGCATCAGAGGTTCGGCCCACCCGCCAATGGTGATGATGAGGGACCCCTCCAAAACCAGTTCGTACTACCCTTTAACACCCAACAGCTTAGGGCTATGGTCAACCATATCCAGAAGCTCTCCGAGAAGGGAGACCCTTTGATCCACTTCAGGGAAGTAGAGCAGGCAGCCAGCGTCAACGACTGCGATGGCGCTGAGCAAGCCATGATGCTGCTATTCTCCCTGGAGAGTAGTCTCCTCCAATCCCTCCCTGATGAGTATAAAAGGGCGCAGAGCAGGTACGAGGAGCTTAGAGATGCGGTTCTGGAGGCTATGGGGGTGAATGAGGGAAGTCCTTTCTCCCGTGTGGAGAAGATGGTCCAGCTCCCAGGGGAAACCCCGTAGGCTTTAGCGGACCGGCTGTGGCCGGTGTACCGGAGGGCCTGTCCAGGGACGCCGAACCGGGGGTTCCTGAACAGGGATCTCCTGGCCCATCGGCTCTGTTGCCTGGTGGCGAACAGCTTGCCACAGGTCCGGGCCAAGGCAGAAGTCTGGTTCGACCCCAAAAACCCCCAGACCACCGAACTTACGGTGATCAGGCAGCTAACACTGGCCTATAAAAACGGTAGGGGAGCCGATGCACACCCATCCAAGAGGAAGGTGCATGAGGTAAAGCCCGGGCCGGGTAGGAAAGAGTGGCACCAGGAAGGGAGTAACGCCCCCAACACAAAGACCAATTGTTACGGGTGTGGGAAGGATGGTCACTGGCGGAAGGAATGCAAAAACCCTTGGAAAGATAACAAAGGAAAGAGTTCCACAGCCCCAGCCCAAAAGGCGGGGCCCGGAATCCCTTCCGCAGAGGTCGAGTCACTTTTGGACACCATGAGGCCCTTATTGACTGGCCAGGGGAGAGTAACAGCCACCACCGGTGCTCTGACCCCGTCAGCCCCATCCAACCCACAGCCATGACTAGAGCCAGCGCAGCCTGTTTACCTGTGTTCTCTCTGGTATGATGAATGGAAAAGACCCCTTTTGGAGATGAAGGTAGAAAAGGTGATGGGGACCTATCTGTTAGACACGGGGGCATCATGCACCGTGGTCTACTCAGCTAACCCCACCACCTCGCCTCTCTCTAACGGGGTCCCATACAGTCTGTCGGGGTTCACAGGTAAAGAACAGGCTGGTTCGTTTTCCATCCCGCTCGCCATTCGGTTAGGACCGCTCCGCTCCAAGTGGACCTGTGTCCTGATGAAATGGGAAGTGGAGGGTGGAAGAGGGGTCCTGGGGGCCGACTTTATTGTAGGCCACGGGATCCTAGTGGATTTGAGGAATCATTGCTTATGGGAGGCAGGTAAAGCAAAGAACGGAGAGATCGTAGTGATCCCAGGAAAGGAAGGGAAGGGGACCCTCTGCACCATGAAGCCCAAAGAGGGTTATAACCTCGAGCTTATGGTCAGCAACACCCCACAGGAGTTCCAGGCATTTGTGCAGGCCCACCTGGCCACATTTGCCACTCACAAACACGACTGCGGGAGGGTCACAGGGTTTGAGGTCAGCATAGACGGGGACCCCATGGCCCGACCACAGAAACAGTATAACTTCCCCAGGGAAGCAGAGCCAGACATGGAAGCAGCCATGTCCTCGTTAGTACAGCAGGAAGTTCTGAGACCGATAGCTACCCACGTGAATTCTCCATTATGGCCGGTCAGAAAGCCAGACAATTCCTGGTGGGCCACGGTGGACTATCAGGTGCTCAACAGTAACATCCCAGCCTGTGCACCCACAGTAGCAGCAGTTGCCAACCTGATAGGGAGTATTCCAGCATCCGCGACCACGTTCACGGTGCTGGATATTTCCAATGGGTTTTGGTCCATCCCTTTAAGGAGGGAGGATCAGTACAAGTTTGCCTTTACGTTTAAAGGGCAACAGTACACGTGGGACTGCTTACCTCAGGGTTTCCATAACAGCTCCAGCATTTTCCATCAGTGCATGGCAAACAGTTTGAAGGATTTTAGCCAGCCCAGACAGTTGGTCCAATATGTGGATGACCTGTTCCTGTTCACTGATTCAAAAGAGGAGCATGGCCCGCTATTGGCCGAACTGCTGGAACTGCTAGGGCAGAAGGGTTTCAAAGTGAATCCCAAGAAAGCACAGATCGGCCAGCGGGAGGTGAAATTCCTCGGCCTGAATGTGCGCGCTGGAGAAAGGGCCATAGATGAGGCTAGGAGAGAAGCAGTACAAGAACTACCGGTCCCTAACACAGTAACGGGTGTGAGGTCGTTTCTAGGGCTAACCGGGTACTGTAGAGACTTTATTGAGGACTATGCAGCCACCGCAGCCCCTCTGCTCTGAATCCTACACAAGGGAGTGAAGTGGCTTTGGGATGAGGGTTGCCAGGCAGCATTTGTCAGGCTCAAGAAAGACTTGCAGACCGCACCAGCTCTAGGGGCCATAGATGGGGGGAAAGAGTTTTTCCTGGAGGTAGCAGCCAGCGGGGACAGCCTGAGTGCTGTGCTGCTCCAAGAGCGGCACAGCCGGCTGCGGCCGGGGGTCTACTCCTCCAGATACTCACGGATGTGGAGAGGAGCTACTCCAACTGTGAACAGCACCTCTTGGCCACACATTGGGCTGTGAATAGATCATTGATCTTCACAGACACCCCTCCCATCACCCTCCTCACCCATCACACACCCACCCAGATGCTTCTGGATGGGAGGATCAAGGATGGGACAGTGAGCAGTGCCCGCATTGCCCGCTGGACCTTGCTCTTCTCACAGATGGACCTTAGAGTGAAGGGTCTCTGTGAGCCAAAGCTCGCAGCCAACCTGGTATATCCTGGAACAGCCCACCAGTGTTCCATTGAAGGGGTTTGGGAAGTGAACGTAGGTTTACGGGCCGGGATACATCTCACAGGCCGCGAGATCTATGTAGACGGTTCCAGCACGGTATCTGCTGGTGAGTGTCTCACGGGGTGTGGAGTTTACGACCCAGCGACAAACATTGCCCTGGCGATTAAGCTCCCCAGCACCATGAGCGCCCAGCAGGCTGAACTGTCCGCGGTGGTGTACGTCGTTATACACCCCAAAATCTTCCCCACCCCCTACACGATTTGCTCGGACAGCATGTTCATATACAATTCGTGTACGGAGTACCTGGCCATCTGGTCCCGCCGCGGATACACCTCCGCTGACGGGAGACCCCTCACAGTAAAACCCCTGCTGGAAAAGATCCTGGCAGCAGTGGGGGAGGAAGGGAAGGTTTTTGTGATGAAATATGCCGTTCATCAGGCACTGTATTCTCTGTGTTCTCAGGCACTGTATTCTCTGTGTTTAGTTTAGTTTCAGTTTCATTTCCCCTCCGGTACTGTATTGTGTGTAGGGCTCCGCCCATACCTGGCCACTACTTAAGCAGGCTGCACTGTCTCACAGACAGTGCAGCAGATCTTTGGATGGGAGACACTTCTCCACTGTGTATTACTTTCTTAGTTAATAAAAGCCTTGCTTTGCTCTGTTAACGTCGAGTCTCGGATTCATTGAGGCACATCAATTTTATTAACTAAATTTTCAACGCAATGGATCAACTCTTGAAACCCGAACGTTTGGATTTGGACCAGCATGCTCCGGACGCATCGGCACGCTTCGGACACTGGTTTAAGTGTATGGAATTCTTCCTGGACAATTCCGTAGCCGTCACAGGCGCTACGGACGCCGAAAGTATGAAACTCGGAATCCTGCGGAATTGGGTAAGCCACCGAGTTTACCCCCTCATCCAAGACGCCGACACGTACCCGGCCGCCTGCGACATCCTAAAGGCGCATTACCAGCAGCCTACGAATGAGGTGTACGCTAGGCATCTGCTCGCTACTCGCGCACAGCGACCTGGGGAATCGCTGGATGAGTTCCTAGTCACCCTGAAAACGCTTGGCAAAGACTGCAAGTGCCAAGATGTAAAAGCCGCAGTGTACACTGACGGGCTTGTTCGTGATGCCTTTATCACAGGCCTCAGCTCCACTTACATCCGGCAGAGACTACTGGAAAAAACGGGATTGGACCTGAAACAGGCTGTGGACACAGCGCGATCCCTGGATGTGGCCCAGAGAAACTCGGACGCCTACTCTTCAGCCCGCGCCGCCCACGCCGCCACGTGTGCACCAAGGGTGCCGCCATCTTGGAAGGCATCTTCCCCACCCGGCAGCCCGACACCGTCGGGGCCCCGCTCTCCCCCCAGAAGCCCTACGACAGCCGCGACGCGTCGGGACCCCAACTGCTACTTCTGCGGGCAGCCGAAGCACACCAGAAACCTGTGCCCGGCGAAAGGCACCACCTGCTTTAAGTGCGGTAAGAAGGGGCACTTTGGGAAGGTGTGCAGAGGGAACCCCGCTGGAAAACCCGCCACCGCCGCGTGTACGCCGTGGGAGCGGCCATCTTGGACGCCATCTTGCCCGACCTCGTGGGGTCCGCCATCTTGTGAGCAGACAGCGTGGACGCCATCTTGTCTCGATCAGGGCCCTACAGTGGCATCGGTCACAGTGGACCAGACCAGACCGCACCCGCTATCCAAATCAATGGTGGACATCGAGGTAAACGGGTGCGGGGTTAAATGTTTAATTGACAGTGGAAGCACGGAGAGTTTTATCTACCCTGAACTAGCACAACAACTCTCTCTAACGGTGGTCCCTGCTCGGGGCACCATCTCTATGGCTGATAAAACCCAGACATCGACCGTTATGGGTTACTGCGCGGTACAATTGTCCGTTAACGGAACTGTATACGATAATTTTAAATTGTTAATCATGAAGAACCTATGTGCGAGCGTGATCTTGGGCCTGGATTTCCAGTGCCACCACCAAAGCATCACGCTCAATTATGGTGGGTCCCAGCCGCCCCTCACAGTGTGCGGTCTGACTACCCTGAAGGTAAAGCCGCCTTCGCTATTCGCGAACCTTACTCCCAATTGCCGGCCAATAGCGACCAAAAGCAGGAGGTACAGCTGGGAGGACAGGCGGTTTATCACGACCGAGGTAGACAGGCTCCTGAAGGAGCGCATTATCGAACGCAGCAACAGCCCGTGGCGCGCCCAAGTGGTGGTGGTGAGGGGTAGCGAGAAGAAGCGGATGGTGATAGATTATAGCCAGACGGTTAATCTATACACCCAGCTAGACGCCTACCCGCTACCCCGCATATCCGAGATGGTGAACCAAATCGCCCAATACCGGGTGTTCTCCACCATCGACCTCAAGTCAGCGTACCACCAGCTCCCTATCAGACCAGAGGACCGCCCGTACACCGCCTTCGAGGCGAACGGACGCCTCTACCAATTCCTCAGAGTCCCCTTTGGGGTGACGAATGGGGTCTCGGTCTTCCAGAGGGAGATGGACCGCATGGTCGATGACCACCACTTGCAGGCAACCTTCCCCTACCTCGACAACGTCACCATCTGCGGTCACAACCAGCAGGATCACGACTCAAACCTCGAGAGGTTCCTGAAAACTGCACAAAAACTCAACCTCACTTACAATGAGGACAAGTGCGTTTTCAACACCACGCGCCTCTGCATACTAGGCAGCGTGGTGGAGAATGGGGAAATCGGACCAGACCCCGACCGATTGCGCCCCCTACGGGAGCTGCCCCTGCCCAACACTCCCAAAGCCCTGAAAAGGTGCCTGGGGTTATTTTCTTATTATTCCCAATGGGTCCCCAACTACTCCGACAAAGCCTGCCCCCTCTTGAAAGCATCCTCTTTTCCGCTATCTGCTGAGGCCCACGCCGCCTTCAAAAGCATTAAGCAGGATATTGAGCGGGCCACGCGACAGGCAGTGGACGAGAACACTCCATTTCAAGTGGAAAGTGATGCGTCTGACTTTGCCTTGGCGGCCACCCTCAACCAGGTGGGGTGGCCCGTAGCTTTCTTCTCGAGGACCCTCCAAGGGCCCGAGATCAGACACTCCTCCGTGGAAAAGGAGGCCCAAGCCATCGTGGAGGCAGTGCACCACTGACGCCACTACCTAGCCGGCAAACGCTTCACCCTACTTACCGACCAGCGGTCGGTAGCGTTTATGTTTAATAATAAACAGAAGGGGAAGATTAAAAATGATAAGATTCTCAGGTGGCGGATCGAGCTCTCCACCTTCGAGTATGACATCATTTACCGGCCAGGGGCCCTTAACGAATCCCCCGACGCCCTCTCACGAGGGATGTGTGCCAGCGCCACCGGGGATCGGCTACAGGCCCTCCACAACGACCTCTGCCACCCAGGGGTCACGCGGCTGTTCCACTTCATAAAGTCTCGCAACTTACCCTACTCGATTGAGGAAGTTCGGTCTCTGACCAGGAACTGCCGCACTTGCGCTGAGTGCAAGCCTCGGTTCTACCGCCCAGATAGAGCCCACTTAATCAAAGCTACACGGCCCTTTGAGCGGCTCAGCTTAGATTTCAAGGGCCCCCTCCCGTCAGTCGACCGCAATGTTTACTTCCTGAACATTGTGGACGAATATTCCCGTTTCCCATTTGCCTTCCCCTGCCCAGACATGACCAGCGCCACGGTCATTAAATGCCTCAACAGCCTGTTCTGCCTGTTCGGTATGCCAAGCTACATCCACATGGATAGGGGGGCGTCCTTCATGAGTGAAGAGCTACGCCAGTACATGCTGTCCAGGGGGATCGCCACGAGCCATACCACCAGCTACAACCCCCAGGGTAACGGCCAGGTGGAGCGAGAGAACGGGACAGTATGGAAAGCAGTCACTCTAGCTCTAAGGACCAAGGGCCTCCCTATCTCCCGCTGGCAGGAAGTCCTCCCAGATGTGCTCCATTCGATACGGTCGCTATTGTGTACTGCCACTAATGCCACGCCTCATGAACGAATGTTTGTCTTTCCCCGGAAATCCACCTCAGGTGTATCCATGCCGTCATGGCTCTCCACCCCAGGTCCGGTATTTGTACGAAGGCATGTGAGGGGCCACAAGACGGACCCTCTCGTGGAGTCAGTGCACCTACTCCACGCCAACCCCCAATACGCGTATGTCCGGCACGCCAACGGAAGGGAGGACACCGTGTCCATAAAAGACATCGCCCCAGCCGGTAACGACAACAACCACGACAACAACAGCAACAGCGATCACAGCAACTCTTACCCACCCACTACTCTTTCATCACCCCCAGAAGAACATCGACCAACGGTGCCCCCACCAATTACCCCTTCAACAACCCTGGCGGCGCCCCCGGCAGAGACCCAGGAGGCCACCGGGACACCCAGCCGACACCCACGGCACCACGTCGGTCACAGAGGACTATCAAACCCCCGAACAGACTAAATCTATAGAAGGGGTGAATGTGATGAAATATGCCGTTCATCAGGCACTGTATTCTCAGGCACTGTATTCTCTGTGTTTAGTTTAGTTTCAGTTTCATTTCCCCTCCGGTACTGTATTGTGTGTAGGGCTCCGCCCATACCTGGCCACTACTTAAGCAGGCTGCACTGTCTCACAGACAGTGCAGCAGATCTTTGGATGGGAGACACTTCTCCACTGTGTATTACTTTCTTAGTTAATAAAAGCCTTGCTTTGCTCCGTTAACGTCGAGTCTCGGATTCATTGAGGCACATCAGTTTTAATTCACAAGGTGAAAGCCCGTTCCTCCACAGAACCCTGCGGCCAAGGCAACCAGCAGGCTGACTTGCTCACCAAGGAGGGTGCCCGCACAGGCACTTTCTGGGACCCCTTTGGGTCCAGACCCAAGGCGGCGGTCAGAGGTAGGGACGGGACCCAAGGGAGTGTAGGGGTAGCATTAGTCCCAGATCTTAAGGTGGTCGAAGCCCAAGACCCCGTCCTCAAAGCAGTCCTCCGTGCAGTAACTGAGGGAAAAAGAGTAGAGGGTCCGTACGGCACAGCAACCCTCTCCGTAAAAGAGGGTATGCTGTTCCGGGGGAACAGTGGGTTGTGCCGCAGCAGCACCGGAGGGAATTCCTTCAACTGGCCCATAAGGGTCCAAGAGCGGGACACCCCGGGCCTGAGACCACCTGGCAGCGGGTGGAACAGGTGGGATGGTGGCCGAGACTCAGGGACGATGTCCACGAGTTCTGTGCATGCTGTCTTGTGTGCGCTGCAAATAACCCTGACCCCCACAAAAGGAAGATACCTATGGGACATGTCAGGAGGGTAGAGGGACCATGGCAGTCGATACAAGTCGACAACATCGGGCCCCTGCCCACCGCCCAGGGAGGCTATAATTACTGCCTAGTCCTGGTGGACGTGTTTACCAAATGGGTAGAGGCCTTTCCCTGCAGAACAGCCACAGCTCTGGGTACTGCCAGGATCCTGGTCCGGGAAGTGTTCTCGCGGTGGGGACTACCACAGTATGTGGAGTCCGACCAAGGGAGTCCCTTCACCAGACAGGTGATGCAGAATACCCTTATGCTGTTAGGCATCGAGGGGAAATGGCACATGGCCCACAACCCTGTCATCCGGGATTGTGGAACGTGTGAACAGGACCCTAAAGGAAGGTTGAGGAAGGAGACGGTGGACTCGCCCCATAAATGGACCGAGGTCGTACAGTTGGTTTTGATGGGGATCTGGGCCAGCCAGTCTTAAAGCACAGGGTACTCCCCGTACAAGCTGGTGACTGGCAGGGTTATGCAGACCCCCACCCATGTACTAGCCCCGGTGCTCACGGAGGGTCAGCTCAGAGAGGTAAACCGGGACAGGTTTGCCCGAAACCTCTTTGAGCACCTGAAGCAGGTCCATGGGCAGACGGCTGGGAACATTGGAAGGCAGCATCGGAGTAACCGATTGCTGATCAAACCCAGAAAGCACCACGAGTGGGAGATAGGAGATCAGGTCATGGTAAGAAACTATGCCCGAGTAGGAAGTTTGGAACCATTGTACATGGGGCCCTACAGCATTGTAGATAAAGCCAGCCCCATGGTATACGCCGTGAAGATGCCCCAGCGTACAAAATGCTTTCATATCAACCGGTGTAAGCTGTTCAGACCTGAAAGGGGAAAACAGCCAGTTGGGGTAAGGTCTGAGGATAAAGATCCTCAGCCTGCAGCAGGAGCAAGTTCACAGTCTGCACAGGCAGGCACTGTGGCTTGCTTAAAGGGAGGGGCCATCCTGCCCATCGACTGGGACACTCCCCCACTCTTCTGGGATCCAGACGAGGGGGAGGGACCTGAGCGCGAAAACCCCGCCCCTAACCCAGGTGTAGAGAGGGAGGGACCTGAGGTCAAAAACCCTGCCCCGGACCCAGCCATGGAACCTGGGGGCGGAGACTCTCAGCTTGCAGCAGCAGGCTGTGAAGAATTATCTGCCCCTAGCCCAGGTTCGGGAGAGGTCAAGCCTGAGGGAGCAGCGGTTCGGGTTAAAGGCCCATCGGCCAAGAAAGCCGCACCCGCCAAGGCCCCTAGAAGGTCCCCACGGACACCCCAGCCGAGAAAGCCATGGTCACCAGCCCTCCAGTTACCAAGGGCCACCCCTCGAGTCAGGGGAAGGTCCAAGGACAGAGGTCCTCAGCCAGCCGTCACGGGCTGCGAGGGACCAACAGTGCAGGATGGTGCGGCCACGCCGGAGGTAGTGGTGAGCCGCAGTCCAACCAGGGATTAGCCTGGCCGCCCGGAGACGGGCAGCGGATGTATATAGTTTTAGTTTAAGTTTTGGTTATTGTTAAGTTTAAGTATTTAGCTTAAGTTCAGGTGTTTTAGCTTAAGTTAAATAAGGTGATGGGTAGTGTTAATCAAGTAGTAATCTGCTAAGAGTGTATATATTTGAGTCGAGGTCGCGGGACCCGACCATGCTTCACCAAGCCAGAGAATCTCTTGGGGACCTGGCTGCATGTTTTTGTATCTTTTGCAGAAAGACTTTCAGGATGAAGGGGATCGTAATCCTATTCACCCTGATTGGGATGAGCATCAGAAGGCGAGGCGATGTGGAGGACTCGCACATCTACGGGTGCTCGGGAGAAAAGGCTCCAGTGGTGACTGCCGGGAGCAGCGAACAAGGCACGGAGGGACCTGCCGTCTACGCCCACAAGGGAAGATGGCCCGGGTGGTTGGGATCCAACTCCATCCAGTACTCCAGCCAGACCGGATTCACCTATGGGGAAGCCTCCCTCCCCTGCCCCAGCGTACCAGTTGTGGCCTCACGGATCGTGGTCACTGGGGGGAAACGTGTGTGCGTGACTTGCACAGGACAGATTCCCCTGGGTAGATGGTGGTGGCTCAGGAAGCTGAGCATGGACATGGGAGATCGCACCACCGACTGGGAACGGATGGGAAGCGACACCCACCGAACGGTCACCGGGGCCCAAGAAGGGACGAGTGTATGTTGGGACAAATGGTGGGAATCAGGACAGGGGATCTATGTCTGTATGTGGGGGTCAAAAAGGGCCTGCCCTACGGGCGTATCTATCATCTTCTCTGCAGCCTGGCAGGATAAGGGGAAGGGGTAGAATGGGATTCCCACCTACACACATGCATAGTCCCGCGGTACCCAACAACAGTTAAAGCCACGGAGCTAGTGGCGCGCGCCCGAAAGCCCTTGCCCACGATTCAGGCAGCAAGGACACACCGAGAGGGGTGCCCCACCACCACCAAGGGGCCAGGGAATGGGTCGGTACTAGTACCTACCGATCAGATGCTGTACCAGGGGGTATGTAGTGTCCGTGTGTAGATAAAGACACTGAAGACAGGAGTTGGTTCATAGGTATTTACTAAGCAAGTCTGGGGGGGGTTCTAAAGGATATACACAATACACAGGCTTATATAGCCCAAGTGGCAATTACCGGCATTACGCACACCTGGGGCTCTTAAAGGCACATACATCACAATTGCACTTAAAGGCACATACACCACAATTCCTCCCCTTCTAGCTAACTAGTACATCATATTTTAAGTAATTATTAATTACATGTTATATGCAAAATAATATACATTGCTGTATTAATTAATTATAAGTTAGTCTCTCAGGAGGCTTCCTGACTCGGTCCGGATAATGCCTCGGGGGTGTAGTAGTTTCTGGTGGTGTAGTAGGTTCTTCTGGCAAGGCTGATTCGGCTTGAAGGCCAGTGTCGGGTTCATCGGGTTCCAGTATCACCGGATCGGAGGTAGATATGGGTATCTCTACTTCATCGTTAGATGTATAGCGTGGTGGTGTAGGTTGTCCCTTTTCGGATGACTTGATGATTTGGTCAGCATGGCGCCTTATTATGCTTTCTCCGATGTCCACGGTATACATCAGTGGTCCTAGTCGTGTGCAGATAGTTCCAGGCTGCCATTTCTCGGTACGGTAGTCCCGGGCCAAAACCTGTTGGCCTATCTGGAAGGCCCTAGTTGGCCTTTCATTCATGCCCTGAAACTGCCGGTTCTCCACGTCCCTTCGGATGTTGGGCTTGACCAAATCCAGCCGGCATCTTAGGTTTCTATTGTAGAACATCATGGCGGGAGTTTGGTTTGTAACCATATGTGTTGCATTCCTATATGCAAATAAGAAGTTATCCACCTTGTGCTGAAGTTTTATGTCTTCATTACCCATGGCCTTTATGGCCTTCTTAAAGGTCTGGACAAACCTTTCAGCCAATCCATTGGTGGCGGAATGGTATGGGGCGGACGTGTAGTGCTTTACCCCATTGTTCTTTAAGAACTTTCTGAATTCTTCGGACACAAATTGCGGTCCATTATCAGAACATATCTGTTCCGGCAGCCCATTCCTGGCAAATATGGTCCTTAATACTGTGATGTTTTTTTCCGTGGTGGTGGAGGACATCTTTATTACCTCCGGCCACTTGGAGTGTGCATCAACTGCGATTAAGAACATTGAATCCATAAATGGACCAGCAAAGTCGCTGTGCACCCTTTGCCAGGGAGATGAGGGCCACTCCCATGGATGTAGAGGGGCCTGTGGCAGAGCATTTTGGACCTTCTGGCATCCTAGGCAGCTCTTGGTCATGTCTTCGATGTCTCCATCGATACCTGGCCACCATACAAACGCCCTAGCTAGGTTCTTCATTTTCACTCCACCCAGATGCCCCTCGTGAAGCTCCTTTAGCACTTTATCCTGGAGTTTGGGTGGAATCACCACTCTGGATCCACACATCAAGGTTCCTCGGCACACTGACAGCTGTTCTCTTCTTGGTGAGAATGCTGGCAACAGTGGTTCGCCATGTGCTGGCCATCCCTTCATTGTTAAATCGTAGACCCGTGAGAGAGTAGGGTCATTTCTGGTCTCCCTTTCAATGGCAGAATTTGTCACCGGTAGACATTCCACTATGGTAGAGTGGAATATCTCTACTGGGTCTACTGTAGGTGCCTCTTCTATCGTTGGCAACGGCAGGCGCGATAAACCGTCAGCATTCCCATGCTGTTTTGACCCTTTGTATTCAATGTTGTATTGGTGTGCCCCTAGAAAAAGGGACCACCTCTGTAGTCTTTGTGCCGTCATAATGGGGACACCTTTCTTAGGGTTGAATATGGAGATGAGGGGTTGATGGTCAGTCAGCAAGGTAAATTTTTGTCCGTGTAGGTAATGGTTGAAATTCTTCACTCCCCATACCAGGCTGAGTGCTTCCCTGTCTATCTGGGAATAGTTACGCTCAGCTGAGTTCAATGAGCGTGACGCAAAAGCTATCGGCCGTTCCGAGCCATCAGGGAATCTATGGGACAATACCGCTCCTATGCCGTAAGGGGATGCATCGCACGCCAGTCTGATTGGTAGTGATGGGTTGTAATGAGCCAAAACTTTCTCGGATGTGATTAAGTCTTTACATTTATGGAAGGCACGTTTACAGTCTTCGTTCCATTTCCAAATCACTCCTGTGTGTAGAAGATCATTAAGAGGGTGTAGAATAGTTGATAAGTTCGGTAAAAATTTATGATAGTAATTTATTAATCCCAGGAATGACCTCAATTGTGAAACATTTTCAGGTGCTGGGGCTTTTATAACTGCTTCAATTTTTTCAGGTGACTTATGCAACCCTTCCTTATTAATTATGTGGCCACAATATGATATCTGATTTTGGAAAAATTCGCACTTGGGGCGATTTGCTCGTAGGCCCCGTTCTTTCAGCCTAGTGAGCACCTGCTCCAAATTGGCAAGGTGCTCGTTGTCGTTTTCTCCTGTTACAAGGATGTCGTCTAGGTAACACTGAGTCCCCGGAATCCCTTGCAGGACTTGCTCCATAGCTCTTTGCCAGATAGCTGGAGCTGATGCTACTCCAAAAACCAGTCGATTGTACTGGTACAGGCCTTTGTGTGTGTTTATTGTGAGATACTTTTTAGAGGTCTCCTCAAACTCCATCTGTAGGTATGCCTGTGCCAAGTCAATTTTTGTGAAACGTTTTCCTCCGGATAGTGAGGCGAAAATATCTTCTATCCTCGGAAGAGGATACTGTACCGTGTGAAGGACCGGGTTTACAGTCACCTTAAAGTCCCCACAGATGCGAATTTTTCTCTGTTCCTCAGAGTTATTTTTCAATGCTTTTTTCATGACTGGAACGATGGGTGTTGCCCATTCGCTCCAATCTATTTTGGATAATACGCCTGCCTTTTCCAAATTCTCCAGCTGTGCCTCGACTGCCGGATGTATTGCATATGGCACCGGTCTTGCCTTAAAAAATTTTTGAATTGCTGCATCTTCCACTTTTATTGAGGCGGTGATGCCTTTCAAGGTTCCTAGTTTCTCTTGAAACACTTCTTTGGCGTTGGCCAAGATGTCTTTTAATCGTTCAGGTATGATGTCATCATTGTTTTTTTCCTTACTGGTCACCGTCAGTGCCTGAATGGAGTGCCAGTCTAAACGTATCTTCCTTATCCATTCATGTCCCAACAACGGTGGACCACCATCTTGTAGAATGTATAAATACAACTTTTGTATTTCTTTGCCGTTGTATACCACAGGCACCTTTATTTTTCCTTTGGGGTATACGTTCTGCCCCGTATATGTTTTTAAGATAATGGATGTGTCTTTTAGAGGTATATGCGAAAATAGCCTCTCGTAATCTCGTCGATTTATTACGGTTAGAGCTGATCCTGTATCTAGCTCCATTTTAACTGGGGACCCTGCTATTATGAGGGTAACCCAAATGGTCTGGTAATCTTCATTGGCAATTACATTATGTAATTTGAGAGAGCTTAGTCTCTTGTTTCCGGAGTCGCTATCGCTCTTCTGGTCTTTGGAGCTACTGTCCGTCATCATTTGTACCTTTCTGTGCTTTTTCTTATTGATTCTTTTCCCGTTAGTGGATTTTTTATTTTCAGATCGGCATACACGTGGAATGTGTCCCATCTTTCCGCATCGCCTGCATGCTTTTTCTTTGAACCAACAATCCCTCTGGTCATGGTTGGATCTGCCGCAGCGATAACATCTCTCGAAACCCCGTGTCATTTCATGGGTGCCGAAGTCCTGTGGCCTTTGCTGTATCTTTGCCGCTCCTATTGCACTGAAAGCCTTGTCCAGTGTTAAATCTTTTCCAGAAGATACCTTTTTTTGTGTTTCTACACTTAGGGGGTCGCAGATGAATTTGTCTTGCAGAGAATCTGCCAGTCCTGCCTCGAATTGGCAGTGTAGGGTATCAACAATCTCCTCAAAGTTCTTGTCCATCGGTTCGGCTGGAGTGCTTAAGTTGCGTAACAGCTTGTATGTTTCTGCGCCCATTAGATCCAGAAGCACTGAAGCTTTTTTTTCATCTTCTATTCCATTTGCGGTGCAAAACACCTCCACTCTTTCTACATATGTGGTCCAATCCTCTATCTTGTTATCAAAAACATCAATATTGCCAAAGTTAGGCTCTGTTTCGTTATCAAAAGCATCAATATTGCCAGACTTAGGCATTTCAAAAAAGATATGGCGCTTCCCGCGCTTTTTTTTTCTCTCTGTAGCAACGATATGGCGCTTCCTGCGCTTTCCCGCCGCTGCTACCGATAACAACGCTGTTTTACTGTGGTTTCCGTTTATTCACTGTTGGAGACTCGTTCCCGACAGAGGTCTAAACGCTGACCTGCTTGCCGCGCCGGCCGTCTCCCGAGTGCACCCTCCCAGTCCGTTATTCCTTGCCTCCGATTTCGCTGCCTGTCTCAGCTGTAGAGCCCGCCGCTGGAGCCCCAGCCTGATGCCCAGGAAGGATTAGCGCAGTACCTGCCACCAGCTTGGCCAGCTGGTGAAACCACAGTTTCTATTACTTCCTTGAGTCTTCTGGACGCTGGAGGAATCGATGTCCTTGAGGTGCTGCCGAATTGCAGGTAAGTCCGTTTCCACTTCATCGCCACTGTAGTGTCCGTGTGTAGATAAAGACACTGAAGACAGGAGTTGGTTCATAGGTATTTACTAAGCAAGTCTGGGGGGGGGGTTCTAAAGGATATACACAATACACAGGCTTATATAGCCCAAGTGGCAATTACCGGCATTACGCACACCTGGGGCTCTTAAAGGCACATACACCACAATTGCACTTAAAGGCACATACACCACAGGGTACACTACGCGGTAGCCTCCGTGATTTTAAATCTCACCGAGGTACATTTACCGGAGTGGTGCCCCAAAGAAACAGAGCAACTATACCAGGCCCAATTAAAGGACATGTTCAAGGAGTTTTATGCGTTCGATTTCGCCCATGTGGACAAAACTGAACTGTACACCACAAACCGAGAGCTTTTGGGTAATGCAGGGAGGCAAAGAAGGGGAGTATGGAATGATGTTTTTACTGCGTTTAATACTGGGTCCTCTGTCATCAACAGTTTAGATGACATAGAGCTGCAGACCCAGATAAACAGTTTAAAAACACAGTTAAGAAAGATATTACTGGATGAGAACAAGGTAGTGGGCTCGGAGTTGCATGAGGACCAGGCCATGACGGTCCATTTAAAAGAAATTATAGCCGAGTTGGAAAAGCACACAAAGACGGTAAATGCCCTCATAAGGGAGGACAGAAATGCTTCTGACCAGGCTGCGCAGAATGAGGTGTGCGTGCTAAACGGGGCGTGGTTCCTGGGTGAAGGCCGCAGTAATCTGGAGGATTTAAAACAGGGTTTAGTCCCCTCCTGGATCAGCAACAAGCACCTCACAGCCCTCCACCCATTTGAGAATGCATTAAGCCTGTGCCAACTCTGGCTAGCTTCCGAAGCCTACCCAGTCCCCGTGGATTGTGGGCGGTCCAACCACACAATCATGGGAGTAGTAGTTAGGATGCCGGTCATGGGTAGGACAGCCCGACCCGCACCGGTATACAAGGTGGAGAACATTGGAGTCATTCAAGGGGGTGCGCACATTCGTTTCACAGCATTCCCACCTTACATCATAAAGTGGGAGCACGCTATGACAGGTACTGACCTCTCAGGGTGCCGGAGCCGGGGAGCACACATAATCCTGTGTCCCCAGCACTTGAATGCCTATTCAAAACTGCAGTGTGGGTTCAGAGCTGCTGGCGCGAAGCCTATAAATTGTACCATGGAGGCAATGGCACAAGGCCATGTTCCCCCGCAGGTAGCATATATAGGAGGTGGGACATATTGTGTCACCACTGGTGCGCCCCACTACCAGCATGGACAGCATAGCTGGTGTCCGGTTAGTGACAGCAGTTTCTGTTTTAAACCCGAGGCAGAAGTTCAAGTGGCCCAGGAGCGAATTGTCCCCATTCCTGAACCCTCCACTGTTCACCTCACTGTGAAGGAGAATTTTATGAATTTGCAAAAGTACGTAGCGCACTTCGGCTACAAAATTCCCCCTCTCCCAGAACACCTTACGTAAATACTCAAAGCTGTTATAATTTCGCAGAAACATTTTTACACTCTAGAGCAGAAAACAGTAGAGATAGGGGCTAAGATATTGGATATTGTGATTCCACCCTGGTGGGACATTTTCAATAACATAGAGGTTCCTTCATGGATCAGACTGGCTTCCCACATTCTCATGGTTTGCCAGTTAGGGATAGTGTTGTATCTAGTTTGCATTCAATGTAAGGGAAAAGGTCAGATATTAGAATTCCGAAACCAGAAGATCTGGAAGGAACATTATGTGAAGGTGGAGGGAGATACGCCTGTTTGAGTTTTTCCTTGTATTTTTGATTAATGATGGGTTCTTTTTGTGTTTGTTGTTTTCAATAAAGTTTTGGGTTTTTTTGCGACGCATTTAATAAAGATGTAGGTGTAACAAGTGGTGCAGGGGTGTTGGACCCCCTCTATGCTTAGATGTGTGTAAAAGTCTGTAATTTATCCTATGTATGCTTATGTACACTACATTTTTGCGGAATGTGAAGTACATGTGTTGTGGGTATATTAGATAGGTAATTACAGGGGAAGGTTGACTATGGAGGGTCAGAAAAATTTTGCTCACCTTGTAAGAATGATACTTCAAGCAAGTTTTAGTATCACAGAGGGGAGTGTAAGATTTGCAAAATTCCCACATTTCCCCCAAGGTTATCTATATATATAAATCGGTACTTCTGTCATTCTGTCTTTCTATCTGTCTATCTGTCTATCTGTCTATCTGTCTGTCATCGCGTGTGCGTTGCGGGTATGCACTCGAAAGTTACAGGGCGTACCTATGCGCGCGTTACCTCCAAAGAAAGCTTACGCTTCCGAGACGGTTTTAAGCGTATTTACGTTTCGGCCGGGCTAAAATTGCGCCCGCGGTATCCCAAAAACCTTCAACATTCCGCTCATTAGCATCTCATTATCCGCTCATTAGCGACAGAGCGACCTCGAGCTCGACCAATCGTACGCCGGGTTGCTGGCGTGTGCCGCCGGGCCAATCGGTGCACGTGTGGCCGGGCTTTATCGTTCTGAACCGAGGTGAGTCGCCGCCATCTTGATTCCAAACTTTTCCTTTCTTTTTCCCGCTTTCTGCGTCTTAAAAAAAAATGTTGCTTTTAAAACACATATTGTTTTAAAAAAAAATGATTTAGAAAGTAATTAACTTATCTAATCTCATTAATTTTCCTACCTTTCCCCATTTTTCCAGGTAGGCCTAGAAGCCTCAGCGTCTCCTCCGCATCTACGCCCGAGCTAGGCACCTCCCGGCCCCACTCGAAGGCTGGAGGGCCGAGCCTCAACCCAGCGCCGCTAGGGTGCGCGCGCAGCAGGAGCTGAGACGTCTCTCTCTGCCGGGGCTTGCTGAGCGTCCAGCGTTACCCTGGCAACGGGCGCAATCGGCGGTCTTCACCTCGGGGGGAGGGGGGGGGCGGCCGCGACCCTCAGGGGGGAGGGGGGGCGGCCGCGACCCTCAGGGGGGGGGGTGGGCCGCGACCCTTGGGGGGGGGCCGTGCGCGCAGCAGGAGCAGCTGAGACGCGGCGTCTCTCTCTCTGGCTTGGTCAGCGTCACGGTTGCCCTGGCAACCGGGCCCGCCGGCCGAGAGAGACGCCGCGCCTCAGCTCCTGCTGCGCGCGCAATCGGCGGTCTTCACCTCCGGGGGGGTGCGCAACCCTCGGGGGCCACGACCCTCGGGGGGGGGGGCGCCCGCCGCCCTCCCTCCCCTCCGCCCTCCATCCCCCCCTCCCCTCCCCCGCCCTCCCTCCCCCCTCCCTCCCGCCCTCCCTTCCCCCCTCCCTCCCTTCCCCTCCCCTCCCCCCCCTTCCTTCCCCCCGCCCTCCCTTCCCCACCCTCCCCCCCTTCCCCTCCCCCTCCCCCGCCCTCCCTTCCCCTCCCCCTCCCCTCCCTCCCCCCTCCCCTCCCCTCCCTCCCGTCCCCTCCCTCTCTTCCCCCCACCCTCCCCTCCCTCTCTTCCCCCCAGTCGCTCTCTCTCTTCCCCCCAGTCGCTCTCTCTCTTCCCCCCAGTCGCTCTCTCTTCCCCCCAGTCGCTCTCTCTCTCTCTTCCAACAACAACATTCCCTCGAAAAAGCCTCGGCACCGCCAGGCACTTCAGCTAGTTAATAATAAAAGGGACCCTGCATGGACATTTTAAAAAGGTTACCCAAAGATGGTGTCCGCACCTCGTGACCAAAAGCCTGCAAGGTTTTAAAAGCTTGGACTCTGTGGCAGCACAGGCAGCTTTTGGGAAATCGAAACCTAAAATGCAGTTTTCTGTGAAAAAAAGGACTTTGCATTTTGGAAAGCAGACACAGAACATTGAATATGCATTAAGCCAGATCGTAGACAGATCAAAACTAGTTAGGCCTATACTTGAGGCCATCAAGCTGTCTGCATAAATAATCGGAAACAGCTTAAGGAAGCCATCGAGGCTGGACAGGCCGATTAGAATGCATTAATAACAATACAGCTCGGACACCAGGCCATTAGGTGCGATAAACGGCCATCTAAAAACAGTTAGTTTAGATTGCTACAATCATTTAAACTAGCCCGCCAAAATTGGAACAATGAACTAACCTGATTTGGCGCGCAGATAAGAGGCTATCATAAGGAGTATAACTGCAGGCCCCGGGTAGCAATCTCTCTCTTGCTCTCTTGCTCTTGCCCTTGTCCCTGCTCTCGTGGCTCTGGCCTCTTGGGCTGCCGCTCGCACTCGTGCCCTGGCCTCATGGTGCGTTCTCTCCTCGCTCCCCATAGCAGATTTTCAGTAACTAAGGACACCATACCAATCGCGGGAAAGGGGAACAAGACCCAAGTCCATAGCCATCCAGGATGCCCAGGCTGCAAAAAGGGGCGAGACAAAAGTGAGTGGGCAGTTCAGGACCTGTATAGTAACCGAACGAGACGAAAGGAGACAAAGAAGACGGTAACAACTCGATAAGAGCAGAGCAGGGCAGCAAAAAATGTATTGATGAGGCCAAGCGTCTAGTTATAAGCTGGCGCTTGGTGAGATGAACATTCCTTGTTGAACACTGCGGAAATTCAGGTGTCCATGCCACAACAAATATACTGGCGTTCTTAAGCTTGGGTAGGAAAATCTAGGCAGTTAAAACTGCCAACTGCCCTATAGGCACAACGTTGCCGCCGCCGACCGCCTGAGGGAGAAGAAGAGGAGAACCCATCGCGACGAGATGACGACGGCAGCGGAGGGGAAGATGGTGTGTCGCAGCAATAGATCCAGCACCGCGCCCCTGAAGACCACGTGGTGACAGGGTACCTAAGAGGACAGAGAACCAAACCTCAAAACCTGCACTCGTTAACAGTTGGCTTTTGCTTTGGATTGGTGAGCATGAATTCTGGCCCCTCATAGCTTAATCTAGTTAGGTATAGGGGGTGGGATAAGGATAAGGGGATTGTTAATATAGTTTGTTTTCCCTCGATGTGCCGTGTGTTCCCCATTTCCTGTATAAGTATAGTTATTTTGTATTTGCCTGTATTTTTATACTAGTAACTTCTCGTAAGACTGTTTTAATTTCTGTTTTAATAAAATCTTGGTTTTCTTACATCCAAACCACTTGTCTACTTGAGTTTTCCGTATCACCGCCTGTATCTAAGTCCGGTGTCTAGAACCCAGGGGCGTGGGAGCGATTCAAACTGCTCACAAACAGTCAGGGGCATAACTGACTGGGTGCACGCGCCACACCCAACCCCCCCCCCCTACACAGCGTATAAGAAATGGAATTTTTTTTGGTTATTGCTGTAAATGGAAAAAAAATTTCTACTTGTGCTTTTTTTTGAGTTGCTGAAAAGAAGAAAGCTAAAGTACTTTTTTGTAGCATCTTCTGTCCTTACTATCCAAGATAATTTACAATGTAGTAGAATTGTATACATGTTGGAACCACATGCCAGTACAGTGGGTCCAAGTGCAACCAGTTCCTGCCCGAGGTATTTATAAGGGGTAAGCATTAAACCTCATTCTAGATCTAAACTGGTACCTTTTCAGATCCCCTCAAGAAGATTGAAGTTGCCCAGTTTGGACTACACCAGTTTAAGCTTTAGGTAGATTTTAGATTTGGAAAAATTATCGCTCTACACTTGGGTGTACAATGATCACATGCCTTGCAACATCTGTGTGCAATGCAACAAAACATTATGTCCCATTGTGCATCCGGGGTAACATTTTGTGAATCACACGATGGTTTCCCACCATTCATGCTGGGTGGTGAGTGACCAGCTTCTGTAGACATGATTCTAACATTTATTTCTATTCTTTGTTGACTTGGTAACCTAGTGGGGAAGGGGTCCAAAACCCTGGTGCATGAGGTGAGGGGGTGGAATTTGATTCTTAGGGATGCCAGCCTGTGAATTTAAAGGGTCCCCCTTGAAACATAGCATTCTCTTTCAGATACTGACTGACCTACTGTGCATTTCTGTCATTTTCTGATTTTCCATATTAATACATTTACATTTAGGACCTAATTATTATTTAAAATGACTAAAGCTAGTTAAAATTAATTTTCTTAAAGATTAATTCTATTTCTACATATTGAATTCCCATTCATGTTCAGCACACTTATTGTGGGTAAGCTGTATGCTTTATTCAAGTAAAATAAAGCATTCATATTCTGCAGTGGCCGTCATGGTTCCCATGGAAACTCTAATTGCTGCCAAGCCAGTCATGGACCAAACAATCAGCAGCAATAAGACAAAGAGGCTGCTGGATATTGAAATCCAATAATCTCTTTACGTACATAAGGACAATAAAAGTTAATTAGCTGTTTAAAAGGACTTACTGCGACGAAACCGATGAGAGAGAATTTTTTTTAAATTAGAGACAAAGGAGAGAGGACAGATACTGTTTTACATTTTTAATTCAAAAACATTTCTTGACAGAGAAAGGAACATAAACTGTGAGAAATAAGTTTGCAGGCACTATTTCCAAAAGCATCAGTACATTCCAGAAAGTAAATGGGCGTTTTTAAATGGATTTGGTTTGACGGATTACTAACATACCACCATTACTGGTTTTAATTCCAGAAAGCATTTGAAGGACATACAAGTATCTAACCTGGCAATGCTCCATAAAGATCAAGTGCTGAGGTGGCATATAGGAAAACAGTGAAAACCAGATAAGTAGTGAGCCTTCTGTCTTTGACTGTCTGTGTCTCCAGCTCTCTGCCCCCTAGTCTTCCAATGTTCATGTGAGTCCCTGATTCTCTATCTGAGAACCTGAAGGTATTTAAAAAGGTAGGAAATGTGTAGTAAATTCTGTTTTCAACTGCACGTTATTAGATTTTATTTCAATGGATTTCTTTATAGAATTCCTATTTACCGATAGGAAAATACATAACTGAAGTTTGTTACAAAACAGTAATGTATTGCAAAAAATCAGATTCTGTCGTAAACTATAACAGCAAAGTCCAAATGATTTATTAATGTCATCTGAACTACAAGACATGGTATTGTCTTTTAATGTGTTTCAGTCTCTGTTAATCTTTGTAATATATTCATGGGTTTCCTGAGGCTGCTTTATTCTGTTTTGAGTATTTGTCACAGCCTTGTGCTTGATTTAAAACAAAATAGGAGTTAAAATTATTTTTATAAAAACTTACAATGAGGTGTTTGGTCTCCACATTTTGACAGTTGGCCTCTGTTTTTTGTTTAGGCCTTGCTCCCAGCTGCCCTGGTGCACCCTGTTTTCAGTAAAGAAAGAACCATTACTATGACAACCATTACAGCCGTCCAGTACCTAAAATGTCATCGTTATATCACATATCTTGACTGAATTATGGATATTTTTTCATATCTGCACACTTTTGACTCAAAAGAAATATAAATTTACTTAAATAATTATATTTATAGTAGTTATATAAGATAAAGAACATAAGAACATAAGAAATAGGAGCAGGAGTAGGCCATTCGGCCCCTCGAGCCTACTCCGCCATTCAATAAGATCATGGCTGATCTTCGACCTCAACTCCACTTTCCTGCACTATCCACATATCCCTTGATTCCCTTAATATTCAAAAATCTATCGATCTCTGTCTTGAATATACTCAACGACTGAGCCTCCACAGCCCTCTGGGGTAGAGAATTCCAAAGAGTCACCACCCTCTGAGTGAAGAAATTTATCCTCCTCTCAGTCCTAAATGGCCGACCCTTTATTCTGAGACTGTGACCCCTGGTTCTAGACTCCCCAGCCAGGGGAGACATCCTCCCTGCATCTACCCTGTCAAGCCCTGTAAGAATGTTATATGTTTCAATGAGATAAAGAATGTGATGCATTAGTTTATACTACTGTAAACCATGATTGACATATTACTGACAATGGCTTGGGTTGTACTTAGCTTACATTTCAAAATCAATTCAGTAACAGGCACAATATACTGTCAAAGATTACACAATTCTATAATTCTGCGTATCAATAGTCTCAGTTCCACTTTGTTTTATGAACAATAAAGGGGTAACAGAGTCACAAATAAACCTGAAGTTAAACTAACACTCTAACATCATATTTTGTGATTTTGATGCTATTTGAAAATTGTTGGAGCCACTGCTAGGTGCACCTGATGTTAGGATCACCACCTTTTCCCAGTCCAAAAACAGACAGGGCATTTGGGGGAGGAATTGTGTACTGATGTTTGCTTCGCTGCTGATAAAAATGTATTCAGAACTTTAATATAATCAAATTAGTGTGTGTGTGTGTGTGTGTGGGGGGGGTACTTCTGTTTTTGAAAAAAAACAGGCTTTCGGTGCCTAGTTTACATTTTGAAATTTCCACAAAGCTCGCTGAAAAACTGCACCAAAGGCTGCAAAACAACAGATGGCGCCCTTCTAATTCTTCCCACGTTCCCAGGTTAGGCATTCTTCAACCCTCTACACCCTACTCTACCATTCCCCCTCTCCACCTAGTCTTCCCAGAATCTTACAGCGCTTCCAGATCAGGATCAGACTTTTTCAGTAGACTTTTCCACTTGTGATGAATTACTCTTCCTCCCCACCCCACCTGTGCCCATAAGAACAAAACCCAGCAAAAAGTTACAGAAACAATGGGGGTGAAATTTAACCCCGCATGAAGGGCGGGAGAGGGGCAGGGCAGTAGGTTAAAATTTCAAAAATCTGAAACCCGATCTCAAGCCGCCTCGAACACACCCACTTCTGGTTTTAATGGAGGGGTGTTGGGGAGTGGGTGACTAATCTGCTCGCGAGAGACAGGTCAGCTATTAAATA